>NC_133407.1:152490000-153740000 GCF_049350105.2 Macaca mulatta | reverse complement strand
GAAAATCCTTCCCCTCCTATCTGGTGGGGCGCAGCCCCTCTAAAGTGATGTGTGCTTGCACACCAGCAAGCCACAGCCAGGTCTGCACAAATCAATTTTATGTACACCCTCATTAGAAAACTGGTGGCACATTAGTCCACAGGATTCTATCTGTTATTGACTTAAGTAAATCACTTAGAAAACACAACATTGGAGGTTGCAGCTCCGTAAAATAATAAAGTGCTTTCGATGAGAGTAGCTGTTACTGATAGCTTCTCATTTCACCTGAGGCACCACAATCCATTTTTGAAAGGTGATTATCATGAGTAAAAACTGTAAGAGCTTCTTTCTACTAAAAAGCCTGCATTTCTATATGTACTTTTCTATTGGTTTCCACATCTTCATCTTACTAAATTTTAACTCACTGTGGGTAAGGAAATAGTTTATTACCGGGTGGCGGGTGGGGGTGGCGGTGGAAAACACAGAAAAGGAGAGGTCCATAAATATCCCTTAAGGGCTCCACTCATGAAGATGTTGGCAAGGGAAGGAGAGTGGTGGGGAGGTTATAGCAAAAAAGGTCAGGCCTCATTGCTGAATCCAGGTGTGTGTCCGGATGAGTTGAGCCACAGCTTAGCTTCTAAAAGCATTCACATATTGACCTAAGAATTTGTTACAAGTCCACATGCTTGATAACTGCTATAACACACTCGCATCTTCCATGACCTCGATCCACCTATAAAACAGAACAGAGAGGACATTTGGTTTTGTGGCTCTGCCTATGACTCTGCTCACAGAACCTAGAAATGACTGGACTAGATTCCTCTTAGTTTGAAGTCAAGGACCATGTCGTATTCATACTTGTTTCTCAAACATGTTTTCCATATTTAGCAAAAGGCCTGGAACACAGTGCAAAAGTTTACTGAATCAATGCATGCTTGATTCATGAATGAATCATGACAGTCTAAACATGATTGTGACAAAGAACAGGTAGTTCTGCAGTTCTGCTATGGCCCAAAGGGACCTAATGGGATAGGATGAATGGAGCAGAACAGAAGCCAAAGCCCCAAGAAACGACTTGTTTCCTTCTGAGAGAACAAAAAGGTATAAGACTAATTAGTTATTTTGGTACCTCTGAGCTGAATTGGTATCTTCTGCTTTGAAGCTATAAAATAGGGTTTTCTTGTGGTAAAGGTGAAAAATAGGTCCTACTTCACTGCTGCTGCCCTCTTCCTTTTCTGGAGCAATGGTGAAACCTAGCAGAGGCATACTCTCCATGGCCACTTTGTCCTGCAGAGGACAGAAGGAAAAACTGACATTAAACACCGCACTCTGCATAGTCATTTACTGTTATCTCCAATCTGAGATGCGTGAAGAGTGCCTCTGTGTGGGATGTGCTTTGGCACCTGGGGGTTAACACCAACAAACTGTTGACCCTCACTTCCCTCCAGGGCCAGCCCTGAGGAAGGAAAGAAACTCAACACTGGCTGGGCATGGTGGCTCATGCCTGTAATCCCAGCACTTTGGGAGGCCGAGGCGGGTGGATCACCTGAGGTCGGAGTTCGAGACCAGCCTGGCCAACACGGTGAAATCCCATCTCTACTTAAAAATACAAAAATTAGCTGGGTGTGGTGACAGGTGCCTGTAATCCCAGCTACTTGGGAGGCTGAGGCAGAAGAATGGCTTGAACCCGGGAGGCAGAGGTTGCAGTGAGCCGAGATCGCACCATTGCACCCCAGCCTGGGGGGCAGAGTGAGACTGTCTCCAAAAAAAAAAAAGAAAAAAAAGAAAAAAGAAACTCAACATATTGTGACAGTTTATCAGGGACCAGGCAGTTACATTTCATTATCTTTAATCTTCACAACAATCATAGAATGTGTCACTCCCATTCTAAGAAGAAACCAAGGCTCAAAAAAGGTTAACTGCCCAAGATCACACAGCCATTAAGGAGCAGATCCAGAATTTGCACTCATGACCACCTTCTAACCCCACATTTTTTCCATGGATTTATCAGTCAGTGACTCAGTTTTGAAGTTACTTCTGATCACATATTCTGTACTCAGTCCTCCAAAACCTCATTTACAGTATTTCGATATGGAGCACTTACATTGTGCTATAAAGTTGCTAACAATTTGATGAGATGTACCCAAAGAACACAGATGGCTCTTACACATATAGTGCTCAGTGGAATAAGATTTTTATATATAGGTAAAGACATTTTTATACACACTTATGTAAAAACATACATGTTCATAAACAATACGGACTTTGTAAAAACACATAAAGAGATATAATTAAGCATATTAGAATGGTGGTGGGAGGAAGAAGAAGGGGACTACAGTTTGTGTATAGAAGAGAATCAAGCTGGGCACAGTGGCATGTACCTGTAGGCCCAGCTACACTCGAGTCCAAGGCAGGAGGACTGCTTGAGGCCAAGAATTTGAGTCCAGCCTGGACAACATAGCAAGACCTCATCCCTACAACCCCAGAAAACTAAGAAAAAAAATATTTTTTTAAAATAAAGGAAATCCTCAAAGATTGCTAGATCAGAAAAAGTCTGTGACAAAATTCAATATCCATTCATGGTAAAAACAAGAACAAAAAAGCACAAACCTCTTAGCAAACTAGAGTAGAAGGAAACTTCATTAACTAACAAAGGGCATCTATACAATACCTACAGCTAACATCATACTTAATAGTGAAACACCAAATGCTTTTCCCTTAAAATTGGAAACAAGGCAAGAGTGGTGTTCACTCTCATCAATTCAATTCAACATTGTACTGGAGGCCCTAACTATTATATTAAGGAAAGAAAAAGACAGACATATAGGTGAGAAAAGAAGTAGAACTATTTGTGCTTGCAAAAAAACACAAAACTGGCTGGGCGTGGTGGCTCAAGCCTGTAATCCCAGCACTTTGGGAGGCCGAGACGGGCAGATCACTAGGTCAGGAGATCGAGACCATCCTGGCTAACACGGTGAAACCCCGTCTCTACTAAAAAATACAAAAAACTAGCCGGGCGAGGTGGCGGGCGCCTGTAGTCCCAGCTACTCAGGAGGCTGAGACAGGAGAATGGCCCGAACCTGGGAGGCGGAGCTTGCAGTGAGCTGAGATCCGGCCACTGCACTCCAGCCTGGGCGACAAAGCGAGACTCCGTCTCAAAAACAAAAACAAAAACAAAAACCACAAAACTACTAGAACTAAAAATCAATTTAGAAAGGTCACAAGACAATCAGTTTTTATGTGTATATAGTAGCAGCAAACAACTAGAAAATAAACTCCTTTCAAAATGGCATCAAAAGAAAAGAAAATATTTAAAGATGTCTACACTAAAAACTACAAAACATTAAAAGATAATTCAAGGCTTAAATAAATGAAAATTTATGTACCATGTTCATGGACTGAAAGATTCAATATTACAATGCCAGCTCTCCCCAAATTGGTCTATAGATTCCATAATCACTATCATAGAAATTGATAAGTTTATATGAAAACGCAAAAGACCTAGAATGCCCAAAACATTTTGTTTGTTTGTTTTGTCTTTGAGACAGAGCCTGGGAAAAAAAAGTCTGGAGTGCAGTGATGTGATCTCAGCTCACTGCAACCTCTGCTTGCTGTGTTCAAGCGATTCTCACACCTCAGCTTCACAAGTAGCTGAGATTACAGGTATGCACCATCACACCTCCCTAATTTTTTCTATTTTTAGTAGAGACGGGGTTTCATTGTGTTGGCCAGGCTGGTCTTGAACTCTTGGCCTCAAATGATCTGCCTGCCATGGTCTCCCCCAAGTACTGGGAGTACAGGTGTAGGCACCTTTCCAGCCTCGAAACAGCCTTAAAAAAGAACCTGACTTCAAGTTATAGTATTTGAGACAGTTTGGTACTGGCATAACGATTGGTAAATATATGAATGGAACACAATGGAATGTCCAGAAATGGACCTCTATTTATTCAATCATTTGAGATTTAACAAAGACACTGAAGCAATCCAATAGGGAGAGGCAAGTCTTTTCAACAAATGGTGCTGGAACAACTGGATATCCATAATGAAAAAAAGGACCCTCAACTCCCATGTCATACCATACACAAAAGTTAATTTGAGATAGACCTAGAAGTAAAAGCTAAAACATTAATGCTTTCAGAAAATAATAGAGGAAAATAACTTTGTAGCTTGCAATAGACAAAAATGCCTTAGCACACAGAAAGCAACGGTCATAAAAGGAAACACTGACAAATAGACTTCCTCAAAGTTATAAACTGCTGTTCATCAAAAGATTCATTCATTCATTCATTCATTAGAAAATGAACAAGCAAGTCACTGACAGGGAGAGAATATTTGTAAAACATTTCTCTGACAAAAGCCTGGTATACAGGATACAGAAAGAACTCCTATAACTCAATAACAGGCACAACCTACTTAAAAAAAATGAACAAGAGATCTGAATAGACACTTCTCAAATGGAAATGAGTGGCCAATAAGCACATGAAAGCAATCGTGTGCTTAATATCATTAGTTACTAGGGAAATCTAAATTAAAACCACATTGACTTACCTCAACACTCCCCACCGGAATGGCTAAAATTTTAAAGCCTGACAATACCAAGTGTTAGCAATGATGTGGAGCAACCAGAACTCAAATTCACACACTTTGTTGGGGGAGCATAAAATGGCACACTACTTTGGAAAAAGGTCTTGCAATTCCTTATAAACCAAATATATGCCTGCCTTATGATCCATCAATTCCAATCCTAGGTAATGATCCAAGTGAAATAAAAATTTATGTTCCTGCAAATACCGGTATGAAAATGTTTAAAGTGGCTTTATTCATAATCACCAAAGCCTAGAAGCAATCCAAATGTTCTTTGACTGGTGAACAGCTAAACAAAACTGGTATAGTCACAAAATGGAAGACTACTCAGCCATAAAAAGAAGTCAACTACTGCTATATGCAACAACATAAATGAATCTCAAAAACATCATGGTGAATAGAAGTCACACATGATTCCATCTGTTTGAGGATCAAGAGGCAAAACTAATCTATGGCAGAAAAAAAATTGGAACGGGGTGTTGCTTCTGGGGACGGGATAATAGTGGCAATTTGTAGGTGTGTGCATTAATCAAAACTCACCAAATAGTATATTTGAGATTTGTGTACTTCACTATATATAAATTAGACCTCAAAAGGAAAAAAAAAAAAAGTACAAAAACATTGAATTCTTAGGGGAAAGTATATTTTGAAAAACATCAAAAAGTAAAAGGTATAGAAGGATGAATAGAGAGGTACTTGATAAAAGAAAAGTAGAAAATGTTAATTGTACAATCCAGTTAATGGTCATACGATAGTTCACTGTACAATTTTTTTTTTTGAGATGGAGTCTCGCTCTGTCGCCCAGGCTGGAGTGCAGTGGCGCGATCTCGGCTCACTGCAAGCTCCGCCTCCCGGGTTTACGCCATTCTCCTGCCTCAGCCTCCCAGTAGCTGGGACTACAGGCGCCTGCCACCACGCCCGGCTAATTTTTTGTATTTTTTAGTAGAGACGGGGTTTCACCGTGTTAGCCAGGATGGTCTCGATCCCCTGACCTTGTGATCCACCCGCCTCGGCCTCCCAAAGTGCTGGGATTACAGGCGTGAGCCACCGCGCCCGGCCTTTTTTTTTTTTTTTTTTTTTTTAAAGACAGTCTCGCTCTGTCGCCCAGGCTGGAGTGCAGTGGTGTGATCTTGGCTCACTGCAACCTCCACCTCCTGGGTTCAAAACGACTCTCCTGCCTCAGCCTCCTGAGTAGTTGAGACTACAGGTGTGTGCCACCACCATGCCCGGCTAATTTTTGTATTTTTAGTAGAGACGAGATTTCGCCATGTAGGCCAGGCTGGTTTCAAGCTCCTGACCTCAAGTCATCCTCCTGCCTCAGCCTCTCAAAGTGCTGGGATTACAGGCATGAGCCACCACGCCCTGCCAGTTCACTGTAAAATTTTTTCAACATTCCTTTATGTTTGAAAATTTTTATAAACAATAAATATAATAAAGAAATAATAAAATGTTGGAAAAAATAGGCTGGGCACAGTGGCTCACACCTGTAATCTCAACACTTTGGGAGGCCAACATGGGAGGATCACTTGAGGCCAATAGTTCGAGAACAGCCTGGGCAATATAGTGAGATTGCCTCTACAAAAAATAAAAAAATTGGCTGGGCGTGGTGGCTCACGCCTGTAATCCCAGCACTTTGGAAGCCATGGTGGGTGGATCATGAGGTCAAGAAATCGAGACCATCCTGGCCAACACGGTGAAACCCCATCTCTACTAAAAATACAAAAATTAGCCAGGCATGGTGGTAGGTGCCTGTAGTCCCAGCTACTGGGGAGGTTGAGGCAGGAGAATCACTTGAACCTGGGAGACAGAGGCTGCAGTGAGCCAAGACTGTGCCACTGCATTCCAGCCTGGCAACAGAGCAAGTCTCCATCTCAAAAAAAAAAAAAAAAAAAAAAATTCAAATCCAAATTAAAAACATAGCTGGGCATGGTGTCACACACTTGTGGTCCCAGCTTCTTGGGAGGCTGAGTTGGGAGGATGGCTTGAGCCCAGGAGTTAAAAGCTGCAGTGAACAGTGATCACACCACTGCACTCCAGCCTTGGGCAACAGAGCAAGACCCTGTCTTGAAACAACAGAAAATGCTGGAAAAAATAAAGATTCCAATGTATTTTTGATAGTCGCTTTCTCCCAGGACAGTTACTAAACAGCAAGTTGGATCAGCTTTGGGCCACCTCAGGGTGCATGACAGCGGTGCATGGTGGTGTAGACAGTGCAAGCCAGCTATCCACTTCATCAGAACCTTTTTTTCTTTGATGGGATTTGAAAGCTATGTCCCATTGCTGGAACAGGTTTATTGAAAAATTATGTAAATTCCTCTTTCTAGAAGAAACTGCTTTGGAGTCATACTTAAATCCATAATTCATTCATTTTAATTTTCGTCGAGATAGGGTTTTACTATGTTGCTCCGGCTGGTCTCAAACTCTTGGCCTCAAGAGATCCTCAGCCTCCCAAAGTCCTGGGATTACAGGCTTGAACCACCGTGCCAGGCCCCTAAATCCACCTTTTAAAATAAGCTTATGCTGTCACTTACATGACAACTGTTCCGTTTGTTTTGGAAAGATAAAAATCCCCACAGTGTGGAAGGCCCCACCTGTGGACATAGGCGAAGGCCCCTCAGGGTGGGGTGTGGCTCACAGGGTGCCCAAGCCACTCAGGCCTATGGCAGATCCCCTGTCTGCCTGCTTTGCTTAGAGTAAACAGATGTGGGGCCTTGCTAAGTGTTTAAGTATGGCTCCAAAGCAATTTCTTCTAGAAAGTCATCCTCTGTGATCCCTGGGGACGGGCACACTGCAACCTTCACAGTTGCAGGTCCTTCCAGAGGGAAGCTTCATGCCACAAAGAAGGAAGTGCCTTTTGCACATTTGCTAGCATCTGTGGCCGGGGGAGAAGGGCCAGCCCTATCTGACATGCACATCCCAGTGGGGCAAAGCAGCCACCCTCTGCAGCTCATCAGAATACATTTAACTCCCATTTTCAAAGCTGAAACTATGCCTGACCACCTAGAAGCCACCAGCTGGTGGAGCGTGGAGATAGAAATGTTTCACATTATCCAACAGGTTCAGCCTGGGTCGGGGCCAGATAGCACCCTGCTACACAACCACAGCCACACATCTGTCTACTCTGGAAGTAAACTTGATTTCCAAGGTTCTCTCGCCTAAAGTAAGATATTCTATAAAATACAGATTTCAGTTTTCTTTAGAAGAGTTACCAGAGTTACCCTATAAAAGAAATGGATGGACAAAAAGGGAGTAGCTTCCTCCACACTGCTGAATTTTGCCCCAAGCAATCTAAGTAGACAGTAGGAAGGCATTTTCTTTTGTGGCATGGCTGGCTTGTCCCGTCTTTGTCCTAGATGCTGGGCCTGTGACATTTAAACACTTTGCGGCACAGGTTGGCATGTCCATACCTTCTTATCTCTACAAAGAAACTGCAAATTCCTTAGATTTTGAAGTGGTGAGTGGTTGTGTAGCCACAGCAACATTGAGCACATGGCATTGCTCACTAAAGACTTGACTGCCACGAGAACTGGCTCAGCAGCCAGGACTCACACAGCCTTGCAGGTGTGCAGGCCCCAGGGGGTCATTTCACAGGAGAGGGGAAAGAGTGCAGATCACTACTACCTCACTGGCCATGTAGGTGTAGAGAACTTTGCCTTTGATGACAAACCAGAGCTTCTTCCAGTGCCGCTTGCCCCTCTTACACCGGCTGAGATAGCCGCTGATGGCAGAGCCCTCTCCAGAGGCAGCCACCTGGCAGGAGGGAAGCAGAGCGGTCAGGCCACCCCAGTGGTCGGGCACAGTTCAAACAGCACAATTCAAAATAACACTGCAAACCATTTGGCTGACTACTTATACTGCTTTGACATTGGATAAGGTCTCAGGATCCACCCAATACCAAAGTCAGCAAGATAGTGCTTCATGCTTTGAGAAACAGGATTTAACGAATGGACCCAGATGACTTTGGGAATGCTGATGCTGCCCCCTAGTGCTGGTTCAGATTCTTGGTTCCCTTTCCCAACCTCAGCCCCTTGACTCAAGAAACTTCGTTCAGGTACTTAGGGGAAAGGTTCTTCCTTCTAAAATTAACTCTTGCACTTTCAACTTATCTCTTCTTCACATTTAGGGAGGGATCTTCTTTGTATTGTGGCCTAAAAGGTTTTATAGTCTCCTGCCTAGTGGGATGTGTGCAGCGTTAAGTCCTTTTATTATTACTACTACTCTTTGTGGTGGCGGGGGGTAGTAATATTCTGTCCACAGGCTTTATGTGGTGAGGAACACAGGTCTGCAGTAATACCGACCTGGGATTTCCCATCCAGGCTCTACCAATTACTAGGTGGTTAATGATGAGCAATTTGCTGACTTCTTCCAAGTCTCAATTTCCTTACTAGTAAAAGAGGAATGAAATGTAAAAAATGTGAGCTTTATACATATATGTGATTATGAAATGATCTCTAAGACAAATTAAGTGGAGAAAACAGAAGAGATTCTGTATAATATGTTGTCTTTTGGGTAGAAAAAGAAGATATATGAATGTACATCTGTATTATGTATGTGCATGAAAATTTCTAGAAGGATCCATAAGAAACTTGATGGCGGTGGGACTATGGGAGGCTGGGAAGGATGACAGACTCACTTTTCATCATATGTGCTGTTTTGTACTTTTTTGGGAAAAATGTTTAACCATGTATGTGTTCCTTTTTTTTTGAGACAGTCTCGCTTTGTCTCCAGGCTGGTGTGCAGCAGCGCCATCTCAGCTCACTGCAACCTTCGCCTCCCAGAGATTCAAGCGATTCTCCTGCCTCAGCCTCCCGAGTAGCTGGGACGATAGGCGCGTGACACCACGCCCGACTAATTTTTGTATTTTTAGTAGAGATGGGTTTTCACCGTGTTAACCAGGATGGTCTCGATCTCCTGACCTCGTGATCTGCCCACCTTGGCCTCCCCAAGTGCTGGGATTACAGGCGTGAGCCACCGCGCCCTGCGTGTTATTTCGAAGATTTTTAATTTGCAAAAGGAACAAGTTAATGGATAAAACTGTACCTATTTACATTTTCCATTCCCTAACACTTTTTTAAACCCTTGCTACCCACTACTTGATATTAATGGACTAACTTGGAAGCAGCTGATCACACTTGTGGACCCCTTGTGTATTCACAGGCATACATTGGTCTGTGGTTGTGATTGGAAATACAGACATACAATCTGGTCCTATTTGCGGGATACAATTGAGTTTAGCCAATTCTGAAGTTTCCTGTGGAGCCCATGGCCTCCAGGGACGTCAATGCCTGAGCTGGGTTGGGACCCCTAGGATGAGGGGACAGTGCAGCTCAGAGGCCTGACATGGAAGGACCAACCCAGGAATTTGGCTCCTTTAGACTGAAGAGTCCCTGTGATCTGTGCAGTCTCCTTGAGTACTACATCTAGGCTATGGGGCAGGAGAAAAAGGAGAGAAAAGAAAGAGAAGGAGGGGAGAGGTAGAGAGAAGGATGGGAAAGATGTCTTTTAGCACCATCCCTGTCGAGTCAGTCCTCGTAGCTGGGATGCTTCCATTAGGAATGCTCTGTCCCGAAGAGACTGGTCAGGCTGGGACAGGGCAGGGTCTGACCCCGTCTACCCAGGAGGACCATGAACCTTCCAAATCCCCTACTTCCCGCTTGGGTAGCCCTGCCTACTTTACCTCTGTCAGGGCTGAAGGGACTTTCTTCTGCTTCTTGAAGGTCGAGGGGTTAATGCTCTGGAAGACGGATGAAAAGGCACTGCCCGAGAAGCGGGGTGCAGACAGTGGGAAGCTCATGCTCACAGGCCGCTCTGTAACCGAAAGAAGCCGTGGGGAAGGGAGGTGAGGGGCGTGCCTGTGGCTTGTCTTTGGAACGCTGATTCCTGTAAAATCCCTCTAGGAATGTGAGCCATGGGGGTTAAGTGGGATCTGAAAGTCAAGCACTCTCCCTCCTGCAGGAACAGACAAAGGCTATGGGGGATGGGGAGGGGATGCTTTTCCAGGGTGCTGGACAGCCCTTCACCTCCAGGCCTCCAGGTAGCAGGGACTGGGCTGTCTTCTCTGATGACCTCAGTCTAGCCCCATGGAGTGGAGGCAAGGGAAAGACTTTAGTTTTAGGCCCAAGATACACCTGCTCTCCTTCCTGGGAACTTCACCCTGCTAGGGCAAGGCCTGTCCCTTCAGCACTGACCAGGTCTCTCAAGGGCCGGCTCAGCTTCCCAAGGCTCCTGTGTGGAACAGCCTCGCCCCTCTCCGACCCCAGCTCCTTTGCTACCAGGCTCATATAGTCCTTAGTCCCAGAAAGGTGCCACAGGACACAGGCCCATAGGACACTTGAGAGGGCCTCTGTGGTAAAGGACACAGGAGTTCCCTGCCTCTGTCCCCTTACAGACACACTGACTCCTAAGCTTAGCTACAGAGCTCTTCTTCTGGGGACACCGATCAGTTTTGCACATCTTGGGAAATGGTGCCCTGGTGTGAGCTCGAACCTCTATTTCCTCCCTCCATGGAGTGAACAACTCCCTCCAGGGAAAGCGGTTTCCAGCATGAACCATGGACCACAGAGAAGCCACTGGAGCCTGGGGAGAAGCCACCAGGCCACTTGGAAGAAGGCAAGTGGTCCCCAGGTTACCTCTCATCAGGCCTGGGACAGTCCTGCCCCGCTTCTTCAGCTCCCCGAAGCAGCCGTCGCAGACCTTGGCCATCCTGTCCTTCAGGTACTTCAGCGGGTACTTGTTCCGTGAACAGTTCCGGCACACGATCTGCAGGCCCAGGTGGGAAGATTCTCACCCCTCTCAGTGCGTGCAAAGGAGACCTGCATCCCTCCCCTCCACTCCCTCTGCTAATCTACCCACAACTGCCCTTAGGGAGCCCCAGGTTCTGATCATGGAGCTGTGTGTGGCCTCTACTTTTCCAGCAAGGCTTCATCTTGTTTCTGAGCCAGCGCCTATCTGCTTTTCTGATGAACCTATGCCCTTAACCACTACACGATACTTTTTTCTCCAAGCACAATAGCCATGTATGCTATGGTTTTCTGTTGAACACATGGTGGTGTGGAAGGGGCCTGGGACTTGGAGCTCTGGTCTGACGACCTATGAAATGGGAATTAGCAATCTGTACCTCTCGGGTTGGTGTGAACACACCTCACTCTGGGGCTTGCAGTAGCTGCTGGATATCCCTGAGCCCCCGGCTGGGCAGGGACATGCCCTTCCCCCACCCCACCCCCATGCACACACTCACCCCAGATGGAGCAACTCACCTTGCCACAGGCATGACAGTGATGACGTCGCAGGGTGAGGGAGAAGTCGCAGCCGCAGTTCATGCACATCATGACGTGTGTGACAGGCACCAGGGTCGGGGGCCTCTCCCCAAGGCTAACCCCCAGCCTCTCTCGTATCTGCAGCAACATAATTGGCTGAGTAATGTGGAACGTGGCCAGGAGACCAGCCAGATGCATAGCCCAGTGAGCCCTGCCCTGCTTCTCTGTACAGGGTGTGTGCATGTGTGGGTGAGTGGGTCTGATGCTGAAGGCCTCTCCTGCACCCTCCAGGATGCTCACCCTTGGTTGGGAAACAGCCAGACTGTGAGAACGGGATTGGGGGTGCCGGGCTCCTAAGTTGCACAGAGGCCGCCCCTGACTAGGGTGGGAGCATGGCAGGGGGGTGGGGGGAGCCAGTGCTCCAAGGACAGGAGCTACACCTCCATCTGGGCGTGAGTGGTGACAGCAGTGCCCGCCAAGGGAACCCCAGGTCTCTGAGGCTAGTGGCCCATGGGCCTTGCCCACCCACTCACCTCCACGCTATGGTGGAATGCAGCCAGAGCCTGGGCCTTGTAGTCCTCAGGGAGGGCTCTGCTCAGACAGCCATACCACTCGTCCCTCTCTGCACAGGAGCTGTGGGCATGGGCTGGAGTGAGCAAAGGCAAGGGCAGCTCTGCCTCCCACCCTCCATCTCAGCATGGATGAGGTCCTCACTCAGATGCCCCATCCTCCTCCCTTGAGCCTACACCTCTCACACTGCCCAGAACCACCACCAAAGAACAGATCACCTGCCACACTAGGTTTACTAGCAGACCACCAGTCCATTAGCTGTCCTTGGACCTGTTTCTTCCTATACTGGAATAGCAACAATATTCCCCTAACTCCCAGGGCTGCTGTGGAGATGAAGGGAGATGTGGGACGTGGAACCACATTGTTAACATTGTGCAAAAGCAAGAGTCATTAGGAAGGCCCAGAGGGTCCCATACTTTAGGAGAAACGGGCTGGCAGGGGACAGAGGGCTGTGGAGGACAAGGGGTAGGTGGGAGCTGGCGAAGGTAAACATCTCTGTCTCCCACCTTCCTCATCTCCCCACATAGCTTCCCAAACAGTCATCCAACAGGCACTTTCCAAGTCCCTGCTCTGCACCAGGGAGCGCTTCTTGAGGGGCAAGAGCTACGCCTGGGCTGTGTGCCAGGTAGCTGGGTGGAGTTCTCAGTGTCCACTAGATGTCGCACCTACACCACAGGTAAGTGTGCAGCCTGCCCCAGAAAGCAAGCATAAGGGCTGGCTGGCCTGGGCGGGAGCAGCGCTGCAGGGCAGTGGCTGAGTCAGCACTGTGGGCAGCAAGACACCATGTCTCTAAAAGGTGATGAATGGGTCCTGCTGTCCCCTGGGAGCTTCAAGTGTGAAGGGTCTGGACTAGCAGGAAGGTGACTGGCATACTAAAGGCCACTGTCCTCGCCCTGGGAGATGGGCAGCCCCACCTGAAGGCCCACGTGTGGATCGTCACCACCTTCATGTCATGGCCAAACTAACAGAAACTATATGCTGGCAGCCTCCTGCCCTTGATTTTATCACAAGGAGAGGTGAGGCCACGATTCCCACTCAGGCATCACCTCCTCCAGGAAGCCTTTCCTCACTCCTCCAGATGGGGCAGTCCCTCCTTTGGGTTTCCAAGCCCTCTTCTACTCCCTCATGCCGTAGACTGTGATAGATAAGAGCTCTGGTCCACACAGTCGTGGGTTCAAACTCCAGTTCCACCTCACCTGGCTGTGTGACCCTTTTGCAAGCCTCGACTCCCTATGCATGGAAGGAGCCGCAAACCCCAGCTCTAAGGGTGGTGATGAGGATCACGGAGGTGCCTGAGGCCTGACAGGTGTCCAATGCCTGCTACTGTTGTCATTACCACTATTAATTGTTACAGCAGTTACTGCCCTGCATCTGAAGCAGTTTAAAACTCTCCTACCTGTAATGTGGGCTCCTGGAGAGCACAACAAGGGCTAAATCGTTTGTGTCCTCAGCCCCGGACCTGGCACTGAGGTGTAGCTAATACATGCTTAATTTTTTTTTTTTTTTTTTTTTTTTGAGACAGGGTCTCACTGTGTTGCCCAGGCTGGTCCCAAACTCCTGGCCTCAAGTAATCCTCCAGCCTCAGCCTCCCAGAGTGATGGGATTACAGGTATGAGCCACCATGCCCCATCTAATAAATGATTTTAATGAGAAAATTCATCTATGAGAATGCATGTGCATGAGTGCATTTAGATCCCATTTCACACTCAGAACCACCCCTATGCAGGATAAACCCCCATAGGCACCGCTGCCATCCCAGGGTCATGGGCTTGCTGAGAGGAGACCCCCAAGCCCCAGAAGCCTTGCTGACCCCTGCCATGCACGTCCCTGGCTAAAGAACTGCCCTTAGCTGGAGCCATACCTGCCTGGTTTCCAAGCCCCCGAGAGCTTGAGCTTACCTTGCCCTGAGAGAAGGAAAAGGGGATACTATTTAAGGTCATGGTCTGAAGCCAGAGATGAGGATCCCAGGCAACCTGAGGGCCTGGAGAAAATGCAGACCTTTCTGATAGAAAGGCCATGTCCCCCTGTGGTCTGAATGTTTGTGTCCCCCCAAATTCAAATGCAGAAATCCTCTTCCCAAAAGCGCTGATGTTGGGAGGCAGGGCCTTTGGGAGGTTATGAGGCCATAGGTGTGGAACCCTCACGAATGAGATGAATGCCCTTATACAAGAGGTCCCAGAGAGACCCTTGCTCCTCCCACCATATGAGGTAGCACTGTCTATGTGAGAAGGCACCGTCTTTGAACCAGGAAGCAGAACCTCACCAGACACCGAATCTGCCAGTACCTTGACCTTGAACTTCCTGACCTGCAGCCTATGAGAAATTTCTGTTGTTTATAAGCCACCCAGTTTATGGTATTTTTGTTACAGTGGCCTGAATGGACTAAGACACCACAGAGACAGGGCAACGTAAGTGTTGAATGCTCACTTATTATTTCTTTTCTCTCATCTTCTAGACAGGAAAGCAAAAAGGCAGGCCACTTTATGAACAGCAGCACACAATACATTTTTTACTTGCCTTAACTTTTCGGGTTGCTACAGAGACCCAATTATCCATAAAGAGCTCCACAAACATGAGACATTGCTGTTGTCGTATTTAAGCCATGGGCTCTAGAAACCCCTGAAGTTGTATATAAAATTTTATGAGTGTGTACATTTTTTGGGGGGAGATAAGTTTTTATCAAATTCCCCAAAAGGTTAGGAAACACTGAAAAGAAAAAAAGTCCTTTGACCCAAAAGGATACCAAAATAAAAACGGCACATCCTTATCTGTTGTTCTGAAACGTCCCATGCTCACACCTCTGCCTTGTGCGCCATCCTCCCTCCACCTGCCCGTACCTCGCAGACAGCATCAGACAGGACTCGGAAGTCTCAATCTTTAGAGCGTAGGGCACTTTCTCCATCACAGGGCGGCTGACCTGGAAAACCAACAGCAGCCTCCTTCAGGGTGGGGCAGGGAGGGGCAAGCGCAGACCGGCTTCTCCTGGCAGCAGATGAACAGAGGGACCATGTCCACCTACTGCCATTCTCTAGCCTCAGGGCATACCTTTCTGTGGTGGTAGGTGCTGTTAAAGATGCCTGGCTGCCAGCTCCATCATTCTTGGCCACTCACCCACCGCTGGGAAGGCTGCAGAGCGTCACGCTCAGGGACCAGCCTGGGCAACCCCAGGTGCACTGTCATGTTGGACAAGTACCTGCCCAGTGACCATGTCTCCCATTCCTTTTTCTAACAGTCTCCTCAATAGAGCCTTTGGTTCCAAAAGGGAACAAACCTCCATGCTGAGAAAGGTGCTTCCTCCTTCCCCTTCCCCATGGTAAAGAGCCTACAGGATCAAGAGAGATTGCACAGTGCCTCTTACAGCTCTCCTGGCCATCCCTGCCTCTGCCCTTGACAATGAGAACCACCTGCGGCTCCAGTGTCCCACCTCAGTGTCGCCCTCTCTGACTTCAGCCCCCTGTTGCACCAGAATTAACTTCCTAAAACCTCCTGCTCCTCAAGGTCCCCAACAGCTCCCTAGTGTTCCCATCTTTGGGACCAAGTTACACGGAGCTAAGCCCCACACATATGGCCATATTCACAACAGTATTACAACAGCCTAAAGGTGGAAGCCGCCCAGTGTCCATCGGCAGAGGGTTGAATAAACACTATGTGGTCTATCCACACAATGGAAGGAAAATTCTGACCCATACTACAGATGACAGGGATCAACCTTGAGGACACCGTGCTAAGTGAAACAAGGATCAATACTGTGTGACCCCTCTCATTCGATACCCCTCTCATTCGAGGTATCCAGAGTAGTCAAATTCATGGAGACAGAAAGTAGAACTGTGGGTACCAGGGGCTGGGAAGGAGAGGGGAATGGAGAGTTGGTGTTTAATGTGGGCAGAGTTTCAGTCTGGGGAGAGGAAAGAGTTCTGAGATGGATGGTGGTGCTGGATACACAGCAATGTAAATGTGCTTAGTGCCACAGAACTGTACATTTAAAAATGGTTACTTTAAAAATAATATGTATTTTATCACAATTAAAAAAATTACCAAACACCTGCTTGTTCCTCCAACCCAGGCCCTTCCTTATGCATTTTCCTCCTCGTAGGATGCCCCCCTCTCTTTCTTCCTGATCCGACCAAATATTCCCCACTCTAAGGGTTCAGTCCCCTCTTCCAGGAAGCCCTCCATCCCCCTCCCCTCTCCCTGGGCACAAACCTGCTGTAGCCCAATACTGTTTCCACAGGGCCTCCCTCTTCCAGCTGGTCTGGGTGCTCCTAGGAGCAAGATGCTGTCCCCTTCTCCCTTGGGGTCTCCCTGTCCCCCAACCCTGGGGTACCTTCCACCAGACATTTACCTTCATGCTGGCCACGGCCAATGTGTTCTTCAGCCGGTACTTCCCATCCTTCTGGGGATAGGTGTACAGGAGCACATCGTTCATCTGGAGAGAGGGAAACCCTGTTAGAGTCCCCTGGTCCCAGACGGCTGCGCCAGGCTTCTGTCCTCAAAGGATCCCTGAGCTCCGCTGTGCACAGGCATGTTGTATTCCTCAGTAACCCCCACAGGTGAGCAAAAACATTGTGGCCAAAATGTGAGCCCCTTCCTTGCCATTCTACTCCTGGTTCAATGCTCGAGGGGAATAAACGCATATGCCCTCAAGAAGTCATGTGTGAGAATGTTCACAGTGGCTTTATTTGTAACAGCCAAATAGTGGGGGCAATTCCAATGTCTATCTGCAGGTGAATGGATAAACTAACTGGTCTATCCATACCACAGAATACCTTACGCCGCCAATACACACCACCACATGGATGTATCTCAAAATCATGCTGAGTGAAGAAGCGAGGCACAAGAGAGTTACGCTGTTTGATGACATTTCTGTGACATTCCAGAACAGGCAGAACTAATCTAAAGAGGGATGAAAGTCAGGCCACTGGTTGATGGGGGCCCCCGGGGTTGGGAGAAATTAACTCCAAACAGGCACAGAGGAACTTTCTGGTGGTTGGAGATGTTCCACATCTCGACCCAGGTGGTGGTTACGCTGTGATATACATTTGTCAGTACCGACTAACACATATGCTTAAGGTTGATGCATTTCACTATAAAAATTAAAGCTCGATAAAGTATAGTTAAGGAAGGGTTGGGAGACACCTTGAGGAGAGGGAAGTGGTGGGCCCTGCTTGCTGCTGTACTTCCAGGTCCCTTCACAGAGTAGGTGCTCAATTAATATTTGTTGAATTAACAACTAAAGCTCTCCCAACAGCAGGGCATACAGAAAGACATATAATGAAAGTCACTTTTTCTCCTTAGGAGAGAGTATTTCTGTTTAGCTAAACAATTTCAGGTGTGAGAAGATGACATCACACTCAGGGTTGTAAATCCTGACCATGTTACGGACCAGCGTTGAGACTATGACCAAGCCCTTTCCTCAGCCGAGTCTCAGCTTCCTCTGGGAAATGGGCGACACCACCACCATTACTTATCATGGACACACAGAGAATGCCCTCTCCATATGTGACCAATATGAACCTGGGGTGAGCCCTTTTCACATGGGGCCAAATGAACCAGAATAAGCCCACTAAACATGGAGCCAACATGAACCAGGGGGAGCCCTGTACACATGGCACCAACATGAACCGGGGGAGCCCTGTACACATGGCGCCAACATCAACCAGGGGGAGCCCTTTCCACCTGGGAACATAAACTAGGGAAAGTCGTGTGCACGTGGCACCAATGTGAAACAAAGTGAGCCCTGTACACACGGTGCCAACATGAAACAGGG
This sequence comes from Macaca mulatta, assembly GCF_049350105.2. Classification (NCBI taxonomy): domain Eukaryota; kingdom Metazoa; phylum Chordata; class Mammalia; order Primates; family Cercopithecidae; genus Macaca; species Macaca mulatta. Next base: position 153,721,844 of record NC_133407.1, on the reverse strand, counting down.
TGAGCCCCAGACATGGCACCAACATCAGTTAGGGTGAGCCCTGTACACATTGCCAACATGAACTATGGTGAGCCCTGGACATACGGCGCCAACATCAGCCAGGATGAGCCCTACACACATGGTGCCAACATGAACCAAAGTGAATGTTCTACACATGGTGCCAACATAAACCAGGGTGAGCTCTGGACACATGGCATCAACGTGAACCAGGATAAGTCCTGGACACATGGCGCCAGTGTGAACCAAGGCAAGTCCTCTACGCATGGTGCTGACATGAGCCAAGGAGAGCCCCGCAGGCATGGAGGAAAACATGAAGTAGGGGTGTGTAAGGACGGAACAAGACAATGCATGTGAAAAGTCAGAATGAATACTTCTTTTCCCCGGATAGACACAGCCTGCTGAGGGAACAGAATGAGGTTTCCCACAGCTAGCTCTTCTCGGGACTCCAAGGTTCCAGCCACGGCAATGCAGGAGACTTGGCCCACCACTGACCCCCCGCATGGGACCTCAGGAACCCCTCCCTCTCTCTGGGCCTTGCTGTGTCCCAACAGAGTTGGAGTAGGTGGGGGTTGGCGCACTTTCCTGTGAGGGCCAGGTGTTGAATGTTTCAGGCCTCTGCCTCCACCCCTCAACTCCGCTGCCGTACAAAGCAGCCACAGACGACCCATGATAGAATGCATGTGGCTGTGTTCCAACAGAACTTTATCAACAAAAATTGGCATCTGGCTGGCGTTGACCTGCAGCTCTAGTTTGTGAAGCCCTGTTCTTGCCCTGCCTTCTAAGAGTGACAGGCAATATGGTGCACTGACACTGATTCTGCACCAGGGGCTGGACTAAACCCCTGACTTCACTCCCACAGTCCTCATGTACACTCCCACAGTACTAATGTGCAGGCACCATGATCATCATCCCCATTTCCCAGAGGGAGAAACTGAGGCCCAGAGAGGCCAGAGGTCATGCCTGAGGTCACAGCTAGCAGGTAGTGAAGCCAGGGGTATGGTTTGATGAGTGTCCCTCCAGTGTGTTCGGGAGGGAATGTCAGGGCTGCTCTCACAGTGAACCTGCGCACAGGTTCATGAACCTTGCCCATGAACCCTCCCAGCCTCAGAGAACTGACCTGTGTCACTCGGGAGAGCAGCCCCAGCCTCTCTGTGATGGACCCTCAAGCTCCTGCTGCCATGGCAACTGTCATGAGCACCCTAAGGTTTCCTTCACGGTTCAGGATCAGGCTGCCTCCTAATTTGCCCATGGCTCTCCTGCCTGCTTCAAAGTACATGCTTTACAGCCCCAGCTTGGAGGAAGGAGGAAGAGCCCATCATGAATGGGGAGGGGGGGCTTCCCACTGTAAGCAGCCACCAGGGGGCAGCCCCACCTGCAGCTCAGGGACCTCGGGGCCTGGTGGGACACTTTCCGCAGTCTAATAAAACTGCTGGGCACGGGCGCCCAGATGCCCCAACTCTGTTCTGCAGTTCAGATTATTTTCTGAAACTGGCACCTTTGAGGAAGAAAAATTCTTCCTAAGTGTGTTTGTTCACCATGGCACTCCCTGGCTTGAGCACCTGTCGGGCCGCCCTACTCCCATGTATGCCTCCGTTAGACAGTTATCAACACTGCTCAGTGGAAGGGCTGCGCTGAGCCAGAGGAACAAGAGGACCCAGGTTCAGACTGTGCAGCTTATGGCCTAATCATGGCGGGGTAATCAGAGGGACGCAGGCCTATCCCTGAGGGAAGGAGATGTTCTGATAAAGGGCCATGCCAGATTAGGGGAGCGTGGGGTAGAGGAAAAGCAGGGCTAGAGGAGGAGGAGGGGAAGGGGAAGCGGGGTGGCGGCTAGGCTTCCATAGAAAGTGCTATCTGAGCTTGGCTTGAAGGGGAGGAGCTGGCACCCTTCTCAAAGAGCCTCAGGTGTGTGAGGGCCAGTGAGCCAAGACCAGGGATAGATGAAGTAGAGGATGGGGTGAGGACAGATTGGGGAAAGCCAGGCTGCTGTGTCTGTTCCTGGCATTCAAGGTCCCTGGGAGAGGCACAGAGATCAGAGGGGCGTGGCCAGAAGAGGTGGCCAGATGTAAATGGCTGAGGGGCCAAGACAGAGCTCCACCCTGTGCCATCTGCCGCCTCACTGCTTCCCTGGTTTTAAACATCAGGGAGCTGAGGCTTAGGGAGGTAATGGGATGTGCCCATGGGTCTCACACCAGTCGCTGTCAGAGCTGGGGTCTGCATCTGGTCTATCTGCCTCCCCATTGCCATCACGTACGGCCTCCCTTTTGCATCCTGAAGAGGGGGAATTCACAGGGACCCACTCCCTGCAGGGCTGTGCTGGGGCAGGGAGCTGATGAAATCTGTAGCTCTAGATAGAGAGGGAGGACCTGTGTCCCATGGAACAACTGTCAGTGGGAAGGGAGAAACTGTTGTAACTACTATCAGATAAGTGGCTTCTACCTCCCAGGCACATAATTAAATGCCAGGAATTTAATTCTCAAAACCACCCAGTCTTTCCACTTTTCCTGGTGGGAAACTTGAGGCTCGTACATGTCTGTGAGTTGTCCAGGGGTCACAGAAGAAGTAAGTGTCCCAGGGGGCAGGATCTAACCAGCTCCGTCTGGCTCATTACCTGCCCCTACATTCAGGGATCTCTCCTCAATGGAGAAAATTTTTTTTTTTTTGAGATGGAGTCTCGCTCTGTCGCCCAGGCTGGAGTGCAGTGACGTGATCTCGGCTCACTGCAAGCTCCACCTCCCAGATTCATGCCATTCTCCTGCCTCAGCCTCCTGAGTAGCTGGGACTACGGGTGCCTACCACCACGCCCGGCTAATTTTTTGTATTTTTAGTAGAAGCGGGGTTTCACCATGTTAGCCAGGATGGTCTCGATCTCCTAACCTTGTGATCCGCCCACCTCTGCCTCCCAAAGTGCTGGGACTACAGGCGTGAGTCGCTGCACCTGATCTTTTTTTTTTTTTTTTTTTTTTTTTTGAGACGGAGTCTCATTCTGTCGCCAGGCTGGAGTGCAGTGGCGCGATCTGGGCTCAATGCAACCTCCGCCTCCCAGGTTCAAGCCATTCTCCTGCCTCAGCCTCCTGAGTAGCTGGGACTACAGGCACCCGCCACTATGCCTGGCTCATTTTTTGTATTTTTAGTAGAGATGGGGTTTCACCATGTTCGCCAGGTTGGTCTCGAACTCCAGACCTAGTGACCCACATGCCTCAGCCTCCCAAAGTGCTGCGATTACAGGCATGAGCCACCGCGCCCAGCCGAGAATTTTTAAAATTGAGACTTGTCTAACATGGAAAAAAAATGTCTTCCACCACTGGACTCCAAGACGCACAGCAGGGCAGAGGCCATGTCTACACACCAGCACAGTTCCTGGCACGCACAGGAGATGGATAATAAGCTGCAGAATGAATGAATGTCACAGCAGGCAGTGAGTTCCCCAACACTAGAGGTGTTTAAACAGAGGTTAAAAACAAAACAAAACAAAACAAAACACCTAGAGAAAAGGACTCAAGCATCTGCGGGGGCTTTGAAATCCTTCTGAGAACCCAAATCTAAACCACACGCTGCTTGGCTCTCAGATCCCTCTCAAAATTCCCCCTGGGGGTCCACTCTCCTCTTGCCTGCAGCTAAATCTCACTCACTGCAGCACCGACTAGCCAGAGTGAGGGGTTCTCATGGGAGGAAAGAAACAGCTCTTAGGAGGGAGGGGAGGAAGGGACACTCTGGACTTGGGTCACCTAGTGCCTCATGCAGAGCCTGAGGCCACCAGTCATCCGGGCCCAGCACACCCTGCCAGCACTGCAGGCTACATACTTCCTAGACAGGCTCAGGATTTCTCCACCAGCGCCACCAGCTCTCTCTGGAATTCAGCCCTCAAGTGGCCCCTCTATGGGCAGGGCCTATTTGGGGCATGGGGAAGACCCCACTCAGGAGCAGAAGGGTCTGGCTGCAGACAAAGGCTTCTTGAGGCTCACAGAGCTCCTCCAAGACACCACACTCCTCATGCCTCTATCCTTTGCTTAGGCCCTTCCCTCTCCTGAAATGCCCTTCCTTGGTGCACCTGCCAAACTTCCATCCTTCCTCCAGGGCTGACCTCGGGTAGAATTTTCTTCAGGAAACATATAAAACACTGAGCACAGCGTGCGCACCCAGCAGATATTCCATACACGGCAGCGCTGTCGTGGCTGTGGCTCCTCTTCTCTCTACCTCCGGCCCTCCTTAGTCCTCTTTGCACCCGAGATTCCCTCCATATCACGCTCATAACTCTGCATTTACAATGGGCTGTCTGCTTGCTTCTCCCTCCCATTAGACTCTGATGGCTGAGGGCAAGACCTGGGATTTTTCTTTCTTTGTTTCCAGCACCAGCACACACGAGGTGCTCAGTCAACGCCTGGAACAGAGAGTTTGTAGACTCGTACCACAGCCTGTCTCTCCCACTGCCACGGTGCTCTAACGAAGTATGAGGAAGCTGGGAGAGGCAGCCATGGCGGACAGGAACAACGAATGACAGCAGAAGTGCAGGAGCAAGAGAAAAACTGTGCCCAGCAGAGAGCTTGAAAGGAATGGCCACTTGGGGGTCTCAGGACAGGGGCACTCAACAGCCACTAAGGCCGATACAGCTACACCCTAGGCCTGCACAGTCCCTGGTATGCAAGACTCCAGCTGTCCATAAGCAAAAATGTTAAATCACATCCTGTCTCCTGCACAGTAGAGAAAGTGCAGGACTTGGGTCACAACCCTTGGCTCCTTCCTGGGCTTCTGCCACCATCCTCCCGGGAGGCCTGGCTACAGCGACTTTCCTTTCTGGACCTTGGTTCTCTGAGCGTTAGATAAGGTGGTTGACAGATATCTACAGTGGGGATGTGGGCAACTACATCTTGCTAACATTCCACTCCAAATCATGCAAATGACAAATGAGCAGGAGGCTGTGGTGTCCAAGGGTGAAGCTCTCAGCTGTCTGGAATGATCCTCACCCCCAAATTTCTGCTGTGTTCTACTCTCCTCTCACTCTCTTCCACTTGTCCTTGAATAAGGGCCCTAGAAAACCTCACAGAACTTGACAGTTCCTGAGCTGGGCTTGGGGACCAGGCACTTACCAGAAATAGGTGCCGGGGTCGTCTGTTTTTCCCTGTTACTTTCATCAGCGTCCCTTCCTTCAGAAACTCCTGTGGGGAGAGAAGCAGAACTGGGCTGTCAGGCTGATGCCCCTGACAAGGGTGTGGGGAAGGCCCCTGGTGGAAACTTAAATCATAAAGCCTCCCAGAGAACCCGAGAGCAGCTAGCAGATAAATCCCTGCTCACAAGAGAGGTGCTGTATATGCTAGAGCAGGGCTGGGATCGTAGTCCTGAAAGACACCACCCTGAATGTCATAATCCCTGAAGTCTAAATCTCAAAAGTCTAAAATCCTTAACATCAAAAATTCCAAAAATCAGCCTGGGTGCCATGGCGTGTGTCTGTAGCCTCAGCTACTCGAAAGCATCCCTTGAGCTCAGGAGTCCAAGACCAGCCTGGGCAACTTAATAAGATCCTGTCTCAAAAAAACAAAACACTCACAAAATTCTGAAAATCACAATCACAGGAGAGCTGCATTATGTTAGGTGGAATTATTACCCTGTTGTTATCTTTGTTTGGAAATTAAGTATGATTTAAGGAGATGCGTGAGGGGAGCCAAGCTGACAAGGGGTGGACTTGTGATGGTTAATTTTTAGGCATCAACCTGACTGGATTGAGGAACACCTGGAAACCTGGCAAAGCAATTCACCATGCTCTGTATTACATTCTGCATCATTTCCAATACTGGAGGTATAAACTGTATATAGACTTTTACGGGGTTCTAATTCATTTTATGTTTTTTTTTTTTTCAAATGTGGCTTCCCGGGCCGGGCGCGGTGGCTCAAGCCTGTAATCCCAGCACTTTGGGAGGCCGAGACGGGTGGATCACGAGGTCAGGAGATCGAGACCATCCTGGCTAATACGGTGAAACCCCGTCTCTACTAAAAAATACAAAAAACTAGCCGGGCGAGGTGGCGGGCGCCTGTAGTCCCAGCTACTCGGGAGGCTGAGGCAGGAGAATGGCGGGAACCCGGGAGGCGGAGCTTGCAGTGAGCTGAGATCCGGCCACTGCACTCCAGCCGGGGTGACAGAGCGAGACTTCGTCTCAAAAAAAAAAAAACAAAAAAAACAAAAAACAAATGTGGCTTCCTGAAAAGTGCATTATTACAACCAGATGCGGTGGCTCATGCCTGTAATCCCAGCACTTTGGCAGGCTGAGGCAGGCAGATCACGAGGTCAGGAGTTCAAGACCAGACTGGCTAATACGGTGAAACTCCATCTCTACTAAAAATACAAAAATAAGGCGGGTGTGGTGGTGCGTGCCTGTAGTCCCAGCTACTCTGGAGGCTGAGGCAGAAGAATTACTTGAACCCAGGGGGCAGAGGCTGCAGTGAGTCTAGATCATGCCACTGCACTCCAGCCTGGGCAACAGAACAAGATTCTGTCTCAAAAAAAAAAAAAGAAAGAAAGAAAGAAAGAAAGAAAAGTGCATTATCACAATGTTGAATTTGTGTGTAAGTACTGTGTATGTACTTAAAAACACAAACTTCCTCAATGAATGGAGATACCCTTTTTGTACATTTGCATTTGTGAAAGATAACATTTCCTGAGATCTTAGCTCTGTGGGTGGCTGCATATACTGTGGTGACCCATCACAATTTGTAACTGAGCTCATCAAAAGCCTTCGGTTATTTGTTATGGTATTTCAGATGACCACAGTTATAAGGCTGGGTGCATACAATTACTAACCATAGTGACATACACTGATACATTTCCCTATTTGACCTTTCTTTTCTGAATATGGTTTGTGTGCTTATGACTGTTTCACCCATGGAACTATTGTTAGCATACAGCAGCACTTATGCTTGCAAAATTATGTATGTTCTTAGTGCCTATTTTATTGTATAAAGTGGCCTATGAAGTATTCTGTTGTGTTTTTATGTTTCTTAAATAAATTCCCGTCGGGCACGGTGACTCATGCCTGTAATCCCAGCACTTTGGAAGGCCGAGGTGAGCAGATCACCTGAGGTCGGGAGCGTGAGACCAGCCTGACCAACAAGGAGAAACCCCGTCTCTACTAAAAACACAAAATTAGCCAGGCGTGGCAGTGGCTTATGCCTGTAATCCCAGCTATTCGGGAGGCTAAGGCAGAAGAATTGCTTGAACCTGGGAGGCGGAGGTTGCGGTGAGCTGAGATCACGCCACTGCACTCCAGCCTGGGCAACAAGAGCTAAACTTAGTCTCAAAAAAAAAAAAAAAAAAAAGATAAATAAATAAATTCCCTTTTTATTTATTATTTCTTTTTATTTATTTATTCTTTTGAGATGCCCGGGCTGGACTGCAATGGCACGATCTTGGCTCACTGCAACCTCTGCCTCCCGGGTTTAAGCGATTCTCCTACCTCAGCCTCCTGAGTAGCTGGGACTACAGGCCACCATACCTGGCTAATTTTTTGTATTTTTAGTAGAGATGGGGTTGGCCAGACCGATCTCGAACTCCTGACCTCGTGATCCGCCCACCTCAGCCTCCCAAAGTGCTGGGATTACAGGCGTGAGCCACCGCGCCCGGCCCCATAAATTCCCTTTTTCAAAATATAAATATCTTTTAAATATTTTTCTAAATTATTTTTTCCAGAATTATATTTTTGGGATCTTGATCTTTTGGGATTTCAACATTTGGGATCATGGTGCTCAAGACTGTCTCTTTCAGGATTCTGGGTGGTCCAAGCCATGACTCCCTCCTTGGCTTGTACCCATGAGGAGTCCGTTCAGAACAGAGCCTCTGAAGGTCTAAAACAGCCAAAGACCTGGGAACAGCCGCTACAGTCCCCTTAATTCTGGAGCTACAAATAGATGTTTAAGAAACAATTTACCAAACCCATGATCCTGGCCAAAATACTAAATGTAACTTGACAGCGTCTCAGTCCCATAAGACATCTGCTAACCTCGAGGAAAATTCCCCTGAGCATGCACTTTCATTCCTTTGTCTCTTGTCCTTTATGGAGCATAACTAGTAATGAACATACTTTTTACTGTTTTTAAGCTGAGTTTTACATTTTCCATTTGGAAGCTTTAAAGAGAGTGAATTTATCTCTTCAAGAATGTTATCTTTAAGAAGTTTTCTAGGGGCTTGCTCTTGGGAGATCATTTTCTGTTTTCCCAGCAACTTGGCACTGAAAATACTTGGTGCTTCCTCTTCTTGGAAGTGAGGAGAGCCACAGGCAACACGAAAAAAACTGGCGCTGAGTCTTTAACTGCTCTGCAGGCAACACATGGGGTGGAGAACCCCAGGGAAGGTAGCTGAGGGCCCCGGCCAGGAGAATCCAGTGAGCCCACGCCCACCCGCCTGCCTGCCCTCCACGGGTAGACAGCACCTGCAGCCAGGCCTGTCTGGGGCCAGCCCAGTGAACAATGGGGCTTATCGGAGCCTCGCCCAGCCACCCTCTGCCCCTGCCCATGGCGGCGGCACTCACCCTTCCTGGCTGGAGGAGATCCCCTTGGCCCCGGACGCTGTGCTCAATGTGGACCAGCTTCTGCAGGTTTTCCTGTGGGTGGGAATGGGGTGAGGGGGAGATGGTCAGGGCCCCTTCCAGGCGTCTTATCTCCTCTGTAAGCCATGGCATTGCTTCTGTTTCAGACAAAAATGAAGCCCGGAAAGGCCTGCCCCAAATCCAACCTCCTGTATGAGGCAGGACTGGGACCCGAGCCTGGGTCTGCAGGGAGCCACCACCATGGCTCTGTGTGCTGTGGAACCAGCTGCCTGGCCTCGCTGTGCAGTCCAGCATCCCTGTGTTTCTCTGGAAAACTGCTCCTACGCTCTCTAAGCCTATGTCCCTCACGAGGCCTGGAGCATGGGGACTTCACCGGACCCAAGGCTGGACTCATGCCCTTCTGGCTGGTAGCCCATAAAACCTGTGGAGGAAACTGGGTCCACACTCTGTGGAGCCTCATGGTTAGAAAAATAAGTGTGCCCTGTCAGTACCTCACTGGGTTAGCCACAAAATGTAAAATGACAGGCCCCCTGTATATTCTGCACAGCACCCTATAATCCTAGATACAACAAGCGCCCACCCTGTGGGCAGGTGCCCCTTGAACCTTTCACAGGGCAGGTTCTAAAGTTGTAAGGTGAGCATTGTGGGTAGACAATTTGCCCTGAAAAGTCCTTTCCATTATCTATGGTTTTGGGCATAAAATCCTATGCAGTAAAAAATGAGTAATTGTGGTTCCATTTCGACTTATGATACAGGAAGTACAAGAGAACACTGCTCTCACTGTAGCATGAAAAAGCCAGATAACCTTCAAAATCATAACTTTGCTTCAGCCTGTGGGAGAGCTGGGGTCACAAGGCAACCAAGTGAACTAGGTTCCGCCCGGCAAGCCTGTCCATGGAGGATTGAGATACAGGAACTGCCACACCTCTGGCGACACACAGGAGGCAGAGGTGGCTGGTGTAAAGGAAGGTAAGAAGAAAGCAGCGAAAATGTTACTGAATTCTTAAAGGACAAGTATGGGCTGGTGCTAGTTTAGAGTAATGGGGAGCTGCAGACCCGAGGGAACCTGTCCTCAATCGCAAGCTCTCATCCACGAGTCTCTGCCACGTGCCCACAAGAAAGACCAGGGCAAGGCGGGGCCACATGCAAAGCCCTGCCCACTTCCTCAGGCCTTCTCTCATGAAAGGCTTCAGCTCCAGTGGGAGGCCGGGAGACCCCCCACCCCCAGAGTCCAGGAAAAGATCTACTGCTCCAGGGAAAGAGAGCAAAAGCTGCACCATAGGAGGGGGGTGGTAACCCCTTGGATCCAGTATTATGCACCAATACCTTGCTGGGGGATGGCCAGAAACCTGTCTAAGGCCAGCCACAGAGCCACAGAGCTCATCTGCCATGGAGGGGAGGGGCAGGAATGCTGTGAGAGCCTGGCTCACAGGCCCTGCTTCAGATGGAGGCATGTGTCCACCATAAGCCCAGCACTAAGTAACATGGGGCAGTAGCCTGCCTCTGAGAAGGGCAAGAGCATGAGGAGAGGGCCTTCGTGTGGTGCAGGGAGGGCTAAAAGCTGAATATGGAGCAGGAATGAAAGAAAAGCTTTCTGGCCTACCCCACAGGTCACAGCAGCCCCCACTGGAGGAACATGAAGCCTGGCAGTCACTGAAGGTTGATGACATGGCAGCAAAACCCAAACCCCGATCAGGTGCTGACTGGACTGACCCGACTGCCCTGTATCCTACCGTGAACAGCCATGACCAAAAAGAGGCTTGCCCACCTTGAGGGGTAAATACGGTTTACCTCAGTCTCTACAGTGCTTCTACTCATAATGCCTGGCCTTCAATAACAAGTTATGAGGAACACAAAAAAGCAAGCAAAAAACTCCCCAACCCCAACTCATTTTCAAGAGGAGAAAGCATTGCATCAAACCAGAGTGAAGAAGGAACACAGCTGTCCGAGCCGTCAGACCCTAAAGCAGCTCTGACTGGTGGGTAACAGGACCTGGTGGGAAAGGTGAACAGCAGCTGTGAGCAGATGGAGGATTCTGGCAGAGATGGAAACCATACATGAGAGTCCAATGGAAATTTTAAAAGTAAAAAATCAGGATGAGAAACAAATAACTCCTTTGACGGGTTTAGCAGCAAACAGAACACAGTTGAGGAAAGACTCCACGAGCTTGAAGACAGATCAGCGGAGATGATCCACACTGAAACACATAGAGTGGAGAAAAAGAACAGAGCATCCAAGAGGATTTCCCAAAATTAATGAATGACAACAAACCACAGATCCAAGAAGCTCAAGAATCACAACTGGATAAAGAGCACCCCATTCCCCACAAAACACACACAGACACATCACAGCCAAACTTCCCAAACTCAAATCAGAAGAGAAGATCTTAAAGGCAGCCAGAGAAAAGGGACACATTACACAGACAGACACTTGTGAGTATCACAGCAGACTTTCCACCAGAAACGATGTATGCCAGAAGACAGTGGAGTGGCAGCAAAGAAAAACTGTCCATCCAGCTTTCTACACCCAGGAAAAATATCTTTCACAAATTAAGGTAAACTGAACAATTAAATTAATGGGTGGTAGGAATGAGGCTTCTCACGGTTGGAGTGAGAATTTACAGATAGGCAAGGGAGGAGGCTAGTATGGTCATGATTAGAATGGGAAACATTGGTAAAAACTCACAATAAAAAACAAATACATAAAATACAATAAAATAAAAATAAATAAAGGTCAGTCATGGTAGCTCATGCCTATAATCCCAGCACTTTGGAAGGCTGAGGCAAGAGGACTGCTTGATACCAGCCTGGGCAAAATAGTGGCACCTCAATCTCTACAAAAAACAAAATAAAACTCAAGGTTACTTTAATATTCAGATACAGATGGTTATGTACAGAAATATCTACAGATATGGGCATATGCAAAGGCTTTCTTTGCTGTCAGCTAAGGAGGTGTAAAAGAAATGATACCACATTACCAGTGAGTGCACCTAATGCCTGTATCTTGGCTTCTAATATTATTATCCAATTAATGCAACCAGGGCTCCATGGAGAAATGATTGATTCTAAGACTGGGGCAGGAAATACACAAGGTGCGGGATCCTGGAGCACCTTGCACTGCCAGAAAGCAAAGAAGTCCTCAAAACGCAGACACGCACACACACACACACACACACACACTCTCTGAAATGTATATCGATGGCACCATGTGAAAAGGACACAGAAACCAACTGAAAACACACCCAACAGCCAAAGCTGAAACAATTTAAGAAATAAAATAAATAAGGAAGTGTTGGATTATAACAGTCCACAATCAGTATATATATATATACACACACACACATATGTATACTGATATAAATGACTTCTTTATATATAATGACTAGATACACTAGCCAATGAGGGAGAAGAGACAAATCTCCCAGGCAGAAGAATTCCACATAACCTAGGTAGATATGGTGCCCTCAAGGGGAGGGAGCATAACCCCCCGCTCCTAAGAATGGGCTGCACAAACTGACTTTCTTCCAAAGGGCATAGAAAAGGCAGGGGTGAGAGAGAGCAGCTCCACAGTGGAGAAACCTGCCACCAGGTGACTTTAGCCAGGTGAACAAGGTCAACATCGATAGTGGTAAATCCTGTTGCTAGTATGTGCCCTTCATATGATGGGATGAAAAGTACCTTGCTCTGTAAGCCTCTTCCCAAATAACCATACACCCAGTCTAATCATGAGAAAAACACCAGACATTTCCACCAGAAGGGCATCCTGCCATGTACCCGACCAGTACGCCTGAAAACTGTCAAGCTCATCAAAAGCAAGGAAAATGAGAAACTACTGCAGTAAAGCGGGGGCTAAAGAAACAGAGCCACTAAACAGCATGTGGGATCCTGGATGGGACCCTAGAACAAGACACCTGGCAAAACTAAGGAAATCTGAATGAACTAGGGTCTTAAGTTAATAATCCTGTATCAATATTTGTACATTAATGTAACAGATGTAGCATACTAATATAAGATGTTCATAACAGAGAACACTGTGTGGGGGACACATGGGGACTCTCGGTACTATCTTCTCAATCTTTTCGGTAAATTTAACATTGTTTTAAAAAATAAAGTCTTTTCAGAAAGCAGAATGGTGGTTACCAGGGACTGGGGCAGGGACTGGAATGAGGAGTCAGAGTTTAACGGGGACAGAGTTTCAGTCTGGGAAGAGGAGAAGTTCTGGAGATGAATGGGGTCACAGCTGCATGACAATGTGAATATGCTTAAAACCACCAAAGTGCAAAAGAGTAAATGTCCCAGGCAGAGTTCCCCCTGCATCCAAGCAGGCATGGGCTAGGGGCCTGTGATCCAGAGCAGACCTGGTGCAGCTGTCCACAGCTGGCCCCTGCTTCCCAGCACAGCGTCCAACTTCAGCCTCAGAGAAAGCCAGAAGGGCGTCTGGCCATGTGCTGCTCTGGTTCCTCCTCCGGGTGGGGCTGCACGTGCGAGCTCCCCGTGGGAGGGAAGACATATCCCTGCCTGACCTAGTTTTTCTCTCTGGAAGCAGAGGCAGCCCCGGCTAAAGGGAAATGTGGAGAATGAAGCCCATCTGCTGCTATTCCTCGACAGGGTGCTGGACCCCATAGCAACTCTACTTTTTGGCTGTGTTGAGGGACTCTCACTGTATGTACAGGAGGCCAAAATGAGTAGGGGCAGGGAGGTCAGTTCAGAGCAGAGTGAGAGAAGAGAGCACTAGATTAAAAGGGCATGTCTCACCCACGCAGAAAACGGCCCGGAAACTGGCCTATGTATTCACACCTAGCTGGTTCAGCCTCCACTCTCAGTCCACCCCTCACCAGCCAGCCCGACCTCTCTCCCTGGACTCTGGTGCTACCTTGCCATCCTGTCCCCATCTCCTAGCCATGGCAGGCGGCTCTCTGAACTCCAGCATGCACCGTCCCACCTCCATCTCTTTGCCCAGGCCAGCCGCAATTCCTGGCACCCCTTTTCTCCCTCTGCCTTCCTGGCATATGTGCAAATCCTCCCTACGGGGACACCTCCAGAGCATCTTTTTGTTTTTTAGATGGAGTCTCACTCTGTCGCCCAGGCTAGAGTGCAGTGCCATGGTCTCAGGTCACTGCAAACTCCGCCTCCTGGGTTCAAGCGATTCTCTAGCCTCAGCCTCCCCAACAGCTGGGACTAAAGGTGCATGCCACCACACCTGGCTAAGTTTTGTATTTTAAATAGAGACAGGGTTTCATCATGTTGACCAGGCTGGTCTTGAACTCCTGACCTCAAGTGATCCACCTGCCTCGGCCTCCCAAAGTGCTGGGATTACAGGCGTGAGCCACCACACCTGGCCCATATCATCTCTTCTGGCAACCTCGGCTGGAAGGGCCGCCTCCCTTCTCTGAACCCTGTGGCATTCTCCCATGACATTTATCATGGTCATTTGTATCCACATATTTATTACTGCACTAAGCGGAGGTTTCCTCCAGGGCTTGTATCTCCAGTCCCCAACACAGCACAAGGTCTGACACATAGCAGGTGTCCAATAAATGCAATTTCCCCTCCTCTTCTGCCTGTGGATGACTCACTGTACGCATGCCCTGTGTCTCTGTCACAGCAAAGCATAGCACCTCCTCGGCACACATCGCCATCATTTCCCTTCTGTGCCTGCAGAAGACGTGACTACCTGGTCACTGAACTCTTTTCCAGTGATCTAGGACTCAGGCTTGGAACCATTCTCAACACAGAGCGCTGGCAAGCCTGCAGCTTAGCAGGACAGTGAGCATGTGGATGCAAGTAACCCTGTTGACCACGTAAATGAAGCTGGGATGCAGGATCAACTCTGCCCTCTTTGGCAGAAACCCAGTGTCTAACAGACAGAGTCACACACAGTCAGAATCAGATCTGTGCTTAGAGCCACGTATTCTAGTGGACTAGTGATTCTCAAACTTTTGTGGTCCTAACATTTACCCAGGGTGCTTGTTAAAAATGCAGCTCTCTAGGTCCTACATGCAGAAGCTCCGACTGGGAGGATCTAAGGTATGCCCAGGAACTAGGAGTTTACAAGCACCCCAGGAGCTGATGTGGGTGGCCTCAGACCACAATCGGGGCATTGCTTATCAGGTCTCCACAAGTCTGCAGCCATTCTCATTGTTTGAACAGTGAACCGGAGGCGCAGAGAGGGGCACGCAGTGCCTGAGGTCACATATCAAGTGTCAGAGCCAGAACCCATGGTTCTCTGCAGAGTACCACAAGAGAGATGGTTGCCTGCAGCCCCTAGGAGTGGGCATCGGAAGGCTGGCCAGAGCTGGTGGGGAGGTGCCTGGAACCTGTGTCTGAGGAAGGGGGCCACCGGGTTGCACTCACCCCTTGCTCCATGCTGTCGTTGGCACGGTCTGTGACTTTGGAGATGAGGCTCAGTGCACCTGGGGAGGGACACAGAGCAGGAGTTGGGCCATTGCATGAGGGGCATCAATTTTCTCCACTGCAGTGTCAGGTCACAGGCCTCAAGCCCAGCTTGGCCACTACTGCCGAAGTGACCTTGACAGCGATTTGACCACTGTCATGCATGTCTCAGTTTCCCTGGCTATAAACTGAATATAATAGGGACCACCCTGGCAGGTGATACACAGGGACAGCCACATCGAATTGGGAGGAAACAGGGAGACTGTAGTGAGCTTTTCAGACTCAGCACCACCCCCCAATCACCAAATTCCGGTGACCCCCCATCCCCTCTAATGGGATGTCCTCTCATCCTAGGATGTCCCCACAGCTGAGGTGACGGGGGACTCATCTCAGAAGAGCTGGGGGCTCTCACAGCAGTCCCAGACGTGTCATATACAGAACCCGCCAGCTGGTGGGGAGGGGACTATGTCCTGGGCCTTGGAATTGGGGCAGGGTCCAGGCTTTGGGGCAAGGAGGCAGAGCAGGCTCGAGTACCTCCCTCCGTGTTCATGCTGGACTCACCCTGTGTGTTGTCGTACTCGGCGGAGTCCGGGCAAAGGTTGTTTAAATAGTCTGTTGGCAGGACAAGAGCCAGGAGTCAGCCACTGGCGAGGTCAGCACCCTCTGCCCACAGCTGTGGCCACCCCCTCTCTTGCCAGAGTTGGAAGTTCGAGAAGAGTGAGGCATCTACCCCCTCTCCCCTGCTGGCCCCATCACGATAACCACGCTAGCATGAAACCAGGCCCCCAGCACCACCGGCAGCATTGCTGCCACAGCTGCTTGTCCCTCACTTCTCCAACAGATACCCACTGAGCACCTGCCTGGCACTAGGCCATGCCTTGGAGACAGACACAACAAGCTGAATCCATCTTCAAGAAGCTCTACATCCTCCAGCCCCTCCCCAGTGACCGCTTGTCCATCCGCTCGTTCTATTCTGGCCATGATGGCTTTCTTGAACATGCCAAGCTTGTTCCTACCCCAGGGCCTTTTGTACTTGCTGTTCCCTCTGCCTGGCACTCTCTTCAGATCTTCATATGGCTCATGTCCTCACTTTACTGAGATCTCTGTCCAATGCCGCCTCCTCAGAGAGGTCTTCCCTGATCGCTGAGTCTAACACAGCTGCCCTGTTCCCTCTGTCTCCTTAACTTGCTTTATTCTTCTTAAGAGTTCCTAACATACCTTATCTTTTGTCTTTCTTATTTGCTTGTCTAGGGTGTAAGCTCCACAGTGTCACTGAGTTTGCTGTTCGATTTACTGCTGCATCTCCAGCATCCAGTGTGGGAAATGGTGCATAGGAGGTGCTCAATAAATAGAATGAATTCTCTAGTCCCTGGCCCTAATGTATTTTTGAGGAGTGCCAGTTTCTACCTGGAATTACACAGCCATGCCTACATATGTACTGTCTATCTCTCTCATTAGGACATCAGTTTCCCAGGGCAGGGATCTTTGTCCATTTGGGAGGCAGCTGAATAAATGGGTCTGGAGCTCAGAACAGAGGAATGGGTGTTTCCAGCGGGCAGAGATACGGGAAAAGGCATAGAGAGGGAAGGGAAGGGGACCCAGGACTGAGCCCTGAGAAGCTCTGATGTTTACGGGGCAGTGGAGGCTGGAAGGCCACCAGCACAGACAGAGAAGGGACAGAGAGATGGGAGGCAAGTGGGAGACAGTATACCACAGAAACCCTGGGAAGAAAGGACTCGAGAAGCAGGCAGTGGTCATGGGTCCAGCAAGTCCAAGGCTGATAATGTCCACTAATGTGGCCACAAGGAGGACTCTGCTGACAGGCGTGGCTTCAGTGAAATGAGGAGATGGCCAGCTGAGGCAGGGAGGAAGTGCAAGCTGGGGAGGGGTGTCATTGGGTTTTTGTGTTTTACGAGGGGGGTGGCCACTGGAGGGAGCTTTCTAAGGTGGCAGGAGGTGGTTCAGGGAGCTCAAAGCTCAACTAGAGGGAAAGGTGATGGCAGACGCCACCCTTCCCCAACACCTGCCTGCCATGGTCAGAGGTGAGGTCGCCACAGTCCCCTCCACCCCTCCTCAGGGGCCTTCCCTGCCCCGCCACCTCAATCCCCATTGACCTCCTGTGGGGCCTACCTGTGAGGAGCACTTGGTACTGGAAGAGGCGCTGAACCACCCGCAGCAGCCGATGCTTCACAGTCTGGCTGCCTCCTTGTACACTCTGCTGCTCTCAAGACAGGGGAGGAAAAACCTCATCAGAAACCCCTCCTGAGCACACACGCTCACAGCAGCCCACATACACTGTCCCATCCACACCTCTTCCCGAGCCAGCTGAACTTCTCCCTCATCTCCAAAACCAGGTTCTCCTCCTGCGGGAAGCCCTCCCGGATTAGCCCGGCCTGCTGTAACTGCTCACTCCATCATGCTCCCAGTTGGTGCTACACTCAGTATCAAGCCTCTCCTAGTCCCTGCTCTACTCTTAATGTTAGCAATGGAGGAAAGCTCCCCATATTTCTGCCCAGGAAAACTGGATCCCCAGTTCGTGGCTAGTGTTGGGAATTTCCTTGAACACTCCATGGCTGGGGCTCTGGCTTGGTTGGTGCTTTTCAACTGAGACAAGAAAACTACCCGAGACCCTTACTGTGGGTGGTGCTCACTGCACTGTCATCTGCTGCCCAACAGCGGATGTTCTGGATTCTGGGTTCTCCTTCCTGATGGGTCATCCTCTCATCCCTCTGGCCAGGTCTTCCCTGTCTGCTCCCCATCCCCAGACCTACCAAGATGTCCCATTGATTTGCATTAAGCCCTTCGCCCACCTCAACCCCTGCATCCTTACAGCAGGGTCTCAGAGGACCAGGGAACCCACCTCAAATTCACGGACAGCAGCTGCCAGCCGGGGAGAATGGAGGCAATTCTCACTGAGCAGACCCAGGTACCTGTCGAACTGCAGGATGTGAGTGGCGTGGTGATCAAACCCCTGCTCCCGGGCCAGGAAGATGTCAGCTACCTTCTGCTGGCTCTCCCTGCAGCCAGGGATGGGTATGGGACAGTGAGAACTCAGCCTTGTAACCAATGCGGGGTTAGAAGCGGGGGCCTGGAGTCATATCCCTGCGTGCAGATCCCAGCTCAACCCTTGCACAGTTGTTTTACTTTGAGCAAATGACTTAATACTTCTGAGTTCGGCTTTCCCATCCATCAAATGGAGATACCATTTCATATGGTGGTGTTTTATCCGTCTCCATTCCCTCAATGCAACAAAAGTGGAGCCTGGGGGTCCAGGGACTGCTCACCAATTTGACAGCCTTTCCTCCAGCTCCTCCAGGATGCCTTGGTGAAGGTCGTGGATGGCTGGGAGTTCGCTCAGGCCCTGCCTCAGCTCCTCCCGGGCCAATGTGTCTCTGCCTTCATGGTCCATGTCATCCAAGGCCCTCATGACAGCTCCATGGAAATCCTGAAACGCCAAAAGGCCTGTTACCCACAGGTTGACAGGACTGAGCACAAGTCCTCCTTGGCAGATTTCCCCTGGGGCTTTGGAGCCCTGGCCTACGTGAAGACAGCAGTGAGAACTTAAGCCAGTGTCTCCAGACCCAACAGTCTCACCTACAAAGCAGAGATGACCACATGCACCTGGCGACCATAGGGTTGCCTGAGCTGACACCCAAAGAGCACCCAACCCAATGCCTGGCACAGAGCAGGGCTCAACACACACTCGCTTTCCTCTCCTTGTGGCCACTTGGTGAACACTTCTTTTACAAGACGGGTGAGAGATTGGGTAATTCCTTCTCTAAAGAAGCAGAAGGCTGGCCAGGCACGGTGGCTCATGCCTGTAATCCCAGCACTTTGGGAGGCCGAGGCGGGTGGATCATGAGGTCAGAAGATCGAGACCATCCTGGCTAACACGGTGAAACCCTGTCTCTACTAAAAATACGAAAAAAATTAGCCGGGCCTGGTGGCGGGTGCCTGTAGTCCCAGCTACTCGGGAGGCTGAGGCAGGAGAATGGCGTGAACCCGGGAGGCGGAGCTTGCAGTGAGCTGAGAGCACGCCACTATATTCCAGCCTGGGCAACAGAGCGAGACTCCATCTCAAAAAAAAAAAAAAAAAAAAAAAAAAAAAGAAGCAGGTTTTGCTTTCTCATTATCCATCTTTGAAGAGGTTCATGTGCTATACTGTTTCAAAAAGAAGTCTAAGGAAATTATAGGCATCCACCCTATGGTGTATTAAGCGGTGACCAAAAATGATAAAGGTGGTGGCTATGTAGAAATATTCACATCATAGTGTTCAGCAATCAATAAGGAGTGCAGAGCTGTTTCCACACCCTGATATAACTGTGTAAAAAGTGAGTAGAGGAGAAAACTAAAAGAAAACAGGATGACATGCAAACAGTGGCTGTCAGGAGTACAGAATTAGGAATGACTGTTTATCTTCTTGTCTCTATTTTCTAAAATCTGTCATGATTAATGTAATTCTAAAACTAAACTCAATTTAATAAATATAAAAAGTATATCTGGGAGCTGGGCGCGGTGGCTCACGCCTATAATCCCAGTACTTTGGGAGGCTGAGGCGGGCAGATCACCTGAGGTCAGGAGTTCGAGACCAGCCTGACCAACATGGAGAAACCCTGTCTCTACTAAAAATACACAAATTAGCTGGGCCATCTGGTGGCGCATGCCTGTAATCCCAGCTATTCGGGAGGCTGAGGCACGAGAATCGCTTGAACCCAGGAGGCGGAGGGTGCGGTGAGCCGAGATTGCGCCATTGTACTCCAGCCTGGGCAACGAGAGCAAAACTCCGTCTCAAAAAACAAACAAACAAACAAAAAACAAACAAACAAAAAAGTTGTATCTGGGTTCTCTAGTCTGTTCCATGTATCCTGTTTTTAATGCAAGTACTATGCTGATTTGGTGACTAAAACTTTGTAGTAAATTTTGAAGTCAGGTAGTGTGATGCTTCCAGCTTTGTTCTTTTTGTTCGGGATTGCTTTGGCTGTTGGGGGTCTTTTGTGGTTCCATATAAATCTTGGGACTTTTTCTACTTTTGTGAAGAATGTCATTAGTATTTTGATAGGGATTGTATTGGATCTATAAATTGCCTTGGGTAGTATTGTCATTTTAGCAATATTAGTTCTTCTAATCCATAAGCATGGAACATCTTCTCATTTTTGTCTGTGTCCTCTTCAATTTCTTTCATCAGTGTTTTGTGGTTTTCCTTGTATAGATCTTTCATTGCTTTGCTTAAATTGATTCGTAGGTATTTTATATCCTTTGTAGCTACGATAAATGGGATTGCTTTCTTGATTTCTTTTTCAGATTGTTCACTTTGGGTATATGGAAATGCTACTGATTTTTTGTATGCTGACTTTGTATTCTGCAACTTTGCTGAATTTATTTATCAGTTCTATTAGTTTCTTGGCGGAGTCTTTACTTTTCTCTGAGTATAAGATCTTGTCAGCTTTCATATCAGCACTTTAATATCAGCACTTAGGGCCAAGGCTGGGGGATCACTTGCACCTAGGAGTTTGAGATCAGCCTGGGCAGTATGGCAAAACCCCATCTCTACAAAAAATACAAAAATTTGCTGGATGGGGTGGCAGGTGCCTGTGGTCCCAGCTTCTTGGAAGGTTGGGAGGATCACCTGAGCTCAGGAGGTCAAGCCTACAGTAAACTCTGATTGGACCACTGCACTCCAGCCTGGGTGACAGAGAAATACCCTGTCTCAAAAAACAAAACAAAACAAAAACCCCGAAACCAGATCTTGTTGTCTGTGAACCCAGATACAAATCCACACAATCACAGTCAACTCATCTTTGACAAGGGTGCCAAGAACAGACACTGGGGAAAGGACAGTCTCTTCCATAAATGGTGCTGGGAAAACTGAATAACTATATGCAGAAGAATGAAACTAGACCTCTATCTATCACTATACACAAAAGCCAAATCAAAATGGATTAAAGACTTAAATCTAAGACCTCCAACTATGAAGCAACTAGAAGAAAACATTGGGGAAATATCCTAGAACATTGGACTAGGTGAAGATTTTCTGCACAAGACCTCAAAAGCACAGGCAACCAAAGCAAAAATAGACAAATGGGATTACATCACTCTAAAAAGTTTCTGCACAGCAAAGGAAACAATCAACAAAGTAAAGGGACAACCCACAGAATGAGAGAAAATACGTACAACCTATTCATCTGACAAAGGATTAACAACCAAAATATAGAAGGAGCTCACACAATTCAAATAGCAAAAAAGCCCAAAAAATCCAATTTAAAAATAGGCAAAAGATCTAAACAGACATTTCTCTAAAAAAGACATACAAATGGTCAATAGGTAGATGAAAAAAGGCTCGACATCACAATCATCAGAGAAATGCAAACCAAAACTACAACAAGGAATCACCTCACCCCTGTTAAAATGGCTTTTATCAAAAAGACAGGCAGTAACAGATGTTGGCAAGCACGCAGAGAAAGGGGAACCCTTGTTAGCGAGAATGTGAAATAGTACAGCCACTATGGAGAACTGTATGAAGGTCCCTAAAACACTAAAAATAGTACTAGAAGGATCACTTGAGGCCAGAAGTTCAAGACCAGCGTGGGCAACATAGCAAGATCCCATCTCTTAAAAAAAAAAAAAATCAGCTGAACCTGTGTCTGGGGTCTCAGCTACTTAGGAAGCTGAGGCAGGAGGATCGCTTGAGCCCAGGAGGTCAATCCTGCAGTGAGCCAAGATTATGTCACTGTACTCTAGCCTGGGTGACAGAGTGAGACCCTGTCTCAAAAAAAGATTAAAAAAAAAAAGAACTACCAATGTTCCAGCAATTCCACTACTAAGTAGATATTTAAAAGAAAGAAAACCAAATATATCAAAAAGATAGCTGCACCCACTTGTTTTTCGCAGCACTATTCACAATAACTGAAGTATGGATTCAACCTAAGTACACCTCAACAGATGAATGGATAAAGAAAATGTGGCATATATACACAATGGAATAGAATTCAGCCATGAAAAAGGATGAAATCTTGTCATTTGCAGCAACACGAATGGAACTGGAGGTCATTATGTAAGTGAAATAAACCAAGCAAAGAAAGACAGATATCGCATGTTCTCACTCACATGTGGTAGCTAAAAAAGTGGATCTCATGAAGATAGAAAGTAGGCTGGTGGTTACTAAGGTGGGAAGAGGGTGGCAATGAAGACAGGATGATTAATGGGTAAAGATATACATTCTGATAAAAGAAATAAGGCCGGGCATGGTGGTTCACACCTGTAATCCCAGCACTTTGGGAGGCAGAGGCACGTAGATCACCTGAGGTCAGGAGTTCGAGACCAACCAGGCCAACATGGTGAAACCCTGTCTCTACTAAAAATACAAAATTAGCCAGGCGTGATGGCCGGTGCCTGTAATCCCAGCTACTCAAGAGGCTGAGGCAGGAGAATCGCTTGAACCTGGGAGGCAGAGGTTGCAGTGAGCTGAGATTGTACCACCACTGCACTCCAGCCTGGGTGAAAGAGCAAGACTCTGTCTCAAAAAAAAAAAAAAAAAAAAAAAAGAAGAAGAAGAAGAAGAAGAAGAAAAGAAAGAAAAAGAAATAAGACCCAGTATTAGATAAATCAGTATGGTGACTATAGTTACAATAACGGATTGTACATTTTGAAATAGCTAGAAGAGGCCAGGCATGGTGGCTCACACCTATGATCCCAGCACTTTGGGAAGCCAAGGTGGGAGGACTACTTGAAGACAGGAGTTCAAGACTAGCCTGGGCAATATAGTGAGACTCCATCTTTACCAAAAATTTAAAAGGTTAGCTGGGCTTGTTGGCGCATCACTGTAGTTCCAGGTATTTGCTGAAGCAGGAAGATGGCTTGAGCCCAGGAGTTCCAGGTTGCAGTGAGCTATGGTTGTGTCACTACACTCTAACCTGGGTGACAGAGTGAGACTCTGCCTCTAAAAAATATACAAATAAATAAATAAATAAATAAATAAATAAGTAAAATAACTAGAAGAGAACAATCTGATTGCTTCCAGCATAAAGACAAATATTTAAGGTGATGCATATTCTGAGTACACTGATTTGCTCTTTGCAAATTATATAAACATATTAAATGATCACATACCCTGAAACTATGTACATCTATTATGCATTTTTAAATAAATTAAATAAGAATTTATAAAGAATATAAGGTTTCTTTCTCATAAGAAAAATATCTTATCTTCAAATACATTTGCTCTTTCATGAGGCCTAGCTCTAGTTTTAAATACATGGCTGGGGTAGGGGTGGGGAATCCTGAAACCACCTTGAGCTGTGGAGCAATGCATATTGGGAAAATCCCAGGGTCAGAGATCATGCACTCTTGCCCAAATGGAGAAGTTCAAATCACCTTCCACACTCAGCAAAGATGATTCCTCTGCCTTGTTGGATTGTCTCCCCGATGGGAGCTCACTATGGGGCAGGACATCTCACTCCACTGCTAGACAGTTTCATTTCTTTTCTTTTCTCCTTTCTTTTCTTTTCCTTTTATTTTCTTTCTTTCTTTCTTTTTTTAATGGACTTTCACTCTTGTTGCCCAGTCTGGAGTGCACTGGCACGATCTCGGCTCACTGCAACCTGCACCTCCCGGGTCCAAGTGATTCTCTTGCCTCAGCCTTCTGAATACCTGAGATGACAGGTGCCTGCTGTCACGCCAGGCTAAATTTTTGTATTTTTAGTAGAGACAGGGATTCACCATGTTGGCCAGGCTGGTCTCAAACTCCTGACCTCAGGTGATCTGCCTGCCTTGGCCTCCCAAAGTGTTGGGATTACAGGCATGAGCCACCGCACCTGGCCTGCTGGACAGTTTCTACTGCTGGAAAGGTCTTCTTTAGGCCAGATGCAGTGGTTCACATCTGTAATCCCAGCACCTTCAAAGGCCGAGGAGGATCGCTTGAGCCTAAGAGTTGGATGGAGACCAGCCTGGGCAACATGACAAGACTCTGCAAAAAATTTAAAAATTCTCCAGGCATGGTGGTGCATGCCTATGGTTCCAGCTACCTGGGATGCTGAGGTGGGAGCGTCACTTGAATCTGGGAGGTTGAGATTGCAGTGAGTTGTGATGGTGCCACTGCACTCCAGCCTGGGTGATGGAGCTAGACCCTGTCTCAAAAAAATAAAATAAAGGTCTTTTGGATATAAGGATCTAAAAGTGGGAAGTGCCTGAGAGAGAGGATGGACAGCCCTTCCTCCAGGAAGCCTTTCTGGCCTTCTCTCCCCAAGTGAAGGCCAGAGGCTTTTCTACCCCTCCCTGCAGGGGAACAGTGAGGAGTAGAAAAAAGGACAGGGAGGTGGCATAGGACAGAGAGGGAAACAGGGAGAGAGAGAGAGAGAAAGAAAAATAAGGAAGCAGAGCCAGTGAAAAGGCATGACAGAGAGGGAGGGAAAAAGAGAGAGAGAGAGAAAGAGAGAGAGAGAAGGGGAGAATGGGAGGAAGAGAAGGAAGGAAGGAGGGAGGGGGCAGGAAGGGAGAAGGAAGGAGGGCTCCATGGTGAGATGTAGAGACTGAGAGACCCCCTCGCACTGTGCCTCCAACATCTGCCCAGAGGCGTGTGCTTGCGCCATCAGACAAGGAGAGCAGATGTGGGGTTTAAAAAGGTCTGTCCTTCCTGAACACCTCATCCTGTCCTGTGCTGACCTCCTGCTGATGGCCTGCTCTGTCCAGAACTATGGGGAGGGCACAGAGAGGGCGGCCCTCCCTGACTCGCAGTCCCAAGGAGCAAGGATGAGCTGGTTCCTGCCCCAGTCCAGCACAATTCAAGGTCTTGGGAAACTTCTAGCCCCAACATGAAGGTCAGAAACCCTCACGGGGCTGAGTCTTGAACTAACAAATGGACTCTCTGTGATGAAGGTATGTGTGTTCCTATGAAGAGGCCACATGGCTAACCTGTAAAGAGAAACTGAATGTCCTCATATAGGAGCTATCAGAGCCTTTCCTGAAAGCATGTTTTAGAGGGCACAAGAGGTGAGGGTTGTGAGTAGGGCAGCAGGTGCAGAGGGCAGCTGAATGGAGGTGGTGGGTAATTCTGACTTCTGCCACAGCTGGCTCTGGGGTACTGGGGTCATTCTGAGCCTGGGGTGGAGGTTTCCCTGCTGACCTGGGGCAGGAGGACTTCCAACTCTTTCCCTGTGAGTCTTCATATTTAGGACTCAACCTCCAGCCCTGCAGGCTCTTCTCAGCCCTGGCATCCCAGGAAAGGAAAGAAAAACAGCCCTGTATCCTGATGAGGGCAATGACCCCTCTTGTGTGGGCATTGTCTGACAGGGCTTTCAACCCACTCTTATTTGTTCTGGGCTGGGTTCAAGCCCAGATACTCCACAGGGTATTGGACGACTAGGCAAGCTGTCACCTGTCTGAGCCTCGGTTTCCTCACCTGTAAAATGGGGATAACAGTACCACAAAGTATAGCAGGAGGCTGCAGAGAGGCTCTTCCTGATGACTACAACTGCTTTGTCAGTTGTACAGTGCGGAGAAAGAAAAGGAAGAACAGGCAAAGACAAGACCAGCTGTATTTGCATCACTCTCCAGGGAGCTTAAATATTAATTGCTCTCCAAGCTGGTTTCTCATCTGTAATTAATTCTCACTGAATCGACTCAGTCCCAATGGGCAGGATGGCCATCACCAACATGACTTATTTCAAAAACTAGAGCATAATCAGAATTGCCACAAACATCCGTTCTTAAAACTCATGCACCAGCTGGAAGTGCTAAGTGCCAGCCTCACCATCCATCACTCCCTGAAAGGGTTCTGCTGTCTCATCAACTCATCAACTCGGGCCCATAATCACACCTGGGGGTCCTGGCAGCCATCTGAGTGGGAGGAAGGGTGGAGAAGCCACCCAGTCCTCATTCCTTTATTCATTCAGCAAGTATTTGGAGTACCTGCTTTGTCAATTGTACAGGGCTTTGCAAGCCCTGAGGAGACAGTGGGAGCATGGAGAGATGCACTTCTGCTCTCAGAGAGTTTGCAACCTGGGTAATTGTTCCAAAGCCATGAGTAAAAAGACTATTTCAATACAGGGGTCTAAGTGTTGTTTGTGATGGGGAAAAGCAAAGGATCCAGCAAACCAGAGAAGGGAGACCTGGCTTGGCCATAGGAAAGCCTTCCAAGGAGGCAGTGACTATGCTGAGACGAGAGGCGAGCATCCCAGGCAGAAGGGATGGCAGGTGCAAAGGCCCTGAGGCGGATGAGGAGCTGAGGGGTGGAGCATGGTTTGGGCAGAGTGTGTAGCCGTGTGTGCAATGATCGCGTAATGCTGAGAATATACTGAAAACCATGAAATTGTACACTTCAGAGAGCTGAAATGCACAGTATGAGACTTGTATCTCAATAAAGCTGTTTAAAAAAACTGGGTAAGAAAGTCACAGATTGAGAGAATGTGCACAATCCCCAGATCTGAAGGTAGACTTGTGTCCAGAATACTTAAAGAGCTCCTAAGAGCAATACAAAAAAGATACCTCAATTTTTTTAAAAAAGCAAAAGAAACATTCAAAAGCCTTCCCAAATGGCTAATAAACAGAACGAAGGATTCAATTTCATTAATCAACAGGGAAATGCAAATTAAGCCACAGGGAGACACCACTACACAATCGCCAGAATGGCCACGAGTACAGAGGCCAACGATACCAACATGTTGGCAAGAGCATGGAATAAACGCTGGTCTCATACACTGGGGGGGAATATACATTGTTTTAACCTCTTTGTTAACCTATCTGGCAGTTTCTAGTAAAGCTATGTTGATGCTTACCCTGTGACCCTGCAATTCCTCTCCTGGGTAAATACCAAGGAGAAATGACATCAGGTGTTTATGGTGATGTTCACAGCAGCTTTCTAATAGCCCAGACTGAAGCCACCCACATGCTCATGCACAGGAGCACAAACAACCCAACTGTGGGCTGTCCCTACCCAAGAACACTGACACCCGTCAACAGCTGGCTCAGTCTCACAGACTGTTGAGCTGAAGCAGCCAGACACGTAACAGTACATAATTTATGATTCCATTCCATTCAAGAACAAGCTAAACCAATCTCATGTGACAGCAAAACAGGGGTAACCTTTGGGAGGGTATTACAGGAATCTTCTGGGATGATGGAAATGTTCTATCCGGGTGGGAGTTACAAGTGTACAAACACACGCCCCTAGGGGAGGGAAGACAAGCAAGGGCTCCCCATTTTTTTCACCTCTCCTCCAAACTCTTCATGGCGCCTCCTGCCCTCAGCACCAAGTTAAACTCCTTGGCCTGGTGACCATGTTCCTGCAGGAGCTGGTGTAGCCACCTCTGCAGCTTACGGCTCACTTCTGTGTAACAGTCGTTCTCTAATTTGAGTGTGCATCCAAATTACCAGCCAGGCTTAGGAAAACACAGATTGCTGCCCACCCTCCACTCCGCCTGAGTTTCCATTCAGCAGGTCTGGGCTGGGGGCTGGATCACTTTCATTTCTCCCAATTTCCCCGGTGATGCTGTCACTGCTGGTCTGAAGACTATGCTTTGAGAACTACTGCTTTCTAGGAATCCTCTTCTCCAGCCTCTGTGTCTTTGTTCTGCGCTTCCATCATCCAATATACATCTTGCTGATCTTTCAAAGGTACTTTAAAGACCACCTCCTTCACGAGGCCCTCTTGGGTTACTTCAGCAGTCAGTCTAAGGGCCTCTCGAGTGTCCTACTCCAGAAATTTGGGGTCAGAGCCTGAAGGGAGCTACTCTAATCTCAGAAATGTCTTTGAAGTCTATTATTTTCACTTAAAAAATACGTATTTTACATTAGTCTCTGAAATATATCCGTATCTAATTTGTTTAAAATTACGTATCTGGAGCAAAATGGAGGTTCTTAGAAAATACACCATGTTGGCCGGGCGCGGTGGCTCAAGCCTGTAATCCCAGCACTTTGGGAGGCCGAGACGGGCGGATCATGAGGTCAGAAGATCGAGACCATCCTGGCTAACACGGTGAAACCCCGTCTCTACTAAAAAATACAAAAAACTAGCTGGGCGAGGTGGCGGGCGACTGTAGTCCCAGCTACTCAGGAGGCTGAGGCAGGAGAATGGCGTAACCCCAGGAGGCGGAGCTTGCAATGAGCTGAGATCCGGCCACTGCACTCCAGCCTGGGTGACAGAGCGAGACTCCGTCTCAAAAAAAAAAAAGAAAATACACCATGTTTAGCCAGAGGCCTTTAGCCCTCGTGGGCACCTACTGCACAGCTGGGGCTGGGTTACACGTATGCCAGTCTGAAAAAGCAACAGCTTTTACAAAATAGTGCGTTGGCAGACTATTCACGTATCCTACATGTTTCCGTTACTCCCCTCTAACAAAGAGAGAGCAGTGTGCCTCACTCACTTGTTTTCGCCTTCAGATTTGCTCGGCTTTGTTCACAACTGTGCTTAATGTCTGACACGTCAATGATTAGGCTGTTACAGATCAATTAAGTAAAAATTGCTGAGGGTGGAACCTGAGCATCTGTGTTTGCTTGTTTGTTTGTTTGTTTGTGAAAGGATCTCACTCTGCCACCCAGGCTGGAGTGTAGTGGTACGCTCATAGCTCACTGAAGCCTCAAACTCCTAAGCTCAAGTGATCCTCCCATCTCAGCCTCCCAAGCAGCAGGGATTACAGGCATGTGCCACCATGTCTGGCTAATTAAATTTTTTTTTTTTTTTTTGTAGTGATGGGGTCTCACTATGTTTCCCAGGATGGTCTCAAACTCCTGGCCTTAAACAATCTTCCCACCTTGGTCTCCCAAAGTATTGGGACTTCAGGTGTGAGCCCCCATACCGGGCCTAAATGTGCCATTCTTAACAGGCCTCTGGGCCTTTACAAACGTTGATCCCGTTGCCAGGCACAGCCTTCTTCACTGCACCCCCGCCTGGCTTTTCAACACATTTTCCTCTGGGCATCCCTCTCCAACTCCAAGAAGACTGGGATGGATGCCTCCTCCGAGCCCCCAAAACCTCGGTATACCACCCACCATGGTGTTACTATTGTTCTTTTTCATGCCAGTCTCTCTCTCTAGACCATCAGTGCCTTGAGGGCAGAGACCCTGCCGTCACTCACTCCCTGATACGTCACCCAGACCAGGTGCTCAGAAAGTTAATTTTCTGATTTTAATTTGTTTGTTTGTTTGTTTGTTTTGTAGGGACAGGGTCTTGCTATGTTGTTCAGCCTGGAGTGCAGTGGCTGTTCACAGGTACGATCAGGGTCCACTGCATCCTGGGCTCAAGCGATTCTCCTGCCTCAGCCTCCCAAGTAGCTAAGACTACAGGCATCCACCCCCATGTATGGCAGGAAGTATTATTGGACTGAAGAAAGGATAGGACTGCTGGGAGGAGAACTTGCTCCACCATCACTCATTCATTGGCTACATACTGAGCATCAGTTGTGTACCAGGCTTCACAAGCCACTGGGAACAAGGGTATAGTCCAGCTCTTTGCCCTTAAGGAGCTCAGAGTTTAGTGATGAAGGCAGAGAGCAAACAAGCACCTAAAATTAGCCCCAAAACACAATCAGCAAAACCTGACAACTGACGGAGAGACATACAACCCAATAACCATAGCTGAGAGGTCAATAAGCCTCTCTCAACAATGGACAGAAAGTGAGGATGCAGAAGACTCAAAAGGATCCATCAGCTCGCCCCACACAGCATTCACAGAACACCCCACCCAACACGAGCAGAGGGCCCATCCTTCTCAAATACACGTGGAACACTCCCCAGGTATGCTAGGGCGTATGCTGGGCCAGAAAATACATTTAAGTAAATTTAAAAGGACTGAAACCATACAAAATATGTTTTCCAACCACAACGGGATTAGCAGAAGGATAAATTAGAAATCAGCAGCAGAAGATGTGGGAAACACACAAATACTTGGAAGTTACATGACACAGTTGTAAACAATCCATGGGTCAAAGAAGAAATCACCAAGGGGATTATTAATGGAAAGTATTGGGAGCTGCATGAAAATGAAAACACAACATAACCAGTAACAAATATATAAATTAGGTACTTTCGAACAGTGAAAGGTGGTGTGAAGAAAATGAGGTGTGAGATGGAGTGCAGAGGAGAGAAGTACACCCACAGCACGTCACCCTCCCCATGTCCACACCCTTGCCACAGCCTCATTGGAGGGGAGAGCACATCCCTGCCCCTTATGCCTTTGGGCCTGGCCATGGCACCTGCTGCTGTCAATGGGGTGTGTGTGGAAAGGATGATGTGCCAGTTGTGAACTTGATTCTAAGATGCCCTCTGCTGTGTCTCCTGCCATCACCATGGGAAGAGCTTCCCGGGGCACATGCTGCCCCTTCAGCCTAGGCCCCAGTATGAACACACAAGAAGCAGAGCCACCAAGATGAATCCAGCTTTCACTCAGCTTCCTCTGCACCTAGGACTACCCAAGGATATGAAAGGAGAAGCTTGACAAGTGAAGTTTTCAAGGGGACTAACCCAGCTGGGAGGCATGACCTGTTGCTTTTCTACCTTTCTCCTTCTTCCTGACTGGGATATAGATGTAATGGTTAGAACTGCAGCAGCCATTCTGTGTTCATGAGAAACCTTGGAAATGGATGCTGCAGATGGAACTTTAGTCCTGAGACTGTGTGGAGTTGCCAAATTTGACCTGGATCTCCTGCTTCTGGATTTATTTCACATGAAAGAAGAATCCCTAAATTACTTAAGCCATCGTAATTGGGTTTTTGTTACTAGCAGTCAAACACAGTTCCTAACCAACACATAATGTTTAGGAAAAACTTCTGTAGTAGACTGTCTTTTCCAACAATACCCACAACAATATCTCCTACCTCAATGGTCTTTATACAATATGAGCTCAATATTCCTCCCATTGAAGAGCAGAGACTATGTCCCCTCCCGTTGAACCTGGGTAGACCTTTGTGACTGTCTTAACTCATAGGGTATGGTGGAAGTGGTGCTACAGGACGTCCAAGGCCAGATCATAAAAATGCCATGAACTTCTACTTGCTCTCTCAGGACACTTACTCTTAGGACCCAGCCACCATGCTGTGCAGAAGCCCAAACTCATGTAGGCAGAGACCACATGGAGTGGCCACAGACAAGTGTTCTGGCCAACCTCCCAGCTTAAGTCTCGGACAACAGCCAGTCTCAACCACCTGATGTGTGAGTGAAGATGTAGGGAACTGAAGGCCCGTGGGACGTGACCAACTCGGCATTCCACTGGAGGCTATATGATCAAACAGCAAACTGTTTATCATGAACGCAGAATGTGGGCAAACTCACAACTGCGCCTGCCGAAAGAAGGTTTGCTGGAGGCATTCACTCCCTGGCGCTTCTCCTTTCATATCCTTGGGTAGTCCTAGTTGCAGAGGAAGCTGAGTGAAAGCTGGATTCATCTTGGTGGCTCTGCTTCTTGTGTGTTCATACTGGGGCCTAGGCTGAAGGGGCAGCATGTGCCCCGGGAAGCTCTTCCCATGGTGATGGCAGGAGACACAGCAGAGGGCATCTTAGAATCAAGTTCACAACTGGCACATCATCCTTTCCACACACACCCCATTGACAGCAGCAAGTGTCATGGCCAGGCCCAAAGGCATAATGGGCAGGAACGTGCTCTCCCCTCCAATAAGGCTGTGGCAAGGGTGTGGACACGGGGAGGGTGACACTGCGACATCTAGAGAAAGCAGTCTTGCAAGCCGACTCTGGACTGAGCAGCTGACCCCTTCTTCCACCCCACTTCTCACTATCTCTTTTGCCTAATAAATACAGAGGACTGTGTAAAGCTCAGGGCCCCTCTCTACTAGAGGCAAGGTGCCCCCTGACCCGTTCTTCCAAATATACTCTTTTGTCTACTGTGTAACCCGCACAGACCTAGGGAGACTGAATAAAGGGGGTGAATGCGGGAATGAAAGACAAGAGACAAAAGAGTATATTTGGAAGAAGGGGTCACCTTGCCTCTAGTGGACAAGAGCCCTGAGCTTTACACAGCACTCTGTATTTACTAGGCAAAAGAGATCGTGAGAAGTGGGATGGAAGAAGGGGTCAGCTGCTCGGTCCAGAGTAAGCTTGCAAGACTGCTTTCTCTAGATGTCGCAGTGGAAAACATCAGCGCCAGGGAGTGATTGCCTCCAGCAAACCTTCTGTCGGCAGGCGCAGTCGTGAGTTTGCCCACATCCTGCGTTCATGATAAACAGTTTGCTGTTTGATCATATAGCCTCCAGTGGAATGCTGAGTTGGTCACGTCCCACAGGCCTTTGGCTTCCTACATGAAGACACCTCCAGGTGATCCCAGCTCCTAGCCATCAGGTCACCCCCAGTCTTTGAATCTTCCAGTTGAGGCCCCAGACATCATGGAACAGAGACCAACTCCCACCACCATGCCCTGTCCAAATATCTAGTCCAGAGAATCTGTGAGCATAACAACATGGTTGTCTTACGCCACTAAGTTCTGGGGCACCACTAGTTTGCAGTGGTAACACTTGAGCTGAGACCTCAATGGGAAGATTGGGGTAGGCCACTCCAGTAGAGGAAAGAGCAGAACTGTAAGATGTGAACGCATTTGTGTTATTTGAAGAACAGTAACAAGGCCAGTGTGGCTGAAGGCAGTGATGAAGAAAACGGTAAAGGAGGTACTGCAGAGAGGTGGAGAGGGGCCAGGTCACGTGGGCCTCCTGTGTGAGGAAACTTCTCCTGGGGCAGGATGGTGACAACTTCCAGAGTTCTCTCCCAATCAGCAGACTGGCTTCTGAACAGGCCTTCTATGCCTTAGCCCAAAGGAGCGACCCTTGGTAAGAACTTTTGGTTTCTTCTAGGAGAGACTTGCTTTAGATGAAAAAACAGAGGACAGAAGGTGTCCAGGGGCCACACCTGTTCAAAATCTCTAGCTGTTCACCATATACAAGGAAAGGCACAAGCTCCTTGGCCCAGCATTTTTGGTACTTCTCGATCTGGTCCTAGCCTTATTTGGGGGACCCATTACTTGATCCCTGATTCTGCCTCCTACCTGCCTTTCCAACATTTTCTGTGTTCTAACCATGTGCGATGATGTGCTATTCTCCAAACATACCATGAGCCTGTGAGCAGTTGCTCATGCTGACTCCCTTGCTTTACGTGCCCTCTTCCACCACTACCCTGGCCTGGTGAGCTCCCTCAGAGTCCATCTCAATGGCACCTCTTCTGCAAACCTTCCTGCATATCTCAAAGTGAGTATGTCTTTCCCTCCCTCATGCCCCTGCAGATTCTGCACAAAACTACAGTTCTGCAAATTATACTTACACAGAGTAATGTAAATTGTCTGTTCACATATTGATTTCTCCTCCCCACCTCCACCCTCTCTCCCTGCAAAACGAAAACTACTCAAGGGCTAGTTCTGAGCCTTATTCAGCTTTGGGACTCCAAGGCCTATTTCAGTGTCTACAGTAAACATCCTGTGATGTTTCCAGAATGAATGGGCAATTCAGAAGGATAGATGAATGGATGGATTGCTGGTTGGATGGGCAGATGAGGAATAGATGGATGGTTGGATGGGTGGGTAGACATTTGAGCAGTAGATTAATTGGGAGTGAATGAGTGTATGGTTGTGTCACTTGATGCATGAATAGATGAAAGGACAGATGAGTGGGTGAAAGGCTGGCTGGCTAGGTGGATGGGTAGAGATTGACAGATGGGCAGGTAAGGAATGTTCTTATGACTGGGTTCCTGGAAGGATGGAAGGCAGCCGTTAAACCAGAAGTCAGTAAGCTTTTTCTGTAAGGGGCCAGATGATAAATATTTTAAGCTTTGTGACCCACATATGGTTTCAGTCGCATATCCTCCTTTGTCTTTTTTCACAAATGTTTTAAAATGTAAACTCCATTCCTACAGAGCCCATAGGCTACACAAACCCAGGACCGTGGCCATCAGGATGACTGGAATTCATGGCAGCCACTGAGTTAGCTATAGCTACCATGTAACAAGCAACAGAGCTGCACCCCAAACACAGAAGGCCACCCCCACCCCCAACAACAATAGCACAATGTAGCCAGGACCTTTCCTGCTGGGGAGATTTGGGAGGCACCGTCAGCTCCTCCTTATCACTGGGGACAGCTTTGGTATCTCAACAGCATCAATCTCTAAGACAAAATTCTGAAGAACTTGCCAAGCTTAACAACCAGGGATAGATTCAAAGCTGAGGAGTGGTGGAGAGTGCCCGAAAGTCTATGGGTCTCCTTCAAGACTCATGTCCCTAGCTAGGACCTGGAGTCACACTGGGAGATGCCTGCCCCCTTTATCCTCGTAAGCACTGATATAAGATACAGCTCCAGACCACAACTTCCTGCAACCAGCTTCTGAGTGGTGACTGTTATTTTATTTATTTATTTATTTTGAGACAGAGTCTCGCTCTGTCACCCAAGCTGGAGTGCAGTGACACGATCTCGGCTCACTGCAACCTCCGCCTCCTGGGTTCAAGTGATTCTCCTGTCTCAGCCTCCCAAGTAGCTGGGATTACAAGTGCCCACCACCATGCCCGGCTAATTTTTGTATTTTTAGTGGAGATGGGGTTTCACCATGTTGGCCAGGCTGGTCTGGAACTCCTGATCTCAGGTGATCTGCCCACCTCGGCCTCCCAAAGTGCTGCGATTACAGGCATGAGCTGATGACTTTTATGGGCTCTCCCTTCACCCCATCCTTAGGATATTATTATGGATTACCAGGGGCTTCAATGTCTTTCCAACTGGCAGGAAGCAGAGCAAACACAGATGCAAGTTTCCTAATTAAAACCCTCTTAAAAAGTCATAAAAAAAAAAATGCCCAGCCCCTCTGTCATGCTGCCAGCCCAGAAACAAGGGAGAAAGAAGAAAAAAAAAATGGGAAACTGATCCTTCCAGCCTTCACCAAATAGATCTTTTAGGTGTAAAAGCTGAATGGGGGCTGGTACATTTCACACCTGAGAGCTTTGGGGTTCAAGAGTGCACACAAGGCTTTCATCCTGAGGGGACAAAAATGAGGAGCCAAGAGCACCAGCCCAGAGTAATGCTCTATCTGCCCTCCTGGGTTCCCGGCTGCTATCAGCTCACGTGGGGATGTGATGCCAGGGTGACACTGTTGATAGGGACCTCAGTTGGGTTCAAGAGGCCTGGCTTGGTGTTGAGTGCTCTGGTACACCCAGAGATGGTCCCTGCCCCATGGAGCTCCCAAGGCAGCCAGGAACACCCAGTGAATGCGAGGGCAGTGGCCTGGGAGCCAGGAGCCCCGGCACTTGTCCTGGCTCCACCACTGTGTGACGCGGGCCATGTCACCTCCTCTGGGCTTCCACATCACCACCTACAAAATGTCCAGGTGCACATCCCCAGCTCTGACATTCCTGGAGATGGTGAATGATTCAAAGCACCACAGAACCCAATGCTCAACCATGGCAAGAGTGCAAATGGCCCAGAGAGCTCAAAGGAGCGGGGAGCCTGAGTCTGCCATGGTCCCCCACTTCCCAAGTCTTTGCTGTGCCCTCTTCTCACCCTTTCCTATGGCCTAGCCCCGAACATCACCTCCTCAGGGAAGCCTGCCCAAGGTTGTCGGTCACCCCCCTCATCCGTCCCCTTTGCTGGCCAGAAAGCTCCTGGGGAAGGGCCCTGTCTGATCTGTCTTCCCATTCTCCAGTTCTTGTCATGCAGCGAGAGTTCAAAACAATGTCTGCTGAACTGAACTGAGGTGACTGCAAAGGGATACTCTGTGAGCTGTCCTGTGAGTTATGAAGGGGAGCACTGCCTGATGTTCAGGCTGTCCCCAAGTCTGGCCTCCTTTCCTCTGAAAGCCCAAAGGAGTACCCTCACCACCAGCTTAGGCACTACCACCCCGATGCTAAGGAGACTGAGGAAGACTCTTGATACCCTCAGCTGCTCTGTCACCAGGCAGACACCTTTTCCATACGAACCTAAACATCACACGCATACAGGTACACAAACTCACATACACAAACTCACACAGAGCAATGCCCAGAAACACCTCACTATCCTCTTCCTGCCTTTCTCAGCAAGAGGGCTAAGGAAACCTCAAACATCCTGCCCAAAACCTCAGCCCATGCCCCCACGCACCCCATCCCTGAGCAAGGAGACGTATCCGCTGTCTGCCCGCAGAAGCACATTAATCAGGAGACGGACTTCCCTGAAAAGCCTTGGTGAGTGCCTGCCTGCTGCCAGGCCTCTGTTAATGGAAATCACCTCTGTCTCCACATTGCTTTCCTGCCTCTTATATCACAGACTTCTAAAAGGGCAATTAGTTTTGGACAATTAAAATGATTAACTCACCAGATGTAAGTGCTGGAGCATCTCCACGTATCTGCAGAGGGAAAGAGGGTTGAGGCTGCATTAATCCCCATCCTGTGTAAGCCCAGGAGGGTGACGTTTTGTTTACAAGCTCAAGGCCACAGGCAGCTCCTTGGGGACTCACGCTTTCTCTGAAGATAGCAGTTCCTGTGCGATGACAAGGGCTCTGGACTGTCCTTCCACCTGTGGGAGGAAAGAGAGCAATCAGGTGGGACAGGCATCAGTGGTTTCTAGGAGGCCACCATGCTGCTGGAGGCAAGTTCCAAGCATTTCTCAGACCATTTCCTGGTACGCATTACCTGTATGTTCTTCAACAACTTATTTAACCTCTCTGCACCTCAGTTTCCTCATCTGTAAATGTGGATTTTATTTTATTTTAAAAATGTATTTATTTTATTTGAGACAAGGTCTTGCTCTATCACCCAGGCTGGAGTGCAGTGGCATGATCTCAGTTCCCTGTAGACTCGAACTCTCAGGCTCAAGCGATCCTCCTGCCTCAGTCTCCTGAGTAGCTGGGACTATAGGTATGCACCACCACACCTGGCTAATTTTTAAAATTTTTTGTAGAGACAGGGTCTCACTACATTGACCAGTTCAAGGCTGGTATTGAACTCCTGGGCTCAAGCAATCCGCCCACCTTGGCCTCCCAAAGTGCTGAGATGATAGGCGTGAGCCACTGAGCCCAGCTATAAATGCAGATTTTAACAGAACCTAACTCTGAAGGTTGTTGAGCTAATGCCCAGCATGGCACCTGCCATTTAGTAAATGCTCAATGGCCATGATGATGGCATGACCTTTATATCCCACTTCATGACCCCACCAATCCTGAGCAACCTGTGGTTCCCCGTACTGAGGAATTCTGTCTTTTCTCTTGCTTTTGTACATGCTGTTCCCTCAGCGTCCTTTCCCCCTCCTCTACCTGGCTAACTCCTAGTCATCCTGTAAAACTTAGCCACGGCAGCACCTCATCCAAGAAGCCTCTCCTGATCCTCCCCACTCAATGGCCTGGGCTAGGTATCCTTTCTGAGCATCCCCCTCTCATGACACTTATCATTACTGTGAAACAATCACATCTCTCCAGGAGGGCAGGGACCAGAAACTTCTACCTCTGCATGACCAGTGCTTAGCGTATAGTAGTTCTCTGTTGGCTGAAAGAGTGAGTGAGTCAGTGAGTGCACATTCATTCCCCTTGGGAAGCACTAACTCTGCAGGCTGACCTCAGATGGTAAGCTGTTTAACCCATCTGAGCCCCAGTTTCCACAACTATATGATTTGGAAATAGACTGAGATTATGTCTATAAACAGGAAGGATGGGCAGGGCTGAGACAGATGCCTGGGCCTTCTGCCACAAGCAGGCTCCTGCTGGGTGGCCCCAAACCTGCCGGATATCAGACACAACTAGTGGCTGAGATCCAGAGATGCAAAGACACGCTGTGGCGGCCTGATGAAACTGACAGGGGAGGCTGTGAATGTGCAGGCATGGCTGGCTGTGGGTGGCCCATGGCAGAGCAGAGGGCACTCAGCTGGGAACACCTGCCTCCTGGTACAATTCTGCACAAGTCACTTTCAAGGTCAAGCCTCCGTTCCCCATATGTGGACAAACTAACTTCTAAATTCCCTTCTGTGCTGAACCTTGCGTGTTACTAAACTTGAGGAGCCACTCGTCAAGTGAGTGATCCACTCTAGCGATGAGAAAATCACTGCTGAGAAAGTCACTGCATAGTGTTGTGGTTAAAAGCATGGGTTCTGAGGCCGGGCACAGTGGCTCATGCCTGTAATCCCAGCACTTTGGGAGGCTGAGGCGGGTAGATCATGAGGTCAAGAGTTTGAGACCAGCCTGTCCAACATAGTGAAACCCCGTCTCTACTAAAAATACAAAAAGAATTAGCCAGGCATGGTGGCAGGCACCTGTAATCCCAGCTACTCAGGAGGCTGAGGCAGGAGAATCGCTTGAACTCAGGAGGCAGAGGTTGCAGTGAGCTGAGACTGTGCCATTGCACTCCAGCCTGGGCAACTGAGTGAGACTCCATCTCCAAAAAAAAAAAAAAAAAAAAAAAAAAAAAGGCACGGGCTTTGGAACTAGGAAGTTTCCTGCCTCTGACTCTTATTTGTTGAACAAGTCATTGAGCTCTCTGTGCCTCAATTTTCTTACCTGTGAAATGGCCACAGTAGGAGAATAGTATCCAGCACATATGCATGTCATAAGGATCAGATGAGCATCTATATAGAGAATCTCTCACACTTGGAACTGTGCCGGGCACAAGGCAAGCACTATGAAATTATTGGCCATCATTATCCTTGTTGTTTTTGTCACCGAGGTGGTGCCAGAAACAAAACCAAGTAACCAGCGATAGAATAAGAAAAAAAAAATTAGAGTCAAGTAGGGGAAAGGCCTTAACTGCAAAATGAAGGCTGGGCCACTCCTCTGACAGTAGCGGCAGAGAGAGTGGAAAGCAAATGGACTCTGGAATCAATCACATCCATTTCAAACCCAGCTCCAGCACTGTTTCACGGTATGACCTCTGGCGAGTCCCTATCTCTGAGCCTCAGTGTTTTCGCTGAGATCTGGTAGAGAATAACCAACCCGGTCTCACACACTGGCTTCTTGAGGACGCGTTTCTGACTCAGGGCCTCTGCATGTGCTGTTCCCTCTTCTCGCAATGCTCTTCCCCAGATCTTCTCACTTGTACTTTCTGGTTCTTAAGGTCTCTGCTCAAAAGTCACAACCTCAACCCATGACTGCCTGACCTAAAGAACACCCCAAATCATTTTCCACCCTGGGGTTTCTCCATCTTGGACTGTTGACATTTTGAAGAATAGTTTTTGCTGTAGAAGCTGTTCTTATGTATTACAGGACAACTAACAGCATCCCTGGCTTCTACCCACTGGATAACAATAGGAGCCTTCACTCCCTCATCGCCCACTGTGACAACCAAAAATGTCTTTAGACACTGCCAAATGTCCTAGGGCTTGGGGTGCTGCAAAACGTCACCCCTGGTTAAGCACCCCTGCCCCATCTTTATCCTGCTGTGCTTTTCATCAAGCAGACACGCACCAGAGCAACCTGGGCTCGCCCCTCTGCACTCAGCCTTCCTCACTCCGGATCCTCAGAAT
This sequence comes from Macaca mulatta, assembly GCF_049350105.2. Lineage (NCBI taxonomy): Eukaryota > Metazoa > Chordata > Mammalia > Primates > Cercopithecidae > Macaca > Macaca mulatta. The sequence continues at coordinate 153,682,535 of NC_133407.1, read as the reverse complement.
GTGGCCACAATGGCACAAAGACAACTCTGCTGGAAGTCAAGATGCCTGGATCCTCCCCCAAACAAGGCCATGGGTGGCTGTGTGGCTGTTGGCGAGCCCCTCTTGGATGCCTCCGTTTCCTCATCTGGCAAACAGGTGAGCGTTCCTACCCTGCCAGGATGAGATGACATGATGGATGGCAGCCGTCATACCATACCCAAACTTCTGGAGTTGCCATCATTACCATTGTTACAATCTCCAAGCTGTCGAGGACAGGCTTTTGGTAGGGTCCAGACACGGGCCCCTCTGCACGTCCCACCCAGCCCCTCCTGCCAGACGTGCAGATTCTGGGTGGGATGCATGGGGCAGTCCTGCTTCAGTGACTCTGGGATGATGGATGTGTCTTCGCCAGGCAGCCAACGGGGAGGCCTGGCAGTCTGTGTGCCCAAGGCACGCAGAAACTGCTTCTGGGCGTTGCCCAACTGGGCCATTTAATATAGATGTTTATTTAACCAGGAAATGAACTCCGAGGCTGACGGCAGCGTCCAGGGACAGGCTTCTGGGAACAGGGCTCCTCCCAGGAGCGTGGGGGTTGGGGGTGCCAAGGCCCATGCTATTGCTATGGCATTTCTCAGGGTGAAGCTATGGGTGTTAACATCAGGCCACCTGCCCCTGCCTGAGGCTGTCCCCAGGGCCACCGGCCTCCTCCCTGGTCCCCAGCAAACCAGCTGGTTCAACACTTGGGTATTCTGGGACCCAGGCAGGTTGGGAGGAGTAGTTCTTCCTCCAGGGAACCTCAGTGTTAGACAGTGGGTCACACAAAGAGTCAGGAATCCTGGTCCTCTGTCTCCATGCTTTAGTTTTTCCAACTGTAAAACTGAGTGCTCAGCCTCCTTCTAAGACATCAGTTCCCAAAATACAGTCTGAGAACCTCTGAGGGTCTGTAAGGTCCTCCCTTTTCCAACTACACATCTGTGTGAGCCTGGGTATTATTCATTTAAGTCAACCAAAACAATTCCAACCCACTGGGTGGGCAAGTGGATAGGTGAATCCAGCTACCTTCTGTTCAGCCAGACATTAGTATTTGTAAAAATATAAAAATGCCACTCTTCTCTCTGTTTTTTCTTGATTGTTTTAGAAACTAGGGTTGTTGGGTTTTTTTGTTTTTTTTGTTTGTTTTTTTTTGTTTTTGGTTTTTTTGGCATACAAGTGCTACTTGTATTAACATGTAATGGGTTTGTTATCTTAAAATGTATTAAAAAATGTTTTAGAATTTTCTGATTTACTTTCTAATGTGGTAAACATTGAAGATACGTGATTCATAGAAATAAAAACTCTTTGGGGCCCTCAATCATTTTTAAGAGGGGAGGTGGGTCTGAGACCAAAAACTTTTGAGAACCACTGTTTCAGAGGTTGTCACACAAAGACAGCAAAGGGTTGTGGATGGCAAAGCTCTTTGTAATCAGTAAAAAGCTATAGGGAAGTGAGGCATTAGCATAACTGTATTATTATAGGGGCCAGAGAACCCCAGGCCTTTTGGCCTGTCCCTCAGGATGGTCCCCAAGTACGCCCAGGGTTCACACAATCCTTCCCCACAATGTCCTACCTGTGGGAGAGGAAGGAACAACCTCAAGATGCCTGACTCGTCGCCTCCCCTCTCTGCGTACAGGCCTCCTGGGTCCACACCTGCTCGACCTTTAAGATGGTGTGGACTGATGTTAACACCCACCTCTTTCTTTCACTGCTCTCTGCCAGTCCTTTGCCAAGCTCCATGCCCCTAAGGCCTCTGTGTCTGGCTCAGCACACGCCCCCATCAGTTCACACCTGTCCCCCCACACCTGCAGTCACTGAGCACTCCAATCTGAATGCCCTGTGCTCACCTCCTTGAGACCTCCCCCTCAGATGTCTCTCAGCAGTGTCTCCCTCCACTCCTTCCAGCCTGGGCCTCACCACACTCCACACTGTTCTGCCTCTGAAGTCCAGGCTTCCCACCTTTCATCTCGGAACCAAGCTCCGACCCTCCCTGCACCCTTGACTGACCTCTCTCTCACTCACTCTGAGCTCCAGCCTCCTAGCCATTCCCACAGCCTCCTTCTTCCATCACCTGCATCCTTGAGTGGCTGCAGAGGCTCCCAGCACTTACAGAAAGGGGCCCCTGTGGCTCAGCCCAGGGCTGTTCCCAGTCCCCTCCACCACTCCTCCATGCCTCATGGAGCTCCAGGTGATCCCTTAAGCCTACTCTATTTTTTCCTATCTCTGGGTGAATTTGGCTCACACAGTTTTCCCATGCCCAGAATCCCCACATAGCCTCAATAAACATCTCTAGGTTACAGGCTACACCTGAGGTGCCCCCGATGCCCTGTACGCACCAGCCTCCTCTGCCACACAGCCCCCCTGAAATAACCCACATCCGCACACAAGGAAGGGGCCATCTTCTATGGCTGTTTCAAGCCCTGGGGAAATTTTCCTTGTGAGTCTTCCACGTGTTGAGGGTCCCAGGAAGGGGCCTGCTGGAGTATTCTGAAGTCATATCTGGAAATGGGAGAGTGGTCAGAAACCCAGATACATGGGGCATTAGGCTCCAGGAGAACACAGACTCCAAGTCCCCTGGGGATCACCGGGGCAGGCAGGGAACATAGGTTGGGGTTTCCAGCACAGCCTTCAACAACTGCTGGAAAACTCAGAGGCAAGGACTCAGGGAGAGGTGGCTCACTCTTTATCCCAGCTGTCACCTGTGTTCCTGGTGGCAGCTCAGTAGGAAGAGGAGGCAGAGGACAGTGAGTGCTTGTCAGGACAAGCGAGGGGAGAAGGATGGACTGAACAGCAGCCCCCTGGCTTCCCCAGGACCAGCTGGTCAGTTTCCAGATCATGCTGACTAGTCCAGTTCCTGAAGTCAGGCTGGTGTGAGTGTGGGTTTGGCCCAGCTACTTAAAAGACCTTTAAAATTGGAGAGATCTTTGGTTCTGGCTATAGTCTGTAACAAATTTGCAGAAGCAGCATGCTATCTTGGAACACCCTGAATGAGGAATCAGGAGGCCTGTCCTCTACTCCTGACTTGGTCTCCAACCTGCTGAATAGCCCTGAGCAAGGAACGAGTGACAAGCTTCAGTTTTCCTTCCAGTGAGCTCCTCTATCACTGAAACTTCGTTGAACAGTAGCTCGCCACCTCTCCCTCCCTCCACCCCCAGCAACCACTACTCTACTCCTTGCTTCTGTGAATAAGGCTATTTTATTTTTTAGAGACTTAGGGATCTCATTCCGTCACCCAGGCTGGAGTGCAGTGGCACCTGGGCTCAAGTGATCCTTCAGCCTCAGCCTCCTGAGTAGCTGGGACCACAGGCATGCACGCCATCACACCCAGCTAATTTTTTTATTTTTTGTAGAGATGAGGTCTCACTGTGTTGCCCAGGCTGGTCTCCAACTCCTGGCCTCAAGCGAACCTCCTGCCTTGGCCTCCCAAAGTGCTGGGAACACAGGAATGAGCCACCATGCCTGGACCTATATTTTAGACACCTCATGTAAGTGGAATCATGCAGTATTTGTCCATCTGTGACTGGCTTCTTTCATTTAGCATCAAGCCCTCCAAGTTCATTCACATTGTTGCAAATGGCAGAATTCCCTTCCTTTTTATGGCTGAATAATATTCCATTGTATATACAGACCACATTTTCCTTATTCACTCACCCAAGGACGGGCATTAAGAGTGTAGATCTGACCGGGTGCGGTGGCTCACACCTGTAATTCCACCACTTTGGGAGGCCAAGGCAGGTGGATCACCTGAGGTCAGGAGTTCAAGACCAGCCTGACAAATACGGTGAAACCCCATCTCTACTAAAAATATAAAAATTAGCCGGGCATGGTGGCGTGCGCCTGTGGTCCCAGCTACTCGGGAGGCTGAGGCAGGAGAATCTCTTGAACCTGGGAGGCGGAGATTGCAGTGAGCTGAGATCGTGCCACTGCACTCCAGCCTGGGTGACAGAGCTGCCTCAACAACAACAACAACAAAAAAGTATAGCTCTTACATTAAACATTCTTGCCACAGTGAAAAGAAACAGTGGTCTCTAAATGCTTCCTTCAGCTCTCTCACCTTTTGGAATCCAAAGAGAGCGGCTGTGATTGTGATTAGCAGCTCCCCATGTCTGATGGCAGGAAAGGGCCAGTGCTGGCTCAAACAAGACACAGCCCTCCCCATCTCACTTAATTCCAGAAAGGTCCAGCCATGACCTCAAACAGCCAGCTAATGGCTGGATTCTATGCCTTCGTCCCATCTGTTCTTGCCTCCTATAAACTTTCCTCCTCCTTTCTATTTAACTACATCCTGCTCTCTTCCAAGGAGCACTCAGGCCTCATCACCTCCTGGAAGCCTTCCTGACTGCTCTCTTACAACAGAGAACCCTTCCACTGCTCATGGTTTAGTTCACACAGCTGGGTATGGGGGTTGCCCCTGAGACCTAAAAATAAAATCCTAAACAACTCAACTGACTGAACAAGTCCCTTCGTGACCAAGGGAACCCCAGAAAAACCTTAAAGACTGAGTTCCCAGTCATGACATGATGGGAGATTAGACACGCATCATTATACTCCTTCCCTCTTTCAGTTTAGACACAACATCTGACCAGCACTAATGTTAAAATAGAGATCACAAGACTGACAGAATGGACTCTGTGGCAACAAGATACCAAATTATAACAAGACCTAGGGTTGTGCCAGGCAAGGGTTAAGCCACACACCCCACACTTAACTCTGTTCTCATTGCCATAAGGTTTTTCTTTTTCACCAGCAGCTAAACAAGCACTGGCCTCAAGATAGGCAATGTTGAAACAATTGCAGCTCTTCCACCATCAGACACTGACTAACTAAGCCCCCTGTTCTGCCAGCCAAGCTACAGCTCTGATTGGACAAGAGACTCACTTCTATGACTTTCTCCCAATAAGAGACCACCGACCATGGACTGGCTCTGGCTGGTTTGAGAAGGCTGTGCACTGAGTGCCTTCATGCTGCCCCTGCTTTGTCTTTTGACATATAAGGCCTAACTGTAATACATTCAAACGTTAAATCTCCACCCCAAGGTGAACATGGGACACATGCAACAAGCATGCTTGCTGATCACACGTACACACTGCCTTCTTTTATGAATATCCACAGCTCCTCCTATAACTTGATGAATATGTAAACTTGTCCAACCCCTGCAGCATAAATTCCTGTCTTATCCCTCCCTCCCTCAAAGCAGGTGCTTTGAGTATCTGCTTTGAGAAGCTGCTAAAGGCTTTAGCCAGAGGCTCACTTCCCAGCCCGAGAGAAGAGCCACCTTTCAGGCTGTAAACCTTTATAAGAAATAGTCTCTTCTCCAGATTTATAGATCTTGTCATTTTTCAGTTAAATTCCATAATCTTTCCATCTCATGTGCAACCTTGGTTTATTTTTTAAAAGTGTGACATATAACATTCAGAGAAGTACATAAAATATGAATATAAAGTTTAAAGATCATCACGTGAATTGCTTTTTCATTCTCCAATTCAACCGTAAGTTCCCCAAAGCTGGGACCCCATTAGCTTCTTCTGTGGCATCTCCCAGAGCCAAGGGCACCACGAGTGCTCCACATAGACTGGGTGATTGTTGCACATAGACCAGAGTTCAGACTTCAGTGAGCACACACGAGTCACTGAGGATCTTGTCAACAGGCAGATCTGGGTTCGGCAAGTCTGGGGTGGGACCTGGGATGCTGTGTTTCTAATGATCCCCGAGGTGCTAGGGTGCTGTTGGTCCACAAATGGCACTTTGGCCATAGGCCATTGAGAGAGAGACAGTGACCACCACCAAGTCAGGAAGGAGAAAGCAAGACTGAGTATCACCTGTGGCCCACATCCCAAACACTAGGGCAAAGGGCATGTCTGAGACTTAACAGAGAGGAAACTCAGCCACAGAACAAGCTCTCCCAGGGCCAGGGGATCCTAACCTGCCCAGCCCTTTGGCCCTGGCTGCCTTCAATCACCCCAAGGCCCTCAGCAAGGCGTGTGAGACATACATGTACCCAGGATGCCTTCCAGAACCTTGGAGCCCCTCTTCTCTCCCATCCCCTCTGAGTTGTGTCTGCCTCCCTCTCCCTCCTCTGCCACCTGCCTTACAACGTCTCTTGTGTTACTGTACTGAAATGCAGTACTCTCTGCATGGCTACGGGGGAGCCAGGGTGAAGCAAAAGGAATATTAAAGATGCAGGTTGGACTCCCAGCTCTGCCACTCACTGTGCAGAGTAAGTTACACAGGGCCAAACAAGTGTTTTCATTTTATTAAACTGTCAGGCATTTGAGTTCGTTTTTCTTATGTAAATGCAGAAACTGGTTCTAATGTATTCATTTGCTTATTAACTTATTTGAAGATATTCATTGACTACATCTTAATGTACTAGGCAGCAAGGACACACCCGTGAACAGGATAAACACAGCGTCTGCCCTCCTGGAACAACTGCCAGGGAAAGGCAAACAATGTGCAAGAAAACAGAGAAATAAAGAACAAGACTACAGCATAAGGAAATAGCCAGGAATGCTGTGACAGAGCATGGAAGAAGATCTAGGAGCCCTCTCTGAGGAGGTGACATTCAAATTGAGACCTGTAGCCAGCCACAGGGCAGGGAGCGCATTTCTGGTGGAGGAAACTCCAAGGGCTAGGAATCCAACTTCCAAGGGATGTAAAGGACCTCTTCAAGGAGAACTACAAACCACTGCTCAGTGAAATAAAAGAGGACACAAACAAATGGAAGAACATACCATGCTCATGGATAGGAAGAATCAATATCGTGAAAATGGCCATACTTCCCAAGGTAATCTATAGATTCAATGCCATCCCCATTAAGCTACCAATGACTTTCTTCATAGAACTGGAAAAAACTGCTTTAAAGTTCATATGGAACCAAAAAAGACCCCGCATTGCCAAGACAATCCTAAGCCAAAAGAACAAAGCTGGAGGCATCACGCTACCTGACTTCAAACTGTACTACAAGGCAACAGTAACCAAAACAGCATGGTACTGGTACCAAAACAGAGATATAGACCAATGGAACAGAACAGAGCCCTCAGAAATAATACCACACATCTACAGCCATCTGATCTTTGACAAACCTGACAAAAACAAGAAATGGGGAAAGGATTCCCTATTTAATAAATGGTGCTGGGAAAATTGGCTAGCCATAAGTAGAAAGCTGAAACTGGATCCTTTCCTTAATCCTTATATGAAAATTAATTCAAGATGGATTAAAGACTTAAATGTTTGACCTAAAACCATAAAAACCCTAGAAGAAAACCTAGGTAATATCATTCAGGACATACGCATGGGCAAGGACTTCATGTCTAAAACACCAAAAGCAATGGCAACAAAAGCCATAATTGACAAATGGGATCTAATTAAACTAAAGAGCTTCTGCACAGGAAAAGAAATTACCATCAGAGTGAACACGCAGTCTACAGAATGGGAGAAAATTTTTGCAATCTACTCATCTGACAAACGGCAAATATCCAGAACCTACAAAGAACTCAAACAAATTTACAAGAAAAAAACAACCCCATCAAAAAGTGGGCAAAGGATATGAATAGACATTTCTCAAAAGAAGACATGCATACAGCCAACAGGCACATGAAAAAATGCTCGTCATCACTGGCCATCAGAGAAATGCAAACCAAAACCACAATGAGATACCATCTCACACCAGTTAGAATGGCAATCATTAAAAAGTCAGGAAAAAACAGGTGCTGGAGAGGATGTGGAGAAATAGGAACACTTTTACACTGTTGGTGGGATTGTAAACTGGTTCAACCATTGTGGAAAACAGTATGGCGATTCCTCAAGGATCTAGAACTAGAAATACCATATGACCCAGCCATCCCATTACTGGGTATATACCCAAAGGATTATAAGTCATGCTGCTATAAAGACACATGCACACGTACATTTATTGCAGCACTATTCACAATAGCAAAGACTTGGAATCAACCTAAATGTCCATCAGTGACAGACTGGATTAAGAAAATGTGGCACATATACACCATGGAATACTATGCAACCATAAAAAAGGATGAGTTCGTGTCCTTTGTAGGGACATGGATGCAGCTGGAAACCATCATTTTCAGCAAACTAACACAAGAACAGAAAACCAAACACCGCATGTTCTCACTCATAGGTGGGAATTGAACGATGAGATCACTTGGACTCTGGAAACGGAACATTACACACTAGGGCCTATTATGGGGAGGGGGGACGGGGGAGGGATGGCATTGGGAGTTATACCTGATGTAAATGACGAGTTGATGGGTGCTGACGAGTTGATGGGTGCAGCACACCAACATGGCACAAATATACATATGTAACAAACCTGCACGTTGTGCACATGTACCCTAGAACTTAAAGTATAATAATAAAAAATAAAATAAACTCCAAGGGCAAAGGGTCCGAGGTGGGTTTAAAGAGCAGACAGAACTCGTTTTATATCTTGCATGATGTGTGGTCGAAGAACTAGGTGTCCACTGAATTTTCTTTGATCTGTGATTAAGATATGGCAATAAGAAGATGACATGTCAGGAATTCAGATCTTCCACATCTCGTGCTAACATCCAAATAGCAAACACAGGAAGCAGGCAGGCCGGGGATGGGAAGAGGATGAGCTCGGTATGGGATGTGTTGAGTTTGAGGCATCTGTGGGGCTTCCAAGAAGGTCCCTAAAGGGCACCAAGAAGCTCCAGTCTGGGGTCAGGCCAGATGGTGCACTCTGGGATGCCACCTGCGTAGGGCTGGCCATGGCTGGAACGGGCTGCTGGTGAAGAGGGCACAGAATGAGGGATGGGGGCTGGGGGCGGTGGAGCCTTGGGAAATGCCTAAGACAGCGGAGTCGACACAGTTGCGCAGTCAGAAATGAAGGAGAACCAGGAGAGGACTGTCAGGGAAGCCCAGGGAAGAGGATGTTCCCAAGGAGGTGAGGCCACCAGGGCTGAGGCTCAGGGCTTGTGTAAGAGGGGTCTGAAGTGGACGGCAGAAGGGGGTCTGGCTCCTGGATGTCAGGAGGGTTGTGCAGCACCAGTGACAGCAGTAACGGAGGTGGAGTAGTTGGGGAGGCTTCAATATGGCCATGGCCTGAGGGAAGACCCGACGAATCTCTCCAGCCCCCACTCCCCCTTCTTTACCCAATCTCACCTCGCTCCAGCCACAATGACCTCCTAGGCTCTGGCTCACAGACTCATCCCCGCCCTCCTGCCCCTGCACTGCTCTCCTTTGCCTGGAAGGCTCTGCCCTAGGGCTTCACAGTGCGGGCTCCCTCACGCCATTCCGCTCCCGCACAGATGTGTCCTCTTCATCCAAGAACCCCTCCCTGGGAACTGGAACCCTTCTGCACTATTGGCAGGAACGTAACAGGGTGCGGCTCTGTGGAAAACTATATGGCGGTTCCTCAAAAAACTAAACACAGAATCGCCATATGATCCAGCAATCCCACTTCGGGGCATATACTTACAAGAACTGAAAGCAGGGTCTTGGAGAGATCTGTGCACCCACATTCACAGCAGTAACATTCATAACAGCCAAGAGGTGAAAGCAACCCACACATCTGTCAACGAATGAATGTGCAAACAAAATGTGGTCCACCCATACGATGGAATCAAACTCAGTAGTTAAAGGGGAAGGAATTCCAACCCCTACTACAGAGAGGATGAACCTTGAGGACATTATGCTAATTGATAAGCCACTCACAAAAGAACGAATACTGTAGGATTCCACACGTGTGAAGTCCCTAGAGTAACTGAACTCATAGAGATGGAAAGTGGAATGGTGGCTGCCAGGGGATAGGGGAGGAGGTATGGGGAGTCAGTGTCTAAAGGGGGCAGAGTTTCAGTCTGGGAAGAGGAAAAAGCTCTGGAAAGGAATGGTGGTGACGGCTGCATGGCAACGTAATGTGCTTCATGCCACTGCACTGCATAATTAAAAATGGTGGCCGGGCGCGGTGGCTCAAGCCTGTAATCCCAGCACTTTGGGAGGCCGAGACGGGCGGATCACGAGGTCAGGAGTTCGAGACCATCCTGGCTAACACAGTGAAACCCCATCTCTACTAAAAAATACAAAAAACTAGCCGGGCGAGGTGGCGGGCGCCTGTAGTCCCGGCTACTCGGGAGGTTGAGGCAGGAGAATGGCGTAAAAACCCGGGAGGCAGAGCTTGCAGTGAGCTGAGATCCGGCCACTGCACTCCAGCCTGGGTGACACAGCGAGACTCCGTCTCAAAAAAAAAAAAAATGGTTACAATGGAGGATTTTATGTTATGTGTATTTTCCCACAATTTTTTAAAAATGGAAAAATTAAGGCATGCTGTGTCTAAGATGCCCCCACCCCCAATCCCAGGAGCTCTGTTCCCCATGACCATAGCCAGTTTTTTGTTGTTGTTTTTTGTTTGTTTTGTTGCTGTTGTTGTCTTAAGACAGAGTCTTGCTCTACTGCCCAGGTTGGAGTGCAGTGGCACCATCTTGGCTCATTGCAACCTCTGCCTCCTGGGTTCAAGCAATTCTCCTGCCTTAGCCTCCGAAGTAGCTGGGACTAGAGACAGGTGCCACCACGCCCAACTAATTTTTTGTATTTTTAGTAGAGACGGGGTTTGACCATGTGAGCCAGGATGGTCTCGATCTCCTGACTTCGTGATCTGCCCACCTCGGCCTCCCAAAGTGCTGGGATTACAGGCGTGAGCCACCATGCCTGGCCGCAAGTTTGTTTTTTATAGCACTTGTTACCACCTAATCCCATCTTAGGAGTTTTCTGGTTTACCTTCCATCCCCTTCCCTAGAATGTGAAACTCCAACAGGGCAGGCAGGGACTGGTCTGACTTGTCACTGCTGTATCTTCAGCCCTTGAAAGGGTGCTTGCATGTTGGTCTTTCCTGACAATGAGCCAGGCACAGAGTAGATGCTCAGTACATACTTACTGAATAAATAAGTTTCTGTGGAAGAAGAGGAGGGACTGGGAGTAACCAAGTGAAGATACAGACAGTAGAGAGGCAGACAGTGGAGAAAGTTCATGTTCACTAGATGAGTATTGTTTTCTGGGAGTGGGAAGCACAGGCTGTGGTTCAGAGGCCCTTTCCCGGGGCCCAGGAGAAGCAAGCATTTGCAGTGGAGCCAGCGTGCAGCTGTGCATCTAGGTCTAGAAGTCCACAGCACAGAGAAAGTGCATGGTGGTGTTTAACCCCAGCTGGGGACTGGTCCAATGGCAACAACCAGGGCTCAGGTGGACCCTTCAATTTGAGGCAGATGGTCAAGGCAAGGCTATAGGGTCAAAGACCAGGGACACTGGTCCGCCGGCCCAGCAAGAGCAGAGCTCTGGGCATGTGGGCCTGGCTGGGCAGGAGCAGACCTGCCACAGAGGGTGTGATGACAGGAAGGGTCTGTTCCAGAGACAGGCCAAACTGGGAAACAAATGTGGCCATGAGACTCAGGTGAGGGAGGGGGTCCCTGGGAGGGGCTGCTGGCTGCTGGGCTGGTCTTGCAGAGCTGGTGTTTAGCCTGAAAAGGCCCCACTAGGCTCATTGTCAGAGAGGGCCAACACGCCAGCGAGTCTTTGAATGTCTCCTTTCATCAGGAGAGCTATTTTTAAGTCTTTCTTGGTTTCCTTCTCTCCCTCCCTCTTTCCTTTCACCTACAGCCTTTGTGTGTCTATGAGTGGAAGCGAGGAGAGGTCAGACATGTGGATGGACCAGTGGAGCTCAGCCTCCTATCCTGCTCCCAAAACCTCTCCCATCATGACTTGGCTACTCTAAAACATCCAGGAAGGGTAGGGCTCACCACTGCACCCCCAAACACACCTCCTGGGGCCCACAGGGTGACCACTCCTGACTCACACCTTCCCTGGTCTGCTCTTCTGAGGTGGTGGAGACAGAAAATCTTGCTCCCTTATCCCACACAATGTGACTAGGGCATGGAGATGAGAGGTCTTTGCCTTTTAGAGAAACTGAATTCTCAGCCACAGTGGAGGACAAATGAGGATGGAGACACGACCCTTCTCCCCGCCCCCACCCTACCAAAAATCCTCCTGCAGAAAAGAGGTGGAGAAGGTCACTCACTCGGGAAACCTCCCTTCCCATCTCCGCCGTAGTTCCATGGTTGGGGAGCTCTGGGCACCAAGGGCGGCCAGGGAGTCTGCTGTCACAGCCTTTTGGGGGCTACATGGCAGTGGATATGGAGATTTAAAATGTGCCTGCTCTCTGGTCCATTGATTGCCTTCTGGGATCTACCCTCCAGAAAATCTTTTATGTGCATAAGGAGGTGTGTGAACAAGTTCACTGCAGTGCTGATGGAACTAGAAACACTGTAAGCATACTGCAGCGAGGAGATGGCTAAATAAACCATAGCATATCTGGAAAATGGAATACTACGTAGCCATAAAAACATTTAACTCAGAACTCTATGTATCAATGTGGGAATATCTCTGGGGTATTACTGAAGGAACCCAACTAAGTTACTCCAGGTTACTTATAGTTTGATATCATATATGTAAAAATAACAAATCCACAAAACAATACACTGTGTGTTTAAGTGAATGGGGACTAGGAATGAGAGTTCAAGGGAACTGCAGTGATTTACATGTTCCATGGTAGACCATGCCTTGTGCAATGAAAGTGTAGGTTTTAACTTCAACTCTGGTATATATAATGCAAGCCTCATAAGAGGAGGGCAGGGATGTCCAATCCTATGGTAGATGAGAAGTCTGGACTCCGGAGAGTGAACTGACCTGCTGGAAAGACGAGCCTAGACTCACACACCCTCTCCCTGCTCTAGGGATGACTGGATGCTCCTGCCTCTGACCCTGACCCTGCTCTGGCTGGCCACAGGCTCTGCCTAGCTCTGGCCCCCGCAGGACACATGAAGGACCCCTGTCCAAGGCAGGGCTGCCTCAGCCTCATGACCCCAGCGTGTCACTGCTGAGTCGCGGTTGAACTTGGGCAGGTTGCTTCCCTGTTCAGGCTCCCAGTCTCAATCAAAAGCTCTGACCTTTGTATGCTCTTTTACTGAGTGGCAGGCATTGTTCTAGGTCTCCTTAGACTTATTTACCTTCATAACTATTCTGAAGCAGGTACTATTACTACTATCCCAACCTTACAGATGGGGAAACCTAGGAGCAGAGTGGTGAGGAAGTTGCCCAAGTTACTCAGCCAGCAAGGGTCAAAGCTGAGTCTGAACTTCTTAGTCCCTAGGCTGCTCTACCACTTGCCAGCTCCTTATTCCTGGCAGTGTCCAAGCAGTGTCCAGGAGACCAGATCCTGGGTAACAGCCAATGTCCAGGGCCCCAGAATTGCACGAATTCACACCTTTAGAATGGTCCTAAGCAGGACAGGCCCTCTCCTCCCATACTCAACCTCTGTCTCTAGGATTCAGAAACAATAGATAATTATTACACCCCTATTGCTTGGCCAACACTCTCACATTTGTGCTCCCATTCAACCCTCCCACAGCCCTGCAGTTACTATTAGTGCTCTCTTTCAGAGATGGGGAATGACTGGCCTGCAGTGACACAGCCAGAAGAAGAGATGTGGGGGGTCCCAGATGAGGGTTTAACAGAGAACTCAGTGACTGTAGTGGGGTACATCACAAGCGGTGGGGACTCTGAGGTACAGAGAGTTGCACATGGTGGGCTCCACTGCTCCATCAGCCCTCCAACATTCTCATGGCCAGTACCAGATTCCTGGTTTCAGGGTGGGGACCAAATCTCTGATGGCAACTATCTCTGCTCCCAGATTCCATGACCTCAGGGATGCCCAGAAAAGCCAAAATCATCTTTAAACGGGCACCATTAACTCAAGGCTCTCCTCCCTTCTCCACAAGGAGACAATATTCCTTCTTGGGAGAGGAGGAGGAGTGGAGAGGTCAGAGAAGGCCTGCAGTGATAGACAACACTGGACTTGGAGCCAGCCAGAGCTGTGCTTGAGACCTGACCCCTTCATTCACTAGCTGTGTGGCCTTGGGCAAGTTACTTAACCTCTCAGAACCTCTGTGTCCTCAACTGTAAAACAGGGATAATGGTGCCAACTTTGAAGTTGTTGTAGGAGTCAAAGAGATGACAAACATGGACAACCTCAGGAAAGAGACAGACACATGGTTCAGTACCTAGAAAGGATGAGGCAGCAGAGAGACGAGTGAGAGGGGACGGGCAGGGTGTGAAGGAGCCACTGGAGGGAGAAGGGACTGTGGTGGAAGAGGCAGGAGAGAAGAGGGGACTAACTCTCTTCAGGGCTCCTGTAGCACCTGGTAGGTAACCTTATGAAAACACAGTCCAGAGAGATCAGTGGGTTTTTAAAAGAAATCACCTTTGTGGAAAGAAAACGAGACACCCTCATTTGGCCAGTGCTTGCTAAGTGTCAGGCCCCTTTACTGAGTGCATCCACTTGCAATGGTCTTTCATCAATGTGGCAAAGCTAACCTAGGCTTGAAAGGGGAGGATGATGAGGTATGGGAGGCAGGTGCAGAAAAAGGTGCAGAGGTCTGTTGGGAAGTGGGGAAAGGGGACACTTCACTCTCTGCCTCTCCAGTCACCTCTCAACACGCAGGCATGGCCTGGAAGATGGGTGGGGTGGGTGGGGGCATTTCACTCTTCCTAGCCCATTTCCTGCAGTGGTCACATTCCCTGCAGAACAAATGCCTGAGCCCCATATCACCCAGTGATCTTTCCTGGGATGCCACCGACCAGCCACACACCCTAGGCCGGTTCTTCACCTCTATCCGTTTCTGCAAATGTACATTGTGGGAAGGGATTCATGACTCTGAGAAGGGGTGTATGGAAGGGTTGGGACTTTGTCAGTGAGTGGGTGAAGGCCAGCTCACCATGAGTGTCCAATAGACAGCATATATTACCCCCATCAGCACTGATGCACCTGTGCCCAGCAATGAGGTCTGGGTCTTCACTGTGACGTGGCCCCCAGCTCACCATCAGCCTCTAGACAACAACCTCCCTCCAGCAACTCCATCCCCTCACAGCACTGCTGCAGGGCCAGGGAAACCAGCTTTCATCTAAAACTGCTTTCAGCTCACAAAATTCCCTTATAGCCTTTAACACATCTCACCCTCATGATTTTCACTTCACAGATGAGGAAACTGAGGCCCAGGGTGTCCGAGGTCATTAGAAGCTAGGCTGGTCTTCATTCAAATCAGGCAGCTCTATTCCACATCATCTATAAAGGCTCCAGAAAGCCCCAAACTTCATCAGACTCCAGTGGATACCGGCAGGAGCAGTTGCCCTTGCATCACCGAGGCAGGCCCCCAGAAGGCGATGGTTCCTAGAGCCCTGATGCTGAGTGTCTCAGCCCCTGCATCCAGCTGGGCCCAGCTGACTGCAAACAGCTCCCTCCGCACCAAGGGAAGGAGCAGATCTGTTACAACCATCTCTCCACCTTCACGTCTCTGATGCCCACGGCCTACCTGTGGGGTGCCCTACCTTGTGGGTGAGGCTGGGGTCTCTTGAAGCACTGTCCTCCTCCTCTGAGCTTCTCTGCTCTTCATCCGACGTGAGGTCCTCTTTGGGGGCTGCCGACGAGATGGGACAGACTTTGTAGGGCTCTGTGTAGGCGCTGGGTCAGAGCAGGGGAAAGAAGGGTTAGAGCTTTTTGTTTAGCAAAGGCAAAGTGAACCTACCAGGGGTCCCATTCGAGCCATAGGGACAGAAAATGAGAAGTAAGACTCAGGCACAAACCTCCTACTTCCCCACCCCAGCCATACTAGCTTCCATGTGGAGCCCTGAACACACCAGGCCCTTGCTGCCCAGTGTCTTTGCACATGTTAAGACAGACTTGCTGCCCTGCAGACATGGGGCAGGCTCCCATGCCAAAGGGAGGCCCGAATAACTCACGATGCGGGCAGGAGATGTTGAGTCTGAGTGGTCTGGGATCTGGACTGGCCTGGTCAGGCAGCAGCGTTAGTCCTTAAGGTGGCAGTGTGCTCTGGGCCTGAGTAAGGGATGCAATGATGTGGTGGACACAATCCAGGACATGTATTCCAGCCCCTAGGCCCAGCCTTGCCATCTGCTAGATCACAGACAAGACATTGCTCAGGGCATCAGTTCTCACTCAGCTGCACAGCAACAAGGATTCCTGTCACACCTTCTTGGCAGCTGCTGTGAGCATCACAGCTCATCTAGGTACGATAGTCTCATGTCTCTATGCCTGTGACTACTCCACAGGCATTGCCACTAAATAATGAATATAGCAGTCAGTACATATTTACTGATGTCTGCTTTGAGCAGGCACAGGCTAGGCATCGAGAAAAACACTGGTGAGTGAAGCAGACATGGTCCCTGTCCTCAAATGTGAACAACTTGTACACAATCACAAACTGTGATCCCCACAGCAGGGGCTCTCAACTCTTCTCTCTACACAGCAGGCTGAGTATTCCACAAGAGACTATGCTCTTCTGTTCAAAAACCTTCAGTGGCTCCCTCTTGCCATTGGCAATGTGGCCCCAGACAACTCACAAACCTTTCTTCCTACTCAAAATCTGGTCTTATTAAATCCTCACCAAATACTTACTTCTGCCCTCTGGGAATGCCAGGATGAGATGCTGGAATGACAGATGGATGCCAGGACAGAAGGGAGCAGCCACTTCCTGGACTGCCTGGACCAAGGGTTCCCCCAGGCCCTGGCCCAGGCAGGGGGAAGCGAGGTGGGTGGGGGACATCAGGGGAGGAGAAACAGAGCCTTAGGCTATAGTGAGCTAGACGCCTATCCTGGAGCTCCTCAAATGTCTTTTATAGGAGCCAGAACCGCCTGCACCTAAGCCCAGAGTACCTGCAGCCTAAGGAGCTTGGGGCTTTGCCAAGGCCAGAGTAGGGTCCCCTGCTCCACAAGGGGCTATCGGGTCAGGCAGAGCAGGGACAAGGTAACCTGTCTCTGCCTGGGCCTCCACTGACATAAGGGGTTGGAGGTGGGGACTGTGGCTGTGCACTTGTGTACAGAGGCAAACCCAGTCCTCATCAAGGCTGAGCCACGACTCAACCTACTAGCCTACAGGCGACCCTCTGGTCAGACTTCTTTCTTCTTCCTTTTCAAAAACATTGTTTTTTGTCCTTTTCTTTCAAATGATGAGGTGTTTTACAACAAGCCACATACCTACTACCAAGGTATACAAAGAAATAACCCCCTGCCAGAATTGCTGAGGTGTGCCAAAGCCTCCCTCCTGTCCCAGGGTCACCTTCACCTCCGCTGCCAGTCACCATGCCACCAAGGGCCACCAGCTCCCTCCACTGAGGAGCAGTCCCCAGCCTAAATGTAATCTGCTCAGCAGAGCTCAGATTAGGCTCAGTAAAGTGACTGCATGAACTGGTCTCACAGAGCCCTCACTTCCCTCCCTCCAGAGCTGCCTGCATCCCTTTTTCCAGCAGACTTGGAGTGGAGTCCTGCCCTCCCTCTGAGAGGAACAGCCACCTCAGTCAGCAGGAGCAGGTGGTGCTCTACCCAGGATAAGCAGTAAGGATGAGGGATGCAGGCATGAGCCACTGTGCCTGGCCAACTAATAGTAACTTTCAAATGTCTTACCATAAAAACGATAAGGCGATGGATACGTTAATGACCTTGATTTAATTATGCCACACTGTATACATATACTAAAACATCACATTGTACCCCATAATGGTATAGGATTATGACTTGTCAATCAAAATAATAGTAATACATTTTTAAAGGTCTAGAAATGTCTTTAAAATATGCTTTCACAATATGAAAGAGCAAGTATGATCCAATGCCTTTGCAGAGTCAATGAAAAAATGGCAGCAACAGACCCTATCTTAAACAGAAGTTGGCAGTAAAATAAACCAAAACATTCTGACACTAAAACCAAGACTGTCAACACTGCCGCTCCTACCAACCCTGGTATTGCTACCAAGTTGATCATATACAGGGCAAGGAAACATCTCTGATAGATGTTAACTTCTTCCCAAATGCTCTGACAGACCCTAGCAGAAACCTGTGTCCTGGGAAAGTAACCATGTCTTCCTTTGGGGAAAAAGACTGGGAACACTTACACATCATATCTATCTCCCCAGTCTGCCAACAGAAACCTCTGAGATGAGGCCAGGCACGGTGGCTCATTCCTGTAATCCCAGCACTTTGGGAGGACAAGGCAGGCAGATTACGAGGTCAGGAAATCAACACCATCCTGGCTAACATGGTGAAACCCCGTCTCTACTAAAAATACAAAAAAAAAAAAAAAAATTAGCCTGGCGTGGTGGCGGGCTTCTGTAGTCCCAGCTACTCGGGAGGCTGAGGCAGGAAAATGGCGTGAACCTGGGAGGCGGAGCTTGCAGTGAGCCGAGATTGCACCACTGTGCTCCAGCCTGGAAGACAGAGTGAGACTCTGTCTCAAAAAAAAAAGAAACCTCTGAGATGAGTACTTTGCTCAGTATGGTCAAAGGAAGCCTGCAAGGCTCTACATTTTTTGCTATCTGGTGCCCGCCTGGTTTTTCATTAATTCATAAAAATTCCTATTAAGAGTCGTCTGTTCTAGACTCTACTGTAGGTACTGAGGGTACAGTGTCTATAGCCGCTCTAATCAAAATGCCCATTATAATCATAACTGGGTGAGTTGTTATCTTCAGGTGGATTCCTTGAGCATACCAATAGATTACATATGAGAAAGCTCTCTAACCCAACTACCTACCCATCCACTCATTCACCCGTCTATCTATTTATCTATCTAGCCATCCATCCATCCATCCATCTATCCATCCACCCACCCACCCACCCACCTATCCACTTCAGGACATTGGACATCTGACCATCCACTCACCCTTCCAGCTATCCTTCCATCTACTCACTCAGCCATCCATCCTTCTACTCACCCATCCCCTCACACTCACGCACCAAATATGGCTCAGCAACTACTTCATGGAGCTAACACATGGGGGGATCAAAGATGACTAAAGTAATCTCTCTGGCCTCAGAGAGAGTACAGTGCAAATTATTTCTGAGCCCAGAGAGAGTACACAGCAAAGTCTTCCGAACCCACCCTCTTCACCAGCACTTTGCACTGTACTCTGGGTACTTTACTGTATTCTCTGGCCTCGGAGGTGGAGAGGGTGGGCTCAGAAGTCAGACTGCCTGAGTGGAATCCCAGCTGTGCCACTTTAAGCAAGTTTCTTAATCTCTCCATGTCTCAGCTTTTTTTTTTTTTTTTTTTTTTTGTCAGTTTCATCTACAAAACAGGGGTGATAGTAATATAGGTATAGATTATTTAGAGGATTCATTGATATAATGCAACAAAGGCACTCAGAAGTGGCACAAAGAAGGTCCTCATTAGATATTAGCTAGTGGTGGTGTTTCCATAACCTGACAGCAACAGATGAAATAAGTTTATCAGAATAGCCCATAGGAACAATGAAAATGCAGACTGTCCTATCCTTCCATCAGTTGGTATCTTTCTGCTCTTTAGCTGACACTAAGGGTGGTTCAGAACCAGTAGAAAGGTCCCCATCTCTATGGTACCTTACAACTTACAGGCACCTTTATATCTGTTTCTTTGTTGAAGTCTCCTGGTTGCCCAGGGCTCAGTGCCTATGTTTTCTCAAGCCCCAAACCAGGACCAAGGATCTGAAGCTTTGCTATATGGTAAGTGAGGAAGGACATTTGAGAGATAGTTTGGAGGCCAAAAGGATGAAATTTCAGTAGGGCTCAGTGGCTCAAGCCTGTAATCCCAACACTTTGGGAAGCTGAAGCAGCAGGATCACTTGAAGCCAGGAGTTCAAGACCACTCTTGGCAACAAAGTGAGATCCTGTCTCTAAAATAAAAAAATTAGCGAATGTGGTGGCTCATCCCTATTGCTATTAGCCTCAGCTACTTGGGAAGCTGAGGCAGGAGAATTGCTTAAGCCTGGGGGTGTTGAGGCTGCTGGTCACATCACTGCACTCCAGCAGCCTGGGTGACAGAGCAAGGCCCTGTCTCTAGAACAACAACAACAAAAAAGACATTTCTAACCATTATTTCAAGAGTTTAAAGGACAGAAAAATCATTTGATAATATTCAACATCCCTTCATGATAAAAGCTCTCAATAAATTAAGTGCAGAAGGAAAGTACCTCAACATAATAATGGCTGTACATGTTAAATCCACAGGTGACATCTTACTGTTAGCTTTTAGCTTTTCCTCTAAGAACTGGAGCAAAACAAAGGTGTCCACTCTCACCACCATTCTTCAACATACTACTGGGAGTCCTAGCCATAGCAATAAGACAAGAGAAAGAAATAAAAGGCATCCAAATTAGAGAGGAAGAAGTCAAACTGTCCCTGTTTGCAGATGACATAATCTTATATATAGAAAACCCTAAATATTCTACCAAAAACCTCTTAGAGTTGATAAATTCAGTAAAGTTGCAGGATACATAATCAATATATAAAAATCCATAGCATTTCTATACACGAACAATAAACTAGCTGAGAACAATTTTTCAAGAGCTACAAAAAAAAATCACAATACTACGTTTACAATAGCTACAATAAAAGCCCAATCTAGAAATAAATTTAACTAAGAAAGTGAAAGACTTCTACAAGAAAAACCATAAAACACTGATGAAAAAAAATCAAAGAAGATACCAACAAATAGACATTCCATGCTAATGGACCAGAAGAATTACTGTTGTAAAAATGACAATACTTATCCAGAACAATTTACAGATTCAACGTGATCCCCATCAAAATACTAATGACATTCTTCACAGAAACAGAAATTAAAATTCTAAAATTTACATGGAGCCACAAAAGACCCAAATAGCCAAAGCAATCCTGAGCCAAAAGAATAAAGCTGGGGGCACCACATTACCAGACTTCAAAATATACTACAAAGCTATAGTAACCAAAAAAGCATGGCACTGGAATAAAAACAGATGCATAGACCAAGGGAACAAAATAGAGAACTCAGAAATTAATCCATATGTTTACAGACAACTAATTTTTGATAAAAGTGCCAAGAACACTCACTGGAGAAAGGACAGTCTAAATGGGGCTGGGAAAACTGAATATCCATATGTAGAGGAAAGAAACTAGATCCTCACCTCTCATGCTATGAAAAAATAAACTCAAAAGGGATCAAAGACCTAAATGTAAGACCCAAAACTATAAAACTAATAGAAGAAAACACAGGAGAAATGCTTCAGGACACTGGTCTGGGAAAATATTTTATGACTAAGACCTCAAAAACACAGGCAACAAAAGTAAAAATAAACAAATGGGATTATATCAAACTACAAAGCATCTACACAGCAAAGAAAACCATCAACAGAGTGAAAAGACAACCTACAGAATGGGAGAAAATATCTGCAAACTACTCATCTGACAGGGAATTAATATCCAGAATAGATAAGAAACTCAAATGTCTTAACAGAAAACACACACACACACACACACACACACACACACACACACACACACAAAACCCCAATCTGATTAAAAAGATGGGTAAATGATCTGAATAGACATTTCTCGAAAGAAAACATACAAATGGCCAACAAGTATATTTTTAAAATTCTCACATCACTAATCACCAGGGAAATGCAAATCAAAATCACAATGAGGTATCATCTCACACCTGTTAGAATGGCTATTATCAAAAAGACACAAGATAACAAATGCTGGCAAGGATGTGGAGAAAGGGAACTCTTCCACACTGCTAATGGGAATGTAAATCAGTAGAGCCACTATGGAGAACAATATGGAGATTCCTCAAAAAACTACAAATAGAAGTACCATGTGATCCAGCAATCCCACTACTGGGCATTTATCCAAAGGAAAGAAAATCAGTATATGGAGGAGACATCTGCACCCCCATCTTTATTGCAGCAGTATTCACAGTAGCTGAGATATGGAATCAACCTAGGTATCCAACAACAGATGAATGGATAATGAAAATGTGGTATACACACAAGATGGAACACTATTCAGCCATAAAAAAGAAAGAAATTCTGTCATTTGTGGCAACACAAATGGGATTGGAGGACATTATGTTAATTGAAATAAGCCAGAAACAGAAAGTTAAACACTGCATGTTCTCACTCATACGTGGAAACTAAAAAAAAGCTGATCTCATAGTAGTAAAAAGTGGAACAGAGGATACTAGAGGCTGGGAAGGGTAGGAGTAAGGTGAGGATAAGGACAGACCTGTAAAAGAATATAAAAACACAGCCAGATAAGAGGAATAAGTTCTAGGGTTCCATAGCACTGTAGGACTACAGTTATCAATCATATGTTATATAGTTTCAAGTAGCTAGGAGGAGGATACTGAATGTTCCCAACACAAAGAAATGATCAATGTTTGAGATGATGGTATGCTAACTACCCTGATCTGATCTATAAATTACATATATCAAAACATCACTATGGACCTAATGAATATGTACAATTATTATTTGTCAATTTAAAAAATAAAAGAGGGTCAGGTCGGCTGGCTCACACTTGTAATCCCAGCACTTTGGAAGGCTGAGACAGGAGGACTGCCTAAGCCCAGGAGTCTTCGAGATCAGCCCTGGCGACATAGCAAGACCTCCCATCTCTACCAAAAATTAAAAAACTAGCTAGGTGCAGTGGCGCACACCTGTAGTCCTAGCTACTTGGGAGGCTGGGGCAGGAGGATCACTTGAGCCCAGGAGGTCGAGGCTGCAGTGAGCTATGATCATGCCACTGCAGTCCAGCCTGGGCAACAAAGTAAGCTCCTGTCTCAAAAATAAATACATACATACATACATACATACATACATACATAAAAAGAAAAGAAATAAAAAATAAAGAACGAATGGTCTGTTGTACCTTGAATGGGATCTTTCCAGGAAATTTTGGACATGTGGTCATTAGAGGGGTAATACGGTCTCACCACTGAAGAAGTTTACCTGGAGAGTCACATTCTAGGAAAACAGAAAAAGGGCCAGGTGGTCAGCATTGCAAGTTTAGTGACCAAGTAGCCCAGAATGTTGGCACCACAGAGAAGAGAGTCACTGTGTGACCTCAGGCAAGCCACTGAACCTCTCTGTTTCTTACCTATAAAGTGGTGACAACTAAGGAGGTTCACTGTGGGAGTCAATGAGAACATGATGGTGAAAGCGGCCATGGCCTGACATACAGCAGGTCCTTTCTGGCCAGCTCTGAAGAGCCTGCAGAAGGGCCAAGTTCTAAACCCCCCCCCACCTAGTCTCCCTGGGACTGTATCCACCCTCTGAGTCCACTTGTGCTGTAAAGGGAATATCAATTAAAGCTGCCCAGAGCCTGTTACCTTAAATGACCTTCCAAATGAGCCTAGTCCTTTTCAGCAGCCTAGAGTTGTAAAAGGACATGTGCCTCCACGTGGGGAGACGAATGCTGTATAACCCGGCCTGGTGCTGTCCAACTCTGACCATTTAATTCCGTCCTATGTAACGTTCGTTGGGAGCCACAAGTCTGAACACAGCCAAAAGGGCCTAGTAAGTCGTAAAAAAGAAAGGAACGCTTTTCCTCCTGGGACTCTCTCAGTGGGCACTCCAACCTCAAATTCCATCCTTGCTGGTGTGGAAATTCATGTCAATGGGGCCAGACTGCAGATGTAACTTCTCCCAGCCCCTCCGAGACAGGCTGGGACCTTTCTGAAGCTCACCAGCCCAGCAGGGAGGGGAAGAGGGCTTCAGAGCTGAGCCCTCTGGGAGCTGGAAAGTTTGAAATGGAGGAGACAGGCTGGCGAGAATGAGTATCCCAATTAGCAGAATAGCTGGAAGAGCTTGTAAGTGGGCGGAGGGGAGGGCTGGATACGGGATAGGGATTTCTAAATCCTCAGACATTCGCTCCATTCCCTTGCTGAATCCTTCACCCCTCAGTGCCCCAGCACCTTCCCAGTACTAAACAGTCCCTCCAGGACTTCCCTGATGTCCCCTTCTGCTCTGACGCTTCCTTGTCTGCTTCCTCACAGGGACATTGCAATCTTTGCAGATGGAGCTATCATTTGCACTGTAACTGGGACCACCGATGACAAGGCACAGCACAAATGTGATACTGTGGAAAGAGCCCAGGAGGACTAGGGGTCCTGGATCCCTCATTAAACCCTGCATCATCTGGGCTACGTTGTGGCTGTCCTGGGGAGCCCCAGTTTCCACATCCATAAAACTGAGGTGGAGGCTGGACTCATGGGTCAAAGTACAAAACACTCAGACATACGAAACTGCGTCCTGAGACCAGACACACACATCCCACAGCCTGGGGGCCAGGCCCTGAGAGCGCTGCCTTCCTGGTGCCTCCTCGTGTCTGAAGTGAGGCTCCCCTTCACGCCTCTTGGAGAGAACGCGTCCCGCACCCAGGGTCAGCCAAGGGATAGCATTATAATGGTTCCCAGAAACATGACTGAAGCAGAGACTTTTTTAAAAATTCAATTTCCATTTCTCACTAAGTAAAAACAAAAGTTCATCCTTGTTTTCCGACCAGAGACATCCCCACCCCTCCTCCTAAAACGCAGCAGCATCAATGGTGTCAGAAGAGTTTGTTTTCTTTTTATAACAGCATTAATGAGATATGAGTCACATACCATGAAATTTGCACCTTTAAAATATAATTCAGTGCTTTTTAGGATATTAGTATATTTAAAGAGTTGTGTGACCAACACCATTATCTAATTTTAGAACATTTTCATCACTCCAAAAAGAAACCTCATTTCCCTCTAGGCCCCTCAGCCCCTGGCAACCACTAGTCTACTTCCTGTCTCTACGGATTTGCTTATTCTGAACATTTCATTACATGAAATCATACAATATGAGGCCTTTTGTGTCTGGATTCTTTCACTTAGTGTGTTTTCCAGGTCCATCCATTTTGTATCATGTGTCAGCTCTTCATTCTTTTTCATGGCTGAATACTATTCCACAGTATGGATAGATCATACTGTTTATCCATTCAACTGATAGACATTTGAATTGTTTCTTTTTGACTATTATGTATAACGCTGCTGTGAATATCTGTGTACAAATTTTTGTATAGACATATTTTCCTTTCTCTTGGGTATATACCTAGAAGTGGAATTGCTGGGTCATATGATAAACCTATATTTAATGTTTTAAGAACTACCAGACTGTCTTCCAAAGAGGCTGTATCATTTCACATTACTACCAGGAATGTATGAGGGTTCTAATTTCTCTACAGCCTTGTCAACACTTGTTATTGTCTGCTTTTTCTTTTTTTATCTTAGCCATCCTAATGGGTTGGAAGTGGCTTTATAGAGATTTTCAAAGAATTTTGTTTTTTCTGATTCCATCTCAGCCTTCTCCCAACCTATGCAAACACTATTTTTCCTAGCCAAAGAGAAAAAGGGAAACATAACTGTGACCATGAAGGCTTTATTTTCAGATAATCAAGTGAGGCTCAGAAGTCCAGCGGTGGGGCGGGGGGTGCAGAATCTAAACTTTTAGAAGGTCTTCAGGAACCTCATAAAATTATAAAATAAAGAGGTAATATTAAAGAAAAATATGTAAGCCAGAGCCACAAACCTACCAGTGTGATGGTGTCTCAGGCTCTGTCTTTGGGACAATGGAAGTGCCTTGGGCAACTTGGGCTAGTAATACTGGCAGGAGAGGCCGGAGCCAGCTTTTCTGCCACACTGTTGGTTCACATGCCTGGCCTAGCCATAACCACTGGCCCTAACATTTTGGTCATCTCTGGGACTGCAATAGAGGACAGTGGTAAAGGGCACACATTTTGGGATCCGACTGTCTGATGCCAAGACCCAGTTCTGCCACATATCAGCCCGATGACCTTAGGTAAGTTGCTTAACCTGCCTGCCTCAGTTTCCTCATCTGTAACATGGAGATATCAGTCCTTAAATTCCCAGGGTCTATGTAGGGATCAGATGAGATGACATCTGTAAATGAGGTATACGATCTGTGTAACACAGTACCTGCTGGTTTTATTTTACTAGAGTCCATCTGAGCTAAAGGCCAGTCTGAATTCAACAGGCAGAGCTCCTCAACGCTTACAGATCTGGGTTCTGGTCCCACCTCTGTTACCAGTGTGGACCCCTTCCCCTCCAAGGGCCTTAGTTTCCCCATCTGTAAAATGAGAGAACTAGAACTAGAAGCTCTTCCCACCATGATGCCCCGTGGCTTTATGTCCAAAGCTGAGGAATTTTGCTCGAGTGATTCCTGCCACAGTTTTGGCATTATCAATCATCCTACACGGCCAAACCGACTCCCTGGCCCACGCATACATGTGCGCTTTCCCATCTGAGACTGTTCCAGAATTCCTTCCCACCCTCCCCTCCACTTGCCCAACACCATCCCCCCCACCCCCTCCAACCCCGGCCAAGGTCCAACCCAAATACCACCTCTTCCAAGAAGCCTTCTGTCTCTCCAGCAGGAGGGGCTCCCGTTGCAGTTTACTACAGCCACTCCAGTTAATTTATGTTCCTATATTAAAGTTCCTTGAAGGTAGCAGTCATGGGCTTGCTATGCATTTCTGTGTCCTCCATGAAGTACAAGTAGGTGCCCAAGAAATGACTGACCTATCCCAGTTTCCCCATCTCATCCCAGCTGAAGGAGGTGACTTCCTCCCGCCACCCGAGGGGAGGGCGTCTCTCTGTCTGCACATATAACAGTGCCTGGCTCACGCTGAAATGGCATCACAGGTGCTGCCACTGCTGACAACATTGTGGCCAGACAAGTATTAGGAGACAAATGAGCTTCCTTTCTCACCAGGCCATGCTTTTAAATCACTAGGAATATAGCCGGGGGTGGGAGAGGGAGAAGCACCCCATGGTCTGGATCTGGTTCTCCCACAGGTTCAGCTGATGCTGAAGGATGGGTGGCGGGGACTGCCCTGGTTTCCTCAACTGCAAGATGAGCTCTACAGTTGTGGGTCCTGAGCGCCTAACTCCAGCCCAAAGCAGGAGGAAACTCAGACGCATCTTTCTCCTGCAACCTCCACCCTGGGATTCAGAGGAACCCAGACCACAGGCGAAGCAAGAAGGGCCGGGGAGTCACTGCTCCTGCCTCAGGCAGCTGGGGAGGATGCAGTGGCTGGAGATTCATGGAGGACACTATAATTTAATAACCACACACCACATCTGAAGCTGCCAGGAGCTATGAGAGGGGCAGCCTGTGGTTTCCAAGTGTGGTGGTCCGAATAACAATCCCCTTCTCCCACCCACCTTCCACATAGACACAGCCAGCCAGTAATAACAGCAGCAGCAGCAGCAACAGTAGATGCAGAAGCCAGCATTTTTTAGGGCTTACTATGTGCCAGGTGCTCTATGACTTCTTCCCAACCACTGTATCCTGTAGACATTAACACTCCCATTTTACAGATGGAGAAACAGGTGCAGAGAGACTAAGTTCAGGGCCGGGATCTGAACACAGGGAATGTGGTTTCAGAGCTCCCCCTCTGACAATGAGTCTATGCAACCTCTACTGTATTTATTCATTTATTGAGCACTCAGCTAAGCACATCCCAGAGGCTATCTCGTTTGATCCTTTCAACCACCTTAGTGAGGGTCAGAAGCACTTTCAACCACTTAGTGAGGTAACCACTATTATTATACTCATCTTTCAGTTGGAGAAACTAAGGCTCTGTGAGGTTAAATGACCCACCCAAGGTCCACTCTGCTGTATTCCCCTTCCATCAACCTCTCTCAGACAAAACCACAAGCAGATGGCCCATGGCTGGACCCACACACTGGACACATCCATTCATTCGGTTCACTGTCACCTCCGCTGTGCTGGGTAGTACCAGGGCAGAGCAGGGCTCCCAGCCCACAAGGCATGAAAATGTGTGAGAGGTGCCGGGACACAGAGGAGTGTCCACAGAGCACCTGGAGGGCAGGTGGGTGCAGGCCTTTTGATGCACATGAACAGGAGCATCATCTGTGGCTGGAATGGGACGCCTGGATGGGGGACACAGAGGGAATCCATCGCACAGGGCCAGACAGAGACAGACACACTGAGGCTCAGGCCCAGAAGGGAAGGGCCTCACACTTGGACCCAGACATGTTATAGCACATACATGCTCTTGTCATGTCACTCACATGGTCTTCCCCAACTCCATCTGCCTCCTCTACTCCAAACACAGAAGAAGCATTTTCAGAGGATGCCACCCTTTGCCAAGGGCTCTAAGACCCTATAAATCCACCCTGCTCCTGAGGGCAGGGCCTGCATCTGATTCTGCTGGTCCCTAGAGCCCAGCTGGGAATGGATGCCTGGAAAGTGTTTGCTGACCTGAACTGATCTGACTTCTCACACCAGCCAGGGCCCAGGGGCCCTCCTTTCCAAGGCCATCTCAACCCCTACCTCCTCCAGGAAGCCTTCCCTGACTACTAGCTAAGCTAATGAGGCTTAAGCTTTAGGTCCTACACTTGCATGGGCTGGTACCTTTCCAGGTTCTATGAGTTAATTTATAATCTTTTTTATTTGCATAAATTTAAAAAATAACCTATATACTATCAGTATAATCAACATAGAGCCCATTTCTTACAAGATTTTAATTTTCCTACACTTCTTAAGGAAGCTTTTTGTAGTATAAGTGAGGTGCCTAACTTGTACCCCATGGGTTCCAGGGCTGCATGGGGCTGGCCTGGCCTTTTGGCATCTTGGTTCTCCCATTTGGGTTCTGTACTCCATGAGGGCAGTGAGCCTTGTGGTGTTAAGGCTGCGGCAAGTTACCTACTTAACAGGTGGGGACAGTGAGGGCCAGAGGGAAGGATGAGAAAGCAGACCAGATTTCCACGGCTCCCAGAAGCCTCCCTGCAGAGGGGGTCAGCAGTCCTGCGGTTCAGGCGTTCGGGGTGTGGCAGTCTTGGAGGGAAGAGGCGCGGGGAAGGGCAGGGCTGCCCAGGAAGTGGGACTTTTTCCTTCCACAACAACGAAAAGTCTCGTCCAAAGGGTGGGAAGACAGGCGCCGCCCTCAGCCCCACATGTCTTCAGGGCTCACAGTGGCTGGCTGCCCCTCCTCCACCCACCTCTCAGGACTTGTCCTGCATTTCCTGTAAACACCGACACTTCCTCCCTGGGGAGGGCCTGGCAGTGTTGGGGCCACACCCCGTGGCTGACAGAGCCCGGCAACAATGGCTGGCCCAGGGCTCCAGCTGGCCACTCCACACCCCAGGCCTTCCCAGGGACCCAGAGAAAGGCTATCCTTTCCTAGAGCTGGGCAGTCCAATGCCCCCATGCCACAGATGGACAACTCACAGCTCAGAGAGGAGGGGAGGCATTTGTCCTGGGCTACACAGCAAGTCTGCAGCCAAAGGCAGGGTTACGACTTGCTCATCTCTACACCTCAGCGCCTCCTCTGCCGACCCGGACCGTGACACACTGAGCTCTCGAAGGGGAGCTCAGACTCCAGCCAGCTTGCCTAGGTTTCCAAAACTTGGTTCTTTGCCACTTACCAGCTACACAACCCTGGGCAAGTTTTCTGTGCCTCAATTTTCTCATCAGTAAAGCAGGGATAGTAACAGTACAGACCTCACTAGGTTGCTGTGAGGGTTTAGTGAAGTGATATATATAAAACACTAAGAACATACGGCAGCTATGTTGCTGTTCCTGTTTTTAATGTTTACTGAAAGCTCCAAACAGGACAGACTCTGAGTCTCCAGGTCTCCATCCCACCAGGGATGCTAATTGGGCTTGACTTTCCAACTTCAGAGCTGTGTTAGCAGCACTGTTCTGGGAGTCAGGAGACTTGCTCTACCAGTAACTCACCCCGTGATCTCAGACAAAAACATTTCCCTCCTATGTGCCTCAGTTTCCTCAGCTATAAAATGGAGACTAAAACCCTGCTCTTCCTCATGGGTAAAATGAGAAAACAGAAAGAAAAGCACGTAGAAAAGTTCCAGTTGATACACTAGGTGTTTCAGATGGGGGTCGGCATTTCCAAATACATTGTCACAAAAACTCATCTTCGAGGATAAACCCTGAAAGTCTTTTATCAGTATCATGTTAATAATCTGGCTACACTGAGAGTTTACATGTGCCAAGTCCTAGCCAAGTGCTTACCAGCAGGATCTCATTCACTCCCCAGAACCACTCTCCCAGCAGGCTATTAGCATTCTCATATCACAAAACAGAGGGATGGAGGGGGACAAAACAGAGGGATGGAGGGAACCTCTAAGTTCAGTCTCCTTTGATTTGTCTCAAGCCTGTGACCTTAGGCTCTAAGAACAGGCTGAAGAGGGTTTCCTCACAGCCCAGCTAAGATCTGCACAGCACTTCACAGTCTACAAACACCTCCACATATTTCATTATGGTTGATTCCTCCCACAAACATGTAAGGTAGGCACCATCACCTCCAACAAAGAGAAGAAAGCAAGGCCCAGGCGGGGGCTGAGTGACTGCCTGGATCCCAGTCACACAGGAAATGGGGTCTCTGGCCCCACGGTTGGGAAGTCTCCCCCTTGTATGACAATGCTGCTTCATCTCCTGCGTGAACCACAGAGGACCTGGACAGCGGCTCCTGACTCTGGACCCAGCACAGAGACACGTCAGGCAACTCCCTGTGGACCCGGGGAGCCGTGTGAGCAGTTTCTGAGGCCTGTGGCCCGGTGTCTGGAAGTACTTATGAGCTATGCAACGAAGCCCGCTTTTTCAGTCAGTAATTGCTTTGAAATATGGGTTCTGAGAGTTTGGCTGCAGTGCTAGCTGGCACAGTCTTCTCCCCACATGCCAGGACAGAGACCACGACAATAGAAAGCTGGGAAAACCATCCACCCCACAGACAATTCTGGCTTAGGATGAAAGAAAGCATTGGAAGAGAGGCAATGAGCTGAAAAACAGAACCCTTGAGGATGGTGCCCTCCTCCCTCAGCCCCATCCTCACTAGTACAATCTTTCAGCCCCCCAAAGAAGCCCGTGAGCCCCCAAACAACACACGGCTCTCCTACATTTCAAGCATTTTCTTCTTCCATGTGAAGACTGCACCAGGCACCCAGGTTCAATGAACACGATGGGGGTGCCCCTAGTTAATGACTTGGGAGATAACTCCAATGTGAAACAAGCTTGAAGTTTCATCAAATAGGGAAGAGGTTTTCTAAGAATCAGTCACCTTTATGTCAGTAAACCACGGGGGTTGGTGAGTGTGAGTTCTCATCCCTGTACTTACACCCAGTCCCAAACCCAGCCTCTGAGCAGCACACACCTCACTCCGCATCCTTCACGTCTACCTGCTGGGCCACCTGTTCCCCAACTCCAGTCATATCCCCTCTCGAGATTCTGAAATTCACTCTGCCACTAGTCAGGGAGGACCTGGGGAACTTGATTCTGTAACCCATGGTCTGAACATAAAGTGTATTAAGGCAGTTTTCAAACTGTAAAGTTCTATAAAACAAAGCATGTTGCAATGAACACTGCTTCAGACCTGTCGGGGGATGACTATGAAGCCCACCCCTGCGGATTTTGTTTCTGATGCAAAGTCCACCTTTAAGTGTAACCAGGCTCCAGGGTCTGGGTCCCTGTCTTGATAAACTCTCCCACATCCCAGCCTCAGTAGATGGAATCCTGCTACCTTCACCCTGACTGCATCACCTGTTCCCAGACTTCTTAGTTCCGGGAAACTTCTTAACCTTTCAGAGTACGGAGAGGAACTAAAAACTAAAACTGCAACAATGCAACAGCCGTGCAGGGGGAGCAAGAACCCTGCCCCTGGAGGTACTCAAGCACTGGCTTATTGAGAACTGAAGCATCTGGGGAGGGGAGGGGCGCCCCCATCACTAAAAGTCCCTTCCAACCTCAAAGTGAGTAACTTCAGTAGTTTCAACTTAAACCCTTCAGAGGAAAATAAGTTAGGGGTCAATGTGGCCAGCAAGTTGAGGATGATTTCAGAATGCAGCTGGATGAAACCCTTCCTGCCATCTAGACTAAGCCCAATCCAAAGGTGCCCTCGGAACCCTTACAATGGAAATGACCTGCACTGGGGTGAAGGCATCGGGGCTTTTCTTCGCATGTTTAGGTGACAGAAGAGGACACAAACACCCAAAACCCAGAAACTGTAGGCATTTTCTGAGTGAGCGGAGGCAGAATTTCTGCTCTCAAATCCCAGGAGGCACAGAAGCTGAGCTGAGGTGGCCGCCTGTCCCTGCTACTCCAGAACCGCGGCACAGGGACTTCCTTGCCCACCTTAGAAAGTAATGGGACACCAGCCATGGGCTACTGCACCTCACCAGACCAGCAACATTTAGTTAAGAGGAGAGAAGACGGCAAGACTTTCCAGGAACAAAAAAGATCTGAGTGCAGTCTATTGAGGAGAGACTGGGGCTTATGATTCGAGCACAACACTGGGCTAGCTCCTTCTAGACATCTTCTAATTTAGCTTTCCCAACAAGTCTATGAGATAGGAATTATCAACTCCATTTCATCGATGAGAAAACTGAGGCACAGAGCATGAAGTGACTAGCCCAAAGTCACACTGTCAGTGAACTAAGCAGCCAGGGTTTTATGCCAAAGCTGACTGAAAGACAAGACACTCAGCACCGTGACCTACATCTGCCTATCTGGTCTGACCGTCCCCAAGGGGCCCTTCTCCCCATCCCTTCCTTTGCACAAATACAGCAGTGTCAGTCGGGTCCCAAAGCTGTTTCTCCTCTGCCTTCAGCGTGGCCCCAAGATTTCTGGAATGGACCTGACCCAGGGGAGGTGACTTTTCCATGCAGCTAGTTAAGAAGTCACATGGTACAGGGCAGTGTTTCTCTAAGGGGGAACCTGGGAGTGCCTGGGGGAGTCTTTTACAAATGCAGATTGCGTAGCCACACCCCACACCCAGTGAATCTGAGTCTCAAGTGAACGGCCTGGAAACCTGCATTTTTAGGCTGTGTGTGTGTGTGTGTGTGTGTGTGTGTGTGTGTATATTTTAATGCCTATTAAGATGTGAGAAATGCTACAGCTGAAAGGGTCAGGACATTCAGGTTCAAATCCCAGCTCCCCTAGCTGTGCAACCCCGGACAAGCCACTTCGCTTTTGTCAGCCTCAGTTTCTTCACTTATCTGGTTGGGATAGGAATCCTGTCCCTCCAACTGACAGGGTTGCTGTGAGTTTCAAAGGAAGTTAGAAAAGCACCCTGGGGGCTGGGCGCAGTGGCTCACACCTGTAATCCTTGCACTTTGGGAGGCCGAGGCAGGCAGATCACCTGAGGTCAGGAGTTCGAGACCAGCCTGGCCAATGTGGCGAAAACCCATCTCTACTAAAAAATACAAAAATTAGCTGGGTGTGGTGGTGCACACCTGGAATCTCAGCTACTCGGGAGGTTGAGGCACAAGAATCACTTGAACCTGGGAAGCAGAGGTTGCAGTAAGCCGAGATCGCGCCACTGCACCACAGCCTGGGCGACAGAACGAGACTCTGTCTCCCCTTAAAAAAAAAAAAAAAAGCGCCCTGGGCATGTACAGGTATACAGCCCAAGCGTTCAGGATTCCTTCCAGCCAGCAGACTGGTGCCCTGTCCATGGAAACCACTCCCTTGATGGGGAGGGGCTGGCTGTGACCTCAACAACAGTGAGAGCACACCTGGCATACTGAGCAGGGCTACCTGGCATCTGGATGGCACACTGCATGCAACGCCTGCCACAGAGCCTGGGGTGGACTCAGCGGCCATCCCTGAGACAGCGTCTACAGGGAAGGGGGTGCCCGGCCCCTGATTTCAAGGCTAAGAGGAAAAGACCACTGCAGCAAGGGCATCTGACACAGCACATCAGCCTTGACTTTCCCGAGCTAAAAATCCACCCTCGCCACACGCAGAGGACACTCTCCAAGCTGCAGAGACCCAGGGGACTCTCACGCTGTGGATCACAGTGCAATTCCATTAACTACATATGGAGACCCTGCTATGTGCCAAGAACTGCGCCAAGTGTGGGATGGGGACCCTTCCTTTCATCGAGAGCCAGAGCCTAAGAAAGAAAAAGATAAATCAAGCTAAATGTCAAACATGAGAAAATAAGCAACTCAATTTAGATTCTCTTTTTCTTGAAGAAATATCAAGTATTCAACTCTTGGGATTTTAAAATTAAGAACGAGAAATATAAGACTTCATTTGATAAATATAACAAACACTTAAAAATATACTTCTGTTTTCCATTTCAACAGTGAGGAGGAGGCCCAGCTCAGAGGTCTCATCGCAGCAATCTATCTTAGACAAGGTGACCCCACGGACAGAGGGGCCAGAGTTTGACACCCACCTTTCTGTCCACCCACCTCCCACCCATTCTCACACCCAACACACAGTATCCAACAGGCAAGACACCTGCAAGACAGTGAAGGAAGGAGTGGGACAAGTCCCTGCTCCCTAGGAGAACACAGTCTAGCAGGAATTGCAACAGGAAAACATACACACAGCCACCAACAGGGAAGATGGCAGAGGGTTCCAAAAGCTATCTGAGAAGGACAAGAAAGCTGCTGGGAAAATCCAGACAACATCAGAGCTATCACAACCTGCCCACAGATAGCACAAAGTCTTCAGGGAGAGGGTGTGCCCTGGGGAGGATCTGAACACGCAGAAAGACTGAAGGGACATCAGAGTATAACGCACAGCACAGCCGGGGCATGTCGAGGAGAACAGAGGGAAGCTGAAGAATGGGTTCTGACTAGTGTGAGAGGCCCTGAGGTGGGCTCTGGAGCCCTGCCTAGGAGAGCTGGCATTGAGGAAAGCGAGGGTGCACCCTCTCAAGCCTGAGATGCACAGGGGTGGGGATCCAGTGGGGGTTTAGACACCTGCACCAGGTTGGTTTCTGTGACCGTGCATGTACCTAGGCCCTGGTGATCTGGGAGGAAGCCACACTTAGAAGTTCCTGGTCCCCCAGTACAGTCACTTCCAGCCACCAAGCAGCTGGCCACATGTTGAAGGAGCGAGGGACGTGGCTGTGGTCCTGAGGTCTGAGGTTTAAGGAGAAGCTCCCCTTGGACTCCTCAGAGGGAAATGGTAGAAGGGCCTGGCTGTGAACACCACTGAGTTGGTTTGAGGACAACTTGGCATTTCAACATGGGGACGTGTAGTTCTATTTTGCTGGGTCCCGGAAAGTTGCAGCTGCCCAAGCTGGGATGCCTTTTCAGGACAAAAGCACACCCCAGACTTCACTTTCAGGCAGAGCACTGTGCCGAGCAGAGATGGAAGCCAAACATCTGGATCTCGGCAACTGCCTGAGTCCTCGCTGGAAAGAAAGGACTGCAGAGGGCCACTGCCTGGGACCCTGCACCCTGGGAGAGTAGGTGGGGGCCTTCTAAACCCCCAGGAGCAAGCACTCTGGAGGGAGTGAGTGGAAATGTGCAGGAAGCAGGCAGGAGAGGGCTGTTCTGGGGGCAGGCATCCCCCACTCACACTGTCCAGTGACAGGGCGTCCTTTTGCACCCAGATTCCAGCCTGGCAGACTGCTCCAAAGCCCTGCCCCACCAGTGTCCTTTATAGACAGGGAGAAAGGACAATTGTCAGTTACACCCATGCCCTATAGCTGTGACTTTTCCTGTATCTTTTCTGAAATCTTATCCTAAAAAAAAAAAAAAAAGCCTGATCCTTTACTAAGTCTGTTCGTCTCCTTCCTCTCTCCAGTAATCCATTCTGTGTCTCAGAATCTTGAATTATTCACATTGACCCATCTCCACTCATCAATCTTCCATAATTTGATACAAACCAAGACAGGGCAGCATTTAACCCAGTGGCCCCCCACGTTCCTAAGCACAAGCCAACCTCTTCTGAACGGAGGCAGCTCAGAAATAGTAAATGCTCACCCTACATGTAACACTTTAAGATGGTAACTCCCTCTGCCTTCGCTTGTCTCAATCATCTTTACAATGATTCCTCACCACCTCTAAGTGATATAGCACAGTTCCCATCTCAGATGGGCCCGGCTGAGCAGGATGGCCGGGCAGCCCCTCTGCAGAGCACTTTGGCAACACACAGCACCTTTCTGACCCTGCCATCTCTCCCATGGAAACATACTCAAATGCTGGAAAAGCTTCAGTTACAAATAGGTGCACCTGAGTGTTCTTTACAAAACAGCCACATATCAGAAGCACTCCAAATACACCATGAAAGGACAGGAGCACACGGATCGGGGGCACAACCACTCAATGAAGTATTCGCAGTCACCTGCTACTGCTGTGTCTGCTGAGCCTACCACAGACTGCCTCAGAGTAACTTTTATTAATTTAGTACGTTATTTCAAAATATAGGCAAACATTTATAATACACACTTAAAATAAGCAAGAGATCTTGTGCATGACAGGACACACCCACATAAAACACACACTATATACACTCACACACGGCAAGAACAAAACACAACCCGATGCTCAGCGTGATTATGTCACTGTGGCGGGACTGGTTGGTTGGTTTTTGTTTTTACCTTCAGATATGTTCACAAATGTATGTAAATATGGATAAAGCTACTGATTGAGCCATTTTTAGAGTAGCAGAAGGCTGGAAATAACTCAATATCTATAAATAGGTGATTAGACATTGGAATTCCTTG
This sequence comes from Macaca mulatta, assembly GCF_049350105.2. Taxonomy (NCBI): domain Eukaryota; kingdom Metazoa; phylum Chordata; class Mammalia; order Primates; family Cercopithecidae; genus Macaca; species Macaca mulatta. The sequence continues at coordinate 153,646,138 of NC_133407.1, read as the reverse complement.
TAGTCATTAAAAAGAACGGGAGTGGATCTGCCTGCCCTGACAGGGAACAATCTGTAAAGTAACAAAAGCAAGATCCAGAAGAGTAGGTTCACTATGCTTCCATCTATGTCTAGAAAAAGTAGAGGGTTGTGGGGAGAGACATAGAAATATAAATGTAGGCTGGGCATGGTGGCTCACGCCTGTAATCCCAGCACTTTGGGAGGTCAAGGTGCCAGATCACTTGAGGTCTGGAGTTCGAGACCAGCCTGGCCAACATGGTGAAACCCTGTCTCTACTAAAAATACAAATATTAGCCTGGCATGGTGACACACACCTGTAGTCCCAGCTACTCAGGAGGCTGAGGCAGGAGAATCGCTTGAACCCAGGAGGCGGAGGTTGCAGTGAGCCGAGATCGCACCACTGCACACTATGTCCTGGGCAACAGAGCAAGACTCCATCTCACAAAAAAAAAAAAAAAAAAAGAAACATAAATGTAAATGTGTGTCTGTGTTACCTGTGCATGTCTGTACGTGGATGCAATAACTATGCAGGGAGCTGGAGAACCAGAACTCAGTGATATGAGATTTGATTTTTCCCTGCAGATCTGAATTTTGGGAGTGCCTGTGGCTTCTTGTAAAACATTCTTAAAAAAGGGTTTTGAACCAAAATGGACTCTCAAATTTCTCTCCCTCTGGACTGTCCCAGCAGCACCATTCCCCTCCTCTGTGGCAGAGCTCTGCATTGTTGAGACTTCTGTGCCCCTGTGCTGTACCCCCAGGGCAGGATCCTCCCCTCTGGTCCTCTAAACACTCACTAGTTAATCAGATTATCTTGGGCGGGTGAGAATCATTCCAAAGGAGGAGGGGAAGCCAAACCTTCTGGGACGCCCCCTACCCTCACCAGCTAGCACAGCAGGTCCCAGATCACAAATAGAACTACTATTTGTACACTGGCTGTGGTCTACAAAACACCCTTCACATAACATGACCTTCATGACAGCTCTATGAGGCACCCAGCAGCATCTCCATGTTACAGCCAAGAAGACTGAGGCTCAGGAAGGTTAAGTGAATTCCCCGGAAGCCTGTGCATTTCCCACTTCCTGGTGTTGAGAAACGGAGAGGAGGTGCTGGAAGCATGTGCTTTTCCTTTCTTGGTGCTAATGAACCCTTTTCAAATCAAACACTATCTATCCTTTTAACCTAGATCCTTTCTGCTGCATTTCAATTAAACTTCCTGTTGTTTCTAACCCACTGGTACAAAGCTGTGCAACTGTGTATTCCTAAGACCCCAAAGACAGGGCCAGAATATAACAGGTGGACTTGCAGCCAGTGAATGCCACAGAGGTAAGGAGGGGGCAGAGCGGGTAGGAAACTGCTGGTTCTATTGCATTTTCTCCCTATAGTTTTGGGAGAGAGGGATGTGAGGCCCCAGCAAGGTCATCTGCCTTTGTTTCACCTTCCATTTTCTCCCTGTTTGGACTGGAAGTCTATAACTGGTCCCATTGTATTTTGAGAGCAGATAACTTACTTCTTTAGTTTCCCAGGGTCACAGATGGAGAGGAATTACGCCAGAATGGGTCATACCCAGAACCTCACCCAATACTGGATTTAAATAATGGGACTTAGGACTTCTGAGCTGACAAGATTCAAATAAGATTTGTTGAGCTGATGTTATCACAGGATGGGACCTCTGGGGACCTTGGGATGGAATGAATGCATTTTGCATTTGGGACAGACCTGAATCACTTGGGGGTCAGATGGCAGCCTGTAATACACAGAATCACAGCCCTCAAAGTGTCCACCCCCAATCCTGGAACCTAAGACTATTCTGCATCACTTAGCAAAAGGGGCTTTGCCGACATACTTAAGGTTGTGAAGGTTATGACGGGGAGATTACCCTTGGTTATCTGGGTGGGCCCAATCTAATCACACAGGTCCTTAGAAGCAGAGAACTTGTGCTGCCTGGAGTCAGATTCAGAGCGCAAGAAAGAGTCAACTCACAACCCACCATTGCTGGAGAAGTCCATGCAGAAAACAGGGGAAGGAGTGCAGGCTGCAGCCAGGGCAAAGACCAGCCCCGTGACAGCTAGCAGGGAAGGGCCCTCAGTCCCACAGGAGTGGACGTCAGCTAGTGACCTGAATGGGCATGGCTGGGAATCTCCCCACAGTCTCTAGATGAGGGCCCAGGCCAGCCCACACCCTGACTTTGGCCTCCTGAGACCCCCAGTAGAGGACCCAGCTGAGCCCACTGGACTGCTGACCCATAGAACTGGGAGATGAAAAACGGTTGTTGTCTTAAGCTACTAAATTTATGGCAAGTTGCCATGGCAGCAACGGAAAAAGAGTATGTCATGTCAGACTCAGAACAGCCATATGAAATCACTTAGCTCATCACTTCATTTCTGGGGAAACTGAGGCCCTGAAAGAGAAACACAAGAAAAAGGCTACACAGCAAGAGGCAGAGAGCAAAGAGCCTTTTCTGGGGCAGTGTCCACTCTTAGAGACCCAGGGCTCTAGGCCCAAAACCCAACTGCGGAACACCGCGAGCACTTTTGTGCATGAGCATAATCAATCACTGATGACTCAGAAAGCCTGCAAATACTTCCCAGCCTATCCCCCTCTCTGTGGGAGAAGCAGGATCCACACAGAGCTGGGCTTTATAAAAAAAAAAAAAAAAACCAGGTGGTCCTCAGGCCAAAGAGTGAGGACAGATGCAGGATTCTGAAAAGCCACAAAACCTAGAGAGGGCTAGTTCTCCAGCCAATGCCATCCAAATACATCCCCCCGCAGCTGTTAGCTCTAATTAGCGGGTTCGAAGGAAACTAATTTCTGCCTGTCAACAAGGAATGGTGGATTAGAAGCAACTGGAGAATGAATGACTGCTCGGTGAACTGAGCCATCACCCCTCCTGGGGTTACAGGCAAGACAGACCCCAGCCTCAAAAGACCCTGTTACATTCACACCTTCCCCTTCTCCAGCCATGGGGACAGGAGCCTCCTATTTAGCCTCAAATAGTTTCAAAAGGCTGAAAAAGTCAGGGACAGGCCGATAAAGATGGCAAAAGCACGCAGGGCCCCAGGCTGGGAGTCTTGGCCCCACCGCTGAGCCGCTGACGGAACACTCTCAGCCTGTTTTGACTCTCTGCACTTCAGACCCGCAAGCTTGAGGCTTGAACTCTCACCTTCTTTCTGTCCCTCCCTGCTGCAAACAGTCTGAGCGCTGTGCATGTGTCCTTGGTCTTGGTGCACCCTAAGTCCCTTACGCCCAGGTGCTTCTGTGCATGTGGTCCCCACCGTCCCTTCCATTTGGAATGTCCTTTCTTCTCTTCTTCAGTTTGCAAATTCTTACTCGCCCTTATGTCCATGTTAACATTGCGAGTGCCTCAGGGAGGCCTTTTCTTCAAAGCACGTGGCTACTCCTTCTGTGCTGCCAGGATATTGCTCACTTTCCTATCATATTTATTTTAATCACATCTCATCAGCAATTGGGGTCTGCCTCTCTCTCTCCCCTGGGCCTTTCTGAGGGTGGCCACTTGGCTATGCAAGGAACCAAGTCCCAGCACTTCTCTCTTCCCCCCTTGGCCTCATGTTTCTCCTCTGTAAATGAGGGAGTTCAGACAGGCTGGGTAGAATCTTGAACCTCCCACCCTCAAGGCTGGGGAACACAGGAGAGCCAAAGAAAATTCAAAAGTCAGGCAAAGGCTGGCAAAGCATGAACTCTCCTCACTCACGGTGTTGCTGAATGGAGACTTCAGGGCCTCCTGGAGTCTGGAGACCATTTGGGTTTGAGGACCAGGCAGGTTTCCTCACCCCAGAGGCTGAGCAGCTGCCTAAGCTCTCTGATGCCGCTAAGCCATTGACTCATTCTGCAGCTCTGAACCCAGCCTTGACCTCTGGCCTCCGGCCGGCAAGCAAACTTGGGCTTGGACCAGGGACCTCCCTGGAAACCAGATGCAGCATCTAACAAGGAGCTTCCCGGGCGGGGAGCGTGGCCCAGAACAATCTCTTGCCGTATGACATCACCCTTCTCTCGTTATCCCTCAGAGCAGGGCTGGGGTCATGGCCTGCCACGCCCTGACCCAGCTCAGGCCCAGGGTCTCTGTGCTCTCACCATGGCTCCTTGTGGAACACATGGCATGGAGGCTTCACAGCACATGCCCCTGGGTTCTAAGTCTGACTCTGCCACTTGCCAGCTGTGTGATCCTGGACAGCACTCTGGAGCCTCAAGTTCATTTCTGCTCTTCATCTCTGCCCCTTCCCTGGTATTTCCCAGACCCTCAGTCTTTCAGAGGCCCCTTTTCCTGCCCTCCTCTGATCCCTTCTTCATATCAGGTACAATCAAAATAACAATTACTAAGAACCTTCGCTGAGGACCTTCTGCAGGCCAGACCCTGCAGCAAGCAACTGGATGGGTTCTTAGCCACTGCACACTTGCCACCACCTGTTATCTCCATTTTACAGTCAAGGAACTGAGAGGCATTCTAGAAAATGGTTCACCCATGGCCTTGCAAGGAAAGTAACTGCCCGAATTCTCCCTGTTCTTCTTCAAGTCTTTGCTTAAATTTTGCTTGTAACTGGTGTCTTCCCTTTTCCAAAGGGTGCTTGCTGGGAGAATCAATGGAGCTAATATGTATAAAAAAGCTTTGTAAGCTGTAAAGTGCAGTGCACAAGTATGTGGCTGCTACATTAAGGTTTCATGGCCTCCTGAGCTTTTTGGGTTTCATACTGCAGCTTTCTTTTTTTTCCCTTTTCTTTTTTTTTTTTTTTTAGACAGAGTCTCACTCTGTCATCTAGGCTGGAGTGCAGTGGCATGATCTTGGCTCACTGCAACTTCCACCTCCCAGGTTCAAGCAATTTTTGTGCCTCAGCCTTCCAAGCAGCTGGAACTACAGGCACGCACCATCACGTGAGGCTAATTATTTTGTATTTTTAGCAGAGACGGGGTTTCACCATGTTGGCCAGGCTGGTCTTGAACTCCCGACCTCAGATGATCTGTCCGCCTCAGCCTCCCAAAGTACTGGGATTACACGTGTGAGCCACCTCACCCTACCTGTGGTCCAGCTTTCTGACCCACAGAAGGACAGCCTCCCTGCTCACCCAGCCTCTCTGTGCACACCCACCGTGAGAGTGGCTCGCCATCTCCTAAGGTGGGGGCAACACTTGCCGGGAGAAAGCACCGCTCGGTCCTTGCATGTGCCTTGTGGGGCCTGCTCTGTGCTCTGGGATCTCGGACTGTCCGTTTGCCTCCTCTGCCATGTGATGTCTCAGATCCTCAGTTTTCCTGCCTGTAAAAGGGGCTGATGATCCTGGTCTTGCACGGCGGGTGGGAGGATTAATGATATCACATATAACGCAGTGGCAGATCGCGGGGTCTGCTGAAGGTTGCTTCTTTCACCATTTACACAGTTAACTTCATTTCCACTCTTGTAAAATAGAAGGCAAGGGACAAAATACAACCCAGGAATTTATGTTCCAAAAGCGATTTTCCCCTTAAACTGCTTTTTACATGCCCCGCCTGTGGCTTCTCTCCCTCAACAGAACAAAAAATGAACAGGAGCCATTTTCCACCTCCCCTGCTGTGTGTGACACAGGGTTCTGCAAACGTCTGATTAAATTATTGGTAAAAAAAAAAAAAAAAAGACTTATAAATATGTATACCCGACAGACAGCTCTTATTAAAAGCCCAGACTATGTGAGATGACATAGGGTGTTCAAACTGCATTCCTCAGAAACCCTGGGCTCCTGTGAGTGAGGACTCACAAATGTCTAGTTTGAATATCATGGATATAGACGGTGCTATGGTGTTAGTAATAATGGCTCCAGTGCAGTGAACACTTGCAAACTACGAGGCTTTTGCTAAATTCTTTGCAAGCATTAACTCATTCAATCCTCACAGTAACTCCTTGAGGTAGCTATCTAGTGTCATTTCCCCTCTTCTAACAGATGAAGAGACTGAGGCACAGAGAGGTTAGGTAATTTGCCCAAGGACACACAGCTAGTAAGTGGCACAGCTGGGATTTGAACTCACCCGTCTGACTCTAGAGAATGCATTCTCCCATAATATGCTACCTCACAAAATCATCGCCCCTCAGCAGGCTCTTCCAGCAGCACTGCGATCCATAACTCCCAATTTTCAAGACTTCTATTCACCATGACAACCTCATTAATTGACATACTATTTATTGTTAAAAACTTGAACTTATGAAAGGGAATTATAATAACAGACCCTTGCTTTCCATGTTGGGGTTCCCAGTAAGATTTCATTTGAAAAAGGAGCCCATTGCGACAGAAACTGAGAAGACCACCAAGATTAAGTATGGGAGGGAACCCCAAAGATGACCGCATAACCACCCTTCCCACCCCTACAACCTGGCCAGGCCCTTGACTCGGGCAGGACTTCACACCCAGGCAGACTTCACACACCAGCACCCAGGGGCTGCTGCCTTCTGAGGCTGCCTCGTCGGCAGGTGTGTCTTCCAGCATTTCAGAGGATCTGGATGAAGTGGGCATCCTTCATGAAAACCCTGCTGCACTGTGCCAGGAGAGGCCTTTTGGAATTGGCCTCAGAGCTGGTACTGGATCTTCCTCTGGTCACCTCGGGCCTCTCCAGCCTTGGGGTCTGGAAACCTTTCAGGGACCATGGAGGCGGTATCTATAGTGGACCACCTGCTTTCTCAGGATGCTATCTACCAGCCAAAAATGACCCGAAGAGCTCAAACTTCCTGGCCTGTGCAAGCCTCGTGAAAGATTCTGGTGTCCCTTCCACTTGTGCTTAATTACTGAGCATGATGGGGAGGCTCACTACCTTACAAGACAACCCTGCTGGACACGCCTCTCAGTGCGAGAAAGTCTCACTGTAAGAGACGACAGCAGAACCTAAGGTTCCTGAGCAGATTCTGTAAGACAGAATTGTTTAGTGTGTGTGCGTGTCTTGTTTTCTTAATTAAAATCTTACAAGAAAGCCTCAAATGTCAAGTTCTTGGGTTATGCCTTGACCTGGAGATTTTGGGCCCTATCCAGGGCTCTGACCCAACCCTGTGCATGCAGAGAATGGGTCTGTTTACATAGAAACCAGTCACATCATCCCGGAAAACAACCTCAACTCGGAGACACTCATCTTGCCAGAACACAGCCAAAGATCAGGCCTCTCCAACACAGGGAAGCACCACAATTCTTAGATGCAAGCTCAGAATTCCCCGACACATGGCTCAGTGGCTGCCTTCATCTCTGGAAGGCTGGACGGTCTTGGGGCATTCTCAGGGAACCAGACGAAACACATTAATAATTCGTCACTCAGAAATTATTATGAGTTTATTGTCCCGCTGACCCTGAGTATTATAAGCATGGATAACAAATTCTCCAAGGGCCATTCCCGAGCATAGCCAGGCAATCTAAGGAAGTGTAAACCTTCTGCACAAGATTGTCCCTTTGTTACTGCAATAGTGTGTGCCGTTCTTCCTCTCTACAGTTTTTCATCATTCCCTGGCCACGTGGACTCAGGCAAATGGACAGTCTCTGTAGGTTGTCCAATTCTGAGCACCTGCATTAAGAACATTTCCATCCTGAAGATTCATACTCCACTGTGTATCCTTATTTGACAGCTGGAGAGTCAGGAAGCTCTCAAAGGGATGAACTAGAAAGAGGCAAGAACCATTCCTATAGACATCCTCCCTCCGGTCCTAGCTCCATCATTCTTACTGGCTTAAAAGTCATGTCGCCACTCTGAACCTGTTTTCTCTTCTATTAAAAAAATAAAACTGGATAACTATGCCCAAAGGGACGTTCAGCAAATTGCATGCAATGAGGCACATAAAGAAGGAACCGCACAGCAGAGCTGAGAGCCTGGGTGCTGGAAACTGCCTGGGTTAAAATTCTCGCTCTGTTGCAGACCAGCTGCGTGACCTTAAGTCCTCACCTTAACCTCTTTGTACCCTAGTTTCCTGATCTGCTGAGTACAGACCAAAAAAACAGCATCTATGTCTCAGGGTGATTTTTCAGACGAACTGAGTTAACACATACAAAGGGTCTATGACAGCACCTGGTGCAGGGGGAGCTCTATGAAGCCTCTTACATAGCAGTGTCTGTTTGCCTCAGCTCCCAGCACAAAGTATGAGATTGACAATATTCTTTTTGAAAACCTGACTCAGCCCTGGTGTCTGCATTATCTCTGAGACTCCTCACGGTGCTCAGTGATGAAGAGACGGTCGCCACCACTTGTACAGGTGAGAAAACCGGGGCTCAGATCAGAGGGGCAGGGGCAGGGTGGAGGTGGACTTGAGGTCATTCTCTCTTTTTGCTGTGCCATGCTGCCTGTCTGGTTCTGCCATCTGCACCCACCAAATGCCACTGACCACCCTGAGAACCCTGACACTGGGAAGTTCCAGACTAGCCAGAGCTCTGGTTTATTCTGCACTGAGCCACTGTGCTGGAGCCACAGCTGGAAGGCCACCACACTACACAGACGAAGAAGCAGCTAAGCCTGTTGTCATGCCTTGACCCCTTGATGTTTAGGCACCTTTCTGTAGCGGCTTCGTCACCCCACACAGCTGACAACAATCGTACTAGAGTACTAGCTGATCCTGGTACCTCCTACCCCCTCTTGCTCTAAAACTTTCCATAGCTCCCTACCGTTTACAGATCAAATCAGTTCACCTGGAGGTACAAATCCAAATTAAACGCACTCCTTTTCAAGAGTCTTCCCAGCCTGATTCCCTCCTACCATCCCTCTGGTGTGGCTGGGCCAGTCTCCTCTTGGCTCCCTGGACTAGCATGTTCTTCCGGGAAGAGCACTTGGATGAGAGACCTCAGCGCCACTGCTTCCAAACCACTCCAGAGCAGTCACAGGTGGGAGAGCAGCCTGAGACCCAGCTGCTTAAAAATCACACAGCTCAGTGAAGACCTGTGACCTAAATCCAAGCCTCTCTACACCCTGAGGACCACGTGGAAGGGCAAATACTCTTAGCTACAGTTTTGAACTACTTGCTGATCTTACCCTAAACATACAAGTCCAGAGAAATGATCTGAAGTGCTTAGATAATTCAAGTATCTTTGGATCGTGACACTTCTCTCCAATGGCGTATCTTTCAAGTAAAATCCACATCTTTCACAAGGCGCCTGCCTACCCGACTTCCCATCGCCTTCTGCACCCCACTCACAATGGCTTCCTTACCTCTCTACCAACCCCACAAAGGCCTCCAGCCTCAGCACAAAGGGCCTTTGCCCCTGCTGTTCCCTCTGCCTTGAATGCCCTTCCCCTTGGGATGTCTGGTCATCCTTCACATTTCTCTCAAGTTCACCTCCTCAGAGAAGCCTTCCCTAATCACCCTGTCTGAAGTGTGTCTTCCACCAGTCACTTTGTATCACATTGATTTTTTTTTTCTTCTTTTCCATAAACTAGAATTATCGCGTTCACTTATTAGTCTGTCTACTGTCTGCCTGTCCCCAGCACAAGGAGTCTGTTCACTGCTGCATGTGGAGCTCAGAGAGCAGCACCCAGCTCAGAATAGGTGCCTGATACACATCTGTACGCATGGAATGCACGGACTACCAACGCAGCTTTCCTCTTTGGCTGTATCCTATGCCTGACAGCCTCATCCCCATCTGAAAAGCTGGGGAAAGTGAGGCCCAAATACCTCAAGGAAATCCAGACTCAAGCTGGAACAAAGACTTCACTCCTCTTCTGGGGCTCAGCTGGTCACGGAGACCTGCTGCTGACATTTCACCGAAGAACTCCGAAGATAAGACTCTCTTCTATTAGCGAGAATTATATTCACACCTCCTACAGGGAGAAACCCTGATTTTATGAAGGTAAAAACACATTGTGATTAACTCTTAATCAGGATCTTATCTACATTACAGCTCTGCAAGGTAAAAAAAATAGTTGGGGGTCTTAATATCATGCTAGTAATGTTACAATGAGTGTGTTCCTGACACGATTTTCTTATTAGGGTCCTTCCATGTAAATTTTATTGCATTTAATTAAAAATTATTGCTAAAAGAAACAGCTGCAGATGGTCTTACTTTAAGTCAGAAAATTAAAAACTGAGTATTCTCATCAGTCAATTGCAACAAGAAGCACAGCCACATGCATTAGGATGTGATGGTTTTGAGATTATAATAATTTTCATGGCATTTCTAGGTCCTTTCAGTGAAACTTAATGAAAGCTCTGCATGACTTCATTTGTCAAAAACATAATAATAAGAAGGCTCCTGGCTTACAGGCAGATATAAAGATACCAATGAATACCACAGCTAGGATATGCCAAAAATCCAGCCACGCGGCTCTCAGCACCAATGGAACCAGTCAGCAGGAGGCTTAGCTGCAACTCTGTCACATTCCCACCGAGGATTGATAGCTGAGGCTGTAAATCACCTCGGTTTTACAATGATGTGTTATTTGTTGCTGCAGCGCTGTCTACGGTAGTAAAAAATAAATAAAAGTCAGGTTTCACTCTCAGAGAATCACCTCACAAAATACTTATGCATTCTAAGGATTCTGGGGGTGCACTGACAGGTGGGGAGGAGGAAGGAGGGGATGCTTATGCTAGATTTTGTGCTAGATTCCAGAACTGCAATTGCAGTCACTATTCTAGGTCTGGATGGCCCCATACAATGACATCCCCACAACTTTATTGCTTGGCTTGTCTCCTTTACTCTTGAAGACTGAATTCCTATTATTTCTTGCTGTGTCCTTTACTGGAAACCAACTCAAATCTTTTATTTGGACCAGACTATAAAAGACAAAAGAATGAAAAGAGAAATGCAAAGGCAGATGCAATCTAGCTCTGGAGTTCATCAGCGTTGGAGAACTATGGTTGCTGTGGACATCCTGGTGGCAGAACGCCACTCCTCCCCCGGCCGCAGCCACAGCCCCAGGTTGGTCATTCTCTCTTGAGGGGACCACTACAACCATCTCTTCACAAATCTCCCAGCTTCCCATCCCTCCATCCCCTCCATTCTCCACCCTGCCAGCAAAGTATCCATACAATGCATCATCCACACAACGGCACACCCCTGCTGAAAATCGCTATGGACTCCCCCCTGCCCAAGGGATGGCGTACACACTTGTCACACTGATATACAAGGCATTCTCAGCTGGGCCTGCCCTGCCTTCCCAACTCCATGCACCTGAGCTCCAGCTGAACACTTCAAGGTCCTTTCGACCCTCCAGACTCACATGCAGGCTTTTTCTCTTCCTGGACTGTCTCCATCATGAACTCCTGCTCCCCATCAAGACCCACCTCAGCCGGGTGCGGTGGCTCACACCTGTAATCTCAACATTTTGGGAGGCCGAGGCAGGTGGATTACCTGAGGTCAGGAGCTCAAGACCAGCCTGGCCAACATGGTGAAACCCCATCCCTACTAAAAATACAAAAATTATCCAGGCAAGGTGGTGGGAGACTGTAATCCCCCACTGGAACCTGGGAGGCAGAGGTTGCAATGAGCCAAGATCGTGCCATTGCACTCCAGCCTAGGCAACAGAGTGAGGCTCCATCTCAAAATAAAAAAAAAAAAGAACCCATCTCAAATATCCTACAGATACTGAAGGCTCCCCTACTGCCCACTCCATAGCCAACTGGACATACCACTAACCAAGCTTTATCACTTTATCACCCCAGGCTCTAACTGCCTCTCTATCCATCTTTCTCCTCAGCCAGCCTAAAAACTCCGGAGGGCAGAGATCTGAGTACTTTACTACCTAGAACAGTGCAGACAATCAGCAGATCCTCAGGGAATGCTAGCGGACCGAGTGAGGGAGCTGGCTGGGCTCACTCACAATGTTCTACTGTTACACTCAGAAACGAGAGAGAGAGATGGTGTTTGTGTTTAGTCCTTAAGCCTTTCAACCCCATCTCCTCCACAGAATCATCCTCCCTGTCTGCAGATGATGTGACCTATTTTCCAGAATAAAGGTATCGAGGTACCTTCTGAATGAAGGAAGACATTTTCATTGGAGTCCTATTTCTTGTATGTTCTCTCCTCTTTCTCCTGCCTCCATGTCAAAAGCCTACTTTCCCTGCAGTATCTACTACAGTGTCACTTTGTCCATGAAGCCATCCTGCCCACCTCTGGACTCCTACTCTTAGGGTCCTGAGCCTTTTCTACCTTGCATTTCAGTGACTTGGGTCTAAGTCCTCTTCCTACCCCAAGACTCTCAGTCCACTGAGGCCAGCAGTGGTACCTGGTCCCCCTCTCTCTCCTTCCACACATCACTCCATGCAATCCTTGCCCAAAATGAGTCATTTCACAAACAGCCATCACCAGTGAGCCAACACATTCACCTCCTGGGTCTTCCTGCTCCCTCTCCTCATATGCATGCTGCACAATGTGGCCCAAACACAAACTCCTGGGCATGTAATTCGAGCTGCATTTCAACCATAAGCTGTAACAACCCTGGGCTGGCGGAGCAGAATCCTGAACTGCTCTGTCTGCAATGCACAAGCACACACGAGCTGCTGCCCTGGGTGGGTGGGATCTTCTGAGGTTCTCCTAATGAGCATTTCATCCCAAACAGATGGCATGCTCCAAACCGAGAACTCCTGGTTGCTCCTCGGGCACAGCTGGCCACGCAAGGGCAGGGGTCCCCACAGTGGCCTGCAGGAGGCAAAGACATCTGAGTACCTCATTAGCAAGTCCCAGGAAAGCTCGCTGTATTGATGAGTTGCCAATAGAGCGACAAACCCACCAGCCAGCAGAAAAGAAAGGTGTCCTTTCACTTTTCCTTGAGTCTCTTGGACCAATAAGCAATGTTAACACTTTGGGGGTGGCTGTGCCACCCTGTCTCTTGCAAGCAGGACACTCAACAGGTTTGGATTAAGAATACCAGAAAATGTGGCAATTTTCGACCACAGGAAACAGGTAGTAGTGGAAACAGCACTGGATTGAAAGTTGCACAGACTTGGGTTCTGACCTTGGTTTGGCCACTTACCATCCATGTGACAGAAGATAGTTCATGGCATGTCATCAAGCCTGTTTTCTCATCTGGAAAATGAGAACTGGAAATTCCTACCTAACTAACTGTAAATTGTAAGTGAAATAACAACTACAGTCATAATAATAGAGACAGGCAGTTTTACTATGATTATGGAATCATAAAACCCCTAGCCTTGCTGTCTTTGGTGTATGAGGCAGCTAATGATTCCAAATCAATACTGCTCAGATGTTGCCGGCAGCCCTGAACCCATCTCATGAGAAGTCAGAGGCACAGTTCCTGCCACATCCCATGGCAAAAGCTTGCAAAATTCATGGTCCTGGTTTTCCTGATGTGATGTAAAGCCCTAAACGTTAAGTCAAACACATGCAGAAGAGTCGTTGGGTGTGTACGAGAGAGCGATAGAGACAGACAGAGAGAAATACACAACAAGAGGAACCAGATTCTCCCTCCCAGATTCCATACCTCAGGAATCAAACTCAAATCCTGCATCCCCCACTATGTGACCTCGGTCATGTCACTTAGTAACAGCTAATGCTTACTGATCATTTTACCATGTGCTGTATTAACTCCTGTAGTCTTAATGACATTCCAAGGCAGGTTCAATGATCATCTCCGTTTACAGATAAGGACACTGAGGTACAGAGAGGTCAGAAACTTGTTCTAGGTCACAAAGACAGTAAGTGTAGACCAATACCCAGGCAGCTTGGCTCCAAAGCCTATGTGCTTAGCCGTGGTGCTTTCACAGGCTCTCCTCGGGCCACAGTGTCCTTATCTGTAAACAGAAAAAGCTATCATAAATGTGTCAAGAACAATATGTACTAATAGATGAGGGCAGTGGGGAGAGGGGCAGAGGGGGAGAGGGGAAGAAGAGGAGGGGGAGAGAGGGAGAGAAGGACGGAGGGGAAGAGAGAGAGAGAGAGAGAGGAGAAAAAGCCAGTGCAGCAACATGTGCATGGTATAATCTGGGTGACGGGCACATGGGCGTTCACACTAAAACTCTTAACTTCTCAACAAGTGTGAACATTTTCATAACAAAATGTTGGGGAAAGTGGCCTCAGGGATCTGTGCTGACGTATAACGCTGACTGCTATCACGTAACACACAAACATATGATGATGAAGATTTAAATGAGACATTTAGGACAAGTGAGTTTGTGTCATGTTTTGCGTAAAACAGGTATGTAATGACTGTATACAAAGCACCCAGCACTGTGTTGCTAAAAACAGGTATTTAATAAATGATATTTCTTTCCCCTTGTGAAGCCCAAAATCACCAACTCATCAGTATACATTTATTAAACTTCTAGTGTATAACCAACATATCAGGGTGCTATTGGATATTCAGAAGTGAAGATTGGGTTCCCCTAGCCAAGACTATTGGTCAGTGACTTAGGACCTAAGACAGCCTATCTGGAAACTAAGGATGTTGGACTAGACCTCTGCTGAAAACTTTTTTTTTTTTTTTAAGTGAGAGTCAATTCAGGGAAAAAAGAATGCTTCAGGGATACACTTCATTTAATTTTTCTTTTCAATCAGGTCTGCTTTGTCACCCAGGCTGGAGTGCAGTGGCGTGATGACAGCTCAATGTAGCCTGAAATTCCTGGCTCAAGTGATCCTCCCGCCTCAGCCTCCTGAGCAGTTGGGACTACAGGTGCGTACCACCGTGCCCGGCTATTTATATATGTGTGTGTGTGCATATATACATATGCACATATGCACACACACACATATATGTAGAGATGGGAGGCTCACTATGTTGTCCAGGCTGGTCTCAAACTTCTGGCTTCAAATGATCCTCCTGCCTTGGCCTCCCAAAGTATTGGGATTACAGGCATAAGCCACTGCACTCAGCCTAGGTATACATTTTAAACTAAAGAATGATAAAACCTTCTTTTGTATACCATTGAAAAAATGGACACAGGTAATACATTTGTTTTATAAAAGACTGGTAACAATATTACCATAGCTACTAACATGCTACTATCTGTGCAAATCTCAAAGGAAGTAACTACACAGAAGAAACTTTACAATCATCCATTAGACCCTGAGCTGCTGCTCACTCAGTTTCAGGGTCACTAAGGGCTCTCTGAATTCTATTATATGCTGTTTCTTGAAGGGAGATACTTTTAGTAGAAAAAGGGCTTGGATTTAAATAACACGGAATCACACCATGAGAGAGTTACTCCGTTCTTAGTCCTTTTGGATTCTTCTGGTTTTGCCAGGTAGAAAGTCTCCACGTGGCGCACACATGTCTTTAACACCTCTCCCTGTTTAACGAAGAGACCAGGCTTCCAGTTCCCAGCCTTGGCAAGGAATCACCTCAAGCTAGTCTTTACCCGTGTTGTTTCACTGTTCTATCTTATTTTTACAATTGCTTTCTATTTATGGCAACTGATACTGTTTTTCCATTTCCCAATAGTGACAAAAAGTTTCCGTTACATTTTTCTAAATAAAAAAGATGTGCTGATTTAAAGAAAAATAATAAGTCAAAGTATAGGCAGTATAATGGAAATGGTAAATGCAGTCCAGGAAAGGTGAAAGGTTGAGAAATACACAACTGCTCCAACCTCACCATTTTACAGATGGGCAAACTGCGGCCCAGCCTCTTCCAAGGTCCCATAACAAGTGCGGGGACCTTAGGTTTTGAATCCATGTCTGGTGCACTGACCTGCCTTCAGTCAGAGCTATGGGTATTTATTTTGGCTTCTGCCTCTAATCCTCACACTAAAGCAAGGTATGGGGCAGGACAGGTAGCAGAAAGAGGAAGGAACTGCCTCCCCACCCTCTCATCCCATCCAACTCCAAGTACCCCTGGGCACAGGTCTCAGATCAGCAGCACCCCCTCCACTCTGTACTCAAAGCCCCCATTCAGGCAAACAAGCAGGGTCCCCCAGCCCCTCGGCAGTCACTCATGCCTCTCGGCAATATGAGTCTCAAACCTCCCTTGCCCAGACCTGCTCCAGCCCAAAGTGGGGATTTTTCTCCCCCTTTGCTTTCATCTGTTTCATGCAGGAAAGCGGAAGAAAGCTTTGCTCACTGATTGATGTCCAAGAGGATGTGGTTCCTGCATGGGAGATTTATCCCAGTCAGTCTGGCCTTTGGCGAAACAGCATCAGAGTGGTGCAACCGTGCTTTTGAAATTCAGAGTCTAACAGTTCAAGACACTCAACCAAGGCCCTAGGCTGTAGCATCAAATGTGAGCTAATGCAAAGAAAGCACCTAGCACAGTGCTTGGCACACAGGAAGCAGTCACGATCCAGGAGCTTTAGCGTTGTCTTAGATATTTTATTCCCTATTGTCATAACTGTCTGGATGAAAAGGCCTTTTTGTTTTGTTTTTGCACAAAGTACAGATCAAGGCAACAGGTCCTTCACATATAGCCAAGCAGCCTGTGCACTGCACCCCCCAGGTGGCACCATACATAGACCAAAAGGTGAAGAACTTACCCTTGGGACTGTACGGTGCACAGCCTGCACAACCCGACCTGGTATTCCCTCACATAATTCACTACAAATTCCTGATCCAGAAGTCAAGAAGTCTGGGTTTGGACACTGATTTCTCCAGTAACTTACTGAGAGATCTTACGCAAGTGACTTTTCCTCTCTGTGTCACAGTTTCCTCTTCTGGAACAGGACTTGTGTCTGAAGTTTCCTCCAGCTATAAAATTCTGTGATTCTACAGAGGCAGATTTCGATTTTTGAAGGGCTGTTGTAAAAAAGATGAAATAAGCTCCCTCACCTGGCTTGAGAGAGAAGAGCCATGAGTTGGGGAGGGATTTAGAGAGGAACAGTATATGCCTCAGTCAGAAAGAAACTCTTCTTCATGATCAGAGTACCTAGCACCCGATGAGGCAGCACTAGGAGTGATGGGTTCCCTGTGGCTGGAGGATTTCAAGCACCTGTTAGAGGTGAGCAGTCTCTTCCAGCACAGAGTTTATTGTTGCAAAGCTTGGTTCTGCTTTCCTCAGTGCTAGGAGGCACTCGGCTGGGGACAGGTCTTGTCCACTCACGCCGACTGTTATTAATGCAATGAACTGTTGGCTCTGCCTCTCTACCCCTCTTGCAGCTCGCATGAGTCCACATTCTCCAAATTAAACTCAGTCCCTCGGGCTGTGCTGGTGTTTACCTTTGCTCTAGCAAACAAATCTTTTCATCCTAGAAAGAACTAATAAATAAATCGCCTTAACAAATCTTTTCATCCTAGAAAGAACTAATAAATAAATCGCCTTACCCAGACTTGGGATAGGGAGAAGATGGAGCCGGGATGGGGAACCATGAAAAATACTCAAGAGAATTATCCATGCAAACACTTCCTAGCAGCTCTACTCCAACAACAGCTAATGCTAATTGCAAATCATCCTTATCTAGGCAAGACTGCGGGTCCCCTAGGAATTCCTAGCAACAACAGCTGTGTAGGACTGGTTTAAGTTTCTGCACGTGAGGGAAAAGAATCACAGGGTTTCTTTTAAAATCACAACCACTTTGGTTTTTCGTTAATTCAGATCAGGTGGCCCCAAACAGTGCAGATAGTTTAGGGCAAACTGCATCCCATTTAAGTTGTGTCCACAATTCCACGAGGAACGGCAAGATTTGGCAATTATCCACTTGGGATGATCAATGAGGGGCATTCAGTCAGTCTTGGGAAGGTAGGGTCAGAACACCCCCACTGTTGTTCAATAACTTCGGTGTCTCACTCTCACTTCCAAAGTGAATCAATTAAAACAAAAACAAAAAAAAAAAAAAAAAAAAAACAAGCTTGGATGTAGCTCTTCAAGACTTCCATTCAGAAATGTAGCTCAGGGCACCATCAGCTCTTTAAACCATTTAAATAGTCTTTTCTAGCTCCCTGTTGCATACAGTGTATATTTACTCAACAAAAAGGTATCAATCCGAATTTAGGGTATTTTCCTGATGTGAAAGATATTTAGTTTGGCAAGATTCCAGAACCTTCTCTCTTGGTGACTGTCTCAGAGAGTAGTAGCAAAGCCATCTATCTAGGAGATAATGAGAACTGTCTCCCAAATAATGTAAACAAAAATGCTCTTACATGTACCATATTTGGCATTTTATACACTGCTTTCACACAGAATATCTACTCTGATTTTCTTTTGTTTTGAGACAGTCTCGCTCTGTCACCAGGCTGGAGTGCAGTGGCGCGATCTCGGCTCACTGCAACCTCCGCCTCCCAGGTTCAAGCGATTATCCTGCCTCAGCCTCCCAAGCAGCTGGGACTACAGACGCACGCCACCATGCCCAGCTAATTTTTGTATTTTCAGTAGAGATGGGGTTTCATCATGTTGACCAGGATGGTCTCAATCTATTGACCTTATGATCTGCCCGCCTCGGCCTCACAAAGTCCTGGGATTACAGGCGTGAGCCATGGCACCCGGCCTTACTCTGATTTTCTTAAACCCCCTACCGTGAGGTAGCATGAGTCCCATCTCACGGATGAAGTAACTGAGGCTCAGAGATACAAAGCCCCTCACCCCAAGTCAACACAGCTAGTAAGAAACAGAGCCTGAGGCTGGAAAGCAAGTCCATCTGTACCTCACACCCATGCTGCCTCTTGGATAGTTACAGCTGTCGAACAAGAAAGGAAAAAGAACGTCAGGTACCTTTCCACGTCCTGGTCTGCGCTCTGCTGTTTGCTCTCAAAGGCGTTGAAGCTGCTCATGTCCACGTAGCCATCATTTTCGTTTGCTGTGGACAGGGCTCTGCTCTGATCTTCAAACAGCTTCGTGAACGCGCCAGCCCTGGCAGGTCTCCGGGGTGGAATCTGGATATTCTCATAGTCCGAGTTCATGGCTGGAATGTTCTCATAGTCTGAAGTGTCAGCGCTGGGGAAGGAGATGGACCGTGGCTTGGTCAGTGGCAAGGGCAGGAAGGGTGGCCGGGAGCGGTCTTCGAAGGACTCCACTCTGGACACCGTCCTGCTGAAGGGGACACCTTTCCTCTTGCCATCTCTATAAAAGATGAGGGAGGAGGGGGATTCAGAAGCCCGGAGCTTCCCAGTCCGAGACTTAAGCTGAGGGGAGTTACTGAGGCTTCTCCGGTCAACTTCCAGAATCCTGGAAGGCCCGTGGTAGCTGGATTCTGAAGAGGACCTAGAGGAAGACACGTTCACATCCACGTGCAATTTGTTCTCGGTCTTCTTCTTAAATGTCAGCGCCAGGAACCGCTTAAAGGATGACTTCTTCTTCTTGCACTTGTCTGGGGAGTCGCTCTCGATCAGGAGCGAGGGAGAGCTCTTTGTGATGGGCTTCTTGGTGATGCAGGCCAGGTCAAAAGGAGGTGGGATGTCGACCATGGAAGAAGGCGTGGAGGTGCCGCTGGACGGAAGGTGGTTTCTCTGGGAGAAACTCCCAGAGGAGCCAATCACACACGACAGAGAGAGATTGTCCTCTTTCCTCTTTATCCTATGGTCATCCAGCCCTGACCCCTCAGGCTCCTGGTACACGGAGACCGGAATCTCTCGGCCTTCCACGGAGAACGACCGAGGGTATAAAGTAAAGGCCCTGGGCTTTGCTGGCAAGGCCCTGCTGGCTTCCAGGGGCTTCCCCTCCAATGACAAAAGCGTCTTTCCCACTTCCTCTGTGGCACCTCCAATGCCAGGGACTGACGAGCCTGCCTCAGGTCCGGTTTCTTCAGGGACGGTTTCTGGGACATAGCCAGCTACCTTCCCAGAGTGGGGCCGGGTCCTCGTGCTGGTGTTCTTCCTGTCAGCAGAGACCAGGCCACCCTCTGACTCACAGTTCATTTCTTCTTTCGAGCCATAACCACCCAGGGCGTCCGATGCAGCCTGCCCTCCTTCTCCAGGGGCCGCCTGACCCGGCAGGCCCACTCCCATCACATAGGGGTTGGCCAGTGCATCATCCAAGGCCTCCTCCTCCAGTACGACCACCACATCGGGGGCGGCCGCTCCACCCTGCACAGAGCCACACGAAGGCCCCACCACGGGGTTCTCCTCCGCACACAGCCCCGACTTTGGTGCCTGCTCTGATTCTAAACCTTCTGCTGATTCAGAAAGAGGAGAACAGCTCTTGCTGCAAAAAGAGGTGCTCTCGGTTGGGAAGAACTCATAGGGGCTTCCTGTGAGGGAAGTCACAAAGTCCTCTGTGCAGTCATTCTCAAAAGGGATGATCTGGCAGCTCTCCTCGGTGGGCTCATCCTGTGAGTGGTCCTCCTGGGTGGCAGCTGCCACTTCTTGGTTGGTTTCCTCCTCGTGGTCAGGTGGTTCACCGAGGTCGACCTGTTCCCCACCTGTGACACCCATGGCCTCTTCACATCCCTCCTCAAGAACCTCAGGGCCGTCTGTGGCCGTCTCTGCCTCCTGGATCCCCGTGGCCGGCTCCTCCTTCTCAGGGGGCTCCTCGCTGGCTTCCTCAGCATCCTGTCCCATGTCCTCCGTGGGCCTGTCAGAATCCAAACCCTCATCTGCCCCTGCTGGGTCTGTGCTGGCACAGCCTTCCCCATCATCCTCCTCTGCCTCGCCAGGGGTGTCGGGGGGCTCGTGCTCCTCTCCATGGATGTGAGGCAGGAGGTCACTCTGGAAGACTGCCTCTCCAGCCCAAGAATCACCGTCCTCCAGGCTGCACTCCCTGTGTGGCTGCACCAGCTTCTCTTCCTCCTCACTTCCGGACACCTGCTCCTGTGTCCCTGGTTCATCAGCGCAGCCCTCCCCTTCATCCTCAGGAGCGAGGTCTGTGCCCTCCTCACCCTCCCTGCTCAGCACTCCTGCCCCTGGAGCAGCAGGGGCCACCAAATCCTCACCAGCTCCTGCCCCATCCAGGCCACATGCCTCGCCTCCCGCCTCACGCTCCTCTTCCTCTTCTCCAGAGGCCTCCGGAGACATCAGGGCATCATTTCCCACACTGCCCCCATCCTTGGGTTCATCCTCCCTCAGCGGAGCCCTGGGGACTACGATGTAATCCTCGTCAGTCTCTGACTCAGAGCACTTCGGGATGGACCGGAGCCCTTCATCAAGCCCCCTGTCTACACAGAGCAGCTGCCCGTTGCTGCATTTGTTCAAGCTGTCATTCAGGTACACACTGGCTCTCCACTCGTTTGGGGCAGTCAGCCTGGGCTTGGGGGCAATGGGGGGCTTCGGACCCCTGAACATGGAGTTTGGACTGTGAAGACTATCGGGCCTGGGTGAGGAAGGGAATTTGGGCAGAGTCACTGGCGTCAGTGGACTGGTAGTCTTTGGCTTGGGAGCAACAGGTGGTTTTGGCGAATCTAGAGGACAAAAATAGAGAAAAGGAGAAAAAGTACAATTAACTTTATTTCCATTCAGAGTCTCCTACACACCACTTGCTGGGGACATTGCAGATGGTTCCATCCGCCCATGTGAAGCCCACCTCCCGTGCTTCGTGTTAGGCTTATGCCCTCCACCAGAATCTTTAAAACCCCTTGATTTTCCACTAAAGATTCATTCTGCAAACAAGGTGAACAGACCTTTGTTCTACACACAGCCAACTAATGAAAATCAACCAAATGAAATCCTGCGCTCCTCAAATGAAGTGTCCGGGTCAGTGCATTCATTCATCCAGCAGCTACTGATAAACACTTTCTATGAGCCAGCGACCACGAGAAAAGGCTGAACTTGCCGTCACCCTCCCTGCTGCCCTCATGGAGCTTACATTGCCCCCATTCTATAGCTACTCCATTGGGTACCCACTAGCTACACACATAGCACTGCAGACAGCAGGGTCTCCTAGGGTCAAGAGAAGACAGACTCTGCTGAGAACTCACTGTTGAGTTAGAATAACTGGAGGGTAGAGCCAGGGACCCTTGGACTATTATGACTGAAGAGCTGCCATCTCATCCCTTCATGAATGACACTCCAAAGGTTTGAAACAGTGATGTGTGCTTCTGCTGGGGGTCATGTCTGGAATCTGCATGCTTCAGGACTGTGTCCAGCCAGGCCTACACCCAAATTTCATGGGAGAAATTATATAGTACTTGCCAACATGGATATCTGCAAAAGGTCTCTTCCCTGTGGATGCTGAGGACCTACTGACCATGGCAGAATAAAAGATTTGGTGCAGACTACAGTGCAACAGGAATTAGAGAAGCATGGGCTGCTGTGGCCAGGGAAGACCTCTTGAAGAAGGTGACATTTTAGCTAAGATTTGCAGGATAGGAAGGATCTAGAGAAGGGGAACGGTCAAATGAGTGGTTGCCAACTTTTGAGCTCAGCATCTCTCTGCCACAAGACTGCTCATGCCTCCTCCCTGGCTTCCCTGTCACCTGCCTGGCCCCCTAAGCTCCCTTGCATACTGCGGACATAGAATCCATCTCCATCCCAACATCCCTGCTTCAAAAGTACTGCCTGGATCCCCACCACCCATGGATTAGGACTCCCACGTTTCCCCTTCAGCATGGTCTAATCTCCCAGCTCCATTCCCACTAAGGCTTGGGTATGACACAAGTGGCCTCAAAATAACAGCCTGGCTCCTAACAGGAGGGAAGATGAAGCAGACTGCCAGGAGGAGGTCTCTGCCAGTAAACTCTTCTCTTCCCATGCATGTTAGGCCCACTTTTGTCCTTGAAGCACCTAACACCACTAATCTCTAATCCAGGGCTGTCCCTGGTATGTGAGCCACATATATCACTACATAGGTAATTTTAAATTATCTTATAGGCACATTAAATATAAATGGGCAAGGCTGGGTGTGGTAGCTCATACATGTAATCCCAGCACTTTTGGAAGCCAAGGCGGGCTGATCACTTGAGATCAGGGGTTCGAGACCAGCCTGGTCAACATGGTGAAACCCCGTCTCTACTAAAAACACAAAAATTAGCCAGGTGTGGTGGCACACGCCTGTAGTCTCAGCTACTCAGGAGGCTGAGGCAGGGGAATCACCTGAACCTGGGAGGCACAGGTTGCAATGAGCCGAGATTGAACCACTGCACTCCAGTCTGGGTGACAAGAGCAAAACTCCGTCTCAAAAAAAAAAAAGATAAAAGTAATTTTAACAATATATTTTATTGGACTCAAAATATCCAAATATTATTTCAATATGTAATCAATATATAAAATGTATTAATGAGATGTTTGGCATTCTTTTATTACTAAGTGTTCCAAACCGAATATGCATTTCACATTTGCAGCACATCTCAATTCAGACTAGCCACATTTTACATGCTCACTAGCCACATGTGGCTGGTGGCTACCGTACTGTGCAGCACAGCTCTAACTGGTTTAGACTTCTTCATGGGACTGTACCACTGGCACCTCAATTTCAGTATTTCTGAAGCCAAAGTTGGTGTCAGTGCCAATGGATTTAAAGGTTAAAATAGCCACTGCATCAAACCTATAATCCACACCATTTCATCCACATCAATGCCCAGGCCAACCACCGACATCCATACAATGACCCAGAATCTTCTAGAAATAGTGACTATCAAACTCCTTGTTTCCATACACAGTCAAGTGCATCCTAGTTTAGAAAAATATCTATCCAAATTAGTGAAAAACAAAAAATTGGAGCTTGAAATGATACGCTTCAGCTACCTGTCAGGGTGGGGTAACAGAGGGAACCTTTGGAGCCTGGCTGATCTGGGTCAAATCCTGACTTTGCTACTTATCAGCTATGAAACTCAGCCTCAGTTTCTTCATCTGTAAAATGGGTGCCACAAAGCACCTACCCTCAATGGTTGTTTTAAAAATTAAAGGCTACATAATATATAAAAAAGGCTCAATAGCAGGCCTTCACATAGAAATACTCAATAAATAATAGCTGTTGTTCAGATAAAGTCCATCTTTGCCTACCCCAGATCTTCCCTTGGTTGAAGTCTTGCTCTACACCGATACACTACGTAATATGAACTTCACACTGTCAACATTGGGTGGCAGGCATTGGCGCAAAATTATTCTTTGGGGGTGGGACTCTCATTTCTCATCCTTAACAGGTGGGCATTTCACATGGGTGCCATGAGACGTGATAAAGGGACAGGTGGACCATGAAAAATGACCATCACCTTGGCTACATCACCCCCTCCCACCCAGTCCTTCATCCAATCAAGCTATTGATCTTCAGGCACTGTCTCCTAGGCAAAGGTTATGGTGGGTGTCTGAGGCATGATCCTGCAAGAAAATGCCTTCCCCACAGGCGCCTCTGGGAATGGCAAACACTCAGCATCTGTCCTGTGCTCCCAGCCCCAGGCGCAGAGTGCTTCAGCCACACCCCCTCTGAGATCAAGGCAAGCCAAAACCAGAAAGGCTTCATCTGACCCTCAATGAAGGATGAGGAAACTGAGGCACAGAGAGAGTGAGTGACTGGTGTGGGGCTACCTGGCAACTCCAGAGCAGAGCTGTGGTAGAACCTGCGTTTCCTGCTTTCTGGTGTTGTCACCTGACCCTCTGCCATCCCCTTTTTGCCACAGAGTGTTTCCTCTATGATGGAGACTCAGGGGTCCCAGCATCTAGTGAGGCAGAGAAGGATAAAATGCAGGGAAACTAAGTCCAGGGTGACCAGAAACAGCTGGGCAGTTAAAAAATGTATGTAAGCTGGGCACGGTGGCTCACGCCTATAATCCCAGCACTTTGGGAGGCCGAGGCAGGCGGATCACGAGGTCAGGAGATCGAGACCATCCTGGTTAACACGGTGAAACCTCGTCTCTACTAAAAATACAAAAAATTAGCCGGGCATGGTGGCGGGCGCCTATAGTCCCAGCTGCTTGGGAGGCTGAGGCAGGAGAATGGCGTGAACCCGGGAGGCGGAGCTTGCAGTGAGCCGAGATTGCACCACTGCACTCCAGCCTGGGCAACAGAGCAAGACTCCGTCTCAAAAAACAAAAAAGTACATAAGACTGGGTCCAGGGCTCAGAACTACCAACTGACCAGAAAGTGAACAACTAGCTTTAATTTGCTACCATTCAATTTCTCTTAGTCTAATTCCACTAAATACATATTGATTGAGTGCCAACTAAGTGCCAAGCCCTCATCTAGATTCTTTGGATGCATCAATAATTGTAACAAAGCCCCCAGACTCAGGGACCTTGTATTAAGAGATGGTGGGAGATATGCAAGAGAAAGGGTAAGTACAGTACATATCATATGCTGGATGATGATAAAGTCTATGGAAAATGATTAGGAGTTTTTTTGTTTTTTTTTTTGTTTTTTTTTTTTTGCAATTTTAGATAGAGTGACCAGCATAGGCTTCACTGAGAGGACATGTGAGCAAAGACATGCAAGTGGTGAGGAAAGCTAGGACTCACTTGGCATCCAAGAAACAGCGAAGAGGCCAGCATGGCCGGAGGGGAGCGAGTGATCAAGCAGGAGAAGCAGACAAGGCTAGAGGAATCATAGGAGGGTGCAGATTACGCAGGGCCTTGTAGACCATGGCAGGACTCGGGCTTTGACCCAGAGTGATGTGGGAAGCCATTGCAGGATTTTGGGCAGATGGACATGCACATTCTGCCTAATATGTTGAAATAAACTGAAATGGTGCGGAAGGGCGGGAGACCAGTGAGGAGACTCCTGCAATTATCCAAGCAAGAGATGATGGAGGCTTGGACCAGGCTGAGGTGAAAAGAGGTCAGATTCTGAACAGAAAGGGAGAGCTGAGGGGATCTGCTGACCATATGAATGTGGGGTGTAAAAGAAAGAGAAAAGTCAAGAACGACACCAAGGTTTTGAGTCTGAGCAACTATGAAGGTGAAGTTTCTGCCAACTGGAACAGGAAAGACTGTAGGTGCTGGGGAGGGAAACCCAGAATTTCAGTTTGCACGGGTCAAACTCCAGTCACAGTCACCTATTATACACCCTGGTGGAGATGTCAAGCAGCTGGAGATGTGAAGCAGGCTATGGCTTCTGAAGATAGGTCTGACTAGAGGTCACCATCATAGAGATGGAAGTTAAGGCAGGAGCCTGATGAGATAACCAGAGGACAGAGAAGAGGGCAGGGCCAAGGAGGGAGCTCTGGGGGCCCCAGCCAGCAGAAATGAGGGTGCAAACAGATCAAGAACATGAGAGCATCCAGCTCTGCCCCCTCCTACTCACCCGCCTCACAAAAGGGAGCCAGATAGAGCTCCTGACCTCAGCATCATGTTATCTGGGTCTAAGCGCAATTCTGCCTACAGAAGACCCAGAAAAGCGAGAGCACTGAGTGTAGGTTGAAGGACAGGAGGATATTCACAATTAAAAAACAGGCTCCACCTGGATACAGCATTCCAGGGAACTTTAAGGTATGCTGAGCTTTAGGGTATGGTAGGGCGAAACTATAGGCTAAATCAGAGCCGCAGTTTCCTCCTCTGGATTTGCTGTCCAGAACCCAGCATGGATGTAGCTGACGGACCTTCTGGGCTCTCCTGAGTTCCTCTGGAGAAGGCTATGGTGTGAACCTTCCCTCTCCTTGTATCACGGAGCCTGGGGGTCAGTCCCTCCTCACCCTGAGTTACTAATGCCCAGGGCCTCCTGGCAATTTGCTATGCCTGAGGATGACTCAAACTCCAAACACCCTTTGAGCCAAGATGCCAGGAGTTAACTAGGGGGTGGGGGAATCACACTGACAGGAGGAAGAGATTTTTAACAGCTTCTAGTGATAGAAATAATCCCCAGCCAGCCCCCTGGTACCAGTTTATATTTTCTCTCTCTATTTTAATTAAATATCTGTCACTCACATGTTCGTGCTTGCTTCTCCCTTGTCGGCTACGTAGAAGTTCAATTAGCAGGGGTATTGGGAGGAGCACTGGGTGGGGAGCCAGGAGCCCTGATCTTCACACCTGGCTCTGCCTTAACTGGAGGTGTGATCTTGGGCAAGTCCCTTCCCCTTTCCAGGCCTCAGTTTCCCCATATGTAGAGTGAAGGGACTGGACCAAACAGTCAGTCTGGTTTGCTCTGGCCGACCACAGCCTTCTAAACTCCTGGCTCTTCTTAAGACATCCTCTGACATCCCATCTTCAGTTACAAAGTCTGTTTCAGCTGCAGTTCACTATACTCCCCCTGGAAGTCTCATAACCATATGTTGCAAGAGTAATTATCTTCCAATTTCACCTTCCAATTACATCTTAATGTAACTTTCATTCCTGGGTGCCTGCTGGAATGTCCAAGCCAAGCCTGATGATTTCTAATTAGGCTGCTATTAGGCTGGTCCAGTGATCCACGACAGGGCACTACCAGCAAGACAGCACAGGACAGCGTGGGAAGAGGCTCAGGAAGGCTGCGCTTCCATGCCAGCCCTGCTATACATCGGCTCTGTGATCTTGGGCACATCATTTTGCCTCTCCGAGCCTCAGTTTCCTTTTTGGTAAAATGACGAAATACCCCGTTTTTTCATAGGGCTGTTGAGAAGTTCAGGAAAATAACAGACATGATGTCTAATAAAGTCGACTGGCAAACATTTCCTACACCCCTACTACGTGTTAGGCACTGGATAAAAAAGCAGGCTCTCAGGCTGGACAGTCTGTGTTTCAATGTTGTCTCAGCCCTTCAATAAGCCAGTGACCATAAAATCTCTGCACCTCAATTTCACCATCTATAAAATGGGGATGGCAATGGTACTCACCTCATAAGGTGACTGTGAAAACTAAATAAACTGACAGAAGTAAAACACCTAAAAGCAATACCAAGTCATAGTAAATACCCAATAAATATTAGCTGGTATTTACTGGTTGCTATGCGACAGACACTTTTTTCTAGGCACCTTATATGTTTTAGTCTATTTAATCTTAACAACCCCGTTTTTCACATAAAGAAACTGAGGTGTAAAGAGGTTAAATAATCTGCTTAAGGTCACATAACTAAGCATATGATGGTTCTGAGATTCAGCCCTATGGAGTCTGTGAACCACCAAGCCACGTGATCAGGAAATTCAGACCATGGTGCATGGTCTGAATGTGAGGCTGGTATCATTACCATCACATTGAAAAAGGAACCAGGTTTACACTGAAGACAAATTACAGGAAGGCTGAAACCAAGAGTGACAACGACTAAGATTTCCTGGGACCAAACCTGCTTCTAAGTTTATTCCAACTCACTCCATCCCCCAGATTCTCAGAGAAGGGAGGGTCTGCCCAAGCCTCATGCAGGAAAACGTGGGAAAACTGGAGTCGCTCTCACCATTGTTACAACGCGAGTTTTATTAGGAGTGTAGGAAGAAGCTAGCCTGGCTCTGTTCAGGCCATGCCAGCACAGGCAGGAGGCAACCCCCTTTCCAAGCAGTGGCTGGCTGGGCTCTGGGCCTCTGTTGCCACCTCTTCCATTCCCGAAAAGTGGCATCCCCGATCCTGCTCCCCAATTCTGTGACCCACACTCACTAACTGTCCAGGTGCCTATATGCCCAGCAGTAACAGGGCCTGGACACGGGAGGTACTGCCACACTTTCAGACTGTCTGAACGCGCAGCCTGCACCTCACTGCTAAAACAATGACTTTTTTTCATTAAAAAGATTTTTAAAAGAAAAAATCCTACACACACACACACACACACACACACATACACACACACACACCAGCAGGATATGGTTCCAAGACAGCCAAAATGGTGGCTTCCTGTTTCTTTAGGGATGTGTGTTTTGGAGTATGGCTTTGGACAAGGGTGTTGGTCGGGGAGCGGGCTGCCTTCTACTAAATTCTGTGAGAAAAAGAAAAGAGAGTGGTGATTGCTCCTTGGCAGGCAGATGAAGTTAGCGGGGTCTGTTCCCTTGCAAACTCTCATCTTAAGGGAACTTTCTGCGCTCCCCGTAGATGGAGTTGGGAATCCCGAGGACTGGGTTTCAGGCACCACCCATCTCCGAGTCTCACTTTCTAAATCCGTTAAATGGCACTACTCTGGAGGGATCCCTGCGATTTCAAACACATTTTGATTTCACGGAATCTCTGAACTGCAGGGATGAGCTGAGGGAGTCAAATTCATAGAGCAGGAACACGACGGACTGGGGGTGGGGGAACCTGGAGAGGCTCAGCGCGGCGGCCAGGAGTGTCCCCTTGGAGTTGGGTCCCCCAGGAGAGGCACGATGAACGTCCCCGGCCAGGGCGCTGCGAGGGAGGGGTGCGCTATAGGGGGATTAATTTAAGGCTTTATAGGCTCATCTGGAGAGTGAGCTCCAAGCCTCGGGGTCTATGGGGAGCGAAGGGAGCAGGAATCCTCGTTCCTGTGTGCCAAGTACTGAAGGACTGGGAACTGGTCCCGGAGTCGGGGAGAGCTCCGGATGGGTCCCGTGGGTCAGGTGTGGCCCCTGATAGATGAGCAAGGACCTGTCCGGGACGGTGGGGAATGGAGGGCAAAGGTTTTGGGGCCCGACCAAGTCGCTTTTGCGAAAGGGGCGTCTTTCTCCGTTGCGGAAGGGACAGTCACTCCGGAGACCGCCGTGGGAGTGGGGTACTGGCGCGCACGGCAAGGGCGCGGCCTCGCCAAGGCTGAGAAGGTCCCCGAGGCAGGGCGCTTCGGACGGGGGCCCCCGATTCTCAGCCTCCTCGGCGAGGGGACCCCGGAGCCGCGCACGCTTTGGCCGAGGCCGAGCGGCACGGGAAGGTCAGGGTATTTCGGGCAGCTTGCCCCGGGCGCCCTGGCAGCTCCAACTTGGAGCGCCCGGCCAAGGTTCCTCGCGCTCGTGCCTCGGCGCCGGAGGTCGCCGGGCCTCCTACCTGCTCTGTTCATCTTCAGCGCGCGGAGCCAGGGCCGCCGTCCGCGCGTCAGTCCGTCCGCAGGTCCCAGTGCGACTCTGCACACTGCCTCCCTCCGCGGCCGCCCCGCGGGGCCCGCACCCCCTGGCGCCCGCGCGGCCCCGGCGCGCCTCGGACTCCGCGCGGCGCGCAGGGCAGTAGGGGCGCGGGGCGCGAGCCTCCGGGGCGGGGCCGCCGGGCGGGGGTGCGGGGCGGGGGCAGCTGGGGGAGGAGGAGGGGGCGCGATCGCGGGGGCGGCGGCTGGGGCAGCGCGGGGCGTCGCGTCCGCTCCTGGCTCCGGGCGCGCTGCGCTCTGGCCGCCGCGCCTCCGCCTGAGCCTCTGCCTGCGCCGCAGCCGCGCCTCCGCCCCCTCCTAGACATTTCCTCCGCTCCCGAAGAGGAAGGATTTTTTTTTTTTCCTGCTCGGTCAGGGATCCAGGGAGGCGAGGGCCGGGGCGTCCCTGCGCACATTTAAAGGGGCCGTGGCCATGGGCACCGTGGGAGGCGCTGGGGTTCTAAGGACGAGAACTCAGTGAGTTGGGCTTCTGGGGTGTTCCTGGCTCCTTCGCCCAGCGGACCATCTATCCCTTTATTTTTGACTATGGGCATTCGTTCAGTGCCGCGCCAGCCTCTGCGCTGAGCACGGAACAAGACAGCCCCAAATTCTTGCCCTCAGGGAGCTTAGACAGGAGGAAGTCGGTGGAGACACCATTTCAAAGCGAGGGAGGGAAACCAGGGCAATGGGGCTGAGCGATGGCTCTCAGAGGGCGCCACGCATTCTCGGGGCCCTCCCAAGCCTCACTGAATCAGAAACCTCGTGTTTTATCAAACCCTCCAGGTTTGAGAACCACCGGAGTAGAGACTGGGTGATCAAGGAAGGCCTCCATGAGGAGGTGACATTGGAAGGGAGACCCAGTTAATGAGAAGCCTCTCCTTTTCCACTCAGCACACACCTCGCAGCCTCTCGCAGATACCTGCCTGGTGCAGGGCGCTGTAGACCAAGCCTCCACCCTCCAGGAGTTCCCAGTCTGCTTGTCCACACAGACAAAAGCAGATAGTTCTGCTACCCCAAGGCTCGTGCTCGAATGGGAACGCACAGGTGCCTGTGGGAGCTCAGAGGAGGACCCCAGTGGGGAGGGTTCAGCCAAAAAAGAGGCCTTCCCAGTAGAGGGAATTGCTGGGGCAAAGAATTCGCCGAGATGGGAGAAGCCCTGGCCTGCTGGAGGAGTGTCCAGAGGTGGTGCTGGAGGTGGATCTGATTTCCCCAGCTGTAAAATTAGGAACTGAATTTGATCCTTTCAAAGTCCTTTCCATCTCTGAGCTGCCCCAGAGTCCTTAATCCTCCAGGCTTTTGTGGAGAAATAGTTGTGACTCGAATAGAAAATCTGTGGCAGAATTTGGTGTTATTTAGATAGGCTCTTGATACACATTTTATGGGTCCATGCATGGAAGTGTGGCAGGAATGGATATGGAGGTGATGGTGGAGGTGGTAGAGGTGGCGAAGGTGGTAGTAGCAGAAACAGAGAAGGTGGAGGTGGTGTCGGAGGTGAAGAAGGAAGAGGTGGTAGTAGAAACCAGTGGTGGTGGAGAGGAGGTCGAGGTGGTGGTGGTGGAGGTGGAGAGGGTGATGGACGTAGTTGTGGAAATCATGGCGTAGCTGGAGGACATAATATACCCCGTGGTAGTGGAAGAGTTGGAGGTGGTGGAATTGATAGATGATGTGGATGTGGTGGAACTGGAGGAGATGAAGGAGGTGGTGGTGGTGGAGGTGGAGCTGAAGGAGGTGATGCAGGTGGTGGAGGCGGTTGAGACAGTTGAGGTGATGGAGGTGGGACAGGTGAGGGAGTGGATTGAGTTGATGGAGGTGGTGGAGTTGAGGGAGGTGGTGGA
Organism: Macaca mulatta; assembly: GCF_049350105.2. Classification (NCBI taxonomy): domain Eukaryota; kingdom Metazoa; phylum Chordata; class Mammalia; order Primates; family Cercopithecidae; genus Macaca; species Macaca mulatta. Next base: position 153,614,731 of record NC_133407.1, on the reverse strand, counting down.
GTTGAGGGAGGTGGTAGAGTTGGTGGTATACAAGGTGTGGGCAGGTATATCTGTGTTTAAATGTGGATACAAATGAGTGAGTGGATAAATCGCTTCAATATTTGATGCAAAAAGAAAATATATTTTTTTAAAAAATTGATCTTGTTTCTGAGATTAGAAATAAAAGCAAAATACCCTAGAACCCCCAGGGCAGGAGCAGGTGAGGGAGGCTCAGATAATTCAATTCACTGCCAGTGTTACTCTTCACTGTTAGTCCATGCAAAGGAGAAGGGAGGACAGGAAGAGACCTCAAGGTTTGGCTAAGCCATTTCCACTACTGTTGAATTTGGGCTTCAGGCTAAGCAAAGTCTACTTTAAAAGACCATAGCACCAAGGCCAGCTGGGAAAAACACAAGTCTGAACTTGTGTAGCTGAAGCCACACAATAGTGTGGAGTGATGGGCTGTGAAGTTGAAATGCTTATTCCTTTGTTTGCTTTTCCTAATAAGAGAAAATGGATGGGAGACACTGTTGGCTTTACAAACACCCACTGCCAATACTGGTGGTTGTATTTATGGGACTGAGCCACAGCCACTCACTGAATTCAGGGGGAATGACTGCAGATACCCAAAAAGACATGATGTGTGGGGGTGATGACCATCATCACTACTTTCTTGAGCCTTTAACACATGTTTTTGTCCCAAGAATTTTATAAAGGAGTTATTATATCCCCATTTTACAGATGGAAAAACTGAGGCCCAGAGAGAGGAAGTGACTTGCCCTTACAGTCCAGCCAGGACTCTCATCCCATTCACCCATTTACTACTCTGTGAATGCTTGCAGTTCTTGGCGTTGCCTTTTGTGGGCAAGAACCTCTCCACGCTTTTCTGGAGGAGCTTGGAAGGTGGAGGACAGGAAACTCTAAGGCAGATGCCAGCGAGATTGACATCTGAGCAGGCTTTCCCTTTCTCCCCCTTTATTTTTGCTCTTTCCCTCCTGCCATCTCTTTCTATCTACTTTGGACAATCAGAATGGCCAGCAGCTGCCAGCAACCTCGCGGTGAAAACCTAGCGGGAGCTTTGGAAGTGGGGGCCAAGGGGACCATCACCATGGTTCCGCCACAACCAAGGACCAGCCAGATGTCTGCCTCAGAGCCTGGGGAACTTAGGATCAAAGGAACTTGGATTTCCAGTGCATCAGCGGGGTGAGGAGACAGTGGCAGTAACAGCAGGCTTTCATAGCAATGATAGTGATAACAAATGCTAATAGTGGATGCCTGCTGAGCATCAGCTCTGTGCTCCACCCTTTCCATATATCTCATGACAATGTAAAGTGATTTTTATCATTGTCCCCATTTTACAGGTGAGAAAGCTGGGGATCAGAGGGGTGAGACACTTTTTCAACACCCAGAGGCAGTGGTGGAGTCAGACCCAGGTCTGTCTGTCTCTAGGGCGTATGCTGTTTGCTTTATACCACATTTGCTCAAGGTCACCATGGCAGAATCTTGACCGGAATCCTGGGCATTCCTTCCTTTCTTCAATTCATTCATTCAGCAAAAATGAATGGAGTGCCTACTTTGTGCCAGGTGCCTGGCCAGCTTCACAGCCCAGCCTCACCCTGTGCTTCCCAGAGCTCCCAGGCTAGCTGAGGAAGGCCACCCAACATGTAATCACCACCAGCCCAATGAGAGCACTAGTGGGGAAAACAGATCTCCTGACTCCCAACCAGTGTTCGCATTATGGTACCACCCCTCAGGTGCCTTTAGACTCCTGAGGTGGTGATGACAGGTTCTCCGGAGGCTTCCGAAAACAAAGTCACCCCTCACTGCACCCTTTAAGACCCCAGGACCCTCCCCACACACAAAGTTCCATCCCACACACTTCTTACTCATGCACATGCATAGTGCACCATTCTCCAAGTCAGCAAATGTTTCCCATCTTTTTATCATCCTTGGACAATCTGGGGCTGACTGCCTCCCTGAACACGGCTCGGGTTATGGCAGCCCCAGCTCCAAATCACTGAAATCCAGCTCCCTATTCCCACAGGCCTGAAGCCTTTAAGCCAGCTCCAAAGCTGGATGTGCCACGTTCTCCAGAAACAAAAAAGCACCCCAGGCTCTGTGAGCTCATGTGAAAGTGCCCATCACCAAGCCTCCAGACAGGCAGTGGGATGTGGTGGTCAGGAGCCACATTAACCTGGGCGTGACCTTGGGTGAGTCACTAAGCCTGTTTCCTCATTTGCAAATCATAATAGCTGATATTTGCTGAGCTATATGCTGATATATTTGTGCATTCGATATATGTTTTGCATATATTACCTCATTTAATCCTCCTAACAAACCCATGCTGTAGGCATTGTTATTACCCCCATGTTACAGATGAGACTGCCACAGTGCAGAGAGGCAAAGGTACTTATTTGCCCAGGAATACACAACTGGTAAGTGGTGGGCATGGGACTCTGGTTCTGGGGCTGGCCTTCTTACCTACTTCAGCATACTCCTCCCCAACCCCAATCAAATGGAAATGATAATAGTGTCTCCTCAGTAAATGAGGTCATTCATCTAAAGCATTCAGTACGGGAGAGGGGTACAGGGGGTGCTTAATAAATGATGTCTAGTACACAGTTGGTGCTCCATAAATGTTCACAAAGTCAGCTCACCAGGAACTGGGGCACACAAGCCCCACAATCAGAGCATGAGAAGATCAGGAAGGAGCACTTATTGAGCACCCTGTGCATGCTGTAATGAGCAGAGTTGGGGGTAGTGGAGGGCAGTGCGAGAGCAGAGCAGCAGCCTGTGGACGTGGCCTGGGCTCTGCTTCCGGCCCCCACGCAGAAAGGGGTGACCCTCAGGGTTTGGTTCCCACGCGTGCCGGCCACCTTTGCATCCCGCTCCCGTGGCAGGGGCCCCCGGTGTTTCCCATTTTCCACGAGGTCCACCTTTTGTCACCTAGAAGAAAATGCATGCTATTCAGAAGGAAATTACCCTGGCCCTGCAGCCTCTTCAGCTGCTGACCTCTTGGTCCCTGCAGTGTCAGACTGCTCACCCTGCAGTGCCACGGCTGTGACACCATCAGCCTCTGGGGCTTATCTTCCCCTGAAAAGTAATTGAGTTGCCTTCCTGGCTCCAGGGAGGACAAATCTAAGCCAGACACCTGCTGGGGGTGCAGGGGGCGGGGTTGGGGGGTAGAGGGGGGAGGGAAATGATGTCTTAGCAAGGCTGCCCTTCCCTTCCCATGCTACACACGTTGCTGGGGGACATCCGATAAATTTGGCTCGGACCCCCACCGCCCTTACCATGCTCACCCAGGCTGAGAGATGAGCAGGTTCTCAACCACACCAGGTACTGGTTCTGTGGCCTTGGGCAAGTCATTTCAACTCGCTGCAACCTCACTTTTCTCCTCTGTAAAATGGGCATAATGAAACCTCTCTTGGGTTGAAGTGAGGATTCAGTGAATTTTAGTTCTCTTCTCTCTTCACTTCCCTGTCCTTAAAGAGTTCATGGTGTGGTCAGAGAGAAGGGCCTGGGATCAGCTAACAGTCATGCAGGGCAGCTGAGCTGAAAGTTGGGGATCGAATTAAGCTTACCCCTAAGAGGAAAGGAGGTGACATTTGGGGTGGGCCTGAAAGGTCAGGCAGCATTTTCCAGGTGCAGCAGTAGGGTGTCCCTAGTAGGTACAGGGAAACCGCCTGAGCAAGCGCCTGGAGGGATGGAAGAGGAAGGCAGGTAGGCAGGGTGAGAAATTTTTGTGGTCACAGCACAGGACATGTATGTGAAAGCTCTCTGACTGATGGTGGGCCAAAGAGTCTGGACTTTACCCTGGAGGTGAAGAGGAGCCATAGTCTGGGGGAGGGGGTGACATGGTCAGACCTGTGTGGTAGAAAGCTATGTGGTAGCTGGAGTGGTGGATGAGTCAGAGGGGCAAGCCTGGAGGTGGGAAACCTGGAAGGCAGGAGTCGGGGTGCCACAAGAGGAGATAAGACCTGAACTCATGAATGTTCCTGACCCTCGGGGGCTGCAGGGATTCAAAGGCATGCTGGAAGGCTTTCAGGAGGAGGTGGGCTTTGATCTGCACCCTCATCAGAGGCAAGGGCATTCCAGACAGGGGTGGGGATGGAAAATGGGGGCCAAATCTGATGAAGCCGGAGCATCCAGCGTGCTGGGTGGGAGTGCATTTGGGCGAGAGGGGTAGGCAGGGGCCTCAAGGTCTTGGTCCAGCAGTCTTCGGCTCTCCAAGGAAGGACTGAGCTCTGGGGGAGGGGAGTCAGAGGCTGGGCAGGGCCAGCTTGGAGTTTTTATTATCACTGGGTGGGATTTTTATCACTGGGTGGGATTCAAGGTCTGTGGAGGAAGCGGCCACCCTCTTCCGGCCAGCCATTTTTTTTCCTTGCACTGGCCTGTTTGGCTTTTTCCCGAGGCTGCATTTCCACAACAGCCCCTCCTGGCTGACTGGGTGTGGACACGGCTCCGCCACACACCCAGCAGCAGGGGCGGCTGGCCTTAGGCTTCCTGCCCCTCTCTGGGCAGGCGGATTGGAGGAAAACAGCCCTCAAGCCTTCTTCAAAACAGGAAACTGCTCTCCCTGCTTCCTGAAGGGCAGGAACTGTCCCTATGGCAACCATGGGACAAAGAGGCCACATTAACCCTTCTGAGGGCAAGCCTGGCTGACAGCCTCTTCGCCAACCTCTCCTGGGCATACAGATGACAACTGGGGGTCACATCCCCCAAGGGACAGCCCCCAAGTCTCACCACCGTTCCAAGGGAAAGGCAAATCTGGATGTTATACCCATTGGATGGAGGACAACATGGAAGTGAACTCAGAGGGGTGGAGAGGCTGGCCCTCATCTGGGCCACACAGTGCAAGGACTTTGGGTTTCATTCTCTGAACAAAAATGTGGCGCCACAGAGGAGGTGAAGCAGGGGAGGGATGGATTCTAACTCACATTGTAAAAGGTTTTCTTTTGGCCATGGGCACTGGTGGGATTCGGTGCAGAGTGACAGGGACTTGGGACTCTGAAAGGGACTTTGCCCTGAGAACCCTGGAGAGACCTGAGTCATGGGGAGAGGTAGTCATTTGTTGTTGTGGAGGGTGGGGGAAGGTGGAGACTCTGTGGTCTGCACCCAAATGTGGCCACCACTCAGGAGCCCAGCCTTCTCCGTAACCGGCCACCAGCTGTCCCTCTCCCACCCCCAGTGGTCGCTGTAAAGATGCCACGAGCACAGCTCCCAGCATTGTGGCTGCACACAACAGCAGCTCACCAGTTGCTTTGGGAATAGCATCCTCCTTCCTCACCGCAGCCCCTAAGGCCGAGCACCCCACCTGCCTCATCATGCCCCCTTTCCCCACCCCATCTCCCACCACCTCCCCCTTTTCACTCACTTCAGCCACACTGGCCTTCCTCTCCATCCCTGACTCTGCTGAGTCCTCCAGCCCCAGGGACTTTGCACCTGCTATTTCCATCCCCTGGAAAACTCCTTCCTAAATGTTCACATGGCTGGACTGGCTCCTCTCATTTCTCAGGTCTGAAATGTCCCCCTCACAGAGGCACCTCTGACACCACTCCCTAGTCCCTTGCCATCCAATCACCCAGTTCTCTTCCTTCTCTGCACTCATTCCTATGTGAAACTGTCCCATTTATTTGTCTGTGTATGTGCGTGCTGTCTCCCCAATTAGAATGCCAATCCCGGGAGGGCAGGGCTGGGTCTTGCCTGGCGGCTGCTCCATCTCCAGCACAGAGAACAAGGAACTATCTCTCAAGAGAGTTAGTTGGGGGTGCGGGGAGCAAAGGTTAAACGTTCGCCCTATAAGAGAACTAACATTTATTGAGCAAGTACAATTGCCAGGACCTTTTTTGGTTGCTGATTGCATTGGAAGGGATGTGTTATTATCTCCATTTTTCAGATGAGGAGATAGACTGAGAGAAGTAAAGGTTCATGCCAGAGGAGTTGAGGGTAAACCCAGGGTAAACCTGTGCCTTCCTGCTTACCCTCCCACCAAGCTGAAAGGGGCCTCATGCACAGAGAATGAAAAAGGGTGATTTGACTTTCTGAGGAGTTGACAAGGTCACTGCCAAGGTCCACACCTTTGGGTTAAAGCAGGGGAGCCCAAACTCCCTGATCTGAAGGATCTTCTGAGCTGGGTATAATACACATTTCCATGCCTGACCCCAGGCCCAGTGAGGTGAGATTCCCTGCAGCTGGAATGAGATTCTTCATTTGGAGAAACGGGGGTTAAGGCTCTGGAGGCCCTGTTAAAAGCCTGGGGTTGGGGGAACACAGGGACTCCCTTCTCACCAAAGAGCCTGAAGTCCGAACTAGGCTATCAGAGGAGAACCCGGCCGTTAATCATTCACTCAGTGTGTGGTAGGGTCTAAGGGTTAGGGCCTGTCCATGCCATGTTGTGCCCAGCTCTAGAGAGTCGGGGCATCTCGGGAAGGCCCTGACAAGCAATTGACTCCAACTTCCTACCTCTGACAGCCACCTGTCCTTAAATTCTGGGGACAGGAAGCTCAGTCCTCACAGGGCTGACCCTTCCCTTGTGTGCTGGCTTTGCAGAACAGAGGTAGCAATGTCACCTTCCCCAGTGCACCAGGAAGGGTGATGGTTTAAAGAGAGGCATTTTGATGAGCCACCAGAGCCGACTCCTGATTTATTTTCCCCATTTGAGCTCCAGAGTGGAGACTGTGTTCTCTCTGCCGGCCCTCTGGCAGAGGGTGAGGGAGGTAGTGGCTCCGGAAAGACCGTATTAATTAGCTTAATGAGCATTGTGCATTTGTGTGTACAGACATGGGAGGCAAGTGGGAACCTCTGTCACCGACATCATTAATTGCTGGGGGTGCATCTCCCCCCACCCAAAACCCAGACACTTAGAGAAATGAATCAGGCCCAGTCTGGGAACACCATTAAAACACTTGGCTGCTCTGGGCGCCGGTCCATTGCCCTGTGGCTGCTGGGACTCTGTCCTTCAAGAAGAGGCTGCTGTCAACACACACAGTCCCTGCAGAAGCAGCCTCCAAGCTGCCTTCCAGCAGGGGGGTCCCAGGCTGAAGCCTGGTCCTCTACAGCTTAGGGGAGTCCCTAATGAGGGGGGCGGGTGTGGGGAAAGCACCTTCCACCCCCAGCAGAAGCCGCACACTGAATCGGGCTGATTATTTCCTACAGTGTGAACTCTGACGCTGGGATGGAGCCCCAGCCCCACCGCTCACCAGCCCTGAGCCCCTGGAAAGGCCCTGTTGCTTCTGGGTGTCCCTCTCCTCATCTAAAATGAGGCTTTTCTGGCACCTACAGCACATGCCCACTAGGAAGATGAAAGAAGATGGTGACCCTGAAGCCCTTAGCCCAGTGCCTGGCACTCAGGTAACTGTCGGCAATGTTAGATTGTTTTTACTGAGTATTGTTTACAAAGTCCCTGGCACATAGTAGGCAGTGAATTAGGATTTCACGTCCTTCAGCAGGTGGACATTGTGTTTGGAGATCTAATCCACGTGCCATTTCTCACTGACTTGATAGTTTGGTTAACCAATACCATTTGTTCACATCTCACCTATAAACAGGCAGCAGCAGTCAGCCCTCACTGTCCAGGCACAGCATCCCAGGGTCAAGTCAAATTCTTAAATTGGAAGCCCAAGGAGAATTTGCCGCTGGCTATAAACACCTCCCTCAGGATCCAGACACTCCCTGCCTGTCTGCATAGGTAAGAGCTCAGGGCCCCCTCGAGCTGATTGGGCTATTGGTGCTCCCAGGACCATAAGCACCCTGCACATATATATGTCTTGTATATAAGCATGTATCACCCTCTTCATAGGTGAGGAAACTGAGGCGCAGAGACTTGCTTAGACACACAGCTGGCAAGCAGCAGAAAGATCTGACCCCAGGTCATTTGTGACCACATACCTGGTTTTAACTCAAGATCCTCCCAACCAAAATCGAGATAATTTCCCCTGAAACAGTGGCAGGTGCAGCACTTACAAGGGTGTGAAGGGGTCCCCTTGTGGCCAGGCACACCTGGGTGGGTGGTAGAACAATATCCATACCCCTGGCTTCTCCTTGTACCTTCATTTTAACCCGCATTTATCAGCACCTTCTTTACACCAAGCATTAGGGGAAACCCAGTGGGGTCAGATGCACCTGATGAGGAATTAAAAGCAACACTGGCTCTTGCCTCACTCGGATGATCAGAGACATAATTGGTGGGGTCCAGTGCAAAATGAAAATGCAATACCTTTTCTTCAAAAATTAAGAATTTCTAGATGTCACTGCAGCATGTGGGGGTCTGAGCCAAGCACAGGGCCCTCCTCAATGTGGGGCCCAGTGTGGCTGCACTGGTTGCATAGCCATGGAGCTGGTCCAGCCCCTGCTCACAGCCTGGCACAGACTGGGAGCAAAATACACATTTATTGAGTGAGTGAAATGGCATGTTCACCCCCAACTCTGTGAGGTGGACTCAGGATCATGAATTTGCAGATGGGTAAACTGAGGCTCAGGAAGGTTCCAGATTCATCCTGCTCTACCTGAAGCCCAGGTCCCTGCCTCCTACTGCTCGTGTTTGCCCACTGTTCCATGCTGACCCCAATCCTGGCCTTTGTTTTCCTGATCCCAGAAAGAAGGGATAATGTTTACCATGGGCTGGAGTTTATTTTATTTTTGTGTTTTCCAATAATTGATTCCAACAGTTCCTACAGATGTCCTGCAGAAGGAAAACATGTTTTGCTCGCTCAACCTTCGACTTCCTCATGGCGCCACAGTGGTGGGGGCCCACGGTCTCGAGGAAAGCGTGGGGTGACTTTTCCCTTGGTTATTTTTTTCCATCTCACTGTTGGGGGACAACAAAACATGTTTTCCTTTTTCTCCAAAGGAAATCGGAACTTTCTTATTGACTACTCGTTGCCTAAAATTCACCTTCCTTCTCCGCGATAATCTTGGATTGGATGAGATGTGCAAGTTAACTTCAAAATAAAGGAATGTCTTTCATTTTCCTAAAAGGACAACCATCACAACCAAAGATTTCACTCACATGGAGCCACCAACACCACTCAAATTCACCGTGGCTTCCTCGTCAGTCTGCACACATTTGAAGTGGCTTTATGATTTCAAGTTCACACATTTGCTCATAATGTTACCTTTTTCAAATGCACAGGGCTGAGTGAACATACACATAGCCAATATTCTGGTCAGAGGTCATGGGAACAGAATTAGGTGTATGGTGTGAGGAAGGGGTCAAGAATCTTTTTATTCCCATGTGAATGTCCAATTTATCCAACACCATTTATTTAAAACACCTTTTCTCACTGTACTGCTGGGTCTCCCCTGTTATAAATTTGGCACTTCTATACATGTTGGGCTAGTCCTGGACTTTCCTTTGTGTTCCTTGTGTCTATTTGTTGATCTTTGCATCAAGACCACCCTGTCTTAATTACTATCGTATCCACTGAAATCGAGAAATCATGCTAGACTTAGTGACTCTCCTATTGTTGAACATTTAGGTTGTTGCCAATGTTTTATTATAATGACTTGTGTAATACTGGGTCATAGCAATAAAGAAACAATCATAGTTGAGACTTACGGTGTGCCAGGCTGTAAGTGCTTTACATATATTAACTCATTTAATCTTCACAACAACCCTTGGAGAGAGGTGCAGTTTTGGTCTCCTCTTTGAGAGATAAGGAATTCGAGGCACAGGGAGGCTAAGTCTTTTGCCTTCAGTCCTATGGCTTCTGCATGATGGGTAGGGGTCTGAACCCAGGCAGGATGGCTCTGGAATCTCTGCTTTTATTCACTCACCTCTATAGTAGGTGAGCGCATAAAAAGGGGGTGCATAAAGGAATGAATAGAATGGAAGTGACAATGCCTTCTTTATCTTCTTGAACTTATGAAGTGGCTCAGTGGCTGTGGGTCTGAGAGCCCTGGGAACCCCCACACCCCCACCCAGTCCACCACTCACTGGCTACATGACTTTGGATGAGTCATTAACTTCTCTTTAAGCCTCAAGTTCCTTGTCTTTAAAATGGAAATAATAGACCTATTTGTCTGGATCATCCTGGGGCTTCAGGAACCAATATAGTGTCTACTGGTCCAGAGGAGGTTCCCTGAGGTCTTAACCAGCTTGATGGTCACCCAGGAACCTTGGTGACTACAGAAGGCTCCTCCCAAAGAGCTCTTTGCTTTGTGGATAATCTAGGCTTCCTGCTGGAGCTGGAGAGACCTTCACAGATGGGGAAACTGAGGCCTGGAGAAGCTAAGGGCATGACCAGTGGGCACCCTGAACCTTCTCACAATCTCTCTCTGCATCTGTAGATCCAAAGCTCAGGGCTCTCCTGGTCATCAGCTCACCAGGGTGGGTGCTCAGCCCAGAATGTCCCCATTCCATTCATTGGGCAGCTCCTTCCCTCCTTCAAGGGCAGCCCCCACCTCACCACCCTGCGTTGGCTCTCCTGATCTGCAGGCCTGAGTGATCATCTTAGGATAGTGACTGCCTGCTGCAGTGGGACTGTGAGCTCCACAAGGATGGACCCCTGCCATGGCTCCACCGACAGAACCTGGCACAAGGAGATGCCCAGAAGATCGCCGCTGAATGAGTCTTACTTATGAAGCAGTTACCAAGGCTCAGTCATTCCAGTTTGCCTGAGACTGAGGGTTTTCCTGGGATGCAGGACTTTCAGTGCTAAAATCAGGAACATTCTAGGCAAACTGTGTGGCAAGTGTTGGGTTCAGCCTTTAGAGCCACCATTTGATCTCATCCTCGTGTTTTACGCCAGGTTCCCTAGAAGGAGAGCCTGAAGAAATGTTCTCAGCAGGGAGTGAGGGATGCAGGCAGGCAAGGAAAACACAGTGTCCTCACTGGACACTGGCCTCAGCCTGACTTCCAGGGCCTCTGAAGGACACAGGGCACCACAGCATGAGTCCCACCTTGAGGGGGTGACTCACCCTGGAGAAGGGGGGCACAGTTCTAGAGGTGTGCCTGCTGGCCACCAAGGGCAACGTTCAGGAGAAAGGGGCAACTGTCAGCCATTGGCAGCCAAGGTCACTGCAGCCCCAACCTGGTCATGCAGAGCCAGGCACGGCCTCCAGTGTCCACTGCACTTCCTCACAGCTGCTAAGGGAGTTTGGTGGGATTTTATCCCTCACAGCCTTTTTAACCTAAAACCCCTCGGAGGCTCCCACTGCACTGAGAATCAGATTCAGTCCTCAGTGGCCCCATCACCGTCCTTCCTCTTCACATTCCACTCTCCCCTCATGGCCCTCATAGCCACCCTGGCACCTCTCTGGTCGTCAGACACACCACACTTTGCCTGACCCACAGCCTTGCCCTTACCCATCTGCCACCTCTGCTGTATTCCCCTTTGCCCAGATCTTTCCACGGCTGACTCTCTCCCATCCTCAGACGTCTGCTCAGACATACCTCCTGAGAGGCCATCCCCAGGGCCCTTTGGACATCCTCCCAGTGCCCCAAGCCACTCTCCTGTGTGTGACTTGGGATTGTTTTCTCCACCGCACTTACCACTACCTGAAATTATTCTGCTTGTTCATTTCTTCAGTTGCTTTGTCTGTCTCCAACTCCAGAGTATAAACTCCATGAGGGCAGAGAGCTTTCTTGTTCTTTATTGTACCTTTGGGCCTAGAAAGTGCCTGGCATTTAGTGGGTGCTCAATAAATATTTGTTGAATGAATGAATTTGTCCCTGGTTTATAGATGACAAAATTGAGACTCTGCCAAGTCATGCAACTTATAGGCAAGGTTGTCTGCTGCTAAGGGTCAAGCAGACCCGGAGGCAGGCTCCCATCCCCCAGGCGGCCTGCCTACTAGCTTCCTGGTCCACCCATGATGATGGAGATGGTGTCTGATTGTGCCACTGATGGCTCCCCGGCCCCTGGCTCAGGGAGAGCCCCTTGGGGCCTGTGTGTGCCCTGCTTGCATTTCCTGGGGCTTCTGGAGCACAGGGAGCCTCTTCAGCCCACATCACCACCCTGCGATCTGAACATGCGGGGCAGCACTGTGGGGGAGGGGGCGGGGGTGAGTGCTGTCTGCTGCCATGATCAATGTGAATAATAAACGTTTAGAGTTAATAAGCTCGAGTTAACTTCTCTTGCTTTAGTGACTAATGGGCTTCGCCGAGCCCATAACTCACGCTGTCGGCTGAGCCTCCCATCCCTCCTTGGCTTCTCTCATCCCAGCCTGCTGTGAGATGTTGCTGAGAAAGGAGGAGGGAGCTGGCTTAGCAGAGGCCTTATTTATGGCAGTGAACACGGTGCTTTCGGGTGGCAGCAGGGTCCTTCTGGCTGGTTTTTGGCTCCAGGAGAGGAGAAGGGGAGGTGGGGGAGGCTGGCGATCAATCCGCCCGTCAGCTGGCTTGGGGAGCTTGGGCAAGTTCTTTCCCTTCCAGTTCCTCATCTGTCAAAGATAATAACTGGGGCTGTTCCAAGAATCAAACTATGTGACAGATATAAGAAGTGCTGGACATTTGGGGAGGGTTTGCAAATGTTTGAAGAGTTGAGGGAGAGGAGGAGGTGGCTATGAATGGACATTGCAAAGATCTTGGTCCCTTGTTCCTCAAACGGTGGTCCTGAGACCAGCAGCATCCATGTCACCTTAGGGCTTATCAGACCAGAACTACAGAATCTCAACCCAGTTGGACCAGAATCTGCTGGACCAGAATCTGCATGTTACTAAGATCCCGGGTGATTCCTCTGCTTATTCCAGTCTGGGAATCACCTGCCGAGATGGAGCATGTACAGGCAGTAACTTTGGTGTTCCTGTTCACCAGTCCCTAGCCAAGTGCAGACATTGCTAATCAATCCCAGAACTCTTGCTGGTGGAGCCTAGAAACCCTTTCAGCTTAGCACTCCTGGCCTCCTTTACCACTGTTCAGAGCTGGCATGCAAGAAGGAAACTGTTGCCCTGGGCCTAGACTCTGCACCTCCAAATCTTTGACTAAGATTAGGGAATCCAGCCCAGTCCCTTCTGCAGTTTCTGGAAGCCGTACTATTCACAGAACAGGGAAGGTAGGATGAGGCACAGAAGAGGAAGATATGGGAAATAGAGGCAGGGAAAACCCACGAGGCTCAGTGAACAATAGAGTTCCTACTAGCATGAAGGTGAGAAGTGGGGTGGGCACTTGAATATCTCTTGGAAAGCCCAGGAGTGGGAGGTTCATGGTAAGCTGCACCCCCAGCTCAGCAACGAGAGGACAACCTTCTGTCCCAGTCTTTGGGCTGACTCCTGCCTTTGCTCATAATAAAGATATGATGGGCAGAGCTCCATAAGAACTGTTTAAAAATAACTTTTAAGAAAGAGTATTTGTTACCAAAGTTATTAGAGCTATAAAAATTTATTGCAAAAGCCAAACAAGATATGACATCAAAAAAAATTTACTAATCTTGCTGCTGGTGATTCTCTTCCTCTGGGATAACCGATGTTAGCAGTTTAGTGAATATTTTTTTCCAGTTTACTCTTTGCTCTTTCAAACATGTTTACAAAAATAGGATCATACCATATACCTGACTTTGCATCTTGTTTTTTGCATAATATATCATAAGCGCAATTTCAGGTCCATACATATGTACACACACACACAACATACACGCAGATCTAATTATTTTTATCAACTGCTTAACATTTCATAGAACAAATGTCCCATAATTCATTCAATCATTGCCTTAACGATCAACATTCAGTACATTCTTTTGTTTTTGCAACAAACATCCTTGTACATATCACCTTATGTGTCTGTATGATTTTGCATGATAAATTCTCCAAAGTGGAACTGCTGGATCAAAGGGCATACACATTTTAAACTCGAATACAGATTAGTGTCCCAAAAGATTGTGGCAGCTCACACTCCCACCAGCCACGTCAAAACTGCTCAACTGCCCCGCCTGGCTGGCACTGGATGTCATCAATATTTAATATTTTCCCCAATCTGATGGGAGAAAAATGGCATTTGGCATATCGTTATTCTTTTAATTTGCATTTCTATGACTGCCTGAGAGGTTGAGCATCTTTTCATGTGTTTATTGGCCATTTGCATTTCTGCATCTGTGAATTGCGTGATCATATTCTTTGTCCATGTGTCTTTCTTTATTTTTGTTTTGTACTTTTCTTATCAATTTTTAGGTACTCTTTGTATGTTGAGAATATTAATCCTTTGTCTATCTCATGTGTGGTCCACCTCTACGCCAAAAAGATCTTTGCAAGCCGCAAAAAGATCTCTACAAGCTGCAATTCTGCATGGATGAAATGCTGCAAGATGAAACGATAGGAATCAATGCAAATTCTTGTTGTTGGGTCTACAAGCTCGTGCTATCCTTGGATGGAGGAGGCGGGATGTGCTGACCATTCATGACATCAGAGGTTGATGAGTTCAGTGGGAGGTAACAGTTGGATGCAGCTGCTAAAACAGCTGAAAAGGAACCTTAGCATGCCTTCATGGAGATAGAGGGTTTACAATGTCCTTCCCACCTCTGGGAAAGGGGCTCACTCTGGGGCCCTAGAGAAGGATGAGAGGGCTGGAGCTCCCTTCCTGTGACGAGTTGGCTCTGCTCAGTTTGGAACACAGCAAGACTATCCCTGCCTAGGGGGAGCAGATGAACCTCTGTGCCCAGAGGGCAGAGTGGGATCCACGAGACATCCCAGGGAGGTGGGTCCCAGCTGAGAGTGAGGAGGAACTTTTTCCTTAACCACCTATTTCCAGAATTGCATCCCAAGTGCCTCCAACCCCTTTTCTTGTTTTATCTTCTCCCTCACGGTGTTTGCAATTTCTAACATACCATACATTTTATTAATTTTGTGTACTGTGTCCCTTTACTAAAGTGTCAGCTCCATGAGGACAGGAGTTTTTGTTTTGTTCATGGCTGTGTCCCTTCCACAAACATTGTTATTGTTTCTCCCACTCAGAGCTGTGCAGAAATGGGATGAGCTGCTGAATAGGTAGTGAGTGCCCCGTCAGGAGAGGCGAGCAAGCAGAATCTGCCTGGCCACTTATCAGGCATTCTGTGCAGGGGGATCCCAGCATTCATCTGCAGTTTTCCTACCTAGGTGAGGTCCGGAAGGGCCTTTGGGTCAACAGGAGACCCCCCTGGGCCTCCCAGGGTGGCGAGGGACCTGTGAGTCAGCCATCTGGAGCACCAGAGCTCTCCAACTGGGTCAGCTTCTGTTTATGTTCTTGTCCTGGCCCATCCTGCACCCCCGCCCCACCCTCGGTCAGCTTCAGTCCAGCCTCAACTCTCCTCCCAGCATGAGGCCCTTGTGTTTTGGAAAATCAACCGGCATCACACCAGACTGAAAATATCTCAAAATATCGCTTGCGACTTCCTCCTGCTCCCCGAGGCCCCGCCTGGGCGGGCAGCAATCTTTCCCTTGCTGTTGATTTTCAAGAAAGGCTCTTCCATCGCTGGGATGCAGGGAATTTCCAGTATTTTTCTTCCTCTGGCTTTTTTTTTTTTTTTTTTGGCCTTCAGAGGCCCACATTGTGTTGTCCTGACGCAGCTCCAGGCAATGTTTTGCCCCAAAGGCCTGGGCTGGGTCAGGGAGATTTGGACCAGCAGCCCTGGCTCCTTGGGCGCAGGAACAATACCTCCATAATTCACTGAAAGCTCCCCTCGGATGACTTTTTCCTGTTGCTGATTGTCTCCGAGTTCCAGACCTGCACAAACTACTTTTTCCCGAAGCTAAATTTAAAAAGGCCAGACCCTGGAAACAGTGCACTAGGCTGCCTTCACCGTAGGGGCAAAGGTGTGGAGGCTGGATGGAAGTAGAGCCCTGAAGCTCCGCTTCCCTGCCAGCCCTGACACACATACACAGGTGGCTGCAGAACTGTCTTCACTTTAATTCCTCAAACTGCCCTTAGAGCCCCTTGGGCCACAGCCACAGAATTTGGACTTCAGAAAGGTTACTAGATCTGTAGAGGTCAGAGAGGCTACAGCCGAGAAGACTTAAGGACTCACAGGTGCTGTCCCAGAGCTGGGGAACAGGCAGGTCTGGAGGTCCACAGGGTGGTGCCGGATCCCACTGCAGGGTGGATTCAAAGGGCAGGAGGAGATTCCGCTCAGGCAGGGCAGAGCAGGGAGAGCACAGGCATCCAGGGGAACAGCTGAGCCCCTGATCGCTGGAGGGTACAGACACAGGTGGCAAGCCTCCCCACCGGGGAAGTAGTCAAGGGCTGACAGTGCCAGGTGAGGGTCAGGTGCCAAGAGGGCCCTTCCCGGTTCTTGCATTTGTGGCCACCCCGGGCCGGCAAGGAGGGGCTGGCCGTTCTGCACCAGCCATCTCAGAGGTTCTGGCAGCCTTGCCCCTCTGCCCACATGGGCCTAGCCTGTGACTTTTGACAAGTCACAGTGTGGAGTGAAATCCTCTGGGCTTGACTTCTAGCTTTGCCACTGACTTGCTGTGTGACCTTCCAGAAGCCTTTTGCTTCTCTCTGCCTCAATGTCCCCATCTTCAAAATGGGAATAATAAGAAGCACTTACATCTTAGGGCTGTTATGAGGTGTAAGCAAGTTAATACTTATAAAGTGTTTATATATACATATATATATACACACATATATATAGAGAGAGACGGAGTCTTGCTCTGTCACCCAGGCTGGAGTTCAGTGGCATGACCTCGGCTCACTGCAACCTCCGCCTCCCAGGTTCAAGTGATTCTTCTGCCTCAGCCTCCTGAGTAGCTGGGATTACAGGCCTGCGCCACCACACCCAGCTAATTTTTGTATTTTTAGTAGAGACGGGGTTTCTCCATGTTGGTCAGGCTGGTCTCAAACTCCTGACCTCAGGTGATCCACCCACCTCAGCCTCCCGAAGTTCTGGGATTACAGGCATGAGCCACTCACTGCGCCCGGCCCTTTAAAGTGTTGAGAACAGTGTCTGGCACCAAGTAAACAGGATTTAGAATTATCATTATTATTATTTTTTTTTGAGACAGAGTCTTGCTCTGTTGCCCAGGCTGGAGTGCAGTGGCCGGATCTCAGCTCACTGCAAGCTTCGCCTCCGGTTTACGCCATTCTCCTGCCTCAGCCTCCGGAGTAGCTGGGACTACAGGCGCCCGCCACCTCGCCCAGCTAGTTTTTTGTATTTTTAGTAGAGACGGGTTTTCACCGTGTTAGCCAGGATGGTCTCGATCTCTTGACCTCGTGATTCGCCCGTCTCGGCCTCCCCAAGTGCTGGGATTACAGGCTTGAGCCACCGCGCCTGGCCTAGAATTATCATTATTATTGAAGGATTCCAAGGAGGGCTTTCCCTCTTCATAAGTCAGAAATGGCGGCTTTTTGTGTTACACATTGCCTTTTCTGGGGTCAAATTTAAGCCTTCCCCTGGGAAGGAGGAGTAAATCCCCAAGGTCTGGGGACTTGGCTTGCTCCCTAATAGGCTGGGCCTGTGGCAGGGACAGCCACTGGACACATGGTTGAGTCACACGTTTGGGAAGGGGCATAGCCCCGAGGCCCTCTTCCCTCCACTCATCCCCTGCTCCTCCAGCCCACGCCTTCCCAGGCACTGGCATGGAGCGTGGGAGCTCAGCCCACCCGGCGTCCCTGTCATCCTACCATCCTGGGTCAGCCACCGGTTTGCCAGGTGACCTCAGCCGGTCTCGTCATCTGTTTCCTCACATTCCAGGGCTGCTGAGAGGGACAGAGGACATGGTGCACCGAACTGGGGGCCAGGCCATGGCAAGTCCCAGGGGACAGAGGACACAACTTACTGCTGTTCCTAAGCCCGAGTACCCGGGTGCAAGGTGAGAAGGCAGTGAGTGCATCCAGACCCTGCAAACGGGACGGGTCTGGCCAGTGCAGAGACGCCCCCCAGTGGACTGGAGGTGTCAGAAGCACTGACCACATGCGGTAAAAAAAGAATCCTCAGAATCTGGCTAAGGATGGAACAAAGGTTGGATCCCAGACTCGTTCCCACATCCCAGACGACAAGGGAGAGGGGAGCGAAATATCACAGAGAGTGAGAACAGACACAGCAAGCACCCTGAAATGAAAGGAGCACACCCGCCAAACCTCAGCACCCCTGGAAATGTGTTTATTCAGGGCCATTTCCCACATGCCAGAGATATATACATCATCTTAAGGATGTTTGCCACATCTTATTTGTTGAATATCTTTCACTAAATCCATCCACATTTTCAACTTAGGTGTATTTAAAAAGGAAACTTCCAATTACTGACCTGCTTTGCCATAAATATAAGGTCACTGTAAAATGGACAGACAGGGCATAAAGCTACATTATTAAATTCTAGCCACATACTGTTGCCTACCCGAGGCTGTGAGCTTGAGACCTGCTCTGCCTTAGTTAAAAGGGGAAAATGGACCAGTTTGGCCAACATGGTGAGACCCTGCCCTGTCTCTACCAAAAAAAAGAAAGTTATCTGGGCATGGTGGCACACTTGTGGTTTCAGCTACTCGGGAGGTTGAGGTGGGAGGATGGCTTGAGCCTGGGAGTTTGAGGCTGCATCGAGCTATGATTGTGCCACTGCACTCCAGCCTGGACAAGAGAGCAAGAACCTGTCTTAAAAACAAACAAACAAAAAATACAAAAACAAAAAACCGAAAAGGGAAATTGGCAAGCATCAAAGAGCTGTTAAAGTCGGTGTGGCAGCCACCTGAGATTCCTTGATGACGTAGGAGGATGGGAACAGAATGGGAAGGAATATCTTTCTCACTCTGTTCCTTTGTGCTTCCACCTAAAGTAAAGCAGTTTATGCTTGAAAATACTAACAAGGTGAGGCTGGGTGCAGTAGTAAATGCCTATAATTCCAGCACTTTGGGAGGCCGAGACAGGAGGATCACTTGAGGTCAGGAGTTCGAAACCAGCCTGAACAACACAGTGAAACCCCGTCTCTAGTAAAAATAAAAAAAGTATCTGGGCATGGTGGCACATGCCTGTAATCGCAGTTACTTGGGAAGCTGAGGCACGAGAATCGCTTGAACCTGTGAGGCAGAAGCTACATTGAGCCAAGATTGTGCCACCATACTCTAGCCTTGGTGAGAGAAAACGACTGTCACAAACAAACAAACAAAAGAAAATACTAATGAGGTAAGCATTCCTGCCATCCTTTGAGAGTCTCCTCCTGACTGTCTCCATATGCCCCAGGCCAGCCTGCAGAAGAGTCCTGGATCTCAGGCTGGGGCATCCTAGGATGTGGGCCACAGCCCAGCTCTCAGGGGTGTGCGTCATTTCCATTACCTCCTTTACAGCGTACAGCCCCTCCAGGATGTTCCCCTTCCCCAGCAGTCTCCTCCCTGAGCCCAGAGGTCTTGGCCCTGCCTCTTGCATCTGCAAAGGTGACGGGTTGGATGGGGACCTGCAGAAGGTGGCACCAGCCCTCTCCACCAGGCCATGCCGAGTGGGCAGCTCTAATGAGCGCAAAGAGCCCAGTCCCCAGTCCTCCTCCTGAGCCTGCTCCTTCACAGTCTCTCCCACTCAGGAGAAGCAGCCCCATCTTTCCAAAACACTGACGTCATTCCTGCCTCCTCTCTCTCTCTTGCCCCAAATCTGTCTGTTAGGACACCCTATTGCCTTGATCTTCAAGACATGTCCACACTCTCCCTGCCTCCATCTTGCCCCCAGACAGATAGTTCTTTCTGGCAGTCAGAAGGACTCTGCTGAAAGCAGGAGGTCCCTCTTCTGTTCAGCCCCCTCCACGGCTCCCACCTCAATCGGGGAAAGACCCAAAGTCCTTCCGGTGCTCCCCACACACTATTCTGTGTGATGCTGTAGTGGTGGACATGTCATACATTTGTCCAAACCCCTAGAATGTGCAAGAGCAAAAGTGAGCCTTTATGTAGACTATGGTCTTTGGGTGGTAATCATGTGTCAATGTAGATCCATTGATTGTAACAAATGTACCACTCTAGTGGGGAGGCCGACAGTGGGGGAGGCTACGTTGGGGGTGGTGCCAGGGGTACCTGGGAACTCTCTGTACCTTATACTCAATTTTGCTGTGAATCTAAAATCACTCCCAAAAATAAAGTCTAGTTTTATTTTTTAAATGGAGAGAATGAGAGTCCCTTCCACTTGGAGCTCATGTCGGGCTGGAATGACAGTATGTGTGGACAGCCCTTAGTGCCGGGTCTGAAAGAAGAGCTCATTAATGTGGAGACCAAAGGGACCACAAAGAAGGGACCTCTGATGGGGCAAAGTCACCCTCAAAGTGTGGCACATTTATAGAACCTGCAGGCTTAAGGCCTTTTGCCTTTAACCCAGTTTTTCCAGATAAGGAAACAGGCCCAGAGGAGGCATGACACCATCCAGGACACACGGCACAGGGAACAGATGGTGGCAGCTATTGTTTTTGGTTGCCCAGTAAGCTTTCCCATGGGCCTTCTCTTGGTAACAAACCCTGATGCCCTACATGTGGTAGGCATGTCACCCAGCCTGGTCAATCACAGTTCTCTGTCCCCGGGGCAACAGTGACTGGTTTGAGGAGTAGCCAATCTGAGCCTTCCCTGAGACTGGCCTGCAGATGCTGGGAGCATCACGCCTTTCAAAGGAGAAGCTAGCTGCCACTGCTGCGGCCACAGCCAGGCTACGGGAGTCTGCAGAGGTGGGAAGAGATGAAGGCCAGGAAAGAGCCCCGGCCCCTCATTGCAGATAGGCCAATACCACCCCTGCTGCCACTTCCAGAGAGCAGTGATGCCCCTTGGAAGAAGCCTCTGCAGGCTCTATCTGCCCCCACCTCAGCCCAGCCCAGCCCATCTCACCACCTCCCTGGCCACATCTAGGACACGGTCCCAGGCAACCTGCTCAGTTGTCTCTGGCTTTGGGTTCCCTGGCCTCACTTTCCCCATCTGTGAAAGGGAGAGCTATTAGCACATATTACAAGGATTAAGGAGGGCAGTGGCTGTAAATGTGCCTGCTTTGGGTCTCAGTGCTAGTGGATGTTGAGTGTGGGCTGGACCAAGGATGCTCAGAATGCTTCCCCTTCCGTTCTCCTTCCCATACCTAGAAAAGCCTGTCAGCCCATCTGCTCTGAGAGTTTACCCAGGGGCTTTGCCCGCTGGCTGGAGCCGCCTCCATATTGTTCTGCCCTGTGGCCAGTTGCCTCTTGCTTCAATATCCTAACTGGCCATTCCCATGACACCCACAGACTGGGTGCCACCCATGGCAAGCTTTTATTTATTTTCTTGTTTCCCAGGGGAAAACATTTAGAATGGCAAGATTAACCCGCCACATAAAGAACCACTAAATCTTGGAAAGCGGAAGAAGGAACTAGGAATCCACTGCCACCTTCATCTCACTGGTGGGGAAGCTGAGGCCTACGGGACTGCCTCACCTTGGCCAGGCGCTTGCCTGCTTGGAGCCTCTGTTTCTTTTCTGCGTGTGTAAAGGAAGCTCCATGACCCTTTCCAGGAGGCAGCTAGAAGGAGTAAAGAGGGTGAAGGTTTGCCTGCCAGATGGGAGAGTTGACAGCTAAGCTCAGCTGCTCGCTCACTGGGGGGCCTCTGACAACTTCCTGGGCTTCCCCAAGCCAATTTCCTCATCTGAAAAATGGGAGTGATTAAATTGGCTAATCTCAGGGGAAGAACTGTGCCCAGTGCCTGATGAGGCACGTGTCTGTCTACTAAATACATAGTAGCTATTATTACTGGCTTGTTAGAGATGACAAGAGCAGGTATTCCAGGAATTCCAACATGTTTCTAGGTGACAGATGTGCAAGCAGTTAAGAATGTGCACTCTGGAGCTGAACAGCCTGGGTTCCAGTCCTCACCCTGCCACTGCCTAGCTGTGTGATCTTCTCTCTATGCTTCAACTGAATTATCTGTCAATGGTAAGAGGATTGACCCCATAGGGTTGTTTTCAACACAGCACACAATCACCCATTTAAAGTGTACAATTCAGTGGTCACAGATAATGTACAGTTCTGTGAATCACCACAGTCAATTTCAGAACATTTTCATTACCCCAAAAAGGAACCCCACACGCTCTGGCAGTCACATTCCACCCCTTCTCCACTGACCAGTCAGCCACTCATCTAGATCGTCTCTATAGATTTGCCTATTCTGGCCATTTCATACAAATGGAATCACTCAAGGCCAGGCACAATGGCTCACTCCTGTAATCCCAGCACTTCAGGAGGCCCAGGCTGGGGGATCACCTGAAGTCAGGCGTTAATATGGTGAAAGTGTCTCTACTGAAAATACAAAAAATCAGCTGGTGGTGTGCACCTGTAGTCCCAGCTGCTCAGGAAGCTGAG
The DNA here is from genome assembly GCF_049350105.2 of Macaca mulatta. Taxonomy (NCBI): domain Eukaryota; kingdom Metazoa; phylum Chordata; class Mammalia; order Primates; family Cercopithecidae; genus Macaca; species Macaca mulatta. The sequence continues at coordinate 153,592,570 of NC_133407.1, read as the reverse complement.
GCAGGAGAATTGCTTGAACCCAGGAGGTAGAGGTTGCAGTGAGCCGGGATTGTACCACCGCACTCCAGCCTGGGTGACAGAGCTAGACTGTCTCAAAAAACAAAAACAAAAACAAACCACCACCACCACAACAACAAATGGAAACACTCAACAAATGGCCTTTCAAGATTGCCTTCTTCCAGTTAACAAAATGTTTTCCAGGTTCATCCACGTTATAGTATGTATCAGTACTTCATTCCTGTTTGCTGGAGAATAATATTCCCCTGCTATAGATTTACCAAAATTTGCTTAGCCATTAGTGTACAAGGTTTTGTGTGGATATGTTTTCATTTCTGTTGAGTGGAATTCAGCAATTCCTCTTGTTATCTCTATGTTTAACTGCCTGAGGAACTGCCAGGCTGGTTTCCAAAGTGGGTACCCCATTGTCATTCCCTCCAACAATGGATGAGGGTTCCAGTTCCCCCACATCCTCACCAACACTGGTTGTTGTTTGTCTTTTGGTGTCTTTTGGGGATAGCCATCCTAGTGGGTATGAAGTGGTGTTGCATTGTGGTTTTGACTGGTATTTCCCTAACGGCTAATGATATCAAATGTCTTCTCATATATTTATTGGGCATTTATATATCTTTGGAGAAATGTCTGTTCAGTGGATTTATCCATTTCTTAATTGGGGTGTTTGTCATGTCCACTTTTATTAAACCACCTTCTGTGTGATACACACCTACTGTGTGCTGGGCACTGTGTCACAGTCACATTGCATCCTCACCAATATGCTGAAAGATAGATGTTAGTGTCCATATGTTACAGATGAGGAAACTGGGGCTGACAGAGAGAAAGTGACTTATCCAAGATTGCTCTGCTTTGTAGGGCAGGACTAGAACCTGAAAGCTTGCATTTGCCTCAGAGAGGCTGACAGTGCACAACTGAACAAAACCAGGTAGCAATAGGCCCCAAGAGGGAAATAAAATAGGTGACCTGCTGGCAGGAGTCGGGGGGATGGAAATGGACAACACTAGCAGGGAGGGCAGGGGCCCCTCTGAGGAACCGAGACTGACTGATGGTAAGTTGCTGACCATGTGGAGATCCAGCAAACAAGCCTTCCAGGCAGTGGGAGTGGCCATGCCAAGGCCCTGAGGTTGGGGTGGATCTCGGCATGCCTGAAGGACAGAAAGAAGGACACCACCATGGAGAGGGAAGGCTGCGGGGTGGCGTGGAGAGTAGAGGGAGGAAGGTGGGCTCGTGTATATTTTGGCTGCTCATAGAGCAGCCAGGGTTCACCGGCCCAGTGAGGATTGCTAAGGGCTGCCAGGCAGCTGTGGGGCATGGAGTCCCGGATCAGACCCTGCTCTACCATGGACAGGGTGTGAGGTCATGGACGAGGCCTCTCCCCACTCCCAGCTTCTGCTTCCCATTTGAAAATGGACTGCTGGGTGTGGGAGGCACCGAGGTGCACATCACATAAGGCAAAGCAGGTCAGCTCAGCGCTTGCCCCATGTAGGTGGAAGATAAGCGCGATGATTTCCTCACCTGCACAATCAGGGAGGGGTAGGCTCTGCCTTCCATTTCACCATCAAACGGCCAAGGCCTGGTGTGTAGTAGCTGCTCATTAAAACACAGCTGACCGAATGACCAGCAATGATAAGGATTCCTGTGAAGATACTTGTGTGAGGAGCGAGGAAAGCCAGTGGGTGGTGTGTACTGCAGAGGGCTGTGCACAGGCAGATCAGCCTCTGGGAACTCTCACTTTTCCGTTTCCTCTCAGGCCCCTCCCTTTTAATTTGCTAAGAGCAACCTCCCTGCCCAAGGCTGTACCCTGAATTCTTGCCATAAGCCGGTTCCGTACCCAATCCTCAAATCCAGTGGCTTTCAAGCTTTCCTGACTACTTTCTTGAGGAAGAAATACATTTTGCACAGTGAAGACAAAAGAAAGAACCCGCTCCCGGTGTTTCCACGTTCCCTGAACTCCACTCCTGAACCACTCCTGAACCACTCCTTCACTTCTCACAATAACCCATGTTGTGCTGTTTCCCCCCATGGACAGATGAGGAAACTGAGGCCTGGAGAGTTAAACAACACGCCTGGGGTCATGTGACTGGGCAGGTGGGCTCTCCAGGGCTTGCATTTTTTGTTTTGCATTTTTGAGGCAGAGTCTCCTCCGTTTTGCAGGCTGGAGTGCAGTGGCGTGATCTTGGCTCATTGCAACCTCTGCCTCCCAGGTTCAAGTGATTCTCCCACCTCAGCCCCCCAAGTAGCTGGGATTACAGGCGCAAGACACCGCGCCCGGCCTGGGGCTTGCGTTTTTAACCACTGTACTTCATGGGTGACTGAAATAAAGCCTGTGCTTTATTATATGCAAGGCATATTTTCTATTCCAGCTGTCTCTTTCAAAATGCGCATTGCAACCCACTCCACGGATTTTGCAATTCACTACTGGGTCACAGGCTGCAGTTGGAAACATCCTGTCCATACCCAGGGCAGGATACGCCGAGATGCAGAATACCAAGGGCATACCAACTGGGCACCTCCTACCTCCTGCTCCCCACCTCCCAGAGCCAGGACCCCTCCCTGTTGTCCTTGCCTCCTACCCCGCAGGGCCAACAGCCGAAACAATCGATCCACTGTCTTTCTCACCTGTGAGCTGACAGCCTCGGGGCAGCTCACGGGTCCCCAGCAGTCCTTAGACCTGGGGAAGGGAGAAAGAGGCAGGAGGGGAGGGTCCGGGCCCACCCAATCTCCTTCCTGGAAGGGGAAAGTCATTATGATGCAGCTGGCAAGAGCTGGATGGGCTTTCATTTCCCAAGGCCTGAGCTGGGGGCCAGAGGAGATTGCTCACAGATAGGGAGATGCTGCTGCTGGGCTGATGCTTTATTCCTGCTCCTGCTCCTTGGCAGGCAGCCAAGCTCCTTAACCCTTGAGGGAGCTGCAGACTGGAAGCAGCCTACAGCAGGATGGGCTCTGCTGGAGTGGAGGCTGGCATTATGGAAGGCAGGGGGAGCTCCTTAATCATTTTATTTTTTATTTTATTTTATTTTTTTTGAGACGGAGTCTCGCTCTGTCGCCCAGGCTGGAGTGCAGTGGCCGGATCTCAGCTCACTGCAAGCTCCGCCTCCCGGGTTTACGCCATTCTCCTGTCTCAGCCTCCTGAGTAGCTGAGACTACAGGCGCCCGCCACCTCGCCCGGCTGGTTTTTTGTATTTTTTAGTAGAGACGGGGTTTCACCGTGTTAGCCAGGATGGTCTCGATCTCTTGACCTCGGATCCGCCCGTCTCGGCCTCCCAAAGTGCTGGGATTACAGGCTTGAGCCACCGCGCCCGGCCAATCATTTTATTAATGGTTATTCTCACTTAGGTTTACTGAGCATGAGCTAAATCCTTTCTCTGTATTATCGTATTTAACCCACCCAATATCCCTGGGAAGTTGCTTATTGGGATCACCCCATTTTATAGATAAGTAAGTGGCAGTCCAGAGACCAAAGTTGCTTGCCCATAGCCTCAAGGCCAGGGTGGGGGGCAGTGCAGGGAGAAACAGGTGTCATTAATATTTATTGAAGGGGTAAATATTTGAGAGTTCTGGGTGAGGGGTGCTGGGGGTTTCAGCAACCTGCAGCCACGGATCTATTCCAGATCTTTGTGGCCTAGGAAGACATTCCAGGCCCTCTGCAAAGGGGCCCCATCCTCTCAGGCATGCTCTGTCTTTTTCCTGCCTCAGTCCATTCCTGGCACCTAATACCACTGTTTTTTATCCATCGTCTGTGTGTTTTAAGACCCTGTGTCGCTGTGCCTGCAACCTGGTCTGCTGCTTTTCACTAAGAGAAACCAGCTTTATAGGTTGCACTTGCATCTGGCATCTTGCTGAATCCGTGTTAGTTCTAATAGTTTGTCTATTGATTCTGTTGGTTTTTCTAGGTAGATGATTAAATTATCTTCAAATACTGACAATTTTATCTTTTGCTCTTACATCCTTGTACCTGTTTCAATTTCTTTCTGTAGAATGTTGAAGAGTTCTAATATATTTTGGACAGTGGTGTTGAAGTAGTATCCTTGTCTTTTTACAGGGAAGATTAAAACATTTAAAGTGTCTCCATTGCTGGGCGCAGTGGCTCATGACTGTAATCCTAGCACTTTGGGAGGCCAAGGCGGGTGGATCACCTGAGGTGAGGAGTTCGAGACCAGCTTGGCCAACATGGTGAAACCCCGTCTCTACTAAAAATACAATTAGTCAGGCATGGTGGCAAGCACCTGTAATCCCAACTATTTGGGAGGCTAGGGCAGCAGAATCGCTTGAACCCAGGAGGCAGAGGTTGCAGTGAGCCGAGAATGTGCCAATTGCACTCCAGCCTGGGCAACAAGAGTGAAACTCTGTCTCAAAAAATAATAATAATAATAATAAAATAAAATAAAATGTCTCCATTAAGGAAAATATTTGTTGTGGGTTTTTCTTATATAAACTTCACTAGGTTAAGAAAGTGACCTTCTATTTCCAGCTTGCTAGACTTTATCTAATAAATTTTGTTCACCAGTGGAGATAGAATTTGATTTTTCTTATTTAGTCTATTAATACGGCAAATTATATTGATTTATTTTCTGATGTTGAACTGTCTTTGCATTGCTAGGATAAACCTTACCTGACATAATGTATTATTTAAAAAAATAAATATACCATCGGATTCAGTTAGCTAATCTTTTTTTTTAGAATGTTTGTACCTACATTCATCAGTGAAATAAGCAATGAGATTTTCATCTTCTCTACTTTGTATTGACCTTATCTGATTTTGAGGTACACTAGGCTCAGAAACAACCCAATTGCTCATCTACAGTAGAATGGATAAATATATTGTGGTATAACTGTACAGTGAAATTCTATAAACCAATGTGATTGAATGAACTTCAATCACATACAACACAGATGAATTTCATAAACATAATGAATAAAAAGAACCCAGACACAAAAGAGTGCGCAGTATGTGATGCCATTTGAATAAAATTTAAAAACAGGCAAAACTAACCTATGGGGGAGGCAGGTGGTATTTGCTCTGGATTCTGGTCATGCGCTGTGTTTGTCTGTTTTTACACTGCTGTAAAGAAACACCGGCCGGGCGCGGTGGCTCACGCCTGTAATCCCAGCACTTTGGGAGGCCGAGGCGGGCGGATCACAAGGTCAGGAGATCGAGACCACGGTGAAACCCCGTCTCTACTAAAAAAAAATACAAAAAATTAGCCGGGCGCGGTGGCGGGCGCCTGTAGTCCCAGCTACTCAGGAGGCTGAGGCAGGAGAATGGCGTAAACCCAGGAGGCGGAGCTTGCAGTGAGCCGAGATCGCGCCACTGCACTCCAGCCTGGGCGACAGAGCGAGACTCCGTCTCAAAAAAAAAAAAAAAAAAAAAGAAACACCTGAGACTGGGTAATTTATGAAGGAAAGAGGTTTAATTGGCTCACGGTTCTACAGGCTGTACAAGCATGGTGCCAGCATCTGCTCAGCGTCTGCGGAGGCCTCAGGAAGCTCTTACATATGGCGGAAGGTGAAGGGGGACCAGGCACTTTGCATGGCAAAAGCAGGAGCAAGAGAGAGTGGGTGCGGGGGAGCAGTACCACGCTTTACAACAACCAGATCTCACGAGAACTCACTGTCTTGAGAACAACACTAAGCTATGAGGGATCCCCCACCATGACCCAAACACCTTCCACCAGACCCCACCTCCAACACTGGGGACTACAATTCAACATGAGATTTAGGCAGGGACAAATATCCAAACTATATCATAGGGGTATGTTTACCTTGAGAAATTCATTCAGATGGAGCTTAAATACTGTTTACTTTTCTATGTTTATGTTGTACTTTGACAAAACTTACATAAAAAACAGCTTTATAAAATAAAATTTGCTATTTTTAGGAAGAGCTTACAAAAGACACGCATAAACAACTTTCTTTCTTTTTTCTTTTTTTTCTTTTTTTTTTTTTTGAGACAGGGTCTGGCTCTGTCTTCCTGGCTGGAGTGCAGTGGCATGATCTCAGCTCACTGCAACCTCTGACTCCCAGGCTCAAGTCATCCTCTCTGCTCAGCCTCTGGAGTAGCTGGGATTACAGGCCACCATGCCCAGTTAATTTCTGTATATTTTGCAGAGACAGGGTTTCACCATGTTGGCCAGGCTGATCTTGAACTCCTGAGCTCAAGTGATCCACCTGCCTCGGCCTCCCAAAGTGTTGGGATTACAGCCGTGAGCCACATGAGCTATTTTAAACTCACCTGTAAAATCATATGGACCTGGGTTTTGGGGTGTGCGTGTGTGCACATGCTCATGCATAAGACTGACCACTGTTTCAATTTATTTACAATTCCAGGTCTTTTCCAGTTTTCGATTTCTTTTTGCAACTACACTGGTGTTTTTTTTAAGAAATGTATCAATTTTACATTAAGGAGGTAATTGATATATCAATCAAACCCAAAAATATCAGTGGCTTAACACAATGAAGTTTATTTCCTGCTTTTGACATTATTCATTGTGGGCTGGGGAAGGGCTCTGAGAGCCAGAACTCTCCCATCTCGTGGGAGCACTAGGAGCCCAGAGTCCTCCACTGGCACTTCTATATCCAGCATTCTTCCCTGCCGAGAGCATGGGGCACTGCGGGGTTAGCTTTTACAGGCTGGGCCTGGAGGTGGTGAACTTACCTGCCACCCACATTTCATTAGCCAGAACTTAGGCGCCCGGCTGCAGATGAATCCATGAGAGAATGGGAAGTGTAACCGGGCTGTGTGCCCAGAAGGAAGGGAAATCATTTGGGAATACATGGCAGGCTTTGCGCCGGGTTTCAACTAGGTTTTCACATTTATTGTTGTCTGAATGTTCATAATAATATTTTTAAAAAGATCTTTATTTCCCTTTTTTCCCCAAGCTGTTATATATCTTTCTGGGGGTCCATCTTATTAATTCATTCAAAGGACTAGTTTTGGGGTTTGTTCGTCTTCACCATTTCATTAATGTCTGCATGTCTTTCTTATTTTTAACCTTATTTTGGCTAAAAAAAAAAATAGTCAAGTAATAATAATAAAGGTACTTAAAACTCTACATTTTCTTCCAAATACTGTTTTAGCTGTGTGCCACAAATTCTGACCTTGTAGCATTTTCACTATCATTCAATTCTAAATATTTCTGAATTTCCTTTAGGATTTCAATTTTAACCAAAGACCTAGAGTAGGCCGGGCGCGGTGGCTCACGCCTGTAATCCCAGCACTTTGGGAGGCCGAGGCGGGCGGATCACAAGGTCAGGAGATCGAGACCACGGTGAAACCCCGTCTCTACTAAAAATACAAAAAATTAGCCGGGCGCGGTTGTGGGCGCCTGTAGTCCCAGCTACTCGGGAGGCTGAGGCAGGAGAATGGCGTGAACCCGGGAGGCGGAGCTTGCAGTGAGCCGAGATCGCGCCACTGCACTCCAGCCTGGGCGACAGAGCGAGACTCCGTCTCAAAAAAAAAAAAAAAAACAAAACAAAACAAAGACCTAGAGTGTTAAGACATTTTTGCTATAGTCTCTAACTTCATTGCATCCTATTTGGAGAATATAATCTGTAAATTTCTTTAGATTGAATAAGGTTTCCTTTATGATCTAATACATGGTATATCTTTTACAAAGTTCCACAGGCGTCAAAAAAGAATGTGGGTTCTCTATATTTTAGGTAGATTCGCATACATGCAGTCAAGCTCATTGATAGCATTATACAGATCTTTGATATCTCTGCTTATTTTTTGTCTGCTTTATTAATTTCTGGAATGGTATTTTTAAATATTCACTTCATTAGCTGGGTGCAGTGGTGTGTGCCTATAGTCCTACCTACACAGGAGGCTAAGCTGGGAGGATCACCTAAGCCCAGGAGTTGAAGACCAGCCTAGGTGATATAGTAAGACCCTATCTCTTAAAAAAAAAATTCACTTTAAGTTGGTTATATGTTTTTTATCCTGATGTATTTGGAAACTGCATACATCCTGGTGCATTTTCATTCTTGTTCTATTGTTTCTCTTATCCCTATATATCATCTTTCTCTATCCTCTATATTTTTGGTTTAAATTATATTTTGTCAGATATTAGGATTGCTATCCTAGCTTTTTAGGTTCATATTTGCCTGGTATATATTTCTACTCCTGTATCTTCAATATTTATGTGTCTTTCTATTTTGACTGTCTCAAGTAGACAACATAGAGTCAGATCTTGTATTTTTAAACCTAATCTGAGAATCCCTACACTTTAAACATTTTAACAGCTTTATTGAGATATAATTCACATACCACATAGTTCGCCCATTTAAAATGTAAAATTCAGTGATTTTTAATATATTTACCAAGTTGTGCAACCATCACCATGAACTAATTTTAGAATATTTTCATAATGCCAAAAGAAATTCTATATCCATTAAAAATCACTCCCTGTTTCTCCTGCCCTCCAGTCCTAGGCAACTACTACTCTAGTTTCTGATTTTATAAATTTGCCTATTCTGTATATTTCATATAAATGGAATCATATAATACGTGATCTTTTGTGACTGTTTTTTGACTTAGCATAATATTTTCAAGGTTCACCCATGTTGTAACATGAATCAAAACTGTATTCTTTTTACTGCTGAATAACATTCTACTTTATGGATATACCATAATTTATTCATCTATTCATCAACTGATGGACATTTGAGTTGTTTCCCCTTTATGGCTATTGTGAATAATGCTTCAGTGAACATTCATGTACAAGTTTTTGTATATGAAAGCCTCTATTTTTTGATTGGGAAGTTTAACCCCTTTACATTTATTATGCTAACCTTACATTGAGACTTGTTTTTGGTATTACTTTTTTACTTTTTTTTTTTCCTCTTCACTTGTTTCCCTTGGACAAACAGAGTATTCCTGAGCAGTCGAAAAGTTATATATTCTATTTTGGTCTTATGGTGGGTGCCATTAAAACCAATTTTATACCTGTTTATTCCTATTGACACTTATGCTTATCAGTGTCTACTTTTCCCCTAAACAAGCTAAATACTTTTTCACACTGCCATGTCTCTTTAGTATCTCTACTCCTAACCCTACAGTTTAGAGTACTTTGCCTTCAACTCTTTAAAGATATTACATTCTTCCCACTTCTAGCATTGCTATGAAAAATCTGATGTCAGCCTGATGCTTGTTTCTTTGTAGGTGGTCTGCTTCTGTCTGGTATCTTTTAGAGATTTTTTTTTCTCCGATTTCACTATAATATGTCCATGTGTAGGTTCTTCCTTAACTCTTCTGTTTGGCACTCTGATTAATTTTAACCTAAAGTATTTCATTTTTCATAATTATGGCATATTATCTCCATTATTTTTTTCAAATAATAGTTCCTTCTCTACACTTTTATTTTTATACCCTCCAGGACCCTTATCATCTGGGTTTTGGTACTTTATTTTTTTCTCCACATCTTTCAGTGTTATATATATTTGAGATGGGGGTTTTGCTCTTTTACCCAGGCTGGAGTGTACTGGTGTGATTACAGCTCACCGCAGCCTTGACCTCCCAGGCTCAAGCAATCCCCCCACCTCAGCCTCCCGAGTAGCTGGGACCACAGGTACACCACCACACCTGGTTAATTTTTAAATTTTTTGTAGAGACAGGGTCTCACTCTGTTGCCCAGGTTTGTTTTATATTATATATATGGTTAACCTTTCCTGATTCTGGGAGAGTTCTATAGTATAGTCTTCTAACCTATTAACTGGCTCTTCAGCTTTTGTCTTATATGTATGATATTCTTTATCAGCTGCTCTGCTTATGTGTTTTGGGGAAGAATGAAAAGCCAAGTCCCAATCCATGTTAGAGATGGTAAACGAATGAGCCCCTTTACCCCAGAACCTCTGTTCCTCACTCAGATTTATTGTCACTCCACTAGGCAAATTCCCGGCTAGAGTATGACTTTAAAAATCCCTGGGGGAGGCTGGGCGCAGTGGCTCAAGCCTGTAATCCCAGCACTTTGGGAGGCCGAGAAGGGCGGATCACAAGGTCAGGAGATCGAGACCATCCTGGCTAACACGGTGAAACCCCATCTCTACTAAAAAATACAAAAAACTAGCCGGGCGAGGTGGCGGGCGCCTGTAGTCCCAGCTACTCGGGAGGCTGAGGCAGGAGAATGGCATAAACCCGGGAGGCGGAGCTTGCAGTGAGCTGAGATCCGGCCACTGCACTCCAGCCTGGGCGACAGAGCGAGACTCCGTCTCAAAAAAAAAAAAAAAAAAAAAAAGAAATCCCTGGGGGAAGCAGCACCCGCCATCAGAGGGGCCTCTCATGGCCTTGTAATCAGTAGTTTGGAGAGGAAAAGCTGGAGCATTTATTTATTTATTTATTTATTGAGAAGGAGTTTCACTCTTGTTGTCCAGGCTGGAGTGTAGTGGTGCAATCTTGGCTTACTGCAACCTCCTGGGTTCAAGTGATTCTCCCGCTTCAGCCTCCTGAGTAGCTGGGATTACAGGCACATGCCACCGCACCTGGTTAAGTTTTTTGTATTTTTAGTTGAGTCGGGGTTTTAGCATGTTGGCCAGGCTGGTCTTGAACTCCTGACCTCAGGTGAATCATCTGCCTAGGCCTCCCAAAGTACTGGGATTACAGGTGTGAGCCACCACATCTGGCCAAGATGGAGCTTTTAAATGGTCAAAGGCACCTGGTTATCATCATCTGCTTTTGTCAACACCTTAATGGCAAAGCCTTTGCCGTCCTTCAGTATTAACCCCTGCATTTGCACCAGTGGCCTGGGCTACCACTGTTGCTGCAGTAAAGAGGCAGGTGAAGACTGCCCCAAGGCTCTGCTGAGGAAAGGCTGGGCAGAGCTGGGGAAGATTTCACACAGTTCTCTTCCACTGCACCCATCTCCTGTCCTCCTCAGGCTGCAGCCACCCACATTTCCCCCTGCAACCAAACCAGTTTTAAACACGTTTAGCTTTCCAGGTTTTTCTTAAAGGGTTTAGTTCCTGGTGTCCACACTTGCTTCACAGTTTCTCCGGGGCAGGGAAGGAGCCAGCAGTTCAGGTCGGCTTGCCAGGTGGGTGAAAACCAGGCTGCCCTCAGTGGGTGTTTATATCTTGCAGAACGGATGTCCTGCTGGTTCTAGCTCTGGCCCTATTGATCTGTGGACACAATGGTTCTTGGGGAAATTTCTGACTATGGTTTTTGGGGTTCAGCCTAAAAATCCGATCTTATTTCAATAGAAGATTGCTGAAAACTGCCTATGATTTCACTTTCCCAGTCTCAGGCCCTGGGACAGACATGCAGAGGTGAGGAACAGTGACTGAGCCTCTCTCAGGCTTTGGGTGCAGGCTGAGCCAGCCCAGGCCCTCCAGCCACTCCTCACAGAATGGGTCTGTCACCTGCTCCTCACCCTGGGCCTTCCCCCTGCTCTTATAAGATGCGTGACTAATAAGAAACCATCAAATGCTCTTCCAAAGTACTTTTAACATTTTACACTCCCACCAGCAATGTATGGGAGTTCTCGCTGCTGCACATACTTTCCACTACTTGGCATTTTCAGTTCAAAAAAAATTTTTTTAGCCATTCTAATAGGTTTCTAGTAGTATCTCATTTGTGGTTTTAATTTGCATTTCCCTAAAGACTGATGACATTGAACATCTTGTTTTAGATAGATGGTTTTTTAAAAAACCATCTATATATCTACTTTTGCAAAATGTATGTTCAAATATTTACTCCTTTAAAAAAAAAAAAAAAACAGGGCTTTCTTCTTGAGTTGTAAGAGGTCTTTATTCCAGAAATTTATATTTTTCTCCCAGTTTGTGGTGCACCTTTATATTTTCTTAAAAGTGTTTTTAGAGGAGCAGAAGTTTTTAAGGTGAAGTCCAATCCATTTTACTTTTCACTATTTTTTTTTCTTACTGTCCTAGGGAATCTTTGTTTTAAAATCACAAATATTTCCTTATGTTTTCCTCTAGAAGTGTAATTTTAGCTCTTAAGTACAGGTCTATGATCCATTTTGAATTAATTATTGTGAGTGGTATGAAGTAAAGATTGATGGCCAGGCGTGGTGCCTCAGGCCTGTAATCCCAGCACTTTGGGAGGCCGAGACGGGCAGATCACGAGGTCAGGAGATCGAGACCATCCTGGTTAACACGGTGAAACCCCGTCTCTACTAAAAAAATACAAAAAAACTAGCCGGGCAAGGTAGCGGGCGCCTGTAGTCCCAGCTACTAGGGAGGCTGAGGCAGGAGAATGGCGTGAACCCGGGAGGCAGAGCTTGCAGTGAGCTGAGATCCGGCTACTGCGCTCCAGCCTGGGTGACAGAGCAAGACTCCGTCTCAAAAAAAAAAAAAAAAAAAAAAAAAAAGATTGATTTAATTTTTCCCATACAACTGTCTGGTTGTTCCAGCACCATTCCTTGAAAAGACCACCTTGTCACTTACGTTGATGAGACAAATGCTTACCACCTGGTTTCCCCCTCCTGCCTCTTGTTTTTTAGCCCCTGAAGATTTTCCCTATGACCTTGTGAGTTCCCATATGCAATTAAAGGGGTATTTAATTTATGTTATCCAGTATTTCTATGTGTTTTGTAACAAGATGGTGTTTTCAGGCCATTTAGTGCACAGTGTTGCTGGAGACAGAAGCCTTGCCCTTGTTTCCCTCCTCTAGGCCCTGGGTGCACCTCCACAGGGAGGGGTGGGAGGAGACCTTGCCCGCTGCTGCCGCCGTCCTTCCTCTGGGCCTCAGTCTCCTTTTTTATAAAGTGAGGGAGAGGTGGGAGATCAGCAGGACTTGTTTTCCAAGCCTTGGTCACTGCCCTGCTGATGGAAGCAGATTGTAACAAGAACAACAAGAAAGCCGGCCCAAACCAGCTAGGACCATGATGGCGATGAAAGCGACCTCTAGTTGCCGTCGTTGCTCATTATATCCTAATTATAATACATTTGCATAGGACACTCACAAGTGCCAGGATAGTTTATGAATGATGCCATGGCAACACCCTGAACATTACCTTATATGATTCCTGGAACTCCCTGCCCCTTTTCCAGAAAGTTCACAAATAACCCACCACTTACTTAGCATATAATTAAGAGTGGCTATAAACTAGCCCTGCTCTGTCTATGCAGCAGCCATTTTGCTGTAGCTGTTGCTGTAATAAACTTGCTTTCTTTCACTGTGGGCTGCTTTCTAAGCAAAGCCAAAAACTATCCTGAGTTGAGCCCCAATTTTGGGGTTCACCTGCAGATCAAGGGATCAGACACCATGATCCCTGGGTTTCCTCCTTGTGCTAGTTTTTCTTGGATGCCTGCACAAGAAAGGATTCTCAGTAACAAGGGGAGACCCTGCTCCCATTTCCCAGAGGCCATGTGCTGCTGACCATTCCATGTCTCCCTGACAGGCTGATAACCTGGGAGGTGAGTAATGGGATGCCAGCTACTCAGACACAGGTCACACACAGCAACGCCTTCTCACAAAACCTGCCCTGTAGGTTTTAGCTCTAGCTGCACCCTCACTTCCTCCAAGGAGTCTTCCTAAAAACTGAGTCTTGGCTAGAGGAAAGAGCTACTCCGTGGATGGAAGAGACGGGAAGGTAGTTGGTAGAGGCTGCCTGCAAAGACTGGGGGTGAGGCAGCAGCAGATGTGCCAGTGTTTGCCCTAGAGCATCCATGTGCATTGGGCCACAGCTTTTTCCTTAGAAAGCCTTGGACCTCCCTATAGCCAAAACACCAACAGAAGGAAGCCTGAAGAGTCCAAAAACAGTTTATGGCTCAGTTCTCAGTTAATTGAGCACCTTTCCATCGTGCCTGGTTTGTTGGGGGCATCTTTGAGGGGTGAAGCCTTATCCTACTCTCCTGGGGTTTCCATGGAGAGAGGCTTCCCCTTTTCTCCCTCCTCCCTAAGGTGCATTTGATTCTGCAGCCCTGGACATTCGCTGGGCCTGTTCCACCAATGGGAGGTGTCCTGCCCATGAGCAGCTCAGTTTTGCCCCTTTCAGTGTGGTGAGCACCGTGGGCAGGGCCAGGGCCTGCCGTTCAGAGACAGGTCTGTGTGCACAGTGCACGCGGCTATTGACGTGCACATGCAGACTGCTTGGCATATCCACGCAAGCACACCTGAGCACACTGCCCACACGGCAGGTCTAGGGTGGCAGGGGAGAGGCTTTGTTTCAGGCCCTTCATGAGCCAAGGTCTCCATTCCAGCCTTTACCAAGGTCTTGCGTTAGGGGCTAGAAGGTGCCAGCCTGCAAGGACAGAGGTGGAACTTCTTTCCCTTGCCCTCCAGTCCTTATCTGTCCTTGTGCTCAGAAGGGGAGGAGGGGAGAGTTGTTAGAGTCCCTGGAACCTGTGATAAACATCAAGGTCCTTCAATATCAAAGATACAAGCTTACAAATATTGCAAGTCATTTCAAATTCATTTCTAGAAGAACAAGTGTATAATTCAAAAACCATTTTTGAATGATACAAAGGATAAACATTAAAGCTTGAAAAATTCAGATTAAAAAAGCTTATATTACAGAGGAAACATAAGCATTTCTAAGTGCAGCATCTCACTAAATGCTGCCTGCAGCTCAAGGCCTGAACTCTGCTCTGGGCTGGGAGAACAAGGCTGACCTTCTGGAGTCCTCAGCTGCTCCCGGAAAGGGCTCCGGTGAACCCAGACAAGACAGCCCAGAGCCGTGGGCCTAGAGCAGGGGTTCTCTCTGTCCCTCACAGGCACCCTCAGGGGCAGGGGGAAACTTAGCACCCCAGAGCGGGTACTGTCTTGGGCCCCTTGCTGCTGGTAGGGATTTCTAAGGCCTGTGGCTCAGGGAAGAAGCCCAAAATGCACCAAATGGCACTGTGGCTGGGCTCAGTGGGGATGTCGGCCCCCAGGAGGCCACAGGGCTCTGGCTTTCAGGGCGTCACTGAAGGGTCCCTAGGGGTGAGCACTCTGTCATTCAGTCTCCCAGCCTGCACCATTCCCATCTTCCTCAGATCCCCCCTCAGTGATTTCTTCCCCATCACCCTCTTCACTCCCTCCTCACTCCACACTTGCTTCTTCCTGCCCCCTCCCTTCTTACTTGTTCCCCTCCCCACTCCCCTTTCCTTGTTCCCCTCCCCTTCCTCCTCCCTCCTTGTTTATTCGTCCTACTCTTCCTCTCTCCTCCCTCCTCCATCTTCTTTCTTACCCTCTCCCTTGCCCGCTCACTTGTGTCTTCCTCTGTCTCCTTGCTCCTCCTCTCATTTCTCCCTTTGTCTCTTCTTCCCTGTCCTTGACCTTTCTCTCTGCCTCTTCACTGTTCTGTTCTTGCTGTGTTTTCCACCTAGGCTATAGACTGAGCCTCCCCCACCCAGGAAGCGTAGGAGACCCAGTTCAGTCCCATCTGAGCATCCCGGGCGTTACTGGGTCACCTATCCTGGAGCTACCCCTTGGAGGGAAACATTTCTTTCCTTGAGCGTGGGAGGGCCTCAGCTGACTTAACTGGCCACAGAGGAAGCTCTGTATCGGGGAAACCGAGTTTCCAACGACTTGACCTGGAACAAGTCTGTTGGGGGCCTCACAGCAGACAGACTGAGCTGGGTCTGTCCTTCCCCAGAGCCTCACCCCGATGCTGGAGGTCCGCTGGTTTATTACAGAGGCTTGGAGGACGGGGTGGGAGACCGGGGAGGCAGGGCTGGGCTGGCAGGAAGCCCCAGCACCCCGGTCCGGGGCCTGGCTCACTTGGCTGCCGCCAGGATGGCACTACTTCTTGGAGGCCTGCTTCTTCCCGCTGGTTACCTTGCTGTTCCTCCTGAGAGGATGTAGCTCCACTTCAGGCTCTCTTGCCCTAAAGATCAAAATAGAGAAAGCAACTTCTGAGGGCTGGGCGGGGGAAGGGCTGCTCTTCACAGTGCCACAGTGCCCAGAGCCCAGGCCTGATAGGGCCAGGAGGGGCAAAGCCCTCTCCCTTGCACAGGTGAGGCTGTCTGGGTGCTGCTCCAACCAGAGGGTCCCGGTGGCACCTGTGACCTTTCTACATGCTCCTAATTTTGCTTTTCTATCTTCATGAGAAATATGTGATCTCCACGCCATGCTGAATGCGTGATTCATTTCATGGTTACCAGCACCAGCAAGTCAGGGGCTTTCAACAGGTGCAGCAAGTTTCTTGCAAAGAGACAGCAGGGCCGTCTCCACCCTTCTCAGACTAATGGGTCTGGGCTGTGGGGATTTGCTGCAAAGTCCTCAAAAAGCCTCTATCTCTACCACCCAGACCACTGCGAGCAGCCCCGGGGCAGCCTGCATGCCCGCCCAGTATTGTGTTGATTACACAGGCTAGATGTCAGGGATGGTTGGACATGACCCAGGCCTGGGGGGAAGTGACTTGCCCAAGGCCAAATAGCCCCGAGGTGGCCTGCTGTGAGCCATGCCCATTCTGGCAGCGGGTGTGGTCACCTACTTCTCAGCCTCCAGAGGTAACTCCTTCTCCACATAGTCTTCCAGGGCCAATGAGGAGCTGCTTCCTTGGATATCTTCTGACTCGGCTTTCTTGGCTGATTCAGAATCCTCCAGGCTCAGGACAGAGCTGGGAACACTGCAGGGGAGGCAGGGTTGGGGGGCAGGGCTCAGGGCCCAGGGCGTGCTGCACGCTGTCCCGTCAGTGTTCTGGGAGCCTAGACAGACAAGGACACACGTGCTCCTCCTCCTGAGGGCGGCGAAGGGAGAATCTGACCTCTTCAGGGACCCAGTGACACGCTGGAGGTTGGCTTCCCTGGCTTCTGTTTTGGGCCGGATTGGCCCTAACCCACAGGCTGCTATACCCACACCCCAACACTGACCATGGCAAATGCCTGCGGTGGGGTGGGAGGGCTCCATAAGTGACCACAGGAGAGATGACAGGGGGCAAAGGAAATGTGTCATCATGTGTAACATTATGGGCTGAACACATGCCCCCCAAATACATATGTAGAAATCCTAAACCCCGAGACCCCAGAATGTGGCCTTATTTGGAAATAGGGTTGTTGCAGACATCATTAGTTAAGATGAGGCCATACTGGAGGAGGGCGGGTCCAATCCAACATGACTGATGTTCCTTTACAAAGGGGAAATTTGGGAGAACGCCATGTGAGGATCACAGTTCTGTGGCCACAGGCCAAGGAGCTACCAGGAGCGGGGAGCAAGGCCTGGGACGGAGCCGCCTAGCGGCTTCTGGGAGAGCGTGGCCCTGCCCACACCTTGGTCCAAGCTTCTGGCATCCAGATTATAGGAATGACTGCTATGGCAATGCTTTCAATTAAAGATTCCATTTCCTTTTTTCACCTAAGTGCTCTTAAACCATCAACCCACTTGGCTATTCTAGGATTAGGAGGAGTCCTACTGGTTAATAGTTTCACGAATCTGCCTCTTTCCATTTCCAAGAACCTAGACCATCTTGTGTGCATGTTTCTAGTTTGTACGTATGCGTGTATGTTTCTATCTAGTTTGTGTGTGTCTGGTTTGTGTATGTGTGTATAGTGTATGCATGTGTATTTATGTCTAGTTTGTGTATACTTCTGTGTCTAGTTTGTGTGTGTTTGTGCATCTAGTATGTGCTGGAATCTAATGTGTGTGTGTACATGTGTGTCTAGTTTACATGGGTGTTTATAGTTTGTATGTATGCGTATAATTTGTATATGTGTGTATCTGGTTTGTGTGTATGTGTGTGTGTCTAGTTTTCTGATTCTTTCCTCACCATTCCTGAACAATTGTTGAAGACCGTTGTAAGCATACCATTAAATTCTTTCAGAATCCTTAGATATAACAAATTAGGAGACCAGAGCTCATTTTAATGATAATAATATCACTAACAAGGGTAGGTAGTAATCTCAGTAAATGTGAGCTGTGTGCCAGCACTTTCCATGTGCTGACTCCTCTAATCCCCATAACCCAATACAGTGAGTCTCACTCTACAGACAAAGAAGCTGGCGCACAGAGAGGGTGAGTGTTTTGCACAGGTCACACAGCTATAAAAAGTGGCCAGATTCCTTAAGCTATCATTTCCTACTAAAGAGCATCTTCCTTTTGAAGACATCTAGAGCCAAATAAGAGCTATGTCTCTTTGTAACTACTTTCTGGCATCCCCCACTGTGAATCGTCTGAATGTCTATGTTCCCCCAAATTGATATGCTGAAATCCTCATCCCCAAGGTGATGGTGTTGGCAGGCAGGGCCTTTGGGAGGTAAGGCGGTTATGAGGGTGGGACCCTCATGAATGGGATTAGTGTCCTTATACAAGAGGCCCCAGAGAGACCCTCGTCCTTTCTGCCATGCAAGGACACAGCAAGAAGGCACCATCTATGAACCAGGAAGCAGCCCTCGCCAGACACCTAATCCGTTGGTGCCTTGGTCTTAGACTTACCAGCCTCCAGACAGTGGGAAATAAATGTTCAACAGGCTAAGACATTCACTCCCCGTGCACCATACCAGGCTAGCCTTCTTCTGAATGTTTCTGAAAATGCCCTTGCTGGTCCTCTTTGGCATCTTCCTGTAGCCTCAGCTCATCTTCAGCCTGGGCCCTTCCCAACAGCATCCCCCTGTCCTGTCCTGTCCTGTCCTGACCTTGGTGCGTCTGTCTTTCTCCCTGGGATTGTTGGTGACTGGTCTTCAAGGACTACCAAGCCCTCTCCCTCTTGGAGTCTCAGGCAGTGGGGTCTCAGTGACTTTTCTGTCTGCACCTTTCAGCATCTGCCCCTCCTTACCCTCCACAGGCTCCTCCTGGGCCTGCCTTCCCTGCTGAGTGCTCTGAGTTGCGGGGGTCACTTGGCATGACCTCCTCAGTTCCTCCAGAAGTGGGTTCCCCAACTTGGACAAGACCCAGACTCAGCTTACTGCAGTGAGATGGGCATTAAGGACTCCTAGAAAACTGAGGGTCCTGTGTGGGAGTTGGGGGGTGCCCAGACTCAGTGCTGTGGGGGTGCGGTCACAGGACTTAGGGCTGCATACCCCAGGTCTGCGTATAAATAACTTTCCACATGCCTCATCATTTGCTTCACAGTTCACAAAGCTCTTTAACAAACACACTTTCATGAGATCCTCACAGCCTCTCAAGGTGGGCATTATTTCCTCATTTTGAAGATGAGGAAACAGAGGATTAGGGAGGTAAACTGATTCCCCACAGTCACCCAGCCAGTAGAGTGCAGCAGGGGCTCCAACCTCATCCTGCAAGTGTCTCACTACACCGTGCTGCCCAGGCGGTCTCAGATCTGCTCATGCTCCCCTAATGCAGTCTTCAGGCGCTTCATGCAGCGCAGGTTCCTTCCTGGACTAGGCTGTATTCTTCTTGAGCCACTCAAAGCTAAGTCTCTCGGCTCAAGAAGATCATCTCATGAGAGCTGGGCCCAGAAGGTGCTCAACAAGTTGGCATCACCTTGTTGAAAAGCCCAAGCTCAGAAGCCCAGAGGCAGATTTAAGCCAGCACTTCCTGCTATAGGGGCCTGGGATCACTTCACGGATGGCCTTTGTCTGTGTGGGGAGGCTGAGGCAGGAGGATCATTTGAGCCCAGTCATTCAAGAATGCAGTGAGCTATGATCGTGTCACTGTACTCCAGCCTGGGCGACAGAGTTGAGACCCTCTCTCAAAACAAACGAAAAACCAAGGCAGAAGCGGGGCCCAGCTTGCACATGAGGTGGTGGTAGGGTGTGGTGGGACAGAGAGGGGGGTGTAGCCAGAGCTCCTGCCCACCAAACCTGTCTAGATTATTCCAACAGAAACAGGCACTATGCAAGCATTCCCATGTCCCCAAGATCTCCAAGAGGGCCCTTTTCCCAAACTTGTGTCCCAAAGAAACCCACAACATGGCCTTGCTCACACACCCCCTCCCACTCTGCACCCGCTCCCATCCCTCCCCTGCTCACCTGTGAAGTCCTCCTGCTGCAGTTTTTGCCATGTGTGCCACAGGTGGAGGCCTCCCACCTCCAGCCCCCCTCCCCACTCCATCCCTTCCGCCCTGCCTGCTCCCCTCAGTTCCCCTTTCACAGCCCAAGTCTCCTTTCTGCCCTCCATCCCTCCCCAGGCCCATCCCTCAACCTGCGTGTTTCCTGTTTTACTTGAATTTGTAGTCGTCCGGCAGGAAGTAGCCCATCTTGCAATCCTGTTGAGACCGGAAGATCTGTTTCAGCAGATTCTGCTTGCTGAGGCCATATCCATTCAAAACACGGCCCCCAAAAAGGAGCTTTCCCCCGGCAAACATCTGTTGACAGGAAGGAAACGAGGAGAGATCCTCAGCACATCAGCACAGCAGTGTCCACTGATAAGACACGCGAGTTTGGAATTTCACTAGGACAGTGCCACAGGCCTCTGAGAGCTTGCACCGTGAGGCAGGCCTTGGGCGGCTGGGGAAGGAGTGCTGCCCTCCATGAGTTGCCGAGGGAGGTAGGCTGAGTCCAGCCCCTGTCCAGCCTGGGATGGTGAGGTTGCCCTATGACTTGGGGGCCTGGGCAGGGTTTTGGCTCAGCCATACCTCCCTGGGCAACTTGGGGATGGCAGCTCTCCTTCCCTTCTGCCTGCTTGGCCACCCAGCTCACATGCACTTCACATACAGCCCCACAGAACCCTGCGGCCAGAAAGCTGTTCCCCTGCTGTGTATGTACCTTTCAGCTCACCCCATGGAATGGGAGCCCCTTGAGGGCAGGGCTCCCACCCCCACAGGTCAGTCCCCAACAGGTAGACACCTATCCAAATATTTCTGTGCAAAAATATTCATGACAGCGTTATTTGTTATGGCAAAAAAAAAAAAAAAATACAAATAACTTAAATGTCAATAAAAGCAGCACAAATAGATAAAATGACAGACTCTTCACTTTGGGAGGCCAAGCCAGGTGGATCACAAGGTCAGGGGTTCGAGACCAGCCTGGCCAATATGGTGAAACCCCATCTCTACTAAAAATACAAAAATTAGCTGGGCGTGATGGCGGGCACCTGTAGTCCCAGCTACTTGGGAAGCTGAGGCAGGATAATCACTTGAACCCAGGGGGCGGAGATTGCAGTGAGCCAAGATTGCGCCACCTGGGTGAGAGTGTGAGCCTTTGTCTCAAAAAAAAAAAAAAAAAATTAAAAAAAAAAAATGACAGACTCTTACACAGTGGTTAAAACTCAGGTGTTACAAACTATATAAGGACTTGGGGAAATGCTCATGGTATTTTAATTTAAAAAGAAGAATTGCAAAGAATATATGCAGAAAAGGACTGCAAAGGTCAGACACCAAAATGTTAGCATGCGGTGGTCCTTGCCCGTGCCAGGTACATATCTGTGGGATGAGCAAATGAGACTCTCTGGGTGATCTGATGATGTCATTATTTTCTAAATTGTATTTTCTAAGCTTTCCATAATGAGCATGTGTAAGTATTTACAGTGAACGTTTTTAGGATAAAGTCATTTAAAAACAAACAGATGAAGGGAATTTGATTTGTTAGGTTGAATGTCATCTGTCCCTTCAGTCTCCTGGGATGGGGGACACATGGGGTCCTGGGCTCCAGCCCCAGCTCTGTGTGCTGGGTGACTCTTGGTCAGTCTTCCTGCTCTCTGGGCCTCAGCCAGGGTGGGGAGATAATGCCACAGCCCCTCCCTTCTTCTCCTGTCTCCTCCTCCCACATTTGTGATTCTACAGGAGCAGAGGTGGCTGCAGCTGGGTGGCAGGCAGTGGATGGCAAGTCCCTGCTGGCTCACCAGAATCATCCCCTGCACCACAGAGTTCTTCTTCACCATCAGGGGAGGGTCCTCCTGCAGGGGGCTGTCCAGGTCATACTGCAGCAGGCGGTAGGAGTCATACCGGCACTGCCAGGAGAGAAATATGAGAAGTGGTCACCCCCATGCCAAGAAGATGTACCTGAATTGCCATATTCCTGGCTAGGCCAGGTTCCCCCTGAGTCCTGGAGCCCTGTACAACTCCCTCTCTCCAACTCCTCCTGCTCCAGGAGCCCTTGGGCCTGCATGCACACCTCCCATGACTGTCCCTTGAGGATGTCCCTGGATCTGATTAGAGCCCACTAGGGGAGAAGGCCATTTCTGAGGTGGCTGCCCCACATGTGGCGCCCACTAGCCTGGCCCTCTGGGGTCCACAGAATGTGACTGCTCCCTTGCCCTGGGGGTAGCACTGCAGAGGTTTGAAGATGGGAACTGTGTTCTTGGGTGGACCCATTTCCAGGCTTTTGAGTCTACTTTACACAGCATAAAGAATTTCTCCACTCCCTACCCACTGCTGGCAAGCCCCTCAGGACCCTCCCAGTCACTATATCCAGGGAGAGGACCTGAGCTGAACCCATACCTCAAGGTAGGGTCTGGGCAATTCAGAGGAAAGCTGGCCTCTCGCCTCTCCTTTCTGGATGCCTCAGATCTATTAATACAGCCAATGTGCTGTCTTCCCGTTTTATCTGCCTTTATTTCCAGGTGCCTCCAGCTATCCTTTCACTCTCCAATATGAAACTCAGAACCACACCCAATGTTCTAGCTGTCAGGGAAAGAGAAAGCAGGGAACATTTCTGCATTCACCAAAGACACCCTAATCTGACACCTGCTTCCAAGTCTGTCCTCTAGGCCTGCTGCTCACTCCTTTATGAACTGCCTCAGGCCACGCCCTGTCCTCACTCACGCTGCCCATGGCTGGGGTCGGCCACCTGAGCACTCCAATTGCTTAGGGACAACTATTAGCAAACAACAACTAGCCCCATGATAAGCGAAAGTCAGTTCTAAGCTCCCCCATGGGCAGGATTTTATCTGTCTCTACATGGACAGACACACAGAAGGAACTCAATACATGCTCACTGGATTCAACTAAATTGGAGGTTGGCTCTGGAAAACAAACATGGCTTTGCTGTATGGGACAAGTGAAAAGGCTTGTGGCTGAGTCTATACTCTTGGACTGAGATGGTCAAAGGGCTACTGGTGTCTGCTCAGAAGGTCTGGAGCACAGACCCGAGGGTGGGCATGCCAGAGTCAGGGAGGGGCCGCTCCTGGGAGGAGGGTGTCCACGCAGAACTCCCACCCCTGTGTACATGAAAACCCAGAACTCTGCAGCAGCAAATGGGAAATGGGCAAACACAGCAGATTCTAGGAGACAGGAGGGCAAAGAGGGCTTGAAGGAAGTCACCACGTGGACACCCAGCTCATGTGCTCATGTGCCATCCTTTGCTCCAGTTGGTCTGGGGTTGGGGCCAGCCTTCAAACTGTGCCAATGCTGCTGGGAATGACTGCACGCTTGGAGGGTTACATAGGCCTGATAGGTGGGAACGATTCTACTGCAGCAATGAGTAGGCTGGAGTGCGTTCCATGGGCCCGAAGACTCCCTTTAGACCTCAACCACAATCAGCTGGGACCTTGAGCCGTACTTCTCTCCTGTCCCCCTTCGCACAGGCCACTGCCTCTTCCAGGAACATTAATCACCTGCCAAAACCCCACTCAACCTGGACAGCCCTCCGGACCCCCAGGAGGCAGCAGGCACATGTTCCCAGGCTCCTGCGTGCCCAGATCTGTCCTCTCACGGCCTCACTGGTGGTGCTGGAGTTGCTGCCACACTGGGAGCTCCTCTAGGGCCCAGTCTGCATCTGAGTCATGCTGGGTTCCCAGGGCCCGGCCCATGCCCAGCACACAGTGGGTACTTGCGATAATCTACAAATATTTTCAGAGCCCTGAGGATTCAGTGGTGAGCACGGCCCGTGCTCTAAATATTCACACCAACAAACAGTCACAAACTGGAAGGAAAGGACAGTGCCCTGATTTTGTCTCAAGGGTCAGAAGAGGGCCTGGCCCTTACGTGGTGACATTCACCTTGGAGCTAGAGGATGAGTGGGAAGGAGAGAAGCAGTGGGAGGGAGGACACTGCAGACAGGAGAGTACACACAAAGGCCCCAAGGAGAAAGGAGCTGAAGGAGATGGCCCCTCAGGCAGGTGCTCAGCCAGTCCTAGCACTGTGGGGGTCTTCTCGGACTGCCCCACTACCCCTACCCCTGGCCTCCAGGACCTCCTCACTGGGCTGGGACCAACCTGGATACATGGGGAGCCGCGGCCCCGCTGCTGGTGGCTGTAGAGCGTGTTCAGCAGCCACTGGAGCTGCCCAGTGCTGGTGTAGTTCTGGCTTGAGATGATTCCAAATACCAGCACCTGGCTGGGGTCTCGGGGCGCCAGCAGGAAGCGCTCCAGCTCCACGTCAGAGACCAGGGGCGCCTTCACCAGGCACCTGCAGCCAGCACGGGCGTCTTCCTTAAGCATGAGCTTCCGCAGCACCAGTGGGCAGTCTGAGGGCGAGGCCGCCCACCTGGTGGGGCTGCGTCCCTCGCGGGCCTTCCCTCTGCAAGGAGGAGCACAGTGCACAGGGGCCCTCAGCAGGTGGTGGAGGTCTGTGGTTCCCAGAGCCCCCTGGCTCCTGATGGTCAAAGGGCCTGCTGCAGGCAGATTTTAGTCTGGGCCCTGCTGCCAATGTGCTGCACCACCTTGGACAAGTCCCCTAACCTCTCTGGGCCTCTTTCTACGGTGCAAAATGAGAATAACAAGTTACTCCTTCACCCATCCATTTGGTCAAAGAATGCTTTAGTGTCATCCTTAACTCCTTTCTCTCACACCCAACACATCTCATCTAATCTGTCAGCAAGCCTGTCCTCTCTACACTCAAGACAGACCCACAATCTGACCACTTTTCCTGCCCTCCAGCCCCATGGATGTGGTCCAAGCCTCCTTCATTCTTGCCTGGCTGCCTGCAAATGCCTCCTAATGGGTCCTGTGTTTTCTTCCCCGGCCTGTCTTCAGTCTGTTCTCTGACTGAGGGATCCTGTTAAAACCTAGCTCACGTCATGTCACTACTCTCTTCAAAACCCTCCGGTGGCTTTCTACCTTTTACAGAACAAAAGCCGAAGTCCCTGCCATGTGCTTCAAGGCTGCAAGAATCTGTCCCCTGCATTTTGTCCTCCTTACATCTCTTACTCTCCAGGATTCCCGCCTTTGCTCACTGCACTTCGGCTACACTGGCCTCTACTTGTCCTTTGGTCTTGGAGGACAGTGGCCTTTGCTGTTCCTCCATAGAGCCATCTATGTCACTCTCTCAGGGCTCTATCCAAATGTTACCTTCTTAATGAGATTTTCTGAGTGCCCTATTTCATTCCTTTTCTCCCAAGACTCTTTCCCGTCCCTGTTTTATTTTTCTTCTTAGCATTGCTTGCTAGCTAACATACCTTTTACTTTTAAATTTTATTATTGCACTTCTCTGTCCTACTAGAATGCAAGTTCCATGAGTTCATGAATTTGGTGTGTTTTGTTCAGTGGAATAAAACAGTAGCATTTGAAAAATAGTAAAGATTCAATAAATATTCAAACCAATATTTGTTGGGCCCCTACTATGTGCCAAACACTGTACTGGGTTGTTGTGAGGGTTGTGGTATTTACATGGGAATAAGCACCATCCAAATAGAAAGTGTTGCTGTGATTCTACCTTTATCAACGTCTATTCCAAGACTGTGGATGCTGATGCTGTAAAATGCTAAACATGACAAAAGGCAGTAGCATGTTTAGCATTTTACAGCATCACAATCTTGGAATAGACATTGTCTTGGTTAACTTTATAACAACTCTGTGCAATAGGCAGGACAGAAACTCTTATTGCCATTTACAGATCAGAAAACAGAAGGTTCCCACCAGGTGAATGGGTGCCCAAGTTCATATGATAATTAAGTGGCAAGGGCTAGGATTAGAAACCAGGACATCCTGAAACAAGAGCAATGCAAGATGAGCATTATTTCTCAGGGGCTATTAATAGTGATAAGTACTTGCTGAACAAACTTGTTAAGAATATGTCTTATTCAAGAACCTGCATATCTGGAGCAGAGCAGGGGGTGGGGGAGGCTGGATCTATTAATTATAACTTATCTAGGGATAAGTTCAAAATAATCAAAGGTTTAAATGTGGGGCAATTAAGCCATAACATTTCTACTAGAAAATATGGGGAAATTATTCTGTAATTTTAGAACAGAGAAGGCTTTTTATAATTATGACTAAAAAATCCAGAAGTCATAATAGAAAAAGACTAATAAAGTCAACTACATGAAAGAAAAAAGCCTCCAAAATCCCTCTGTGACAAAAAAATACACAAACAAAAAAACCCAAAACTATCATAATCAAAGATGAAAGACAAATGACAAACTGAGAAACATATTTGAAACTCCTAACATAGAATAGTGGTCAATGTCTCCACTACGTAAAATACTACAAATCAATTAGAAAAAGTTAATAACCCAATAAAATATGGACAAAGGTAGTGAACAAATAATTCACGGAAAAGAATATAGGTTTTAAAAATTAGAAAGGAGGGAGGGCTGGGTGCGGAGGCTCACACCTGTAATCTCGGCACTTTGGGAGGCTGAGGCAGGAGGATCACTTGAGGCCAGGAGTTCCAGACAAGGCTGGGCAACATAGCAAGACATCATCTCTACTAAAAATTAAAAAATTAGCCAGCCATCGTGGCACATGCCTGTGGTCCCAGCTTCTCGGGAGGCTGAGGTGGGAGGAATGCTGGAGCCCAGGAGTTCGAAGTTACAGTGAGCCATGATCACACCACTGCACTCCAGCCTGGCAGACAGAGCAAGACCCTGTCTCTAAAATAAATAAAAATACAAATTTAAAAATAAACTCATAAAAAGAGGGGAGTGAAGCCACTAAAAATGGTTGTTACTCTAATTTTGGAACTCAGAAACCACATCCGTTGACTAGATCAACAATGAAGCTGGCAAACACTGTCAGAAACAACTTTATCCAGAGTTCTGGAATCTAATGAAAAAACGTGCAACAACCAGAGGAATGCTTAAATAAGAAAGATGCTGCTAAATTTTGGTAAGACAGCATTGTAGCATTTTTAGCTTACTCCCCTACCATCCTTCATAGCCCTGCTCAGTAGCATCCACGGAATGACAGCCCCTGTTCCTGGTGCACCTTGCTAGTACTGGAGGGGACAATATGAACCTTGTTCTCAAGCAATTGTAGTTCTGTGGGCTGGCCTGTCTGGAGGTTCCCTGAGGGATCAGCTCAGAGCTTGACTTTGTTTTATCTGCCTTGCAACTTTCTCAGGGCTGGAGCAGCCCCTCCTGGGAAGCATCTGTCAGGTGCATTTAAAGAGAAAGATACCAGACATGGCCTCCTGGTGCAAGGGGTAACAGATGAGGCACAGATAGGTAGGCTAAAATGTCTGGGAAGAAAGAGGTTGGGGAAGGAGGTATATGGGAGAATAAGGCTTTGAAAGGCTCACATGCATACCAGGGAATATAGGTACCAGGTTTGGAACCATGTTTTGAAAAGGCCTGAGAACACACTAAGCTTTCATCTCTGGCTGACCACTGGACTTTTTGAAAGTAGAAGGTGAAGGCTAATGCAGATTAATCTTGATGTGAAGAGCCTGACTAAAAGCACTGAATGAATGCCTCAATACACAGCCAATCTGCAAAGACTGGACGAGTTTTGTTTTTGTTTTTGTTTTGGCTCCAGATAATCTCTATCAAATCACTAGCTGATCCCTTACCTAACTGAATGGAGACTACACATTACAAATGTCTTTATAAAGATAGTTTGGAAAAGTAACTAAACAACAAACAGCTACAAACTACAACAAGGAGCAACAACAAATCATAAGGAAAAGGGGAAATTTGATTTCCAGGGTTACCAAATTCTAATATTTAAAATGTTCAGTTTTCAACAACAACCAAAAAAAAAACCTGAGGTGTGCAAAGAAACAAAAAAGCATAGACCACTCAAAGGAAAAAAATGTACTAGAAACTGTCCCCAAGGAAACCCAGAGATTGGACTTACTAGACAAAGACTTTAAATCAATAGCTTAACTATATATATATTTTTTATTATTATACTTTAAGTTCTAGGGTACATGTGCACAATGTGCAGGTTTGTTACATAGGTATACATGTGCCATGTTGGTGTGCTGCACCCATTAACTCATCATTTACATTAGGTATTTCTCCTAACGCTATTCCTTCCCCAGCCCCTGATCCCCCAAAAGGCCCTGGTGTGTAATGTTCCCCTCCCCATGTCCATGTGCTCTCATTGTTCAACTCCCACTTACGAGTGAGAACATGTAGTGTTTGGTTTTCTGTCCTTGTGATATTTTGCTGAGAATGATGGTTTCCAGCTTCATCCAGGTCCCTGCAAAGGACATGAACTCATCCTTTTTTATGGCTGCATAGTATTCCATAGTGTATGTGTGCCACATTTTCTTTATCCAGTCTATTATTGACGGACATTTGGGTTGGTTCCAAGCCTTTGCTATTGTGAGTAGTGCAGCAATAAACACATGTGTACATGTGTCTTTATAGTAGCATGATTTATAATCCTTTGGGTATATACCCAGTAATCAGATTGCGGCCGGGCGCGGTGGCTCAAGCCTGTAATCCCAGCACTTTGGGAGGCCGAGACAGGCGGATCACGAGGTCAGGAGATCGAGACCATCCTGGCTAACACAGTGAAACCCCGTCTCTACTAAAAATACAAAAACTTAGTCGGGCGAGGTGGCAGGCACCTGTAGTCCCAGCTACTCGGGAGGCTGAGGCAGGAGAATGGCGTGAACCCGGGAGGCGGAGCTTGCAGTGAGCTGAGATCCGGCCACTGCACTCCAGCCTGGGTGACAGAGCGAGACTCCGTCTCAAAAAAAAAAAAAAAATCAGATTGCTGGGTCAAAAGTATTTCTAATCCTAGATCCTTGAGGAATTGCCACACTGTCTTCCACAATGGTTGAACTAATTTACAGTCCCACCAATAGTGTAAAAGTGTTCCTATTTCTCCACATCCTCTCCAGCACCTGTTGTTTCCTGACTTTTTAATGATCACCATTCTAACTGGCGTGAGATGGTATCTCACTGTCATTTTGATTTGCATTTCTCTGACGACCAGTGATGATGAACATTTTTTCATATGTCTGTTGGCTACATAAATGTCTTCTTTTGAGAAGTGTCTGTTCATATCCTTTGCCCACTTTTTGATGGGGTTGTTTGTTTTTTTCTTGTAAATTTGTTTAAGTTCTTTGTAGATTCCGGATATTAGCTCTTTGTCAGATGGATAGATTGCAAAACTTTTCTCCCATTCTGTAGGTTGCCTGTTCACTCTGATGATAGTTTCTTTTGCTGTGCAGAAGCTCTTTAGTTTAATTAGATCTCATTTGTCTATTTTGGCTTTTGTTGCCATTGCTTTTGATGTTTTAGTCATGAAGTCTTTGCCCATGCCTATGTCCTGAATGGTATTGCCTAGGTTTTCTTCTAGGGTTTTTACGGTTTCAGGTCTTACATTTAAGTTTTTAATCCATCTTGAGTTAATTTTTGTATAAGGTGCAAGGAAAAGATCCAGTTTCAGCTTTTGACATGTGGCTAGCCAGTTTTCCCAGCATCATTTACTAAATAGAGAATCCTTTCCCCATTACTTGTATTTGTCAGGTTTGTCAAAGATCAGATGGTTGCAGATATGTGGTGTTATTTCTGAGACCTCTGTCCTGTTCCATTGGTCTATATATCTGTTTTGGTACCAGTACCATGCTGTTTTGGTTACTGTAGCCTTGTAGTGCAGCTTGAAGTCAGGTAGTGTGATGCCTCCAGCTTTGTTCTTTTTGCTTAGGATTGTCTTGGCTATGCGGGCTTTTTTTTGGTTCCATATGAAATTTAAAATAGTTTTTTCCAATTCTGTGAAGAAAGTCATGGTAGCTTGATGGGGATAGCATTTAATTTATAAATTATCTTGGTTAGTATGGCCATTTTCACGATATTGATTCTTCTTATCCATGAGCATGGAATGTTCTTCCATTTGTTTGTGCCCTCTTTTATTTCGTTGAGAAGTGGTTTGTAGTTCTCCTTGAAGAGGTCCTTCATATCTCTTGTAAGTTGGATTCCTAGGTATTTTATTCTCTTTGTAGTAATTGTGAATGGGAGTTCACTCATGATTTGGCTCTCTGTTTGTCTGTTCTTGGTGTATAGGAATGCTTGTGATTTTCCCACATTGATTTTGTATCCTGGGACTTTGCTGAAGTTGCTTATCAGCTTAAGGAGATTTTGGGCCAAGATGATGGGGTTTTCTAAATATACAATCACGTCATCTGCAGAGACAATTTGACTTCATCTTTTCCTAATTGAACATCCTTTATTTCCTTCTCTTACCTGTCACTCACGGCTTCCCTTGGCTAGGAAAGGGAAAATCCCTGGACCCCTTGTGCTTCCTGGGTGAGGCAACACCCTGCCCTGCTTCAGCTTGCCCTCTGTAGGCTGCACCCACTGTCCAACCAGTCCCAGTGAGGTGAACCAGGTACCTCAGTTGGAGATGCAGAAATCACCTATCTTCTATGTTGATCTCGCTGAGAGCTACAGACCAGAGCTGTTTCTATTCAGCCATCTTCAACCACTTGACTATATTTAAAGAGCTAAAGGAAACCATGGAAAAACAACTAAAGGAAACCAGGAGAACAATATCTCACCAAATAGAAAATATCAATACAGAGACAGAAACTACGAAAAGTAATCAATCAGAAATTCTAGAGTTAAAAAGTAAAATAACTAAAATAAAAATTCAATGATAGATCTAAGCAGGCAGAAGAAAGTGTCAGCAAACTTGAAGATAGGATAATTAAGATTATTTAGTTTGAGGAGCAGAAAGAAAAAAGAATGAAGAACAATTAACAGAGCCTAAGATACCTGTGGGACAGCATCAAACATACCCAAGATACATAATGGGAATCCCAGAAGGACAGGAAAGAAGCAGAAAGAATATTTGAAGAAATAATTGCCTAAAACTCTCCAGATTTGATGAAAGACATAAATCTACATATCTAAAAAGCTTAATAAATTCAAAGTGGGACAAATTCAAAGAGATCTACATTGACACACATTATCATAAAATTATCAAAAGACAAAAATCTTGAAAACAATGGGAGAAGCAACTCATCAAGTTCAAGGAATCCTCAATAAGATTAATAGCCAATTACTCATGAGAAATTATGGCTGCTAGAAGGCAGTGGGAGGACATATTTAAAGTGCTGAAAGAAAAACAAGAAAATAAAACCCTTGTCAGCCTATAATTTTTTTTTTTTTTTTTTTTTTTTTTTTTTTGAGACAGGGTCTCATTCTGTTATCTGGACTAGAATGCAGTAGCATGATCATAGCTCGCTGCAGCCTCAACCTCCAGGGCACAATGATTCTCCCATCTCAGCTTCCTGAGTAGCTAGGATGACAGGCATGTGATACTACTCCTGGCTGTTTTGTAGAGACAGGTTTTTTGTAGAGACAGGTTTTCACCATGTTGCTCAGGCTGGTTTCAAACTCCTGGACTCAAGAGATCTGCCTGCCTAGGCCTCCCAAAGTGCTGGAATTACAGGCATGAGCCACCACACCCAGCTTCAGCCTAGAATTCTATATACAGCAAAGCTATCCTTCAAAAATGAAGGAGAAAGTAAGACATTCCCAGATAAACAGTTTGTTGCCGGTAGGCCTGCACCACAAAACATGCCATTGAGTCCAGGTTGAAATGCAAAGATACTAGATGGTAACTTGAAGCTATATGAAGAAATAACGAACACTGATAAAGGTAACTACATAGGTAAACATAAAAGAAGTATTGTCATATTTTTCAGTTTGTAACTTTTATGTTTTTTCTGTATTATTTAAAAGACAAATACATAAAACAACAATTGTACATATGTGTTAATGGGCACACAATGCATAAAGATGTTATTTATAACAATGTCAACATAAAGTGGAGAGGTGGGAATGAAGCTGTACAGGAGCAGAGAACTTTGTATGTTACTAAAGCTAAGTTGGTATTAATTCAAACTAGATTGTTACACATTTAAGATGTTACTTATAATCATCAGGGTAACCACCAAGAAAATAACTAAAATATATAGAAAAATAAATGAGAAGGAATTCAAAACCATACAGCAAAAAAATCAACTAAACGTAAAAAAGGCAATGATGGAGGAATTGAAAAACAGAAAGATTTCTAGAAAACTAACAGCAAGATGGCAGAAGTCCTTCCTAGTCAGTAATTACTTTAAACATAAATGGATTAAAGTCTTAAACAAAACTCAGATCAGTGGAATGGCAATACAACTGTAATCCAACTACATGCTCCCTACACGAGATGCATTTTAGATTCAAACATACAACTAAAGTTGCATGCAGTAGCACGTGTCTGCAGTTCCAGCTACTTGGGAGGCTGAGGTGGGAGGCTCTCTTGAGCCCAGGAGTTTGAGGCCAGCCTTGGCAACATAGTGATACCCCATCTCTAAACAAACAAACATACAGCTAAGTTGAAAATGAAAGATTGAAAACAAACATTCCAAGCAAATAATAACCTAAAGGAGAAAAAACCCAGGAGTTTGGTTATACTAATATCAGACAAAAATAGACGTTAAGTAAAAAATTATTATGGGAGACAAATGAGGGCATTATATATTGAGAGGACAGTTACTCTATCTAGAAATATAACAATTGCAAACATATACACATGGAACAATAGAATCCCTAAATACATGAAGCGAAACTTGACAGAATTGAAGGAAGAAATAGGCAATTTTATAGTGACAGTTAGATACTTTAACATCCCACTTTTGATAATGGATAGGATAACTAGACAAAAGATAAAAAAGGAAATAGAAAACTTGAAGAACATTATAAACCAACTAGAACTAATGGACAAATACAGAACATTTGATCCAAGCACAGCAAAACACACATTCTTCTCTATTGCACATGGAACATTCTTCAGGACAGACTATATACTAGACCACAAAACAAATCTCAACAAATTTTAAAAGACTGAAAACATTATAAATTTTTTTTTTCGAGCACAATGATACGAAATTAGAAATCAATAACAGAAAGAAATTTGGAAAATTCACAAATATGTGAAAATTAAGCAACACATTATTAACCAACAAATGGGTCAAAGAAGGAATCTCAAGGGAAATTAGAAAACACTTTAAGGAAATGAAAACAAAAACAACGTACCAAAACTTAAGGGATACACTGAGAGCGGTCCTCAGGAATATTTATAGCTGTAAATGCCTACATTAAAAGAGAAGAAAATCTCAAACCAATAATCTAACCTAACCTTAAAGTAGAAAAAGAAGAACAAACTAAACCCAAAGCTGGCAGAGGGAAGAAATAATAATGATCGGAGTCAGTTGAGGTAAATAAATAAAGAATAGATAAACCATAGAGAGAAATAACAAAACAGATTTTGGTTCTCTGTATAGAGCAGACTAAATATTTAGCTAGACTGACTAAAAGAGAAGAGATGCAAATTACTAAAATAAAAAATGAAAGTGGGTCATTACTACCAACCTTACAGAATTTAAAAATTATAAGAGAAAATTGTGAACAATTGTATGCCAACAAATTAGATAATCTAAAAGAAATGGACACATTTCTAAGACACGCAAATGATCAAAACTAACTCAAGAAGAAATATATAACCTGAATAAGCCTCTAACAAGTAAAAAGATTGAATCAGTAATCAAAAACCTCTCAAGAAAAGCCTGGAACTAGATATTTTCACTTGTGAATTCTACCTAAAATTTAAAGAAGAACTAACACCAAAACTTCTCAAACTCACCTAATAACAAAAGAAACGGAAACCTCAGCATTACCCTGATACCAAAGCCAGACAAAGACACTACAAAAAAGAAAAACAGACAAATATCCCTTATTAATATAGATGTAAAAATTCTCAGCAAAATACCAGCAAAGTTTGACTAAGATGTCATATTAAAAATTATTTATAGAATATATATCATATATATATAATATAAAGCCTGCCTTTGTCTTCCTAGCCTCAACATTTTTTAAAAAAGGTCAAATCTGAGATTCCTATGGGATCAATTACTATTCTTGCTGCACTTATGTAAATGACCAGACTAAAATTGCTGAGACTAAACTTATTTTACAAATAAAATTGCCTTACTCTGATTGTCGTTGGTAGAAATTGGGATGACTGAAGAGAAAAATTATGTTTCCAAAGAAAAACTATAATATTAGATTGTAGCCCTGTGCATTGTTTTCAAGTTTTTATTATCTACCTGTAGACTAGACGGCATCCTAAATTTGTCTAGGTTTCTTCAATCCAGTTTTCTCTCATTGAATTACTAAGGACAGGAACTGCTCTTTCCTAAAGACCTGTAAATTGAGGCTAGATAATTTGGTGTAAACTTCAAAAGACAAGGTTTATGCTTAATGGGTGGGCCACACAGAGAGTTTAACAAAGCCAGCTGGTGCCATAACCACCATAACCAGAGATATTCAAGCTGCAATATTGCCAACTTCATGCTATAGATAGCTTTTCCCAAGATGCCAAACAAGACTTCATATCATAATGAGACTCTTACCCCTTGTAATACCTACCTTTTTCACCGAACAGAGTAATGGCTGTAATCAAAATTTCAGAGTCAGTAACTGCTATGAGTAACTTGACAGAACCTAACATAATAAATCCTTTAGGCCACCTAGTCGGTAACTTTGACAACATCCCTAACTTGTTCAGATTGCATTAGAAGTCCCTTTTAGAGTTGCCACCCTTTGCTTTAATTCAGCCCAGTCATAAAATGCTACTCAATGGCTACAACAGTTCTCACCTAGTTCCCAGTTCCCCCATGGTCTTTTGATTTGTTTAGTTAATTGCCCTTAGGCTTGGGCTCTTGGTTCAAAACTGAATTTAGGATACTGTTGCTGGTTATTTTTTGTATTATGATCTTTAAGCTCTGTTCTTGTTGTCTGTCTAATATTT
Source organism: Macaca mulatta (assembly GCF_049350105.2). NCBI lineage: Eukaryota > Metazoa > Chordata > Mammalia > Primates > Cercopithecidae > Macaca > Macaca mulatta. The sequence continues at coordinate 153,557,871 of NC_133407.1, read as the reverse complement.
GTAAAGCCAGTTCTTCAAACAGGATAATGTTAGCTCAACATTTTGAGATGATTGCTTAATGCCCATGGGTTTAAGAAGACAGAACTCAATGACAAACTCCAGGCAAAACTGCCCAAATAAAGTTTTTTTCCTTCCTTATGGCCTCTTTGTTGCTCAATTGTGTCTAGGGTCCTTGACTTTGACTCCATTACCTTCCTCACAATGTGAGACCAGAGACCACTGGAACAGGTCCATCCTGGCACTGAGGGACAACTAGCCTAACTTCAAGATAGTTGATCAGTGATGCTTTCAGAAAAAGATCTTGACCAAGAGGAGGAGATGTGAAAATGGATAATATATGTTGCAGTTATCTTGTCATAACCAATTAAATTAAAGACCACGGGGAAAAAACAGTTGGGGCACAAGAGCCTGCTCAGGGATTATACCACAACCCATTTGCTGAAATGACCTCCTATAACCTTAAGACTAAATTTACCTAGTAGCAGCTTAAGTGAACTGCTGTGACTCTAAGACTAGTTTTACCTACTGCTATCACTCACCAATCAGAGTTTGCCAGATCCCCAAAACTTTGCTAGTGCCAAGGAGCTTTTCTTCCAAACAATATGTAACATTTATCTTTCGAATAAAATCCCCAACCTTCTTTGTTATTGGACATATCAAAGACCGCCTGGTTTGTGTGTATGCCTGCAATTGCAATTTTGTTTTCCCAAATAAAAGCTCTTCTTTAGAGATTCATCTCTATATTTTTATTTGACTTTGACAGTATGATTCCTTTTATGTAAAACATGGAGAATGGGCAAATTCATAGAGACAGAAAGCAGGTTAGTAGTTTCTAGGGAAGGGAGAATGGGAAGCGACTGTTTAATGGGTACAAAGTTTCCTTTTGGGGTGATTAAAAAAAGTTTAGGAATTAAATAGTGGTGAGTGTTGTATGATGCTGTGAGTATATTAAATTCTGCTGAATTGCACACTTCATTAAACGGTTAAAATGGTCAATTTTATATTATGTATATGTTGCATGTAACTCATAAAAATTATGTAAAGAAGCTCAACTTCACCTTTAATAATATAAATACAAATTAAAACTATACTAAGGTAACATACTTTGCTGATGAGAATGTAAATTAGTATAATCTTATGGTGATTAATTTGACACCATCTCTGAAAATTATAAATGCACATGACCTTTGGTATAATAATTTCACCTTTAGGAATTTATTTACAGATATAGTGGTACAAGTGTGGTATCACAAATGTATATGGTTACTACCTCCATTGCTTGGAATAGAAAAAAAGGATTGGGCTAATCACGGAACACCTATACAGCGGGTATTATATAGCAAGAAGTAAAATAATGACAGCTATTCATGACATATTGTGAAAAAGTAAAGTTCAGAACAGTGTTTTTAATATAATGCTTTTTAAGCCAGCAAAGGGGAAGAAATAAGGCATATCTGCACTTGCTTGCCTGGGCATAAGGAAACTCCAGTTGGGTTTTGCCAGTAGCGGCACCCGCAGGAGATCAGAGGGAAGGAGGAGCATAAGGTTGGAGAGCCACTTCCCTAGTTCCATTCCTGTGGGGTCATGCACCTCTCAACTGCAGGCCAATGGCTCTGTCAGAAGGTCCTCCCTCACTGCTCTCTCTCTGTCTGGGTTCTGTAATTTGTCCCGCACATCAAATCTATCGTCTTCAGCCTGGCCTCACCAACTGCTCCCCTTCCTGCTCTAACAGGCAAACAGACTTGTCAGTTGCTTCCTTACTTCCCACTAACGTCCCTGAGGATATCTGGAAACATTAACACATGACTACATTTTCACAGCACTCACTCTTATAAAAGCACATTTTCACAACTAAGAAACAGTCTTCGCTATTCACAGGAACCTGGAGAGTACATAGGAAGGAGGAATTACTATCCCAATGATATTGTTTGGCTGTGTCTCCACCGAAATCTCAACTTGAACTGTATCTCCCAGAATTCCCACGTGTTGTGGGAGGAACCCAGTGGGGAGGTAACTGAATCATGTGGGCTGATCTTTCCCATGCTATTCTTGTGATAGTGAATAAATCTCATGAGATCTGATGGGTTTATCAGGGGTTTCTGCTTTTGCTTCTTCCTCGTTTTCTCTTGTCGCCGCCATGTAAGAAGAGTCTTTCACTTCCCACCATGATTCTGAGGCCTCCCCAGCCATGTGGAACTATAAGTCCAATTAAACCTTTTTTCATTCCCAGTTTCGAGTATGTCTTTATTAGCAGTGTGAGAACGAACTAATACAGTAAACTGGTACCAGTAGAGTGGGGCATTGCTGAAAAGATACCCAAAAATGTGGAAGCGACTATGGAACTGGGTAACAGGAAAGGTTGGAACAGTTTGAAGGGCTCAGAAGACAGGAAAATGTGGGAAATTTTGGAACTTCCTAGAGACTTGTTGAATGGCTTTGCCCAAAATGTTGACAGCGATACGGACAATAAAATTCAGGCTGAGGTGGTCTCAGATGGAAATGAGGAACTTTTTGGGAACTGGATCAAAGGTGACTCTTGTTATGTTTTAGCAAAGAGACTGGTGGCATTTTGCCCCTGCCCTAGAGATTTGTGGAACTTTGAACTTGAGAGAGATGATTTAGAGTATCCGGTGGAAGAAATTTCTAAGCAGCAAAGCATTCAAGAGGTAACTTGGGTGTTGTTAAAGGCATTCAGTTTTATAAGGGAAGCAGAGCATAAAGTTTGGAAAATTTGCAGCCTATGTCATAGAAAAGAAAAACCCATTTTCTGGGAAGAAATTCAAGCTGGCTGCAGAAGTTTGCATAAGTATCTAGGAGCCTAATGTTAATTTCCAAGACCATGGGGAAAATGTCTCCAGGCCATGTCAGAGAACTTCCTGATAGCCCCTCCCATCAGACCTGCAGGCCCAGGAGGACAAAGTGGTTTTGTGGGCTGGGCCCAGGGTCCCCATGCTGTGTGCAGCTTAGGGACTTGGTGCCCTGTGTCCCAGCTGCTCCAGCAGTGGCTGAAAGGGACCAACATATAGCTTGGGCTATGGCTTCAGAGGGTAGAAGCCCCAAGCTTTGGCAGCTTCCACATGGAGTTGAGCATGTGGGTGCACAGAAGTCAAGAACTGAGGTTTGGGAACCTCCGCCTAGATTTCAGAAGATGTATGGAAACGCCTGCATGCCCAGGCAAAAGTTTGCTGCAGGGGCAGGGTCCTCATGGAGAACCTCTGCTAGGGCAGTGCAGAAGGGAAATGTGGGGTCAGAGCCTCCACACAAAGTCCCTACTGGGACACTGCCTAGTGGAGCTATGAGAAGAGGGCCATTGTCCTCCAGGACCCAGAATGGTAGATCCAACGACAGCTTGCACCATGCACCTGGAAAAGCCGCTCAACACCAGCCCGTGAGAGGAGCCAGGAGAGAGGCTGTATCCTGCAAAGTCACAGGGGCAGAGCTGCCCAAGACCATGGGAACCCACCTCTTGCATCAGCCTGACCTGGATGTGAGACCTGGAGTCAAAGGAGGTCATTTTGGAGCTTTAAAATTTGACTGTCCCGCTAGATTTCAGACTCTCTTGGGCCCTGTAACCCCTTTGTTTTGGCCAATTTCTCCCATTTGGAATGGCTATATTTACCCAATACCTATACTCCCATTGTATCTAGGAAGTAGCTAGCTTGCTTATGATTTTACAGGCTCATAGGCAGAAGGGACTTGCCTTGTCTCAGATGACACTTTGGACTGGACTTTTGGGTTAATGCTGAAATGAGTTAAGACTTTGGGGGACTGTTGGGAAGGCATGATTAATTTTGAAATGCGAGGACGTGAGATTTAGAGGGGCCAGGGGTGGAATTATACGGTTTGGCTGTGTCTCCACTGAAATCTCAACTTGAATTGTATCTCCCAGAATTCCCACTTGTTGTGGGAGGGACCCAGTGGGGAGGTAATTGAATCACATGGGCTGTTCTTTCTCATGCTATTCTTGTGATAGTGAATAAATCTCATGAGATCTGATGGGTTTATCAGGGGTTTCCACTGTTGCTCCTTCCTCATTTTCTCTTGCTGCCACCATATAAGAAGAGCCATTAGCCTCCCACCATGATTCGGAGGCTTCTGCAGCCATGTGGAGCTGTGAGTCCAATTAAACCTTTTTTTGTTCCCAGTTTCGGGTATGTCTTTATCAGCAGCGTGAAAACGAACTAATACAACCAACTTGACAGAAACTGAGATTTTGAAAGTCTCAATGTCTTAGACAAGAAAATCTGCTCCTAAAGAGGCCAATTCTCATAACATCTTCAGGATTTTAGGACTAGGTTCTATGAAGTGAGAAGACTTAGCTCTGAGATTAAAGGAGAAAAGGACTCAGAAGCCCACTCACCAATCTTGCAAAAATTCATACCAGTGGTTCTGATTGGATACTGGGGTCTCTCCATCTGGGCCAGTGTCCCCACTCACATACATCTCAATGTACCCTGATGGGGATACATTTGCAATTTGTACATTTATTCTCATCTAACCCCTCCCAAACCTACTTTTCCCTCAGTCTTCCCATCTGAGTCAGTGACGCCATTATTACTCAGTTATTTAAGCCAAAAATCTAAAAGTCCTCCATAAATTTAAAATTCTCTTTTCCCTACTACCATCTTTGACAGCATATCACTAATGTTACTTTCTAGGTTGGTGCAAAAGTAATTGTAGTTTTTGTCATTAAACGTAATGACAATTAGTTTTGCACAAACCTAATTGATTACTAAAATAGTCTTCTAACTAGTTTGCTTCCACTCTTGCTGAGGTAGGAGGCATAAGTCAGAAACAAGACCAAATTGAGGACTAGCTAAAGCAGGGATGAGGTAGAAGCAGCTTTCCATCAGACATGCCCACCAGTGTGCCATGTCAGTTTACCATTGCCGTGGCAACACCTGGGAGTTACTGCCCTTTTCTATGGAAATGACCTGATGACCCAAAAGTTACTACCTCTATCCTAGAAATTTCTGCGTAACCCACCACTTAATCTATATGTAATTAAAAGCGGGTATAAATATGACTGCAAAACTGCCCTGAGTTACTACTCTCAGCACGCTCCCTATGGGGTTTCCCTGCTCTGCAGGAGCAGTCAGAGAGCTGTAACACTGCCAGAGCTGTAACACCTCTTCAATAAAGCTGTTTTCTTCCACCACTAGTTTGCACTTTTAATTCTTTTCTGGGCAAAGCCAAGAATCCCCACAGAACAATCACAGGTGTTTCACTTCCGACAATGGCTGACTTAGGGTATTTTAGACCAAGCCTCCTTCTCAGAAAACACAGAAAGTTCAACACAGCGTATATTTAAAGTATGTCTAAGTGCATTAGAGTCACAAGTCAGTGAGGATTTTCAGGGCTAGGATCTGGAAAAAGAGAGAAACTAAGGAAAGTGAGCATGACATTTAGAACTCTTTTACCCTTCAAGGCAAGTGCTGATTTTGAAGGTAAAGTAAACCTAGGGATGACAGGCAGAGAAGCCAAGCAGAGCTTCTGACATGTTCATGAAGCTGGAGAGAGAAAAAACGGGAATTCAGGGCTCACCAAGGTAGAAGACTCTGATAAACAACCCTGGCTTTCTGTTGAGGACCTGAAGAGCTATATGAGGAGTAAAGGTGAAACAAAAATAGACAAGAGCTCACAAAGGCTGAAGCACAGTTTCAATCCTTGTTTGGATGAGAGTCATCTGCCCCCAGCCTACTTCCCTGTTGAAAGCAAAGATAAGTCCTCTCCAGAGGAACATGATATCATCCAGAGTCTTAAATTATGTCTACAGTTTTTCATACACAATATCTGGCATACTAAAGAATATTAGATACAAAGTCAAGGATTGGCTGAAAACAATGAGAAACAGACTTATAGATATGCAGATATTAGAATTATCTGACATAAGCTTTACAGTAGCTATGATTAAAATGTACAATTAAATAAGAAACAAGATGGAGAATTTCAGCAAAGTATAAGAATAAAAATGAATCCACTGGAAATTCTAAAACTGAAAAATAGAATACAATCAAGAACTCAAAAGATGAGTTTTATCAGCAGATTAGACACAGTTAAAAAAAAGCATTAGTAAATTGGAAGAACAGGTCAGTAGAAAATACCTAGGCTGACCAAAAGGGAAAAAAAGGATGAAATATACAGAACAGAGAACAAGAAATACAGACATACTTCATCTTATTGTGCTCCACTTTACTGCATGTTGCAGATGCTGTGTTTTTTTGGAAATTGAGTATTAGTGGCAACCTTGTGTTGAGCAAGTCCATTGGCATCATTTTTCCAATAGCATGTGCTCACTTCATGTCTCTGTGTCACATTTTGGTAATTTCTGCAATATTTCAAAGTTTATTATTATTATATCTATTATGGTAATATGTGTTAAGTGATCTTTGATGTTACTACTGTAATTGTTTGGGAGCACCAATGAACCATGCCCATATAAGACAGCAAACTTAATTGACAAATATTGTGTGTGTTCTAACTGCTCCACCAACCAGTCATTCCCCTGTTTCTCTCCATCTCATTGGGCTTCCCTATTCCCTGAAGCATAACAATATTGAAATTAGACCAACTATTATAGTAACTCTACAACGATTTCTAAGAATTCAAGTGAAAAGAAGAGTTGCATGCACCTCACTTTAAATTAAAAGCTAGAAATGATTAACCTTAGTGAGGAAGGCAAGTTGAAAGCTGAGATAGGTTGAAATCTAGGCCTCCTGTGCCAGTCAGCCAAGTTGTGAATGCAAAGAAAAGTTCACGAAGGACATTAAAAGTGCTATTCCAATGAATGCACAAATAAGATAGCAAAACAGCCTTATTGGTGATATGGAGAAAATTTTAGTGGTCTGCATAGAAGAGCAAATCAGCTATAATATTCTTATTAGCCAGTGCCTAATCTGGAGCAAGGCCCAAACTCTCTTTAGTTCTATGAAGGCTGAGAGAGGTGAGGAAGCCACAAAGGAAAAATTGTAAGCTAGCAGAGGTTATTCATGAGATTTAAGGAATGAAGCCATCTCCATAACACAAAAGTACAAGGTGAAACAGCAAGTGTGGATTAAGAAGCTACAGCAAGTTATACAGAAGATCTAGATAAGATCATTGATGAAGGTGACTATACTAAACAACAGATTATAAATTTATATGAAACAGCCTTCTACTGGAAGAAGATGCCACCTAGGACGCACATAGCTAGAAAGAAGTCAAGGTCTGGCTTCAAAGCTTCAAAGGACAGGCTCTCTTTTTATTAGAGGCTAAGGCAGCTGGTGACTTTAGGATAAAGCCAATGCTCATTTACCATTCTGAAAACCCTACAGCCCTTAAGCATGAGGCTTAATTTATTCTACCTGTGCCATATAAATGGAACAATGAAGCCTGGATGAGAGCAATCTATTCACAGAATAGTATACTGAATATTTTAAGCCTACTGTTGAGACCTACTGCTCAGGAAAAAAGATGCCTTTCAAAATAATACTGCTCATTGACAATGCACCTGGCCACCCTAGAGTTCTAATGGAGATGTACAAGATTATTGTTTTTATGCCTACTAATATAGCATCCATCTTGCAGCCCACAGATCAAGTAGACTTTCCAGTCTTGTTACTTAAGAAATACATTTTATAAAGCTATAGATGCTGTAGATAGTGATTCCTCTGATGGATCTGGGCAAAGTAAATTGAAAACTTTTGGAAAAGGATTCACCATTCTCGACGCCATTAAGAATATCTGTGAGCCAGGCACAGAGTCTCATGCCTGTAATTCTAGCACTTTGGGAGGCCAAGGCAGGTGGATCACCTGAGGTCAGGAGTTTGAGACTAGTCTGGCCAACATGGTGAAACCTCGTCTCTACTAAATGTACAAAAATTGGCTGGGCATGATGGCTCACACCTGTAATCCCGGCACTTTGGGAGGCCAAGGTGGGTGGATCACCTGAGGTTGGGAGTTCAAGACCAGCCTAACCAACATGGAGAAACCCCATCTCTACTAAAACAAAAATACAAAAAAATTAGCCAGGCATGGTGGCGCATGCCTGTAATCCCAGCTACTCAGGAGGCTGAGGCAGGAGAATGTCTTGAACCTAAGAGCCGGAGGTTGTGGTGAGCCAAGATCGTGCCATTGCACTCCAGCCTGGGTGACAAGAGAGAAACTCTGTATAAAAAAAAAAAAAGAAAAAAGAAAAAAGAAAAAAAAGCCGGGTGCGGTGGCTCATGCCTGTAATCCCAGCACTTTGGGAGGCCAAGGTGGGCAGATCATGAGATCAGGAGATCGAGACCATCCTGGCTAACAAAGTGAAACCCTATCTCTACTAAAAAAAATACAAAAAATTAGCCGGGTGTGGTGGCGGGCACCTGTAGTACCAGCTACTGGTGAGGCTGAGGCAGGAGAATGGCATGAACCTGGGAGGCAGAACTTGCAATGAGCAGAGATCGCGCCACTGCACTCCAGCCTGGGCAACAGAGCGAGACTCCATCTCAAAAAAAAAAAAAAAAAAGTTAGCTGGGCATGGTGGCAGGTGCCTGTAATCCCAGCTGTTCAGGAGGTTGAGGTAGGAGAATTGCTTGAACCCAGGGGGCAGAGGTTGCAGTGAGCCAAGATCACACCACTGCACTCCAGCCTGGGTGACAGAGTGAGACTCTCTCTGAAAAAAAAAAAAAAAAAAAAAAGAGTATTTGTGATTCATAGGAGGTCAAAATGTCAACATTAACAGGAATTTGGAAGAAATTGACTCCAACCTTCATGGATGACTCTGAGGAGTTCAAGACTCCAGTGGAGAAAGTAACTGGAAATGTGGCAGAAATAGCGACAGAGCTAGAATTAGAAGTGGAGGCTGAAGATGTGACTGAATTGCTGCAATCTTATGAATAAACTTAAACGGATGAAAAGTTGCTTCTCATGGATAAGCAAAGAAAGTGGTTTGTTGAGATAGAATCTACTCCTGGTGAAGATGCCATGAACACTGATGAAATAACAAAATATTTAGAATATTACATAAACTTAGTTGATAAAACAGCAGCAGAGTTTGAGAGGACTGACTCCAATTTTGAAAAAGTTCCACGGACAAAATTCAAACAGTATTAAATGCTACAGAGAAATCTTTTGTGAAAGGAAAAATTAATTAACGCGGCAAACGTTTTTGCTGTCTTCTTTTAAGAAATTACCATAGCCACTCTAACCTTCAGCAACCACCACCCCGATCAGTCAGCCTCAAGGCAAGACCCTCCACCAGCAAAAAGATTAGGACTTGCTGAAGTCTCAGATGTGCATTAGCATATCTTCAGCAATAAAATATTTTAAAATTATGGTATGTACATTGTGTTTTTAGAGGTAATGCTATTGCACACTTAATATACTATGGTATACTGTAAACATAGCTTTTATATGTACTGAAAAACCAAAAAATGTGTGTGATTTGCTTTATTGTAGAGGTCTGGAACCAAACCCACAATATTTCCAAGGTATGCTTGTACATGAAACTTAGTAAAAAGGTGTACTTGGAGTCCTAGATGGCCAGAAAAGAAAGAGAAAGTGGAAAGGTGAGGAAGGAGGTAAAGAAGGAGGAAGCAAGGGGGAAAAAGAGAAAAAAGGGAGGAGAAAAAGAGAAAAGAGGAGAAATATTTAATGAAATAATGGCTGAGAATTTTTTCTAAATAATGAAAGCATCATATCAAGAAGTTCTACAAACAGGGTAAGTACAATGAAAATCACATTTAGGCACATCATAGAAAAGCCTTTAAAGAAACATCACTAACTAAAGGTGAGAGAAAAGACAGCCAGAGAAAAATAGACGCAATATTTTCAAAGAGCAACAATAAGACCAACAGCTAAATCTTTAATAAAATGGTAGAAGCCAGAAAACAGCAGAAAGACATCTTCAAAGTGCTAAAAGAAAGTAATTGTCGGCCGGGCGCGGTGGCTCAAGCCTGTAATCCCAGCACTTGGGGAGGCCGAGACGGGCGGATCACAAGGTCAGGAGATCGAGACCATCCTGGCTAACACGGTGAAACCCCATCTCTACTAAAAAATACAAAAAACTAGCCAGGCGAGGTGGCGGGTGCCTGTAGTCCCAGCTACTCAGGAGGCTGAGGCAGGAGAATGGCATAAACCCGGGAGGCGGAGCTTGCAGTGAGCTGAGATCTGGCCACTGCACTCCAGCCTGGGCGACAGAGTGAGACTCTGTCTCAAAAAAAAAAAAAAAAAAAAAAAAAAAAAAAAAAAAAAAGAAAGCAATTGCCAATCATAGAAACATAGAAAATACCATTCAAAATGTAGGTAACGGGCCAGGCGCAGTGGCTCACACCTGCAATCCCAGCACTTTGGGAGGGTGAGGCAGGTGGATCACTTGAGGTCAGGAGTTTCAGCCCAGCCTGAGCAACATGGTAAAACCCCATGTCTACTAAAAATATGAAAATTAGCTGGGCATGGTGGCACATGCCTATAGTCCCAGCTACTCAGCAGACTGAGGCACGAGAATCGCTTGATCCTGGGAAACGGAGGTTGCAGTGAGCCGAGATCATGCCACTGCATTCCAGTGTGGGTGACAAAGTGAGACTCCGTCTCACAAAAAAAAAAAAAAAAAAAATGGCCGGGCGTGGTGGCTCATGCCTGTAATCCTAGCACTTTGGGAGGCCAAGGCAGGTGGATCATTTGAGATCAGGAGTTCAAGACTAGCCTGGCCAACATGGTGAAACCACATCTCTACTAAAAATACAAAAATTAGCCAGGCATGGTGGCACATGCCTGTAATCCCAGCTACCCAGAAGGCTGAGGCAGAAGAATCGCTCGAACCGAGGAAGCAGAGGTTGCAGTGAGCTGAGATTGTGCCACTGCACTCCAGCCTGGGCAACACAGCAAGACTCTGTCTCAAAAAAAAAAAAGTGCAACAAAAACATATTCAATCAAAAACCAAAAAATTCCAGCATACTTTAAGGAGAATTTGAAGACAGCTATTCAGACAGAAGGAAAATGATCCCAAATGGAAGCATGAAGAAAAAAGAAAAGAAGGCACAAATGTCTAATATTAGTTAATGTGAAAAGGAGTATCATCACAGATCTTACAGTCATTTAAAATATCACAAGAGAATATTTTGAAAAACTTTATTTCAACATATTTAAACATTTGGATGAAAGATTCCTAGAAAAAGCCAACTTACCAAAATCAACATAAAAAGAAATTTAAAATCTGAATAGTCTTATGTGTAAAATAAAGAACAATGAAAAGAGTAAATATGTGGGCAAATCTAAATATAAACTGTATAAATACGTTAATAATAGGCCAGGTGCGGTGGCTCACGCCTGTAATCCCAGCACTTTGGGAGGCTGAGGCAGGTGGATCACTTGAGGTCAGGAGTTCAAGACTAGCCTGGCCAACGTGGTGAAATCCCATCTCTACTAAAAATACAAAAAATTAGCCAGGCATGGTGGTGGGCATCTGTAATCCCAGCTACTTGGGAGGCTGAAGTGGGAGAATCATTTGAATCCAGGAGGTGGAGGCTGCAGTGAGCTGTGATCATACCACTACACTCCACCCTGGGTGACAGAGTGAGACTTCGTCTCAAAAAAAAAAAAAAAAAATTCATAATAGTGTCTTATGGGGTGGTTTATAACATATATATAGAATTAAAACATATGACAATAGTGCAAAATAAGGGGTAAATGGACAAAGTATTCTAAGACCATTGCATTGTCTGCAAAGTGGTAAAAATGCTAGATTATAGCATACTTTAGTAATTAATCATGGATTTGTGTTATAGTCTCTCGAGTAACCACTAAAGAAATACTAAAGTAATGTTTAAAAATTTAAATAATAGATGGAGAAACTTAGAATAAAAACACACAAAAAAACTTTCATTAATACACAATCAGGCAAAAAAGGAAAGAATAAAGAATACAGAGCAAGTGAGTCAAACAGCAAACAAACAGTAAGGTGGTACAGATATTTAAGTAATTATATTAATGTAAAAATATTAGCCCAAATATTTAAGTAATTATACTAATGTAAAAGGATTAAATATTCTAATTAAAAGACAAAGATTGAAGGACTGAATTTAATTAAAAAACAAGAAATAAATAATTATTTCAAGAGACAGACCTTAAAATAAAGGAGCAGAAAGGGTGAAAGTAAAAAATTAAAAAATGAAAAAAGATATATTATGAAAAATAACAAAAAAGAAAATTCATGCAATTATACTAACACTAGAGAATATAGGATGTAATACACGAAGCATTTCTAGAGATAAAGAGAGTTCTTAATACAAAGAAAAATTCACAATGTTTACAATTCTAAGTTTGCATTTGTCTAATAACATAGTTTCAAAATACATACAGCAAAAATTGACAGAAATAAAAGGAGAAATAGAGAGCTCCAAAATTATCATGAAAGATATTAACACACTTCTATCAGTAAATGATACAAATAAGAAAGTATTTATAAGTATATATAAGAGTTAAGCAATATGATTAATAAATTAAATTAATAGGCCAGGTGCAGTGGCTCATGCCTGTAATCCCAGCACTTTGGGAGGCCAAGCCGGGCAGATCACGAGGTCAGGAGATCGAGACCATTCTGGCTAACACGGTGAAACCCTGTCTCTACTAAAAATACAAAAAATTAGCTGGGTGTGGCGGCGGACGCCTGTAGTCCCAGCTACTCGGGAGGCTGAGGCAGGACAATGGCGTGACCCTGGGAGGCGGAGCTTGCAGTGAACTGAGATCGCACCACTGCACTGCAGCCTGGGCGACAGAGAAAGACTCCATCTCAAAAAAAAAAAAAAATTAAATTAATTTGACCTGACATTTATAAAATGCTGTACCAAAAAACTGCAGAATATGCATCATTTTAGCTCCACATGAAACATTTACCAAAATTGACTATGTGCTGGGCCACAAAACAAGTCTAAGCAAATTTCAGAGGATTGAAATTATGCAGTTGTTTTCTCTGACCACACACAATTTAATGTTAAAAAGAAAAAATGATAACTAGACAATCCCCAAATGGTATAATTACGTTACACACTCTAAATATCCAATGGGACAAGAAAGAAATAAGAATGAAAAATTACAAAATATTTTGAGCTTAATAATTACCATATGGCATATCAAAGCTTGTGGGATGCAGCTAAAACTGGACTTTGAGGGAAATTTATAATATTATATGTATATATTCAAAAAAGATAAAGAAAAAGTCCAATTATCTAAGCATCCACCTCAGGAAGTCAGAAAAAGAATTAAAATTAAACCCAAAGAAAGTAGACAGAAGGAAATAATAAAGATAAGAGTAAAAGTTAATGAAATAATAAGACAAATGTATGAGAAGATCAACACAATTAAAATTTAGTTCTTTGGAAACACTAATAAATCAATAAATCCTGGGACTAATCAACGAGAAAAGAAAAATGGCAAAAATAATTAACACTAGTAGTGTAAAAGAGGGTATCACTAGAGATCAACATAGTCATTTAAAATATTGCAAGAGGATCTTTTTAAAAACTTCAACATAGGCCGGGCATGGTGGCTCATGCCTGTAATCCCAGCACTTTGGGAGGCCAAGGCGGGTGGATCATGAAGTCAGGAGATCAAGACCATCCTGGTCAACATGGTGAAACCCTGTCTCTACTAAAATAGAAAAATTAGCTGGGTGTGGTGCTACATGCCTGCAATCCCAGCTACTTGGGGGGCTGAGGCAAGAGAATTGCTTGAACCCGGGAGGCAGAGGTTGCCCTGAGCCAAGATGGCACCATTGCACTCCAGCCTGGCGACAGAGCGAGACTCCGTCTTAAAAAAAAAAAAAAAAAAAAAAAACTTCAACATATTTAAACATTTAGATAAAACGGTAAATTCCTAGAAAAATCCAACTTATCATAATAAACACAGAAAGAAATCTGAATAGTCCTATATCTACTAAAAATAAAAATTTTAATTAAAAACTTCCACTGAAAGAAAATCCCAGGAAGAGGTGACTTCACTGGCAAATTCTATCAAATATTTAGGGAAGAAATAATCCATATGTACATAAAGTCCACTAGATAATAGATAAAGAAGGCCGGGCGCGGTGGCTCAAGCCTGTAATCCCAGCACTTTGGGAGGCTGAGACGGGCGGATCACGAGGTCGGGAGATCGAGACCATCCTGGCGAACACGGTGAAACCCCATCTCTACTAAAAAATACAAAAAACTAGCCGGGCGAGGCGGCGGGCGCCTGTAGTCCCAGCTACTCGGGAGGCTGAGGCAGGAGAATGGCGTAAACCCGGGTGGCGGAGCTTGCAGTGAGCTGAGATCCGGCCACTGCACTCCAGCCCGGGCGACAGAGCCAGACTCCGTCTCAAAAAAAAAAAAAAAAAAAAAAAGATAATAGATAAAGAAGAAATACTTCTGACCATAACATGACAAGAAAGGAAAAATTATTGACCAGTCTGCCTTATAAGCACAGATGCAAAAACTCCTAAAGTAGTAGCAAATCAAATCTAGAAGGAAATATACATAAAAAGGAAATATATCATAACCAAGTTGAGTTTATGTCAGGAATATAAGATTGGTTGAACATCCGAAATATATCCATATTAATATCAATATAATTCACCACAATAATAGAATAAAGGAGGAAAATTATATGCTTGTCTCAATGGACAAAAACATTACAAGAAAGGAAAACTACAGACCAATAACCATTATGAGTATAGATGAAAAATTCTTCAACAAGATACCAGCAAATTGAATCCAGCAATACAGAAAAAGAATAATACATTATGATCAAGTGGAGTTTATCCCAGGAATGCAAGACTGGTTCAACATTTGAAATCAAAGTAATTCGCCATATTAACAAAACAGAGTCTAGAAAGAGACCCAAAGGTGCAAAGATAATTTAATGGAGAAATTTATCTTTAAAAAAAAACTGTTAGAACAATTGACTATCCATATGTAAAACAAACAAACTTCAATTCATACTTCATACCTTATATAAAAATTAACTCAAAATGGATCATAGACCTAAAACATAAACTATAATAAGCTTTTAGAAGAAAACAGGAGAAATTTTTGTGACATTGGGTTAGGCCAGGAATTCTCAATCTTGGCACTATCGACATTTTGAATGTCATAATTCTTTGTTATGTGGAGCTGTTTTGTGTATTGCTGGATGTTTAGCAGCATCTCTGTCCTCAACTCACTAGATGGCAGTAGCGCCCCCTCCCTAGTCATGATAATAAAAAAAGTTTCCAAACATTGTCAAATCTCCCCCATGGGGCAAACTCATCTCTGGTTGAGAAACACTGGGTTAAACAAAGGGTTTTTAGACATGACAACAAATCACAATCCAGAAAAGAAAAAACCCATTTCAATCAGACTTCATCCAAATACATTTTACTCTGCAATTACACTGTTAAGAGAATAAAAAATTAAGTCAAAGACTGAAGAAAATATTTCAAGTCACATATCTGATAAGACTTATACCCAGAATAAAGAACTCTCAAAACTCACAATAACAAAACAATCCAATTTTGAAATGTGCAAAAGATTTGGATACTTCCCCAAAGAAAATATACGAATGGTAAATAAACCATGAAAAGATGCTCAACAACTTTAGTTTATAGGGAAATACAAATTCAAATGATAATGGGATATTACCGCATGTCTATTGAATGGCCAAAAAACCAAAAACAACAAAAAACAAACCCCAACAATACCAAGTGCTAACAAAGATTTGGAGCAACTGGAACTCTCATACATTGTTGGTGGACATGGATAATGGTACAGCTACTTTCACAGCTGGCATTCTTACAAAGTTAAACATGCATTTACTATAAAACCAGGCAATCTAGCTCTTAAGTATTTACCTAAGTAAAATGAAAACTTAGGCTCACATAAAAGCCTGCTCGTAAGTATTTATAGCAGTTTTATCATAATCAGAGAAAGCTGAAAACAATCCAAATGTCTTTCAGTGGTTGAATGGATAAACAAATTTTGCCCATCCATGCCATGTATTATATACAGAAAAAAATTAACATTACAAGGCTTGAGGCTGTTATCTTTAGACAAACTTCTTTACAACATTAGCCCTTGGCTGGTGTCTGGGAACTTGGCACCCTGCTCTATGCCTAGACTGCAAACAATGTGATTTACGCTGAACACCGGTTTTCCTTCTGGCAGCCTGGAATTTTGCTAGTTGCTAGGCTTAGGGTGCCTATGTGACCAGTAACCACTAAAAAGCCTGGGTTTTGGTCCCCAGTGGGCTTCCTTAGCAGAAACATTGCACACATGTTACTGCATTTTTTTTCTGCTAGAGAAAGGAGCATGCTAGGTGTGTCCTCTCACTGTGCACCAGAAGACATACCTGTGTCCTTCAGATTCCACCTGTATCTTTTTCCTTTCCTGATCATATCATGTATCCTTTCACTATAATAAACCTTATCCATGAATACAACTATACAATAAGTCTCATGGGTCCTAGTAAATCTCCGAATGTGGGGGTGGCGTTGGCACCCCCGAGACAGAACACTACTCAGCAATAAAAAGAAATGAACCGTTGATCCATGTAACAATATGGATGAATCCTGCATGTATTATACTAAGTTAAAGAAGATAGATTCAAAAGGCTGTATACAGTATAATTACATTTACATGACATTCTGGAAAATGCAAAACTATATCTACAAAGAACAGATTAGTGGTTGTCAGGGATTAAGGGTGAGGGAAGGGTTTGACTACAAAGGAACAGCATAAGGGAATTTCTTTCTCTTGGTTGGTGGTTGATGGAATTGTCCTGCATCTTTGCTGTGGTGTACGTATGTATAGTGAAAAACAGAGTATATATAGGGTTTGGTACTGTTCACAGTTTCAGGCATCCACTGTGGGTCTTGGAAAGTATCCCGAGGATAAGAAGGACTGCTGTATTTAAAACTGTCAATGAACAATGGAGGGTGCTCAGCCTCTATAGTCATCAGGGAAATGCAAATAAAAAACCATTTCATCACTAAGACAACACATTTCATTATTACAGAATGGCTATATTAAAATGATTGACCATACCAAGCACTGGTGAAGATGTGGAGCAACTGAACTCTCAGAAACACTGCTGGTGGGAGCAGAACGTAAAACCACCATGGCGGAAAACGGACAGTCTGTACTAGAAGCTGAACATACACATACTCAGTGACAGCAATTTCACTGAGTATGCCAATCAATAGTGGCACAGTTTGCTATTACCAAAACAACCAAATATTCATTAACATAGAATGCATACTTTCTGGTGTATTTACAATCGATTATTATAAAGTAATGAAAAAGAAGAAACTATTGCTATACATAACATGCACACATCTCACAATCATCATGTTGAGACAAAGACGCCAGACACCAAAGACGACACACCAAAGAGATCTATTTTAATCAGGTTTTAGAAAACAATAAAAACTAATCTCTGGTGTTAGCAATCTGCCACCTCGGAAGGAAGGTGAGACTGGTCATTTGGATGGGATAAAAAGGGGCTTCTAAGGAGCTGGTAATGCTCTATTTCTTGACTTGGTGGTTATAGGATATGTTTACTTCGTGATATTAATTGAGCTACACACTTAGGATTTGCTCATTTTTCTGTATGCATTTTACATTTTTTAAAAAGTTAAAACATGAAAAATATTTTAATACTTTTTTAAAGTTAAAAAGAGATAAATCCCAAGCTGGGTGCACTGGCTCATGCCTGTAATCCCAGCACTTTGGGAGCCCAGGTGGGTGGATCACATGAGGTCAGGAGTTCGAGACCAGCCTTGCCAACATGGCAAAACCCTGTCTCTACTAAAAACACAAAAATTAGGCAGGCGTGGTGGCGCATGCCTGTTGTCCCAGCACTAGGGAAGCTGAGGCAGGAGAACCCAGGAGACAGAGGTTGCGGTGAGCTGAGATCATGCCACTACACTCCAGCCTGGGTGACAGAGCGAGAATCTGTCTGAAAAAAAAAAAAAAAGATAAATCTGATGATGTCACTTCCTTATGGAATAGCCTTCCATAACACTATCAAGACTACATGACCAAACTCCTGCCTACATCTCGGTCCTTAATTCGCATTGTTATCCCCTTCTTCACCACACTCCAGCCTCACTAGCCTTCTTACTCTCTCATGCATACCAACCTCACTCCTGTCTCAGTGTCTTTGGACTTGCTGGGCCCTTGGCCTGGTGTTCCTTCCCCATATCTGTTCCTGGCCACCTGTTTATCATCCTTTGCATCTGGGTTTCAATATAATCTCCGAACTGCCTTCCCTCACTCTCTACCACAGCCCATCCCACCTCACTTTCCAGCCACTCTCTATCCCAGATGCCAGGCAACATTTTCTATAGAGAGCCAGGTAGTGAATACCTGAGGCTTTGCAGGCCTAACCTCAATGTGTCCACTGTCACGAGGAAGCGGCTGTAGATGATATGTGAATGAGTGGGTGCAGCCATGTTCCCAGAAAACCTTATTTATGGATACCGACGTTTAAATTTTTATATAATTTCCCCTGTCATGAAATCTTTTGATTTTTTTTTCTCCTTCAAGCACTTAAAAATATAAAAACCATTCTTAGCTCACCCACAAAAATTGGCAACTGGGCCAAATTTGGTCCATAGCCAACCCCTGCCCTAACCCCTTACTCCGATTCTTTTCTTCCTAGTCCTTATCGCTGCCTAAAATTATTTCATTTGTTCATGTGTTTATCTCCTCGCTTTACTTACTCTTGGAATTTAAGCTCCAAAAGAGAGGGGCCCCACCTGTTGGGTTCACTATCCTGTGCCCACTGCCCATCACAACACCCGATGCTGTGGAAGACGTGAAGGACCAAGCCAACCTGGATGTGACCTTGGCTTTGGTGTGGATTTTGGTGGTCTTCTTCCGAACTGGGCTCACAGAAGCAGACTCAGGCTCATCCTTCAAACTCTCTGCAATTGAGGATTCCAGTTGGCCTGACGGAGATCGTAAAAGATTTTCTCCTGAGTATAAACTTAGCTTGGGGAGCCGCTCGGGATGAGTTCCAGATTTCATCTTGAACCGAACAAATTCTGCCTCCTCCTTTTTGGTGGGATATTCAATGGTAAACAGACCTGTTAAAAAGACACTGCTGTCATTTTCCCTTCATGGCCAGGACTCCTCTGTCCCTGGTCCCACACTGGAAACATCTGAGTGCACCTTGGCTCACCCCCATCTCCTCCCCTCCGCTCTCACTGATTCTCCGGCACCTCCCCTCTGCTGTCCAGTACAGTGCTCCTGTCCCAGCACACTCATCAGTGACACTGCCAAATGTTGGGTTGTAAGAATGTAAGAATGAATAGGTCTCCTTTCGTACTCATTCTTCAAGACACCTAGCTTCAATCTCACTCTCCCCACCCACGCTGGGGCCTGTTCCATTCAGCCTGTGTGTGTCCTCCCCAGCACCGAATGTAAAGGCTAACTACACAATACATTCCTGGGCCATGCTGTTCCTTCCTCGAGAGTGTTGTTCCCTGTGTCTCCAGCTTTAAGTCAATTCTATCTACTTTCTTGGTTATATTGTATTTATTTATATTCTTGTCTTGCTTTCCCTACTAGACTGGAAAACTTCTAAGGCCAGGGACCTCTCGTCTCTTCACTCACCAGCATTTCTCAAATGTAGGTGCTGAGCATGCAGAAGTACCCCAAGACAGAATTCCTAGCCTCCGGAAATTCCGAGTGGGGGAGCAGGATGGGGGACATAGTCACAATGCTAAGTAGTAAGATGTATAATTAGAACATGTACAAAGTACTGTGGGATCCTTTCTTTCATGTGGGTGGAAAAAAAAGAAAAAATAAATAATTAAGTGCTATGGGAGCCCAAAGGAAGTGTGACCCATTCTGCTAGGGAAGTCAAGGAAGGCTTCCCAGAGAAGGGGCAATCGAAGTCTCTGGGGACAAGGAGAAACTCCCCAGAGAGGCAGTGGGGGAAGCATAGCCCCTCCATGCCCAGCCAGGGGGTGGCACAGAATAGGGGTCAATGTATCCTTGTTCCCAGGGCCATCAGCAGTCCGTAGAGGGGCTCAGTGGTGGAAGGGTCCTGAGGCCCCCCACACTGGCCTTGGGGGATCTCTGTGGGCCTAACAGGGACAGCCTAGAGAGGTGATGCATTTTTCTCTTCTGAGATCCACAAACAGAATGGAGGAGCAGGGGCTCCAAATGGATGATGGGTGATATGTGAGACGGAGCTAAAGGTGAATGTAGATGTGGGGTGGGGACCAAGAGGGACACAGCCAGCCACTGAGAAACCCAGGAAAATAAGACAATCTCATGGAGATGTGCAAGACACTCCAGGAGAGAGCTCAGAAATGCAAGTGGGCCCACGTCACTATTCCTAGCTGTGTGGCCTTAAGTCATCTGAGCCCAATGATCCCACCTGAAATGGGGAAATATCTCTGCCATGCCTACTTCCCTGAAGATTCAGACTGAAGATGGAATGGGCGGTAAAGTAAAGGTCTGTCCCTTGAGATGACCTGCTGGAATCTCAGGACTGGGGAGGCCAGCAGATAGGCCTTCGCCCACCTTTTAGCCTCCTTACCTGCGGCCAGCAAGACAGAGTTAATGAACTGAGTCACTGTCTTCTGAAACCGCTTCTTGATCTCAGCCAGGGCTCGGTTCATCTTATGCACCTTGTCGTCCATGTTGCTGATTCTGCGGTTCAGCTGCAGAGAGGCAAAGGAGGGGGCACGTGTCACCCGCCCCTCGAGGGGCCAGCTGCCTAGCCCAGGATAACTAACACTTGCTCCGGTTCAGAGGATGTGCTATTGCCCGCCCCACAACCCCTACCTGGAACACACCTCTCTCCCTCTCAGCCCAGTGAGTTCCTGCACACAGGCCCAGGCCCGACTCAGGGCCTCTCCTGGGAGGGTTTCCCTGATTCGACTGGGAAGAACTGCTTCTTGCCTTGGACTCTCATCATGCTCAATGCAGCTTGAAGACGGAAGTTAGCACTTTGCCAAGTGATAGCTGTGTTTGAGCCTATCTTCCCACTAGACTGCAAGCTTCTGGAGGGAAGGGACCGAGTCTTGGTCTCCTGTGTGTCTGAGTGCTTGTCACGCAGGCGCTCAGTAAATGCTATTGCATTCATGAGTAAGTGGACGATAAAGCCCTCTGCAGAGCTTTCTCTGCCGGCCTCCCTCTGCAGTGGATGCTGCGGTGCATCCCCCAGGAGCCCCTTCATCCCTCCAGCTGTCAAAACAGTGGCTGCTGACAGTGCCCAGCTGAGAGCCTGCCTCTGGCCAAGGTTACAGAGGCTGACTGGTCACTGCAGGCCACAAAGGCCCAGGACTCTTGCTTCCATTTGGGATTATGCTGAAGGATCATTCTGGCTCCAGGGCTCCCCACGGGATTGCTGAGGACTCTGCCATGGCTGCCCTCTCCCTCTGCCTTCCTTCAGACCCTCAAAGGGGCTGTTCCCAAGAGCAGTCCCCAGTAAACTCCTGCATACTTGGCTCCATTTCACAGTCTTGGTCAACATCTGCTTCGGCTTTCTATAATGCAGCACTGTTTTCAGAATCTGCCTCAGTGTATTGGTCTGTTTGTCCCTATGTTACATTTCCTTAAGACAGTTATGCTCTTTGAATTACTGCGTCATTTAAAATAACCTCTCAGTCTTCTACTACACTTAGGTTGGGTTTTCCAGGAGACCCAACCTAAGACCTGCTCTGAACAGCTGGGGCATGTCAGTGGCACTGCAAAATCAGGCCCAGATTCCAGAGGTAGTTATATTCGGTCTTTCTCTCTAGGAAGCCTTCCGATTTCCTCAGCCAACAGCAACTGCTCCCTCTGCTGAACTTCCACACGTGTCCCTTCCTGTTCTTTCTGCCCTGGGTCCTGTTCATTTTCTTTTTTTTTTCACTTCCTTTGTCCCTAAACTCATTTAGCTCCTTGAGAGGAAGATCTATCATCTCTACATCTCCCACGTAACACAGAGAAGGCAGGAAAAAGCATTTCTCCTGTGGAATTTAAGCCTCAAGTGGCAAGAGTGGGGTGGGCAGTATCAGATTTCCTGATGAACAACAAAGTCAGCCCATGAGTTCTTTATACTGCAGGCAGGAAATCTATGAAGGATGTCCCCAACAAATGGCAAAGCCTCAACCATCCTTCTGACTCTTGGCCCCAGTTGCTGCTTCTGTGCTCATCTTATTTATTTATTTATTTGAAATTTATACCCAGCCTCTTTCCAAAAAGGACCTGAGGTGGCACACTGGGCTAATAAAGCATTTAAACAGAGGCTGTTGTCTCGCTTCCTAAGTGCTGCCTTGATGGAAATATTTAGTGAGGAGCCAGGCCTCAGGGCTGTAAAAGCTGGGACCGCTATTCTGCCTGTCTCTCTGATGGGTGGCTCTTTCCAGGGCAATGGGTGTCTGGGGAAGACATTTAACAAGCTTCTCAGTGACAGGGACTTGGAGGGAGGAGGCTGCTCCCGCCCCCACCTCCAGCCTTACAGGGCGACCATGGTTTTGCTAACGAGTGATCACCAACCCCAAATAAACACCCACAGATGGAACTGAATGGACTGTAAAAGTGGGGGTGTGTTAAAGCAGGGTGGGCCCTTATGCATCACCACACAGATGAGAAAACTGAGACCCAGACAGGGAAGGGACTGGCCCAAGGCCCTATGGCCTCTTCCTAGCCGAGGCCTTCTGCCAGCCCCAACACTCAGCACATTTTCTTGGAAGCTCCCTGCAGCTCTCACGGTCCAAGAATCCAAGATAAGCTAATTTTCTAAGCCTCAGGATTTCATGTAAAATATCCTGAGATGCTTAACCATGTGGTTAAGGACAACATTTGGAAATCCCATTATCCACAAGAAAACATATTTACTCATTGTTTCTGTTTATCTTGTTAGAAAGTTGTCATACATAATACACATGCTTGCACTCTCAAAAGAGGTTATGATCAGAATTATTTTTTTGGCAAGTCAATCTTGGTCAACATCTGCTTCAGCTTTCTATAATGCAGCACTGTTTTCAGAATCTGCCTCAGTGTATTGGTCTGTTTGTCCCTATGTTACATTTCCTTAAGACAGTTATGCTCTTTGAATTACTGTGTCATTTTAAATAACCTCCCAGTCTTCTACTGCACTGTCAAACCATGCCTTGATAAGCTTCCCTTAATAGAGACTCTACCTTCTAGCCCAGCATGCTCCACTAGAAATATAATGTGAGCTACACGTGTAGTTGAAAACGGTCCTAGTAGCCACATTAAAAACATTTTTAAAAGGGAAAATTAATTCTAATTATCTATTGATTTAAACCAGTATATCAAAAATAGGGTTATATCAACATATCATCAAAATAGTCAATTATTGAGAAATTTTACATTCTCAATTCACACTAAATCTTTTTTCTTTCTTTCTTTTTTTTTTTTTTAGAGATGGAGTCTCGCTCTGTTGCCCAGGCTGGAGTGCAGTGGCTTGATCTCCACTCACTGCAAGCTCCGCCTCCTGGGTTCACGCCACTCTTCTGCCTCAACCTCCCCAGTAGCTGGGACTACAGGTGCCCGCCATCACACCTGGCTAATTTTTTGTATTTTTAGTAGAGACAGGGTTTCACCGTATTAGCCAGGATGGTCTCCATCTGCTGACCTCGTGATCCGTCCACCTTGGCTTCCCAAAGTGCTGGGATTACAGGCGTGAGCCACTGTGCCTGGCCAGCATTAAGTCTTTGAAATGCAGTGTGCGTTTCCATGAAGAGCCCATCTCCGTTTGGACTTGTCACATTTCAAGGGCTCAATCGCCATGTGTGACTCATGGCTATAATATTGGACAGCACAGCTCTAGACTTCTAATTCCATCTTGAGGAGGTTGCTTTAAGGTAAGAAAATAAGACTTGAATTCCTAGGGGCTTTTCTAGGCCTAAGGGGCTTCTTGGGTACACAGACTGAGAGTGATTTCTCTCAGCTGCTCATGGGGGTCTTGAATTGCTTATATCTTGGTTCTCAGCTGCATTCCAAATTTCAGAGATAATCAGACAAGAGGTTGCCAGAAAAATGAAGCATTGCTGCAATTTTATGAGAATAAATAATTTTCTAATATCCATTGCCTTTGATAAGAAAAGTAGATTCACACTTTTAAAACGCAATCTAAAAAGGTTTCCAAGAAACATAGATAGGTGACTTTGTACCCAGTGCATACTTAATCACTTAACAATAACTTTTTCTGGCCAGGCACAGTGGCTCACGCCTGTAATCCCAGCACTTTGGGAAGCTGAGGTGGGTGGATCATTTGAGGTCAGGAGTTTGAGACCAGCCTGGCCAACATGGTGAAACCCCGTCTCTACTAAAAACAAAAATGAGCTGGCGCGGTGGTGCGCACCTGTAATCCCGGCTGCTCGGGAGCCTGAGGGCACGAGGATTGCTTGAACCTGGGAGGCAGAGGCTGCAGTGAGCCAAGATTGCACTACTGCACTCCAGCCTGGGTGACAGACAAGGCTTGGTCTCAATTAAATAACAATAGAATAGAATAGAATAGAATAGAATAGAATAGAATAGAATAGAATAGAATAGAATAAAACCAATGGCCTTTCATGGTTAGAGTGTGGAACCAAATTGACAGGGCAGATGTATCAATAAGCAAGATCATTCATCTCAGCCCAAATGGACTCAAATTCTTGCCGGTAGTTTGCTCTTTGAAGTAACCAATGCATGCTGGATTCACAGGTACATGCGTTTCTCCAGTGCTTCCTCTTCTCCTCTCCTACCAGATTCCACACGACCCTCTGGCACACAAGAGTCAAGCTAGATGATAATTGGTGCCCATGCTTTTGCCCCTTCCATTATATTGAGAGAATTTCAGAGTTTAGAGGGAATGAGACTTCTTTATTTCTACATCTCCAGCAGCCAACTTGGCCTGCTGCAAGTGATAATAAATGTTTACTGAATTTGTTAATGGATTAATGAAGGTGAAATGCTGCTGGACTGAAAATGTAGTGGGGGAGAAAAAAAACAGATGCAATGTTTTCCTCCAGGAGTAACAAAGGAGACCCCTAACAAATGCCCATACCCTATGTCCTTATTGGACATTGGGTTGGTTGCCCTTGCTGGGCTCTGCCAGCTTTGAGCATCTGTCAGCTTGTGGCATACAGTGGCAAGTGCCCACACAGCTTAAGAGCTTCTTGCTCAGGATGATCATATAATCTATCATCCAAACCAGGACACTTCTGAGGGGAACACATAGTGCCGTTTACAATTGCTCCAGGTGTGTAATTGCTCCGGTATAAACTGGGACTGGCTCTAGGCAAATTGAGAAGTGTGGTCATCCTGCTTTTGCTTCCAGGAGCCTTCCCTTAGTGGGCAGAGTGCCCTATGGGGAGCTCAAATAGTCTGCTCTACCCACCTAAGCTTTGGTTACCCCCATCTTGTGTTGAGGTCAAGTGTTCTCTTTCGGGATATACACTCAGGGTGTAGGGACTGTGTCCTCTTAATCCTCTCCACCTCTCTCCCTGATGTTGCCTTGACATCACCAGATACACAGTAGGATCCATTATGACCCATTGAATGGAAGAATTGGACTCCCAGTCACCACAGTATTCTCATCCACCCAAAAAATATTTGGTAAAGACTTAATTTGAAGTAGTCCTCATGCTGGGGGCCCTGGGACAATAGACATCAGAGGGAATCACAGGGAATTTTCAATTTGTAGGGCAGAGAGACTTGAAAAGAAAGGAGTCTAGAATGGAGGTTGTCACCGCCAGCGGGGCTGAGCAGAGGGAGAGACTAACTCTACTTGGGATGGGAAGAGGGTGGTAGAGAAGGTCATCAACATGTACTGGTAGTTATTCTACTCAGTATCATTTCTTCTGGTAACAGCACTTTGATTTTCCTTTAGGGAAACTCTTCTGCCTTATCCTTTGCCCAGGTGGTTCATTTGAGACTAATCTTACACCTTGGCCCCAGGATGGACATAAGCCTCAAGCTTGGCCAGTGGGAGCAATACATACGCCTGGCCACAGGAAATGTTTCACATATGGGCAGTTAATAGAGCCAATGAGTGTTGATGCTGGCATTTCTACTGGAGTGTGTAGGAAAGAGAAGTCCTTCTTCTTCCAGGGGCACTAAAGCTAGTATAATAATAGCCCAGAGATGTTCATGGTCATCTTGTCATCAACAGGAAAAATCTCCTTGAGAAGGAAGCCAACAAAAAATAAAGCAGAGCCAAGAGATGGGAAGATCTGGTGGAATCATTTCAGGGCCTGGATCCAGCCATGCCTGAAAGTGCATATTGACAGACTTCTCAGTTTATTGAGCCACTATATTTTTTTTCATGCTTAAGCTAGTCCACACTGGATTCTGTCACTTACAACTGGGAGACTCTTAATTGATATAAGAAGTTTCACAGAGAAGGTGGTACTAAGAGTAGGCAGTGAATAATGGCAGAGGAAGAGGCAGGGCTTTGCATGGGAGGGTGGTGGGGAGTAAGGGCAAAAGCCCTGAAATGTGAAAAAGCAACTCACGTTGAGATGCCCAGGGGTCAGGGCAGGGTGCCTGGTCTGCCTTGCCTTACCCGTTTTTCATATGCCATTCCATGAGGACAGTTGTTTGCCGACACAGCAAGTGTTACTGTCTCATTCAGGGAGGTGAAGGTGACCGTGATGGAGTCCTGTCCCAGCACCTTTAGCTTCATTTCCTCATTCACCTGTAGATGAAGAAACAGTACTCAGAGAATCCCTGCTTCTATGGCCCCAGCCACCCCTTCCTGACCCACTACAAAGCACAAAGCCCCTGTTGGCTCGGGGCAGAAGATTTGTAAGAGCTTTCCAGTTCTTATGTTAGAATTCAGCTTCATGGAGAAGACAGAACAATTCCAGGCTCCCCTGGGGGACCCACTGAAAAAGTAAATGATGCTTTCTTATTCCTGCTCCTTCCCTTTCCAACTCAAGCATGAAACCCACTGTGACTGGCAGATGAATCAGCTTCAGTTCTGGTAAAGATGAATTGGGAATGCAGCTTGGATCAGAGGGTAACCCTTTATCCCTGAATCAGACAGATGTGTCCGCTCAGGCACCAGGTCTGACTCTGACTCTTGTCCTACAGCGGTAGGAAGGTGACCACTTGGCAGGAAGCACCGGAAAGCCGGCTGAAGATGGGTGGGAAGATGTCAAAGAGGACCCAGAAGGGCCTGGGCCACACATACTCAGCCCCTTCCCCTAAAGTCAACAAATATGTCATTACTCTTCTCCTGAGGAGGAGCCAAAGATGGGTGGAAAAGGGGCAGCTACTCTTTATCATCACTTCCAAAAGAGGGGGATTTCCTTTAAGCAGTACCAGACTGGAGATTGTGGGGGAATGAGTTGCCCTTATAACAACTCACTCCTTACTGAGAGTTCTGTGGTCTATGGGTGAGTCCCAGTTCTGCCTCCTGATAACAAGCCAGTTGGCTTCGCTGAATCTTAACTTCTTCTACATGAAATCACTGAGTGGCTATTATCAGGATCAAATGAGATAAAAATGGTGGAAGTGGCTTTGTAAGCCATTAAAGCCTATGCCCAGCATGAGCAGATATTGTCAGGGCAAGGTACAATTTGAGGTAGAGCAACTCACATTTAAGGCTGTTGAACAATTTGCATGTGCAGAGCACAATTTATATGCAGGGACCCTCCCGGAGAGCCTCAGAGTGTGCAGCCCTACACTGCTGTGCTTCTCTCAGTCTTCAATGTACCTGACCTACAATATCCCCTTACCTACAAATACCCCCAGGATGCCTCTGAACCAAAAACAAAACAAAACAAAACAAAACCACTCTCTGCTTCGCTCCTTCCATTTCCTTCTACTATTTCAGTTGCTTACCCCAGGGTCTACACTTAACTTCCTTACTTCTGAGTTTCTTCCTCACACCCTGCAGCCTGGAGACTAGTTCCCTCCAGCACCCTGAAAGCACTGAACTATGACGTGCCAAGTCTTTTGACATCTTCAAACTTGATCACTCTCACTTAAAAGAAACTGTCGGCCGGGTGCGGTGGCTCACGCCTATAATCCCAGCACTTTGGGAGGCCAAGGTGGGCAGATCACGAGGTCAGGAGATCGAGACCATCCTGGCTAACATGGTGAAACCCCGTCTCTACTAAAAATACAAAAAAAATTAGCCAGGCATGGTGGTGGGCGCCTGTAGTCCCAGCTACTCAGGAGGCTGAGGCAGGAGAATAGTGTGAACCTGGGAGGCGGAGCTTGCAGTGAGCTGAGATCACACCACTGCATTCCAGCCTGGGTGACAGAGTGAGACTCTGTCTCAAAAAAAAAAAAAAAAAAAAAAGAAAAGAAAAAAAAAGAAAGAAAGAAACCCTCCTTTCTCTTGTCCTCCTTCTAGAGAGATGTAGTATAGAGCCATGGTTGGGAGCTCAAGCTTAGCAGTTGAGCAGGGGTCAAATCCCAGCATTGCCATTTACCAGTTGGGCAATTCTAGACACATTGGTTAGCTTCTCTGAGCCTGGGGACAATAATAGTAAAAAGTAAGGTAAAAGTAAAAAGTTTTATCCCATGAAATTTTCTCATGGGATGGTTAGCCAATTTCAGCAGATTTCATAGCTTAGCGTAGTACAGCTTTTATTTATTAATTTTGCCCCCTGGATGGTTTCTCTTTCTCTCCCCCAAACGCCCAAGTATGGCAGCTCTACAAACCACAGACTTGTCTTCTTGAGAGTTCATTAGCCAGCCCATTATACTTATCCATTATCCCCAATCTCTCACACTAGGTCAGGGTCCATGTCACAGTAGCCCAGAGAGATATGGCCACTGAACCAAATAAGCATGTCTAAAATCATTTTGGTCACTGATCCTCTCAGAAACTTCTCTGTTTCCGCCCAGACACATAATCCATCATGGAGTCATCTACAATTCTCTCTTCCTTTCATCTATCCCTTACAGGCCATGCCTGTGCACCACTGAGTTCTTTTATTGAAATGACCCCTTTAAAAAATATGGCTGCTATTTTTAATGCTGTTGGGTCTGGCTAGTAACTCCCCAACTAGTTTCTCCACTAGCCCACCCACTGGTCTCTCTCCAGTCAACCAAAAATGCTAGACTGAGCATTTCAGTCCTCAGCTTAAAAATTAACCAGCTGGTTCTACTCCCGGTATAGCTGAGTCAGTGTCTGACAGGCTGCCTTCCTCATAGATAACTATAAGCTTGAAAAAATTAAAAAAAAAAAAAGCAATGACCCAAAGGCTATGAAGAGTGAACAAATGCAGGCAGACTTTGAAGAGGAGTCAAAATTTAAAAGAAAGGAGCAGCATGGGATAAGGTTTTGTTTTGCAGCTTTAGCTTGAGGGCAGGCCACAGTCATGGCCAAACTCCACCATCTTTCTGGCCTGAAGAACCCAGAGGACAGAACCTGGAGCAACCACAGTCATGGGAAATTGTAGAAAGAATTCCAGAAAGGACAGCACCAGAGAAGGAGAGGCCAGAATTCTGTATATAAACTGTCCCTGTCTCTGGCTGATCCTTGAACCATGCTTGAGCAGGGAAGACTCAAGACACCTTACGGTTGAAGAAACAAACAAACAAACATAAAAACTGAACGGAGATGTGAGCTTCTGCAAGTGAAACAAAGTTTGTGGTTTCAGTCTAACCAAGTTCATTGCCTATTAAAACAAGAATATCAACACTCTTCAGAGAAATAGACCAGAATTCAGACACTCCACTACGTAACATTCATAATGTCCACCTACAGTCCAAAATTATTCAATATGTGAAGAACCAGTGAAATGTGAGCTGTTCTCAAGGCAACAGATAATCAACAGAGGCCAACTCTGTCTGATAACACCCAGACATTGAAATTTTCAGACAAGGACTTTAAAACACTAATTTAACTACACTAGATGAGGTAAGGGAAAATGTACTTGTAAGAAATTATAAAATACAGAATCTCAGCAGAGAAATAAAAAATATAAAAGTAACTAAGTGGAAATTCTAGAGCTGAAAATATGTAAATCTGAAATTTTAAATTATTATATTATTATCGTAATAGTAGAATGGAGATGACACAATAAATTCACTGAACTTGAAGACAGATCAAGAGAAATTACCCAATCTCAAAAGTAAAGAGAAAAATAATGTGAATAACAACAACATAAGAGAGCTTCAGGAACCCTTGGGACAATATCAAAAGGTCTAAAATAGACATAATTAGAGTCTCAGAAGAAAAGGAGAAAGATTGGAGCAGGTTTTTTTTTCTTTCTTTCTTTTTTTTTTGAAACGGAGTCTCGCTCTGTCACCCAGGCTGGAGCGCAGTGGCCGGATCTCAGCTCACTGCAAGCTCCACCTCCCAGGTTTACTCCATTCGCCATTCTCCTGCCTCAGCCTCCCGAGTAGCTGGGACTACAGGCGCCCGCCACCTCGCCCAGCTAGTTTTTTGTATTTTCCAGTAGAGACGGGGTTTCACCAGGTTAGCCAGGATGGTCTCGATCTCCTGACCTCGTGATCCGCCCATCTCGGCCTCCCAAAGTGCTGGGATTACAGGCTTGAGCCACCGCGCCCGGCCTGCAGGTTTTTTTTTCTAAAGAAGATTTAGAAGATTCCCCAAATTTGATGAAACAAATTTAAATGAATTTACAGACTCAAGAAGCTCAGTAAATGGAATAAATATGAGGACAACTACACCTAAATGTATCAGTTAAACTTAGAAAACCAAAGAAAAGAGAAAATCTTGCAAGCAGGTAAAGAAAATAAACAGTGACTTGAATAACTACAGACTTCTTATAAACGATGGAAGACAGACACAGTGGAACATCTTTAAAATGCTGAAAGAAAATAAAAATCATCCCAGAATCATATCCAGCAAAAATATCCTTTAATAAAGAGTTTTTTTTTTTTTTTTTTTTTTTTATCATGAAAGAAAACAGAGAATACATTGCCAGAAGATACGCACTTCAAGAAAGCCAAAGGAAGTTCTTCCGGCTGAAGAGAAATGGTACCAGAGGGAAACCTGGATCCTCAAAGAGTAATGAAGAACAATGGAAATAGTAAACATCTGGGTAAAAACAAATTGGCCCCTGCAGCCTCCAAGACAGCATGCAAACTCCCCAGCCTGACATCCAGTGCCTCCCGCCTCCACCTGACACCATACATACCTCTTGCTCCACCTGTCTTTCACAAGAAGCACTTGTGACCTCTTAAAAATTACACATTTAGTCCCAACTTCAACCTTTGCAGATTCTGCTCCTACTACTTAGAAGATTTTTGCCTCCTCCTCCTCTCTATGTGAATCACACACACTCACCCCCATGCTACAACCCCAGGGCCACCTTCTTTTCCAGGCCACTCCTGACTTCACATGCCTCTATTGTGCTTTTCTGCATGCAGCTCCAGGAAATATATAACAGTGAACTAAAATGCATTACTAACATACTTTACTGATGTCAAAGCACTTTCCCCTCCATTATTTCATTTCTTCTCATGAAAGTACCATGAGGCCGGAGGGCAGTTCTGGTGACCCACTTTGTATAGATGAGACAACTGAGACTCAGAGAAGCTGAAAGGTTTTTGCAAAGTTGCACAGCCACAGTCTGGCAAAGTTGGCACTAGTACTTAGCTCCTCAAATTCTTACCACAGTTCTCTGCTTGGCCACACTAACACACAACTTATGATGCCTGCCTTCAACTGATTTCTAATCTTGGATTATAAACTTTTCATACAGCTATGAAAAGTTAAACATTAAGTAAACAACACAACACACCCCTAGACTGGGGATCTCAGACCTGGCCACGCCTCAGAAATGTTTGCGAAAACCACAGAAATCCAAAACTCCTAACATACCAACTGAGTCAGGGTTGCTCTGGGGCTGTGCCTGGGATCTTTATTTTATAAAAAGTCCCAGAGGTGATTCTGATACGCAGCCAGAGACGAGAACCTCTTCCTGACATTAATTACCAAGTGACTCATCCAAACTGTGTGCTCTGTGGGAAGAGAGAAATGGGTGTGGGATGGGATGGCACAAAGGAGGGGAGTCTGGGCAGGGCTTTGAAGGAATTTGGGAGGCCATTTGCACTGGCAAAGAGAGGAGGGGGTGCATTTCAGGCCAAAGGAGTAGGAAAGGTGAGACATGTTCAAGGGAGTGAATATTCCTGAGCAGAGGTGTGGTCTGAGGAATCAGAGCATAAGGAGAGTCAGTGGCCAGTGTAGAGGATGAACCAAGAGGACAAGAAACAGGAGACTCCAGGGGGCTGGAGCCCTCCCGTGCACTCCGAGTGCTTGTGTCCGCAACCTTACTGTGGGGCTTTTCTCTCAGGCCAGCTTGAGTGGATGCTATGTTCTGTGATCTTTCTCTGAATCCCAGCACTCCCTTCTCTCACAGTTCTTATCTGTGTCTAATCTGTGTTCTTATTACTCCCTTAGACTTCTGAGTTCCTTGATAAGTTTTGTTTCTCCTTCCATCCTCTGATTGGTGATTCTCAACTGGGGGCAATTTTGCCCCCCAGAGGCTACATTTGGTGATGCCTGAAGATATTTTTGGTTGTCACAACTGGAGAAGGGGATACTACTGGAATCTAGTGGGATGCTAAACATCCTACAATGCACAGTTCTACCAAAGAAGTATCCATCTCAAAATGTCATTAGTGTCAATGATGAGGAACTCTGCCACAGATAAGTGACAAGCACACTTAGTTGCTTTATTAATAAGTTTACTAATATATTATTAATAATTCAGCCCTCTTTATTATATGTTATTTAATAAATCTTTGGTGAATAATTATCTGAACAGCCAAATGAATGAAAAGAGTTTGTATCTATCAGTCACTTTTGACTTCTAGATTGTTTTATTTTATAGATAATAAAATAAAATAAAAACAAAAACTGAGGAGACCAATATAGAATTGCTAATTTTTATTATTGCCACACATAGGCATTAAAAATAAAGCTATCAACTACTATAACCGTGACTTCATAAAACATATTTTAACAGTAAAAATAGAATAATATTAATAATAAAAATTACACAGGAAGGATATTACCAAGAAATGTCTGTAAAGCAGCCAATAGTTTAGGCTGGTGAAGAGTTCCCTTCAGCCAACCTGGACCACCATCCACCAACTTGGGAGCCTCTGAATAAGATTATGAGCTCCTTCAGGGCAGGATTCCTGTCTTATGGGTAGCCCTGGGCTTTTAATGCTAGGCAGTGCATGGCAGGATGCCAAGGCCCTCCCTGTGACAGTGATGCTCACTGCCACCCAACCTGTGCTGCCCATCCATACCTTGTATTCCAGGGAAAGCAGAGTCTCCGTCCTGGAAGTCCAGCTCCATTTGTGGACTACATAGCCCTGCGGGTCATTGGTGGTCCCACCTTCCTCATCCAAGATTAATACATATGGGCAACTAGGAGAGATACAGAAGTGAGTAGCTGCCACTGGGCCCCTGAAGGAAGCTCTCATCACTGCAGGCTATGGGCAGGCAGGTCTGTAAGACTCAGTTCCAGGCTGGAGGAATGGTGGAACCCTGCAGGCAGCCTCACTTTCCCCACTTGCTATGGTCTGAGGCCCCTTAACACCTGTTGATGCTACTGGAGGAGCCCATTCTGAGAGAGATGATGAAGGCTCAGGTTAAACACAAGAGGGGAAGAAATGGGATTTGTGCTCTGTTGCCTAGTAGCCCAAGTGTATAATAGGCATCAAGATGGGAACTGGAATACCTATAACATAAGAGTAAGTCATTTCTTCCGAGAACAGTTCCTTATGAAAAGTCAGGCAAATCCAGACATGGTGGCTTATGCCACCCCGTGTCATCCCAGCACTTTGAGGGGCTGAGGCAGGAGGACTGTTTGAGGCCAGGAGTTTGAGATCATCCTGGTCAACACAGTGAGACCCTGTCTCTACAAAAAGTTTAAAAAATTATCTAGGCATTGTGGCGCATGTCTGTAGTCCCAGCTAACCCAGGAGGCTGAGGTGAAAGGATCACCTGAGCCCAGGAGTTCGAGGCTGCAGTGAGCTATAATCATGCCACTGCACTTCAACCTGGGTGACAGAGTGAGAGCAAGACCCTGTCTCAAAACAAAAACAAAAACAAAACAAAAAAGAAAAGCCAGACAATATCAACTTTTGGCTGGCAAGAATATGCACTTCTCTTAAAAGATGCCACAGAAGTAGTGTGTTCATGCCTCTCCGTCCACTCCTGGTACAAAACATTTTTTCCACTAAATAATTCTTCCATTAATATAACTAACAATCAAGATCTTAGTGCTCTGGGGTACCAAGTGGAGTAGGACTTGGGAAGGTGTCCTTCTCATTGGCTGTGGCATAGACACAGCAAGGAAAGGCTGAGCCTTAAAGTTCCTATGTCCCTGCAGAAACAGCCTCAGCCCTGCCTCACTGCCTTACTAGACCTCTGGACACCGCCTGGCTTCTTCTTTAACCAGGGACTCATAGTCACCATTTCAGTCCCCCCTACATCACCCTCAGAGGTACTTCCATGAGACTAGTACTCTTCCAGTCTACTTACCTGGTTTTTAGGTTGTAGTGAACACAGCCCTGACCTTCAGCATTAAATAGGGCCAGCAAGGAGAAGCCAGGTATGTCATTAAAGAGGCAAGTGATGGTTCTCCCTCTGCAGCATGTGGGGATCTGACATATAGCGATGTTTCCAGAGGGATAGCTGGCAGAAATGTTCAGGTAGAACTAACAGAAAACCCCCCTGGTTCTGCTCTCAGTTGTCCCATTGAAGCAAGTCCATATGTCAAAGTGGTAGCTATTTGGTGCATCATTCTCCATCTTCAAACACCCTCCTTGCATTTTGCATAGGTAACAATTATATGATCATGGAACCCAATGATGACCTAGCTGTTTTTCTGTATCTTCTTTCTATTTTCTCACAACCACCTTGTGGTAGGTAGTATTATCTTCCTCTCACAGATGAGTAGGGTCCCCCTGGGTCTAATGGGTTTCCTGAGACATGGAACTTTCAGTGTAAAACCTAAAAAGTCCCAGGCAAACCAGGATGAGTTGGTCACCCTATAGATGAGGAATCCAAAGTGCAGAAAATTATCTGCCTCATGTCACATCACAAGGAAGTGGCAGAGCCAGGACTTGATCTCTAAGGCCAGCAATATTTCCAATGCTGTCAGGCTGCTCCCACTTCTGACAAATCAAGGAGGACAGGTAACGTCTCCTTGTTCATTTTCTAGTAAAGAGGCCCCAAGAAGCACTGGTCCTGACTAAGGAGGACATGGTATGGGCAGGACATTCCTGTGTGCAGGAATTTCACAAGCAGTACTCCAGACACAGACACATTTCAGAATGAAAGCAGAAAGAAAAGGAAATGAAGAAAAATGAAGATTCTCAGGGACCTACAGGGGGCCATCAAGCTTACCAACATATGAATAATAGGAGTCCCAGAAGGAGAGACAAGAGAAATTAGGGTAGAAGGAATATCTGAAGAAATAATGCTGAAAACTCCCCAAATTTGATGAAAGACAATAATATACATGTTCAAGAAGCTTAACAAACTCCAAGTAGGATAAATTCAAAGATATTCTCATTGAGACACATTATAATTCAACTGTCAAAAGACAAATACAAAGAGGGAATCTTGAAAGCAGCAAGAAAAAAGAGATTCACCATATATAAGAGACCTTCAATAAGATTAATGGCTGATTTCTCATCAGAAACCATGGGGTTAAGAAGGCAGCAATATGAAATACCTAAAGACCTTAAAGGAAAAAAATAAAACTGTTAACCAACAATTCCATATCAAGCAAAATTATCCTTCAAAAATGAAGAAATTAAAACATTCCCAGATAAACAAATATTGAGGAAGTTAATCACTAGTAGACCTGCCCTGCAAAAAAACACTGAAGGGAATCCTTCAGGCTGAAATGAAAGGACACTAGACAGTGACTCAAACTCATACAAAGAAAAAAAGAACACTGGTAAAGTTAACTATATAAGTAAATATAAAATCCAGTATTGTATTTTCAGCATATAATTTTTCTTTTTTTCCTATATGACTTGAAAGATAAATGCATAAAACAATAATTGTAAACCTATGTTAATGGGCACACAATGTATCTATAAAACATAATTCTTTGATAACAACATAAAGGGGAAGGGATAGAGCTATATAGGAGCAGAGTTTTATATATTATTGTGGCAAGTTATTAATTCAAACTAGCGTGTTAATTGTAATACACAGGTATATTAGTTTCCTAGGGCTATCATAACAAAGTACGATAAACTGGATGGCTAAAAGCAACATAAATTTATAATCTCACAGTTCCAGAGGCTAAACATCCAAGATCAAGGTGTCAACAGGGTTATGCTTTGGAAGGCTCTGGGGAAGAATCCTTCCTTGCCCCTTATAGTTCCTGATGATTGCCAGAAATCTTTGGTATTCTTTGGATTGTACATGCTTCATTTCAATCTCTGCCTCAGTCATCATATAGCTTTCTTCTGTGTGTGTGTGTGTGTGTGTGCGTGTGTGTGTGTGTGTATGTGTGTCTGTCTGATCTTCTTATAAGGACACTAGTCATTGCAGTAGGGGCCACCCCAACAATATGACTGCATCTTAAAATTTACAACTTCAGAGCCCCTATTTCCAAATGTGGTAATATCCTGAGGTTCCATGTGGTTACAAATTTTGGGAGACATCATTCAACCCATTATACCAAGACAACCCTAAGGAAATAACTTAAAAATATGGAGAAAAGAAAATGAGAAGTAAATCAAAATGGCATGCTATAAAAAGTCAGACACAAAAAGAGAAAGTAACGAAGGAACTGAGAAACAAAGATGGTATAAGACATATAGAAAACAAATAGAAAACTTAAAGAATTAAGTCCTTCTGTATCAGCAATTACTTTAAACAGAAATAGATTAAACTCTCTAATCAAAAAGGCCAGAGCTGAGACATGAGAATCGCTTGAGCCCAGGAGGTGGCGGCTGCAATGAGCCAAGATTGCACCACTGCACTCCAGCCTGGGTGACAGAGTGAGACTCCATGTCAAAAAAAAAAAAAAAAAAAAGAAAGAAATAGAGGATTTGAACATACAGAATCCCACCCAACAACAGCAGAACACACATTCTTCTCACACTCACATGGATCATTCTCCAGTACAGACAATATGTTAGGCCACAAAACAGGTCTCAATAAATTGAAACCATAGAAAGTATCTTTGTTGATCACAATAGAATGAAACTAGAAATCACTAACAAAAGAAAATTGTGAAAATTCACAAATACATGAAAATTAAACAACACACAAACAACAGGTGGATAAAAAAATCACAAGGGAAATTATAAAATACTTTGAAGTGAATGAAAACAAAACACAACATATCAAAACTGATGCGAGAAAGGCAAAGCAACACTCAGAAACAAATTTATAGCTGCAAATACCAACATTAAAGAAAATGAAGATCTCAAATCAATAACCCAATTTTCTACCTTAAGGAACTAGAAAAAGAAAAGCAAACTAAAGCAAAGCTAGCAGATGGAAGAAAACAATAAAAAATCAGAGGGGAGAAAAACAGAATTGAGAATAGAAAAATAGAATGAACAAAACCAAAAGTTGCATCTTTGATAAATCAAGAAAGCACAAACTTCTAGCAGACTGACTAAAAAAAAGACTCAAATTCCTAAAATCAGAAATGTAAATGGGACCTTATAGAAATAAAAAAAAAATCCTAATAATACAATAATACGAACAGCTGTACACCATAAAGTTAGATAACCCAGATGGACAAATTCCTAGAAACACATAAACTACCAGAAGTGACTCAAAAAGAAATAAAAAACCTAAATAGAACTATAGCAAGTGAGGAGATTAAATCAGTAATGAAAAATCTCCCAACAAAGAAAAGCCTAGGACCAGATGGCTTCACTGGTGAATTCTACCAGACATTTAAAGAATTAATACCAATCCTCCTCAAGCTCTTCCAAAAAATAGAAGAGCAGACCTGAACACTTCCTAACTCATTCTATGAGGCCAGGGTTATCTTGATACCAAAGTCAGACAAATACATAAAAATAAAACTTCCCATATCCCTTATGAATATAAACATAAAGTATCTTAACAAAATACCAGCAAACCAAATTTAGCATCAACCTATCAAAAGGATTATACACCATGAGCAGGTGTGGTTTATCCCAGGAATGCAAGTATGGTTCAACACACAAAAATCAATGTAATGTACCATAGTAATAAAATGGCAGGGGTGGGGGGGGAATCATAATCATTTTAACTGATGAGGAAAAAGCATTTGACAAAATTCAATACCTTTTCATGATTAAAAAAACACTCAACAAATTCGGAATAGAAGGGAACTCCTGCAACATATTAAAAGCCATATATGGAAAAACTCACAACTAACATCATAATCAATGATGAAAGAATGAAAACTTTTCCTCTAATATAAAGAACAAGACAAGTAGGCCTGCTTTCACCAGTTCTAATCAAAATTGTACTGAAAGTTCTGGCCACAGCAAATAGCAACAACAACAACAAAATAATAAAAAGCCTCAAAATTGGAAAGGAAGAAGTAAAATTACCTCTGTTGGCAGATGACATGATTTCATATATAGAAAATTCTAAAGAACCCACACAAAAAAATCTAGAGCTAACACATAAATTTAGAAAAGTTACAGATATAAGATCAACACACACAAAAGAGTTGCCCTCATGAACACAGGATGTCTTTCCTGTGTTTTTTAGGTCTTCTTTAATTTAATTTGGCAATGTTTTATAGTTTTCAGTGTACAAGTTCTGTACCTCTTTGTTATTTATTCCTAAGTATTTTAATCTTTCTGATCCTGTTGTAAATGGCATAATTTCCTTTTGTTCATTGCTTTTTTGTTCTTGTTTATACACCATTTTGTACTGCTTGTTGCCAGTGCTTATGGGTTGGAAGAATTAATATTGTTGGCCAGGTGTGGTGGCTCATGCCTGTAATCCCCGTACTTTGGGAGGCAGAAGTGGGTGGATCACTTGAGGTCAGGAGTTTGAGACCAGCCTGGCCATCATGGCCAAACCTCATCTCTACTAAAAACACAAAAATTAGCCAGGCGTGGTGACACACACCTGTAGTCCCAGCTATCTGGGAGGCTGAGGCAGGAGAATTGCTTGAGCCTGGGAGGCAGAGGTTGCAGTGAGCCGAGATGGCACCACTGTACTCTGGCCTGGGTGACAGAGCAAGACTCAGTCTCAAAAACAAACAAACAAACAAACAAACAAAAAACTGTTAATGGTATCACTCCCCAAAGTGATCTACAGAATCAAAGCAATGCCTATCAAAATCTTATTGGCTTTTTTTTTGTAGAAATGGAAAACCTGACTGAAAATTTACATGAAATGGTAAGAGATTCCAAGCAACCAAAATAGTCTTGAAAAAAAAAAAAAAAAAGTGGGAGACTCACACTACCTTATTGCAAAACTTACTACAAAACTACAATAGTCAAAACAGTGTGGTACAGGCATAAAGACAGACATATGTGTTAATGGCTTAGAATTAACAGTCCAAAAATAAACCCATACATCTATAGTTCTATAGTCAATTGATTTTTGACAAGGGTGCCATGATCATTCAATGGGGAAAGAATGCCTCTTAAATAAATGGTACTGGGACAATTAGCTATCCACACACAAAGGAAAGAAACTGGAACCTTATCTTATACCACATACAAAAATTAACTCAAAATGCTTCAAAGACCACAAGACCTATAAGTATAAACCTCTTAGAAAAAAACACAGGGGGCCGGGCATGGTGGCTCATGCCTGTAATCCCAGCACTTTGGGAGGCCAAGGTGGGTGGATCACCTGAGGTCAGGAGTGAGTTCAAGACCAGCCTGACCAACATGGAGAAACCCCATCTCTATTAAAAATACAAAATTAGTCCAGCATGGTGGTGTGTACCTGTAATCCCAGCTACTCGGGAGGCTGAGGCAGAAGAAACGCTTGAACCCAGGAGGCGGAGGTTGTGGTGAGCTGGATCACGCCATTGTACTCCAGCCTGGGCAACAAGAGCAAAACTCTGTCTCAAAAAAAAAAAAAAAAAAAAAAAAAGAAGAGGAAAACACAGGGGTAAATGTTATAACCTTGGATTTGGCGATGGTTTTTTAGACATAAAGCCAAATGCATAAGCAGCAAAAGAAAGGTGGAAAAAATTGGACTTCATCAAAATTTAAAAGTTTTGTGCATTAAATGATGCTACTGAGAAAGTGAAAAGACATCTGACAGTACAGGAAAAAATACTTGCAAAGCATATATCCGATAAGCATCTAGTATATATACACAATATGTAAAGAACCCTTACAACTTGTTTTAAAGAAAGACAACTCAATCAAAACATGAGCAAGGACTTCAATATACATTTCTCCAAAGAAGATGTACCAAACCACACACACACACACACACACACACACACACACACACACACACACACACGAAAAGATGCTCTACGCCATTCATCATTAGGTAAATATAAGTTAAAACCACAGTAAGATACCACTCACACCCACTAGAATGAATGAATGCAGTGAACATTGAGACAGGTCTGGGGTCTGAAGCTGCCAAGTGCAAACCAATTACAGCTTAGAGCTTTATGATATTCCCATTGCAGACATACCTTTTTTTTTTTTTTTTTTTGAGACGGAGTCTTGCTCTGTTGCCCAAGCTGGAGTGCAGTGGCTCGATCTCGGCTCACTGCAAGCTTCGCCTCCTGAGTTCATGCCATTCTCCTGCCTCAGCCTCCTGAGTAGCTGGGACTACAGGTGCCCGCCATCACGCCCGGCTAATTTTTTGTATTTTTAGTAGAGACGGGGTTTCACCATGTTAGCCAGGATGGTCTCAATCTTCTGACCTCATAATCCGCCTGCCTCGGCCTCCCAAAGTGCTGGGATTACAGGCGTGAGCCACCGCGCCTGGCCCAGACATACCATTTTTGCCTGAGAGCTTGACCAGCAATCTCTATGAAAACAGAATCGACTACTGAACCCAGTGTTCTATGGAAGCCATTAGGTGAAAGAAGAGCTTTCCAAACATTTTCTGTACTTGAGAGGGATCAAATAGCTGCACATGTGTTCTGACTATTTGAACACGGTAACACAGAATTTCTCCTTTAAGATCACTGGGTTCAACTTCCTCATCTTATAATCAAGGGAAGTGAGGCACAGAGATCAAGTGACTTGTGTAGGGTCACCAAGAAGAACTGAGCCTAGAGCCCTAGTCTTTTAGGACACCCAAAGAGAAGAGCATTAATTGCCAGGAGGTGAGCACTGCTGGCGTGTGAGTCAAGAGTGCCAGTACCAATGGATCAAAAGTTTGGGGGATCTCTCAGACCATTTGGGGGTAGGAGTTGGGAAGGTGTTCAGAATTCTGGGACAAGTGAGAGAACAGAGATTCTTGCAGGCTAGGGTACTGTGCTCTTATCATACACAAGCCCACCCTCTTTCTGAAGCCCCTGATAGAAGACTAATTCATAGACACAGCTTCATGAGGAGCTCAGGGAGATCATCCTATTAAATGCAGCGAAGAGTCAGAAAGAAGCGGGGGTGGGGCACAACACAACCCATTGCAAGCAGCAGCTGCTCTCGAAGGAGTCAGCTGTGTTCAATACTGTGGACGTGTTGCAAGCAGGGCCGAGCAGAGTGTGATGAATGGATTCATTTACGGTCTGAGAAACAATGAGACTTCTTTGACAGAGCGCTTAAATCCTCAATTCCCAGTTCAGTCAAGAGGAGGACAAAGGAAGCAAGGAGGCTGCTGCCAGGAGAGCCTAGTTGGGGGCCTTGGCCTTTGTGAAAGTGGTTGAGACAGCCCAGAGACCCATCCTCTCCTCCAAGAAAGGGGCAGGGGATCCTGAGTGCCCAGTGATTGTATTATTAAAATGAGATCCACTTCCATCGCCCTCTACCCTGCTCTGTGCTGGAGGAAATAATCCTTAAAGGTATAAAAATGGTACCCAAGAGAGGACCCTAAATTGAGGCAACGAGGCCCTGAACCCAGGCCTAGCTTGGCCACAGAATTCCTTTTGTGGCATACAGTCAGTTACACCATGCCTTTGGGTCTCAGTTTACCCATTTCTACAGTGAAGGGGGAGAAACAAATGACTGTGTTTCCCATCCGTGACATTTTATGTAACTCCAGACTGCGTAACCTGGAATAAGTGCTTTGCCCTCTCAGGCCTCAGAGTCCTTGTGGCCAATGAAAGACATCTGTGATCTGGTCCAGCTCTAGAACATGTCGGGTTTGGGCAACAGGACCTCCAAAAAGAACATAGGGTACAAGGTGACTTCCACCCCAGACATTCTCTAAAGGGAGTCCTCTCTTTTGCTTTTACCACCCAAATTCAAACTCCTTCTCTTCACTTTAAAAGGAGCAATTAAAGTTGCTCCCTCTGAAGTACAAATGGTCTATTAACTTCATTATCTGAATTCATTGCACATGATAGCTACTCGATACACATCTGTGAATGAAGAAAATAATCAGACTCAAATCACTCTGAGGTACGCACAGCCCTCAGGGCTCACCCTCCAAGGAGATTTGTCTTTTCAAACTCAGATCCAAAGACAGGCTTTGGAGGTTGGTAAATGCCCTGCAATCACAGGTAACGCCTTATAGGTATGTGTAGATAAGTGCTTATTTCTAGGGAGAAGGTCTATAGCTTTCATCAGATTCTCAAAGAGAAAATATTTCTCCTTTTGTTGCTCCTACATCCAAGGTTGGGACACAGCTAGCACTAGGCTCATGAGCCCAGTCAGATCTCAGCTGCAGAGCAGTCAGGGCCCAGGAGATAGCGCATTTGGGGTGAGGTCTCAGGCTCCAAGGATGTGGATGGGTGAAGTATGCAAGGACCACAGAGCTTAACCACTGAGCCAGGGAGAGAAGGATGAATTGTTTAAGGCCTCCTAACTCCCTCCTCTCCACTAGAGATGATTTATTTTGTGTCTTTAACCTTGTCTCAACTGAGAGGTCCTCAAAGGCAGGGACTTTGTCTGCATTCACAGCCTGCACTGACAAGCTTCTCACAGGTAGCTGGGGTTTGGTATGTTCATGTTGCTCTGAACTGAACTTGAGGCTTGAAACTTATTACCTCCTCCTCTGACCTCCTGAGTCTGATCTAGACAAACTTTTAATACCCAAGAGACCCACCACCAGGTTTCTCTGATAACTAAAAGGCCCAAGGAAATATTTAGGCTGTGTCAAGTCCTGGAGTTCTCTGGGGTTGAGTAGCTGGGGAGATAGGGTGGCACCAAATAAAAGGATACTAAACAAAGGAGGAGCCGTCATAGAAGGTGTAATGAAACTTGAAGGCCTTCTTGGGCGCCTTCCCCTCTTGACAATGCCGACTGACGAGATGGTTGGCGGATGATGGGTGAGGTGTGGGGGTGAGAGTCTGAGCACTTGCGGTGGGAGGGTAATGTAAACCCGGGGTCTGAGAGTCTCCTTTGCGGGCCATCATTAGATGAGAGGGCATCTTTGCCTTGTAGTTTCGTAAGATCATGGGGTAGGAGATATTCCTCCCTTTCCACGTGGCCCTTTCGGCTTCTCTGCAGAGAAGGAGACCAATATATTGTCTAGCCTCTTGGTTCTCACGCACCAGGGATGCTCTCTACAGCCCCTCCTTAGTACACAAGACCCCTATCCCATTCCCCTGTCCCCAAAGTACACGTCCCCAACCCACGCTCCCTCGTCCATAAAGGTAGTTTTTGGGAAGAACTGGGAAGTTCCCAGTGCCCGTCTAAGAACAGCCCTTGCCTGATTTCCACCTGAGCCTGAGGGTGAGGACCTATGGAGTGGGACTGTGTGTGGAAGTGTGGGGGGGTCCTGAGGGTTTGAAGACCTTGCTCACCCCAGTCCTGAGGTTTCAGGGAACAGAGCTTTCTTCCAGAGTGTCACAGTGAGGAGGCAAACAGTGGCTGCCCTCTCCCCATGTTCCAGCCCAGCGACCCCCCAGAGATATATATGACTAAGCTATTAGATGTGAACAGGCACTTAAGTCCTTTACACCCAATGGCCTGGGCCCTAAGAGAAATGTTGAGTAAATTGCTAGGGCTTGTGGGATGGCCCCACAGAATGATAAAAACCACTAACTTTTTTTTGGTTTGTTTTGAGAGGTTTTTGTTTGTCTTGTAGAACATCTGGCAAATTAAGTTAAGAAACAAACAGGGCACAAAAGCCCTAAATGTAAGGAGTCATGCAACAGGGCATCCCCGGCAAGGTGTTGCAGAGGTAGAGAGCATTGCTGAGCAGGGGCAGGAGGCAGGCCACTGGAGCTGTGTGAGCTCAGGCAATTTCTTACTCACATACCTGCTT
Source organism: Macaca mulatta (assembly GCF_049350105.2). Taxonomy (NCBI): domain Eukaryota; kingdom Metazoa; phylum Chordata; class Mammalia; order Primates; family Cercopithecidae; genus Macaca; species Macaca mulatta. Next base: position 153,513,654 of record NC_133407.1, on the reverse strand, counting down.
AGGCTGCCTCAGTTTCCCCATCCACAAAATGGGCATCAATCTTGTCTTCCTTGCATGGTTGCAGTGATATTGTAGGGAGGATGGTGAGCAAGGAAGGACAGGGGTGTGTGTCTGCCTGTGAGGGACACTGCACCTGTGGCTGTCATGGGGAGTACTGCATAACCCATGCTCTCAGGCAGCATGTCTCCCACACTTCTGTGACTGGACACTCACATATACACAGGGACTCCCAGCTGGGGGCCGGGCTTTCTCAGAACCCTTGCCTCCCCTGACCCAAGCACTTAGGTGCTCACATGTGGCGACACAACTCCTGCAGCTTCTCCCGGGCCTCAGGGCAGGGGTCGCTGAACTCTAGGCTGTTGGCAGGGGTTCCCACTCCTCGATGCGGGGGCGGCATGCTGACATCTTCTATAGTTCTAGATTTTCCTGTAATTGGAGGGCAAGAAGTTACAGAGATGCCCAAGACCATGGGAACCCACCTTTTGCATCAGTGTGACCTGGATGTGAGACTTGGAGTCAAAGGAGATCATTTTGGAGCTTTAAAATTCGTCCCGCTGGATTTTGGACTTGCATGGGCCCTGTAAGCCCTTTGTTTTGGCCATTTTTTTCCCATTTGGAATGGCTGTATTTACTCAATACCTGCATCCCCACTGTATCTAGGAAGTAACTAGCTTGCTTTTGATTTTACAGGCTCATAGGTGGAAGGAACTTGCCTGTCTCAGATGAGACTTTGGACTGTTGGGTTAATGGTGAAATGAGTCAAGACTTTGGGGGACTGTTGGGAAGGCATGATTGCTTTTGAAATGTAAGAACATGGTCAGGCATGGTGGCTCGTGCCTGTAATCCCAGCACTTTGGGAGGCCGAGGCAAGCAGATCACCTGAGATCAGGAGTTCGAGACCAGCCTGGCCAACATGGTGAAACCCCATCTCTACAAAAAATACAAAAATTAACTGGGCGTGCTGGTATACACCTGTAGTTCCAGCTACTCAGGAGGCTGAGGCAATAGAATCTCCTGAACCTGGGAGGTGGAGGTTGCAGTGAACCGAGACCACACCACTGCACTCTAGCCTGGGTAACAGAGTAAGACTCCATCTCAAAAAAAAAAAAAAAAAAGGAAATGTGAGGATATGAGATTTGGAGGAGCCAGGGGCAGAATGATATGGTTTGGCTGTGTCCCTACCCAAATCTTAACTTGAATTGTATCTCCCAGAATTCCCACTTGTTGTGGGAGGAACCCAAGGGGAGGTAATTGAATCATGGGGGCCGGTCTTTCCTGTGCTATTCTCATAATAGTGAATACGTTTCATGAGACCTGATGGGTTCATCAGGCATTTCCGCTTTTGCTTCTTCCTCATTTTCTCTTGCTGCCATGTAAGGAGTGCCTTTCACCTCCTGCCATGATTCTGGGGCCTCCTCAGCTATATGGAACTGTAAGTCCAACTAAACCTCTTTTTCTTCCCAGTCTTGGATATGTCTTTATCAGCAGCATGAAAACTAATATAGGAGGGGTTTTAGAAAATGGTTTTTCAAGACATTGTGTTTACTAGGGGACATGGGGCCAGGAAGAGCAGGAGAGCAGCATCCTCTAAATGTCAGAATATTGGGGGTATCATTGATGCTCACCAGGAATTGTTGACTGGTCAGTTATCAAAGAGAGATGTTACTCATACTGTGAGTCATCCATGATGGATGTGTCAGGGACTGACTTGTGCAAAGTGATGACACTGGCCATGTCTCCCCGGGTTCCAGGAAAAGAGCATTTCTGGGGCTCGACTGCCCTTACTGAATTGGACCCTTTTGATTCTCCTGATTAAAGACACAAAGTTTCTATTTCTTCTCAATCAGCTTGAAAACTTCTCTGATGATGGCTAATCTTGGGTCTTCTGGAGGGAGCCCAAGTGCCACAGGCAGAGATCACTGTCATCTGAGTTTCTGCAGACTAGACGACAATGATCTGCATGACCTGGATGACAACGATCTGTGCCTGTGATACTAATTTTCACAGCTGTCCTCCATGACAGGTGGTGTGAGGATGTGGTCATGTGGAGTCACGGCAGTGATCCTCCCACCCTAGGTTCCAGGGGCATCTATTTAGTCATTTGTGTCAGGTCCTACCTACACTGAACCTCTGACTCCCACCCAGTTGCAGCCTCGTAGTATGCAGGCTCAACTTCACCTTAGATTTGAGGATGAAACCTGGCTTTGGGTGGGGGCATTTCTCAGGCTCTAACTGAAGCCCTGAGGGCCTCAGAATGGAGCTTTCCTTGCTGTTGGTGAAGCCTGGAGGTTGTTGGCCAGTGCTTGGGGACTATCTCTGGTATCTGCCACCCTGAGTGGTTCCTGGTCGCTTTCCCCACTTCTCCTGCCAACAGGGACCAGAGACTGAACCCTGAACTTAAGCCTAGGGCCTGAGGTCCAGCGACCTGCTGGCGGGCCACCTGGAGCATCTGCTGGATTAAGCCTCTATGTCTGACCTGCCCCAGGTGCCTTGGGGTCCTCAAAGGTGATGGTCTCTTGCTCTGATTAGGAACTGCCATTAACAGTTCTCTTCTTGTAACGTTGGATACCTTCCAGAAATAGCTGCCGTCCCCTCAGGGAGTAAGCCCAACTCCTGGAGCTGGTACTCAAAGTCAGCCTGGCCCCAGAACTGCCAGCAGGTGAGCTGGAATAGTATATGGATATGGAATGGATGGTGGAGGCCCCCAAACCCAAAGTGACTTCAAACCAGAATGGCTATAGCAAAATCAGGCATCATTCATACATATGTCATAGGACAACAGGCATAAACTGGGACATTGCTGGGCTAGCTTGGACCCACAGTTACTTATGAGCTATGAGGCAAGGCTAATCACCCATGCTAGCATGCACATATGAGCCTAATTCCTAAACAAGATTAAGGCCCTATAATGCAGCATCACGGAATATACATCCCAGTGTCAATGGACACAACAAGGCGGCTAAAAGTTGGGTGGCAAAGGAAAGCAGCCACATAGACAAGAGGCCAATAGACATGCAGCAGTCCCCCCAATCCTTGAGAGACACATTCCAGGACCCCTAGTAAATGCCTGAAAGCATGGATAGTACCAAACCTGTATATGCTATGTTTTTTACATGCACACCTATGATAAAGTTTAATTGATAAGTTAGACCCTAAGAGATTAACAATAACTCTTACTAAAATAGAACAATTAAAACAATATATTGTAATAAAAGTTAGGTGGAGGGGTGGGGAACGATGGCCAAATAGAAGGCTCTACTGATTGTCCTCCCCACGGGAACACCAAATTTAACAACTACCTACACAAAACAAGCATCTTCAAAATAGCCAAAAACCAGGTAAGCACTCATAGTACCTGATTTTAACTTCATATTGCTGAAAGAGGCACTGGAGAGGTAGGAAAGACAGTCTTGAATTGCTGACACAACCCCTCCCCATCCCTGGCAGCAGCTACATGGCACAGAGAGAGGATCTATGCATTTGGGAGAGGGAGAGTGCAGTGATTGTCAGACTTTGCATTGAACTCAGTGCTTTCCCGTCACAGTGGAAAGCAAAAGCAGGCTGAACTCAGCTGAAGCTCACTCATGGAGGGAGCATTTAGACCTGCCCTAGCCAAAGGGAAATTACCCATCCCAGTGGCTGCATCCTGCCTTTTGGCACGCCTGTCCACTGTGGGCTCTGGAGTTCTCAATAAACTTGAAAGGCAACCTACGCTGCAAGGACTACAACTCCCAGGCAAGCCTTAGTGCTGAGCTGGGCTCAGAGCCAGTGGATTTAGAGGGTACGCAACCTACTAAGGCACCAGCTGGGGCAGCTAAGGGAGTGCTTGTGACACCCCTCCCCCAAGCCCAAGTGGCACAGTTCATGGCTCCAAAAAAGACCCCTTTCTTCCACTTGAGGAGAGAAGAGGGAAGAGTAAAAAGGACTTCATTTAACATCTTGGATACCAGTTTAGCCACAGTAGGATAGGGTACCAGTCAGTGTCATGAGGCCCCCATTCCAGGCCCTAGCTCCCAGATTACATTTCTAGATACATCCTGGGCCAGAAGGGAACCTACTTCCTTGAAGGGAAGGACCCAGTCCTGGCAGGACCCATCACCTGCTGACTGAATAACCAGCAGTGATACCCAGGTAGTAGGCTGTGGACCTTGGGTGACACTCTGAGACATGTTGGCTTCAGGAGAGACTCAGCACATTCTCAGATGTGGTGGTCACAGTGAGGGACTCCTTCTGCTTGAGAAAAGCAGAGGGAAGGCCGGGCGCGGTGGCTCAAGCCTGTAATCCCAGCACTTTGGGAGGCCGAGACGGGCGGATCACGAGGTCAGGAGATCGAGACCATCCTGGCTAACACGGTGAAACCCTGTCTCTACTAAAAAATACAAAAAATAGCCGGGCGAGGTGGCAGCGCCTGTAGTCCCAGCTACTCGGGAGGCTGAGGCAGGAGAATGGCGGCGTGAACCCGGGAGGCGGAGCTTGCAGTGAGCTGAGATCCGGCCACTGCACTCCAGCCTGGGCTACAGAGCGAGACTCTGTCTCAAAAAAAAAAAAAAAAAAAAAGAGAGAAAAGCAGAGGGAAACGTAAAGAGGACTTTGTCTTGCACCTTATGTACTAGCTCAGCAATGAGGAGGCAGAGCACTAAGGGGCTCTGATTCCACGCCTTGGCTCTTGGATGGCATTTCTATACCTGTCCTGGGGCACAGGGGAGCCCACTGCCCTGAAGAGTGAGTCCCAGGCCTAACTGAAGAGTCCTTGGACCTTAAGTGAACAGTTGCAGTAGCCTGGCAGTACTCCCCATGGACCTGGTGGTGGTGGCCAAAGCGTGAGACTCCTCTGCCTGTGGAAGAGGGAGGGAAGAGTGGGAAGGACTGTGTCTCATGGTTTGAGTGCCAGCTCAGCCACAGTACAATAGAATATCAGGTAGATTTTGAAGGTGTTTTACTCTAGTCCTGGCTCCCAGACAACATCTCTGGACCTGCCTGGGGCCTGTGGGAACTTTCTGCCCTAAAGGGAAGAACAGAAACCTGGCTGGCTTCACCACCTGCTGATTGTAGATCCCTAGGGGCCTTCAGCAAATATAGGCAGTAGTCTGGCAGTAGTTACAGCAGGTCTTGGGCAAGACCCAGTGCTGTGCTAGCTTTAGGTTTCATCCAGTGCAGTCCCAGTGGTGGTGGCCACAGGGGTACTTGTGTCACCCCATCCCCAGCTCCAGGTGGCTCAGCACAGAGAGAGACTCCATTTGTTTGGGGGAAAGCAGGGAAGAGAACAAGTGTCTCTGCGATAATCTAGAGAATTCTCCTGGATCTTATCCAAGATCACCAAGGCAGTACCTCTCTGAGTCAGAAAGAACCACAATGTTACTGGGCTTGGGTTGCCCCCTAATGCAGATATGGCTTAGGTCACAACACCCAAGCCCTTTCAAATACCTGGAAAGCCTTCCCAAGAAGGAAAAGTACAAACAACCCCAGACTGTGAAGACTACAATAAATACCTAACTCTTCAATGCCAACACTGATGAACATCTACAGGCATCAAGGCCATCCAGGAAGATATGATTTCACAAAATGAACTAAATAAGGCACCAGTGACCAATCCTGGAGAAACAGATATGTTACCTTTCAGACAGAGAATTTAAAATAGCTGCTTTGAGGAAACTCAAAGAAATTCAAGATAACACAGAGAAAGAATTCAGAATTCTATCATTTAACGAAGAGATTGAAGACAGTGTGGCGATTCCTCAAGGATCTAGAACTAGAATTACCATTTGACCCAGCCATCCCATTACTGGGTATATACCCAAAGGATTATAAATCATGCTACTATAAAGACACATGCACACATATGTTTATTGCGGCAGAATTCACAATAACGAAGACTTGGAACCAACCCAAATGTCCATCAGTGATAGACTGGATTAAGAAAAGGTGGCACTGGCCGGGCGCGGTGGCTCAAGCCTGTAATCCCAGCACTTTGGGAGGCCGAGACGGGCGGATCACGAGGTCAGGAGATCGAGACCATCCTGGCTAACACGGTGAAACCCCGTCTCTACTAAAAAATACAAAAATCTAGCCGGGCGAGGTGGCGGGCGCCTGTAGTCCCAGCTACTCGGGAGGCTGAGGCAGGAGAATGGCGTAAACCCGGGAGGCGGAGCTTGCAGTGAGCTGAGATCCGGCCACTGCACTCCAGCCTGGGCAACAGAGCAAGACTCCGTCTCAAAAAAAAAAAAAAAAAAAAAGAAAATGTGGCACATATATATCATGGAATACTATGCAGCCATAAAAAAGGATGAATTCATGCCCTTTGCAGGGACATGGATGAAGCTGGAAACCATCATTCTCAGCAAACTATCATAAGGACAGAAAACCAAACACTGCACTCACAGGTGGGAATTGAACAATGAGATCACTTGGCCACCGGGCAGGGAACATCACACACTAGGGCTTGTTGCGGGCGTTGGAGGCTGGGGGAAGGATAGCGTTCACAGAAATACCTAATGTAAATGATGCGTTGATGGGCAGCAAACCAACATGGCACATGTACACCTATGTATCAAACCTGCACATTGTGCACATGCACCCTAGAACTTAAAGTATAATAAAAAATAATAATAACAGGCTAGGCGCAATGGCTTACGCCTGTAATCCCAGCACTTTGGGAGGCCGAGGCGGGCGGATCACAAGGTCAGGAGATCGAAACCATCCTAGCTAACATGGTGAAACTCTGTACTAAAATATATACAAAAAAATTAGCCGGGCATGGTGGCAGGCGCCTGTAGTCCCAGCTACTCGGGAGGCTGAGGCAGGAGAATGGCGTGAACCTGGGAGGCGGAGCTTGCAGTGAGCCGAGATCGTGCCACTGCACTCCAGCCTGGGCGACAGAGCAAGACTCCATCTCAAAAATAAATAAATAAATAAATAAATAAATAAATAAATAAATAATTTTTAAAGAGACTGAAATAATTTTAAAGAAGCAAGCAGAAATTCTGGATTCAAAAATACAATTGACATTCTGAGAAATTAGTCAGAATCTTTTATCAGCAGAATTTATCAAGCAGAAGAAAGAATTAGTGAGCTTGAAGACATCCTGTTTGAAAATACACAGTCAGAGGAGACAAAAGAAAAAAGAATAAAGAATGAAACATGGCTACAAGATCTAGGAAATAACCTCAAAAGGGCAAATTTAAGAGTTATTGGCCTTAAAGATGAGGTAGAGAAAGAGACAGGGGTAGAAAGTTTATTCAAAGAAATAACAACAGAGAACTTCCCAAACCTAGAGAAAGATACCAAAATTCAAGTACAAGAAGGTCATAGAACACTAAGCAGATTTAACCCAAAGAAGACTACTTTAAGGCATTTAATAACCAAACTCCCAAAGGTCAAGGATCCTAAGAAAGGATACTAAAAGCAGCAAGAGAAAAGAAACAAATAACATACAATGGAGCTCCATTTGTCTGGCAGCAGACTTTTCAGTGGAAATGTTACAGGCCAGGAGAGAGTGACATGACATATTTAAAGGGTTGAAGGAAAAAACCTTTTACCCTAGAATAGTATATCTTGTGAAAATATCTTTCAAACATGAAGAAATAAAGACTTTCCTAGACAAACAAAAGCTGAGGAATTTCATCAACACCAGACCTCTTCTACACGAAATCCTAAAGCCAGTACTTCACAATCAGAAAGAAAAGGTGTTAGTATAAAACTCACTGGTAATAGTACAGAGAAAACCAGAATATTACAACACTGTTATTAAGGTGTGTAAGCTACTACTATCTCAAGTAGAAAGACTAAAAGACAAATCCATAAAAAATAATAGCTACAGGTCAGCGTGGTGGCTCACGCCTATAATCCCAGCACTTTGGGAGGCCGAGGCAGGCAGATCACTTGAGGTCCAGGAGTTCGAGATCAGCCTGGCCAACATAGTGAAACCCCCATCTCTACTAAAAATACAAAAATTAGCTGGGTGTGGTGGTATGCGCCTGTAGTCCCAGCTACTTGGGAGGCTGAGGCAGGAGAATTGCTTGAACTCAGGAGAAGGAGGTTGCAGTCAGCCAAGACGTGCCACTGCACTGCAGCCTGGGTGACAGACCGTGACTCCGTCTCAAAAAAAAAAAAAAATAATAATAGCTACAACAACTTTTCAAGATATAGTACAATAAGATATAAATAGAAATAACAAAAAGTTAAAATGTGGGGAGATGAAGTTAAGGTGTAGAGTTTTATTAGTTTTCTCTTTGGTTGTTTGTTTCTTTGTTTATGCAAACAGTGTGAAGTTATTATCAGCTTAAAATAATGAGTCATAAGATAGTATTTGCAAGCCTCATGGTAAACGCAAATCAAAAAACACATAATGGGTACACAAAAAATAAAAAACAAGAAATTTAATCATACCACAAGAGAAAATCACTTTCAGTAAAAGGAAGACAGGAGCGAAGGAAAGAAGAATAAGACCACAAAACAACCAGAGAACAACCAAATGGCAGGAGTAAGTCCTTAATTATCAATAATAACATTGAATGTAAATGGACTAAACTCTCCAATCAAAAGACATAGAGTTGTTGGATGGATAAAAAAATAAGACCCCATGATCAGAAGCACACTCCACTTATAAAGACACACATAGACTGAAAATAAAGGAATGAAAAAAAGATGTTACATGCAAATGGAAATCAAAAAAGAACAGGAGTAGCTATACTTAGACAAAATAGATTTTGAAACAAAAACTATAGAAAGAGACAAGGAAGGTCACTATATAATAAGTCAATTCAGCAAGAAGATGTAACAACTATAAATATATATATACCCAACACTGGAGCAGCCAGACACATAAAGCAAATATTATTAGAGCTAAAGAGAGAGAAAGACCCCAATAAAATAATAGCTGGAGATAGCAACACCCTGCTTTCAGCATTGGACAGATCTTCCAGACAGAAAATCAACAAAGAAACATCAGACTTAATCTGTATTATAGACCAAATGGACCTAATAGATATTTACAGAACATTTCATCCAACGGCTGCAAAATACACATTCTTTTCCTTAGCACATGGATCATTTTCAAAGCTAGATCATATGTTAGGTTACAAAACAAGTCTTAAAACATTAAAAAAAAAAAACAACCTGAAATAACAGCAACCATATTCTCTGATCACAGTGGAATAAAACTAGAAATCAAGAAGAGGAATTTTGGAAACTACATAAATTCATGGAAATTAAACAACATGCTCCTGAATGACCAGTGGGTCAATGAAGAAATTAAGAAGGAAATTTTAAAAAATTCTTGAAGCAAAAGACAATGGAAACACAACATACCAAAACCTATGGGATACAGTGAAAGTAGTATTAAGAGGAAAATTTATAGCTGTTAAGTGCCTACATCAAAAAGAAGAAAAACTTCAGCCCAGGCACGGTGGCTTATGCCCGTAATCCCAGCACTTTGAGAGGCCAAGGAAGGTGGATCACTTGAGGTCAGAAGTTCAAGACCAGCCTGGGCAACATGGTGCAACCCTGTCTCTACTAAAAATACAAAAATTACCCAGACATGGTGGTGCGCGTCTGTAATCCCAGCTACTCAGGAGGCTGAGGCAGGAGAATGGCTTGAACTCGGGAGGCAGAGGTTACAGTGAACTGAGATCATACCACTGCATTCCAGCCTGGGGCAACAGAGTGAGACTTCATCTCAAAAAAAAAAAAAAAAAAAAAAGAGAGAAGAAGAAGAAGAAAAACTTCAAATAAACAACCCAATGATGCAACTTAAAGAACTAGAAAAGCAAGAGCAAACCAAACACAAAATTAGTGGAAGAAAAGAAATAATAAAGATAAGATCAGAAATAAATAAAACGGAAACAAGGAAAACAATACAAGAGATCAATAAAAACAAAAGCTGTTTTTTAAAAAAGTTAAACAAATTTGAAAAGCCTTTAGCCAGACTAAGAAAAAAAGAGAGAAGACCCAATTAAATAAAACCAGAGATGAAAAAGGAGGCAACTGATATTGCAAAAATTCAAAGGATCATTAGTCCCTATTATGAGCAACTATATGTCAATAAATTGGGAAATCTAGAAGAAATGGATAAATTCCTAGACACATACAACCTACCAAGACTAAGCCATGAAGAAATCCAAAACCTGAACAGACCAATAACAAGTAACGAGATTGAAACTATAATAAAAAGTCTCCCAGAAAAGAAAAGCCTGGGACCCAAGAGCTTCACTGTCAAATTCTACCAAACATTTAAAGAACATACCAATCCTACTCAAACTTTTCTGAAAAATAGAGGAGGAAGGAATACTTATAAACTCATTCTATGATGCCAGTATTACTCTGATACCAAAACCAGACAAAGACACATCAAAAAAAAGAAAACTACAGGCCAATACCACTGATGAATATTGGTGCAAAAATCCTCAATACTAGCAAATTGAATTCAACAACACATTAAAAAGATCATTCATCATGACCAAGTGGGATTTATCTCTGGGATGCAAGGATGGTTCAACATATGCAAATCAATCAATGTGATACATCCTATCAACAGAATGAAGTACAAAAACCCTGTGGCCATTTCAACTGATACTGGAAAAGCATTTGATAAAATTCAACATCCCTTCATGATAAAAACCCTCAGAAAACTGGGTATAGAAGGAATATGCTTTAACACAGTAAAAGCCATATATGACAGACTCATACCTAGTATCATACTGAATGGGGAAAAACTGAATCTTTCCTCTAAAATCAGGAACACGACAAGAACGCCCACTTTCACCACTATTATTCAATATAGTACTGGGAATCCTGGCTAGAGCAATCAGAAAAGAGAAAGAAATAAAGGGCATCCAAATTGGAAAGGAAGAAGTCAATCTGTCCTTGTTTGCAGATCATATGATCTTACATTTGGAAAAACCTAAAGACTCCACCAAAAAATTATTAGAACCAATAAACTCAGTAAGGTTGCAGGATACAAAAATCAACATAACAAAATCAGTAGCATTTCTATATACCAACAGTGGATAGTCTGAAAAAGAAACTAAGAAAGTAATTCCATTTAAAATAGTCACGAACTAAACAAAGAAATGAAAGATTTCTACAATGAAAACTATAAAACACTGATGCAAAAAAACTGAAGATGACATCAAAAAATGGAAAGCTATTCCATGTTCATGGATTGGAAGAATAAATACTGTTAAAATGTCCATACTACCCAAAGCAATCTACAGATTTAATGCAATCCCTATCAAAATACCAATGGCAATCTTCACAGAAATAGAAAAAAACATTCCTAAAGTTTATATGGAACCACAAAAGCCCTAGAATAGCCAAAGCTATCATAAATAAAAATAACAAAACTAGAGGAATCACTTTACCTGACTTCAAATTATACAACAGAGCTATAGTAACCAAAACAGCATGGTACTAGCATAAAAACAGACACGTAGGCCAGTGAAACACAATACAGAGACCCAAAATAAATCTATACATCTACAATGAACCTATTTATGAAAAAGGTGCCAAGAACATACACTGGGGAAAGAACAATCTTTTCAATAAATGGTGCTGGGAAAACTGGATATCCATATACAGAAGAACCCCTATCTCTCACCATATACAAAAATAAAATCAAAATGGATTAAAGACTTAAATCTCAGGCCAAATCCCACAAACTATTAACTACTAATAGAAAACATTAGGGGAAACTCTCCAGGACAGTGGAGTGGGCAAAGATTTCTTGAGTAATACCCCACAAGCACAGGCAACCAAAACAAAAATGGACAAATCAGATCACATCAAGTTAAAAAGCTTCTGCACAGCAAAGGAAACAATCAACAAAGTGAAGAGACAAACCACAGACTGGGAGAAAATATTTGCAAACTACCCATTCGATAAAGGATTAATGACCAGAATACATAAGGAGCTCAAACAACTCAATAGGAAAAAAAAAAATCTAATAATCTGATTGAATGAGCTTTCAAACTCATTCTTCTCAAAAAAAGACATATAAATGGCAAATAAGTGTATGAAAAGGTGCCCAACATCACTGATAGAGAAATGCAAATTAAAACTACAAGGTGATATCATCTCACCCAGTTAAAACGGCTTTTGTTCAAAAGACAGGCAACAACAAATGCTGGTGAAGATGTGGAGAAAAAGAAACCCTCATAACTGTTGGTGGGAATGTCAATTAGCACAACCACAGTTTGGGGGTTCCTCAAAAAAATAAAGATAGAGCTACTATACAATCCAGTAATTCCACTCCTAAGTATATACCTGAAAGGACAGAAATCAGTATAATAAAGAGATATCTGCACTCCCATGTTTAGGGCAGCACCTTTCATAATAGCCAAGATTTGGAAGCAATCTAAGTATCAATCAACAACAGATAAATGGATGAAGAAGTGTGGTACCTACATATAATGGAGTACTAGTCAGCCATAAAAAGAGAATGAGATCCTGTCATTTGCAACAACATGAATGAAACTGGAGATCATTATGTTAAGTGAAATAAGCCAGGCACAGAAAGGCAAACTTCGTATGTTCTACTTTATCAGAGCTAAAAATTAAAACAAACTCATGGAGATAGAGAGCAGATAGTTACCAGAGGCTGGGAAGGGTAGTGTGGAGTGGGAAGGGCTAATGGATACAAAAAAATAGTAAGAATGAATAAGACCTAGTAGTTGATAGCATTCAGGATGATTATAGTCAAACATAATTTAATTATATATTTTTAAATAACTAAAAGAGCACAATTGAATTGTTTGTAACACCAAGGATAAATGCATAAGGTGATGGACACCCCATTTAGCTTGATGTGATTACTGCGTGCCTGTATCAAAATATCTCACATAACCCATAAATATATATACCAACTATACCCACAAAAATTTAAAATTAAAAAGAGTTATGTGAATGTGGTCCCTCTCTCTCTCTGCCTCAAAATATCTTAATATTTTTGGACTGTGGTTGACCGTGGGTAACTGAAACCACAGAAAGGGGAAACCCTGGATAAGGAGGACTTCTGTATTTAACTTTTGCTTTGAAACAACCTTGCTCAAGACATCACCCTCAGGTTCATTAAGCAGAAAAAGTCATTAAATCACCAGGTGTCTTGAGGGTACTTCCTTTTCCCTCAAACTGACTGTGGGATCACAGGGCCAGATCTAGGGCCAGCTCAGGAGGGCACATGGTAATGGAGTACCAAGCCAGGCGCATATGCAGTGGGGTGCTGGCAATGGTGCTGTGGGTTATTGTACCACAATGAGATGAAGCACATATCAACACAGGTAAAGCAGTCAGGAAGGTGTGGCAGCCGCCGAAGCTACTCCGTGCCCGGAAGCTGAGGAGGTCAGCTCCTTTAAGCAAGGCATTTTCTGTCTTACAAGTCCACATCTGTATCCCCAGCATTTGGTACAGAGACTGACAGTTAGCAAGTGTTCAATAACCGTTTGTTCATTAATGGAAAGAGTATAGGATCAGCTTGATATGGTGAGTGATGAAATACAAGGCACGTCCATGATGACCATCTCCCTTTTACCGACATGGAGGTGAGGGCTGAGGAAGGTGGGTCACACAGCCAGCCAGGGGTGGGGGCATAGAGGAAATCCAAGCTCCTTGGCTTCCAGCCTTACCTCCAGTGTCAGTGGGAATCAACTGGACAGCTTGAGCATTCCTGCCTACCATCCACCCCCTCTCACCACCTTCAGGAACGTGGTCCTCTCCTACCTACCCTGTCCCCACAACCCATCTGTCATGGCTAGCAGGGTGGACTTGGGAGTTCTGCCAGGCTTTTCCCTGCTCTCTGCAGCCCCATCCTGTCTCTCCTCTGAGCTTCTTCTTGAGCAGGTGTTGTTAGACTGCTTGTCTTCATCTGCCACCTGTTCTCTTCCTGAAGCCTCTCCTGTGTGTGTCTTCCTCAGTAGAATAGGAGTATCTTCTATGTCTTTGTTTCCTGCCCACACAAACTTGCCCAGTTTGGGATGTGCAACTGAGGTCTACCAGGTTTGATATCCAAATGCCTCTCTTCAGATACTAGTTCCCTCACTTGCTGCGTGACTGGACAGAGCTGTCTGAGCAGAGGCGTGAGTTTGGGATACTGTAGGGGGTGGAAGAGATGGGTTTGGTGGGATGTTGTCCCAGGGGAGGGACACCACATCACTGGGAAAGCAGGGCACGAGCAAACTGAAATGATGAGCCCGTGCTATGCAGTGATAGGGCTGGCTGTGACAACCTTTCAATGAGTAAATCTGTGTGGACAGCTGCTGGATCTCCAGGTGGAGCCACTATGTATCCTTCCAATCAGAAGACCAAATCAAACCATCCCACCAACCTACACAGGGTAGACAGAAACCTATCCCCCACCCCACTGCCACCACCAATGAATGGTAGGCTATGAGGTCTTGCTAGCAATCATTGTTACCTATTTTCTTCTTGGCTTCTTTTCCAGTAGAGAGGGAAAAGCTCAGACAGGCTGTGGAAGAGTGGTAGATCAGCTGGTAAGGCGAGTTCACCCCAATGGCAGATATGTTTGCGAGGGACTCTGGAGTAGGAGAGAGAGATTCTTCTTTAAACTGTTTACTTTTAATTTTATTAGCCAAAAATGTAACATGGATTTCTTATTCTAGTAGTATGGTGGGTCAGATACTGTAAAGTGACGCATTGTTACAAAACACCTAGATCTTGGAAGAAGGAGATTTTGCAATGCACCGGCAGAGCAATTAGGGGAAATCTTTATAGTTCCCCTCTGCTAGTGCCTCTCCTCCCCAACCCTCAAGATGCGGACCGGAACAAGGAACAGCAAGCAAGCACAAAAGGTGATATTACTCCAAGGGCAAAGGCAGATATCGGTGCTACACCAGGTTGAGAGGATAAGCCTTGGGCCAGTAAGAAGAAAATTAAGAATCATCTATTCCCCCTTACCTAAGCCACAGAAATCAGATGCTTCTTCAATAATATATCAGTCTCTTGCAGAATCACACCATCTTGTGTAGAATCATTTGATGTCTGACCACTTAAGAATTAAAATGTAGCACCCTTATGGCTAGTGGAAAATCTTGCTCATTCTTACACAAACCTCACCAAATCATTTGTTTATTCTTCCCCCAAATATAGTCATTTCACTGGTTAGGCATGAAACCATTGTTAGAAAATGTTAGGTGATTCACTCACCACAGCTCACTCAAATTCAAAAAGAAAATGGCAAACTGGACCTCCTAAGCAGATAAAGACTACAAAGATTCCACAATGGATGATAAAACACAAAAGTAATCACCTCTGCGAGTGATCCAGAAGCTGAAATTAAAACAACTTTCAGGACCTTCTAACTTGGTAGAAATGAAAAGAACTAACAATGGCCAGTAATGGTAAAGAAGGAATAAAACCCATCAACCCTGTTGGTGTAGAGAGAATCCAAATTAAGTGTGATTTCAGAAGAAGAGCTATGTATATACTGAGACCTCTGCTTTAATAATCCCTCCCCTGGGAAGTTAACCAAATACAACAGAAATAAGAAGCCACGTGCATAAAGTGCATATTATACAAATAACAAAAAGCCTGGAAACCTAAACATTTAGGTAAATGTGGAACATGAACATTACAAGGAGTCTATGCCCACTCAAACTGACAATTATTTAAAGTATACAGCCATATTGGAAAACAGTTGTACTCTGTTAAGTAAAAGAAACTAAGAAACAGAAAAACTGCAATACCCTAAAAATATATATACATACATGAGCACAGGAACCACAGAGGAAACTGCCAAGGTGAAACGTAGCTCTTATATAAAGATGGCAGGATTGTTTCCTCTTTTTTGCATTTTTATTAATAATATTGTCGTCAACTAAAAATAAAGGAGCAGTCTGGTTTTCTTCAGTGACAAGCCAGGGCTAGTAGGTATCAGGACAGGAGGGAAGACTACTTAGCACAGGAGATATTCCAGATACACAGATACAGCTTTTTTTTTTTTTTTTTTTTTTTTTTTTTTTGACAGTCTCACTCTGTCATCCAGGCTGGAGTGCAGTGGCACAATCTCAGCTCACTGCAACCTCTGCTTCCCAGGTTCAAGCGATTCTCCTGCCTCAGCCTCCCGAGTAGCTGGGACTACAGATGTGTGCCACCATGGCTGGCTAATTTTTTAATATATTTTTAGTAGAGACAGGGTTTCACCATGTTGGCCTGGCTGGTCTTGACCTCCTGGCCTCAAGCAATCCTCCTGCCTCAGCCTCCCAAAATGCTGGGATTACAGTCGTGAGCCACCACACTTGGCCTGATAACAACTTTAAAAGTTGTTAACTCTTTTAACTTTTAACCAGCTTTTGTCTACCTCACATAAGAGGATGGTCCCAAAAAAACATAATTCATGCAAAAAAAATCACCAGAGTTTGAGTCTTCTTTTTTATGCCCCAGGAGCACTATCTAAGTAAAGTCCTTTTAGGATGAATGAGTGTTTTTCCAAAAGAAATGGATCACTCTGTTTTTGTTTTGCTACTTAGATTTTTGTCTTTAAACTCTAGGCTTATTTAAAGAGAGGAGCATCTGCATCAGCAAGTGCCAACAAGACAGGAAGGCTTGCTAGGGAGTGTGATGGAGAGGGGCACTCTCAGCAATCGGCTGCTGCAGCAGGACAGCAAGATGCAGAGATCACCCAAAAGGCCCCCTGCCCCCGCCAGCTCAGCTTAACTCACTTCCCATTCTTCTCCATTAGATGAATCACAACCCACATGGGATGCCAGAAGCCACTGCGCCTCCCTCATCCTGAAAGAATGCTGAAACACTTTATGAGAAAGAGGTTAGTGGTGAGGACCATTTTCCTTTTAAAGGTGAGGAGACATGATATTTAGTTAGGAGTGGCTCAGGCAGATATGAGGCCCAAGGGTTGGGCTGGAGCTACCTTGACATCTGTCATGGGGCTCTCATGCACATGCAACAGACTACTTAGCAGCTGTGCCCCCAAATGAGGGAGATCTCTAAGCCCCAAAACAGAATGCAAGGTGCAGAGCTCTGTCTGGTGATCACCACCTGCACAAATAATTACAGCACAACTAGAGGACCTGTGGCCTCAGAGTCTAGCTGATTCTAAACAAAACAGGCACAGTGTAACTTCCCCTAAAACAGAGATCTTCATTTCATGGTAAACACTGGGGGGAAGAGTGTTTTATCACAACTTTGTATTAGAAAAGGAAGCCAAAATTTATCAAAATAACATTTGATCTTGTATTTTAAAAAATTAGTTGGTACTCTAAGAACACATTAAGTCTTACAAAACAAGTAAAAATGACTGCTGGGTGTTTTGAGGCAGTAGGGTTTCTTTCTTCCTGAATGATTGTATCACGGCAATAAAACATAAGGCCCTTCATCTTTTCCTTTTGCAAAATTATTGAAGATCTTTACTGCTTTTTATTTTTTCTCCGTGGAGTCATGGTCCTGTATTCAGTTTTCCCTTCTGTGGCAGGCAGCTAGTGCTGCTTCGCCCCATCAGGCATCAGGGGCATTGGAGGGGCATTCTGCAGCTCTCCAGCATCACTTTCATTGACTTCATGAAATCTTACCTTTTTTTCCCCAAGATCTGCAATTTTTCTATGTAATTTATTTGCACTGTATGTGTGTATTACCAGATGTTTAATCTCTGACCATCAAGGGAGCCTGACAAAGACACTGACTCAGTGGACAGGGAGAGAGGCTAAATGGGGACTGACTCTACAGGTAAGGGCAAATTGTTGGGAGATAGAATTTTTTTATGCTTCCTATAAAACCTCACATCAGTGAGTACTTTTAGGCATTCAAAATGAACACCTGTGTATTCACCAAGCTTAAGACATAAAACATTGCAGAGCAAAAACCAAATAACTTCATTTAAAAATGCATTAGGGACCCAAATAGACATTTCTCAAAAGAAGAGACACAAATGGCCAATAGTTATATGAAAAAATCGCTCAGTGTCAGTAATCATCAGAAAAATGCAAATCAAGACCACAATGAGATACCACGTTACATCTTTTAGAATGGCTATTACCAAAATGACAAAAACTAACAAGTGCTGGCAAGAGTGTGGAGAAAAGGAAACCCTTGTACGCAGCTGGTGGGAATGGAGATTGGTGCTGCTGTCATGGAAAACAGTATGGAGTTCCTCCGAAATTTAAAAATGGAACTACCATATGATCCAGCAATTCACTTCTGGGTATTTATCCAAATAAAAGAAATCAGTATTTCAAAGAGATATCTGCACTCCTATACTCATTACAGTATTATTCACAATAGCCAAGATATGGAAACCACCTAAGTGTCCATCAGAGGATAAATGGATAAAGAAAATGTCACACACACAGACACACAGACACACACACACACACACACACACACACACACACACACGATTAGGATTCAGCTATTAAAAAAGGAAATCCTGGGCTGGGCATGGTGGCTCATGCCTGTAATCCCAGCACTTTGGGAGGCCAAGGCAGACAGATCATGAGGTCAAGAGATCGAGACCATCCTGGCCAACATGGTGAAACCCTGTCTCTACTAAAAATACAAAAATTAGCTGGGTGTGGTGGCGCATGCCTGTAGTCCCAGCTACTCAGGAGGCTGAGGCGGGAGAATCGCTTGAACCTGGGAGGTAGAGGTTGCAGTGAGCCAAGATCGTGCCACTGCACTCCAGCCTGGCGACAGAGCAAGACTCCGTCTCAAAAAAAAAAAAAAAAAAAAAGTTAATCCTGCCATTTGCTACAACATGAGTGAACCTAGAATATATTATATGCTGAATGAAAAAAAGAAAAGCCGAAAAAAAAAAAAAAGACAAATCCTGTATGATCTCACGTATATGAGGAATCTAATAAAGTCAAACTCAAACTCATAGAAGCAGAGAGTGAATGGTGGTTCACAGGACTGGAGGGTGGCAGCCGGGGAGTGGGAAGATATTAGTCAAAGGGTACCAACTTTCACTTATAAGAGGAATGAGTTCTGGAGAACTAATATACAGCATGGTGACTGCAGTTAATATCACTGTATTGCACACTCAAAATTTGCTTGGGAAGTAGATTTTGTGTTCTCAACACACACACACATGCACACACACACACATGCACACACACACACACACGCACACACACACACACACGCACACACACACACACGCACAGAGAAAGAGAGAGACAGAGAGACAGAGTTCACTGGGTGAGAAAAAAGCAACAAAAAGAACATTACAGACTCAATTGCTTGCTATCTTCCAGATCCTGTTCCCCTTCTCTCTCCCCAGAGATCACTTCCTCAAATTTCCCCCTTCATGTTTTTATACTTGTGCTTTGTGTAATATACCTATGATATATTACTACTTTACATGCTTTTAAACTTTGAAAAATAATATCATCCCATAGCTTCCTCTTTTTTTCCTTAATACTATCATTGGAGATTTCTCTCTGTGAATATCTATGCTTTAGTGCCTCACTCATTTTCATGATTCATTATGTCCCACTGTCTAAATGGACCTTAATTTATATATTTTTCTCTTGTTCATAAACACTTGGATTAATTTTTGCCATTCCAAAGAATTCTGCAATAAACATTTCTTTTTTTATTTTTAATTTAAAGACAGAGTCTCACTATGTTGCCCAAGCTGGTCTTGAACTCCTGGAGTCAAGGGATCCTACTGCCTTGGCCTCCCAAAGTGCTGGGATTACAGGCATAAGCCACCATGCCTGCCTGCAATAAACATTCTTGTATGACTTCTTGAATATGTGTGTGAGCTTCCCTCGGGCTGTATGACTCAAGTGCAGCCTGTGGACTGCCACTGACCCATACAGGCCATGACCAGGCGAGCACAAAAACTGAAGGTGAGCACTGAGAGGCCTGTGCAGCAACTTGACACTGCTGTGACATTTATCGTGTGTTTAAAAGGGTCGGTCCACAACAGATTGGACATTTTAAACATAAGTATTTCACTGCACATAGCTTGAGAGCACAGCTCTAGGGAACAACCTCTAAGAGGAGCTGCTGGGTTGTGAGGTGTAGCCATCGCCCACTCAGCAGATACCACCAAACCACTCTCCACGGGAATTGCACCAATTCATCCACTCACCCGTAGCATTTGAAACCTGTTGCTCCACATCCACCTCAATTCTTAGAAATGTCAAACCTTCAAACTGGGAGTTTTGCCTTTCCATTGCATTCCTGCTGATATTGTTTGCACTTCCCACCTAAAGGCTGAAGCTCAAGTACCCACCTTTCCACAACTGTCCGCTGCTGTAGCCACTTCTCCCAGCTGTGCCGATCAGGCAGTTGAAGGCCATCTCCTTGGCATTGAGGTGGAGGAGCTGGCTGGCCTCCACAAAGCGCCTGGTGATGTCCAAGGGGTTGGCACCCACTAAAGCAATGAGAGAAACAACACATGTCCCTCCTAGCACAGGGCTAATGCTTCCAGTAAGGGACCTCTGTAAATGGCCCAGGAAAGAAGGGTAAAGTAGAGCACTATTCCTAGGGTATGCAGGGGTGAGGGAGCTACTGCGAAAGGCTCTCAAGCTCTCAGGACCTTTCAGGTGTTGCTTTGCTCTCCTCCCTCTGCCTGTCTCTCTTCCTACCCATAGGCCTGGGTACCGATGCTATTGGTTTCTGAAATGACGCAGCATCCAGAAGTCTTGATCACTGGTGCTGCTCTAGGTCCTGGCCTTGATCCTGGGATGGCACCCTCACTTTGGAAGGACCCTGGTTCTTTTTTTTTGAAATGGAGTCTCACTCTATTGCCCAGGCTGGAGTGCAGTGGCATGATCCCGGCTCACTGCAACCTCGGCCTCCTGGGTTTAAGCAATTCTCCTGCCTCGGCCTCCCGAGTAGCTGGGATTACAGGTGTGCACCACCACGCCTAGCTAATTTTTGTATTTTTAGTAGAGTCAGGGTTTCACTATATTGGCTGGGCTGGTCTCGAACTCCTGACCTTGTGATCCTCCTGCCTCGGGTTCCCAAAGTGCTGAGATTACAGAGGTGAGCCACCACGCCTGGCCTGGGACCCTGATTCTTATGACTCCCCCTCATTCTGGCTCTACTGGGCTCTGTCTGGCTACTTCCCAATCCGCCCTCCTGATTTGAAAACTTCACATGCTGGCCGGGCGCGGTGGCTCAAGCCTGTAATCCTAACACTTTGGGAGGCCGAGACGGGCGGATCACGAGGTCAGGAGATCGAGACCATCCTGGCTAACACGGTGAAACCCCGTCTCTACTAAAAAAAAAAATACAAAAAACTAGCCGGGCGAGGTGGCAGGTGCCTGTAGTCCCAGCTACTCGGGAGGCTGAGGCAGGAGAATGGCGTAAACCTGGGAGGTGGAGCTTGCAGTGAGCTGAGATCCGGCCACTATGCTCCAGCCTGGGGGACAGAGCGAGATTCTGTCTCAAAAAAAAAAAAAAAAGAAAACTTCACATGCCACCCGGACATGGGTGCTGTCTCCCCACCTCAGCATCATTCTCACAAATACTACTCCTCAGTGCCTCTGACCTCACACCATTCCTATTGCTAACCTTCAAATCTGGACTCTGCAAAGGTGGGGCAATGGCAGGAAAAATGGGAGAACAGGGAGGAGTGAGAGGATGATTCCAGGAGCTGCAGAGGGAAGGCATCCAATTCCTACAGCATACCCACGGTTGCCACCTGTTCCCAGCATGTGCCTCTGAGATGCCTGTCTGTAGTGGGTGTGGTGGGCACATACACAAACATCTGGGGCTTACCCGACATAGACTCCACCATGGCCTTCATCTTCAGTTTGAGGAGCTCCGTCAGCAGGTGGATGGACTGCTGCTGAAACCTGTTCAGGGTCTCCTGCTGGGCGCGCTCCTGACGGGCCATGGTGGGAGTGAGGGTGGAGCGCTTGGCAGTGGTTGCCAGCAGCACTGGATATGGTGGTGCTGGTGGTGGTGGAGGTAGTGGCTTCTTCAGTGTGGGGACCTGCACAAAGGTGGGTTCCATGAGCACCACCAGGGGGGCTCCAAAGCTGACCTCCAGGCCCAAGATGTCGGACGGGGTAGGCACTGAAGGGTCACTGATGAGCTCTTCCCAAGTGAACTCAAAGATGTTTCTGATGCCCTTTGGTATAGAAATGCCTGCATTCTGGCAGATCATGAGGAGTTTGGAGATGCGGGCCAGTAGCTTGGGGGCCATGGCTGTGTACTGCTGGTATAATTCTAGGTTACTCTTGATGTAACTCATGAGAGGGACCTTCAGCTATAAAGAGAGCTCTCTGAGAGGTGACTGAGAGCAAAAGTTCTTCCCTATGGTGAAGGCTTGGAGATGGACAGAATGGATGTGCTGAAATGACCCTTACAGGTCATTGAGCCAGTGGTTCCTATCCGGAAAGGACAAGAAAAGAGTTAGTCACTCTTCCCATAGTAGGGCAAGAGGATGTCCCCCTCCCTTACCTACCCAGAGACACCATCAGAGAGACCAATGTTAATGAGTCACTTTGGGAAGGGTCTGGTGATAAGTATGGTTCCAGGAAAGCTTCAAGGACAGTCACACAAACTGGGTATAGGACCCTGGGGGGCTGGAGGAATGGAAAGGCTGGGGAAGAGAGAAAGGTCCCATTGCACCTTTTGTAGTTAGAGATCCGAGGGTGGAAGATCTGCTTGTGGTCAATCAATAAGAACCTGCAAGAACAAAAAGATGTTTCACTGGTTCTCTTTGGAAGCGAGGGATGCAGAAGCTCCTGGTTGCAATGCCAAGTTAGGCTTGGAATTATCCAACACGTACATCTGAGGGCAGACAGGAAAGAATGAGAACAATGCATTTTCTAAGCTCAATCACTAATATAATTTGCCAGATTTCATCAAATCCAAGACATTCATGATCAAAGGATGCACCATCTTATAAGAAAAAAATGAATGTAACCTGCCATTGACTGTAAGACATACCACAATTTCAGAGATGTTCAAGTTGGAAAATACGTGCCTGAAAATCAATGGACTATAATAAATATTTTTCCACTTTAATACTACAGTAGTGTTTACCCTGACATATTTCTACATTGTGTTTTATTTTTACCTTCTTAACTTATATGAAAAATAGACCACTGGTTGAAGAGAGGAAGCATAAAGAACAATTTAATGAGCAAAAAAAAAAAAAAAAAAAAAAAGGCTAGAAAAACCTGTAAATACACTGGCAGAGTTTTGTAACCAGATACCGAAAGTTTCATCTTTCTGATCAAAATGAACCTGACAGCAGTCTTTAGTAATATATCAAATTAAAACTAGTCACATCTTATGCTACGCAAAAATGATTTGTTTCTTGTAATTCCCAAGGGACTTTATGAGCGTGTGAGCCTTTGTGAAAGACTCAAGAATCCAGAGCACATAGCAAAGGTCAACCCGAGGGAGACTTAGAGGAGGAGGGGTGGGGAGGTCTGTCCCCTTTGCTGATGGCCATCTTTAGCACCTTGATGCAGAGTTAGTGAGTTGTTCCTGTTGTCCAACTCCAACAACCCTAACCAGTCCACTTACCACGAAGGGCTGCTGGCCCAAGGCTTCTGACCACACTTGTCAGTGAGTGCAGCTGTCCAACCATCTCTTCGACCACCTTTTATCCTGACAACCACTCCAGCCGACACACCTATGTCTTCTTTTCCACTAGACAATGCTCCCTTTCCCTTTTCAAACTCTGTCCCCCCCGGAGCCACCCCAAGTTCGCCATTCCAGGACAGCCTGCCTGGTGCCCACCTTCCGTGTTTACAGGATAGGCTCAGGGCCATGAACTCGTGTGTCAACCCAGTGGTGAGAAGGCTATCATCTTTCTTGTTTTTCTGAGGAATCAGAGCTCTTGGTCAGGAGTCACCATCTGCAGACTCCTGGCACGGAGGCCTTTCCAAACACCACATTACTTTTTCATGGTCTCTGACCTGCCTCTGTCCATCTATCAGTAACAAAATCTCCAAGGAACATGAGCCCCAAAGAGCAAACCCTTCTAGCATGCTGCTATTTTGCAGATACAGTGGCTTCCTACGCCTATTTGTTGACCCCCTGACATCTCCATTCCTCAGCTTTGCAGACTGGGAAAAAGAGGCTTTGTTTTTGAAATTATAAGTCCACAGGACAAAGAAACCACTCAGAATTCCAGTCATCTGGGCAACCAGCCAGAGGGATCCGACCCTGACAGTGCAGGGCAGAGTTTTCCTTTTTTTAAAGTCAGGACTCAAATGAGAAGAAGGAGATAACTAATACAAATCTTGAAATATCAACTGGTTTGGGAAATTTGTCCCCCCTGCCTCCTGCCACCAGTTCCTTTGTTTTTGGAGGTTAATTTTGAAGATATATCTTACAGATAAAAGCTGAATTTTCGAACAGCTTTATTCAGATAGAATTCACATACAATCCACCCTTTTAAACGTGTGTACAATGGTTTTTAGTATATTCAGAGTTGTACAACCACTACTATCTAATTTTAGAACATTTTATTGCCCCCACACAAAACCCATCATCAGTCACTCCATTTCCCCTCACCCTCAGGCAACCATTCATCTAGTTTCTGTCTCTATGGATTTGCCTGTTCTGGACATTTCATAAGAATAGGATCATCGACTCTGGTTTTTTGTGACTGTCTTCTTTCACTTGCTGTAATGTTTTTGAAATTCATCCATGTTATATAGCATGTATCAGTACTTTAATCCTTTTAATGGCAGAATAATAGTCCACTGTATGGATATACCACAATTTGTTGATCTACTCATTTGTTAATGGGCATTTTGGTTATTTTTATTTTTTGGCTTTTATGAATAGTGCTATGAATATGCATACATAAGCTTTTGTGTGGGTGTATGTTTTCATTCTCTTGCATATGTATACCGAAAAGTGGGATTGCTGGGTCATAGGGTAAGTCAGTATTTAACTTTGTGAGGGCCTGCCAGACTGCTGCATCATTTCACAGTCCCACCAGTGGCTTTATAAGAATTCAATTTCTCGGGCCGGGCGCGGTGGCTCAAGCCTGTAATCCCAGCACTTTGGGAGGCCGAGAAGGGCGGATCACAAGGTCAGGAGATCGAGACCATCCTGGCTAACACGGTGAAACCCCGTCTCTACTAAAAAATACAAAAAACTAGCCCGGCGAGGTGGCAGGTGCCTGTAGTCCCAGCTACTCAGGAGGCTGAGGCAGGAGAATGGCGTAAACCTGGGAGGCAGAGCTTGCAGTGAGCTGAGATCCTGCCACTGCACCCCAGCCTGGGCAACACAGTGAGATTCCATCTCACAAAAAAAAAAAAAAAAAGAATTCAATTTCTCTTTGCCAGCACTTGTTATTACGTCTTTTTGACTCCAGTGCTATCTTCGTAGATGTGAAATTATGTCTCATTGTGGTTCTGATTTCTATTTCCCTAATGACTAATTTGTATTTCCCTAAGCATCTTTTCATATGCTTATCGGCCATTTTATATCTTTTTCTGAGAAATGTGTATTCAGATCTAAAATCTGTTTTAAAAAGCAGTGTCATTTTAAATTAAATGTGGAGATAACCTATGTTTATTCCGTATATTTACATCTCTTCAAAACTCAGCTAGAGGTGACCATGTGACTACATCCTGACCTGAGATACAGATGAAGCTCCTGGGTAAAGGACCCTGAGAAATCTGTTTGAAGGAGGCTGCCTTCAGGGAAAGAACATTTTTTTTTTTTTTTTTTTTTTTTTTTTTTTTTTACGAGCTGACCTCTCTAGTCCTTCTTGCCTGAAATGGATAAGATGACTGCAGCTCCAGCAACCGTTTTGAGCCACAAGGTTACCCTGAAGAGGGAAACCTCGCATTAAAAATGGCCAAGTTGCGCGGCAGAACCTGGGCTCCTGATGACATTGTGGCACCCATGCCAGCACTTAACCATCCACCTCCAAGCTTTTCCCACATGCAAATGAACCTCTAATGCCTTTAAGCCACTTTATTCAGCTCTCTATTCTGGCCATTGAAAGTGATTCCCGACTGACCCCCAGCCATGTTAGATCATCACTCCTTCCTTTTCCATTTATCCAGTTTCTATTTTGTCATTCATTTTTCCATCACTGAGACCTGGATCTTGACCTCAAGTAGCTCAGCAGCTACCAGGCAGGGCTGACTTACAAAATCGACTTACGTGATAAGGGTCACGCTACAGAAAAATGTACAAAGGCCATGAAAACAAAACAAAAAAAAAGGAAAGAATTGGCACTAGACGGTGTTCTAAAAGATGAGTAAGAAGTTGCCAGGCAGATAGGAAGAGACAGGCATTCTAGGAAGAAGGAACAGCACCTACCAAGAGATGATGACACTGGAAGCATGGTGGGCTCCAAAGACTGCATGTACCTCGGTATGGCTGGGGTGTGGGGGGATCTGTGGGAGAGTAGCAGATGAAACTTGGAAAGTGGTCTAGAATCAGATCTTGCAGGGCCTTGTATATCATTCCCAAGAATTTGCATCGGCTATATAATCAAATACTCCATGCAAATACTGAAATGTATTGTCTTTAATGGCTAATTGTGTCCCATATGGTATCATCTCTGCAATTGGAGGGCAGGGGCCATGTCTTCTCTTTTATAATCTCTACAATGCTCAGCCCAGTGTTGCTACATGCCAGAAATGGAAAAATATCTGTGGTATTAAAGTCAGCCACATAGCCTAAGGGACCCACGCAGATGGCTATAAACAAAGCTTCAAGATGCAATTCCCACAAAGAAATAAAATGTATAAGAAATTTATAGGCCGGGCGCGGTGGCTCAAGCCTGTAATCCCAGCACTTTGGGAGGCCGAGGCGGGCGGATCACAAGGTCAGGAGATCGAGACCACAGTGAAACCCCGTCTCTACTAAAAATACAAAAAATTAGCCGGGCGTGGTGGCGGGCGCCTGTAGTCCCAGCTACTCAGGAGGCTGAGGCAGGAGAATGGCGGGAACCCGGGAGGCGGAGCTTGCAGTGAGCCGAGATCGCGCCACTGCACTCCAGCCTGGGCAACAGCGTGAGACTCCGTCTCAAAAAAAAAAAAAAAAAAAAAAAAAAAAGAAATTTATAAAAGATATGAGGGATGACCATGGACGCAGCACCTTCTTCAGTCAACAATATGCTGCATGTCTCCGCTGTTTCCAGTCAGCTTCTGGGACAGGGATGGGGAAGGCATGGGCCCTCCTCTCGAGGGCTCACAGTAGAGAGGGGAGACACACACACAGAAGGCTACAGTAAGTCAGAGTGCTCTCTGCAAGGCGGAATGGAAACCCAGAGACGGAAGTGTCACTGGAAGGCCTAGAGTTAAGGTTCTCACATCACATGAATGTGTGTTCAGGCGATGTGACCTTGAACCCAGCCTTTGATCTGTGTGATGTTCCCAATGACCACATGTGACACTAGTCCCCACCTTCAAGGACTGTGAGGATTAGGGAGGTGGTGTGTGTGAAGGGCCAGCACACACACAGCACAGAGTTGAGTGATCAGTAAATGTTAAGTAGAAAAAAGGTCATTATTTGAAGTGGTCAAAGGTTGTATTCCAGGTGATGGGCACAGCTCTTGTATGGGCTGAAGGCTCCAAACAGCCCTGACAAGTTTGGGGAACAGCAAGGAACTGGAGGCTGCTACAGGGTACTGTAGAGGTGATGAGGGTAGGACCAGGTGAGAGGAGCCTGAGCTTGATCTTGTAGCTGATGGGAAACTACTGAAGTTGGCAAACAAAGGAGGCATCTGCATTGTAGAGTGCTCCTTCCGCTGCTGGCAGCATGGAGGGAAGTACGGTGGGGGTGAGTGCGAGATGGACAGCTGCTGCTAGGGGTTAGCCAAGGACGTGAGCTGCACCCACAGCACACTTACTTCTGCCTACAATCAAAAAGGATGTTCAGGCCAGGCATGGTGGCTCACTCCTGTAATCTCAGCACTTTGGGAGGCCAAGGTGGGCAGACCACCTAAGGTCAAGAGTTCAAGATCAGCCTGGCCAACATAGGTGAAACTCTGTCTCCAGTAAAAATACAAAAAGTAGCTGGGTGTGCTGGTGTGCACCTGTAATCTCAGCTACTCAGGAGGCTGAGGCGGGAGAATTGCCTGAACCCGGGAGGCAGAGGTTGCAGTGAGTCAAGATCGTGCCATTGCACTCCAGCCTGGGCAACGGGAACGAAACCCCATCTAAAAAAAAAAAAAAAAAAACATTTCTAGTCCTAGGAGTACCTGGAAGGGTATAAAAAGGCATAGACCCAGCAAACTGCCAAGGGTACATGGTGGCGCAAAAGCAGGAAAAGGGAAGTTCTGAATGAGCTTCAGGAAAATCAAGGGTACTCAATCAGAAGGCAGCTGAAGGGAAATGGGCATAGATTTAAAAGCAGAGAGATGGCATACCGCCACCCCTTTATGGGCACTGATCCAGAACACATTTTTCGGTCAAAGCATACACAGCTGTATACTTAAGAAAATCAAACTAAGCCTCCTCAGGTTATCTGGTCGTGGCGTTCTCTGCTATTTTCTCTAGTTTCTGGCTTTCTGATTTTAATCAGAAATACTTCTGATAAGGGCAGCGAGTCCAGATGTCAGCGCGTGACTGCAATTTGTGAGCAGGCATGGCTTTAGGCTAGGACAGGTCTGAGAATCAGCCCTCATTAGATGCATAAAACAAATGGAGGTGGGCCTAGGAAAATGAATAGATGTTGTTCTCTGTACTGTTAAGCATATAAAACAGCATTCTGGACAGATGCTTGAATTCTCTTGGCAGAGAGAAGGAAAGAAGGGCTCGGCTAGAGAGAAGTGGATCTTAGGGTGAGCAGGGTCGGGGCCACTGCACATAAGGTTGAGCTTAACTTCATGCAAAGCCAAGGTTTAATGTGACACTGGAATCTCATGGTGGCCATCCTGGAGTGGATTCACAAGGAGATTCACTGTGGTATCAAAGGGCCCTTACTGTGATGGGTCTCCTGACAAGACCCATCAAGAAACATAAAATCGACCATCTCTTTGACCCAGTGATCCCGCTAATGAAAGTGGCACCCCAGGGGACAGTTAGAAAACTGGGGGAGGAGTGTGGGGGAAGGTATCTATATAAAGACCTATGTTTGTTAAATCGTACTAAAAGATGCTTATAGCCACTTCATTCCCTATAGTGAAATAATGATGTACGTTAAGCTGATGAACTATTAGGCAACAACTAAAAATAACAAGGAAGCTCAGTTTTAGAAATGTTAAAGAAGAACCAAATGGTGTGTATACACTGATTACACATTCCATGAAAACCTGTACAGATCATAAGTTGAACACAGAGATACAAAGCCTTTTAAGGAAAAGGTAATTCTTTTTGGAAAAACAGTAAAACCTGGGTTCCCAGCAAAGACAGTGGCACAGTTACCAGACTACTTGCAACCTGGGAGACCTGCACTGGGAACAGGGCCCACTCTTGTATTTTTTGGTTTTCAAAAACTGTGAACTATGGCTGTGTGTGGAGAGGGTGGTGTGGGGTGGGGTGAGGGGAAGTGGACACTCTGTTCAACCTCAGGGAATAATGACCAAAAAAAAAAAAAAAAGGCGGGGGTAGGTGGAGGGGAAGGAATGCAGTACACAACAGAGAAAATGCTTAAAACCTGGCCAAACTGTTACCAAGCATGTGAGCTTTGAGTTAGGGAGAATGTGGCAATTAGAAATGTAGTGGAGGGCCGGGCATGGTGGCTCACACCTGTAATCCCAGCACTTTGGGAGGACGAGGCGGGCAGATCATCTGAGGTCAGGAGTTCGAGATCAGCCTGGCCAGCATGAGTGAAACCCCATTTCTACTAAAAATACAAAAGTTAGCTGGATGTGGTGGTATACATGCCGGTAATCCCAACTACTTGGGAGGCTGAGGCAGGAGAATTGCTTGAACCTGGGGAGAGGAGGTTGCAGTGAGTTGAGATTGTGCCAGTGCACTCCAGCCTGGGCAGCAGAGTAAGACTCCATCTCAGAAAAAAAAATAAAAAAAAATTAAAAAAAAAAACAAAAGAAATACAGTGGAGAAAGAAGATGTTTCAATTGAGGGCAGAAGAGATGCAATATTTCTGGCTACTTCTACCACTGGACAAATGCTCACTTACTATGTATGAGTGACTATATAGATGCAGCCTGGGATTTATTAAGAAACACCATAACAAAACATCAATAGGCCAAGATGACAGGTTTTCACTACAACACCTTACTTCCTTTGAACATTTGGATTTTCTAGCTTTCCTAGACAATGAGCTACACCAATCACACCATCCCTGGCCTCTTGCCCCCAGTACACACACCTTAAACATGAAGATAATGTCCACAGCCCACCGGGGCAAAACACCTGACCCAGCCAGCTAACGGGGCGGTCAGGCAGGATGACTGCGGTAGTTTCGTCTACTCTCATCTTTTCAGTGGGTCAATGAATTCCTTTCAATTATCATCACTTACCTTAGCCATGTAGTTTTTTACACGAACTGCTTGCCAAATAACCGACTTAGCTCAATTTACTGACTTAAAAGGACACAGTATGGCATGGGCAACTCCAGGTTGTGTTAACTGTGAAGACCAGTACCCATCCCCGTTCCAAATTCTAAACTCAACTACCTCATCTGCATGTCACAACAAGGTCAGCTGTAAACCTCCCTGAGGGCTGCACTTGAGCTTTCACTGGGAATAAACGGCCCCACAAGTCTGGTAAATGTATGGCTAAACGCAGCAGGAATCTCATGTATATGGATCTGAATGTTC
Source organism: Macaca mulatta (assembly GCF_049350105.2). Taxonomy (NCBI): domain Eukaryota; kingdom Metazoa; phylum Chordata; class Mammalia; order Primates; family Cercopithecidae; genus Macaca; species Macaca mulatta. The sequence goes on along the minus strand of NC_133407.1, from coordinate 153,483,017 downwards.
TCCTTTGGGAATTCTGCAGCAAACAAAATGATTTATTGAGCCAATTCAAACGAACTCTATCAAAACACACAAAGGCCTGGAGGAGAGATTACAATGAAAGTAAGTAATTCCGGGCAATTTTTGATCTAAAGCATTTTGCTTAGCTCAACAAAGGCACGAATGAGGTGTGGTCATGTTTTTCTATAGGAGGTTTTGCCACTACTTGCTCCCAAGTTAAACATGGCCACAGAGTACTGTGAATGTTTAATGTCTGCCTGGGAGAAATGTATTGGCCAATACTTTAGTTACTAATGGGAGGATTATGTCTAGTCGGACCAGGAAGCGTGTAAAAGCAGATCACTTGGAGCCGCTGTGTCCAGGACAGCAGCACTAGATGCACGGACCCTTTGAGCATCTGAAACGCATGGACCCTTTGAGCATCTGAAACGAGGTTAGCATGACTAAGGAACTGGGTTTTATTTTTTCAAACTTGATATTCAATTCAGTTACTGAAAAACTTTACTATGTTTAAGTATCTTTGGAACAACTTGGATATGAATTTGTGTTTTTCAACTGCACATTTTATAAAACCTAAATACAGATCAAGTATTCCTGATGAAAAGTTAGCATCCAAATTGAGATATGCTATAACTGGATACACAGTGAGTTCTGAATTCTTAGCGTGAAAAAGAATAATTTCAGATCTCACTAATAATTTGCATATATTGAGTACATGTTGGAATATTTTGGATATGGTGAGTTAAAAATAATTTCACTTTTTAAATATGGTTGCTAGAAAATTGAAAATGACACTCTGGGCTTATTTTTTTTTTTAATTTTGAGACGGAGTTTCGCTCTTGTTGCCCAGGCTGGAGTGCAATGGCACGATCTCGGCTCACTGCAACCTCCGCCTCCCAGGTTCAAGCGATTCTCCTGCCTCAGCCTCCCAAGTAGCTGGAATTACAGGCATGTGCCACAGGTTTATTTTTTATTTCTGTTGGAGGGTGCTGTTTTAAGAGTATGGAGCTGACATCTAAGAACTCTAATGCCATCTGCTGGATACACTGGTACAAGACAGGCCCGTGTCACACAGTAAGACTGATGGTGTGTCAATACTCAAAGAACTGGATCTGAAACAGAAAAGGGCTCACAAAACACTGAACTAAATTTATACTGTTAAGAGAGGATTATAAATAGGTTTATTTAGTTTTTGAAATCCCAGAGAAAATGTGACTCACAGTTATTAGACAACAGTTACCATGAGCCAACGAGCACAACTGCTTTGTCATCCACCCGAATGCCACAGGCATGGATGTGGTCACCTGGGCTGGACCCTTTGTGATGCTGGCTCCCATACCTACAACTCTTCCTGCTGCCTGCCTTGCCCCTATCTCCCTTCTCCTTTCGACTCCAGTCAGCCTCGGGTCCTTCTGCTCTGCGTTACACATACATCCTCTTTCCATCTTTTGTCTATTCATTATTTTCTTTCTACCCTTTCTTTTTTCTATTTTTCCTGTGATTCTAGCATGTCTAATCTATTTTTCTTTTTAGTATTCCAATTTTTCTTTTTTTCTCCTCCCTCTTTATCCTACAAGCTGTTTCAGTTGGTTTTGTAGTTTTAGCTCTTACATTTAGGTCTTCAATTCATCGTGAGCTGATTTTTTGTATGTGGCATGAGGCAGAAGTCCAAACCCATTCTTTCGCATGGAATATTCAGTTATCCCAGAACCATTTGTTGAAAAGACTGTTCTTTCCCCACTGGATGGTCCTGGCACCACTGTCAAAAATCAGTTGACCATGGATATATGTTTTATTTCTGGACTTTCGCCTCTATTCCACTGATCTATGTGTCTATTCTTATGCCACTACCACACTGTGTAGATTACTGTAGCTTTGTGGTTAGTCTTGAAATCAGGAAGTGTGAGTTCTCTCTGTTTTTTCTCTAGATTGTTTTGGCTATTCTGGGTTCCTTGCATTTCTATGTGAATTTTAAGATTAGCTTGTCAATTTCTGCAAAAAAGGCAGCGGGGTTAGCTGGTTTTTATGTGTATTTATTAAAAAAAGCAATTACCCGATTAGGCTGACAGAATGATTAGGCTGACCATTAACAGGACTGGCACCTTTACCCTCGGTGTTTAGAGGTAAGTTTGTAAGAATTCAGGATGTTTGTCTAAGATTGCTTGATACTAGGGCAACAAAACTAAGAGCAGAGGGCACTGAAAAGACTGTCTGGGAGTCAGACATCAATTGTGTTTAAGTCTGAGATCTGCTTCTTAGGTACCATATGACCCTGCACGAGTCATCGACCCCTCCACACTCCAGTGTTATCTGTAATGAGGATGGGGCACTCCCTTCCACACCGCAGCACTGTGGGAACAGAGACAATGCCATTGCAGAGGACCCCCAGGGGACAGTCTCCTTCACTCACTCGTCTCCTTCCCACTCAAGGAACATCAAGGACTTGTGCTACCACATTCTCACAGCACTCACTGGCCTGGGAACCAGCTATGGGAGCCCTATGGGCCTGGTCATCAACTCTCAACTGCTTGTCTGCAGCTGTAGGAACCCTCTGAGGTGTGGCAGGCAGAGGATGGGGTGGGTGCCCAGGCACCTCGCTGAATTTCTGGAGCCCTGCCCACCCCCAACCCTCTCCTTGTTACTAATGACATGGGGACCCACCTGCTCCACTGTGCAGCCCCAAGTCTGATCCAAGTCAGGTTCCTGAATGTGAGGAAGCTGAGCATGGGGGCGACAGGGAGGTGGGATGCGCTGAAAAGCTGTAACCATTGCCGCTAAGGCGTATCAGTCTCTGACCAGGTCCAGCAGCCTCCACGTACGTCCGTCATTCAACACACATTTACTGAATGCCCACTGCACACAGGAGTGTAGGTAATAGGATGGTATGACAGTAAAAGTAAGTAAACAACTCCCACTTCTACCTTTCTGGACTATGAAGAGCTCCTCCTGGTCTTCCTTATCATTTCCTATGTGATTACTTCCGGGTCCTCTTGGAGAACAGAGCATTTTGCCTCCCATGCAGTCTGCCACTGCTTGACAGGGAGAAATTCCTCCTGACCTATGTTCCATCAGCTGATCTGGAAGCTGAACCCTTGGAATAAAGACACCTGCATGCTAGTATTTGCAAAAGGAATGGAAAAGAACCCTTAAATATGAGTAAGTCATGGGAGTAGGTATGAAACAGATAGGGTTTTAAGCACATCTCAGTGTCAAATTTTACAGAATAAATACTTCTATTCTATTGCAGTTCACGTGTAAATCCAGGTAGGTATGTCCATATCCCTCTTAGAATGAAATGAACAGCCAAGTGGCCAAAGTTTCCACGACTTTCCTCCTTACTGACCAATCCAACCTCAAGTGTGTGCCTCCTAGGAAAAGGAGAGGACAAAGGTACAAATTCAGTTCCTAAAGTCATTTCTCTCCTTCTGGGAGAGAAAGGCACTATCAAAGTACAAACCCAAGTCAGGGTGCTTTGAAAGATCAAGTCACTTGTTTGTAATAGGAAATCATGTCATCCAGAGTTTTGAAAGTAATTGTGGGGGCTTGTGGTGGGTTGTCGGGGGCAGGAGTGGGTGATATATGTGCAGGGCTAGGTCCGTGGCTCTGGTCAGAGCACTGCCCTGGGTCACTCTGTGCTGGCCCAGGCCTGCTCCATGCCTGGCTGCTGGAAAAACCAGTTCTCTTCTGACCCACAAAGTAATCTGACGGTGGGGCAAACTCAGGATCTCTCTCAGCCCGGAGATCTGACTGCCTCTTCGACCAGTATCCAAAGGAAAATTCTAGTAAAAATGAGAAAGAAAATTATTAGAACAGATTAACAAATCAGTTGAATTTATTGTTACTATTATCTAAGCGTTGCATATATTTCTTAAAAGCCACCACAAACTATCCAAAGAATAAGAATGGCAACAGTAAAACTATGTTACAAGGTATAAATAATACCTACAACCAGTATAAAAGCCCAGGCTAAGAAAAGGGAGTGACTACCTCTAGATGGGAAATACAGAAAAAGAGAAATACAGACAAATCATCTGCTTGACACGACACTGTAGGTATTTCATACCAAAATACAAATTTTGTCCTTTATTGAGTTTTGGAAGACACAAACGGGACCTGCCCAACCTTGTTTGGTATTTCACCTCTATTTCTAACAGTGGCTCTTGCATTTCTCTTACTTTAGCTTTGGATCTTATCAGCTCAGACAGCATGGACTATATTCTACTGAAACGATTTTTTTCAAAGAGGCATAAACCATAGTCTTCCAAAGAGAGGCTGCTGTGGACACTCTAGAGAATTTACCAAAAAAATGTCCATGAAAATTCCCCAGTGGAACCATGTGTGAATCCAGGTTAGTACACTGGCATGCAAACCATTTTCAACTGAACATAAAAGAGGCTGCAAAAAACAGAGCACATGAGAACACCAAACCTTTAATAATACCAAATAATACTTTAAAGGCAGATCCTGAGAAATGGCATTCCAAAGCTGTAAAACCACACGAGGCAGCACGAAGTTAAAACTTACCCCAAGTGCTTCTGGAAAAAAAACCATTTTCCATTCACTAGAGAGTTCTTACACCTCAGAGCCCACGTCCCTTACCTTTTCCGCGGTCCCACTCCCGGATGTGTGGCACTCCGGGCTTGGTGTCCTTCCTCTCCTGGACAATGACTTCTACCTTGCTATTCTGGGCAGCAGGACGTGGAGCTGGCACAGGCTCTGGCTCCAGTGGCAAAGGCCCAATAACATCTCCATCTATTTTTTGTAAGGGAATAAGACACTGTCATAACAAAGCCTAAAGCTATTTTTAAAAATATAGAACATGCTAATCCTGAAAGTAAAAGTAACCATCAATATTTATGAAGTACCTATCACGTCCCAGGCAGTGGATTAAGTCTTTTGTATACAACAGGTTATTTAATTCTTATAACAGTCCTAATAAATTCAATATTTCCATGTTATCCCCATTTTATAGAGGGGGAAAATTAAGCTCCGAAATGGTACACAGGTAGAAAGTGATACGGGCTGGGGTCCTGGGCTGGGCTGGATGGATTTTAGTCTCTGTGCCCCTCACTATGCCACTCTGCTTCTCCAAACTGGCAATTGCAGGACCAGAAACCCCCAAATCACTCAACTAACATCACAATCTGAGGCGAAGCGAGCAGAGCCAAGGGGATGAAGAGTTGGGGTCTGGTGTAGGCTGTTCAATTTTGGTCACATTTTTTAAATGTAAAAGAAACATGGATTTTTAAAAAACACTGTGGTGGCACTTCACATTTTCTGGACATGACAGATGTTCAGGAGATGGAGCAAAATTAGTGAAACAATCTGCACAGCTTAACATGTTATAGAGACAGCATTTATCTGAAACTAAACAGATGGTTTTCAAATTCCCAAATGTTTCTGGTTTTGTTCAGACATTAGGAAACGGCCCATGGCTTCACATAAGCTTTGTGAGAGCTGGAGGGCTGTACGACCCCTCATACCCACACTCCCTTTTCCTTTGGGTAATAGAATGCCCCCAGGTTTCAGCTGAGCATGTGGCCAGCTTGCTGGAGAGGCCATTTCCCAGCTTCTCCTACAGTGAGGTGTGGCCCACAGGACTGAGCTCTGGCCAGCGGGATGTAAATGCACAGGTCGTATATAAGTTCCCACTCATATCTCTAAAAAGGAAGCTCGTCTCCTTGCCTACCCCTAGGCTGGATCATGAACAGGGAAGCAGGGGAGCAAGCTTTGTGCAGAAGAAAAAAATACTCTAGGAAATGGCAGAAATAGCAAGACTGGAGGAAGCCTGGGACTAGATGACCACCTGGGGCAAAGCTGCTCACTTACCCTGGATACCCACTCACCCACCCACCTCCAAGTTGTTAAGTAGAGAAATGGATCTCGGGCCAGGCACGGTGGCTCAAGCCTGTAATCCCAGCACTTTGGGAGGCCGAGAAGGGCGGATCACGAGGTCAGGAGATCGAGACCATCCTGGCTAACACGGTGAAACCCCGTCTCTACTAAAAAATACAAAAAAATAGCTGGGCAAGGTGGCGGGCGCCTGTAGTCCCAGCTACTCGGGAGGCTGAGGCAGGAGAATGGCGTAAACCTGGGAGGCGGAGCTTGCAGTGAGCTGAGATGTGGCCACTGCACTCCAGCCTGGGCAGCAGAGCAAGACTCTGTCTCAAAAAAAAAAAAAAAAAAAAAAAAAGAGAAATGGATCTCTATTTTGTTTGAGCCATTCTATGTAGGAGTCTCTAGATTGATGGCAATTTAGCTTATACTACCACAACTTATACAATAAGCTAGTCTGACACAGCATTTAATAGTGTTTCCAAGGGGAACCGTGCTCCAAGTTCCAAATCACCAACTTCTGCAGCACGGTTCTTTGGTAAGCTTTGGCAAGCTGTCGATATTCGTATTTCTAAATTCTTTTACTACATAACTTTATGAATATAAGTTTCTTTAAATATATATATAAAATAACCAATAGCAAAAAATGTAAGTCTAAAACATATATATGCAAAACTAAACTTTATCTTAAAATATCTCTTTACTAAGTCTCAGTTACAAGACTATGCCATTCTAAGACGCAACACAATGTATTGTTGCTTCATAGCCTCATCTATAGCCTAAAAATATTGAATGTCATTCTGCATCACTTTGGTTATAAAAATTGCTCCTGCCAGTACCTCAAAGGTATACTGTTTGCTTAGATATAAAACTAAATGGCTAATTTTCATGTTGCCAGCCCTATTAGCAAGACGTCAATGGAACAAAATTTTCCCTTTTGAAGTTCAGCAACATAGACATGATATACCTCTGTTTTCTTCCTCTGTTCCACCTTCTTTTGATTTTTTCATCTTTTTTTGTCGAAGTTTGGCAAGTCTTGCCTCTAAGATAGCCTTTCGCTTTTCCTTTATGTTTTCTCGTTTTGTTCTCTGATCTGTTGTCTGAATAGAAAATCAGAAAATTATTTGCTTGAAGCCAAATTTGCAATATTCCTGTTCAAAAAGATGAAATTTTCTTCTAAAAATAGACTAGCTAATTGATCTTCAGGCCACCTCTAAGAAGCTATCCTTGAGATCCTTACAATGAAGCCCTATGAAGTATTCTTATACGAACCCTCCGATGTCTTACAAAGTTTCGTAAGTGTTCAAAGAGCACCTTGCAAGCCTTAACACTCAAGGAAACCAACCCATTCCGTCCTACACCTTAATCCCTTAAGTAACTTACTATTTTCCCATCCAAGCCGCTCCAAAGTACCACATTTGGCACCAGATTTAAAACATCAAAGTTGCACAGGTTACTTGTGAGCAGTTATAAAATTTGAAACACAAAAATAGTATGGCAACTACCTTTATGCAATTCCAAATATCAATTTTAATTTCTAATTAATTTACTAGATTTTTCTGCAGTGTGGTCCAGCAAGAAACCAAGCGCTCGCATCCTTCCTCACAGCCGCTTGGGATTTATCTGTACCTGTTCACGCAGCATCTCTAAGGTTTTCATCTGCTTGTTTCTCAACTCTTTGTCTCGGGCAAAGGCAAAATACCCAACGCCGAGTTGCCGGGCCTCTGAAAGAAGTGCAAATTACCCAAAAGATCAGACTGTCCTGATCATTCAACTACACTCAAGCCACATTTCCTACCAAAGCAAAAAGAAACACAGTGATATTCGGCACAAGTTTTAAAAAGAAAAAGAAAACAGCTAAGTGAAAAAAAAAAACACCAAAGAAACACAAAAGTTAGACCAAGTTTTCGTCCTGTTGGCCAAGGGAAGCATAACAAGCGTTCATTTGCTTTCAGCCATGGGCTGTCTCCACTTCTCTTGGGAAACAATCCCTTGGATTACCAGACCCTCTGTCAGGAAGATATTCCCAATGTGAGTATTTTAAGGCTATGAAGTGAACAAAGGAGATATTTTCAATTTCCAAAGCAGTATCTTTAATTTCCATGTAAAAGCTATTGCTTTATGAATACTTCCCTTAATGTTTGCCATTAATTTAAGATTAGAAAAAAGATTTGCAAAGCTGCAAGAAAATAGTCATACCATTTTCCCGAATGTCTTCATAATGTACGGGCCCCATGGGCCTCTTCAGGGCCTCTCTTTCTTCTTCCTCCCATTGCTGGCGCTGAAGTTCTTTTCTCATATCTTCAGATAACAGGGTTTTTTCATTAGCAGGACTAACAAAACTAGCAGGAAAACACAGCAAAAACTATCTTCAGATAAGGACTGAGATATCAGTGTTTAAGTACAGTCAGCTGCATCATGGATAAGTAACACTGCTTGATAAAGAAGACAGGGAACTACAGAGGCTTCTGACCCACAAGACTGCTAGAAAATCAATTACACAGCCTTCACCTTTTTTTCTTTTTTTTTTTTCCTTTTTTTTTGAGACTAGTCTTGCTCTGTTGCCCAGGCTGGAGTGCAGTGTCACAATCTCGGCTCACTGAAACCGCCGCTTCCCAAGTTCAAGAGATTCTCCTGCCTCAGCCTCCCGAGTAGCTGGGATTACAGGCACCTACCACCACATCCGGCTAATTTTTGTATTTTTAGTAGAGACAGGGGTTCACCATGTTGGCTAGGCTGGTTTTGAACTCCTAATCTCAGGTGATCTGCCTACCTTGGCCTCCCGAAGTGCTAGGATTACAGGCATGAGCCACTGCACCTGGCCAGCCTTCGCCCTTCTTACTCAAGCACGAGACTCGTTACGTTAGCATGACGGAATCTTGCCCGAGCACTCAAGACATAAAACTTTCCTTCCACCCAGGTCCTAGGCTGACCAGATGGGAGGTGGCCCAGGCAGGGAAGAGGAACTCTGGGTCTCCTCCTGTGGATGGTCTCTCGTCTGGGGACATGAAAACTGCTTAACATTTTGGCCTGAGTGATGTCTCCTGTCCTTGCAGATGACCAGGCCCTGAGAAGCTCAAGGTTTCCACTCTCCCTTTCTTATGCCAAGACAAAGGCTATCTGCTGGATGCCTGAACCTGCAGGATTTGGACAAGGTAGAGTTTCTCCCAACACTTCTCACATAAAAGTTCCTGTAGTAAGAGGAATTTATTTTCCTGGATGTTTCAGAGCTATCTCTTAGGTCTTGTGTTTTAGAGTTACCTCTCAGATTTTATGTTTTAGAGTTATCTCTTAGGTCTTAGGTCCTGCTGAAAAATCTAGTTATAAGGTCCTTGGCCAGGCATGGTGGCTCACGCCTGTAATCCCAGCACTTTGGGAGGCCGAGGCGGGCGGATCACAAGGTCAGGAGATCGAGACCACGGTGAAACCCCGTCTCTACTAAAAAAATACAAAAAATTAGCCAGGCGTGGTGGCGGGCGTCTGTAGTCCCAGCTACTCAGGAGGCTGAGGCAGGAGAATGGCGTGAACCTGGGAGGCAGAGCTTGCAGTGAGCCGAGATCGCGCCACTGCACTCCAGCCTGGGCGACAGAGCGAGACTCCGTCTCAAAGAAAAAAAAAAAAAAAAAAAAGGTCCTTAATTCAAAAATGCAATGATACATAAAGAAAAAGTGAATAAGTTCTCTCCCTGGAGCCACTTGCTTGTGGGAAAATAAAGTATAAATTCTCTAACTGGCCGGGCGCGGTGGCTCAAGCCTGTAATCCCAGCACTTTGGGAGGCCGAGACGGGTGGATCACGAGGTCAGGAGATCGAGACCATCCTGGTGAACACAGTGAAACCCCGTCTCTACTAAAACTACAAAAAACTAGCCGGGCGAGGTGGCGGGCGCCTGTAGTCCCAGCTACTCGGGAGGCTGAGGCAGGAGAATGGCGTGAACCCGGGAGGCGGAGCTTGCAGTGAGCTGAGATCCGGCCACTGCACTCCAGCCTGGATGACAGAGCGAGACAGACTCCGTCTCAAAAAAAAAAAAAAAAAAAAAAAAAAAAAAAATAAATAAATAAATTCTCAAACCACTTTCTCCACAAAGGCTGGTTTGGTTTGGTTTGGGCTTATTCTGTTACTCCGTAGTCAGACATCCTTCAAGGTGAAAGAGACAGCTCTACTCATCCACCAGTCAGGTTGTTCTCCAAGTGTGGATTATGTGTGTATGTGCACGCTAACCACTAAAAAGTGCTTCAATCAATCAATATCTCCTTACTGGAGCAACAGAGATCATTAATTATAAAACAGCCTCCCCTCACAAAACAATCCCTATGGCTGCATTTCAGACCTGGGCAGAGCTCTGCATACCACACACACTTACAGTCTCCCCTGAAGATTTTTATCCATCTCCAGCAGATCTGGCAAATCTTTTCTCATACAGCGCCGGGAACGCCCCAAAGAGTCCACATAATCCACCCTGAAATGAAAGCAAAAGGATGTGAAGGACTGGTACACATGTACAAGCCCCTAAGTCAGGGAGTAGGTGAACAGTGAAGGGGAAAGAGAAGCCTCACTACCAAGAAGAGCCCCCAGCCTCAGAGACCACCACCACTGATAGGAGTATGCGTTTTAAAGCTGACACACAATAAGCTCATTGTGCTCCTTATTAAATATTAGTTTTAGAAACTGTTGACAATAATTTTGATCATTTATGTCTTTGATTTCACAGATAAATCACCCACACAGAATTTTGCTGCAGCATCTATGAACTTACTTTAATCTAGTTGAGACAATTCCAGACATTTTATCAGTATCTTAGTAACTTTGCCTTGTGCCTGAGATTTTCAACTTGCTCATTTCCTCACAGACTTCAAGTCAGACTTTTTCTTCTTTCTCTTATTTCCTCTAATTGGTATAATTCTACCCAATGTATTAGCAATCTCGTAATGTAAGAAATTCACAGTATTTTTCAGAGTTGGACTCTTCTTAATTAGGAGGAAGCCAAACACCATACCTCTCTCCTCATCTTTGCTCAAACTAGACAGTGGTTAGACAGCTAAGCCAGGCAGATAGCAAGGCAAAATGAAATATTCTGACTTCCTACAATAGAAAATATGGACGGATTTTCATGAAAAACATCTCATTTGTAATATGACACAACAGATATTGTACTTTTTAAATTACAGGCAGAGAATCTCCTACAGCCTTTAGCAGGGTACTGAATACACACTTAAGGGCCCAATAAGTACTACCTGGCAGACCAATCTAAGGTCAGATTCGGCAGGTACGTGGCTTTGCTTTTGTTAGCAATTTTTTTTCCTCTCAAGCAATGCTGACTTCAATTGTTAGTTGTGATTTAAAAACTGAGTGTTTACTCTAGTACTGAAGCTGATTATCACAAGAAATAAAACCTCCAACTGCAGCAAGCAGTTTCTTTCTTCCTTTTTTCCCCCCCCAAATGGATGGGGAAGAAAACCATCTAGCCAGATGGTCTGTGTAATTATTTACAGTATCTTGGAAAGATTTTCTACCACCTGGAATTTAACTATCAAAAGGATTTTACAAGCAATTACGATTCTGGAGCTTAATTTAAAAACAAAAAATTGTGTCAGAACTGCTTGCAGAGCGTCTTCCTTCACCATATGGTGGCATGTGACACCTTCAATTGCCCTCCAAACTCTTCAAATCACTGGCAAATTGCTTGTAATCACACAGGCATTAATAAGCAAAAATTTTTAAAAAGACATTAGACGTTTCAAAGGAGATGAGATTTCTGCTTTGAAAAGCAATCATAGACTATTCTGTTTCTGGAGAAGGCCTCCAAAACATACAGATCCCATTAAATAGAAGTGGCAAGACAGTAGTCAGCCACGGCTCCATCTAATCAGCAGTCACTCACTGAGCAACCCCTGCAGGCAAACAAAGCTTTCCTCAGGCAAGGAGAGTAATACAGGAGGGCTAACAGCCATGCCATCTTCCAAGGGTCTGGGGAAGTTAAGGCACACACCCATGAAATGCTTATTAACAACACTGGGTACACAAAGACTACCAAAAGTTTGCTAAAATCTTTTTCTGATAATGAGGCCTAGTATGTGTCAATAATAAATAATAGGTAATACCTGAAGAGCAGGAAGTATATTAAGTGCTACCTGACTTTAGATGAGAGAGCAATCACTTAGAGATTAGAAATGATAGGCCAGGCATGGTGGCTCACGCCTGTAATCCCAGCACTTTGGGAGGCCCAGGCGGGAGGATTGCTTGAGCCAAGGAGTTCAAGAAGAGCCTAGGCAACATAGTGAGACCCTGTTTCTACAAACAAAAAATTAAAAACTGAGGCAGGAGGATTGCTTCAGCCCAGGAGTTCGAGGCTACAATGAGCCATGATCATGCCACTGCACTCCCGCCGGGGTGACGGAGTGTGGAGACCTTGCCTCAAAAACAAATAAATAAAAAAGAAAATAATGATGAAGAAAGGCACCAAAAGAAGAGACTGTATGTTCTTCTCTTTTGGTTCCTTATAGCTTGCAGGCTGTTCAAGCCTGTTCCAAATGGTACCAAATGGTACCTGTTCCAAACGGTACCAAATTATTTAGATGTAAGAAAGTCGGTAAGAAGATACCTGTTTTATCCCAATGAGAATGTTATTTCTGAACCAACATGGACACCCTCAGTGGAATGAAGATGCAGTTTCTCTGCCATCCACAGTAGCTGGGACTGCTCTCTTCAGCTCATCAATGACTGCCCACAGGGCCAAAGGCTGACAAAAGATCAACGCCTGCTGCAAAGAGTCCTGAGAAGTTCCTAACAAATGCCCACTATGAGGAGGCTATTCCAGCCTTGAAAGGAGGATGAGAAGGATCCCAAAAGCAAGAGGGTGTGTTCCCAGAAAATTGTCAGAGCATCAGTACAGCTCTCAGCAATTTCAAGAACGGCTGAATAGTTTCCAAACAATAATATCTTAGGTAGAAAAAAATCATTGTAACAGAATTCCCATTCTGGTCTCTCTACTTACTGATAGTCTCTTTAAGGAAAAGACGAGTTTGGTTCTTCTATCATTCATCTACATATAGGCAAAATTCAGGAAATGTCAATAACAAAGGTTTACAAAATGCCTGCTTATACTTCACAGGCAGCAGTTTCTTGTGTAGCCCAGAACACTCTTACTTCTTGAAGGGGGGTTAAAGTAAAGGGTCATGGGAATGAGGCAGTATAATCTCTATTTTATAAGGGAAGATCCTGAGCCTCAAAGACTGAGAAACCTGATTAAGATCATACAGTCAGTGAGAGGTACAGCTGGAACCGTCCAAGGCCCATGAGTCCACACCACACTGCCAAACAATGTCACAGTCAGAGTAAGACATACAGGGCCACCACTGCCGGCTTCCTTCTCCTAGATGGCAGCTCTCCACCATGTCAGAACGAGGACACGGGTAAGGCAGCAGCACAGGTACAAAAGGAAGGCGCTCTGCCCGCACTGTTTCATGTTAGTGATCCAGGCAAACCAAGTCTGCCACGCAGAGTCTCCTTGGGCCTGGCACAGGGCTGGGCACACAGCAGGAGCTCAGTCAGTATTTGTAATTATATGTAATTATTGTAATTATGTCTTCATTTGAGCTACTGTTTTTACATCCATAATAACCTAATCTAACCTAACTTAAAAGGAAGTCTCAAAAGAACACCCAGAAACAATAAAGAGAAATGGCTTGATAACAACCCAACAAAATCGCTCCCAAAATGTCAGCACAAGTCTGAGGATGTTCCTCAGAGCTAATCCATGATGTTACCAACCATTCTTCACTGGGGTCTTGGGGAGGAGGGATGTCTCCCTCAGGAAGGTTTTCCTCATCGTCGTCCCTTTCTCCTGCCTTTTGAGAATCTCTATGGGCACCAGATGCCTCCATTTCTTTGCGCTTGTCTATGATCTTCTGCGTGAAATCCACAAGGTACATATCCTCCACTTCTTCATCTACAACATAAAAATCAGTTTTCAGACATCAAAAAGGAAAATCACACATGGAATTGACAAGAAGCAGTCACATTCATTGCCTGGTGGCCCCATCACCCCTGATGGCTCATCAGACAATGCCTCCACTCCCCAAACGTTTACAAAGACACAGCCACCTTGGGAACTGACACATACTACACAAAAAAATCTTGAAAAAGCCTAAAGTTTTCTGTTGCCTCATCAATACACTACCTGAGTAAGCAAAACCATCTTAGAATGTCATTTTAAGATAACACAACAGTCTGATTTTATGCAACTCATCCAACCAATTACATCATACAGAAGCAAAACTGCATTTTCCATGTCATCAGATCAGGACAGTAGAACTTCTTGCTTTAGGTGTTACATATCTGTCTCATCATGTGGGCTAGATCACTAACCCTAATTATACTGTTGTGGTTTGGTAAATGTTTTAAAGATCATAATACAGGTAAAAGAAGTCATCTGAGTTCTTGTCAAGCCAATGAACACCAATTCCAGGCAAGGCATGGAGCGAGACCCTACAGGACATATACAGATATGCAAGACACTCTGCCCACAGGGCTTATGGTCCACTTAAGGAGCTAAAACACACACTGAAAGTTAAACAACAATCCGTGACACCTAATTTAACCCAGGATAGCTCATGTAGCACAAATTATGTATACCTAAAGTTTCACTACACTGGATTTAGGACACAGTCATTTGAGTCTTTTTCTCTGATGACAGAGATTAAGCTACATTGAACTGACATTAGGCTTCCTATTACCAGTGGTGGTGTTTTCCCCACCTTAGGGTGAAGAAAAACTGAGGCTCCAAAACATAACTTGCCCAAACTTGTAGGTCTGACATATCTATCAGGAGGTGGGCTTGCTGGCTTTGACAAAATCAGGTCTCTATACTCACACTCCTTTGGACCTGATTTCTATATTAACAATATAAGTAAAGTTTGAATCAAAAGAGAAAAGACTTTAATAAAATAAACTTTTTTTTTTTGAGATGCAGTCTCACTCTGTCGCCCAGGCTGGAGTGCAGTGGCACCATCTTGACTCACTGCAACCTCCACCTCCCGGGTTCAAGTAATTCTCCTGCCTCAGCATGCCGAGTAGCTGGGACTACAGGCGCCTGCCACCACGCCCGGCAAATTTTTGCATTTTTAGTAGAGACGGGGTTTCGCTTGGCCAGGTTGGTCTCAAACTCCTGACCTTGTGATCCGCCCGCCTCGGCCTCCCAAAGTGCGGGGATTGCAGGTGTGAGCCACCACGCCCAGCCTAAAATAAACTTATTTTTAAAAACCACAAAATTCCTGAGATAGAGAGGAGATGTAGTCTGAGTTATAAGGCCATAGGCTAGCGAGGCCTCCCAGTAGGCGGCCATCCTGCTGCCTCTTCAGGAAGAAGGCAAAGCCTCTCCTACAGTGCTTAGCTTTGTTGAGTGTCTGACCTTCCCGTGTTGGGCTCCTGCTGTACAGGGAACGTGCCCCTGCGGTCTGGGAAGCAGCAGCCAGGGACCTAGGACCAGCCTTGCCTCTCTCCTACTGTACCTGGGCCCCAGCCATGCTAGGCTAGGTGACTCTGTTGACCTCTGGCCCTGCCCTTCCTCGGCTGGTCTGCTCACCAATCTAGCCCTGCAGGATTCCTTTCTCCAGCTTGCCAAAGGTAAGCCCAACTTCTCCCAAAAGACTTCCCTGATTACATATTCACTTTCCCTGCCTTTTGGGAATGAAATAGGCACTGCCTCATAAAATCTCTTCTACTGTTGTCTAATTATGGATTGGGTTTTTTCTGGGGGATATGAGATAAGGGAGTTTTTTTTTTTTTTTTTTTTTTTTTTAGAGACAGGGTCTTACTCTGTCACCTAGGCTGGATCATAGATCAATAGATCACTACACCCAGGATGCAGTGGCAGGATCAACAGCTCACTGTAACCTCAAACTCCTGAGCTCAAGCCTCACCCTCTTAAGTAGTGGGGCTATAGGCATAAACCACCATGTCCAGTTAATTTTTAAATTACTTTTTGTAGAGACAGAGTCTCACTATGTTGCCCAGGCTGGTCTCAAACTCCTGACCTCAGGTGATCTGCCCGCCTTGGCCTTCCAAAGTGCTGGAATTACAAGCGTAAGCCACTACACCCAAACAGATTTAGAGCAATTATAAGCACATCACAGAAAAAAAAAAAAAATAGAAAATAGAGGGATAATAGGGAAAGAAAAAAGTAACTCTAGCACCTGACAGAACCACAGTTCCACCCAGCCCCACCCACCCTGTTTTAGCACAGCTGTAATTGTAGGTAACTGTGACTGACTCAGACCTTGTTCCCTAACTTTGCTTTGTTCTGTGCCATTTTCCTCGGAGGATGACCCTGCCTTGAGGGCAGAGGCACAGGATCTGGCTTCCAGTACTTGTTTCTCCCTTCCAGGCACCTAACATGCTGCCAGGCACCCACCAGACACTTGGTAAATTATTGCTGACTTTCTTGTCTCTGTGCAGCCACAGAAAGTAAAATTTTGATGTCTAAATGTTCTCTCTACTCCTACAGTTATTTTAACAAGTAATGTAATATCAAAGGGCTGTATGAATTACAGAAAATGAAGTAGAAATAAAAAATTTTATTTACCTATAAAGTCTCCTTTAGTCATTTTTTCATATAATTTGGCTTTTTCTTCCAATTTTTCCCTAGGAGAAAAAAAATACAAGTATTAGAAATAGTCTTAAAACTGTTCATCCTGGTTGCCCCCACACTCCCTGCCTGACAGGTATCATCTGCCCATGAGGCCCAGCCTCATGGGGTCAAGACAACCACAACCAGCACAGACCACACCATCCTGAGGAGACCCTCAGACCACCCTCCCCCATGTCTGCTCTGTCAAGGAAAACAGAAGCTCCGTGAGTGCATGGCCCGTGTCCTCTTATTCATCACTGGGTCCCAGGGCCTAAAATGACGCTTGGCACACAGCAGGTTCTCAATCAATATTTGATGAATGAATAAGTGAATCAACTGACTTAAGATTCCAACAACTTAACTGCCAACTTAAAACAAATATCAACATTCCAACAAAGCAGCCTCTCTGCTCACAGTAATCCTGATGACATGTATTTTTCAGTGGTACAGACCAGGAGAGGGTGAGCAATTCTTTATTCTGGAAATACTTAATGATGGTAAAGAGAAGCCCCAAAGAGGTCATCTGCGAGTTCTCCTGTGAATGATCACTCTTAATCACAATGTCAGAAATATTCCTCTTTTATTTTACACATCCATTCGCCACGCACTTATTGCACACCTCCTACCTGCCAAGCACTGTTTTAGGTACTGAGGACTCACAGGAACAAGAAAAAGTCCCAGTTTCCTGGGAGTTTCCATTCTAGAGATGGAGAAGGACAATAAAGCTAAATAAATAAAGCAATGAAAAGGAGGATCTGAGACTGTGAGAAGAGCTGTAAAGGGAACAGACACATGCCAGCAGAGGCCCCTTGACCCGCAGTAATGCAGTGCATGGTGGACCAGCTCACTCATATCAGGCTTCTAAGACCCCTATTTTGGAGGGCTCTTATGTAACTAGCTGATCATCAGAGGATCTTACTGTTTTAATGAAAAGAAAACTAAAAAAAATTTAAAAGTCAAACAAAACACAAAGCAACAAGTGTCCGGTTAGAGTGAGTGAGCAGGACACTAACTCAGAGAGGGCATTCAGGGGAAACCTTTTTGAACATGACAACTTAGCCATGGTTTGCACAGCAAGAAGCAGCCAACCACAGGAGGATCTGGGGGCAGGGGAGGCAGGGCAGAAAAAGGAAAGATTAAGTGAGAATGAGCTTGACATTTTCAAGGAAGAGAGACCAGTAGAGCAGAGGGCGCTGAGCAAAACAGAGAATGGTGCAAAATAGACAGAGACAGGCAAGGACGAGAGCACGTGAGAAAGGATATGAAACTTGGTGCGGTGTAGCAACAGTTTTCAGGGGTCAGGAACAGTCTACAAGTGGATAATCGAGATCAAGGAAGGTGTCAGGGAAACAGCCGCTGGATTTAGTGGATGAGGATGTCACCAGTGACTTTAAAGAACAATTTCTTCTGTTGAGTTAGAAAGATGGAATTCAGAGCATGACAGCAGGGACACTGTCTGCAACCTCTAAGTGCCAGACACTATGTATCTCCTTTAATTCCCTGAAGGACTTCATAACCTAAGTATTAATCACCTCACTTCACAGATAAAGAAAAGAGTCTTAATGGATAACTAATTTGCCCAAGGCCTTCCACCTCAAAAACGCCTGGGACTGTGCTTGTATGTTCTGAGCTCTGGAGGGAGGCAGATGTCCTGCAGATGTCTTGACTCCCACAACACAGCAAAACCAAAGTGCTTCAGAAAAGTTACTGCATAGAAAAAGCACAGCAAAGTGCCAAGAAAAAACTCTTGATATACAGAGCAAAATAATAAAAGATCACGGTACCTTTGGACAAAATTAAAATTCTGAGAATATGTCCAAGAGTGGGAAATGTCTCAAAACTGATCATATCTTTAAGTAAAGCCTGAGGTCTGTTGGGGACAAGTCAAATGTTAAGAAAAAAAGTCCACAAATGGGCTAATATTCTGCCTTCTATTTTCAGACCCAAGATAGCTGAGCAACCTTGGCAATTCTGTTTGTAACTACAGAATTTTATTATTCCATGTATCCAAAAGCATGTCATGCCAAACATTAAAGCCTGGGATTCTCTCTGAGAGTGAAGCTGTCTTTTCTTTAGAAAAATAATAAAGATGGAATGACAGAATTAGAAAAATCATCATTCTGAAACCAGCAATGTGATAAATGATAACTATGAAGACTCATTAATGGTAACAAATCATTGCATGGAAACGAGTTGGTGAAGAGGATATTCACACAGTCTCCAAATTTCCCACTTCAGATTACTATTAATTGCACTTCAGATTACTATTAATTACAAATTGAGGAGGCACCTTTACAGTGGTGAAATCAAGTATGCATACCTTAACCAAGTAATCAAACCTATCATCACCAATAATGACTCATACTGACCTTATAAGCCTCCTGATGTGATTCAATGGGAAGGATACAACACCGTCTACATATTATTCTTACCAAAAACATTTCATGTGACTCTAATTGGTTGTGGGACATCGCAGAACTAACTGGCCTGGACCCTTAAAAACGTTAATGGCATAACAGACAACCAAAAGGCAAGGGAATTGTTCTAGATTTAAAAAGACTAAACAGATTTGACAACTACATACAATGTGTAATCTTTGAATCCTGGATTAATCTTTTTTTTTTTAAATCTATAAAGTACATAATTGTACTGGGACAACTGGTGAAATCTGAATATGGACCACAAAATAGGTAATACTCATTTATCAGTGTTAAAGTTCTTGGGTATGATAGTGGTATTGTGGTTATGTAGGAAAATGTCCTTGTTCTCAGAAGATATATGCTGAAAGATTTAGAGGGAAAGTATGATGCTTAACAAAGTCTCTCCATACACGCATGTGTGTGTGTGAGAGAGAGGGAAAGCACCTGTGACAAGATGTTAACTAGGGAATTTAGGTGAAGAATACTAGAATGTTCTATGTATGCTTAAAGTTTTTCAAAATAAAAGGGTGGGGGGAAAATTTAGGGTTTCTAAATTCTAATGTCATCCCACCTAGCCCACACCATGGGGACACTTCTTAATAATGTATTGATAATCTTAGTGTCTAACAAAGGCTGAAAGCAGGAATGTTTCATCTTATAAACTGTGACTATGTCTTACCTTTTTATGATAAGACTACAGATATAGCTGCAAATTATATTATTTTTAGAGTACTTAGAGTATTGGGCTAGAAAGATGTTAAAAATAAAATTTGTAAATCAAAAAGAACAAAATTTGAACTTCTATGTCTCTGCCTGGGCAGCCTCAAAGGTAACTATATTTACCAGAGTTTATAACTTTACCTTGCTTTGTCTAAAGTCTTCTGTTCTTCAATCTTCTGTTCAGCATCCTTCTCAGCTCGATTTGAAACGCCTACATTCTGTTTGCTCCAGATACTTGGTTTCTGGAGAATAATTTTAGAAGACAAAACAGAACCACATGATTGCCAAAAAAATCTACTTGTGCATCAGGAAAAAAAAAAAAAAAACAAAGGAGATCATGAGATCTTATGAATCAATGGAGATAACTAGATAAGCTGTGTCCTACAAAGAAACTGATTATATGTGGCAAGCAGGAGCTAAAAAAAGAGCCCTCAATTACATAAATAACTTATTTATTTATTTATTTATTTTGAGACCGGATCTCACTCTGTCACCCAGGCTCGAGTGTGGTGGTGCGATCTCGGCTCACTGCAGCCTCAACATCCTGAGCTCAAGTGATCCCCCCACTTCAGCTTCCCCAGTAGCTGGGAATACAGATGCGCACCACCATGCCTGACTAATTTTTTTTTTTTTGCAGAGATAGGGTTTTGCCATGTTGCTCAGGCTGGTCTTGAACTCCTGGGGTCAAGTGATCTGCCTGCCTCGGCCTTCCAAAGTGATGGGATTAGAGGCGTGGGCCACCACGCCCAGCCTAAAGGGCTTCTTGAGTGCAGAATCACTTCCTACTATCTTTTATCTCCTTAATGATTACAACCTAAATCAAGACTAATGAAAATGTACATATTACAGAGAATTAGTAATACAAATAGTAGACACTATTACCTATAAAACTGGAAAAATCATTCACAGCTCTTATTCACCCTGATATTTTCTGCTATATTCCTATATTATCTAATTGTTTATCTCTATTTGGATACCTAACACCTATAGAACCAGATAACCTTCCATCTGTTTATGAAATGTAAACAATCCACATTTTTCCAAAAGAAGTGCTAAAGAATTACCACATTACTATGCACTTTTATATAATCTTACTAATTTCTATTTTAATAACATTTCATGCAAATGTTAAACACAAGATAGAGATTTTTTCCTCAACATTTATGTGTACAGATACCACTGACAACCTTAAAACACTTAAATATGGTATAATTCTCTCATGTTTGGAACCAATGGAGATCATCAGATCTTATTTTTTACCTTGTTAGTTGTTTTTGGTTTTCCAAAAACTCCAGAATCTTTTAGAAGTTTTTCTTGTTTGAATTCTTCTTGCTTTCGGAAGAGTTCGGCCTTAAGATCTACCAACTAGAATAAAAGCAGTAAGTAAACAAAAATATTAAATTTTTGCAGGTGACTGGATTGCTAAATTATTTTAATTTCCAAAGGAATATTTCAAGTTCTGCTAAATGGACAAATATGGCTAAAAAACTAAAGGTTTAAATAACTTAATGTTTAAATGTAGAATCCAGTACACAAATTAAGCTAAATCATGTTTCATTCTACCTCTGCTGCAAATGCATTTTTACTCTAACTTTCAACACCTGAGGCTTTCCTTAGTCAAGGAGAAAGTGATAAAGCAAAATAAAATTAATGAAGTCTGCATCTTTTAGTTTCAGATTAAACTTGCGTTATTAAGCACCTTCTCTGTGACTAGCACTGCACTCATTTAATCATCACTACTTATTATTTCTACAGGGAAATGCCGTTATTCCAAAACTATCTGAGCATCCAGTTTGTGCATGGTACTTAACACTGAAGAGCAGAACATAAACATGAATTAGACATACTCTCTACCTCAAAGAGCCTACAATGTAACAAGGAAAGTAATTTATAATACTAGCAAAATGTAACAAATGACTCTAGAATGGAAGAAAGTAGCACACAAGTTCAGATAAGGGAGCATTTCCTTCCGAGCAGAGTGATCAGAGAAAGCTTTGAGCAGAGCCTTTAAAGACACATTATTTCAACAGCTAGAAATCAAATAGACTGGGTGAATTGTAACAGCTCCACGTCTGACTTAATCCATTTCAAAAACCATAAGTTTGGCTGAATCTCACGGTTCAAGAAGAGGAAAGAAGGCCAAGGCATAGGGAGTGGGGCAGTTGGGTGAGTATTAGTGCCTTTCCCTCAGCTACAGTTGTCACCCCTGCCTACTCTGCAAAAGATAAAACAACAGTTCCCTTTTTAAGGGTCCAGGTACAGCTGCTTATATGGATGGGCATTTGTAAATCACATACTTAATCACTGACTTAACCATCAGATACTTAAAAAATCACTTTACTTGTTAAGGAAAATAAAAATGGCTGAGTTCAATTTCCATTTTGGAAGAAATTGATTTAAAAGGTAATCATTTAAAAATGCAAAGGGCAGTTTCACTGCAGACCCTAATACTGTAAATTCTTAAAAACAAATGAAAAACTTCTTTTTCTTCTCAGCTTACATAACCACACCAAATTTTCCAGCCACATATCTTCCTAGTCTACAATGGCCTTTGACTTTAAAAGATGCTCAAAAAATTGTAAATTCTCAAATAGCATTCTTATTACAATTATTGCTAATTTTAGCCTATCAGTATAGGTTGGCTTTAATATTTATAGCTTTTTGGTTCCTGATCTTCAAACAAACATAATAACTAGTACCAATTTTAACCAATACTAGTTACCAATAATAACTAGTACTCAAATATTGGGACACCTATGTTTTCCTTCATACTCCCTTTGTGTACTTAAGTAAATTCAAGATTAAATCAAAGGTTGGGCAATTTGCTCTGATGATGAAAAGGCAGCAGCTCTGGAGTCAGCTAGACTGAATGAGCAAGGGTCTATCACTAAGATTTCTTCTCCCGCCCCAGCCCCAGACGGAGTTTGGCTCTTGTTGCCCAGGCTGGAGTGCAATGGTGCAATCTCGGCTCACCGCAACCTCCGCCTCCAAGGTTCAAGCGATTCTCCTGCCTCAGCCTTCCGAGTAGCTGGCATTACAGGCATGCGCCACCACGCCCGGCTAATTGTTTTTATTTTTAGTAGAGACAGGGTTTCTCCATGTTGGTTAGGCTGGTCTCGAACTCCCGACCTCAGGTGATCCGCACGCCTCGGCCTCCCAAAGTACTGGGATTACAGGCGCGAGCACAGGCCTGAGCCACCACGCCCGGCTATCACTAAGATTTCTGTATGTAAGCTGGGGAAAGCTACTTCATCTTTCTGGGCCTCAATTTCATCATCTATAAAACGGAGATATTAATAGCACCTACCTCCTAAAGCCATTGGGAGGATTAGTGAGAGTGTATATAAAAGTGCTGGCACAAAATGTGTACTTAGAACACGTTTTCTTTCTAGGGTAGCTGATTTAATAAAACTGCTTACATCCTTTCAGACTTCACAGTTCCCTATGGCTGCATTAACAACTATTTAGTTCCAGGTGGGGAACGCTGGGCACTTTCGGCTCCTGTGGAATATGTCACACTCTAAAGTTCTGGGAGGACTTTGGGGGTCCCTGAATGGAGGAGAAACCAGGAAGAGGATATGTCTGCATAGCAAAAAGAAGCTACGGTTCCTCCCGACTGTAAGGGAGAAGGCTGGCGAGGTGCAGGTCCTTGCGGGCAGGGCAGAGGGAGGTAGGGAGATTCCTAACCCACGGGACACCAGGTTCAGGTCCGTGTCTGAGGGTTCTGGTTCGGGCGCGTGTCAGAGAAGAGAAGCCCAGTTCAGGATCCTGTAAGAAAACTGAACCGGATCCCCGTTGGAGAAGAAAATCCAGGTCGGGGATTCCTGTTTGAGGGGAGAGGTCAGATCTCTGGGTCCCCGACTGAAGAAACAAGCTAGGTCGACATTCTTGTCTGATGGAGATAGGGTGAACCCGGAGCCCATGGAGTTACCTCATACCCTCACTCACCGAGGAGGCCGTGACGTCCAAAGGTTTTTTCCTACGGTCCATGGTCGTGCCGCAGTGACCCGGCCCAAGAGCAACCCTTCGCACCCGAAGCAGGCCTCGTAAACCTACCTCCGTCGCAACCGGAAGTGTCTTCGATAACGACACTGAGTTTGCGTGAGTTTGCGACGCGAGTTTGTCAGCTCAACGCCATCTTGAGAAGGTCAAAGTGTGGTGCGTATTACGTTCGCCATCATTTTGGAAAGGTCAGAGAGTGCGGAGGTTGACGCTAACTGCTAAGGTCATCTTGAGGGCGGAAGGTAACAAGATTAGCGTGGGCGCCATCTTGAGAAGGGCCGAAAAAGCTTTTGATTGTGATGGACGCCATATTGGGTGGGGCGGATGTGGGGTTGGGGACAAAGATAACGCCGTCTTGGGTAAGGCTGACGCTTGAGTGAGTGAACTCGAGCGTCTCGGGAAAGGTGGATTGGGAGGACCGGAAGAATCTAACTACAATTCGACGACCTGCTGCCTGGCACTTTTCACACGTTAAATAGTTGGTTCTTAGAAGAGCGTACGAGATAAGGATTATTATATTAATCTTAGCAGAAATAACAAGCATAATAGCTAACATTAATATAGTGCTTATTATGTGCCACTTTACATTATTTCAGCTCTTAAGAAAGTGAACTCAGGCCGGGCGCGGTGGCTCAAGCCTGTAATCCCAGCACTTTGGGAGGCCGAGACGGGCGGATCACGAGGTCAGGAGATCGAGACCATCCTGGCTAACATGGTGAAACGCCGTCTCTACTAAAACATACAAAAAACTAGCCGGGCGAGGTGGCGGGCGCCTGTAGTCCCAGCTACGCGGGAGGCTGAGCCAGGAGAATGGCGTGAACCTGGGAGGCGGAGCTTGCAGTGAGCTGAGATCTGGCCACTGCACTCTAGCCTGGGTGACAAAGCAAGACTCCGTCTCAAAAAAAAAAAAAAAAAAAAAAAAAAAAGAAAGTGAACTCCTCGGCCGGGCGCGGTGGCTCACGCCTGTAACCCCAGAACTTTGGGAGGCCGAGGCGGGTGAATCAGGAGGTCAGGAGTTTGAGACCAGCCTGACCAACATGGTGAAACCCTGTCTCTACTGAAAAAAAAAAAAAAAAAAAAAATTAGCTGGGTGTGGTGGTGCCCACCTGTATTCCCAGCTACTCAGAAGGCTGAGGCAGAAGAATCGCTTGAACCCGTGAGTTGGAGGTTGCAGTGAGTCAAGATGATGCCATTGCACTCCAGCCTGGGCACAAAGCAAGACTGGGTCTCAAAAAAAAAAAAAAAAAAAGTGAACTCTAAAGCTGGCTTTCTGGGTTGGAATCGCTGCTTCACTGCTTACTGCCTGTGTAACCTTGGGCAAGTTACTTAACTTCCCTGTGCCTTAGTTTCCAAAGGGGATATAATTTCATTTACCTCATGGGTCTTAGTGAAGATTAGATGAGTTAAATGAGCTAGTCTTGATAAACATGTTAATGATTATGGTAGACAGACTAATCACCCTTACCCCCACTCCTAGATGTCTACCTTCGAATACCCAGAATCTGGATATATGGTGACCTTTATATAGCAAAAGGGAATTGGCAGAGATGATGAAATTAAAGCTATTGAGATGGGGAGCTAGCCTGGATTGTGCAGGTGGGTCCCCTATCATCGAATCATCCTTATAAGGGGTAGACAGGATGGCCAGAGTCAGAAAGAGATCAGAGATGCTTTGAAGAGGGAGAGTGGGACCCCATGCCTAGGTATGCAGGAGGCCCTAGAAAAAGCAGATAAATGGGCGCTCCTCCAGTCTGCAGAAGGAATGCAGCATTGCTGACACGGTGATTTTAGTCTTGAACACTCATCTCAAACTTCTGACTTCAGAATTCTACAAGAATTGTTTTAAGCCACCAAACTTGTGGCAATTTGTTACAGCAGCAAGGCGAAAGTGATCGTAATGATTGTAACAGCAGCATTTAGTACATGTGGGGCACGTGTATGACTCTTTACGTAGATTATATTATATAATCCTTGCAAGAGTTCTAGAAGCGGAACTATTGTCCCCCATATTAGAAGAAAAATGAGGCTCATCACATCCTCATCTCATCTGGCTGTATGAAGAAAATGGGAAAAGGGAAAAGGAGAGGGGAATTGAGGCAGTTGACTGTGTTCAGTCTTATTTATTTATTTTCATTTGTTTATTTATCCGAGTCCGCCAGTCTCTGAAATTAGAACAGTAAGCAATATGAGATAATCGGGCCTAATAATGTTGTGATTCTCTTTTCTTAGTGGAGTGTTCTGTCCCCACAAGAAAGATTATACCTTATAGACTTGGCTTGTTCAGATTTTGTATTTACCCATTTTATTGAAACACATACTAAATTCCGTGTATTTTTGTTACAAATCTTCTGAAAGAAAATGTGAAACATTAAAAGGTATTAATAATAATTTTTTAAAAAAGGAAAAAAAGTGAGGTTCAGTTGCTTAAATGGCATGCCAGAGGTCATTTCCCAGCTAGGAAGTGAGGAAGCCTTCAGTTAAAAAATAACTCAAAGGGCCGGGCGCGGTGGCTCAAGCCTGTAATCCCAGCACTTTGGGAGGCCGAGATGGGCGGATCACGAGGTCAGGAGATCAAGACCATCCTGGCTAACACGGTGAAACCCCGTCTCTACTAAAAAATACAAAAAACTAGCCGAGCGAGGTGGCGGGCGCCTGTAGTCCCAGCTAGTCGGGAGGCTGAGGCAGGAGAATGGCGTAAACCCGGGAGGCGGAGCTTGCAGTGAGCTGAGATCCGGCCACTGCACTCCAGCCTGGGCAACAGAGCAAGACTCGGTCTCAAAACAAAACAAAACAAAAAAACTCAAAGACGCTGAGTTAATTATTGGCATGTTATTTACTTGTAACGAGTGGAACCAATATAGATTGATTTCATCTCAGAAAGAGAAGAAAGGATTTATATAGAAGAAACACAGCTTCTGAACTATGAATGTTGGTTTTCTTGCCTAGCCAGCCCCTGGCAATGAGGCCAGTGAGTGTTCTGATCCTGGGAAGCTAGAAAGAAGGTAATTCTAGTTGCATGTGAATGTCCCTGAAGACCATGAGAATTTAGATTCCTCTGCATGATGCCTGACAGGGTCCTTGATTGTCATCTCCGTCTTGGCGATGCAGGTTTGCACCCTCACCCTTGTCAGAAATTCTTCCTAGAGTGGCATCCAGCTGATTGTAACCATCTTGCTCCTAAGCCACTTACATGACCAGGAGCAAGCTAGTGAGTCCCCTTTATTCCCAGGCTCACTCATTTTGCGGGCTGCAAAAGCACAAAAAGACTTAATCTTGCCTTGACCAGAATGCTCCCCTGGCATGCAAATGATTTTTCACATATCCCATTTCCTCAAACTCTCCTCTTTATGTGTTCCAAGAGTCTGGTTCTATCTGGAATTGCCTTCCTCTACCAAGTACAAAAATTGAAGCCCTGCCCGGTATATTCTTTACCCAGTTACCCTCTAAACACATGGACTTGGGTTTGTTCTGGAAGAAAGGGAGGTCAGGGACATCCTAGCCTGGTGAAAAGAGCACAGGATTTCCTCCAAGGCCACTAGCGCTCAGTTCCAGCTACGCTCCTTTAGTTTGGCACCTCCCATCTTCTCTCTGAGTCTCGGTTCTCTTACCCAGTTGGGCACACAGGATGTTTGAGATAAAGAGTGTAGAAATGGTTTGCAAACTGAAAATGCTGTGCACGCATCACTTGCAGGATAGTTCTGCTCAGTGCCAGTTTTCTCACAGCAGAAGGCGTGTGCGTACCAACAGTCTGTGTTATGACACTGCATATTTTGCAGTGTTTTGACCTCCAGTTTGTCCTCACCCCTGTTGAGTTCCAAGAGAGTGGGACTGGGTGGGAGATTAATTATCTTCTTCCTTCTTATATCTTATTAGATTTTAATTATCTATGAAGTCTCCTAGGTGCTTTAAATAAAGGGGGAGAGAGGAAACCTGAAGCAGACGACAATTATTTCCCCCCGAGCATAGCCACCAAGCCATGCTCTTATTTTGAATCATCTGCAGTCGTTTTCCAACATGAAGCCTCAGAAGGACATGATTGCAGGCTGGACTCACCGACTGTAGCCTGTGCGGCTATTGTAATGTTTTAATCAGTGATTAAGTCAAGAGGTTTAATTTAGTCCCGGGCTCCTTTAAGCTTGTGAAAATGGTTTTCTGCTTCCTCAAACTAAAAATGTGTCTCTCCCCCATGTGTCCAGACCAAAGCATCTTAACCTTTGTTCAATCTTCAACACCACTGGCTCTAACAATAAATTACTCAGCAGTGAATGAATTAGCTGAATCCAATGTGTGAAAAAAGATTAGGTTGGACCTAGGAAAATTAGCTTCTAAGCACGGGCACAGGGTGAGGCATAAAGATACCTGGACTCGTGCCCTGCATGACAAAGAAGCTAAGCTTCATTGGCGTCAGTCATGACATCTGTCATTGGCATTATCTCATTGAATCCCTGCGACAACCTCAGGGGCAGATGCTATTATTATTCTCATTTTGTAGATGAAGAAAACTGAGATCCAGAGAAGGTAAATAACTTGTCCAAGGTCACACAGGCAGTCTTGGTCCCAGGATTTGAGTTGAGGCAGCCTAGCTCTGGGATCCCCACGCTGTCCTTCCTCCCTCGCTGGATCTGAGACTACATTAGCTTTGCATTCATTCATTCATTCGTTGATTAACTCTGTTGGGGAAAGGGGAAATTTTAGGGAGCTACCGCAGAATATTTCTGCAGGAGAGACCTGTCTTTAGGTCGTTGCAAGCAGAGATGACTAAGGGGGTGAGTGCCAGGAGTTCTGATCATGCAAGCCAGAACTGGACAAGGATCCTTTGGTATCATGGAGAGCCCAGCTGAGCTTGCAAATCTGGAGTAACAAGATGGCCTGTGGGGCTTTTTCTGCAGCCTGGGGAATTGGTGCCTGAGGCCATGGCTAAAAAACGAGAAGTTGCTAAAAAATACAGCCTCAAACTGTTAATGGGGGCGCAAGTGAGTGCAGCCCCCCAGCCTCAACCCAGTGGCTTACTATGAGCAGGAGAAGATGCTTTATGGTGCTCAAATTCACCTGGCCCCACTGGATTTAGGGAGGCAGCAGGGAAGTGGGAGAGGGAGCTGTCCACGTTACGAGATGTTAGCCTCATAGAGAGGGAGGGGAGGGACATTTCTCTAAACTCCTAAAGCCAAGTGAGGGGCTCCAAAGATGAGGAACAGAGGTCAAATCAGAGACCTGGCAGTGTCATGGTGGGGAGTCTTGAAGGTGACCCAGCTGAACCCAAGAAGTAGGGAAAAGCAGAGAAACGCCACAGCGAGAAGTAGGGAAAAGCAGAGAAACGCCACAGCGAGAAGTAGGGAAAAGCAGA
Organism: Macaca mulatta; assembly: GCF_049350105.2. Lineage (NCBI taxonomy): Eukaryota > Metazoa > Chordata > Mammalia > Primates > Cercopithecidae > Macaca > Macaca mulatta. Next base: position 153,454,074 of record NC_133407.1, on the reverse strand, counting down.
GAAACGCCACAGTGAGAGGTAGGGAAAAGCAGAGAAACGCCACAGCAAGAGGTAGAGAAAGCAGAGAAACATGACAACTAGAAGCAGCCCTGGTCCTCGACCCTTCTTTTGGCCCTGCATTAGTTTCCTAGGGCCACCATAACAAAATATCACAGACTAGATGGCTTGAAACAACAGGAATTTATTGTCCACAGTTCCAGAGGCTGGAAGCCCTAAATCAAGGCATCGCAAGGCCAGGTTCCCTCTGAAACCTGTAGGGGGAATCCTTCCTTTCCTCCTCTCAGCTCCTGATGGTGGGTGGCAGTCCTTGGCTTTCCTTGGCTTCTAGATGCGTCCCTCTAGCCCTGTCTTCACATGGCCTTCTCCCTGTGCCTGTCTTCACATGGCCGTCTTCTTACAAGGACACCGGTTATATGAGGTTGGGGGCCCACTGTGCTCCAGTGTGACCTCATCTTAACTGATTACATCTGTAACGACACTGTTTTGAAATAAGGCCACATTCTGAGATACTGGGGGATAGGACTTCAACAGATCTTCTTTTAGGGCGGGGTGCAATTCAACCCAGAACAGGCCCCCTGTGTCAGTCTTGAAAAGGACCAGCGGAGACCCTCAGTACCAATGGGAGAGGGGACCTGAGACCCGTCCCAGAGAGCCGGGGTTTGTAAACTGGCTGAGAAGGGGACTGCTGGATGGGTCATGAAGGAATGACAGTGGTGGGGGGCCAGAGGGGCTGCCTGAATTGGAGATGGGACAGAACAGAACTGCTCTGTGTGCATGCCCTGTCCAGGCCCAGCTGCTGGGGAGCTGGCTGCCCTTTCCTGCCAGTGAGGCCAGTCAGTGGGGTGCAGCAACCCTCACCCCCCACAGCAGGAAGGCGGAAACAAACTTTGGTTGGAACCACGGTGGGGCACAGGCAGGAACTAAAGGGTGAAAAGGAGAGCACTCACATTTGGGGAGGCACACAGAGGAGACCTTCTTGCCTTGTAGGGGCTCTGGGGAGCAGACCTCTCTGGGTGGAGTATGGCCAGATGTCAGCAGCACCCAGGCTGGCAGGCTCACATGGCTAAAGGAGTCAGGATAGGATGGAGGCCAGAGAGCATGGAAGTGGGGCGCCCACATCTCCTGGTGCTTCACAGGCCACTTATAGGGACTTGGCATTTACTCTGTGTGAAGTGGGAACCATGGGGGTCACTGGGCAGAAGAGGTCTATGGCCCAACTTAGGGCTTCATGGGATCCCTGTGGCTGCCAGATTCAGAAGAGACTATTTTAGCCAAAACAGTTCCCTATCTGCATGCTTCCCATGGACACCCAGCAAGGGAAGCGACAATATACCTCTGTTTTAAGGACAGGTGTATGCCTAAGAGACCAAACAGAACTTGCTTTATGTCCACTAGCTGTGAGCCTTCAGATATCAGCCACTGTGTGCCAGGGACTCTGGTAAGTATGTTATGTATTTTTTTCTTTGAATAAACTTTAAAAAATTTTCAAACACCTTTATACATACAGAAAATTTGCAAAGATAGTGCGGAATTCCCACACACCCCACACCATTTCCTGTGTTGCTAACACTTCATTGTCCATTCATCACAATGAATGGACACCAGGGTCCCACGCAGGACACCACATTGAATTTAACTGTCACATCTCCTTAGTCTCCTCTGGTCGGTAACAAATTCTCAGACTTTCCTTGTTTCTGATGACCTCGATCGTTTTAAACAATATAGATCAGGTGTCTTACAGAATATGGCTCAATGTGGATGTATGTGATATTTTTCTCAGAGTTTGCATGGGATCATGAGTTTTGGGGAGGAATACTGCAGAGGTGAAGTGGCATTTTCATCGCATCATATCAGGGGTATGTGCTGTTGAAATGACTTCATGGATAGTAACCTTGGTCACCTGGCTCGAGGTAGTGTCTGCCAGGTTTCTCCACTGTAAAGTCACTTTTCCCCACTTTCCTTATCTACTCTTTGGAAGCAAGTCGCCTAGATCAGCCCACTCTCAAGAGGCACTGTAAATAGTTTTAAAATTTTATTTTTAATTGACAAATAATAGCTGTACATACGTATGGGGTACAAGTGATGTTTTGATAGATGTTGACAATGTGGAATGATTAAACCAGGTTAATTAACAAATCCATCACCTCACATACCTCTTTTTGTGGTTAAATCATTTAAAATTTACTTTCAGCAATTTTATAATGTACAATGCATTACTATTTATTATAGTCACCGTACTGTGCAGTAGATCGCTAATGCTTATTCCTCCTGTCCAACTGATACTTTGTGCCCTTTGATCAACATCTCCTTTCCCCATCCACCCCTCTCCCACAGCTTCTGCTAACCACCATCCTACCCTCCACTTCTGTGAGTTCAGCTTTGTTCGATTCCACATGTAAGATCGATCATGCAGTATTTGTCTTTCTGTGCTTGGCTTACTTAACTCAGCATAATGTCCTCCAGGTTCATCCACAGTGTCAAAAATGACCGATTCCCCCCTCCTTTTTAAGGCTGAATATTTTCCACTGCATGCATATATGCACCACATTTTCTTTATCCACTTATCTATTGATAGACATTTAGGCTGGTTTCATATCTTAGCTATTGTGAATAATGCTGCAATGAACAAGTGCCTACATCAAAAAAGAAGAAAGATTTATAACAAGTGCCTACATCAAAAAAAGAAGAAAGACCTCAAATAAGTAACTTAACATTACAACTCAAGGAATTAGGAAAAGAACAAACTAAGCCCACAATCAGGAGAAAGAAGGAAAGCATAAAGATCAGAATGCTTTACGTATTTGAACTCGTTTAAGTTTCACTGCAGCCTAAGCTGCAGGTATGTTAACATGTCCACCACACAGATGAGGGAATGGAGGTTCAGGGAGGTCCACTGGCCCACCCGCCGGGATGCAGGAGTGCCTAAGTTCACAGTCCCCTGTCTCTCGCCTGGTTCGCCACCTTCTCTGCATCCTCCCTGCTGTCTTTACCCTTCATACATGCAGAGATGGAAACAATCTAAGTTTCTGTGTGGCCCCAACAGTCTGATATGATACTGTACTTGAAAGAAAGAGGTCCTTCAATCACATTCTGTTTTGCAGACACACAGGTCTCAGCCTGGGGCCTGAGCTATTTATTGCAAATGCTCTGATACCCACTTTAATTTCCTGCCTGGTCTAGACAGACACAGATAGAGACAGTGCTAGGAGGTGCTCTTGGGGGAGGGGTGTGCTTCTTGAAAGAAGGACCGTAAGAGTGGTGGCTGCCTCCCTCTTGGGTCCTGCAAGAGAGAGGCATCAGGAAGAACAGTCCTGGGGACAGTGACTTGAAGGAAGGGAGCTAGGGTCGCTGTTTTAAAGGAGGAACGAGGGCTTGCCAGCCGCTGTGGTGCTGTTTCAAGAGAGGGAGATGCAGAAGCTGCCTGGGGTAACCGAGCTTTGTTCTTGAGCACACACCTTCTTCATCCTTCCATTCCAAGGAGCCTCCACCCAGGCACCCCAATTCCACCTTCCTCCCAAGAGTTCATCCCTAAAAAGAACAGCATGCAAGGACTTGACTGTCCTTACACTTTCATTCATGCATTTGATAGTCAAGACACCTTATAAGTGACTGTTCTCTACTGCAAATTGGGCCAAGTGCTCTCTGTACACTATCCCATTTAATCCTCATAGCAACCTGTGAGTATTCATATTCCCATTCTGCAGATGAGGATATGGAGGCCGGGAGAGTGAAGGGACTCACAGTTGGTGCTGGAACCAGAAGTAAAACCTGGGGCTGTCTGACTGCAAAGATGACTCTTTCTATCCATTATTTATCTGGTCCTCATGTTCCTCACACTCCAGAGGGAAGGCAGACACCAGCCCTACCACACTCCTACAAGGAGGCAGGGCACATTACATCATGGTCACTGCTGTGAAAGGATCATGGCAATGTGGTGCGATTAGAGAATCAAGAGGTCGGAATGAATCTAATAGAGACTGCGACAAGTGAAGGTGTCTCAGAGGAGGTGATATTTAAGCCATAACTGAATACATGGAAGAACAGGGAGAAATGTATTTAAGGATTTAACAACAAGTGTGAAGTCCTTAGGTTGGAAAGAGGTCCAGAAGTGGGTGACGGAAAGAAGTGGGATGTGAGGTAGAAGGGGTGGTGGGCAGGATCCAGGTCCTGTGGGGCTTTGTAGACCAAAGTAAGGGACTGGAAATTTATCCTGAGTGTGATAGAGGCCATTGGAGGGTTTTCAGCAGGACAATGACAACGTCCCTTCTCTCAAGGTGCCCACATTTTAGAGCAGGGCTTCTGAACTTCAGCACTACTGACATTTGGGGCTGAATAATTCTTAGTTGTGGGGGCTGTCCTGTGCATTGTAGGATATTTAGCCACATCCTTGATCTCTCCCCACTAGATGCCAGTACTAGCTCCGCACCCTAGTCCCAGTGGTGACAACCAAAAATATTTCCAGACATTGCCTCTTGGATAACCACTGACTTAACATATCAGAGGTTTATTTGTTACTCTCCTACACACGGTGACTACATTTCTTAGTCTTTTTGTGCTGCCGTAACAAAATAGCACAGTCTGGATAATTTATAATGAACAGAAATGGATTTTAGCACAGTACTGGAGGCTGGGAAGTCCAAGATCAAGGTGCTGGTGTCTTGTGAGGGCCTTCTTGCTGCATTATCATATGATGGAAGAACATCTTGTCAGCACAGGGTCAAAGGTAGAAGAACAAAAGAGAGCAAGAAGGGGCTAAATTTGCATTTTTATGACAGCATTAATCCCACTCTTATGGCTTAATCCCCTCTTAAAGGTCCCACCTCTTAATACTGTTACAATGGCAATTATACTTCAACATGTGTTTTGGAGGTCACCTTATTCAAACCACAGCACCCAGGCATTGGGACTTACTGCATCAGGTGGCTCCACCATCTCAGATCCCTTTGCTTCTATATCATAGGCCAGGGATATACCACGGAAGATGGCCTGGGCTGTTTGATAGCCAGGTCTGGAAGCAAGTGTGTAAACTATTCCCATCCACATTCCACTGGCCAGAACTCAGTGTCATGGCCCCAGCCTGTCTGCAAGGCTCCTGGATCCAGGAGGAGCAGATGGTTTGGGCGGCATAAAGCCTTACCTCTGCACAATGAGCTAAGCATTTCCTGACATGCTCCATTGAATGCTCACAACACACAAGCAGGTGGTATTAAACCCATTCTTCCAAGACTGATCTGGAGAAGGGGTCAGTGGTCAGGGCAGGGACATGGGGTCCCAGGTGAAAGCACCCAGGACCAGGCTCCATGCAAAGCTCCCTGAGTCATGACATGAGGCTGACACTTATGGTAGATGGCTGTGGTTTGTCTTGACAGCATCCCACCCTGCTTTACCAGCAAGAACCCCCAATTTTTGTCTGGGGAGCTAGCCTCCCACCATTTGTCCAGCTGAGGCTCCCCACTCAGGTTTAGCACATGACCCAAGTCTGAGCCAATAGGTGTGGTGCATTCCTCCAGGCACTGTGCCTGCTCTGCCAGAGCACATCTCAGGGTTGCTGCTGGGGATGAGGGGATAGAGACTTGCCTTTTCTCAGCTGGGCATGAGCCCAATGCTGCTAATGGCCTGCCTGGATATTTATTTATTTTTATTTTTTATTTTTTGGAGAAACATGTCTCACTCTCTTGCCCAGGCTGGTGTTGAGCTCTTGACATCAAGTGATCCTCCTGCCTCAGCCTCCCAAACTGCTGGGATTACAGGTGTGAGCCACTGCACCCACTCACCCTCAAACTTTCTAATCACACAAACCAATAAATTTCAATTTTCTGTCATTTGCAACCAGGACAGTGTTGAGCAACGTAGTATGTGTTCCCCTCAAGCCCAGAGATACTTGGGAACTGGGAAGGGGCTGAATCTGCAGGGGAGATGACCTGTGGATCCACCCTTGGTATTAGTGAGAATACCAGGGTTGGAGGCAGGATGCTGAGATCCAGGGCAACTAGAAAAGGACCCTAGTAACCCTAATATCAGGGCAAAGTCACCCTGGCATGCCACCCATGACTTAGAAGTTCAAATAAAGGAGTATTTATTTCTTTATGTTCCAGCATATGAATCACTAACCTAACTTTCCTTGACCACAACCCTGAGAAATAGATGCCTCTGTGAGCTCCATTTTACTGGTGAGAAGGCTCAGAGAGGCTAAGTGATTGACCCAAGGTCATGTAGTTTGTTAAATTGTAGAACTGGGACTTAAAACCACGTTTCTCTGACTCCACAGCCCATGTTTTGTTTTGTTATATTTTTCTATATAATAAAGTCTAACATCTTCCTAAACTTGTTTTGAAAGATAAAGCCTTTTGTTTTCACCCAAGGCTGGAATTTATCAGGCATCCAGGGCACCCAGAGATAGGCTCGGGGAAGCCAGACCATATCTCCCCTTTTCTCTTCCCTCCTAGTCCCCCTCTCTCAGGTCTGTGTTTGGGTAACACACGCCTTCTGTAGAGAGTACATATTTAAGCATTCCCAGGGCACACAACATCTGCTGCGTTGATACCAGCATTCCCTCCTGCAGGTGCGTGGTTCAGCGTGGGCGAGACAGAGTGTGGCGAAGACACGCTATAAATGTCAGCACGATATTCACACCCGACTGTCTAAGAATTAACAAGCCTTTGCAGAATGGCTTCTGTCGGCACCCCACTGTGTGGGGAGGACACACCCCCCTTCAGGCATGGTGCGTTTGCATGGTTGGCACAGAGAACACGTGAGATTGTGTTTCGGAGTTTTGTGTGCATGCATGATTTTGGATGTGAACACACTATCTGCACACACTTCACAATCAGAGCCGAGCAACCAAGCCTCCCAGGGCCAAGGGAGTGAGTCAGCCATTGGCTGCTGAGGAACAGAGAGGCATTATGATGACAATTTTTCTTCAGGTGGAATGCTGCTTCCTGCCGCTGGAAGAAAAAAAAAGTCCTCCTGGTAATTTAGAGGAAACAAACAAAAACACCCCAAATCAAACTCCAACTCTTATAAGCTCTAGGGAGGATCATTAGTGTGAGAAATATTTTGTCATTAAAAAAATGGGTTTCTCTTTGTGTAAACAAATCAAAGAAGCCTGTTTATTTCTCACAATCAATTCTGGACAAATGTTATAGATGGAAAGTTTGTGTCCCCCTGAAATTCACATGTTGAAATCCTAAATTCCAACATGATGGTGTCAGAAGGTGGGTTCCTTATGAAAGAGGCCCCAGAGAACTCCCTCACGTCTTCTACCATGTGACGATAGCTAGAAGGTGCCATCTATGAACCAGAAAGCGGGCCCTCACCAAACACCAATTCTGCTGGCATCTTGACCTTAGACTTCCCAACCTTCAAAACTGTGAGAAATACATTTCTGTTGCTTATAAGCCACCCAATCTAAGGTATTCTGTTATCACAGCCCAAATGAACTAAACCAAGAAGCAAAAGTGTGAGTTTTGTAATGGCTTCTGCTTATTCTTCCCCTGGTCTCTTGGAAGGACCAACTTTTCACTCTCTCTGACCGTCTTCACCTGAGACAGGTTCCCAGACATTAATCTATTGCATTATTATGGAATGAGACAAGACAGTGAGTATCTTGCTGGGACACAGAAATAGGGACAAGGCCCTTGATGCCAGGTCTAAAGGGCCAGTGGAGACCTGAAGTTTCTCTCTGTTCAGTATCCATTCTCCCTTCTGGCAGTAGCATCCCAATTTATTGTGGGAAGCCATAACTTTCTCACTCTCAGATTACATGGTTTAGGAGGAGTTGACCCCACATTTAGCTCTAAGGTTGCAGATTTGACCCAGGCCTAGCCACTCAGCAAATTCCATTGCCATAACCACTGTCATTAGTTTAAGATGGGCACATGACTCAAGTTAGTCCAGTTAGAGACAATCCTGGGACCTTAGCTGGAGCTTTTGAGCAAGAGAAGGCTTCTTTCCACTGATGTTGCTGACTGCAAAGAGGTGAGACTGGGGCTTCCAAAAGTCTTCTTACCACAAGAGGAAAGAGCCCATCACAGAATAAAGCTGACCTAAAAGAAAGTAGAGCTCAGACTGGGAGCAAGAGAAAGCTTCCGATGACATCCATTGGGTACCTACATCCAGGCATGCCTGAAGCTATTATTATCCTCGGATTTATTAGGTGCTCAAGGCAATAAATCTCCTTTTGTGTTCAAACCAGTGTGAGTTGGGTTTCTAACACTTTCAGCCAAAAGAATCCTGACTAAGAGAAGGCATTGATTTGACCAGAAGGTCAAAGCTCCCAGGAAGTTGAGGGCGGGGCTCGGTTTGAGAGCAGATTAAGGGAACTGCTTATGGCCAAGGAGTGGCAAAGCTTGAGTCTGACAGATGCTAAAAACTGAAGCCCAAGACTAAGAGTTTCCCTTCATGTTGGGTGGTGATCAAAACTAGATGCTCTGTGAAAAGATACTCAACATCATTAACCATCAGAGAAATGCAAATCAAAACCACAATGAGATATCACTTCATACCCACTAGGATGGCTAGAATGGAAAAAACCTCAAAAACAGAGAATAAATATTGGCAATAATGTGAAGAAATTGAAACTCTCATACATTGCTGGTGGGAATGTAAAATGGTGGAGTTACTTTGGAAAACAGTGTGGCAGTTCTTCAAACAGTTAAACATAGAATAACTATATGAGCCAGCAATTCCACTCCAACCTAGATAGTCTAGAGATCTGTGTCTTAGTCCATTTTGTGCTGCTATAACAATAGCACAGACTGGGTAATTTATAATGAACAGAAACTTACTTGGCCCACAGTTCTGAAGGCTGGAAAGTCCAAGACTGGGCGCCTGTATCTGGTGAGGGCCTTCTTATTGCATCATAACATAGTGGAAGGCAACACATGGGCAAGAGAAAGCAAGACAAGGCAAGAGTGGGCTGAACTCGCTTTTATAACAAATCTACTCCTGCAAAAACTAACCCACTCCCACAGTAACAATATTAATCCATTCATGAGGGCAGGGCCCTCAGAACCTAAACACCTCCCATTAGGTTCCATCTCCCAACACTGTTGCATTGGAAATTAAGTTTCCAAGACATGACCCTTTGGGGACACATTTAAACCACAGCAAACTGAAAACATATTTGCACAAAATCTTGTACAGTGGATGAATATTCATAGAGCATTATTCACAATAGCCAAAGAGTGGAAACAACCCAAGTGTCCATCGATGAGTGAATGGATGAAGAAAGTGTGGTATATTCATACAATGCAATATTGTTCATTGTTAAAAATGAATGAAGTCCTTGCCAGTCATGCTACAAAATGGATAAACCTTGAAAACACTGCACTAAGTGACAGAAGCCAGTTACAAAAGGCCACTTGGTATATGATTCCATATATAAAATATCCAGAACAGACAAATTCATAGAGACACAAAGTAGATTGGTGATTTGCAGGGAATGGGAGAGGAGAATTGGGACTAACTGCTGAAGGATATGGGATTTCTTTGGGGAGGATGGAAATGTTCTGGAATTAGATAGTGGTAATGGCTGCACAACATAGTGAATGTACGAAAAACCACTGAAGTTTACACTTTAAAATCATGACTTTTATTTTATATGAAGTGTCTCTAAATACATACTATATTAAAGAAAAAAACTAGATGTCCTGGGAGGATCTGGAAGAAGCCAGGCAGCACCTAGTTCATGTGGATGAAGGTTGGTTAGAAGAAGGCAGCCCAGAAATGAATGGCTGGGTAAGAATATAAGGGGTGTGTGGGATCTATGACTGACCTTATTTGTTGTACAAATGCCCTGTTTATGCATTGGTTGAATGCCTAGCACTTGGCCTCCAAGAGCTCAGCATGGACGCTCCAGAAGTCAGCACTCTTCTGGGTTTGCCTCAGTATTGGGGAAATAGTCAGCCTCCAGCTTGCCCAGTGAAGAAAGCTCCTGCTCTCCAGGGAGCTAGAGCTCTGCCTAGATCAGAGGTGAAGAATGGCATACTCTGGTACCAGGAAAAAAACTTGCATGTGGCAGGTAAAAACTGAGGTCAGGAACTCAGAGGACAAACAGGGTACCAGGATCTGTGGACTGAAGAAGGACCATGCCATTTAACTCCAGCTCCCCTAGAAGAAACACTTTGGTAAGATCATCCCTCTGTGTGTGCTGTGCTGTAAGACTTATGGATTCCCTTGATAATATCTGAAGTGATGCTGCCACTGTCAGTGCCCTCCTGCTGGCGACTTCTTATTGCAAACAATAAGAAGTCTGTGACTCTGCCTGCAGCGGTTCTCTGCCTGCAGGAGTAAGCTCAGCCCAAGCAAAGGGCAGGCTGGAAATGCCTGGGAGTGAATGCCCAGGAGCAGCCCTCAACTAGTGATCAATGGCAGCTGGTGCATAAATACCCCAGCTCCCTCACCCCTCGTGGGATGGGGGTTGCGGAACCACCACTCAAAGGTCTCCAGCAGGATTGAGCCTCAGTTGCCCACAGTGGTAACTTGCTCATTAGTACCATCATTGCTCTCTCTCACTTCCCTGTGTGTTTTTCTTGGCTTCTGGATTACCTACCGACTAAACCACTTGCATTGAAATCTTAGTCTCAGAGTCTGCTTCTAAGGGAACCCACACTCAGAAAAGTGGTAACATTTATTGAATGTTGACTATCTTCCAGGGATTGTGCTGAAGTTTACACAGTGTCTCATCTACCCTTACAGAACCTCTGAGTTTGTCATTATTATACTCACTTACCAGAGGTCTTAGCCAGCTCAAGCTGATGTAACAAACTATCATAGACTGGCTGGCTTAAACAACACACATTTATGTTTTGCAGTTCTGGAGGCTGGGAAGTCCAAGATCAAGGCAGCAGCAGATTCAGTGTCTGGAGAGGTCCTCCTTCCTGGTTTGCAGATGGGCATCTTATTATTGTGTCCTCACATGGCATAGAACAAAGAAAAAAGGTAAGCTCTGTTATGTCTTTTTATAAGGCACTAATCCCATCCGTGAGGATTCTATCCTAATGACCTAATCACCTCCCAAGGGCCCCACCTCCTAATGCCATCACATTGGGGATTAGGATTTCAGCATATGAATTTGTGGAGGAACACAAGCATTCAGCCCATTGTACCAGATGAGGAAACTGAGGCTTGGAGAGGTGCAGCGACTTGCCTGCTGGCCTGACAGCTCAGATTCAAACCCAGGCTCAGCTAGTTTCCAATAGAATCCTCTGCAGGTTCATACAATGCCATGAACCTCCCTGTATGTAGGCTTGGTCTAAATCTCAAGTAGATTTTGTCTTGAGTGCTGATTCTGATTGGGCACTGTGTTGAGAAGGATTCTGAGGCACTATCCCAGCTCTGTGGTCAGGAGTGAACCTTCATCACTGGTGTCTTTCCAGCTTCTCTTTCTCCTTTATTCTGGAAAATGGCTCCTCTCTGACTTCATGTGGTTCTCTGGGCTGCCAGTCCTAGTAACAAAGAGCCCCCCTTCCACTGAATATATGACCCCAGCAGGCCAATCAGAAGCCTCCCCTGAAGTTTTCAGGATGGGGAAGGGAAACGTGCTGTCCATCTTACCTCTGAATCATGAACTGGGAAGGAGGTAACTTCAGAGCTGCCAGCTGCTGTCCCCAGGAGCCCTGCCTGAAAGAATGCTTGCAAACATACAGATACCTAGAGGAGAAATGAAGAGGGGGAGAGAGGGGTCCATGAGGTTCCCAGGAGGGCCCAGGGGCTGCGCTGCTGCCTGCAGCTTCTTCTTTGGTTTTCTGAGTTACTCCATTATCTATATAACAAACCCCCTTTTGCTCAAGCTGGTTGGTCATTTCCAACAAAAAGAGTCCTGACTAACACAGAGTGCCATCATTGATTAGTAATGTCTGCCTTGGGTGAGTGAGTGGGGAGCAGAGGTTCATACAGCATATATTTCCCATTCCTGGCTAAGAGTTTGTCTGAGACAGTGAACATGTCCCATGACAAATATTCTTTAAATAATGGGAATATTACTTATCAATTCATTAACAGATATTTATTGAGTACATACATGCACACAGTCCTGTGCTAAGTGTCTCAGCACCATAAGACAAGAAAGGTAAACAGAATTCACACTGAGCATCTACCATACGCCTGTTGCTTCATACGTGTGCTTTGTAATTTCCTCTAACCATTATAACACCTGGGCCTGAATGGTTTAATTATCCCCACTTTATAGAAGTTGAACTGAGGATCTCAGCTAACTAGGGGCAAAGCTGGACTCAAGTCCAAGCTTTTGATCTCTGGTCTGAGGCTCTTTCCACCACATCCCTCACTCTTTCATTTCCTGAGTTATTCCATATACATTGATTCTGGCTAATTATAAAAGCAATAGCAGCAGTGACAACAAGAATAACAGCTGGCACTTACATAATCTTTACTACACATAAGGCATGGTTCTAAGCCCTTTACCATACTTAACTCACTTGGCCATTTCCAATGTTAAGCAGAAAGGCAGGAAAACAGATAAATTCCATGTGTTTACCTACTTCAAGGAGATCGTGGTCTAGCAAACGAGACAAGCGCCTAGGTGGGTAATTGATAATTTTGTGTTCACATCCATACTCTCAACCCAAAGAATGTCAAGACTCAGTTCAGGCATCGTGTCCTCCAAGAGACCTCCCCTGACTCCTGTTTGATGCTTCCCCTGGGCACCCATGGCTCCTAGGTGCTGGGAAGCCCTGTCTGGTTCATCTCCAACGTCCAGTTCCCAGCATAAGACCTTGCTACGCTGGGTGCTGGGAGTATTTGATTCATGACTGTATGTGGGGAAGTTCATGGGGATGGGTGGAGGCAGGAGATGGTGACTGTCCCATAGGGAGGGGGTTCACAGAGAAGGCTCCATCAAGAAGGGGTGCTGGGTTGACTCAGAGGCGAGAGGCACCAGGCCACTTTCATATTGGGAGGGCTCCTGATATCATAAATCATGGAGAAATAATGTCACAAAGTGGCATATTTTTAAACAGTTCAAGTGAATTAATGAAGACTTTTAACAACATAACCCCAAGGCACAAGAAGGTGTATGTGAGGGATGTGTTCCTGAAGACCTTGCATAACTCAAAATTCATAATTCAAGACCAACACAGACACTTCTGCTTACTACCAGTGTGGCGCCACCGTGTGGCAACAGTGCAATGGGACCCACAGACCCAACCTGCCCACTATGAAAGTGCTACAGGACAACTGAATTTCCTGCCACTGCTCAGTGTGTGTGTGCGGAGCAGGAGATAGCGGGCAGGAAGATTTGTATTATTTCCAATTTTGTATTTAGAATGATACTTCATTAATATTTTAACACAACACTGCCTCAAATTCACATAAAATGTAACCCCCATCTCAGGAACATCACCAGTGAATGTGTGAGGACCCTTGTGAATGTGAAGATGGGACAAGTTACCACTCTCCAGCCCCTGACAGCTCCCGGGAGCTGCCATGCTCACATTGTCCCATGGTGACACATCGTCCACATCCTCTTTCCCACTGGGTCCAGCCACCAAGGCATGGAAGCATGAAGCCAGGGTGGCCAGGTTCCACCACAAAAGCAGTGTGCCCCACAGGCCTGGGGGTACCATCCATGTGTAGCAATGACCCTAGCACAGCCCCGTCAGAGGCAAACCCTTTGCTCTCAGGTGCTCTAGCAGCCCTACATTGGTCTTAAGTTTTGGATCCAAGACAGCATCTCAGACTATTCAATCACTAATCCAATGAATGAATATTTATTGAGCATTTACTGTGTGCTGGCTACTGCTCTGGTGCCAGGAAAGTTCTTGCCCCATCTTGGGTCGAATATTCACATAGCCCATTTGGACAGTATTAAGGAAGTCCCAGGTCTTGGACTTTCTTGTGGGGGCGGAGATAAATCTTTCAATGCTCAACAGTATTTAAAAAGTACCTCCTACATGCAAGGAACTGTCCTAGGCACTGAGCAGTGAGCAAACCAGGTAAAGACCCTGCCCTCATGGAGCTGCCATTCTAGTGGGGAAACAGAAAATAAACAACAGAAATAAGTAAAATACACCCGACTTCAGCGATTCTATGATGCTGATTTCCCCCTGACATTTAACATTTCTGAAATCAGAGTGTGTCCTACATTCAATGGTATCTTAGTCTTGTTCTGCCGTTTAATTGGCATGTTTTTCTTTCTTCATGGTGCATAAACTAATAGCTCATCTTGCTACTGGTGACATCTGAATTTGATGAACTGCACAGTAAGTTAGACTGTGTTGAGAAATAAGAAGAAAGCCAAGCAGGGAAGGAAGGTGGGGGTGTTGTGGAGGGCAGCTGCATTTAGACAGTCCTGGCAGATAGGGAGAAGGTGAATTTCAGCAAAGACCTGCAGGAGGGGAGGGAGGGAGCCGCATGATGTCTGAGGGAAGAGCATTGCAGCAGAAGGAACAGCATATGTGAATGCCTCGAGGCAGCAGAGTGCCTGGAAGAGTGGGGAGGCCCATGTTGCTGGAGGGAAATGAGTGAGGGGAGGTGAATAGAGGATGAGTTCAGAGGGGGAACAGAGGCCAGGTTATTTTGCCTTTAAGAGCTTTGTGAGGACTTTGGTTTTTACTCTGAGTAAACTTCCAGAGCAATGTTGATCTTCTGACATCCACTTTGTGGATGATGAAGTGGAGTTCCAGAGAAGATTTTTTAAATGTCCCAGACCAACTCAGCAGAGTGGTGGAGCTCAGATCCTGAGCCAAATCTAACTCTTAAGGCTGTGGTCTCTCTCGAGCAGGCAGATGAGTGACCAGTACACGGGAGAGAAGTGAGGGTGGTCGAGGGGCCAGCCAGGCCACAAGGCCTCAGCTAGCATAGAGGAGGCTCTAAAGTTCAGGCTGGTGGGTGGTGTGACTGCAGGACAGCCTCCTTGGAATCTGTCTTATAGAGTCCCCCAAATTCACACAAGGAGCACCCCTTCAATGTGCAGTTCTTGCAAGGAGCTCTGGATTAAATGGGCCTGATTGTCAAGGCAGTGATACCACCAGAACATGAGTGTTTATCTTGTGGCTCAGAGACTTGGGTAAATACATTTAACAATTAGTGGCTAGTTTATGTAATAGTAATGCCCTAATAAGCCAACTCACAGGACTATCTTGGGGACTTATTAAGTATTAGGAGCTCCAAGTTGGATGCATGGAGCACACAGTATTCCAGAAAATCCTCCCCTGCCCCTCAGGTGTAAGTAGACGGGGAGGGAACAGAGGGTTGCCCACATCCCAATCGTCCCTTCCTCTTTTCTTCCTCCCTTCCACTCTAGAGCAAGACTGAACCTTGCCAGTTTGAAGACCACAGGCCTTAGCTGTGGGTAGTGGCAGATGAGACAGGCCAACCATTCCAGAATGTTTCCCTTTTGTAAAAGATTGATTGTATTAATGGCCTCCCTGTGTCTGCATCTCTCTGCAATATGACCTTGCAGCTCCTCCCATATAAAGGGGAGTCTGTTTCCCTGTCACTTGAATGCAAGCTGACTTCCTGACTTGACTTGCCAGGAGAATGTGGCAGTTCTACACCAGTTCTAAGCCCAGGCCTGAAAGTGCTCACATGCTTGCTCTCGCTCTCATGCCATGAGAACGAATCCTCTCTGTAGCCTGCTGGAGGGTGCTGAACCACATGAAGGAGAGCCCAGGAGTCCCGGCATACATCCTGCACCAGCCTGAAGCAGCCATCTGACCCCCAAACAAGGGAGAGAGCCCAGGACAGATCGGCAGGGCTGCCTACCTGACTCTCAGCTCACCTCAGACATGTGAGCGATCACAGCTGAGACCAGAGGAATCACCCGGCTGATCTGTAGATCTGTAGTCTTATAAGCAACATTTACTGTTTTAAGCATTGAGTTTGTAGTGTTTGTTACACAGCAGTAGCTAACTGACAAGTTTCTGTTCTGAAGTAGTTCTTGATGGGCGGGGGTGGTGTGACTTAGGATGACTTAAGATATAAAGTCTCATTGTCCTTTTTTTCTTGGCAGTCAGGAGGAAACAGGACTTCCAAAGATCTCTGAAGAAATGTCAGGATATTTGTATGTTACTGTAACAGGATAAAAATGTGACCAAAAATGACTGTGACAGGGAAAAGAGACGTAACAAGAAAAATGTGTCAGGAGGCAGCATTCACTGACACGAAGTTCATGCACATCTTTTTCTCCCCGCAAGCAATGGGGATACCTGTGTAAGCAAATACATTAATACCGCTGCTGTAACAGACACGCTCCCTGGCGCTGATGAGTTCACCCACAGGATCCCTGCTGGGGTGGAAGGACGTGAGTATCCTTGTATCTGTGTTTGTTGACAGTCACTGAGAAGTGGCCAGCCTTACTGTTGCCCGTTTTTGCTGAGACCTCTATTGTCGTGGAAACTTTCTCAGCAAAGATTGCAGCCATGTAAAAAGGAAAAGAGATGGAGAGGTCTTTTTGAGTTTATCAGGAAACTCAGTGAAAATGTTGGCCCTGCAACAGGCTAGATCAGGTGTTTGTTTGTTTGTTTTTGAGATAGAGTCTCCCTCTGTCACCCAGGCTGGAATGCAGTGATGCAATCTCAGCTCACTGCCACCTCTGCCTCCTGGGTTTAAGCAATTCTCTGTCTCAGCCTCCCAACTAGCTGGGATTACAAGCATGTGCCACCAGGCCCAGCGAATTTTTTCTTTTTTTCTTTTTTTTTTTTTGAGACAGAGTCTTACTCTGTCCTCCAGGCTGGAGTGCAGTGTCGCGATCTCGGCTCACTGCAAGTTCTGCCTCCCGGGTTCACGCCATTCTCCTGTCTCAGCCTCCTGAGTAGCTGGGATTACAGGCGCCCACCACCACGCCCAGCTAATTTTTTGTGATTTTAGTAGAGACGGGGTTTCACCGTGTTAGCCAGGATGGTCTCAATCTCCTGACCTCATGATCCGCCCACCTCGGCCTCCCAAAGTGCTGGGATTACAGGTGTGAGCCACCGCACCCAGGTGAATTTTTGTATTTTTTAGTTGAGATGGAGTTTTGCTATGTTGGCCAGGCTGGTCTTGAACTCCTGGCCTCAAGTGATCTGCCTGTCTCGGACTCCCAAACTGCTGGGATTATAGGTGTGAGCCACCACAGCCAGCCTAGATCAGGTTTGTTCTCATGGCATGAGAGCGAGAGGAAGCACACAAGCTCCTGTCAGGCCTGGGCTCAGAACTGGCACACAGTCACCCCTGCCACATTCCCCTGGCCGAGTCAAATCAGGAAGTCAGCTTGCATTCAAGTGATGGGAAACAGACTCTTTAATGGGAATAGCTTCAAGGCCACATTGCAGAGGGACTCTGACACAGGGAGACCTAAAGAAAAGGCACCAGCTACTTAAACTTTTTTATCAGTTCACAGATTTCTTCACTTTCCCCCTGGAGTTAGGTACTAGCATTACCATTTCATAGATAAGGACACTGAGGCTCAAAGCAGTGAACTCTGCAAGGCCCATAGCTGCGAGGGGCAGAGCAGAGTCCTTAGGCTCCAGCCTCTGTGTCTCATGCTCTCTTGGGGGCTGGGGGTTCCTGAAGTGATGGAATCAGCTTGCAATGGCCTAGTTCTTCGGCTTGGGGGTAGGTGCATGGGTATTCATTCATTGCATTACTGTTTCTCCTCTGTGTGTGTCTGAGATATTTTATAATTTTCTTAGAAGAAATGGAAAGTAATTACCTTGTGGTGTTTACCGAACGACAGATGCTGCATTTTGAGCCCCCAGTATATTCTTTATGAGCATCTTTGTGCAATAGTCATAAAAATTGAGGAAAACAGCAAGAAGGGCGAAGGGAAAAGCAAAGAGAAGAAACAATCCTGCAAGAACGGGGCCAACCAGCCACATCTGCCAGGGGCCACCCCAGGCTTTGCAGACCAGGTGCCTGAGACGCGCTAGCAGTAAGGGTCTGTGATGCCCTGATTTCAGTATTTGGGCCTGTTTTCTATGAAGAGTGATTCCTAGCTTGGGAGGAAAAGGCTTCTGGCAGCCTCTGTCTGTGCTCTGCGGGAGGCCCCAGCCTCTTCAGGCCACACTGCCCTATCCATCTGGCAGTGCTGGAGGCCTTCTTCTTGTAGCTGGACGGGTCAGCAACTTCCTGCCCCTGGGAGCAGCCCTGACCAATGGCTGAAGATAGTGGGGAATAAACATGCCCGCTCCCTTTCCCCTCAGATACAACACTGTGAGCTCTGGTCCTCCCTGGCTCTCAGCACATCTCCATGGCATTCCGCTCCAGTTGCCCATGGAGGTGGCTGGCGCCTGAACTCTCTTGGTGAGCTGTCTTCCCCTCCCTGTGTCACTAGGCCCTCTCTTAGCAGTGCACCCTGCCTCCCCTCTCAAGGAAAATGCCTGCACTTGCATCCCTGCCTCAGGGTCTGCCTCTGAGGGAGCCTGAACCAAGACAGAGGAATATTTTCAACAAACCATAGAGGTGCTTTTGAGATCCTCCCCTCCCTGCCCCACTGAATTGAGAACTCGTTCAGCAAACCACCAGAACGTCCAGGTATGCCACCCTCTCTGCACAGGGGCAGTGGAGAGTGCACAGGTTCTGAGGCAGCAGCCTGGGATGAACCTCTAGCAATTCCGCTCACCAGCAGTGTCACCTCAGATAAGCTACTTAAGGACTCTGGGCTTAGTTTTGTCACTTGTCAAGGAGGAAGTCCTCCTCCCCCTCTGTCGTGAGGATTCAAGGAGAGACACATGGACTCACCCTGTGTCCAAACATGGACACTGAGCAAAACCTCAATTTATGGTTTTAAAGATGTCAAGAAGTATTACCTTAATATACATGTCACAAAAATCCTTGTCAGACTCTGTTCTGATTTACTTGCTATGTAGGTCACATAGCAAGTAAATGCCTAAAAAGTACAATTTAATGATCCTTTGGTAACTCCTCTTCCCCTGGGCTGGAATGATGTTCTGGAGTTATAAATTAGAAGAATGCTGGTACCCTACCTACCTGGAGGAGAGACATAAATCATGGTACACTGTGAAAACAGCACTAAGAGATGTCTGTGGTGGGCACTTGTGGGGTTTGGCTGCGGGATCCCCACAGGGCCTCTGGTTCTGGGACCCTCATTTCCCTCCAGAATCCGCCCCTGCCCACTCCAGACCTTCTGGCTCCGCATGGGTGGCCATGTGACTCAGGCTGGGCCAATCAGAGCTGTTGATCCCCTGGCCCGAGTGATTGGTTCAAGAACCAGCACGTGACCCACGCTGGATCTATAAGAATCCATTCTGGGACCTTGTGTGGCTACTGGGAGAGGGAAGCTCTCTGTTGAACTTAAAGCAAGCAGGGTAAAGGCAGGGGCTCCTGGGGGCTGCTTGAGAGCGGAGGAAGGCGAGATCAATAGACAGCTAGAGGCAGGGGCCCAGCAGCATGGTTTCACCCTTTGCCTCAGCTGCCTCGGAAGCCTGTGTCTAACACCTGAACTTTTCTACTACATGAGCCTGTGAATCCTCCTCCTCCTTTTTTTCCCCCTAAGCCATTTGCTGCCAAGAGTTCATGCCTTCTGTAAGGTCTGTGCAAGTCACAAAGAAGGCACGGGGAGGAGGTTAGCACTGCATGAAGGGAACTGAGAAGCCTTCTGAGAAAGGGAGCCTCTGATTTTAGGCTTCGAGGGATGAATAGAAGTGTTTTTTTGGTGACCAAAGCAGGGAAGGGCATTTGAGGCAGAGGAAATCGCACACAAAGGCGTGGAGGTGGAAACTGGGAGGGCTTCTGTGTGGCTGGTGTACCGAAGATGAGGCAGAGGTGTGAGCAGGGGCCAGATCGTGGAGCTTGAATGCTGGGCTAGGAGGCTTCTCTCCTGTGAGAGGCTTGGGCGGGGGTTGGAGGTTTGGAGGCGGTGGGTGGGAGGGTGGGAGTCGGGGCAGGGCAGATGCCTGTGTGTGGTAAGCAGAAGAGAGGGTGAGTCAGACCTTGCTGGGGCCTTGGAGACTTAATGAATGTCTCCTGCAGAAAGTATCTCCCCATTGCCTGCAAGCAGACATCTTAAGGACTTAATATCCCAGGATTTCAGCTGGGAACGCATTCTGTGAACACGTGGCAAGCTGATGTCTGAGGTAACCTGGACAAGCTAATCATCTGGCCCACCTACACAGCCAAATCTAATTAAATATGTGTTTAGCGTTCATGTGGAAGAGGAGTGGTGTTGTCTAAGGAAGGAGAGAGGAAGATGTGAGTGGCAGCTTCAGCCTCTGCTCCACTGCCTGAACAATTGCACTCAGCTGCCAATCTTGCACCCCACGCCCATCTCTGTAAGGCAGCCCTGCAGTTACCTCACCACTCTCTTAGAAGTTACTAAGGCCGGCAGGGCGCGGGGGCTCATGCTTGTAATCCCAGTACTTTGGGAGGCCGAGGCGGGCAGATCACGAAGTCAGGAGATCGAGACCATCCTGGTTAACAGTGAAATCCCGTCTCTACTAAAAATACAAAAAATTAGCTGGGCATGGTGGCACGCACCTGTAGTCCCAGCTACTCAGGAGGCTGAGGCAGTAGAATCGCTTGAATCCAGGAGGCAGAGGTTGCAGTGAGCCAAGATCACGCCATTGCACTCCAGCCTGGGTGACAGAGCAAGATTCAGTTTCAATAAATAAATAAATTAAATTAAATTTAAAAAAAGAAGTTGCTGGGGCCGGTCAGATGCAGTGGCTCATGCTTGTAATCCCAGCACTTTGGGAGGCTGAGGTGGGCGGATTACAAGGTCAAGAGATCAAGACCTGCCGGGCACGGTGGGATTAGTCTATAATCCCAGCACTTTGGGAGGCTGAGGTGGGAGGATCACGAGGTCAGGAGATCGAGACCATCCTGGCTAACCCGGTGAAACCCCGTCTCTACTAAAAAATACCAAAAAAACTAGCTGGGCGAGGTGGCGGGCGCCTGTAGTCCCAGCTACTCGGGAGGCTGAGACGGGAGAATCGCTTGAACCCAGGAGGCGGAGGTTGCAGTGAACTGAAATCACGCCACTGCACTCCAGTCTGGCGACAGAGCAAGACTCTGTCTCAAAAAAAAAAAAAAAAAAAGGTCACTGGGGCCCACCCTCTGTGGAGCCCCCTGTGGAACAGCCTCCTCAAGGGTCTCACCCCTACCTCAGTAGCTTCTCAGAGCTATCCTTTCAAACCCACATGGTTCTCCCAGGGACATTTTAGCAGCGCTTAGACATTAGTGCCTTACACATCTGACTCTCTGTCCCCTTCATCCAGTTCAGGGGTCAACAGGAGACCCCTAGAAACCGGAATTCAGGGACTGGGACAAAAATGCTGAGTAGGTTGCCTGAGGCCACACAGCCTGGAGTTGACCTCAGCTCCCCCTGACACAATGTGTGGTCTGGGACCAGCACTGCCACCACTGGGAAGATTATTAGAAATGCAGAATCCTGGGCCACACCCCGGACCTACTGAGTCAGAATCTGCATTTTAACAAATCTCCAAGTGACCCATATGCATATTGAAGCTTGAAAAGTAGTTCTGCTGTGTACATTGCATGGAACTAGCCAAACAAGAAGAAGAAAAATGCCAAAAAAAACTAACTTTGGCTGGGTTGAAACAAGGAAATTAAAAAGAGTTATTGTTTCTCTTCTACACATTCCAAAATGTGGTTATATTACTTTTGTAATGAAAAAGATGAACGCTTAAAATTTAAGAAAATCTGAGACACAAAATTACACAATGTCATAAAACTAGTAAATTATGAAATGGTTATTTGC
This sequence comes from Macaca mulatta, assembly GCF_049350105.2. Lineage (NCBI taxonomy): Eukaryota > Metazoa > Chordata > Mammalia > Primates > Cercopithecidae > Macaca > Macaca mulatta. The sequence continues at coordinate 153,432,398 of NC_133407.1, read as the reverse complement.
ATTTAAAAGTAGGTCCCATTTACAGTCTGCTATTGCTTTTTGCTTTAATTGTTCTTTCTTGCTTTCTTATTTCTCCTCCCTCCCTCCCTCTCTTCCTCCCCCTGCCTTCTTCCTTTCTTTTAAAAGTACCCCAAAGCCAGAAGCAGAGGTGCTTTTGAAGGCAGGCTCAGGCCTTACTCCCTTGGGAATGGCTGGTGCAGGGAAGGGCATCTTCTGTCTGCAAAGGGAGCTCATTATAATATAGGTCTTATCAAAAGTGAATAGGAATGAAAATTTCCATGTTTATTGAAATGAAAAACAACAAATGCTTTAAGGGTGAAGTGTGATTTGTAACTTGCCTTTTCTCCCTGGTGATCTCCCTTCATGAATTCTTTTTCTGTCTACACAGGATGAAGGCCCCTTCCCTTTCCCAAATTTCTCAAGATTTTTTTTTTTCTTTTTTGAGACGGAGTCTCGCTGTGTCTCCCAGGCTGGAGTGCAGTGGCGTGATCTCGGCTCACTCACTGCAAGCTCCGCCTCCCGGGTTCACGCCATTCTCCCGCCTCAGCCTCCCAAGTAGCTGAGACTACAGGCGCCCGCCACCACACCCGGCTAGTTTTTTGTATTTTTAGTAGAGACGGGGTTTCACCATGTTAGCCAGGATAGTCTCGATCTCCTGACCTCGTGATCCACCCGCCTCGGCCTCCCAAAGTGCTGGGATTACAGGCTTGAGCCACCGCGCCCGGCATTTCTCAAGATTTTTAAGCCCCAAAACTGCTGACTTCAGACTTGGCCTCTTTGCCTAGTTTACTCTTACTTGTCCTTCAGCACTCAGCATGAATGTCACTTCTCGGGGAAGCTTTCCAAAACTCTTTAGCCCTGTATCAGGGAGAGCTCTCATTTGCAAGTGGTGAAAAAACAAATTTAAAGTCACTTAAGTCAAAAAGGGTGACTGTTAGTTCAGGTAATGTAAAAGCCCAGCTAGTATCTGGCTTCAGGTATAGCTAGATCTAGGGTCTCAAATGACATTGCCAGAATGTCATGACAAGTCTCTCACCTTTCCTCTGTGAGGTTCCAGGCTTAAGCAAGCTCTCCCCTGGGTCTCCTATGTAAACTCCAGATATTTGAGCTTCCAGCTTAGAAATCCCAGCTGAGAGAGAACAACCCTCTTCCAGCTGTCCCTACAAAAGTCCCAGAGTTGAATCTCATTGGACCAACTTAGGTCACATGCATATCTTTGACCAATCATTGGAGTGGTTAGGGAATGGCGTGTTCCCATCAGGCAGGGTCATGTGCCCACCCTAAACTCCTCCCCACCTGAGTTACATGGGCTGATGGAAGGAAAAAGTATGTCCCTGAAGGGAAATTAAGAAGATGAGGTCATGAGGCTGAGTGGGCAATACAACAGCAGTTTACAACAGACCTCCTATTACAGGGTTTCATAGCACCCTGTAATTTGCATGCGTAATATTTACTGGCTTTTAAAAACTATATAGTAATTTGAGTGGTTCCTTGATTAGTGTCTGTCTCCATTGAGATTGAAACCCTAAGAGGAGAGATTATGTGTGCTCACGGATAACGGTATCTACGATGCCTGACACAAAGTAGGTGTTCATGAAATATTTATTGAATGAGTGGACTCACTCCAACTGCTTTAACAACAGCTCTGTTTACTCACATTTACTAGGGACGATCTGGAATGCTGGCAATCGGCCTCCCCATTTTAAATCAGATTTGGACACTGACATAGCCAGAACCTCTGTCCCAGCTGTGCCCTGGGACAGTCTGTGCCACGGAAATGCTGTTCTGCCAAACTGGGGACATCTGCCACATAGCTGATGGCAACTAGAAACTTGTCAGCTAGTACAGCCCCTGGGGTGGGTTGGCAGCAGACAGAGTTGGGGAGAGGGGGAGATTTTGGATTCTGCTGCACTGTAGTGCCTGGCTTCTGAAAGCAGACTATCTCGAGCCTCACAGCCTCCCTGTATGGTAGTGTGATTTCTTTCGTTTATTTTAGGGAAGGAAGTGAGGTTTGGAGCAGCACACGGGTCTCCAAGCTCATAGCTGGCAGAGCCATTACTTGAATATAAGTCTTCCAGACCAACTCAGGTTCAAATCCAGGCTCTGCCACCAGCCTGTTGTGTGACCTTCAGCAAGTGTCTACCTCTGGGAGCCTCAGTCTCTTCATCTGTTAAATGGGCCTAGTTATTCTACCTGAAGAGAGTGCTTGGGATGGTGTGGGCTCTGTGCAGCATGCAGAAGCCCTGATCATGCAGTAGGCACTTGCCTTCCTCCCTTTTGTAAAGGTTGCTCCAGCTAAAGCCTCCCTGGCAGTAATTGAAACAAAGAAGTAAGCTAATGGGGAATGCCGCCAGGGGGTTTCTTTGCATTCAATTAGAAAATGAATGATCACACCTGACCATAGGACACAGTTGTCACTCAGGACACAGTCCAGAAAGCAGCCTCCCTGAGGGTGGCACCAGGCCCTTCCCATCCCACAGTCTTCAAAGTAGTCAGGGAGCTGATGGTGTTTGGTCACCAGATGACCACTGAAGTCCAGGAGATGAGAGCCACACTGTCACTGCAATGTGGGGCTAAAGACTCATGCCCATAGGAGCTAACGCTCCTTACAACAACAGCTCCATGTGCAAGGCCCCCAGGTGCCTGCAAGGGACATAACCATTTACAAGAGTCACTGCACATGGGAAAGCCAAGCATTATGACGTCTCCATCAGACACTTGTCATTCTTTCGTGGTCCTCCCAGTCCAGGTCTAATTCACCAATCAAGGGTCATTTTAATATAATCAGTGTTGCCTGGCAACGCAGCTGACATTCAACCTTTATACAGTTTCTAGGATTGACAGAGCTGGTAAGTTAATCCAAGGTCAAATTTGTTCTTAAGAGGAGAAAGGGTTTCTTAACCCTTTATCCACAAATATTTGCTGACGGCCTCCCTCCCCTACATGTGTGAGTGCACGTGCATGTGCGTGCGTGTACACACACACACACACACAGACACACATATACACCTGCCCTTTCCTTGAATCCTTTGCTTTCTCCCCCCATCTCCTAGTGGCATTCATTGTTTCAGGGAAAGAATGAAAGGCAGAAACATTGGGGGAAGGGGGGCAGAAATCTTAGATTTTCAAAAGCCAAGATGTTTTAGTTTCAAATGCCAGAACTTTGGATTCCAAGACCAAGATTTTCCTGCGCCTGGTCTTTTGGTTTTTGGACTCCAATCCCTGAGCCAGAGCATAGGTTGACGTTCTAATTAATAGATTTAGAAAGAACAGATGAAGAACTAGGTGACCTGAACCTCAGAATATTGAACAGTTTCTCACCTGAGGAAGGGAGGAGGAGGGGCCATAATGAGCAATGTCGGTGGGGTCCCGGCAAGGGACCTGGGCCTACGGCGCCCTGGCTGTCCTTGTCAGCCCCCAGTGAGGACCATTGCTCAGGGGCAGCAGGAGGATGCCAGCTGTGCCCTGGGTTGTTCTCAGCTGCATTGGACTCCCCTTGTGTGTTCACTCCTATTCGTCTACTCCAGCTGAGCCTAGAGCCTGGCAAGGTGCTGAGGGAAGCACGGGATCCCACACTTGGGTGCTTCTGAGCACAGCCCACCTGAGGTCCTCCCTCCTCAGTGGGGAACCCTATCCCCCCCCACACCTGGGCCCCTACACTTCAAGAAGATGCAGGCAGATGAGGCTTGGTGGTGGTATGTGTGAGGGAGGGAGACAGGAGGTCCCTGAGGGAGAACTGCTGATTTTATTTTTATTTATTTATTTATTTGAGATGGAATTTCACTCTTGTTGCCCAGGCTGGAGTGCAATGGCACAGTCTTGGCTTACTGCAACCTCTGCCTCCTGGGTTCAACCGATTCTCCTGCCTCAGCCTCTCAAGTAACTGGGATTACAGGTGTGCACCACCACGCCCAGCTAATTTTTGTATTTTTAGTAGAGATGGGATTTCACCATATTGACCAGGCTGGTCTCAAATTCCTGATCTCAGTGATCCACCAGCCTCTGCCTTCCAAAGTGCTGGGATTTTAGGTGTGAGCCACCACACCAGATCTACTGATTTGATTTCAAATTGGAATTCAAAGAACATCAGCTTTGGAGTCAGCACTGTCAGGGTCTGAAACCCCATTTCCCTGTGGGATCCAGGGCAAGGTCTTTAGTTCATTCAACACATGATCTTTGAGTGGTTATCTCTCTGAGTATAGGTTCTGGGGTCAAACTGCCTGGGATTCCCAGTTCTGTTTCTTCCTGGGGTAAGTTATTTCATCCCCTTGTGCCTCAGTTTCCTCATCTATAAAATGGGAACAAAATCAATACCCACTTCTTAGGGTCATTCTGAAGTTTAAAGGCATTAGTAGTATCTAAAGAACTCACAAAGTGCCATGCACCTAGCAAATACTCCATAAATGTTATGTACTACTTCTACATGTCAGACTTTTTTCTATGCAACAGAGGTACAAGAGTGAACCAAACAAAATAATCAGTGGCATGGAGCTTGTGTTCAAAGGAGGAGGGCAGATAATATCTGACCAAATCTAGTATCTTTATTTGGAAGAAAGAAACAGGATAAGGCTCAGGCAGTTCCTTTACTCTCTGAGCACTGGCCCCTCTGGGGTTGATGAGGGAGCCCATGCATCTGTTTTGAGCACAGGCCTGGCATTTAGTTGGTGCTCACTAACGGTGTGTCCTTCTCCTCCCTGCCTACTCTCCTGCACAGCTGCCCACGTGACCAGCCAGGATCTACTTCCTCCCCGGCTGGAGAGCCTTGGCCATCAGGAGTGACAGGAGAATCAATAGAATCACAGATACACAAGAAATTCCCAGAAGCAGGTTCCCGCCAACCAGATGTTCCCACGCCTTTCTCAGGCAGATTAGTGTCCTAGCAACTGGAAAAGGGGAAAACGAAGTCTGTTTTTCTCTGGGAATAAAATGGACAAAAGACATTTGTGTAAGTTCAACCTTCTGGTAAAGCCCCAGGCAGGAAACACATTTGGTGATGAGAGCATTCAGTTCAAGACCCCCTTTCATCACTGTGATGTTGACCAGGTCAATTTCCTGCTTCAAGAGCCCTCAATGGCTCCCTGCTATCCTTCAGATAAAAGAGGACTCTTGATTTTCTCCACCAAACCTGTTCCCTTGCTATCCTCCTGACCCTTCATCATCTGATGTAGGGTGCCCCGATCACCCAGAAACCTGGGAGTTCTCCTTGACTCCTCCTGTGCACTTGCTGCTCTCACGTGCAGACCATCCATGTGTGTCTGTTTCCTTCTGCATCAGTTATCTGGCATGACAAGGCTGCTGTGTAACAAGCAACTAAAACCCTTAGTGTATGCAACAATATGCATGTGTTCGTGTGTCTGGGGTCAGCTAGGCAGCTCTGCTCATCTCTGTGGGGCTCACACATGTGTCTTCGGTTTGTATGGCTGTGGGCTGATCTAGGTTGGCCTTGGCCTGGGGCAACTCTACATGTCTCTTCTTCTTCACCACACTAGCCCCACGGCCAGGAGGCACAAGAGCCAGGCTGCCCCCAAGAGCACAGGCCCATCTCAGTCTCTGCTGATGTCACACCTGCTGGCATTTTATGGATCAAGCAAATCATGAGGCCAAGCCCGGCATGGAGTGGGGATGCTGCAGAGTTAAATGGCAAGGAGGAGGCTGCAGGGGGTAGAGAATGAGGATCATTGGGTGTAATCTCCCCCACCTGCTCTGCATTCCGAAGCCACTGCCTCACTCCATGCCACCCCCAGCTCAACTCTAGGTCTCACCCAACCTCTGACTTCCACCCCACTTTCATCCCCTGCTTACAGGTCATTCCCCACCCAGAATCCAAGGCAACTTCTAGAAATGTAAATCTGACTATGGCAGATTAAAATCCTGCTTAAAATCCTTCCATGGCTTTCTGTTGCCCTTGGAATGAAATTCCAACTTCTAACTGGAACCTAGAAGGCCCTTGGGATCGGGCCCTGCCATTTTTCCCAACTTCACTTCTCACCACCGTCTAATTCCTGCTCAATCTTCCAGTCACAGGGTCCTCACTTAGTAATGAGCTAAGATGACTTCTCTCTTAGGGCCCCTGTCCTTGAACATTCACTGGGACTAGACACTCTCTTCTTACCTCTCTCATGATCACCTCCCCACTCCACTTAAATCTGCTGAAATGCCACCTCCTCAGTGAAGCCTTCCTGAAGTCAATTCTACTTCGTCTCTGCCACATCCCCTTTTTGTTTTCTCCTCACCACCTGTTTGTTCATGTGGTCTGGGATCAGCTATCCCAGATAGTTTTAAGCTTTTCCCCCATTTTCTTCCCTGCTTCCCACTAGAATGTAAGCCCCGTGGGGGTAAGACTTTGTACATCTAGTTCACCCTTTTGCCCTGTCCTGTCACATAGAAGCTGGTCATTGTGGAAGAAGAACTAAAGTACATGTTTCTCATTCCAGCACTCAAGGTGCTTAATATCTTGTTTCTGCAAAGACACCAGGAGGAGTAGGGGAGAGCGGAAAAAACAACGTGGGTCTGGCCTGTCCAGGGAGATGGGGACCCACATACGGGATGGCAGCTCGGGAGTCCCTAGAGACACAGTCCCCAGCTCCACCTTCTAGAGTGACTAGGAAGTACAGTCATTTCTGAGCCCCAGTCAAGCCCTAGGGACATCCATTCCACACATTTTTTCATGAGCGCCTTACTGTATGCTGGGAACCAGGCTAGGCCTTTGGGGACCTGAGGAGCTTTAGGGAGGACATTCTTCTCCTTCATCCAGCAAACATTTAGCAACTCTTCTGCACCAGCCCAGTGACAGGTGTTGGGAACATCGTGGGAGCATTTTCCTGCCAGTCCTGTCTCAAGTTGGCCCACCTACCTGCCTCTTCCTGCCCATAGCTGGCCCCCCACACCTTGGAAGCAGGGACTTCATCTAAGACATCCTGGCACCTGCAGCCTGGCACACAGCATGGAGCTAGATAATAGGGCACTGTTAAAGACTGAAGTGGACTCAGGATCGTTTGTTAATGATCAGATGACTGACAGTCTGCTCATTAGCATACAGTGTGACCAGGCTGCCCCGAGGAGAAAAGCATCTCACGTGTGAGGAAAGTGCTTGGCACATAGTAGGTGCCAAATCAATTTTTAATGTCCCCATCTTGGAAGCCCCTCCCCCTACCTTTCACAACCCTGGTCATGCCCTCTCCTCTATAGAACCTGCCGTTTCTCTCTGTTGTAATTAGTGAATACCGTTGGTGCCCCACCCAGATCCCCATGCCAGATCCTGCACCCATCTCCCCACTGCTGGGAGTGTTGGCTGTGAACATCTCACAGCAGCACCTTTCTCCTGCAAGTGGCCCTTGGCTGACAGGAGCCTCCCAGGAGGATGTCTGGGAAGTTGTGCTTTTCCCATGGGACGGTGGAAAACCTCTCTGGTATGGTTCTTATTCCAGAGCTCCCATGGGGTCTGGCGAGGCTGGACTTTTCCTGAAACTGCGTCCATGCTTGGTTTCTCCTCCTTTACCGGTTTCTCCCAAGAGCTCTCCCTCAATAAACACTTGAGTACGAGTCTGTCTAAGGCTTTGCCTCCAGGGAACCTAATCTAAGACATGCATTTTAAATATATGTCTTTTATGTGATGTAAGGCACTTCCAGGCTTTGACCCTGAAACCCTCCCAAACCCCATCCTGTCTCCTGTTTCCCCTTCCATCAGCTTCTTGTGTGTGATCATGTTGAAACAGTGGGTCACAAGACTAGGGGAGCTGGAGACCTGAATCCCTGCATGGGGTGGGGGGGTGACTTTGGACTTTATATGAGTGAGAAATAAACATCTGTTGTATTTGAGTTATTATACATGTGGGAATCTGTTTGACCCAGTGGCTAACATTACTATGACTCATACACTTGGGGTTAAGTCATTTGTGACCCTCAAGTCCTGACTGATGATGTGGAAAGAATGCAAACTTTGTACTTAAAGTTTGGGTTCCACCTTTGCCATACACACTATGTGACCTTGGGAAAGTCATCCCACCTGAGACTCAATTTCCCCACCTCTAAAGCAAAAAAGTGTAAGTCCTTCCTCTGAGGGTCATTGAAAGCATTAAATGAGATAATACTTAGCCATGGTGCTGAGCCTGGCAAAAAACAGGGGTTTGATAAATGCTAGTTCCTTTTCCCTAAAGGTTTGTGATGCTGTCTCCTGAGTTTTGAGTCACACTTCCACATGGTGTGGTTTAGGCCTGGGCCTCAGCCTCTTCTTGACCATGCTGGGTGGAAGGGTCTATGGCTGTGGGAAGTGAAAATAAAATCCTAAACTCCCAACCAACTGAATGGGCCCCCTCTTGGTTAAGGGGACTCCAAAAAAATTGAGTTCCTGACTGCAATGTGATGGGAGGTCAGACCCGCCTCATTCTACTCCCTCCCTTGCTAACTGCTGTCAGGCTTTCTTCCCTAAGGGCTGTATAGAAACTAGCCCTTTCAAAAGACTTGTCACACCACTGATTGCAGCCAGTTGCCTAAAGCTGCCCTTCACTTTTGCAGTTTCGACACATAATTGGCCAGCATCCTTTCCTGATAAGAGACCACCGACCACACAGTGGTTCTGGCCAGAATATGGAAGCTGGTCAGGGAGGGTTTTTGTGTCCTCTTCTTCACCTTTTGACATCAGAAGGCTGAAAACCCCACCCTGGGATCGTGCTAATACCACCCTTTTTTGTACCTACAACCCATGAAGGGTCTCTACTGTGCATGTGTGTGTTTCTTCTTTGTAACTATTCATGGCTCCTCCTATGGCTTATTGAGTATGCATATTCAGCCACCCTATTCAGCATAAATTCCTGTCTTATTCTTCCGATCTCAAAGTGTCTGTTTCCGGCTTCTGGCCAGAAGCTATGCTTCCCAGCCTGTCAGAATGGCCACCTGCAGGCTGCAACCCTTTATGAGAAATAATGCTCTCCTTTCCAAATTTTTGAAGCTTTTCATTCTTCAGTTGATAGCTGCCACAGGTTTTCAGCCAGTTTTTTCACTTGAACATGGTCACATCACACAATGTCACCCACATGTGCCTCCTCTTCAGCTGTCTCCATGGTCACTGCTCCAGTACAGGCCTCCTTGTCATCACGGGGATCATCACACTACCCCCCGCACTGATCTTCCTGCCACTAGCCTTGCTCCCTCCCATCCATCTTCCCAAAGGCCACAGGGTGAGGTCTCTGAAGCCCAGATCAGTCTATATTATGCTAATATTAAACAATTTTCTTTTTGCTTACAAATTCCAGTTTACTCATCTGTAAAATGGGAGGGTTGAATAGATGAACTCCACTGCTCCTATTTTCATGATTTAGAGATGTGGTCCCTACTCCTTTGGCTGGCAGATAAGGTATACTCCTTATCAGGCTCACTAGGTCTTCATTACTCTATCTCCCGTGATCTGTGTGTGCAAATATCCTGCTCTTTCCAAACTGTTCTCCCTCTGGTTCCCCAGAGACCCTTCCTGCCCCTGCCCTCTGGCCCGTGTTTCATATGTCCTCCTACCAGGCCAACTCTACCTCCTGTGAAAATCTTGCCCATCCCTAAAGCCTCAGCTTAAATACCACCTTCAACATGAAACCTTACTTGAATTTCAACAGGATGCTACCAGATTTTTCTCTCTCCTTTAAGTCTTTACTAAATCGTGCAGTGGAAGGGGCTGTGCCTTAATTATTGGTGTATCTCTCATGGAACACAGTCCCTTGCGCTTAATAAGTGCTCTAAAAAATGTTTATCTAATTGACTCTATTGTATATTCACCATCTTACTGTTTGTTTTGTATCTGCCCTACCTGTTTTGTTTCCTCTTTTTTCGTTCCTTATCTTGGATTAATCAAGAAGTACTTTTTATTAGAGCTGGCTTTTCATATCCGTGGGTTCTGCATTGTGGATTCAACCAACTGTGGATCAAAAGTATTTTTAAAAATTGCCTCTATACCAAACATGTACAGACTTTTTTCTTGTCATTATTCCCTAAACAATACAGTACTATAACTATTTGCATAGCAGTCACATTCTGTTAGGTATCATATGTAATCTGAAAGTGATTTATCATATACGGGAGGATGCACAGAGGTTATATGCAGATGCTATGGCTATTTCATATCAGGGACTTGAACATCTGCAGATTTTGGTTATCTTTGGGGAGATATTGGCACTAATTCCACTGCCCCCCACCAGATTCCTGGGTGGCTGTATTTCATTTCCCCCCATGTTTGTTAGTTATACATTATTTGACAATTTACTTAGTGGTTAACCCTCAATATTATAACATGCATCTTTGACTCGTTAAAGTCCAATGCAAATTTGTACTTTTGTCACATTAGAGACAATGCTGAGATCTCAGACTATTTTAACTCCATTTACACTTCTCCCATTGTTCTCATGCATTTTAATTCTACATGTATTTTAAACCACAGAAGACATTATTATAGCTTTTTTTTAACAGTCAAGTTTATTTCAGTTTAATCCAAATTTACCCTTCATTCCTTTCTGCATGTTCATATTTCCATCTGGGACTATTTTACCTTCCACTTGGAGAACTCCCTATAGTATTTCTTTCAGTGTGAGTCAGTTGGTAAAAATTCTCTTAGTTGTCTGTGTCTTTATTTTGTCTTCATTTATACAGAATATTTTCTCTGAGTACAGAATTTGAGATTGGTAGTTGTTTCCTTTCCGTATTTGAGGCTGTTCTACTGTCTTTTACTTCTAGCATTCCTATTAAGAAGTTAGCTGTCAGTGTTATTATTGACCCTTCAAAGATGATATGTCTTTTTTCCTCTGATTGCTCTACTTTTTTGCCTTTGAATTTTAGCACCTTTACTTGCATATACTTAGGTGTGGTTTGTCATGTATTTATCCTGCTTAGGGCTTGTAGTGCTCATTGGCACTGTGATTTGATGTCTTTTTTATCAATTTTGGAAAATTATTGATTATAATCAGAAATATTGATTGTGCATTTTATTTGTTCTCCCCATTGGGCCTCCAGTTATGTGTACGTTAGACCTTTTCACTATGTACCATATATCTCTTTCCTTTATTTTCCATTACTTTTGCCTTTTTTTTTTTTTTTTGAGACAGGATCTTGCTCTGTTACCCAGGACGGAGTACAGTAGCATGATCATAGCTCACTGCAGCCTTGAATTCCTGGGCTCAAGCCGTCCTCTTGCCTCAGGCTCCCAAAGTGGTAAGATTACCAGGTGTGAGCCACTGAGCCCAGCTTTCTTTTTGCTCTTCATTCTGGAGATATTTTTCTGCATACTGACCCATCTTTCAATCCACTAATCGTCTTTAGGTGTGTCCAGTTGTCTGTAAACCCATCTAGTGAGTTATTGGTTTCAATTATTGTATCTTTCAGTTCTTTAACATCCAACTGATTATTTCTTAAAGATCCTAGCTCTCTGAAGAAATCCTCTATTTTGTCTCATTTTCTTGAACATACCATTCACAGTTATTTAAAGTCCATGCCTGATCATACTAATATCTGGGTCACCTTTGAGCCTATTTCTACTGGCTATTTTTTTCTCATTTTGTTTCATTTATTGGTGTGTCTGGATAAAAAGGTTTTTTAAAAATTTAATGCCAGATATTGTGCATGAAAAATTGAAGAGGATCTTCATGATGTGACCTTCCCCCAGAGAAGGTTGCTCTTTCCTGTGACAGTAGATAAAGTAAGAACATATCACCTAAATCTATCACGGACTGAGCTGATTCAAGTCTGGGTTGCAACTTTTGTAAGTCTTGTTCTACCTCTGGTTCACCCATCCAGTGATAACCATCCAGTGGTCTCAACTGAAAGCCTGGGCTATTCACTAGGGCCTCTCCTTTCTGCTGGGCTCTGAACTCCAATTTTTTCTTGTAAGTGCTGTGAGACTGAAGAATACCCCACTCTGCTTTTCCATTACTTTCTCCTTAACTTCCCAGTCTCCTCTTCTACAGAGCTTAAGAAATGGCAAATGCCTAGAAGGAAAAACTGGTACTGAGGGTCGGGCTTACTTCTGTGTCTCCCTTCTCTCCAGGATCCTTGTCCTGATGGCTTGGTGATCCCAAACTTCAAATTTGATCTCTTCAGCCCCATGAAACTACCTAGAGCTTGTTTGGCTTCTCAGTCTTTCACCCTGTGCCAAGAATTGGTAAATGCCCCAAGAGAAATTCATCTCAATGAACTTCTCTCTATCTGGGATCTTGATCCCTCAAGTCCTGAATGCCTTTGCAGGCCCCTGATACACACACACACACACACACAATGGTGTGTATATATGTACACTACATCTGGCTATGATAAAGTAGTTGGTAGCAGGCTGGTGGGTACCAACTACTTTATCACAGCCAGGAGCACATCCCTTTGGCTGTATCTAAAATGAGGAGCTCTCAAAGCTGATATGAACCACAAATCCTAAAACTACACTATGGACTGATGGGGACATTACCAAAATTGAATAAATAATACTGTATTTTATTTTATTTATGTATTTATTATTACGAGACAGAGTCTCTCTCTGTCACCCAGGCTGGAGTGCAATGGCACAATCTCAGCTCACTGCAACCTGTGTCTCCCAGATTCAAGTGATTCTTCTGCCTCAGCCTCCTGAGTAGCTGAGATTACAGGTGTGTGCCACCACTCCCAGCTAATTTTTGTATTTTAATAGAGATGGGGTTTCACCATGTTGGGCAGGGTGGTCTCGAACTCCTGACCTCAAGAGATCCAGCCACCTCGGCCTCTAAATAATACTTTATAATAATGATTATAGATACCATTTTAAGAACTTATGAAGTGCCAGCCAACCTGTGTAGAGTCTCGAATCCTCCCAACAGTCATCTAAGGTAGGTATTATTATTTTACCCACTTTACAGATAAGCCAGCTGAGACTTTGAGAGGTAAGGTCAGTTGTACAAGGAACTGAATATTTGTGCTCTTAATCACAATATACTGCCACCATTGTGGGTTCTAATTTTATCTTCTTGGGCTCCATAGAACAAGTATGCCACTTTTCCTCCTGGGTTACACGGTCAAGATGTTTTAGACAACAATTAACAAAAAAACTGTCTGAAACTGGTTTAAACAATAACGTTAAACAGTAAAGGAAGTCTGAGATGGGTAGTTTTGATTCAGTTGTTCTGTGATACCCTTGAGAACCCAATTCTTTCCTTTTCTCTACCTTGCAGTCTCCAGAAATGTCTACTTTACTCTCACAGTCTCTTACTCACTTTGACAAGGTGAATGCCACAGTTCCAGGCATAACATGTCAACTCATGGTCAGGCAGGATAAAGACACCTTTCCCTGAAGTCCCCAAACTGACGTCCCCTCAAGTTTTGTCGGACAAACTTGAGCCATAAGCCCACTCTAACCAATCATGAACCATTATGGGGTTCCCATAACTGATTTGGATCAATCTAATTTGATCCTTGGAGACTCAGAAAAGATCACCTATTCCTGCATCACTCAGATCTGGGGTAAGCACCTGAATAAGCTACACCCTGCAAGTAAGGAAAAAGGAGGAATAGAGAAAGCAATACTGAGATGTGAAGGAAATAAACAAAAAACAAGCTTGGAGAAATGCAAATTTAAACTACAATGAGATACTACTACACACATATTCAAGTAGCTTTTTTTTTTTTTCTTCTTTTTTTTGAGATAGAGTCTCACTCTGTCACCAGGCTGGAATGCAGTGGCACAATCTCAGCTCACTGCAACCTCCGCCTTTCGAGTTCAAGCAATTCTACTGCCTCAGCCTCCCGAGTAGCTGGGACTGCAGGTACCCGCCACCATGCCCAGATAATTTTTGTATTTTTAGTAGAGACGGGGTTTCACCATGTTGGCCAGGATGGTCTCGATCTCCTGACCTCAGGTAATCCACCCACCTCGGTCTCCCAAAGTGTTGGGATTACAGGCATGAGCCACCGCACCTGGCCTCAAGTAGCTTTTTTAAAAAAGAAAAAACCCTAAAAATACCAAGTATTGATGAGGATGTGGAACAACTAGAACTCTAGTACAGTTTTTTTTTTTTTTTTTTTTGGTCATAGAGATGGGGTCTCGCTATGTTGCCCAGGCTGGTCTCAAACTCCTGGGCTCAAGTGATCCTCCTGCCTCAGCCTCCCAAAGTGCTGAGATTCCAGGTGCCAACCACTGGAACTTTCATACATTGCTCCTGGGAATGCAAAGTGGTACAGCTACTTTGGAAGATAGTTTGGCAGTTTCTTATAAAGCTAAACTTCATTTATCATATGATCTATCAATTCCACTCTGGGGGTGAGAGGAGACGTTGACTACAAAGGGGCTTGGGGAAATTTTAGGAGCAGTCAAACAGTTCTATATCTAGATGGTGTGGTGACTACACCAATGTATACATTTGTCAGAACTCACAGAACTGTGCACTAAAGAGGGTAAATTTTACTTTATGTAAATCATGCTTTAATTAAAAAAATTACTAAGCTGAAAACTTAGATTTTAAAACACCAAACTCTTTCTAGATAAAGTCTATAAAAATCCATGTGAGACAATAGAGGTAAAACAAAGGAAGAAACAAAACAAGCTTTGTTATGTGATGTAAGTCATAAAAATAATTTTTAAAAGTGGACATTTAGGCAACACTTACTGTGTGTCAGGCTTTGTGCCAAGCAGTTTGCTCACATTGGCTCATTTCATCTTCATGGCGGCCCCAGAGCTAGGGAGGTAGGTTCCCATCTTACACATGAGACCACCAAGGCATAAGGAAGTCAGGAAACTCACTCAAAGTCAGACAACTAGGAAGTATCAGAGTCAAGCCTGGCAGCCACTCTCTCTGGTTCCTGCAGACAGATCACCTGAGGTCAGGAGTTCGAGACCAGTCTGGCCAATACAGTGAAACCCCGTCTCTACTAAAACTACAAAAAATTAGCCAGGCGTGGTGTTGCATGCCTGTAATCCCAGCTACTTGGGAGGCTGAGGCAGGCGAATCACTTGAACCCGGGAGGTGGAGGTTGCAGTAAGCTGAGATCACACCACTGCACTACAGCCTGGGCGACAAGAGTGAAACTCTGTCTAAGAAAAAAAAAAAAAAAAAAAAAAAGAGAGAGATACACATCTTCTTTCTTAATCACAGAGCCTCCAACAAGTCACTTCCCATGTTCAGCCTCAGTTTTGCCATCTGTGAGATGGAGCTATTAACGTTCTTTCTTCTTTTATGGTTTTCGAAGAAAAGACCATGATTGCCTTTAAAAGAAACAAACAAACCTCGCAAATGTGAGAGAGTAAACAGAGATGGTTTTAGGCATTTCTGGTCTCCTCTCAAGTATGAAATCTGTTTATTTAAACACATTTCTCTGGAGATGTTTAGCCCACCCCGATGGGCACTGAGATGGATTAAGGTCAGGAAAGCAAGGCAGTTTTCTGATGCCCCATCTAGAGGGGCAAAAAACAGCTCTACAAATGTCCCAAGATAGAGAAAAGGAGATATGCCAGGACTCCTCGGCGTAAAGTATTCTGTGGGTTAAACGAAATCGTGGCTGGGTGAGGCCCTGCAGCCTGAGGAGGGGTGAGATCTCTGAGAGCAGGTCCACTGCATGGACTTCCAACAAGAGGGCCAGGCAGGGATCAGGCTTTTGTTTTGCTGAGTAAAATGTGCAGGTTTGCTGTCAGAGCTAAACTGCAGAGGCTGACAACAGAGAAGCTAATTCTGGCCCCCGCATCCTCCTCCTCACCCTCCCCAATCTGTGCTGAGCCTCTTCCCTGAATAACTGTGGCTGAACTGGTATTTAGAGAATAGTAATTTCCACCCGACTCAAAAGCTGGGCTGCATGGGGCTCCTCCTGAGCCCTTGTTCTGGCCCAGACACTAGAGGCTGCTGTTTCCAAAAGAGAGTCAGGCTATGCTTTCCCCATGATTGCCTGGTAGTGATGTGAGAGGAGAGGAGGCAGCTTCCAGCTTCAGGAGCTGGAGGGGAGGTGAAGGTCAGCCTCTATTTCCTTTCACTTCTCAGCCGTGACTGGACCACACAGAGAGCATCAGACTCGAGGGAAGCAGGACAGGAGAGGGCACCTGGGTCCCCTTTCTTGCTCTACCCCACCTCACTCAGTGGCCTTGGACGAACCATGTTGTAGCCCCTGTCTCGTCTGCATTTGGCAACAGCTGCAGAATAATCTTCCAGGTTCCTTCCAGCTCTAGGTGCCTGGGATGCCTTTCATTGAACATCCCAGACCCCTTACCTTCTTGTATCTTAGCCACACTGCAAGATTGGGGGTTACAAGCCCCACTTTAAAGATGGATAAACTGAGGCTTGGAGAGGTGCAATGACTTGCCTGAGGTCATATAGCAAATAAACTGTTCCCTTAGGATGTGAGCTCTGTGACAGCAAGGATTTTCATCCAAATCAATGATGTACTCAACACAAAGTACAGTGCCTCCCATGTAGCAGATGTTCAACAAATATCCAGTGAGTGAATGAATGGAACAGTGGAGCTGGGAGCTGGGATTTGGATCCACGACTGGGTGACTCTGAAGCTTTTGCTCTTTCTAATGCTTAGCATGGTCTCCAGGTAGACCAGCTGAAAATATGTGGATTATATATTTTGGAAGAGGAAGGACATATAAAAATATAGAATATGGGTTGCCTGATAGCAATCATCAGGGAAGGAGCAAAGTGAAAGCTCAGGGTAATGGGGAAGCCAGTCTTGGACTTACAGCTTGAATAGAGAAGCGAGGTGTGAGGCCTTGTACAGGAGCTTAAACCAGAACATGAAGGCTTTTCTGGAGCTTTGCTGGGTCCTGCAGTAATTGCAGAGTGATTGTCAGTGCGTAATTGCATGCAAATATCCCCTGGAGAGCCCACTGGCACCGGGGCAATTACCCTTGCACAGGGACCTCAGAACTTTTGTGATCTCTCACTCCTATTGATAAAATTATTTGGGGACACATGCCCCCGAAATGTGTATGTACTTGTAAACTGAACAGATGTACCATTGTCAATCCATATATTAAATACCAGTAAAGCTTCCTTTCTTTATAATTTTAGATAATAAAAAGAAAGATAACTAGTAATAGTTCCTTCCTGCACCCCAGTGGTTTGGCTCAGCATTTCCTCACTCACCAGACCAAGTTGTGCCCGGACCCCTCCAAAGGCTGGCAAGTTCCTGGGAAGTGCACCAGCCCTGTCCCTCCACTCCCCAGGGAGCCTGGCTGGGGGCCTGGAGGCCAGGCTGGGGCTGAGCTCCTGCCACCTCTTGGTGAATAACCTTGGATGAGCTTGGTTCCTGCCTGTGACAGGTCTTACAGTCCTCACCCAGCCTCCTGCACAAGGTCATGCTGAGACTCATTCAGAGGCTGTGGGGTGCAGTGGGAAACATGCCCTGGGTACCACGAAGACAACAGCAGCCAAGGAGGCCTTCAGATCAGCTGGCACTGCTTCCCCTGCAGCTGTGGTTCCTCAGGTGCCTCTCCCATTTCCACGATATTAATACAACTAATAATAGTGGCAAACACTTACATAGCACTTCCCGTGAGTCAGGCACCAAGAACTTTACATGTATTGACTCATTTAATCTGCACAGTAACCTTATCAGGGAGGTATTTTTAGTATCACCATCCCCATTTCACAGATAAGAAAACTGAGGAATAGTTCAAGAACTCACCAGAGGCCACACAGTTTGGAGGGGATTTGAGATCAGATAGTCAGTTTCCTGTGATTTCTCCTCCTATTTCTTTTTTTCTTTTTTTTTTCTTTTTTAAGTTCCAGGGTATATGTGCAGGATGTGCAGGTTTGTTACATAGGTACATGTGTGCTATGGTGGTTTGCTGCACCTATTAACCCATCACCTAGGTGTTAAACCCAGCATGGATTAGCTCTTTTTCCTGATGCTCTCCCTCCAGCTTCTCCCCTATTTCTATTCTTCTGATTACATCTTCCTGTTATGGCTCCATCACCACTACCTTTTCCCTCTGTCCCCTGCTCTTGCTGCCATTCTAGTTACTATTCTTATTATATGATTCCCTCAAACACTGGGCTTCTGTTTGCACCTTCTCCCTTTACTCTCCCTACCTGATGGCTTCGTCTCCTCCTTTATTCCTCCCCTTCCTACTGCAGGTCTTCCTATTCATGTCACCATTCTTTTTCTTATCACTATTCTGAACAGTACCTTTCCTAGTATCGCTCCTCTTCCTACTACTACTTCTTTTATCCCTCCTCCTGGTAACTAATTTCCTCTCTGACTCCTCCTCAGCCCTGTTGCATTTTCTGTTACTACTTCCTCTATTCATAGGACATCCTCTGTTACTCTTCCTCCTCTTCCTTCCTCTAATGCTCTCTTTCCTTTCATGGGTTTCTAGAATAGCTGCAAATTCTTTGTCACTCCTCCCATGGGAGGTGGGGTCTGCACCCCCTCCCCTGGAATCTAGGCGGCTTATGACTGCTTTGATGGATACCGGATGGCGGGAAGCACTGGGACACGATTTCTGAGGCTAGGTCATCCAAGGGGAGGCAGCTTTCACCTTGTAGAGCTGGAACACTCGCCCTTAGAGCTCAACCCCATTTAAGAAGTTTAACTGCCCCAAGGCCACCATGCTATGAGAAAGCCCAGGCCACATGGAGACACTGTGGTAGGCACTGGGGCAACTGTTCCAGCTGAGTCCAGTCTTTGAGTCATTCCAGCTCAGATGCCAGGCACCAGTGAGTGAAGACCCTCCAGATGATTGCAGCCCCCAGCTACTGGGTCAGCCCCAGCTCTACCCCACTCTACCCTTTGAGTCTTCCTAGCTGAGGCCCTAGACCATGTGGAGCTGAGACATATTCTTTCTGCCTTCTGTGCCCAAATTCTTACCCCTAGAACTCACGACCGTAATAAAGTGATTGTTCTATGGCACTTATGTTTAGAGGGGCCTGTTATATAGTGTTAACAGGACCCCCTGCCTCTTCTCACGGGGAGTTCCTGGGCCAGCACCCTGCCCTCCTAACTGGTCTACTTTGCTGGGGCCTCCTTTCCTGGCACTGGCATCTTCGCTTCTCCCATTAGCAGTTCCAACTCCGTCATCCTCAGAGCAGCGGGCATCTTCGCTGTGGAGGCCATCAATCTAAGTGCAGACAGGAGTGATTCACAATGCTGCTGCCTAGGGAGGCTCACTTCCTTGTCAGAGAGAGCTCACAGCCATTAAGACAAGCTCTGGAGTCAGCACTCCTCAGACTCAGGCCTGCCTGCTGATCTGCCCCTCCCTTACCCAACCTCCTGGCCTTGCACCCTATTTACTAAAGTGGTTAATAATTCAGGATGAATACAGGGCTGCAAAGTGACCCATCGAGGGTCTTAGGAACATAAGTAAGAGACAAGCATATCGATGGACTTTGTGAGTAGCGCTGTCTGGGGATGCTGTGGAGCTAGGCAGATCTGGGTTCAAATGCCCATTCTGCTACTCCTGGTGGTGTGACCTTGGGCAAGACATTTAAACTGTCTGAGGCCAAGTGTCTTCATTTGTGAAATGGGGATAATTATATCAACCTTGCAGGATTATTGGGGACCTAAGATCATTCCCTTCCTCACAAAAGTGGAACTTCTGCTACCCAAAGTTCGGATGGCTTCACTGATAGTATGAAGATGCCTGGGATTCCACCACTGAACTCTCTTTTGGAACAGAAGCAGCTGGGCCAGCTCTGCTCGGCCCTGTTAGAGCATTATGATGATCCCTAGTTTGCAGGTGGGGGTCTGAGGTTCAAAGAGACAAGGTGATTTGCCCAGAGACAGACAATTTAAACCTGGCAAACCCAGGGTTCAAGCAGAGGCTGCTTGCTTTCCTCCCAACTCTCACAGAGGTTACCATGGGCTCTGCACTGACCACCGGGGTCATATTTCACTGTGCTGTTGACTGGCAAGACCCTCTTCCTCTCTGAGCCAGAGCAGGGAGAGAGAGCATCCTGGCATATAGGCTGATTTGACTGGGTGGGAGGAGGCAGCCTTTACTAAGGTATAAACACTTTAAATATTGTAAGAATTTGTCTATTTTAAAATTTCAGCTTTTTTTGTGTGTAGATGATATATTTCTAGGGTTCAAAATTTCAAGAGGCACAAAGGGGGATTCAATGAAAAGTGGGCCTCTCTTACCTGCCCCTGGCCTCGTGAGTCCTCTTTTACAGGGGGCCAATGTTTCCATTAGAGATAGTTCCCCACAGATCTAAGCAAATATGAATGAAGCTTTCCCTCCTTTCTGCACCTTACAAATACTGTCCTTCACTTTGCCTTTCTCACTTAACAATGCACCTCAGAAATGGCTCCCCAAAGGGACACAAAGAACGCCCTCCTCCTTTTCAGGGCTGTGTAGTACTCCATTGGCTGGATTTGTGTGTGTGTGTGAGTGTGTGCGCACATACATCTTTTCTCTATTCATTCCCTTGGAGAAAGCAAATCTGACTTCTGAAGACAGGTGTTTCTGCTCCATCCCTAGGTGGTTCATCCCCAGATGCCTCTGAGATCAGATGAGCTCAGTTGCCTCAGCCTGGTGGAGGGAACCATTATTATCTCCACCACTTCAGCCTTTGCTGTGTGTCCAAACACAAGACCTGTCCTCTCTGGGCCTCTTAGGCCTCATCAACAAGATGCAACCCTGAGGCCTCCTTCCCAGGACAGAGCTGAGAGCTCCTCTGGAGGTCTTAGACCACTTTTGCCTTTTACAAGCCTGAGACCAAGGGGCACTTACTCAATTCATTGATATTTTTCGGTAACTTATTTACATTTTCCTTCACCCATTTACTCACTTATTAATTTGCTCATTGATAAAGTCACTGACTCATTCATTCATTCACTCACCCATTCACTTATTGACACATTTATTCAGGCCTTGATCCACTCACTCGTACATTCCTTCCTTCATTCATTCGCTCATTCACTAACTTATGCACTCATCCATACACCTGTGTATTCACTCATGCACTGATTCATTCATTCACTCACTTATTCACACATTCATTCATTCACTAATTCGTGGTGATTAGAGTCATTTGGGTGTGAGTTGGAGAGCCCTGGGGTGGGGGAGACTGAGGACGGTGTGTGAGGCGGCCCGCTGGATGTCAGCGAGGGTGCGAGATGGCTGGGGCGCCTTCGGGCTCCCCTCCAGCCATCCTCGCCGCGCCCGCCCCCGCCGCCACCCCGCCCCCAGCGCCCGGGAAAGCGCGCGCTCGAAGAGCGTCGCTGCTCAGCCGCGGGCTCGGGAGCCGGAGCGGAGCGCCTGGCGGCCGCCCTGGCACCCCCACCCTCGGCGGCCGCCCATGCCCGCGGCGCCCTGGGCCCGCGGCCCTCCCCAGCGCTGCGCTGCGCCGCCCTGCCCGGCGGGGGCGGGGCCGGGGCCGGGCTGGCGAGGCCGGGCCGGGCCGCAGGGCGGCCGCGGGGATGCGGGGCTGGCGGAGGAACCTCGCGCTCTGCCTGCAGCGGCTGCCGGACGAAGGTAGGACGCGGCCGCTGCCCGGCTGGTGAGCGCGGGCGCGGCGCGGGGTGCAGAGGGCGGACCCAGAGCTGAGCTGACCCGGGGCGTACACGCGGAGGGCGCCAGGGAGGGTCCCCGCGGTAGGGGAAGACGGGCGCCGGCACCCGAGGAGCGGGAGCGGGGCGCCCCAAAGCGGGGAGCCTGGAGGATCACCGCAGGACGTGCGCTGCGGAGCGGAGCTTGGTCCGGGAAAGCCAGCAGTGGGGCCCACGGGGCGCGCGAGTGTGGGACGCGGGGCAGGACGCCCACCGGGGGCTGGAGCGAAGGGTCTGAGCCCTCGAGGGGGCACCCACCGGCCCGGCCGGCGGGTCGGTTTCCTGGAGCGAGCCCTGGCTGGGCGAGGCGGCCACGTGCCTCACCTGCTCCCTTCAGCCAGCCCGCCGGGTGTCGGGATGTGCCCGCGCTCACGGTGGGGGTCCTTTGGCCCCCGAGGCTGCGGTCCCTCGCGCCCAACTTTCCTTCACACGCCCGGGGCCACCCCCAAGCCGACCCCGGAGTCCACAGTTACTCAAAGTTGCGAGGAGGCAGGGGAGGGGGCTGACTCGCCGCACTGTCCCCCTGCCCGGGCCTGCCCCTGCCGCAGCGCTGCGGCTCAACTGCTGCGCGGGGCCGCCCGGGCTGCTCCCCGCATACCTGTTGTCTGACCGCGAGGGGACGGGAGGAGGAAGGAGGACCCGCGCCCGGGTCCTGCCACTGCTGAGGAAAAGTTTGGATTTGGTGCTAATGAAGAATTCCCAGAACTGGGAGTCGGGGGCAGGGTGAGGTCACAGTGGTGGCTGCCCACTCCCTGCTCACTTTGGGGGGCATCATGGCTGACTTAGAGGCCCCTCAGACTGTATACATCGCCCTACCTTTGACCTTCACAATCACCCCCTTAGGAGGGCGCTATTTTTCTTTCACTTTACAGGTAAGGTCACTGAGCCTCAAAGAGGTAAAGCCCCTTGCCCAAGGTCACACAGCCAGCAGGTGGTAGAGCTGCCCGGGAACCCAAATCTATGTGACCCGCAAGCTTTTGGTAGTTTCCAGCGCCCCCCTTCTTCCAGTCTGCCCCCCAGGTTGGGCCTCTCTCAGTTTAGTGGGAAAGTTCCCATTTCCAGCCCGGGCCTAGAGCTCCTGTGTGGGACTTGGGGGAAGGTGGAGGAAGACGGAGAGAGCTGGTGCCTGCCCCTCCTGTCCTGTCCCAGGGCCAAGTAGGATCTGTCATCTCGGTCCCACTGAGGTCCTGGGTTGTGAGGGGCTGCAGGCAGAGCCCGTGGAGGGTCTTGCTTAGACAGCCATTAAGCCTAAGCCAGTGCCTCAGGCCCTGGTGGGCCTATAGGTGTGCCCAGCGAGGGAACAGACCCTCCACTCCTCGTCTGACCTGAGTTGGTGCGGATGGAGCAGCAACTCAGGGTAGAGAGGGTGCCTAGGTTTCCTTCCCTGAGATTGAAGAAGGAGGCAGGGGAGAGGGGATGCCAATAAGGAGGGGGGCGGTGTCTTGGAGGGGGGTGGTGTCTTGGGGGACTGCCCCTACTCAATGGAACCGCCCCCAAGGAGCAGAGCTAATTAAGAAAGAAATCTGGCGGAGCCAGGTGCCCACCACCAACTTCCGTCTGAGCATGCCCTGTGATCTTGGACAAGCCTCTCTCAGGCTCACTTTCTGCCTCTTTAAAGGGGTGAGGGGCAACCTGTCCTGTTGGGGACCTAGGAAGGATGAAATGAGGCGCCCTGGCAAAGCACGCAGTCCAGAACAGGCTTGGAAGTGGGGGCTGTAATGTCCTGAGAGGGAGGATGTAGCTCTCTTGCTCCTGACTCCCCTCACCTCGTGTGTGTGTGCGTGTGTGTGTGTGTGTGTGTGTGTGTGTGAGAGAGAGAGAGAGAGATAGGTGAGGCAGGTGGATGGTGTGTGCAGAGTGCATAGAGACATGTGGGTGGCGTGTTTGAGATGCATGTGGGTGTGTACAGGGCACGTGTGTGACATGTATGAGGCATGAGAGTCTTGTGACACCAACAATGGCTTTGCCCAGCACTGAACACATCTCTTGAGAGAAGGCAAATGCCTTCCTCAATGCCAGGAGGTACCCCACATTTGAGTTTTCCTTGGAAAATCTGAGTTGGGATTGATCCTTGAGCTTCACACTAAATCAGAGGGTGGCTGGTGTATCCTCCCGCGCCCACAGGAAATTACTATTTTAAAAAGGCAAAGTCTCTGGCTTTCCCTGGGTCACAAGAAAATTAGTCCCCGTGGGCTGGGTCTTAAATGAGAGGTTTGGAGATGTGAGTCCTGCTTGACAAGAGGTTGTGGGGAGAGGTCAGCCAGGCCCAGGAGTGACAGGGATAGATGCAGGGACAGAGATGCCATCCCCCTGGCATCTCTCAGAGAGGAGCCCCAGCTAGCGGGAGGGATGTTTTGAACAAGACCAGCTCATCTGCCTACCAGGTTGTATAATTTAAGGCCTCAACAAAGAGGAATGGGCTTGAAAACCAGACTCATGTCCTTCTTAAGTCCCTCTGATTACTATGTGACCTTGGGGAAACTACTTTATTTTTCTGAGCTTCAGTTCTTTCATCTGTGAAGTTGGAGGGGCAGGCTTGCGGGGTGGTCAGAAAGAGTTAATGCTCATATCTCCTAGCACAGGACCCAACACAAAATAGGTGCTTAAGAAAGGCCAATTCTCTTCTCCCTTTCTTGATTATTATATCTGATTTAACTTCAGATTTGGAGAAATGATCCGATGTATTGTTGGGCACATTAGTCAGAGGAGAACTCAGGGCTCAGGGTGGATTTCTGGGTCACGAGTGGCCAGCTTGAGATGTTCCAGTGCTAGGGTTTGGGGGGATCCAGTAGGTTTGTGTCTACCACGTGGCTACTTGAATTCATGGCCTACTCTTGCCCAGTGAGATTGGACAAGAGTGTGGTTACACACACCACAGACTTACATAGCACACGTGTCAGAATCACTCACACAGGGTTTAGAATCTTAAACAGCAGTCATCTTCCTCGAAGAGAGACATATGTAGCTGCTGGGATTGGGATACTTTGTGATTCTTGCTTTACGACGTTTTTGAGTTGTGTGTGTATGTGTGTCTGTGTGTGTGTGACTGCGTGTGTGTGAGACTCCATACTTTCCAAGCACTGGGCACCCTGAACTTTTGTTATTTGAGGGATTGGGGGTAACTTGAGGCTAAGGACTGGCTTTTATTTTTCTGATTGTGCAGAGACCAGCTGGAGCTGACAGACACACACGCGCACACACACACACACACACACACACACACACACGAGAGAGAGAGAGAGAGAGAGAGAGAGAGAGAGAGAGAGAGACTTGTGCTTCAATGAACCTCCCCCTTGACATTTTCTTTCTTTTATTGCAGCAAATGCTTCCAGAGGACCCCTTTCCAACTTCCCCTCCCCAGGCTCTGGCTAGTCTCTGCACACAATCAGAAAAATAAAAGCCAGTCCTTAGCTTCAAGTTGCCCCCAATCCCTCAGATAACAAAAGTTCAAGGTGCTCAGTGCTTGGGGAGTGTGGAGTTGAGGGCGGCAGCAAATTCCTATCGGGGAGACTGCTCAGAGGAGGAAGGCGCTGCGACCCAGTTGAGAAGGTCAGATTTCCACCGGCAGATTCTTCCTGTGGTGTGGCCTGATTAATTTCCCTCCTTATGCTGGTCCTTTCTGTCTCTAATAGACCCTTGAAATGTTAGCCAGAAGTGTTATAGAAGTCATCAGATCCAAGCCTCTTATTAGAGAGATGGGGGAAACATAGATGCAGCAAGAAGGAAACAACTTTTTATTCATGCAACAAATATTTACTGGGCCTTGTTCTGGGTATTGGGGGATAAAGCGGTGAACAAGACAAAGACCCTGTGGAACAGAGTAAACTAGAGTTTACATTCTAGAGGGGGAGACAAAGAACAAGTGAGCAAATAAATGTGAGTGGGAGAGTTTCAGAGAGTCATCAATGATATGAAGACAACACAGGAATACAGGGTGATGTAGAAGAGAGTCCTGGGGGAGGGGGCTTCTATAGACAGGATGGTCTAGGATGGTCAGGGAGGCATCCCTGGAAGGTGACTTTGAGCTGGCACTAAAGAGTGAGAAGGCTCAGCCACACAAAGAGCAGAAGGAAAAGCAATGCAGGCGGAGGGAACAGCAAATATAAAGAAAAGCCCTGGTTTTCAGGGGGTTGTGTGGGGAGGACAGTTTGACCTGTTGGAGGAATAGAAAAAAGAATTTAGGAAGGGAGAGAATGATAAGGTTGGAGGAACCAGATCATGAACAATCAGATCAGTGTAGGGCCTTGACTGCCATGTAAAGGAGTGTGGCTGTTATTGTGATGGGAGCCCTTGAAGGAGGGGCTCCAAGGGAGCTCTTGGGAGACCAAGAGCTTGGGCTAGCTCCGAAAACGACCAAGGTTTTGGGTGATAGAGATGGTAGTAGGCAGTGGCATCCCAGGCAGAGAAATGGCATGAGTAAGGAAGGGGGTGGAGGTGAGAAAGCTGTGGGAGATAAGGCTGTCAACGTTAACCAAAGGGTTTGAAGTCTTTGTTGGGGGGGGGGGGATCTGTCCAGGGTGCTGATAGACACGTCCAGTGTTTCTGCAGTTATGGACTGCTAAGGGAGAATGGCTGTGTGTGTGTGTGTGTGTGTGTCCCCCTGTGGTACCCAGCTAGCTGATGTGTCCCTATGCTGGTTACCTAGGAGACAACAGGAAGACGATAGGGCGGCTTTTGATTGGCTCCTCACTCCTGCTGCTCATTTCCCTGTCATAACCGCAGGCAGAGGTTACAAATGGTCCATGCGGTCATGCCAAATGCTGGAAGAGGGGCCATGAATGTTCATTGCCCCAGGTCCTGTGTGTGTTTGTGTGTGCGTGTTTGTGTTTGTGTGTGGTTGCCAATGCGTGGGTGCATGCACACTTCCTGAACAAAGCGGCATCTGGAGTTAATGAACTTCCTGCTGTGAAACATCTGCTCATTGCCTTAAATCAGGTAGTGGGGGCCCAGATAAATTTACAAAGAACTAGTTAGACTTTGGAAGGAATCTTTTGTTTGGGTTTAATAACTGCAGTGTCAACACCGGAGCTGATTTTAAATGTCTCCTTGTACCTCCAAAAAATGCAAATAAAGCTTTGAATGGCGGAAGTCATTTCCCATGCCATGGACCACGATGTCAGCATGCAGAATTGCCCCCCCCAACCCCCACCCCAGCCGAGAACTGTGATATAGATTGTAGACTTGTTTTTCTTACCTTCTCCTTTAAAATCATCTGTTTGTTTTGCTTTGTGGGTAAAAGGACAAGGAATCTACACTGTAATTTGGCTTAGAAAGGTGGTGGGGAAACACAAAACCCATCAAAGTGATTTCTTTGCAGTTGGCTTTCGAAGGCAGCAGCCTGGGTAGACTTGGGAAAAAAAAAAAAAAAAAAACAAAAAAAAAAACGAACACAAAAAAACAGCCTCAGGGCTGCAGAAGATTTAGCATTCTCGGTCTCTCTTCCCCCTGCCCTGCCTCCACTTTTCAGGGGTTGGCAGATGACACAGTTGGTGAGGAAGGAAACAAGGATTCCCCCTCGCATTCTTGGCTTCTCTGTCCTTGGCTCAGGTTTTAGCATGCCACGCATGAGCTTTCTCTGTCTCTCCCCTGCCATCCTAATGGGGATTTTTTTCCCCATTGGAAAAAATTATTGTATGTCTTCTGCCCAGCTCCCTATTTCTCATGTCTCTTCTACCACTTATCAGAGATGTTTTATCTGAAACACATACTGGAAGGTGGTTTTCACCTGCCTACACATTGCTTATTATGCTCCATTACTTACAGTAAGGTCTCACACTTAAATGCCCTCACCCAAAAGGTGAGTGAAGGGGACCCCAGTGCCTTTGCACTTGCTGTTCCTTTTGCTGGATTGATCTTCCACTGGTTCACTAACTCACTTCATTTAGATCTATGCAACTGGCTGGGCACAGTGGCTGCTCCTATAATCCTAGCACTTGGGAGGCCAAGGCAGGTAGAGTTGCTTGAGCTCAGGAGTTTGAGACCAGCCTGGGGAACATGGCAAGACCTCATTTCTACAAAAAAATTTTAAAAATCAGCTGAGTATGTTGTCATGTGCCTGTAGTCCCAGCTGCTCAGGAGGCTGAGGTAAGAGGATTCTTGGGCCTGGGAGGTTGAGGCTGCAGTGAGTCATGATTGTGTCACTGTACTCCAGCCTTGGGGACAGAGTGAGATCCAGTCTCAAAAAAAAAAAAAAAAAAAAAAATCTATACAACTGTCCCCTCCTTAGAGAAGCCTTCCCTAACCATCCCACATAATATAGCAGTCCTTTGGTCCTGTGAGTTTCCTATTCCTGCCAGCCCTTTGCACTGCTAGGTTTTATGTTAAGTGCTCCTGTATCACCTTTCTCTCCCTCTAGTAAGTGCTGTGAGGACTGTGCTTGTGTCTATTTTGCTCTCCACTGTATTCCCGGTGATTAGTATATTGCATGGTGCACAGTAGCTGCTCAACAGGTCTTTGTGAAGTGAGGGAGTGAGATGGGCCTGGGGACAGTGTTGGACCAGAGAATGTGGGTCTTATGGGTTCTTGGTTCAATCACCAGAGTTTCTGATTTTTGTAGAGAAGCTAAAAATCTAGAGTTTAACATACTGTCTCTCCCAATTTTAAAATGTTAACTACCAATCCAAACAAAAAAACCCCAAGGATCAAACGTACTCCCTTTTGAGCTGGATTTAGCCCAGGAGTCCCTACTTTGATGCCTCTGATACTCAAAGCCCTGTGATTGGCTGCAGTAACCTTTCTTCCCTTCTTACCCTGTCAGATGGCTTGCTCCTTCCTACTCAGAGCCTTTCTCAGGCAGCTGCCCCTGCCTGGAGTGCCTCTCCTATCCTCTTCTTCACCCTATAAGTGGTGGTTCCCTCCAGTTCTGACCCCAAAGCTAGGCCTGTGGGTGCAGCTTCCTGTTGTCCCCACCAACATGGCAGAATTAGCCCCTCTGACTTTGTTGGAACAAAAGCATGTGCTTGTATCTCCCTTAGTGGATGTAGAGCCTCATGGGGGCAGGGACTCCGTGCCATTCCTCTGTGAGTCTGAAGTACCAGCTCAGAAGCCAGCATGCAGTAGGTGCTCACTAGGTGAGTGGTGAATGAAATAAAGAAGAGAAGGGGGAGGAAGCAAACTTTGCGAGCCAGGCCCTGGGCTGCCCCTGTTCACATCTGGCCCTCCCCATGGCCCCATGACAAGGATGCTGAGGCTCAGGGAAAATGGCTTGGCCGGAGCTGCTGGTCTGCAAGGGGCAAACTGCGGAGCCAGGCAGCCCCTCCCTGCTTGTGTGTGTCCCCACACCGCTTGCTCTGTGGCTATAGCACACTTATGGCCACACCATGGCTGGGTGGGTGTCTCAGACAGTGCCTGAGCCGGGGGCAGTCTGTGGTCCTTCCCAACACTGTGAGTGATTCCCGTGGTGACTGCCTGACCTTTCGGGGCCTTGGTAATTTTTTTTTTTTTTTTTTGAGATGGAGTCTTGCTCTGTCGCCCAGGCTGGAGTGCAGTGGCGCGATCTGGGCTCACTGCAAGCTCCGCCTCCCAGGTTCACGCCATTCTCCTGCCTCAGTCTTGTGAGTAGCTGGGACTACAGGCGCCCGCCACCACGCCTGGCTAATTTTTTGTATTTTTAGTAGAGACGGGGTTTTACCATGTTAGCCAGGATGGTCTCGATCTCCTGACCTCGTGATCTGCCCGCCTCGGCCTCCCAAAGTGCTGGGATTACAGGTGTGAGCCACTGCGCCTGGCCGCATCTAATTTTTAAAAGAGGAAGAGAAAGTGGTTTGAAAGTGCAGATGGCTCGTACCTGTGGAAGTCCCTGAAATGGGTGTGGGGGAGAGGCTGAAGAGTGTGCTGGAGCAGGGGCTGCACTGATAAGAGTGCCTGACGTAAAAAATAATGACAATAATAACAGCCAGGCGCTGGGGCACACACCTGTAATCCCAGCGCTTTGGGAGGCTGAGGCAGTAGGACCACCTGAGGACAGGAGTTCTAGACCAGCCTGGGCAACATAAACATCATCTCTACAAAAAACACAAAAATTAGCTGGGTGTAGTGGCGCACGCCTGTAGTCCCAGCTACTCAGGAGGCTGAGGTGGGAGGATCACTTGAGTCCAGGAGTTCTAGACCAGCCTGGGCAACATAGTGAGACACCATCTCTACAAAAAAATACAAAAATTAGTCGGGTGCAGTGGCGCACACCTGTAGTCCCAGCTACTGGGGAGGCTGAGGTGGGAACATCGCTTGAGCCCAGAAGTTCCAGGCTGCAGTGAACCATGATTCTGCCACTGTGCTTTGGCCTGGGTGACAGAGTGAGACTCTGTTTAATAATAATAGTAACAGCTAACCATTATTAATCGTTTACTCCATGCAGGCTAAGCGCTTTATATATTAACTATTTTAATTTTCACAACAACCCTGTGAGGTAGGTACTATACTTAATCTCACTTTTCAGATGGGGAAAATGAGGCAGAAAGGTTGAGTGACTTGCCTGAGGGCACACAGCAGCTAAGGGGCAGAGCTGGGATTTGAACCCAGGCTAGAGGCTGTGCTTTGAACCACTGGGAAGTGAATGAGGGCTAAGGTTTCCATGTGGCTCCTGCAGGGTCCTTTGGATGTGCTGGTCCTGGTCCTAGAGTGGCCCTGCCCTGGCCCCAAGTGGAACTCCTCTCCCTCCCCAGGATTCACCCACGTGTCGAGTGTTGATCCCAGGAGGCTGAGTCTCAGTCTGGGACTCTCCAGACAAGCCTGCTCCCAGCCTTTGCCCTGGGTGTGGCAGCAGGTCACTGCTTCCCTACACACCTGACCCGAGTCTACTCTTCCCCCTGGGGCATCTGATCCACATCCCCAGAGCCCAGGGCAGGGCTGAAGGAGGGCCAGGGCTCCTTAACTCCCAGCACAGACTGGGTCAATGTTTAGCAAGACTGAAAGACACACTTGTTTGCTGTACTTGCTACCCTGAGAGAGGGGTAGGGACATACCAGAGTCAGAGGCAGAGAGACAGAGCACCTGTCCTGGGAGGGCTCAGAGCAGTACTTGAGGGCTGGGGAGACCAGGTCTCTTCAGGGCCATTCCAGGCACAGAGATAGGCAGGTCTAGGCCCCCAAAAGGCAGGGCTGCGTCTCGCCAGCAGAGGAGTCACAGGGAGGCAGCAACTGCAGCAAAAGGCTTTCTGCTGGTCACAGGTGGCTATGGAGGGGCTGGGGTCTTTGAGAGGGGTGAGTCCTCCACCGTCAGGGTCATGCAAATAGAGCCTGGATGAGCTTTCATTGGGGATGTGGTTTGAAAGGTTGGGCTAGCGCGTAGCTCTCAACTATGTGGGCCTGGATGGGGGTATCTTTGTGTTGTCACAATCACAGCAGGGCTGCTGGCCTTTAGTAGGAGGGTACCAGAGATGTTACGTCTCTGGCATATCCAGGACAGTCCTGCCCAAAGAACTCTCCACCCCAAATGCCGGTAGCATCCCTCTCGAGGAACCTCGATGCCTTTAGCCTCCAGAGCATGGGGGATGTTGCCAACCTGCAGCGCACCCGAGCTGTGAGAAGGGAGGCTGGCCTGCGCCTTGTGAACCATGGGGTGACATCATTGCTGGTTTCTCACACAAAACCCATGTTCAGGGTCATCTTGGGAGAACTGTAGGAGCCCTGGACCCACATGGTGACTGTGTCATTGGTTTGTGTGATGCCTCCTGTCCACTGGCCAGGACTGAGTGAGGCTTGGTGACGCACACAGCAAATGGTGGTAAGTTGTTCTCGTCTGATTCTTGAGTTGCCAGAAGTGGGAGCCATGAGGATCAGTCATGTTTGTGGCCCAGTGGGGAGGCCCCTAGGCCTGTGTCTGAGAAGCCAGACGAGACACTGAGTCAGAGGAAGGTCGGAGTGGCTTTTGGAGCAAGTATTTATCTCAGGAATTTTTTTTCTCCATAATATAAATAATATTCTCTCAAGATGTAAGCCAAAAGCAGAGACAAATACTGTGCTCCCCAGGTTGGACTGAGGGGCAGATGGGTGTCAGGAGCTTGGCACCCGAGCTGTGCTGGGCTGAGACCCCAGCAGCTGGGGAAATCCAGGGAGGCTGGGCTGGGTTGGGGATGACATTAGTCCCCAGCAGTGTCCACATGTATGTGGCGACACCAGGCTGGTCCTGGCCAATGGGTGTACCAGGCAGGGGTGCGACCAGTGGAGCAGGTAATACTCAAGTTAGATGGCGGCAGCATTGTGGCTCCATGTCCTTGTTCTGGGAGAAGGGCACGAGTCAGATGGTGGTAGCCTTGTGGCTCCAAGTCCTCAGTCTGGGAAGAGGATGCTAGTCACACAGCAGCAGCATTGTGGCTCCATGCTTTTGCTCTGGGAGGAGGATCCTGGCCAAGAACCAGGACCATGGGGTTTTGGGGCCAGAATTCCAAAGAACAGGGTCAAGCAAGACACTAGATGGCAGATGGGGAAATGGAGGCAGCAGCCTATTCTTGTGCTAGGCCACCACGAGGAGTCGGGGAAGAGTGGCTTGTTGGGTGCCTGGAAACCCAGAGCTTCACGTCTGACGTCGAACACCCCCGCCGGTGCTGGGAATTGGGGCTCCGAATATCTGGCCAGCTGGATTTAGTGAAAAGAGCCCAAACTGTGAGGAGAGCTAAACATGGGTTCACATCCTGGTGGGTGACCTTGGGCAAGTTCTCGCCTCTCTGAGCCCAGTTTCTTCAGTGGAGTGTGTGGGGTCGATTGTTTGAAGGGGCTTCCCAGGGCCTGATGGCCTCCCACCCTCTCTCCTTCCCCCTCTCCTTTACCAGCTGGAGACCCAGAGCCTGTCCATGCAGGTCTGCTGGCAGGAGACTCAGCCTCGGGGCTCTTTAAACTTGGACGGCACCTTGCGGGGTGGGAGCTGTGGAGCCTGTGAGCCCTGGAAGGCCCCATGGATCATCAGCCTCTCAGGCACCTACTTGTGCATGGTCCTACCTGTCATCCTTCCTCTGAACCCTACCCCAACTCTGAGCTAAGCGCAGGGACCCAGCCTGGGAGCAGCTAGGACAGGCCTGAGTGTGGAGATGGCAGAGATGCCCCTCTCTGTGGAGCTGCTGGATGCATTCGCACGGCCATTTACATTTTACTGAGCAGCCTTATTCACATTATTTAAAGTCATCCATTCAATCAGCACACTTCTTTTGGTATCTACTATGTGCCAGACATGAGAATACAGAGCCGAAGTAGATAGACAAAGTCCCAGATCTCACAGAGCAGACAGATGTGGATACAGAGGCCCGAGGGGCTGCTGCTGCTTCCCTTCCTCTTGATGTGCCTCCTGGGCACCAGGTGCTCACATCTCCTCTCTCCTTTTCTTGACATCTGGTCTGCCTCAGTTTACCTACTGGGACTCATTCCTGTGTAGTCCTTGCCCTTGAATGGCTGTACCCCCAGAGGGTCCTCAGGGTGCATGGCACTGGGAGATAGAGGGCCCACAGCTTTCTCTGAAATCAGGAGGTTGGAAAAGAAGGCAAGAGGCACGGTTTGGCTAATACCCCAGGCTCCCTTCCAGAAAGTTAGCTAACTTTTCCATGTGCTGAGTCTATAGAACTCTGAGGAAATATTCATTCTTTATTCCATTTGTTCTTTCATTGCATAAACCATTATTAAGCCCCTATTGCATTCTAGATACTTCTTTTACATAATTTCATTTATCTTCCCAGAAACCTGACTTAGCATAGGTCTGATTATTTCCATCTCACAATTGAGAAACTGAAGCACAGAGAGGTTAAGTCACTTGCCCAAAGATGCGCTGCTGGGAAGTGGCAGAGCAGGAATTTCAGCCTAGGAATGTCTTTCTGTCAAGCCAAGGCTCTTTCTGTGTCCCCAGGCAGCTTCCTCCTGGAAGTGTGATGCTCAAGATCATACAGGGAGTATTAATACCACGGGAGTGATGGGGCACTCAGGGAAGGAGCGTGGAATTCTGTCTGGGGCTGGGGAATTGGAGTTGATATTTGACCTGGGTTTTCAAGAGCAAGTGAGAGTTGGCCAGAAGCAAAGCAGGGAAAGGTATTTAAGGCAGAGAGGTCAGCATGTGCAAAAGCACAGAGTGGAGAGAAGTGTGCTGTGCCCACATCTGAGTGGTGTGACTGGCCTGTCAGCTGTGTGAGGTGCACATGTGGAGGGACAACTCTGCAGAGGTAGGTTGGAGCCAGATTGTTGAGGGCAGAAATAGCCACATCTGGCTCACAGGTGGGTCTTGTTTGACTCTAACAGTGGCTTAAAAAATAATCAGTTACCAGTAAGTTTTCAATGGGGGAGGACGTTCGCATGCAAAAATATAGATTTAGTGCTTTCTTTGGAAGATCGGGCAACCCTGGGTTTGCATTTTTGCTTCCCCCCCAGGGGCACATTGTCATACTCTCCACCCAGCCCCTTTATACACTTAATCACCTGCTCAGCTGGTAGAGTCCTTTGTGTTTGAGACTTTGAACTCACTCGCTAGATGAATTTGAGCTTCATCCTCATTAGGGAGTTGAAAGGTTTTCAAGCAAGAGTGACATCTTCAGAAAGCTCCTGCTGGCTATTAGAGGGAGAGAAGCAAGTGGAGGCTGGGTGACCTCTGAAATGACCATCCTTGCTATGTTAGGAATATTTGCTCAGCATTTCTGGGAGCCTTATTCATTCTCTCTCTACTCCTTGTAATAACCCAGCAAGGCCGGGCATCAGCCTTATCAGATGAGAGAAAAAGTCCAAATGCAGATGTGATGAAGAAAAGGATTGAAAAATTGGAAAATAAAAAGTAAAATGTTTTGTATAACAAAAGAAATCATTCAGAAGTTTTAAAGACAAGACACAGATGAGGAGGAGTGGTATTTACAACCTACATCCCAGATAAAGAATGATATTCTGAGTATACAAAGATCTGCAAATCAGTAAGAAAAGTAAGCATCCAGGAGCCTGGGAACAGGCCTGAGCAGGCAGTGATTAGAAGAGGAAACACAGACGGCCAGAAAGGGCTGAAAGAAGGCCAGCCTCACCTTCTCGGGGATTATCCTGTTAGCATTAGGAAAACATTCATCAAAGCCACGTGCAATATCAATTTTAATGGGAAATTTAAAAATTCATGGTGTTTAGCTGGGTGTGGTGGCTCACCCCTGTAATTCCACCACTTTGGGAGGTGAGGCAGGAGGATCACATGAACCTAGGAGTTTGAGACCAGCCGGGGTAACACAGTGAGACCTCATCTCTACAAAAAATACAAAAAGTCGCCAGGTGTGGTGGTTCATGCCTGTAGTCCCAGCTACTCGGGAGGCTGAGGCAGGAGAATGGCGGAAACCCGGGAGGCGGAGCTTGCAGTGAGCCGAGATCCGGCCACTGCACTAAGAAAGAGAGACTCCGTCTCAAAAAAAAAAAAAAACAAAAAAACCCAAAAAAACAAAGTGTAGTCTGTAGTGTTGGTGGGATTGTGGGGGAAGTAGAGGCTGACATCTACAATAAGTGGGTAGAGCTATCATGGAGGGTAGTTTGACAGTTACCTGTCGCTATGGCAAGTGCCGACACTCTTTGACCCAGCCATTCCTTCTCCAAGTATCTACTCTAGGGAAAAACCTATCACAGACGCACTATATGAATAAGGACGTTTGTTGCAGTGTTAATAAAATTTTAAAAAGGAATAAACCGACTGTCTATAGGGGATTGGCCTGAGAACTCAGTCACATTGTGCAGGTAAAAAAACCTCAAAACACATCCACGAAGAACCTTTCTCCAACCCCTGTCTTCCACCTGCCTAGTCCCCCCGTCTCCCGTGGTAGGCAACCACTATCATCCATTTCTAGACTATCCTTCTAGAAATTTCTTCTATGCCTATAGAAGCAACTGTGAATACATTTCTTCCTTTTTACACAAAGAGTTGTGTACTATCATGCACTTCTACACTTTGCTGTTTTATCACAAGGTATATTGTACACAACGAAGAGTGATGGGTACATTCGTATTTTTTAAAGAGCAACATGAAGACATCCCCAGTGCACCCATCCTCCAGGTAAGGAAATAGGACGTGTCCCGCACCCAGTGCTGCATAGCTCCCCAAGAAGGCTGTTCCAGTTTATGCTCCCACTTAGGATTTGTGTGAGTTTGCAAAAGGGATAAAGACTTGAGATGGCTTAGCTTGTTCAAGGAGCGGAGTGAGTAGGCGGCTTCTGTTTAGCCCCAGGCCTCTGCTCAGTGGGGTGGAGACCACAGCCTGGAGGAGAAGGATGGAGGCAGGTTTTCGGGGGCTGGGTGTGAGGGGGCCCGTCATGAGGCCCCTGTCTTGGAGGTCCCTGGATGGATAGTCCTAGAAGCTGGGAGCCAACTAGAAGCTTGCTGGGGAATCTCCTGTGTGGGAGGTGTGGGGGGGCCCTTCAAACAACCACTTTTCAACCAAATGAGCAAATGCTTCCCCTCTGCCATCCAGGGACGGTAATTTATTCTAGGGTGAAAAATGAATTCCCCCAGGAAGCTTTCCTGCTGGAGACCCTGGAGCCTTAAATTCACTGCTTGCCTTCTGTACTGACGGAACTGAGCCTCAAGATTTATATCCAGGGCTTTGTGGGCAGCTGGCTCTGGGCTGGTGGGAGTCTCGGAGGGCAGGCGGGTGGGTGCAGCTGTATTTTACAGTGAGGCTAGGCCCCAGGAGGGTGCATATCAGTGGTCTCCTGGGTCCCAGGAGAGGCCACCCAGACTGAGCCACAGAGCTCACTAAACAACTCTTGACTGAGTGCCAACAGTTTTTTGGGAACAGAGCAGTGACTAAGACCTCGGTGAACTCTGCCCTCCAGGAACTCCCAGACACAGCTAGCGGTCTCCCAAGTGGGGTGCGTGAGCCATGCCCAGGAGAGTCTCCTGAGGAGGAGGTTGGGAACAAATATGGAGAACTTCCATTTACATTTATTTTCTCTCACAGTTTAATTTGTTTCTCTTTTTGCGTATGTTGTATAATGTGCATGATATACAAATATAGTAATGTATGGATACTTTATGAGTCATATGGATATGTCACTGCAGAAGAATGCACATTTTTTACAGATGGAGTGCAAGACTGAAAAGGTTTGAGGAGGAGCCCTGCCTACCTGTTGGGAGTATAGTAGTTGGAAGGACTCTGAGCTGGGGTCTTGGAGGGCAAAGAGCACCTGGCATTTACTGAGCACCTACCATGTGCTGGGCATAGGCACAGCCCTTTCTGTAGAGGCCGCAATCCTACCAAACAATGGGAGGCAGGGATGGTTAGCCCCATTTTGCAGATGAAAAGATTGAGGCCCAGAAAAAAGAAGGTTTGTTTGTTTGTTTTGTTTTGGGTTTTTTTGGAGATGGCATCTCACTCTGTCACCCACGCTGGAGTGCAGTGGCACAATCTCGGCTCACTGCAACCTCCGCCTCCCAGGTTCAAGCAATTCTCCTGCCTCAGCCTCCCTAGTAGCTGGGACTATAGGTGCCTGCTACCATGCCTGGCTAATTTTTGTATTTTTAGTAGAGACGGGGTTTCACTATGCCACTGTGTTGGCCAGGCTGGTCTCAAACTCCTGACCTCAGGTGATCCACCCACCTCAGCCTAAAAGAGAAGGGTTTTGCCTAACTTAGTGCCTGAGCTAGGATTGGACTCTCGACCTTCCTGTTGGCCAGTTTCATGGTTCCTCCTTTTTCTACATTTCTAATTTTATAAAACCACTAAGATGTTTGTTGGACATTTAAACTAGTTTTAGTAATTAAGCACAGCAACATCAATAAACAAAGACAATTGCCGTGCAATGGACCCCCTTCTGCATACAGAACTGATATGGACATATTTCTCTGGCTTCTGGCAATCTTTAAGAAAATAAATCCTCTTAAATGAAATGACTTTTTCTCAGATTAAGCATGTAATTGTTGTTAAATATAGACTATTTTGAAAATAAAGACCAAGAAGAAAATGAAAATCATCCTCCACCTGCCCCCTCCCCAGGGCCACTCTGGTATGTTTCCTTTCAGTCTTTTATCTATCATTTATTTTTTGTTGCTGTCATACCACACACATTATTTTATGTTTTGTTTTTTCTTCACCTGGCTTTACAGGATCAGTATTTCCCTGGATTATTAAAAGCCCTTGAGTTGCAGCATGCGTCATGGAGTGGTCATTCCAGGCACGGTTTATTTACTTGCTCCCCCATGGTTGGACATCAAGGTTGTCTCAGCACTGGGCTTTTTGTTTGTTTTTTTTTTTTAAGACGGAGTCTCCTCTGTCGCCCAGGCTGGAGTGCAGTGGCACGATCTCGGCTCACTGCAAGCTCCGCCTCCAGGGTTCACGCCATTCTCCTGCCTCAGCCTCCCGAGTAGCTGGGACTACAGGCGCCTGCCACCTCGCCCGGCTAATTTTTTTGTATTTTTAGTAGAGACGGGGTTTCACCGTGTTAGCCAGGATGGTCTCGATCTCCTGAGATTGTGATCCACCTGCCTCGGCCTCCCGAGTAGCTGGGACTACAGGCACCCGCCACCACGCCCAGCTAATTTTTTTGTATTTTTAGTAGAGACGGGGTTTCACCGTGTTAGCCAGGATGGTCTCGATCTCCTGAGCTTGTGATCTGCCCGCCTCAGCCTCCCAAAGTGCTGGGATTACAGGCGTGAGCCACCGTGCCCAGCCAGCACTGGGCTTTTTAAATAAGGCTGCAGTAAGACTTACCTTTCCTGGGGCTGCCGTCAGCCTATCATGCAATTCATGTAGGCTTTCCCCCCGCAGATGTTATTTCTTACACTTGTCATTTTTAAGGGCCACATAATCTCCTGGAGTATGGCTATTCCTCATGTTCTAGGCCATTTATCCCTCTCCACATTCCATGAGGCCTCCCGCTTCCTCTGGGAAGTGCCCCTAACCCCAGCACCTTTGATTCAGGGAACCAGTATTCACGGCGAGGGCAGGGCTGTTGTCACCATTGCCTGAATCCAGGCATTTGCTGCCTCTCCTGCCTGCCTCCTGGCCCTGGCACCCAGCCCCGCAGATGGAGTCCTTGTTTCTCCTTTCATTCATTCATTCTACAACTGTTTAACTCATACATGCCAGTCACTAAGTGCTGGGGTACGGTAGTGAATAAGACTGAGTCTTTGTTCTTGTGGAGCAGAGAAGATGGACCAGAAATGGGACAAATAAGAGTTCACTGGGGGAAGAAGTGCTGGTTGGAGGACAGGGCAAGGGGATGAATGATAGAAGTTGATGGGGTAGTCAGGGAGGGCCTTCTAGAGGAGGTGACATTTGTGTGGGGCCCAGCCAAGGGAAGACCTGGAAGAAGAGTGGTTCAGGTGGAGGGGACCACAGGAGCAAAGGCCCTGGGGCAAGAGTGCACCTGGTGTGTTTGAAGAACAGAGGCCAGTGTGGTTGCCATACCGTGAGAAAGCCGAAGAGTGAAATGGTGTAAGGGCAGAGGGCTCAGCAGGGGTGCCAGGCCGATGGAAGAAATATGGGTTTCTTCTGAGCATCATGGGAAACCTTTATAGTGCTTTAAGCGGGGGGTGGGGGCGTATGGGGGTGGGGGGGTGGGGGGGGCTTATGTGGGACCTGATTTCTCATTCCTGAGACCTTGCACCTGCTGTCCCCTCTGACTCTGTCGTCTTTAAGCTGAAGGGACCTCCATTTCCTCATCTGTAAAATGGAATAAAAATGGTACCTTTCTGCTGGAGAGGTGGTGAGAATTAAATGAGCCAGTGTGACGGTCAGTGCCTGGTATGCAGTGGGTGCTTGGTTGAGCTAGCTGTGTATATTCCTCCTGAAGGAAGCTGGGGGGCTGAGGTTTGCTTGCTGTGCAGAGTTCACTGGAGCTGCTCTCTGGTCTCCTTCAAGCCTAGCCTGCCTCCTCCTTGCAGCTCATGCCTGTTTCCCCTGACAGTCACCCTAGGACAAGGTGGCTCTGCACAGCTGCAGTCCCTTTCCCCTCCAGCTGCCTCGGTCCCAGAAGTGGGGGCCCAATTGGCCTGTGTCTGCTCTGAACTGTCCTTTATGTGTGAAATGGGCCAATTCTACCTCCCAGAGCTATGGGGAGGCTGTGTGGGCCCCATGGGGGCTCACTAACATCAGGTTCAAAGGTATTAAATCAAATACCTTTAAAAATAATATTTTTTGTTGAAATCTCCATAATATGGCCAGGCGTGGTGGCTCATGCCTGTAATCCCAGCACTTTGGGAAGCTGAGGCAGGTGGATCACGAGGTCAGGAGTTTCAGACCAGCCTGGTCAGTATGGTGAAAACTGTCTCTACTAAAAATACAAAAATTAGCTGGGCATGGTGGCGGGCGCCTGTAGTCCCAGCTACTTGGGAGACAGGAGAATCGTTTGAACCTGGGAGGCGGAGGTTGCAATGAGCTGAGATCGTGCCACTGCACTCCAGCCTCGGCAACAGAGCGAGACTCTGTCTCAAACAACAACAACAACAACAACAACAACAACAACAACAACAACAACACAACTCCATAATATTTGTTTGGGGGTGTGTGAGTGCCTTGCCTCAGTCCTGGCCCCACAGGCATCCTGGAAAGAGGTGGCAGGTGGCCCCTTGGGGAAAATCGACAGCAATTGCATTTGATTCTGCACTTAATTTAATGAAAAGACCCTGTAGGGAGGCAGAGGCAGTGAGGCAGTGAGGCAGGAGTGGGCTGCCTCGCTATGGGCTGCGGGCAGGAGTGATTCCAGAGGAGATGTACGGGTGCTTCATAAGAGATTCAGATCTAGGCTCAGTGCTCTGGGATCCTCCTCTGCAGTCTGAGAGGCAGGTGTTCTAGGGCTCCCAACAGTTCTAATTGCTGTGCGAGCCTGGGCAAGTCATGGCCCCTCTCTGGTCTCTGCAGCACCATTGGGCATTCTGGAGCCCCTCCTCTGCCCATAGTCCGTGGTCCCAGCCTGCTGCCCACCTCCCACTGGACACGTGTTTTACAAGGATTTCCACACAGCGAAATCCTCTTCCCTGTAGCCAGCACCTCTTCCCCGAAAGTTGTTTTTCCATGTTACAGAGGAGGAAACTGAGGCTCCAAGAGGTCCACTGATATGCACAGAGTCACGCAGCAAGCATGGGGGCAGCAATGGGGTCATGTGGCCCCTTCGCAGAGTCAGGAGCCTCCACAGTGGGCTTGAAGGACACTCAGGATTTGGACGAATGGTGACTTGATTCTCCACACAGCCCCACATGGATTCTGTTCTGTCGTGTTTTATTTTCCCTTTCAACACAGAAGGGCCAAGAGAGTTATGGGACCAGCCTGGACCCCACAGAAACTAGTGCCAGAGCAAGAATGCAGTCACCTCCTGGTCCAGCTTTTCTGTCTGGCTTGTCACAGAAGTCCCTGGGCCTCCATGACTTGAGCTGAGCTACTCCCCTCACCTGCTGTGTGACCCTGGGCAAGTGACCTGACCTCTCTTAACCAGAGTGTCTTTGTCTATAAAATGCGGATGGCAACCCACCTTTCAGGGTTGCTGGGAAGATGAGATATTGGCAAGTGGCCTAGGATAGCAACTGGCATCCATTTCCTCTTGGAAAAATTCTAATTCTAGGACTGCTGAAACTATGGAGGAAATCTGACTAGAAAGGAGACCCTCCTTTTCACAAGTTTTGGGCTTTGCTGGTGTGGCCCCTCCCAGGGTGGAGGAGGAGGGAAGGAACTTGGCGTACACTGGTGGTTGCAGATGGCAGGCAGCTAATTTATTTACCTCTTCCTAATAAATATGCATGACATATAAATAAAATATCTCACTTGTACCACTCCACCCAGATCCCGGCAGACAGTGACAGTCAGCAGCGTAGCTTAGAAGCAGGTGTCTGTGAGCATGTGGAGTCTGGCAAGGGGGTTAATGAGCTGATTATTCTTCCTTTAACCTAATTTCTTGCCACACATCCAGCAGTGCTCAGAATTCCCAGTTAGGAGGCACTGGGCTTTCCCTCCTGGCCTCCCAGCCTCCCAGCCTCCCAGCCTCCTGGCCTCCCAGCTGAGCTCTGGTCAAGGAAGGCCCCAGTAACTTGTGCTCCCCTTGGACCTGGGCAAGACTGGACTGGACTGCCCTGGGAGGTGGTGGGCCCTGATCAAGGTTGCTGTCAAAAGCGTTCCTGTTCTGGCTGGGGGTTGGACTAGGAGGCTTTCAGGACACCTCTCGAGACATCTCTTGTGATGGTTTCACCACTGAGGTGGGCCTAGGTTTGTAAACTTGCCCTGCATCTGGTTCATGCACTGGCCTCATCACAGGGCTCCCAGCCCCCCAAATCCCCCCCCCATCCACCACTGCAGTCAGTCTCTTCTGCTGCTCTTACCCAGCTCATCCACGAGCCAGGAAACCCAGTTATAAGACAGGGTAAGAATTCATGGAACTGCCACCCCCAGAGCCGAAAGAAAGCTGGAGAGGGGCAGGGGAGCAAGGGCAACCTATGGAGTCGGGAAGACCTGGGTTCCACTCCTGCTCAGTCACTTGCTCTGAGTCTCAGTGTCTTCCTCTGGGAAATGAATACATAGTCAGTGTCTACCTAACAGGGTTGTTGTTAAGACTTGTTCACTCATTCACTCAACAAATGTTTACTGTGCAGCTACTACGTGCCAGGCACTGCCTTAGGCCCTCAGGACACAGTGGTGAACACGACAGAGACTAGGACCTTGCCCCTGATGGATCTTAAATTCTAATGGGCAAGTCAGCCAAGCACATGTCAACAAATAGATGTGCATGCTAATTAGGTCATGGAGTGAAAATAAATGAAACAGAATCAGGGGATAGAGAGGGAGGGAGACTCCTTCTCAGCTGAGATGCTTGGGGAAGACTTCCTGAATGATGAGAAGGAACCAGCCCTGCAAGGAACTGCATGCACAAATACAAAGGTCCTGAGGCGCAAACAAGCTTGGCATGTTCAGGAGAGACAAGGGTGGCTGCGGCACAGTGAGGTGAAGTGGCTCTGGACACGAAGCAGATATCTGTTGGCCCTCCCTTCCTCTCTTCTCCACACCTCCTGCTTTAATCTTCCTGTAATCTAAGAGTGAGGGTCACAGATTCCTAAAACATCCAAGCTAGAAAGACTTGGTGATTTGTGCAAAGACCCCCTTTAGATCCATCCAGATGTGCCTAAATCTTGTGGGTGGCCTCCGGTCTCACCCTGTGCCTACCTTGCAGCTGTATTTGACGCTTATAGAAGAAGACAGACAACTCAATAGAAAATTGGGCTAGTGACTTGAACAGTGATCGAAGCAGCCAGTAAATGCATGAAAAGGTGCTCAATAGCTTCTCACGTGAGGAAAATGGAAATTAAAACCACAGTGGGATACCTGCCAGGAGGACTGACATTAGAAACTTTGACAATTCCAAGTGTTTGCACATTTGTGTGGAAGTGGAGCTGTGAGACTCTCATACCCTGCAGCGGGAGTATAACTGTGGCTTTCCTGAGGAGTTCCTGAGATACGAGGAGCAACGCGTCATGCTCCCTGATCGCTATCTCTCTCGTCTCCCCTAGCCTGTCTCCCTGGCAGCTCTGCTGCTGGATTCCTTTTCCCATTACTTCTCCCCTCTCTCACAGTCTTTCCTCTGTTGCCCCACTCCTCCGCTTTGCTTCCAAGCTTGCAAACACCAGCATCCAAAACAGAGGCGAGGCCAAACTCTATCAGTTGAGCCACGACCACCTGTTCCTTGTCACGCCTTTCCAAGAAGGCAGTAGCAGGCAGGCAGTGTTAGGTTTTAAGTGGTAGAAACCCAACCCCAACTCGCCCAAGTGAGAAAGAGACCTTCAATGCTCATATCGGCTTCAGGAAGGGCTGTATCCAGGGGTTCAATGGACAACATCAGAGCTTGGTCTTCCCATCCTTCACTTCTCTCTTTCTCTGGGCTGTTGGCTTTTCTACCTTCCAGTGGACAAAGAACATGCAGATGGCGCCAGCAAAAGTCCTGGGGCTGTCTCCCATTGGACAGTGTGAGGTCACATGCTTGCCTCTCAGCCAGTCACTGTGGCCTGGAGAAAGGACTGCTCCGATTGGATAAACCTGGCTTATGCCTATCTTGGAAGCAGTGTCAGCCTTGTGAACCACATGGACGCGGTTGTGGGAGGGAGACCCCCCTCTACAGTCAGTCTTACCTGCTGCTCTTACCCAACTTATCCATAAGCCAGGAAATCACACAGACAGGGGATGGGGGAGGGGGTCTCCTCAGAGCAAAATCAGGGTGCTGTTACCAAAAGGAGGTCTGAATGCTGGATGGGCAGAAACAGCTGATGTCCACTGTGGGAGCCTCAGTTTGTTTGGATGAGGAGGGTGGGGCTCCAAGAGTGTATTAGTTAGAGTTCTCCAGAGAAAGAGAACCAATAGATCCATCCACTCATCTGAACATCTATCTATCCACCCATCCGCCCGTCTGTCCATCTATCATCTATCTATCCATCCATCTATCATGTCTCTCCAGAGAGAGAGGGGGAGAGAGAGAGAGAGAGAGAGAGAGAGGTTGATTTAAAGGAATTGGCTCATGCAGTTGTGGAGCCGGCAGTCAGTAATCTGCAGGGCAGCCCAGGCAGGCTCAGGCAGGGTCTCTATGTTGCAGCCTTGAAAACAATTCCTTCTTTAGAGAATCTCAGTCTTTGCTCTTAATTTCACTACTGGTTGCATCAGGCCCACCCACATTGTGGAGGGTAAAATGCTTTACTCAAAAGTCTGTTGATT
This sequence comes from Macaca mulatta, assembly GCF_049350105.2. Classification (NCBI taxonomy): domain Eukaryota; kingdom Metazoa; phylum Chordata; class Mammalia; order Primates; family Cercopithecidae; genus Macaca; species Macaca mulatta. Next base: position 153,388,319 of record NC_133407.1, on the reverse strand, counting down.
TAAATGTAATCACATCTAAAAAATACCTTCACAGCCACAACCAAACAACTGGGCACTAAAGCCTGGGCAAGTTGTGGGTTTTGGGGTTTCTTGTTGTTTGTTTGTTTTTGAGAAAGGATCTCATTCTGTGGTCCAGGCTGGAGTACATGGAGTACAGCGGTGCAATCTCAGCTCACTGTAGCCTCAAACTCCCGGCCTCAAGTGATCCTCCTGCCTCAGTCTCTCGAGTTGAAATTACAGGCATAGGCCACCACACTCGGCTAATTTTTTTTTAGTTTTTGTAGAGACAAGGTCTCACTATGTTACCCAGGACTGGTCTGGAACTCCTAAGTGATCCTCCCGCCTTGGCTTCCTAAAGTGCTGGGATTACAGGTGTGCACCATCACGTCCAGCCCAGCCTGGCCAAGTAGACGCATAAACGAACCATTACGGGGAAGCAAAGGTGCTTATCCAACACCAGGAGGCAATTTAAAGATGTGTGGTCCCCTTCCCACCTGAGGCTGGGAGAAACCACTCAGGGAAGGCAGGAGAGGCCATGGGGGCTTAGCAGAGGGAGAGGGAGGAGAACCTTCTAGGGCCAACAGGACTTGGCACAATGTGGTCTCCATGGACCACTTGTAAATGAGTGTTGGCTTAACACCTGCTCTGGGTGCTGGGGTGTGGAGGTGACCAGACCCAGCCCCTGCCCCATAGGGACCAACATGAAGTCCTGTGTTGGACACAGTAGTTCTCTGAGTACCCTGGCATGCGGTGACTTAGCCATCAGCCTCTATGCTGAAAGGAGAGGCTGCCAGACACTGTCACGAGAGCCACAGAGGGAACCTGTTACCCGTGTGATGGACAGCCTCACCCCACCACCCCACCCCGTGTGGCACTGGGTACAGCCCAGAGGCCAGTCCAGGAATGGCATGGAAGGATGTGGGGTTCTGTCTGCTTCTGCTGCTGCAGAGCTGTGAGCCCTGGGGAGGCTGCTCCTCTCTGCCCTGGTCTTACGGTCAATGCGATACTGGAGAAATCAACATTTGATAAGGGTTGATGGCACACCTTGTGTTCAGCCCAGAGCCAAGCTGAGGGGAATGCTTCAGAAACAGAGGCTGGGGGAGGAAGGCCATTTTGCCACAGGCAGGTGGCAGAGCGGGTTGTGAAGGTGGGAGACTGAACGCCAGCCTGATTGGGCCTGACTCCAGGGCTGTGGCATTCTCATCTTGGTGGGAGACTGTCAGTAGAACCTGCGTTGTTGAGCTGTAGTTGCTGTTTTCAGTACCAACCATAGAAGTTACCACAATGCCTCCCACCTGTAAAGTGCTTTCCCGCCTGACAAAGTTCCTACATGCCCATCATCCCATCCGATCACATACGAGCCCTGAAAAGTTTGCAAGAAGGTTGTCTCAGGGACATTTAAAAAAAAATTAACTTTGTTGAAGTCTAATGTATATACAATAAAACACACTCATTTTTAGTGTACAGTTTAGTACGTTTTGGCAAATGTATACATTTGTGTAGCCACCAACCCAATCAAGGTACAATTAGAACATTCCCACCAGACCTAGGCCACCACTGATCTTGCTGTTGGTATGTATTTGATTTGTGTTTAAGAGTTTCATATAAACTGAATCACAGCGTGGATATCTTTTGTCTCCGGCCTCTTTGGCTCAGCCTGTTTTGAGACCCACCCATGTGGTTGCGCGTCAGTGCCTTGTTCTTCCAGGGAGCGGGTGTACCTCAGAGCGTTCATCCATCCACTTGTTCGTGGGCATTTGTGTGGGTTCTAGTTTGGGATGCTGTGGATACAGCTGCCCTAAACACGGATATGCAAGTGTCGTGTGAATATGTGTTTCCTTTCTCTTGGCTAAATACCTAGCAGTGGGATTGCTGGGTTGCATGCTAAGTGTGTATTTAGCTTTTTACAAGAAACTGTTAGGTTCACTTTATTGGAGAGGAAATCGAGGGCCAGAGAGAGAGAAAACAGCTGGCGTGGGTCACCACATGTGAAAATAATCCAGCTCAGACGACAGCTCTTCTACCTCGCTGTTGACTCACCTGACAAATAAGGAAGGAAAAACCCATTCCTTCATAAATTCTTTTTTTTTTTTCTTTTTTTTTTCCTGAGACGGAGTCTTGCTGTGTCGCCCAGGCTGGAATGCAGTGGCACGATCTCAGTTCACTGCAACCTCTGCCTCCCAGGCTCAAGTGATTCTCCTGTTTCAGCTTCCCGAGTAGCTGGAATTATAGGTGCCTGCCGCTACGCCTGGCCAATTTTTGTATTTTTAGTAGAGATGGTGTTTCACCATGTTGGCCAGGCTGGTCTCGATCTCCTGACCTCAAGTGATCCTCCTGCCTTGGCCTCCCAACATGCTAGGATTACAGGCGTGAGCCATGGTACCCAGCCCCTTCACAAATTCTTATTAGCATCCACGTATGCACCACTTCTCTTAGTCCTCATGACAACCCTCATGATAATACCTCATGGTATTATCCCTATTTCCCAGATGAAGAACTGAGGCTCAGAGAGGTGACATGACTTGCCCACGGTCGCTAGCTGGAGGTGGTGTAGCTAAGGCTCAGACCCAGGTCTCTGTGCTCTTGGTCTTTGCAGTGCAGCAACTAAAGATGCAGGAAACACAAGACAAGCTCCCCTGGCCCTTGTCGATGACAGTGCTCATCGATCACCACAGTCCTTCCCGAAGGCTCAGCCTCAGAGGCTTTCTTAACGTGGAGCTCCACACCATGGAGATGGCAGGAAGAGAAGGGCAATGAGAGTCTGCCTCTGCTCAATCTCAGAGTCGAGGTCTGTCCTGCAAAGGAGGACCCCTCACCAGCTTGAAGGCTGAACCAGGGAGACCTTAAGCTCACATCCTCTTCACCCCACAGGCCCTGGGCAAGGATGAGGCCACTGTTCTGTTGCAAGTGAAGCCAGAGCTGAGAGGGTTTGCATCATCCTTAGCCAGCCCATTGAGGTGGGGACCATGATGACATCAGGGCAGAGGGGCACTATTTAAGCATCCACTGTGTGCCAGTGCCCTGCTAGATACTTCACAAGTGGGACCCCCAGCCTCACATGGACCTAGGGTGCATGTGAGCAACTTGGCTTAGGCCAAGGGATGAGTTGGTTTTACCTGGGCCTGGGCTGTTGTCTGTTGGTCAGTATCTTCCCAGAGGTCATGTCTGCTGGGACGCCATCTGGGTGACCTTTTATCTTATTTTGATAAAGCTGTCCTGAGCAATTGAATGAGCAACCTTGAGCTGAGTCCAGAAGGAAAGGACCTTCCAGGTTGAGGCAACTGCCTGGAGGTGGGAATGTCCAGCTTTTGATTGTAGAGGAAGCAGGGCAATGGAGCACACTAGGATGGACACTGTCATTTGACTCCACTGAGTGGCCAGGAGCCAAACCATCACTGTGTGTGCCTCTCTCTGCTTTATCTCTGTGTCTTCCTGTCTCTGCCTCTCTATCAGCCTCTGTCTTTTGCTGAATCTCTTTCTCTTGGTTGTCTGTCTTCTTTTCTTTTTCTGACTCACAAACATTTTTCGATTTCTCATCGGTTTCCTAAGAAAGAAACATGCACCATTTGTCTCTTACCCAATTCATCATGAACATCACTAGTAAAAATAATCAACACAAAATAAAACTGGCATCAACTAAAACTGTGCACAGTAAAAATAGTTATTGATCTAAAAATTGACGGACGAATCTAATCTCCATGCCAACATTAAATTCTGCCAAAATCTGACGGGAGAGAATTGGAGCCGAAGAAAATAATGGGCAAAAAAGGAACTCCACAGTGGTAGAAGTTGTCTACAACTGATATAGGAGCTACGAGCAAAGAAATGGATTGGCGAATCAAATCCTCATTACAAACTTTAATTAGGAAAGACTTCATGAAACCTATCTCAACAAAGCAAGACTGAACGTGGAAAAACTTGAAAGTGGCCTAACTGTGCTTTTTAGAGGATGAATCAATAGTTCAAGTGGTTGATGGGGTGCGTGCAGGACAGGGCTTCCTTACAGTCGTCAAAGTCGGTAAAATTCATACGTTGGTATTTGAGATGTCCTTGCTAACAGTGGGGTCAAAATGGAACCTACGGCCTGAAGAGAAGATGATGCCCGCAAGATGCTTGGCAAATGTTGCACCAGTGAGGCCATGTTTGTTGACTGGCCGGTGTTGCCCGACGGTCAGGCTGTACATGGCAGGCGAGCACCTGTAAAATGCGTATCTGATATCCTTACTTCCTCTCTATGGTCGGTGGCTCCCCACTGCTGTAAGGATCAAGTTCAAAGTCTTCCCATGGCCCTCCGGCCCAGTGTGGCCCAGCACCAGGCCTCTCACCCTTGCCTCTCCCTGCCTTCCTTGCTCGCTGGTCTTTCCATTCTTGGGGAAAAACAAGCCAAATGCGAGGCTGCGTAATGAAGTGGGTTCCAATCCAGCCTCAGTTGCTGATGAGCTGTGTAACCTTGTGCAGGTTACTTAACCTCTCTGCGGCCCAGTTCTCCATCTGTAGATGGGACTCACAGCACCCGCATCACAGTGCCGTCCTGAGGATGGACGGAGTAAATGCAGGAAAGCTTTGAGAGCCACGCCTGCCCTGTGGAAGGCTCAGCCTGTGCTGTCAGCCCACCCCACGCCCTGCCTAGTCTCTTCTATCTGCCTGGGGTCCCTAGTGTGGCCAGTTCCCACGGATCTCCAGACCTTGCCCTCAGCCTTCTGGAGCTGCTCCCTGCTACACCCTCTCACCACACCCCCGACCCACTCACTGCCTTTTATAACACAGCAGTCCTGAGCCCCACAGGGGTGGGTCCTCCCATTTCCAGCACTGGCCATGGCTGCCTGCACTTAGCAGGTGATTAACAAATCACCACCTTAGGTGGTGATGGGGTGGGGTCAAGACCCACCTGCCCAAGCCTGTCCTGGCTGATAAAGGGGCACAGCCTCCATGCAGCTGCCATCTTCTGTGACTTCTCACACAGAGCATGGGCCTGAAGCTCCCCTTTTCTCCTGCTCACCTGCTGGCCTGCCCCTCAAGCTCTGGGGAGACAGGGCGGGCCTCAGCAGATGCCCCAGCAGATGCCAGCTGCCTCCCTGATGACAGCCCCTCAGTTGCTTCCTCCCCACCCTTTTGTTAAAGGGCCCGACCTTCAGGGTGGGTTCTCTAGGCTGCCAGCCTCAGCTGTGAGATTCCAGTGACTGGCGACGAACTCCCACCCTCCTGTCCGGAGTCCCTCTGTAAGCCCAGCATGCTCCTATTAAAACGAATATCCCACAGGACAATCCTTAGAGGACTGGCATCAACTGAGGGTGGCCTGTGGGCCAGCTGCTCTGCTGGGGGCGTGCTGGGTCCCCCCCTCAGGTACCACACACCACTCAAAACCAGCAATGGGTAGAGAGGTGGGGCCCACCCATTTGAGGCTGGCTTCTGGATTCCTCACCCCACGTGTGCTCAGCAGACGTCTTAGACCCCAGTGTGGCCCCAGAACCTTGTGAACTGGAATCACCTGGGGGTGGTGCAGGCATATTCAGAATGCTCATCCCAGGCCCCAGCCCAAACATAAGGAATCAGCATTGTAGGCAGTGGCACAGATGCATCTTTTTTCTCCTCTTTTACTTAAAATGATAAAATATACGTGTGAGTTTAACGTAGAGGTGCAGCGTAGAGAGTAATGAAAAGTAAACACCCTCATAACCACTCTGGTTGAGAAACAGAACATTGCCATCCCCTTAGAAGATCCCCCTACCCTGCCACATGGGCTCATCTCAAATCGTATCCCCCTTCTGCTCCCCCAGAGATACCCACCCTCCTGACCTTTTTTGAAAATCATTCTCTGGCTGTTCTTTGTGGTGTTATCACCTTATGTGTATCACTGCACAGGGAAGTTTGTTTTCACCTGTTCTTGAATTTTTTATCAATGGAATAATACAGCGTATATTTTTCACTGTCCAGTCCTTTTCATTCAGCATGATGTTTTTGATATTTATCCGTTTTGTTGTATGTTGCACATTCTTTTTCATTGTTATGTAAACTTCCATTGTGGGAAGCGAGAGTCGGTGGCCAAGATGAGCTTCCGGGCAGCCGTAGCACTGATGAAAGGCCGCTCGATTAGGGACGGCACCTTGTGCCGGGCTCAGCATTGAAACTTCACTCCAACCAGCTTTCTGGCAGAGGACACGACTGATTTCCCTGATGAGCTGGATATATCCTTCTTTGCCCAGGAAGGTATCCTCCATGAAGAGCTGTCCACATACCTGGACAAAGTTTTCAAGTCCCCATCGGAGGCAGCACTCAAGGACTGGGAGAAGGCACCGGAGCAGGAGGACCTCACAAGCCCTGGACTGCAGTGAGCTTGAGCACAGCCACCTGATGCTGCTTCTGGAGCGAGGCTAGCGGAAGCAGGAGGGCGCTACAGCCTCCCAGCCCAAGGTGCGGCTCCAACAGGAGGTGGTGAGCACCGCGGGGCCGCCGCGGGGCCAGCGCATCACTGTGCCAGTGTGCAAGTTCTTCGCCCGGGAGAAGCAGCTGTATGGGCTGAACTCACCAACCGCACCTACCACAAGCACATCGACAGTTTCATCAAGCGACAGATTGAGGACATGGACAACCACAGGCCCTTCTTCACCTACTGGCTCACCTTCATGCACTCACTTATCACCGTTCTAGCCGGGTGCATCTATGGCATCATGCCTGTGGGCTTCTCACAACATGAAATGGTGGACTCAGTGCTGTGGAACCATGGGGTCTATGAGAACGTCAAGTGCGTGCAGCAGGAGAATTTCTGGATCGGGCCCAGCTCGGAGGCCCTCATCCACCTGGGCGCCAAGTTTTCGCCCTGCGTGTGCCAGGATCCACAGGTGCACAGCTTCATTCACTCAGGGTGCGGGCCTGAGTGTGAGAAGCACCCGGCCTGCTGCGTGCACAGTGACAGGTCGGGCTGCCTGCAGACCTCGGAGGAGGAGTGCTCGTCCACGCTGGCAGTGTGGGTGACGTGGCCTATCCATCCCAGCGCCCCAGAGCTTGCCAGCCACAAGAGACAGTTTGGCTCTGTCTGCCACCAGGATCCCAGGGTATGTGATGAGCCCTCCTGGGAAGACCCCCATGAATGGCCAGAAGACATCACCAAGTGGCCGATCTGCACCAAAAACAGTGCCAGGAACCACACCAACCTTCCTCACATGGACGGTGTCATCACAGGGCGGTCCTGCTGCATTGGCACCAAGGGCAAGTGTGAGATCACCTCTCGGGAGTACTGCGACTTCGTGATGGGCTATTTCCATGAGGAGGCCACGCTCTGCTCTCAGGTGCACTGCATGGATGATGTGTGTGGGCTCCTGCCTTTCCTCAACCCTGAGGTACCTGACCAGTTCTACCGCCTGTGGCTGTCCCTCTTCCTGCACACCAGGATCCTGCACTGCCTGGTGTCCATCTGCTTCCAAATGACAGTCCTGCAGGACCTGGAGAAGCCGGCAGGGTGACACCACATAGCCATCATCTAGCTGCTGAGTGGTGTCACTGGCAACCTGGCCAGTGCCATCTTCCTGCTGTACCGAGAAGTGGTGATTGCGGCTGGCTCCCAGTTTGGCATCCTGGCCTGACTCTTCGTGGAGCTCTTCCAGAGCTGGCAGATCCTGGAGTGGCCCTGGCATGCCTTCTTCAAGCTGCTGGCTGTGGTGCTCTTCCTCTTCACCTTTGGGCTGCTGCCCTGGATCGACAACTTTGCCCACACCTCGGGGTTCATCAGTGGCCTCTTCCTCTCCTTCGCCTTCTAGCCCTACATCAGCTTCGGCAAGTTCAATCTGTACCAGAAATGCTGCCAGATCATCATCTTTCAGGTGGTCTTCCTGGGCCTCCTGGCTGGCCTGGTGGTCCTCTTCTACTTCTATCCTGTTCGCTGTGAGTGGTGTGTTCCTCACCTGCATCCCCTTCACTGACAGGTTCTTCGAGAAGTACGAACTGGACGCTCAGCTCCAGCGAGCTGGCTGTGGGCTCCAGGGACCATGTGCTCCAGCAGGCGAGAGCCAGACACAACAACCCTGAGCCTCACAGGCTTACAGGAGTCACCTGCTCCATGTGGGGACTGGCCTGTTTCCTAAAGACAGACCTCTTGTGCCTTGTTCACGTCCTCGTACTGCCGGGCATTTATTATACTACTTCCTGTGATAATCTTCTAACTTGTCTCTTGACGACCACCTCATGCGGCCAATAAATGGACTGGGAGCGTTTTAGAAAAAAAAAAGTTCCACTGCGTGAATATGCCACCATTGTTATTGATCTCTTCTACTGTGGTTGGACTTGCAGTTTGTTTCAATTTTTGACTTTTATGGAAAATGCTGCTGTGAATACTCTGGTGCCTAAACATGTCTGTGGTACCTAAATGCATACATTTCTGTTGAGTATATACCATCAAGTGGAATCACCAGCTCATAGGATATGCATATATTTAACAGCTTTATTGAGATATATTTTAGAATGTACATATCTTGAAATTTTAATGGATACTGTCAAACACCTTTCCACAGTAGCTGTACCACTTTACATCACCACCAACAGTGTCTGAGAGTTCCCGTTGCTCCACATCCTCAGCAATGCTTGGTACTGTCAGACTCCTTACTTTGGTTTTGTCATGAATTTATAGTTCTATCAAGCTTCCCAGGGGATTCTCAACTCTTGCTGTGTATCAACACCACCTGGTGAGCTTTAAAAATACAGACCCTGGGACCCTGCCCAGGTTGTTCTGAGTCAGAGTCCCCTGAATCAGAGCTGGGGCACAGACATGTGCAGATTGAACAAGCTGCACTCCCCCAAACTCCCCACCACAAGCCTCTGTTCCACCAGCTCCCCTGCCAGGTGACAGTTCAGCTTTACTTACCCCTGGTTCTCGATGACCACTTTACTTAACCTCAGGCTGTTGTTCTTCAGGCCTGAAGCCCTTCTCTGGCAGGAGCATTGGTTTCTGTCCAGCTGCTGAGATCTTGTCTGTGCCCCGGTGTCTTGGGAGGTGTGGTGTGGGTAGGGATCTGAGGGGGGGTGGGAGGCATTGGAGAGCAGCTTCACCCAGTGAAGACAGTGGCTCTGAGGGTTCCCTGGTTTCCACTGCAACCTTCATAGACTGTGCCTCAGTGACAGCCTGTAGGGAGGGAAGATCTGACGGACGCTACTTGAGAGTAATGGGTGACACCAGGATTGCCAACACAGGTGCCTACGGGGCCAGGCAATGTGAGTGAGGAAGATGGGCCTGAAATAAAGCACACACATGCCCAGGCCCACACAGACACACACCTGCACGTACAAACACTCTCCTAGACACATTCTTTCTCACATACAGAAAAGCAGAGCATCCAAACCAGCCATTCTCAACAGGAGTGATATTTTTTCCCCAGGGGACATTTGGCAATCTCTGGAGACATTTTGGGTCATCACAAGTGGGGAGAGGGTGTGTGCCACTGGCATCCAGTGGCAGGGGACAGGGATGCTGTCAAACACCCTATAGCACACAGGACAGCTCCCCGCCACCACAAAGAATTTGTCTGGCCCAAAATGTCAATCCTGCCGGAGGTTGAGAAACCCTGACCTAAAAAAAGTTACATCTCTTTCAGCTCACATGAAAGTTTTGTTCATTTCAAAAGCAGAACTTCTACCTTACAGCTTTATTTTAGGTTAAATTGCACCTCAGGTCGAGCGCCAGCTTCTCACCACTGGGTAGCTCCGGTAAAAGCAGTGCCTCTTGGCTATCTGGGGAAGGCCAGTGTTATCTTTTTATTTTCAATCCACTGGAGACATACATTTGAGAAAAATACACTAACAATGAGTTGTTGAAAAATGAAATTAAAACACAAACACATGGGGCCGGGCGCGGTGGCTCAAGCCTGTAATCCCAGCACTTTGGGAGGCCGAGACGGGCGGATCACGAGGTCAGGAGATCGAGACCATCCTGGCTAACACAGTGAAACCCCATCTCTACTAAAAAATACAAAAAAACTAGCCGGGCGAGGTGGCGGGCGCCTGTAGTCCCAGCTACTCGGGGGGCTGAGGCAGGAGAATGGCGTAGACCCGGGAGGCGGAGCTTGCAGTGAGCTGAGATCCGGCCACTGCACTCCAGCCTGGGTGACAGAGCGAGACTCCGTCTCCAAAAAAAAAAACAAAAAAAAAACAACAAAAAACAAAAAACAAAAAAACCCCACAAACACATGAAAACTATAAGCCACTGATCAGGCACTTGGATATTGTGGCAATGTGTGAAATTGCTGTAATAGTTTCTAACCATTGCTTCTGAAATGTTTGTTTCCAAGAGTAACAATCACTGTCCAGCAACAAATAGTTCAAAGACAGGACGGGGCCTGCAGCTGCACTTTGCATAGCTCTGCTTTTAATCTGACTGAGGCTCTGATGGCCTCAGCACCCCTGGTCCTGGTCTCAACTGGCCCAGACACCCTCCACTGTGCCTAGGGCCGCTCCCCTCTCGGCCCCCTGGCTGCTTCAGTGTGAGAGTCATGTCCCCATCCCAGGTGGGCTGTCTCTGTAGGCACGATGCTATCTGGGGTCAGCCTGGGACACACCTGCTCCGAAGACCAAAGAGGAACAGCTCTGTGATGCTGGCAGGAAGGAGGTGACGAAGGGGATTTCATCACACACACGACTGAATGTTAGACACCCCTGTTCTCAAAAGTCCTTCCTCCACTGGCGCATGTCTCCCCCATCCTTCTTCTCACCTTCACCCCATTGCCACAAACCCCTCTTCCTTTGCTTGGTGTCTGGGGCCAGACAGCCTGGGTTCAAATCCCAGCTCTGCCACTAGCCAAGTGGGTGACCTTGAGCAAGCCATGTCACCTCTCTGAGCCTCAGTTTCCTCCACTGTAAAATTGGGATAATTATAGTTCTTGTGCAAAGGTTTTTGTGAGAGTTAAATGAGTTCATATTCATAAAGTGCTTAGAACAGGGCCTGGCTTGACTTCTGCCTCTACCACAAACCAGCTGTGGGACCACGGCAGGTCACTTCCCCTTGGCAAGTGGTGGTCCTTGAAGTTAAAAATGCGGCCTCACAGGGTGCTTGTGAGGCTCTGGAGGAAAACGCATATAAAGGCTGCAGCACAGAGGCTGAGGCTGGAAGGAGCTGCACCTGTCACAGCAAGAGGGGTGTGGTGGAGGAAGCGGCGCTGGCGTGTGCGTGACTGGTGTTAAAATACTGCAGCACCCCCACACTCGCCGGGAAACAATTGGTTCCCGAAGGTCTCCTCACCCAATGTCTCCTGGTCTCTCCCCCAGAGCCCCGGATCTCCCACAATCCGGCAACCAGAACTTTAATGCGTGGCCCAGCAGGGCCCTGGCCATCCGGATTGGCTAAGCCCATTGCCCTGCCTATATCCCCTAGACCTCCCTGGGACTCCCCCAGGGCAGCAGACTAGGCACCACACCCTAGGGATCCAGTGGCTTAGAAAATGTACCCTCTCTTCTGACCTCAGTTTCCCCATCTGTAAAATGGGTGGGTTGTAGTTTTGACCAGAAGCTTTCTCTGACACAGCCCGATTCTAAGAATTCAGCTTTCTGCAACCATGTTAATCGTTTTCTTCCCCAGCAGTCGTAATTCCAGGCAAGCAGGCATAACTCAGTCTTGGCTGTCACTCCTGAATCAGGGACAGGAAGGAGGCCCTGAGTACATTGCAGAAGATGGAAAGTGGGTGGGAGGCAAAGCCCCACAAGGCGGGGCATCTAGGCAGAGTGGGGAAGGCTCTCACTGCAGCCCCTCCCTGTAATCCTGATAGCCCAGCTGCTGCCTGTCAGCTGGATTGATTACTCTGCTAGCTGCCTGGCCAGCATTTTCCCTGCATTACCCCCACAACAGCCCCAGTGAGCAGGTGAGGAAGCCGAGACATGGAGAGGGTAAGTGATGCTCTGGAGGCCACACAGCTGGTGAAGGGCAGAGCTGGGGTTGGAGTCTCGGTTGTCTGACTACACGGCCTGCCCATGGGGGTTGTTTGCTGAGTGCTCATGGTGTGCTGACCTCACGCTTCACATCCAGGCCTAGAAAGCTGGAATACATCCCTAGCTACTTCCTCCCTCGTTCTCACCTGTCCCAAGCTATGCAGGGGCCCCATCCCATCTCTCTCTCCCTCCCACACAGGCATACTTCTGGACCCCTTCCCAGTTTTGCTTTGTAGCTGATCCTGGCACTAGCGATGGTGGTGGGGATGGTCCACTTCCAATCTCAGACCCCAGACCTTGTGCTACGTTAGTCAGGTATGAGTCCCAAGGAAACACTCATGACAGAATGAGAGAGCATGGGCCTTAGAACCAGATGGCCTGGGTTTTAATCCCAGCTCTGACACTCCCTTGCTGTGTGACACTGGGCAGGTGACTTAACCTCTCTGAGCCTCAGGTTCCTCCTCTGTGAAGTGGACACACTTCTCCTGGCCTCACAGGGCTGTGTGTGTCTGTAATGAGTCACTACTTTTCTTTAAAACATGTCCGTGACTGGCTGCCTCTCACGGCCCTGGTCTGCGTCCCGGCACCTATTAGTTGTATGGTTGCAGCAGCCTCTTCACTGATCTTCCCACACCACCCTTACTCCCTCCTCAGTCTGTCCCTCTCCTGCAGCCACAGGGATACTGTTAAAACCTAGGTCAGATCACTCCTTCCTCTCTTCAACACCCTCCCAAGGCTCCCACCTCCCTCTGCGGAAGACCAGAGTCCTCACTGCAGCCAACCTGGCCCTTGGTGGTCTGCCCCTGGGACCCCCCTGACATCCTTTCTGCTACTTCCTCCATCACTCAGCTCCAGCTTTGGCCTCCTTGCTGGGCCTCAGACACACCAGGCACGGTCCTGCCCCAGGGCCTTTGCATGGGCTGTGTTCTTTGCCTGGCTCAGCAATCTGCATGGTTGGGCATGGCTGGGTCCCCCATTCCCTTCATTTGTGTGAAGACTTGATCACAGAGACCTCCCACTACCTCATAACCATCTCACGCCACTTCATTTTTCTTCAAAGCGCTTATTTCAACCTGTATTGTGTTACGTATTGATCATGTCTTTGTCTGTCTCTCGGTGTAGAATGTAAGTGCGGGAGCCTTATTCACTGCTGGTGCCTGAGAGCTGCCAGCACACAAGCGAGTGAATGAATGATGGGCACAATTGAATGCTTTGGGCCTGGGAATAAATGCTACTGGATTATACTGCTGTCATCATCATGACTGTTTCTCTCAATGCTCCCACTGCCAGGGCCTTAAGAAAATCTTTGTTTGAGGACTAGAAGAGTCCCCAGTGTGTGTTGTGACCTTGTCATCACCCCTGGTTTTCCTTATCCCTGGAGTGGTGGCATCATCCTGAATCTTGTGCTGTCTCTCCTGACTCCTGGGATGCCATGACTCCTGGGATGCCATGTCTCCTGGGATGCCATGACTCCTGGGATGCCATGTCTCCTGGGATGCCGTGTCTCCTGGGATGCCGTGTCTCCTGGGATGCCGTGACTCCTGGGATGCTGTGTCTCCTGGGATGCCGTGACTCCTGGGATGCCGTGTCTCCTGGGATGCCGTGACTCCTGGGATGCCGTGTCTCCTGGGATGCCGTGACTCCTGGGATGCTGTGTCTCCTGGGATGCCATGACTCTTGGGATGCCATGACTCCTGGGATGCCGTGTCTCCTGGGATGCCATGTGACACTGCAGCCCAGAGTCATGCAGGGTCCCCATGGAGGGCATGAGGGATGGTGGGCCTCACTGAGGGGGATCCCATGCTGCAGAGGCAGGGGGCTTGGAATGACTTATAACCGAGATTCCTTTTAGAGGCCTGCTCTCTTCTTCCTTGGAGGTATTTTTTCCGGTGCTCAGGAACAGATTAGAAGGGTGTTTGGAATCAAGGGTCCTGGGTTTGAGTCCTAGCCTTGCCCTCACTGCTGAGTGAGTTGCATAAGAATCTGCCCTAAACTGAAAGGGAAATCGAGGGGAATCCTTGAATGCTCCATCTGGCTTTAAGGGGCAGGACTGAGGGCAAAGAGCAAAAAGATGCCTCAAGGTTGGGCAGTTGACATTCATTCATTCATTCATTCATTCATTCATTCAAGTGAGTCCTTTGGGAGCCACAGAAGATTGTAGAGAGGGAGAGAAGTGATGTGATCATTTCACAGATTATTGGAGGTGAGGTTGACCCTACCTTTGATTATTGGACCCCACCTCCAATAATCAGAAAGGACCTCAGAGAGGGCCAACTTCTAATTTTACAGTGGGGAAACTGAGGCCCAGAGTAAGCAGAGAATCATCCCATGTCACACAGTGGCCATGTGACTGCATCTCTCACTGGAAGCCATGGAAAGGGGAGTTTTCCAGGGTTAAGGGCAAGATTGGAGCTCTCTGGGCTAAGGGCAAAATTGGAGGGGTCAGGGGCTATGAAAATGAGCTTTTGGGGGGTCACGGCTTGCTTGGCAAGCAACACGGATGACTTATACTGTCCCTTTGAACACTGAATGGTCTGAGGTCCAATGATGTTGATCGCCTTGCTCTGTCCCCTCCCTGACTCTGATAACCGGTGGTTTGGCTCCACTTGCCACTGTGGCTTCTGTCTGTAGTTCTGGCATTCTCTGCTGCGGTTTAATGGCCTGTGGCCAGACCCCAGTGTGGTGGGTATGGATCCATGAGCATAATGCCCTGCAGTTCTTGAGCCACCATCTGGGGCTTCCTGAAACTAACATTCTGTGGCTCCAGGGTTTCAATTTTGTGTGCCCTTGTGGGCTGTCACCCAGTCCCCTGTGTTGTGTGGCCCTGCGTCCCCATCCCTGGGGGCTCTGTGGCCTTGTGGGCTGTCACCCAGTCCCCTGTGGTCATGTGGCTCTGTGATCTTGTCTAAGAGCCCTGTGGCTCTCGTAGTCTGTCATCTAGTTTCCTGCTAGACTCCGATTCCCACATTACAGTGGCTCGTTTGAATGGCCAGAGTCATGGAACTTTGTCCAGATCATTGACCCTCCTGACCTGGAGAAAAATCACACAGATGTTGGCCATCCTGCAGCAAGGCTGGGCTGTCTGAGAGCCTCAGGGCACCTCTGGGATGTGCCTCCCTTTCTTCATCTGGGGCTAGAAGCCTCCATGCCGTGACCCACAGGAAGCAGCACCCAGCGATGGCCCTTGCACCAGCAAGCTGTGAGTGAGCTGTGTCACCTCGGGCACCCTCCTTTCTCTGTGCTTGAGCCTGGCAGTTTTGGGGGTGAGACACATGGCAGGATGGGGGCTGTGCTGGTGACGAGGTGGCTGGGACAAACTCCAGAGCCCCTCTGTGTGGGCTTCCAGTTTTCTATGGGCCAGGTGGGAGGTACAGACCTGCAGACTGCCCGCAGGAAGGGTGATGCTGGGACGGAGCTCCCTGCAAGGGTCTGTCACACCCACTTTCCCAAGGCAGTGCTGGGCTGCTGACCACTTATGCTGAGGATGCCAAGGCCCAGAGTGGGTAAATTTTACACAGCCCCTTCTCATCCTGTGGCACAACCCTGCTCTCCTACCTCTCCGGGCCTTCGGGACTTGGGGTGTGGAATCTGGTGGGGAGGTAGGGAGAGAGGAGGCAGGGTCCTGCCCAGCCCTGTGGGTTGGTTCTTGTTGCCATGTGGATGCTGGAGGCCTTTTCCAGTGTGTGTGAGGGCCTGAGAAGCCCTGTCATTGCGGGAGTCTGGCTCCACTCCAGCCACTGGCCCAAAAGGCACATCTGCTAAGTGGAAACAGCAGCCCCGACTGGGAGCCCAGCACTTGGGTTCAAGCCCTGACTCTACTTTCAATGGACTCTGTGACCTTGAGCTTGTTTTTTACCTTCTCAATTAACCCACCTGTCAGAGGGGACAAGAAACCCTCATGCAACACTGTCTCCCCAAGGGCAGACCCAGCCTTTGCCCCTTTCCCTTAATTCTTGCCTTGTTTCCCAGATGAGGGTCTCACTGGCTGGTGCCCAGGGATGAGCGGGAACCTGATCCCACCTCCCACTTCTGACCCGGAAGAGCCCTCCCAACCCCCAGAAATGCTGGGCAGACCTCCTGGCACAGAGACCCAGGGTCACTGGAGCTCGGGTGCGCGGCCATGGGCTGTGCTGTGCCCCTTGTGCTCGGTGTGCCGTGTTTTCTGTATTGAATCACAGCACCCACCCGCTCGCATGGAGCGAGAAAGAGGTGCATCTGTGCTTAGAATAGCAGGGTGGGTCCCAGGGTGGGCCTGGCCAGCGCCTGATTCAGACTCCCACTCTGCTCCAAGCTGTGTGACCTTGGCCCCCTGCCTGATCGCCCCATTCATGAAGTGAGCATAATCAGGCCCCATGTGATGGGGTGTTGGAGAAGATTAATGTGCATTGGGGGCTGGAAACAGTGTCTGCCATTGCCACAGAGTGATCATTAATGTGATTCATCTTTATCCCCTTTCCCCATTTTTCAGATGAGGAAACTGAAGCTCTGCAAGAGAAATGCCTGGTACATAATTTTAAGACAGGTCCCATGCGCGGAGCCCTTGCAGGCCCCAGACTTGTGTCATTTTCATGAAACTGTCACACTGCCAGGTGCCTGGGTGATGCTATACTTACTGACTTTAGGAATGGCCAAGCAACATGGAATTTGAATCCAGCGCTGTCTGACTCTGAACCCCCTCAGCAGGCTGTCCTCTCCCTGAGACATGGCAGGTGTGGGGAGGCAGCCTGGGATCAGAGTGGAGGAGGCGGCTGGCACTGCCGTGCCCTGGCTTGAGGAGGAGCCCCGGTGGAGCTGCTGCCCCGTGGCACACGAGGACCGTAGTGGCAACATTTCCGACACCTCCACCCACGTGGCCCATGATTTAATCTGCGTACTTGTTAATGGTGCCTGCCCAGGCTTTTGCTCCTAATTATTGCTCTTTAAAGGCAGTGCCAGGAATATTAACAGGCATGCCACCTGTTTCTTGGCAGGTGGCCCTGTGGGTGCACCTGTCGGCCAGCCGCCCTAGCCCATACTGAAAACGCTTGGTGGCATTTTCTTTCTTGGCTCAGGATTGTCTAGGAGCCATCAGATGGATGAGCTGCTTCCCCTGGCAGGGTTTTAGCCTCCCTTGGGGCTGCTTCCTCTACTTCCTGAGCCTCAGAGCGGGTCTGGTGAGGGTGGAGGGCAGGAGATGGGTAGGGGTGGAGAGGTTTGTTGGAAATCCTTCCTCTGCCACTTGGACACCATGTGAAGAGAAGCAGCTGCTTTCTTTCTCTGAATGGCAGTGTTCCCATCTTCATTATAGGGCAGCAAGGTGACGGTGACTCTCCATCCCAGTGTTCAGTGGAATCACTGGGGAAGCTTAAAAAGTGGCCGCTGCCTGGATGCCACCCCCCACATTTCTGATTCAGCACTAGTTCTTTTAAGCTCACCTGTAATTCTAGCAGCCAGGTGACATCACCTTATGATAAGTGAGGCTTAACGACTGCGGAGCCCTGAGTTCTGTGCTTGGTGCACAGTAGGTGCCCAGTAAAGGTGGCTTCCCTCTTGGTGACACATGCCCAATCCTGATCAGTTTGCAGGACGTTCTCACTTGCTTTGTCTCCATAGAGCATCCGATTGATTGTCTGAGTGCTTTGTCATCACCCTTTATATTATCGATGGGGAAACTGAGGCCTAGTATATTTGACCCCAGAGCTCATACTGCTAAGCCAGACAGAGGAGTGGCTGCTGCTCTGGAAATGCTGAGCTCTGGCAGAGGGAGGCAGCTCGACTGCACAGTAAGCCTGAGTCCACTCCTCTCCTCTCTCCTCTGCCCCCACTTCGGTCCAGTGGCCATCACCAAGGCAGCTCAACTGCACAGTAAGCCTGAGTCCACTCCTCTCCTCCCTCCTCTGCCCCCACTTCGGTCCAGTGGCCATCACCACTCCCCTGCACAGTGCAGGGTTCCTCCCTGCTCTGCCTGCCTTTGCCCTTCCCCTCCACCCCTCCTCCCTGCCTTCTCCCTCCAGCAGCCAGAGGGATGGTGTTAAAGCCCCAGGCAAAGCTCCCACATCCTCAGAGGAAAAGCCAGATCCTCAGGAGACCCTGCATTGCCTGCCCTTCCTCGGACCCTCCAGGCCCGCGCTGCTCCTCCTCCCTCAGGAGCACACGCTCCCGCAAGCCCCCGCCCACCACAGCACCCTCCCTCTTTTAACCTTTTCTCTAAATGTCACCTTTTTAGTGAGGCCTTTTATGACTCCCTCTTTTAATTTTTATTTTATATTTTAAATTTTCATTTACTTCCAAATAGCACATATAACACAGGAATACCCCTGAGGCATTTTAAGGGCAAATCAGACCTTTTTTTTTGTTTGTTTCATTTGTATATCCACAGATAAAGACTTTTTCTCAACTCTAATTACAACAGTAGCAACCCAACAGAATTAACCATAATTTCTTCATATCATCTCGTACCCAGTCTTTGTGCCATTTTCCCTGGTTGTCTCCAAAATGTCTTTTCATGATCGGTTTATTCAAATCAGGATTCAAGTAAGGTCCCTTGTCGCATTTGGTGGATCAGTCTCTTATGTCTCTTTTAATCTGTAACAGTTCGTTTTCCCTCTTTTTTTTTTTCCCCCCCACTCTCATTATTTGTTGGAGAACCCAGGCCATTTTTCCTGTGGAATGTTCTCATGGTACCATTTAATTCATTCTTCTGCCCTATTGTACTTTCTCCCAACTATTATTTGAGGCTAAAGCTGGATTTGATTCAGGTCCAATATTGCAGGAAAGAATCCATGTCAGGGAATGCTGTGGGCTTCCTTACACATCCCATCGGGGGCCCGTGATGCCACGTAGTTCCACTCTGGGTGATGCTGAGACCTGTCCGGGGGTCCGAGGATCGTCTGCCTCATCCCTCTGTCACAGAGTCAATGCCGGATCCTTTATTTCACTAGGACTGCAAAAAGGTGGTTTTCCAATTCTGTCATTTCTTTAGCACTTATCTGCTGTGGTTCCTCTCTGAAGGATGCCTTTCCCTTATTAGGGCCTCCTAAAACACTGCGTATACAGGAAGCACAGGAAAGGTGCTGCATTCTTTAACTTTAGGTATCTGTTCACAGAAAGATGATGTGATATCTTAACCACCCCCAAAGGAACCAGCCAGATTTTTTGTTTTGTTTGTTTTGTTTTTCTTTTCAAAATCAATAGGAACACATGGATCTCTACAGTTTTGTAGTCATGATTCTTTTCTGATGTTCAAGTTGTCCCAAATTTGGCCGGTGGGAGACCCCTCCAGCTGGCTTCTGTGTTCTCCCAACTTTCCCCACTCAGACCTTGAACACTTCCTTACTTTCTGAGACTATAAGAGAGGCTCATCTTGTATTTTCCCTGACTCAGCCCTGGAATCATCCATTGCTTTCAGGAGTCCTGGGGTTCCTTTTGCTGGGCAAAGGAATTTAGAATCCAGAATCTGGGTTCTGGGGATAACAGCCCCTTTGTAATTGGCAGCATCAATCTTTGTACTCCAGTACTCCTCACTTGCTCTGTTTATTTCTTGTAGCTTTCACCTCACAACATGTTGCATCCTTTACTTGTCTGTTACATCTATCATTTATCCTGTCTTCCTCACTAGAATATTAGCACCTTGAAGCCTTGGTGGCTGTACCTGCACGCTTGGCACACAGATGGTGCTGAATAAAGATCTGCTGAATGAGCAAATGGATGGAGAGATGGATGGATGACCTGCATCTGCCCGCATCCTCTCCCTCCCCCAGCCTGGATAAGCGGTGAAGAGGGTCTTCCCCCAGCCCCCTCTCTTCCACCCACAGAACCAGCCTCAGTGGCCTTGGCCTTATTTAGATCAGTAGAGCTGGGCAGAAGAAATGTCACTGCTTGGCCCGTGGGGAAGAAAAGGCCCAGAAGATTAAAGGCATCTCTGATGAGATGCTAATTTGTTTCGGGAAGCAGGTGGGGGTGGCAGCAACCCCAGGCCTCTAGGGTTTTGTGAAGCTGAGGCAGGAATGGAAAAAGCAGCGTTGGTGGAGGCTGGCCTGGATCCCTCTGTGATCTTTTCCCTTCTTTAACGTATCTCCCGGGCTCTGTGCAGCCTCAGTTTTGAGGAGAGCCAGATAGTCCTGTGTTTGAATCCTGGCTTGGCCACCTTAGTGGCTGTGTGACCTTAGGCAAAAGGGGGAATCTCTTTGGGCCTTGGGATCGATAAAGTGAGAATGCTATAGGGAGGATGAACTTAGGGGAGACCATGGAGTACAGCCCATGGAGGCCAGAGAACAGCAGAGACTTGCTCGAGGCCACACAGTAGTGCACACTGGCTGGGGCCTGAACGCAGACCTCTTGGCTCCCAGCTGGGCTGATCTGCCCTTGCTATTTCCTTGATGACTCAGCCTGAAGCATCCGTGGGTTCATCTCCTCTAAGGGGGCTTCTGTTCCCTCACAATTCCCTGGGGCTGCTGTCTGCAGAAGGAGCCTACAAAAATCTGGGGAGCACAGGGGAGCCTGGTAGGTGTGGCTCAGGTAATGAGCAAGCTTCAAATGGCTGGAACCTAGGACCCCAAGCCTCCCTCTGCTGTTGTCCTCATCTTCCAGTCAAACTGCTCAGCTGGGGCCCCTGCACCCAAAGGAATTCATATCCAGCTGTGGCCTCCTTTGACTAAAGTTGAGGGCCCAGGGGTCCTCTGCTGAGGGCAGAGTTTGGAGAGCATATTATTCTGTGTTCCATTTCTCATTCACTGAGCCCTTGCTGTGCCCCTGCTGTGTGCTGGAATCTGGGACTCTGAGATGAGGAAGACACTGGATTAGTCAGAATTCTTTTGGGCCCAAGTTACCAAAAATCAAACCCAAACTGGCTTAAGCAAAGAAGGGAATGTATTGGCTTAAGTTCAAAAGGGATACCCAGCTTCAGGCATGGTGGGTTCCAGGTGCTGAGATGCCATCATCATCCGGATTGGATTTGTCTTTCTCTCCTTCTTTTTTGGTGCCACAGTGGCTGCCAGCAGCCTCAGACTGACATGGCTTCTCCACATCTCCAGGAGATTCCCTTTCCTAGTGGCTTCATCCAAAGTCCCAAAACAGCATCTCATTGGGTTGCCTTGGGTCAGGTGTTCATCCCTGAGCTGCTTGCCTTGGCTGGTGGTTGGGATAGGCTACCTGGTCTGCTTTGGGTCAAGGCCCTCCTGGAGCTGAAGGACAAAACTCCTCCCCTGGGTGCAGGGAAGGAGCAGCTCCCCAAGGGAAATGGGGGTGACATTGCTGGAAGAAAAGGGGATAGCAGTCTGGAGAAGCTGGACTGCACATGGGGAGAGAAGCGTATTGACTGTATACTGTATACATACAGATGCTTTCTGTTTTTGTTTGGTTGTTGCTGAGTTTTTTTAGACAGGATCTCCCTCTGTCACTCAGGCTGGAATGCAGTGCTACGATCATAGCTCACTGCAGCCTCAAACTCCTGGGCTCAAGTGATCCTCCTGCCTCAGCCTCATGAGTGGCTGGGACTGTAGGCATTCACCACCATGCCAGGCTAATTAAAAAAAATTTTTTTATAGAGACAGAGTCTCGCTATGTTACCCAGGCTGGTCTTGAACTCCTGGCCTGAAGTGATTGTCCCACCTTGGGCTCCCAAAGGGCTGGAATTACTGGCCTGAGCCACCAAGCCAATCCTCAGATACCTAGCATAAATCATCAAATCATAACTGGCCTCAAGTTCTCCCCAGCCTCTACTGACACAGGGATGGGACTGGGAGTTATGTGGAATCATTATTTCTTTTCCTGCAGCACTGTGAGGTGCGGATTCTTGACCTCAGCGTTCAGGTGGGGAAACTGAGGCTCAGGGAGAAGCAGCGTCTGTCTCTGCCAGGAGTTTTTAGAGGACAGGGACCATGTCTTCCTCAGTTCTGCTTCTTGTGTTGCACCTACTGCAGCCAGGCAGCTCCTCAGTGGGACCTGGATCTTTTGGGATCGACGGAGCCACCTCCCAAATTAGCTCTGAACAGGTTGAGCCCTAGTGACTTCTTGTGGATCCTGCACCCTCAAGACAGAGGTGACACATGATGCCCTGAGCTTGGGACGAGATGGGGAAATACACCGACCACTCCCTCCCACAGTTGTCTTCTCTTGGGCCCAACATAATGCTGGGATGCCACCATCAGAAACTCCTGGATCACAACATCTCTCTTGGCTCCTTTTTTTTTTTTTTAAAGATAAATTCTTTCTCAGCACACATCTTGGCTCACCTGCACTACTAATTTACCAGACCTACCAGGGTCTACCCGAATTCCACTTCAACCAAGGAATTGGCCTTTGGTCCACTTGACTCCCCGAGGTCTACCTGAATTCCAGCTTCACTTGGAAACTCTGCAACACCAAACTTAAGAATAATGCTCTGTGTTTTTAATGAGTGTGTGTAAGGAGCTTCATGTTCATTTGATCCCCTTTCATTCTCACAGCATACAGGAAGGCATATCCTATTATCATCTCTACTTTACAGGTGAGGAAACTGAGGCTCAGGCAGGTAAGTGACACAGTCTTGTTGCACAGCTAGAAGGTGGTAGAGCTGGGATTTGAACCCAGGCAGGCTGGCTCCACAGCCCACACCGTTAAACACTCCTAAGATTGCACCTAACAAGTATTTTGTCCCCTCCAAGTCAGTGCCAGGCATAATGGACAGATCCACCCTGCCCCTCAGAGCTCCCCTTCTTCATTTGACCCAGGACAGCTGTAGGTGGCAGGCAGGGCGAGGTTATCATCTCCCTCTTGCAGCTGAAGAGCTAAGGGGACCCAGGGAAGGGAAGTGGCCTAAGGCCACATAGTCAGGGAGTTTTCAGGCTGGGCTCTGTAGTCAGTTTTGCACATAAATGCGTACTCCTGCAGTGGGCCCTGAGGCCTGTGGGGTTCCTGGGGTGGGTGTGTAGGGGACAGAGACCCAGAGCTGGGCCTCGCTGGCAGACTCACCTCTCTATGCAGGTCTGGATGTGGTCCTGGGGGTGTCCTCACCTGTAAGGCATGGGACACTTACAGGGCACCCTTCAGGGTTAACTGGTGACGGGAAACCCCACCAGGTCAGAACTCTGCCTCTCCCACACCCTGGGAGCCTCGGCCTCCTTATTTATTTATTACTTATTTATTGCTGTGCTTTCCACACGTCAATTTCAGCTGGCACTGCAGACCACCTGGGCCATTTCTCTTCCTACCAAAGGCACTGATGGAGGTAAGAAGCAGCCTCATCCATGGCCAGAGCTCCCGACCCTGCTCTGCCACTTAACAGTGTGCACAACCCCAGGCAATGCAGCCTCCGCTCCCTGGGCTAAGCCAGCGTGGGGGGCTTGGCCCACAGCCTGGCCCACAGTACTGGTTTTATAATGGGTGCTTCCTGGGCCTAGATGTGGCAGCAGCCTAGTCTGGTGGCTGGAACCTGAGACCTGTCTTGCCGCTTGCATGCTGTGTGACTCTGGTGGAGTACCATACCTCTCTGAGCTTCAATTTCCTTGCTTGTAAAATCGCTATGTTCCTAGGACCACCCTCATGCACTCTGAGGATTTGATGTGATAGTTCACGGAACGCATCAGATTCCTCCTGACTTTCCTGCCTTCACCTTGCTGGGCCTCCCGTCCCCATTCACACACAAGGGGTTGAGCTCCAGGCAGAATAACCACAATGTTAATAACGGTTACATATTATGTATCTGTCACCTACTGTGTGCCAGGCTCCGCTAAGTGCTCTATGCTTGTGATCTCGTGTAGCCCTGCCATACTGGAGGCAGGAACTGTTAGCCCCATCTGTCAGATGAGGAAACTAAGGCACACTGAGGGGATTTGAACTCAGATCTGCCCATCCCTAAAGGCATGTGTACTCTGCTCCCTTCCCTTCCTCTCTGTTTGCACAGCTAAACTACAGCTTTGCTGCTCCTCTAGAGGCTTACATCTCCCATCTGCAGAGGAGAGGCTTATGGTGGGGATGGGACAGGGGCCATGGCAGTGGGGTAGCCCTCATGCTGTCCTCAGGTCTCGAGAAGGAGCTGGGTGATGCCATTCAAGTGCCCACTTCCTGCTTCCTCGGCTAGCCCTGAGAAGCCTCTACCACCCATACCTTTAGGATGAAGACAGAATCCCTCAGCAGAGTCTGTGTAAAGGAGCCCAGGACCTCCAGCCTAGCTGAGTTGCCCCAACAGAGCCTCCCTGAGCCTCACCTTCTGCCAGTAGTGCCTCCTGATGCTTTGGGCTGGAATCCATGTGCTGTGGGGGCTCTGAGCCTAGGGCCTGCTCTCTCTTTGTTTAAAATTATTTGTCTGCAAGTTTCAGGGAGGTAGCGCGGTAGAGCCGAAAGGAGGCTCCTGCATGGAATCTGAAGGGACGGGAGATTGCTGAGAAGGGAATCACTTCCTCACTGTGTAATTCATTTTTATTACTGGTTGGATCTGTGTATCCAGAACTGCCCTGTGTTCCATCCATCCTAATCCTGTGTGCTGGTGAATGCTGGGCCAAAGGATTCCAGAGATAGGATTGCTGTGAAGTGATGGGGATTGGCAGGAGTTCTGCATGTGGGGGAACCCTCCAGCTTTCTCAAGGGAGGCCCTCACTGCTGGTTCACACACGAAGTCTGATTTCTGTGGCAGCCACGATTCCCGAACGGGTGTCTTGCCTTTCCTATGAGTGTGGTCTGTAGCCTGATTCATCAGAGGGGCTTTCATGGTTTGGGGAAAGGATGGAGAAAGCATGAACACCTGCCTTGGTAGAGAGAGGGCAGGAACCTGGGGTTCTAGAGCCACCTCTGCAATGTATGTGCTCTGTGACCATGAACAAGTCATTACCCATCTGCCTCAGTCTCCCCTAGGGCAACACTGCCCTGCCAAACTCAGGGGTCAGGATGTGGGATGAGAGAGGAGGCTAGCCATGTGTACGACAAGAAGAGATGCTGGATGAGTTTTCTGAGTACTCACACATAGTCCCCAAAACTCCACCCAACCAGCAGTTTGAGCAGCTTCTTCCGGTATCCCCATGTTATGTGTTATAGTTGTAGGTGTTAAGAGTTAAGAGGAGGGGCCTGGGTCTCCTCGTTCTACTCTGGTGGCCCCAATCACATGCCCAGTGCGGTGTTGTCTGCTGGGGACACAGGACAGTGGACTCTTGTCCTTGTCTCAGAACTCCTTATTCCTGGGGTCAGGTAGATAATCTCAACCTAGTATGAAATGTGTTGAGATCCAGCAGGTGGGGTGCCCTGAAGGGAGCAAACATTCCCAGGCAGAGAGGATGCGTGGAGCCCCACTAGAGTGGAAGGGCATTCTAGGGGGAGGGCCTTGCAGGTGCAAAGGCCTTCAGGTATCAAACAGCCAGCCCAGGGCAGAGGGGAGGAGGGGATTGGTAGATTTCAGCAAAA
Organism: Macaca mulatta; assembly: GCF_049350105.2. NCBI lineage: Eukaryota > Metazoa > Chordata > Mammalia > Primates > Cercopithecidae > Macaca > Macaca mulatta. Next base: position 153,363,065 of record NC_133407.1, on the reverse strand, counting down.
GGTGGGGTGGGCCAGGTGAGCACTTTGGCGGGAAGAGGACTTGAGGGTGGGGCCTGATGAAGGTTTGCTGCAGAGGCTAGAACATCCGGCGCTGTACTCCCCAGGCCCGGCTGCTGTGGAGGAAGGGCCTTGCCGCCACCAATGCCACCGCTGGCTCCGGGGAGGATTATCTATTTTAGCAACTCCCGGAGGGCGGAGGAAGGGAGCGCCCAGCCTGTGCCAGTTAGCGCAGGCAGCTCTGGAGCGGGCACAGGAGCGCCGACTCCAGGCGTGGGAGGCTGGGGCAGGCTGCACAGGGCTCTGCCAGAGGGCAGGAGGGCACAATGCTGGCGGTGTCACTCAAGTGGCGGCTGGGCGTGGTGAGGCGGCGGCTCAAAGGTGCCGGTGAGTCTGGGTGGACGGCCAGGGGTCCAGAGGGACTTCCTGGGCTCCCCGCCTGTCCTCAATCACCCCTGCTCTCCCTCTCCCTCTCTCTCGCGGAGCCTTTTGGGTTTCTGTGCTGCGTCTCTCTCTCTCCCTCTGCATCTCTGCCCCAGACCACTCCAGTTCCCTCACCCGTCTCTCCACCGCTCTGCTTCCTTCTCTCTCTCCTCCATCGCTCTGTCTCGGTCTCTCTGCTCTCTCTGGGTCTCTTCCTCTCTCTCCCACTGTCTCTCTGTCTCTCTCTCCTCTCTCTGCCACTGTCTCTCTGCCTGGCCTCTGGGTCTCTCTGTGTGTCTCTCTCCTGCTGTCTGCCCTCCTTCACCCAGTTCTCTGCCCCCGCCTCTGCTCTGCCTTCTCTCTCCCACTCTGTCTGTCTCTGTCTTGCTCTTCTCTGTTCCTCTTCCACTGTCACTGTCTCTCCTTGGGTCTCTCTGGACTTTCCTGTGTGTCTCCTTCATCGCCCCCACCCCTTCCCAGGGCATGTCCCCAGCAGCCTTTTCTCTCCTTCCTGTTGAGGCCGTGAGGCTGTCCAGATGGGCCGGGATTGCCTAGCAGGGGAGCTGTGTGTGGGGGAGCAGGGGTGGGAGGGAGCGAGGAGCTGAACGTGGAGAGTTGGGACAGGGGACCTAGGTGAAGGCGGCCTGCCTCTGGGCAAGACTCTGTATGCTGAGCCCCAGCCTGTGCGGGGTCCCATGACTGGACACATGCTCAGCTCCTCAGAGTGCTAGGAGGGCGCTTAGGGTGGGACCAAGATTGGAGTGGGGGTGGGGAGGAGCTGGAGTTAAGCCCCCCAGGCTGTGTGACCCCAGGATTCACCTATGCTGCCATTTCTCCATCTATAGCACGGGGAGGAGGGAGGTGGTGGATTCACAATCTCTATGCTTCAGGCTTAGGACCAAGAATCATCTTACTGTCAACAGGAACAGCAGTGACAGACATTCACTCAGCGCCACTGTGTGCCAAGCAGTACATTCACTCGTGCATTCACTCATTCATTCCTCACAGTAGCCCTGCAAGGCTGGTCCCATCCTCATTCTGATTGTGCAGAGGAGGAAAATGAGGCACAGAGAAGTTAAGTAACTTGCCTAAGGCCACACAGCTGACATACGGAGGCTCTCTCCAGCCAGTGAGCTTGTAACTGAGCATTTTCCAGACTCTGAGGTGCCTACACAGGGAGCGTCTTCCTCAGGGAGGCGTCGGGGATGGGGGTGGGTGTCCGTGCGGCAGCAGAGGGCACTAGGTCCTGCACTGGCCTCAGGGCAGCTGGTGGCCTGACATCCTGGAAGTCCCTGGAAGCCCGGTCCACAGAGGCAGAGCAGTTGGTGCCTGGAGAACATCAGGAGCAGGCCTCTCCTTGGGTCTGGCCAGAGACTCCTGTGCTGAGACCACCCCCGCAGGAGACACTCCCTCCCCCATTGAGGCTGCTGTCCTCTGTTCAGTTCCACAGACCCTAAGAGGCCAGTGGGATCCTCCCAGGCTGGAGGGACAGATGAAATCCTGGGTTGGCTTCAGATTTGAGCTTCCCCAAGATTTGGAGAGCAGCCTACTACATGCTGTGGATCAGGCTCTGCATCTTGGAGATGCAGGAAATGCTTACATTGGCCCAGACAGACCAGGGTTCAAATCTTGTCCTGGCTCTTACTCCCTGTGTGGCCTTGGACGGCTACTCAACCTCAGTTTCCTCCCCTGGTAAAGTGAGCCCAAGAAAAACTGCCCTTCTGGGATTGCAGTGCCAATTGAGGAAGTTTGGGACATACAGTAGACTACTCCTGGAATTTTTAATTCCATCTTCCCCGTAGTGACCCAACCACTTACTTCCTCTCACCATGTACACACCACTGTCCCCAGGGCAGTCACATCTGGGGCCAGCATAGCTCTTGATAGAAAATAAGCAAAGGAAAGAGGAGGGCTCAGCCTGGTTGATTGAGGACACACTGTGTGCAGACTTGAGCCAGGCTCCTGCCCGACCCCTCTCCACCCCTTCACGGAGGGCACTGAGGGAGGCACAAGGAACTTGCTTTGCCCATGAAGTGAGCCTGTACATTCGCAAAAACGAAACCTCAAGGGAGAAGAATCCAAGAGATATGGGAGAACGCAAGGTGTTTCTTCTGTTTTCTTCTTCAAAATATTTTTTTCAAAAAATGCCTGGTGACACGTTTATCCGTTTCCAGCCTATATGATTTTAATGAGCCGTCCTGTTGCTCATCTTCTCCGGGTAAGGCCCCATTTTCTCACTCTGAATACTTGGGCGGAGGTCCCTGAGCCACATGGCCATGTGAGACCCCTCCTATGTCCTCCAAACTGAGACTCAAGGGTGTAGTTATTGCCTCTAGAAGGAAGCAATGATTTTGCTTGAGAGAGGTCAAAAGAGACTCCCAGAGCTGGGTATTTAAGGATGAGTAAGAGTTTGCCAGGTAGATAAGCGGGGGAGCAGCTCATGAAAATGCCTGGAGGTGGCCAGGCGCAGTGGCTCATGCCTGTAATCCCGGCACTTTGGGAGACCGAGGCGGGCAGATCCCTTGAGGTCAGGAGTTCGAGACCAGCCTGGCCAACATATGGTGAAATCCCATCTCTGCTAAAAAAATTAGCTGGACGTGGTAGCACATGTCTGTAATCCCAGCTACTTGGGAAGCTGAGACAGGAGAATCGCTTGGACCCGGGAGGCGGAGGTTGTAGTGAGCCAAGATGGTGCTACTGCACTCCAGCCTGGGTGACAGAGCAAGACTCCGTCTCTTAAAAAAAAAGAAAATGCCTGGAGGCTTGAAAGATCTGCCTCAAGACCCCATGAGAGCCTTGGTCAGCATGAAGGGTGTGGGGAGAGGAGAGAGGCAGGGTGGAGGAGGTGAAAGGCTGTGGAGCTTGAACCCTGTCCTGGGGGCAGTGGGAACCATGGATGGTCCTTGAGCAGCAGAGAGTGGAGGACTGCTTCGAGTGTTAGAATAGGATCTGGACCAGGTGTGGTAAGTAGCTTATGCCTATAATCCCAGAACTTTGGGAGACTGAGGTGGGCAGATCACTTGAGGCCAGGAGTTCAAGACCAGCCTGGCTAACATGGTGAAACCCCATCACTACTTAAAATACAAAAATGCCGGGCGCGGTGGCTCAAGCCTGTAATCCCAGCACTTTGGGAGGCCGAGACGGGCGGATCACGAGGTCAGGAGATCGAGACCATCCTGGCTAACACGGTGAAACCCCGTCTCTACTAAAAAATACAAAAAACTAGCCGGGCGAGGTGGCGGGCGCCTGTAGTCCCAGCTACTCGGGAGGCTGAGGCAGGAGAATGGCATGAACCCGGAGGCGGAGCTTGCAGTGAGCTGAGATCCGGCCACTGCACTCCAGCCTGGGCGACAGAGCGAGACTCCAGCTCAAAAAAAAAAAAAAACAAAACAAAAACAAAAATTAGCCATGCGTGGTGGTGCATGCCTGTAATTCCAGCTACCTGGGAGGCTGAGGCAAGAGAATCGCTTGAACCTGGGAGGCAGTGGTTGCAGTGAGCTGAGATTGTGCCAAAATAAATAAATAAATAAATAAATAAATAAATAGGGAGAGAGAAAGAAAAGAATAGGCGCTGGCTGTGCTCTGCAGACCATAGGTGGGGTTGGAGGAAGGAGGCTTGGGTGGGGCCCAGGCAGGAGGTGAGGAGCCAGGACTGTCGGGTGGGCAGAACTGATGGATGTAGAGGCAGGAGAATAGCCTGTGTCACTTATTCATTCAACAAATATTTATTGAGCACCTATTATGTCATAAGTATTGTTCTAGGCCCTTGGGGTGCAACAGGGAACAAGACAGACATAAGCCCCTGTCCTGGCCCTCCTGAGCTTTGTCTGCCTGTGCCCACTCTGCGGTGCCGGTCTGTGATGAATTATTCACTCCCTCCTTCCGCTCCTTAATGAGGCTCCCCTTGGCCTCCCACACGCCACCACATCCGGCTCCTGGCATGTCTCCTGGCAGCCACATCAGGGCCTCAAATCTGACTCCCAGCGTGGAAATGAGCCCTCTCTCTCCAGTGCCCCACTCCTGAGCCTCTGCCCTCCTCCATGCCTGCGGGCACCAGAATTTCAGATCAGCTATAGTGGCTCAGAGACCAGGTGATTTTTTTTTTTTTTTTTTTTTTTTTTGAATCAAGAAGACAGGGATAAACTCTCGTCCTGGAACTGCAGAATCCCGGCGGTCTGGAGTGAACCTCTAGACCTGTTCTGTGTTTCCCAAACGTTTATGGAGCACTTGCTGTGTGCCAGGCACTTCCCATGTACTTTCTCACCCTTGCAACAGGCCTGTGCGTTATGAACTAAATCACCCCATTTGCAGCTGAGGAAACTGAGGCTTAAAGACGAAGTTAGTTTCCAAGGTCACACACCCAGGAAAGAAGTACTGGACCATGAGCCTACCCAGGCCGCCTGACTTCCAAACTTCACCTCGGGGGCGTTCCTTCACGGTCGGCTTATTCAGCCTCCCCTGCTGGGTGCAAGGGACCCCTCGGTTGTATTCTCAACATGTGGCCACTGCTCTGCTTTCCCCAGGCTCCCCCAAGTCCTCTGCCTTCTCTCTGCTTCTCCTGTCCCGGGACAGCCCTGCAGAAAAAGCGATGCCTCTCCCTGCCGCAGGCTGTGAGCCCCGCTCCCCACAGGACACAGTCTCTGCCCTCTCCGCCTGGCTGCCACCTCTGTCCGTACCTCATCCTCTCTGTGTCCCTCTTGCAGAGCAGAGCCCAGAGTGGAGCCCAGGGCCTGGGGAGGTCTGAGCCGGGCAGAGCAGACAGACGTGCCAAGCCCCTCCCGGAATGTCCCAACTGCACATTGGCCTTGCTTGCGCGTGTCTCCCTCTGGAACGCAAGCTGATCTCGTCAACTCAGGTCCCGGCATTGTCTCCGTCTGTCGGCTTGAATGTTCAGTCCAGCAGAACCATCTGCCTGTCTTAATTGTCTGGATCATTGTGAAGGCTCCCAACCCTGTCTCCCCACCCACTGGGGAGATGGTCAGATGCAACAGAAAGCACCTCCATCAGCCAAGGGACTGAGGCTGACCACGACTCTTCATGGGTCCTTAGCAGGTCCATGTTCCTCCTGGCCTCAGCGTCCCTTCTGGGCCCCTGCTCTCCTGGGCCTGGAAGCCTTGCAGCCTCCCCCTTCCTGCCCACTCACTCCCCTTGGGCCAACCTTGGCTCTCTGATTCTCACATTTTGCTATCTTGGTCGAGGTAGTGGTGACTCATAAGCAGATGTGGTGGGCAGGTGGGCGGGCGAAACGGGGCACATGGCCAGCAGTCGCTAACAGCCACATAATTGGGGCTGCTGGGGTCCCTGTAGGATGACCTTGGGTAAGATCCTTGCTCCGTGCTGTGTCTCAGTGCCCATGTGCAGAGTGGGTTTGTTGAGGAAGGTTTGTTTGGGGTTTGTAAGTAGCCGAGGGTCATTTGGAATTCAAGCTGGGGATGGAGGTGGAGGGGTTCTAGGCTGGCTGAGGCCAGAGCTGAAGCAGCCCCCAAAGACCACAAGCCCTACTTCTCCTGCGGCCACGCATGTACTCCCATTTTATACATGGGGACATGGAGGCTGGTTTTGCCCAAGGTCATCCAGCCCGTCAGAGATGGAGGTAGATCCAGGACTTGAACTCAGGACCCCTCTGAGGCCCCAGCGGTGCTGCTGCAGGGAGGGTGGCATACTAGAATGTTCCTCACACTTCATCACCATGCTGGTGTCTTCTTCTAGGGGTAGATGGGCAAGGAAGAGTGTGGGATGGCCAGTGAGTTGACACACAGTGGGACTGAGAGGTGCCGAGAGCTTGGAGCCCTAGATGAGGCCCCAGTCAGCGGGAGGGCTTCCTGAGGCAGCAGTCTTGGAGGGCTTGTAGGACTTGGCCTGGCAGACAGGGATTAGGAAGAGGGCATTCCTGGAGGATGGTGATAAAAAGGCTCAAAGGTGGGAATAGGCTCTGCTACTTGGTGCTGGGAATGGGAGGCAGGGAGGATGGAGAGGGCTGGTCGGTTTGGGGCACAGGGGGCTCAGCTGCCAGGCAGCAGGCACTGGCCTGGAAATCCCAGGGTCAAGCCCTGTCCTCAAACACATGGTCTCTGCCAGGGCCCACCCCCAAACCCTGCGGGTCTCCCACCCCACACCTCTGCCATCCTCCCAGATGCCACAACATCTGACCATGCTGGACAGACATCCTTTATGTCCAAGTGGGGAAACTGAGGCTCAGAGAAAATGGGAACATAAGCCTCTAATAATGACAATCCTGGCTGGCCCCTACCCAGCACCCTACAGATTTCATACTACTTCTCGCCTCTAGGGGCGTTTACTTCAGTCCCATGAGGCTGGGCTCATCAATCGTTTCATTTTACAGACAAGGAAACTGGAGCCCAGAGACAGCTCAGTTCTCCGGCTCCTAAGCCTTAAATCACAGTTCAGTTCACACACATTCTCAAAGGGCTTGATCTCTCTGGCATATTCTCAGCTGGGCAGCCTGGGGTCCTTGGATGGTCCTTCCCATGTTCTCACCCTGCCCGAGGGTCCACCGTGGGTTCACAGCTCCAGGATTCTCTTTCAATATTCAAGTCTACCATGAGGACACAGAATCTGGTGATCACCACGTCCACCAAGCCCTTTGAGAATGTGTGTGAACTGAACTGTGATTTAAGGCTTAGGAGCCGGAGAACTGAGCTGTCTCTGGGCTCCAGTTTCCTTGTCTGTAAAATGAAACGATTGATGAGCCCAGCCTCATGGGACTGAAGTAAACGCCCCTAGAGGCGAGAAGTAGTATGAAATCTGTAGGGTGCTGGGTAGGGGCCAGCCAGGATTGTCATTATTAGAGGCTTATGTTCCCATTTTCTCTGAGCCTCAGTTTCCCCACTTGGACATAAAGGATGTCTGTCCAGCATGGTCAGATGTTGTGGCATCTGGGACGATGGTTTGTTCTTCCTGGTTGGGGGAGCCCCCAGGAGGTGGCCCTGGAATAACAGGGTGAATGGTCACCACCGTGTTCAGCCACACACTGGGTCCCCACTGAAGCCACATCCAGACTGAGCTGTGGCCTCTCCTGCCAGGGCTCAGAGGCCATGGTGTGGGATCAGGGGGAGCCATAGGGAGGCAGGCTGCAGCTGGGATAACAGAGTGACTCTCGCCCCTTACAACTGTTCAGGAATAGGGTGGGCTGCTCAGAGGTGGTGAGCTCCCATTTATGGGGGTGTACAAGCTGTACTAAACAGCAGAGAGGATTCCTGCATGTTAGAAGGGATGAATTGTTCGTTTCTTTCCAATATGGCAATTCAGAGATTATGTACATTCATCATATATTTCTCATTCATTCATTCTGCAAACACCTGTGTAGCACTTACTGTGTGCACAACCCTGCCCTGGGCATGGGGTTGAAATCAGTGAGCAAGACAGTTGTGGATCTCCCATTTAGTGGAAAAGAAAAGGTGGAGGAAGGGCTGAGAGGAAAGGCATTGGAGGAAAGGCTGAGGGAGGTAAGAGACACACCCCGCGTGGCCAGGGTGGGCCTCTGGGTGGAGGTATTAGACTGGACTCTAAGGATGAAAATGAGGAAGAACATTCCAGACAAAGGGAAGAGTCTGTACAAAGGGCTCGAGGAGGGAGCACCTGGTTCTTATGGTCTGGCCCTCTGCCCATCCTAGTTGGGCCGCCTTAACAAAGCCCCTTACCCTCTCTTGACCTCGGTTTCGCACTGTAGCATGGGAATAGCAATGTCTATCCCACAGGACTCTTGAAAGATTCCATAAGACAGTGTACACAAAGTGCTGCGTATCCAGTAGGTGCTCAGCAAATGCTGGCCCTTTCCTTCTCTCTAGGACATTTGCGTATGGACGGAGGGTCATGCTTCATCCATGGGTGAGTGGTGGGACTCCGGGCACAGTGTTAGCCACAGGCTGACCCTGAGACCAAAGCCGGTCACAGGCACAGGATGACAGCTGTGCCCACCCCTCCCGAAGCCTCGTCCACTACCCTCATGCCTTGATTACCAGCCACAAGGGGGAGTCGCTGCATCAACTCCAGGGTGCGGAGGCCCGTGCACTGCTCCTGACGGCTTGGCCTGTGTACAGCTGCACAAGCTCTCTGTGTCTTCACCGGAGGGGCCTCCGGAGAGCCTGCTCCTTCCTAAATGTCATCCACATGGCCGGTCACAGTGCCAGGAATGCCCTGATTCAGTGCCCTCTCTTCTCCTCAGAACTGTGTCTGCAGAATCTGGCCCTGGGTGCCTAGCCAGCCACCTGCTCTTTGGGGACCCTTTTGCTGGTACCTTTCCTTCCCACTTCCCACCCTCTGCCCAGGCTGTGCCCTCTCCCTGGAAGTCCCTGCCTACCTTACCTTTGAGTGTTGAGTTTCTTTGTCCCTCAAGGCTTGGCTCAGACACCGCCTCCACCCAGCAGCTTTCCTGGACTCCTCCTCTGAGCATCCCTGACTCTGTGGCCAGCTTTGTTCTGGGTGGGTTTGTAGCAGATCCTTTTTGGATGTAGTTCTTTTTTACAAGAGATGCTGACATTTCAACATGTGTAATGTTCTTGGCCCACAGTAGGCCCTGTGTGAACAGTGGCTGGACTTCGAACTTGGGTCTCTTGAGTCCCAGTGCGGGACTTTCTCTAGGACAGGGCAGGGAGGGGCCACTGCCATCCTGAGATTAGATGCTTAATGCCGCTTTTTCCTGGACCTGAGCCCCAATAGCTTTGTCCATTTATTTCCATGTTTTGCTTTCTGTTAGGAAGGCAGAGAGAGGGCAGGTGGACAGTCAGAGTAGCCCCTGAGGGGAGGAGGATGGGGAGGGTGGACAGACAGCAAGGCCCAACCCCTCACCCAGGAGTGTTTTGAGCACCCATTCAAGTCAGTTTTCTAAGACACTTCGCTGACCCTATCCCTCTCTCCCTCCGAACTCTTCCAGCAGCATCCTCAGGAGAGAGTTTCAACTTCTAACATGCCATCTGAGGCACCTATTTATTTTTAAGTTCCAAAGGTCGAGCTAAATTTCTCAGTTCAAAGCACACATCGTTCTGGGCCATCCCAGTGCCGGATCTGGCTCTGTATTATCTTATTTCCTCTCCTTCATGCCCTATCGCCACCCCAAATTACTTCCCTCTAAACTTGCACTTGAAATAGGTGAAATAGGTATTTAAGTCTGTGTGTGCCCTTGCAGCATAGATAGTGCTTTATGTGTCTGCTTTCAATAGATAATGGCACCACATTTCAATACATAACTGATACCACAGGGTAGATCTCATCTGTCTCTCTTCTTTCCTTCCTTTCCATCTTTCCTGCCTCCCTTTCTCCCCTCTTTTCTTTCTTTAATGTGACACCAGGTTTTCTAAGATCCATTCATGTGGCTGCACTTCTAACTGCTGTGTCACACTCCACAGTGTGCAGTCACCACGTTAACTGTCCCCTACCCTAGGATAGAGTCCCAGGTCACCTTTACCAACATTCTCAAGAGTTCATGCCCCTTAGGGACCTGGGTAGGGGTAGAATTACTCTGCAATAACTTCAGGAGTGAGGATGCTGGGACACAGGTGGCCAGACATGGAATTTCTCCTAGCACTGCCAGGTGCTGCCACTGTGGCTGCCTCAGTTGACCTCCCACCAGCAGTGCTGTGACTTTCCATCTCTGTCTCCCCACATCTTCACCAGCACTTGGTTTTGTCTGCATTTCTAGCATTTGCCATTTTGAGGAGAGTCAAGTGAGAGCTCGCTGTTTCTGTTTCCGCTTCTCTGGTGACAGTTAGCTGGGACACCTCTGCATGAACTTAGGGCTGTTTGCCCTCCACGCTCTGTGCCTCGCCAGTTTGTAGCTGGTGCCCATTTTTCTTTTTCTTCTTGTTTTGCATCAAGATACATCCTGACTCCATGCTTTCTGACCGCTTCCACCTGGCCGTTCCTCAGACGTGCCCTGTTGGCCGTCATTAGAGGAGCTTTGATGCTTAACTGAAGAGGAAATGAGGCTCAGAGCAGAAGGGACCTGGATTCCAGATCTCCTGCCTCTGAAGTGCCTGGCCCATTTCCTCCCCCAGACCCCTCACCCTGTGCCATCCTGACCCTTGCAGCCCACTCCCGGTAGTTGCCATTGCAAAACAGAAGTTAGGTCACACCACGACCCTGCCAAAAACCCTCCCCTCACACTCAACAGAATCCCAGCTCCTCTCCCTGGGCCCTGCTGACCTTGTCTCTGTGCCTCAGCTGCACCTGCCCCTCAGCTGCTCCTGGCACCCAAGCTTGGTCGGCCTACCTGGAACTTCCTCCTCCCTTTGTGCCTTCTCATCCGGCTCCAGGCAGTTACTGCAGAGCAGTCCCCTCCCTTGACCCAACCCACAGGTCCCTATGGGGTGTGAAGATGCTGGTGAAGGAGACCTGGGGCTCAACTTAAAAGTCGCCTACTCTGAGAGGCTCTCCCTGACCACCTGCCTTGTATTCTCTGTGCCAACATCGTGACTATGTCTGTCACAGCTCTCAGGACCATCTCAAATGCCTTCTGTCTGTCTGTTTTTCTTGCTGGATCTCTGATCCTCCCTAGACCAGAAGCTCTAAGAAGGGAGGATCTGCTTGCTCTGTTCACTGCTGAAACCTCTGGCCCAGCTGACCTCTGGAAAGTAGTAGGTGCTTAGTAGATATTCTCTGAGCGAATGAGTGACCAGAGAGACACGGCAGGGCCATGATCATGCTGGCCATCTCCCTGTGCCCACATGCTATAGTTTTCTAGGTGTTTCGCTCATTCACTGAGCTTCTCAGCAAAGACCTTGTCAGTACAGACAACTTCATCATCCACATTTTAGAGGAGAAACCTGAGGCTCAGAGAGGCCCACTGCACAGTTGTAGTCCCATGTCCTCTCCTCCAGGAGGGAAGCTATTGTGGGTGTCAAGGGAAGCATGGAACCCAAGAGGGAGCCCCTGGGAGCTGTCCCATCCGTGGCCAGGCCCCTGGCCTGCTGGTGACTTGACCCTGCCCAGTCAGGGGTTCCCAGCTCCTCTGAACATGTGTTTGTATCTGGCTGGCTGCCCTGGGCTTCGTGACTCTGTTCACATGCCTGGGCTGTGGAGAGTGGTTCGGTGTGTGCATTTCTCAGGGCCACTGGGTGGGGATGCCATCAGGCAGGACTCGGTTCAAACCCTGGCTCCCCCTGATATTTTGCCTAAGGGCAAGTGACTTCACCTTTCTGGGCCCTGGCTTCCTCATCTCTGAAGTGGAGATGTTCCTGGGATGAAATGAGAAAATGTGTGCAAAATGCTGGTCACAAGGCCTGGTGCATGGAGTCTCTGTTCCAGTTATGTTGACGCTGGCTCTTCTCAACATTCTGGAGACCCCCTCTCCTGGGTCTGTCCACACGGCTGCCATGCTTTGCTCTTGCGGCTGTCAGAGCCTCCTTGGCCTGTGGCCTTGCGTGTTTTCCTGTAGGCTGACAGGCTCTGTGGGTCTGAGGCCCACAGCTTCAGGCAGCCCGCTGGGTGGCACTACCCCTGAAGTTCCTTCCAGCCTTCCCTGAAGTCAGGTGAGGGGTCATGGGGGCTGGGGAGATGTGGGATACCTTAGACAGAGTGGGGACAAGACCAAACAGCACCCCCTAAGAGGGGGTCACCTCGTGCCCCTCTCCTGTGGCTGGTGGAATCCCAGACTGGGCCTCAGTTTCCCCATCTATAAAATGGGTACAATAATGCCTACCTGGCTGAAATGTTTAACAACAAGATGCAGGTTCTGAGAGGACCAGGCAGGGAGGGAGCAATTGTCCTGGCCCGGCCCTGGGGTCGAGGGAGGAGGGTGGGAGGAAGAAGCAACTGACAGCCCAGAGCAATAAAGATTTATCTCTCTTGTCCTTGAATTGCCATTGCTGCCTCCCTCTCACCCAGACTTCATTTCCGGCTGTCACTCAGGGCCCCTGGTGGGCTCAGGACAAGGCTCGCCTGTGTTATGACGGACTCAGCCCTGGAGTCTGAGATGAAGGACAGAGGCCTGGGTCCAGGCCCTCGCTGTGCTGGTGGGGCACCCCTGACAAGGCCCTCTCTGGGTCTCAGTTTTCCCACCTGTGCAGCATGAGCTTGGTTCTCAACCACAGTGGCCACTAGCCTCTGGGTGGGAGGGGCTAGGGATGCTAGGAACCCGCAGGGTGAGAGGCAGCCCCACGCAGCAGAATGCCCCAACTCTAGTGCCAGTGGTGCCCCACTGAGAGACCATGTGAGGGCCCTGCAGGCCTGGGCCTCCGTTGGGAAGAGCATATGGTGACTGTGAGTTTGCAAAACCCTTCCAAGCTCTCTGACCCTCACTCCTCACAGGGGCAAGGTGAATCTCAGACAGATGTGGCTTGCCCAGGGTCACACAGGTTGTGGGTGGTGGAGCTGGGATTCGAACCTGCGCATGTCTGACCTATGTGCTTAGCTCCCTTGAAATTCTGTTTCTGGCCTGTTTGGCGGCGTTAGTTTGAGACTCTTGGCAGGCAAGTGAGTAGATGAACGCTTCCTGTTTCATTAATACGTGGTCTTCCCAACCCTAGCGGGCGGGTGTTTTCATTATTCTCATTCTACAGCCAAGAAAGCTGAGGTCCAGAGAGGTTTGGACAAGTGCCCCGATCACACAGGAATCCATCTTCCAATTGTCTTACAAACCTGGGGGCATGGACGTATCAGGCCCCTCCTGACCAAAGAGGGGCTACCTGCCAGCTCAGTGGCCCTGCCATCTCCCCTGGGCTGCTCAGTCCCCCTCACGTGTCACCCACAGCATTTGAAACATGAAGCAGTCAGATGCTGTCCTCAGGAGCCCCTGGTGGCCTGGGTGCTTGGCAGGCCTGGCTTCCAGCCACCTTGCATGCCCAGGCAATCTGTTCCCCTTTTCCTCTGCTTCCCTGAAGTTGGCAGCACTGGACAAGAAGGATTGTCTTTGGAGGGTGATCAAGCAGCAGCTTTGCCTCCTCTCATGTCCTAGAAGGAGCCCTTGCTGCTCATTCCTAGGCCGCCTCCCAGACGGAAATCCTTCTCTCACCTACTCTCAGCCTGCACTCCATGTATGAGATTCTTACAAAGCTGTCTCGCCCCGCTGCACTACAGCCATCCTTAGCTCTCCATTTCCTGCAGGATGAAAGACAAACTCCTTAATACAGCGCTTCTCAAACTTCATATGCATCACCTGAGGACCCTCTTAATATGCAGCTTTTGATTTGGCAGGCCTGGGTGGGGCCTGAGTATCTGCATATCTGACAAGCTCCAGGTGATGCAGATGCTGCTGGTCCTCAGACCGCACTTGGAGGAGCGAGACCACCTGTGGCCTGGCCGTACCTCTGTTTCCTTCTTTTGGCCATGGACTCACACACATGCAATGGCTTTTCCCTTCATTGACAAACTCCTTCCCATCCTTCAAAGTCAGTTCAAAAAAAACCCTTCTCAGTGGACCCTCAGACAGAGCTAATTCCTCTTCCTCTGCACTCCCAGATGCTTTTACAAATCCCTGAAATCCTAAAACCCATAGCAGTGCCATTAAGAATAGCAGTGCTGGGGCCAGGCCTCCTGAGTGTAAAACTTGGCTCCATCCTTACCAGCTGGGTGACCTTGGGCAAGTTGCTTAACCTCTCTGTGCCAAGTTATTTATTTAAATTCTGTCTTGTTCCAAAATGGACCAATAATTGCTTCTGAACATGCACTTGGATAAAATCACATGAAAACGTGCTCAGTCGGTCGTCGAGAACAGAGGGCAAAGGGGAGATGCTGTTTCCCATCTGCCTCCTTGTCTTGGTCCTACAGTGCAAAGCATGGCAGGCATTCAGAGAAACGTCACACAGAAGCTCTCCCATAATCCACGGCATGACCTTTCCAGGAGCTTGGGGGTCCACAAAAGTAAACTCCAAAGGAGCAGTGAGAGAGCCAGAAACTTGGCAAGGCTTCCAATTGCCAATCTTAATCACTCATTTAAATGCATCTGTATGGAGAGCAACTTTTTTTTTTAAGAGAAGGAGCAGAGAAACGTGGCAAGCCTTCCAATCACCAATCTTAATCACTCATTTAAATGCATCTGTATGGGGAGCAAATTTTTTTTTTTTTTTTTTTTTTTTTGAGAAGGAGCGGATACAGGAGTTTGAGACCAGCCTGGGCAACATGGCGAAAACCTCATCACTACAAAAAATGTAAAACTTAGCCAGGCATGATGGCACCTGCCTGTAGTCCCAGCTACTAGGGAGGCTGAAGTGGGAGGATCATCTGAGCCCAGCCAGTGTGTTGCAGTGAGTGGAGATTGTACCACTGCACTCCAGCCCAGGTGACAGAGTAAGACGCTGTCTTGAAAAATAAAAAAAGAGAGAGAGAGAGAAAGAGGGAGAAAGAAGGGGCAGATCTAACTCCAATGGCCTGGGTGCCACGTGCCTGTCCTCCCTGACTGAAGAGGCTATAGATGGAGGGAATGGAGGCGAGTGGGGTGAGGGTCTGTTAGAGCAGTTCACATGCACCCCTTCCTGCCTGGTTGAAGCTAAGACTGCTCCAAAGTGGCCTCTGTGCCCTGGTGAAGGTCAGGGTCTTCATGGCGAGCCTCTCTCTGACCACTGCCAGGGTACCGGTGACCACATTGAGTGTGTGTACCCACTTCCCTGCATGATTTGAGTCATCCAGCAAATGTCCACTAAATTCAGGTCTTCCCTCTGCAACCTGACCCTCACTACCCCCACTGTGGCGGAGACCTTGGCATCACTGCTGGTCAAGGGAAACTTGCTTGGTACCTGGACCCTTCCCCTAGAAACAGATCTCAAGTTGCCCAAAGAGGAAGGCACCATGGGAAGTGGGCGACAGGGTAGGGTCTTGAGTTTGCAGATACAAAGGCACAAGTAGCCCCGCCCCAGATTTAGAACCTGGATTATTCTAAAGGTGCCACTAGTGTTGGACTGGCAGGAGCCTGTGTGGGGTGGCCCAGGAATTGTGGCTAAATTCCATGCTGGGTCACTGTTCTGGAGGGAGCCTACAAGAAGCCTCGGGTCCCTAACTACTGGGCAACCCTCTCCCACTAGCTGCAGGACACATGGAAGAAATATGAGGCTCGTGTGTTCCCATGTGGCCAGGAACTTCATGGGAGCCAGGCCTTGTCTGTCTGGTTCTCTCTTGCCAAATGCACTGTGCAGTTGTACAGGTTGTTGACACCCACCATTCAGTGTCCTGTGTCACCATCACCCCACCCTTCTTGGTGCCTGACCCTCAGTTGGTGCCAGCACACACTGGTGGGATGGAGAGCAGGGGAAATTGGGTGCAGCCTGCCACCCCTTCTCACAGACAGGTAGAGGAGGAGCCTCAGGTGTCCATTAGGATCAGCCTGGTCAGTCCTGAACCAACGTGGAGGAATCCCAGGAGTGTGCAAGGCTAAGGCCCAGCTGAGTCTGGGAGGGGGCAGAGCCTGCCAGGTGTGGCCGGAGCCTGTGACCAGCTGGCCCTGCCTATCAAGCCCAGAGGCGGGCAGATCCTCCACCCAGCTCACTTGGTCTTCACAAAAAGCTGGGTGGCCACTCCATGTGGCAGGCTACTGGGTTCATCTTACCCAAGAGAAAACTGAGACCTAGGAGAGGTAGTTGGAACATTGGTGGGAGGGCCCTCGAGGGTCTCTGAGCTCAAGGGTTTCTAAGCTGAGAACTGCAGAGATGCCCTGGCATTATTCATGCAGTCAAAGAGTCTGTGCTTCACCTAGCTTATGTCTGGGGGTTCTGTGCAAATTCTCTTGGAATCTGCTACGTAGAAAAAAAGAAAAAAAAGTTTGGAAAGCACTGTTCCCTGTCTCCAGATGAAAAAACTGATGCTTGGGGGGGCAGTCGTTTGCCAAAATCCCAGGGCAAGTTAGGAGCAGGCTCTCTCTCTGCCTGAGAGCCCTGGAGGAAGCCCCAGGCACTGCCACCTTCAAAGACGCCCTGTCCAGACCCAGGCTGCAGGGGTGGGGCGTGTTGGACCCTGTCCTGGAGCCAGCCTTGACAACAGCCATGTCCCCTTTAAGCAGAGAGCCGCCCGCTGCAGTGGGTGGACTCGGTGCCCAGCCAGTGGGAGCTGTGAGCTTCCCTCCCACAGCCCCTCCCTGGGGAGGGAAGGGAGGTCCGAGCAGCGTGGCTCCCGAGGGAGTTGGTGGGCAGCAGGGGAGACAATAGCGAACATGCTGTGTGGGCTCAGCCGGGAGACCCCTGGAGAGGCGGGTATGTAATGGGGGGTCTGTGGGCAGAGTGATGGGGCTGAACACATAGGTCCCTCTGGAGCTGCTGCCCAGAGAGAGGGGACTGGATGGCTGAGACCCGGGACTGCCACTCCCTGGAAACCCAGGGCTTGGGGAGGGTGGGGCAGGACACTTGCTAGGGCTGTATGTCTGACCCTGGCCACTGTCCTGCAGTAGGATAGCTCAGCCTCCCCCAGGGCTGTCCGGCACAGGCAGGCAGAACAGGCGGGTCTCGAGGTTCTGAGGGCAGCGCTCAGCCCTGTAGGAGGAAGGCTGGTCCCATCCGGGTGTGAGCAAAGCTTTTTGCCCAATCTCAGGATCTGCACAGCTGCCTGGTGGGAGTGAGTGTCTGACCCAGAGGGGTGAGAGCCCAAGGCCCACAGGCAAGGTGGTGGTGAGGAGTTCCTGTGCCAGCACAGGTGGGCAGGAGGCTGGACCTCAGCAGAAGAAGAAACTCTGGCTTGGGGGTCTGGCTGGTGAGACCCTGGGACTCTGGGAATGTGTGGGATGGGGGATTACAGCTGCCACATTCCTGGGTGTGCTGAGGCTGGGACCCAGAGAGGGACAGACACGATTTTTCCATCTGTCTCTCCAGCCTCAGCCTGGGCTCACCTTATTCCCCCAAAGAGGGAGCTTGCAGCCCGGACCAGAACGTACTGCATTCACTGCCCTGGGGTTGCCTCACTGGTTTCTTCCCACGTTCTTAACATATCTTTGCACAACAGCTCCAAGGGCAGAGACTGTGGTCCCAGTGGACAGAGGAGGAAACCAAGGCTCAGGGAGGGCAGTGGTGGCCGAGCTGTGATTGACACCCAGGTGACTTTTACAGCAGAGCCCCCAACCCTGCTTCTGAGGGCCCAGTGGACTTGGATTCCCACCTCCCTTCCCATGGCAAGGAGCAGAGCCAGGTCACCTCTGGACCTAGCCTTAGCAACCCAGAAAAAATAACACTAATAATCATAATAGCTAGCTGTTGTCGAGAGCTTCCTCTGGGCCAGGCTCTGTTCTAAGCTTTCTGTGCATTTTCTCATTTAATCCTCATAACCACACTGCCACTTGGGTACTGTTATTCTTCCCATTTTACAGTTGGGAAAACTGAGGCAGAGAGATGCTAAGTGACTTGTTCAAGGTTATATAGCCAGAAGTGACAAAGCTGGGATTTGACCCGATGGGCCCACCCCTCCTTGGCAACTGCACTGTAAACGGAGGCTCTGCCTTCTTGGCCTGGGCACATCTGATCTTTCAACCCAAGTCCCAGGTGAGTGGGGTCACCTTGGTCTGCTGTGGTCAGGGCCACAAAGGCAGCAGTGCCCTGGAGACCTTACCTGGGGCACTGCCAGGGAGGTGTCTCCCCCTCCTCATGGGCCTATGACCTCCATCTTGGCCCAGGCTCAGCATCAACTACCTGGGCCTTTGCCCAGTCTCCTCCCTGGCCTCCTGGCCTCCACCCCTTTGCTGCCATGGGAGGAAGCTTGCCAAAACTCAAATCTGCTCAGCTTCTGAGCCTGGCATTCAAGGCCCTTCCTGATATCTCTGACATTTTCTCTCTCTGATGACTTACTTGACCTTTACCCTCACCACCGTGGCCCCCATCCTAGGTCTCCTCCCCAAATCACGGAACCTCATGATCACACTTGCTTCAGTTTGCATCAGCACCAAGGCTCTTCTTTCAAAAAGTATAAAGATGGAGCTTCAGGCACAGTGGGATCCAGATGCCGAATTAACATCATTAGGACTCTGGGTCTCTTCGTAGCTTGCTCTGCTTCACTTTAGTGAGCTTCATTTCCAGGCAGACTGTTTCCTTTCCTTGAGGGTTCCTGGCACCTTCAAACTTAAGGTCAACCAGCTCAGCCATCCCTAAGGAAAGAGAGCCTATTTCCAGTAGTTCCAGCAAATGCCCCAGAAACGGCTGTCATTGGTCCAACTTGTATCACACGCCCACCTCTGATGGATCACTGAGCCTCTGATTGGCCAGGCCTGGTCATGTGGCCTCCCCTGGAGCTGGTGAGGGCAGCCAACAGGTGGCCACTCCATACACCTCCACATTTGGCAGAGAAGACTGCAGCCCTGAGAAGTCAGCCCACTGACAGTGTGCCTCAGTGAGTGTCAGGATTGGAGCTGGGCTCTGTGGACCAGGCAGCCCTGTGTCCTTTCTCTGCTCCTGATGGGCTCTGGGTGGGTCCCTTCTCAGGCCCCACACCCTGGGCATGTCCAGTCTCACTCCAGGGAGTCTTGTTTTCCTGTCACTAACCCCAGAGCTCCGGCAGGAAGGGATTGTGACCTAACTCAGTTGGCTGGGGCTGGGGCACACAGTAGGCCTGAACACAGATTTTGGCAGGAAGTCCCTCTCCATGTTCACGCTCCTGCCTCAAGGACGGGAGGCCTGCTCTGACTCCGCAGCCACAAAGACATGTTTGTTCCGGGCCTGCTAGGTCTGAGCAGGCGCTTGCTGCCATGCTGGGGGCAGGGAAGTCTCAGTGGGTGTGGGTGTGCATGTGTGAAGGTCCCCCTGCTGTGCCCTGGGCTGCCCAGTCCTCTGAGGAGTCCTCACCAGGCCTACCCCTTGGCTCTGAGACTCCTCGGGCAGGCCTGGCCTCCTACTCCACAGCAGGGGCGGTGGCCACGGGGCAATCCTTCGCCTGAGTTTGCATCCTGGCTCTGTCTCTTCCTAGTCTCTGACCTTGAGAAACTCATTCCACCTCTTTGATTCTCATTCTCCTAATCTGTAAATGGGAATTGAATTTTAAAAATATTTGCTGAGCACGTACTACATGCCAGACAATACTGTCTGTGCTGCATGCAGCAGTGAGCGGACAGACAGAAGCCCGGCCCCCTGGAGCTGACATCCAAGTAGAAACAGTCATAGTTAGATGCTGTTGATTGCCCAGAGGACCACGAAGCACGGGGGGAGCGGAGAGGAGGTGTGGAGGTACAGGGTGCATGCGTAACTTCAAACAGGAGGATGGGGAAGGCCTGCCTGAGGAGGTGATATTTCTACAAGTTCCTGAAGGAGCTGAGAGGGGAGTTTTGTGGATGTCTGGGGAAGAGTTTTGTGGGCAGAGGGAGCAGCCGGTGCAAAGGCCCTAGGGGGGTGTGAGTCTGGTGGGCCTCGGGTGGAAAGGACAGATGTGCCCAGGCCAGGAAGGCTTTACCTCCATTTATAGTGCAGTTGCCAAGGTGGGGTGAGCCCATCGGGTCAAATCTCAGCTTTGTCACTTCTGGCTGTGTAACTAGGAACAAGTCACTTGGCATCTCCGTGCCTCAGTTTTCCCAGCTGTAAAATGGGGAGAATAACAGTGCCCAAGTGGCAGTGTGGTTATGAGGATTAAGTGAGAAAATGCACAGTGTGCTGGAGTGGAGCCGGCCAGGGCGAGCATCAGGAGGTGAAGTCCCCTGTGTGGAGGAGGATTGTGGGGGTGGCGGCCTCTCCAGGTGATGCCATGGGTCCTGATAGCCCTGATGCACCCAGCCTGTGAGTGCCTGAACCCTAACTCAGGGGCTCTTGGGGTACTGGAGCTGTCGCCTTCCCAGTGCCCTGATGCTTCTCATTTGAGGTCTGTTGCCCTCCTGTTTGGAGGGAAAGAGCAGAGCTGAGGGTTCAGGACATGGTCTGTTGTGAGGTCAGGGAGCCCTGGGTTCCAGGTGCCTCTGTAGCTCACCAACTCAGTGGCTTCTCTGGGCCTCAGGCTCCCTATCTGTAAACTGGGGACAATGGGTGAGCCTCCCTCCTGTGGTTCTTAGGACAATTAACTGACTTAGCATCCATAAAGTGCTTAGAGCAGGCCTGGCCCAGGGAAGGGCCCAACACTGGGTGCTACTTATTAAAGTTCTGGTTTTTTCCCTTGCAATCCTTGGCAACAAATGAATGAGGCTTCAAATTTTTAAATCTATTGATGCATTTCTTTTTGTCTCCCTTAAAAACGTGCTTCTGCCGAGCTTATCTGATCTTTCTATGCTGCTCTCCCCATGGAAGCTGGGCTTCCTGGGAGGCTTGTCAGCCGTGGGGATTGGAACTGTCATTCAGAGGTCAGCCTGTAACTGGCTTTGAGGCATCTCCATCGAGCCCTTGGCCTGTTCCAGCCCTCAGTGGCCAGGGAGGAATGCCCAAAGGAGCTGGGGCTCTGCCTGGAGCTGAACATCCCTAGGGCTGCAGGCATCACAGCACCTTCCAGGCCTGCATGGATGGGGGAGTAGGCAGGAAGGCGCCCAGAGGGTAGGGTCAGACCCCTTAGGAAGCCAGAAGGCCTGGGCTTCAATCCTGGCTCTGCCACTTGGCCCTGCCCTTTATCATGGGATATCACTTAACCGCTCTGTGCCTCAGTTTCCTCACCTGTAAAATGAGAATCATGATTATACCACCTCAAAGGTGGTGAGGATTAAATGAGATCATGCTTAGGAAGCACAGAAACCGGCACTTAATCACTAGGAGCTGTCGTCATGATTGATCTAGGAAAACTTTTCAACAAGGTGAGGGAAGCAGGCAGGAAGGGAACTGCCATGTTTTATGGTTTCTGTGCACAGTTCCTCCCAGCAACCCATGGGTGGGCACCAGTACCCCCATTTTGCAGAGGAGAAGTCTGAGGCTCTGAGAGAAGTGACTTGTCCCAGATCCGTTAGCCAGTTGGCAGCCGATTTAGAATCAAAGTCCCAAGTTGGACTGACTCCAAAGCCCATGCCTCCCTTCCCACCATATCAACAATCCCCTCCACAGTGGGGCGAGGCTGGACCGTCACTTGGTGGAGGGCTTAGCGCCCATGTCCTCTTCAGCACCCAGGGTCCCTGTGCGCTGGCATGGTCCTGGCTGACAGCCCACTGTCCCTGCAGACCATGCCCTGTTTGCCCCAAGTGGAGCCTCTGGGCCTTTGTTTTCTCAGTGGTCCCTTTTCAGGTGCTGTGTCCTCCCTCCAGGAGGCTCGCAGAACAGGGCAGCAGTCAAAGCCGGCTGACTTTATAGTCCCGCCCACTCCCCTGCGCTTCTTTCCGGCCACCCCACTTAGGCAGGACTCTGGCGAAGGCAGTCTGGCAAGGAGTTGACTTCCTTTTTCCTTTGTCAAAGCTCAATAGTCCCCTGCGGCCCCAGAGAGAGGGAGATAATGAAGGCAAATTAGCCATGATTTCAAGAGAAATAAAATTAAAAAAAGCCCACCCACCCACCCACCCTGGCTGCAGCGTGGGCCTGAGTACCAGGTGTACAGGTCTGAGCTCCAAGCACGTTTCTCCCTCTGTTCCTCCTCCCCTGACTTGCACACCCCACATTTGCTGGGACTGGCTGGCACCACTGCGGAAATGAATTTTCCTCCAAAGCGAGTTCCTACAGGACGATTGACTGAAGGCAAAAGCTCATAATTGCCCATTGCTGGAAGGAGGAGACTGGGAAAAAAAAAAAACATGGATAAAAATATCTCTGTTTTTTATGCACGTTTCCAGCTGAAAATTGGTGGGAAAGATGTTTTTGAAAAGCCTTCATCTCTAAGCATATAATTACCAGGTCCTGGAACAAAAAAGAGAGAGTGGGAGAGCAAGCATGTTCTCTGAGGAGGGGGTCTGAACCCCCAAGGGGTTTTCTATAAATAAAGTAATCCCCTCAACTTTTCAAGCTCTGGCCAGCTGGAGTCAGCCATGGGAGAGACACCCCCATTTTACAGAGGGGGAAATGGCGGCTCGAGTCACGCAACCAATTGGTAATTCTAACCCTATGTTGATTCTTGGTTTGGATGCTGCCTCAGTTCCCCACCATCTGAGGATGTTCGTGAAAGGGAAACCCTATGTCCCCTTTGAACGGGCATCAGCAATCACTGCAGCATTCCTTCCGGGCACCTTTCTGACTATGCCAGGGGATCTTGGCTGCTCAGAAGCCTCTTATCTGGCAACTCGCCTATCAAGAATGACTTCTTGACTTCCACAAGAGGCCACCAAGGGCACACCCTGAGATGCACATGCATTCCCTAGGGAAGTCTCTCGAGACCTCGCCTGCTGCCCACTGACTCTTTGCGCACAGTAGTATGATTTGTTTTGCAGCACACAGTCAAGTCTCTGACAGCTGGGAAAAGAGATGGCTCACAGCCTGAACCCCAAACCAGCCAAAAATTGTAGCAGGAAGGGAGTTGCGGCCACTCAGTGTCGAGACCAGCAGACTCTTGCACCTCTGCTGTCCCTAAGGTGTCATTGTAATCCAGTTTGGCACCTGGTAGTGCACTGGAGCAAAATCTGAATATTGGGCTGAGGAAAGGGAAGAGAGGCAGTGTCAGAGACAAACTTGGAGGGCACCACAGAGACCCAGGGCATGGGTCCTCCCCTTCGCCAACCAACATTGGGCACCCTGTGCTTCAGCATCCAGCTTTTGGGGGTGCCATTGTTCCTCCGTCTGAATTTCCGACTTGTTTTTACAATTAGAGCTCACAGCTCCACATCCACTCTGGGATTCCACTGCTCTGAATTTGGTGAACTTGGATTTTGGCTTCCTTATCCTTTCCTTAAGAGATAATCCTTCTCTCTCCCCCACTTTCCTCTTAGGGTTCATAAACCTGGAGCTAGCAAGCTTATCTCTGGTCTTCCCAAGACAGCTAGAGAGAGAGAGGGATTTTCCAGGGACAGAATCTAATCTGCACAGGATAAGACATATTTTAATTCCAGAATTGCCCTCATGAAATACCAGAGACGTTCACTGTCACACAGTTGATAGAACCCAGTCTTTTTGATTTTATTAGCTCGGAAACATCTTGTTGAATCCAAATGAAGTGCGTATTAGGAAACCGTAATGGGAGGCATTATACTTAATGGGGTGTTGCCTGAATTCTTGGCGGCTGATGTGAACTATAGGTGGAAGGGGGATGAGCGGAGCTGCTGAGGACCCAACCCCAGGGGACCTGGAAATGATTCCTGGCTTAACTGCTATTTGATTTGTTATTTATCGGCTGCTGGCAAGCAAAGAGAGCCCAGCCCTGGTCTGGCGGAGCACAGTAGTTGGCGACCGGGACCTTTCTCAGCGGTTACAGCTGCAGGTGGGAACGCTCTCAGGCTTCCGTAGGCCCAAGTTGAGGAGAAACACTGACTCAGGCTGAGCCCCGCCCTCAACTCAGCAGGATCCGGCCCGGAACCAGGCTGAGCCCCGCCCTCAACTCAGCAGGATCCGGCTAGGAACCAGGTTGAGCCCCACGTCTGACTCAGGCTGAGCCCCACGTCTGACTCAGGCTGAGCCTCGCCCTTAACTCAGGCTGAGCCCAGCCCTTAAATCCGGCTGAGCCCCGCCCTTAACTCAGGCTGAGCCCCGCCCTTAACTCAGGCTGAGCCCCGCCCTCAACTCAGCCTGAGCCCCGCCCTTAACTCAGGCTGAGCCTGCCCCAGACCCAGGTTGAGCCCCTACCCTAAAGCAGGTTGAGCCCCGCCCCTGACCCAGGTTGAGTCCCCTCCTGACTATAGAGCAATGGTTCTCAATTGGGGGCGATATGGTTCCCCTAGAGAACATTTGGCAGTGTTTGGAGTCATTTTTGTTGGTCACAGATGCTCCTGGCATCTGGTGGTTAGAGGCCAGGGATGCTGCTCAGCTTCCTGCAATGCAGAAGAGAAGCCCCCACCGCAAGGAGTCATCTGGCAAAAAAACACCCATAGTGCTAAGGCTGAGAAACCTCCCGTAGACTGAGCCCTGTTCCCGGTTCTGGCTGATCCCCCACCCTGGCCCAGGCTGAGTCCTGACCTTGACTCAGGCCACTCATACCCTGACTGACCCAGCCAACCCTGGCTGAACCCTAATCAGACGCTCCCTTCATGAAAAAGACCTGGCTGGAGCAGAGTAGGGGAAGTGGCTCTGCCACCTGCGGAGACTGAACCTTCTCCCTTCCTTTCTCCCGCTGCCACTGAGAATGGGAGGGCGCGTGGGCCGCTGGGTCAGGTCTCACTTTCCATGGGTGTGAGGTGGAGGAGGAGAGCGAAGTTCCCACAGCTGGCGAATGGCAGAGCTAGGATCTCTACTCAGGCCTGACTGACCCCCGAGCCTCTTCTGCTAACACTAGGCTAAGCTGGAGCCGCAGAGGTTGGGGTGGCAGGAGAGCCCTTCTTCAAGGGCAGGCGCGGGCATGTGCAGGCTCAGGCGAGGCCTGAGGAAGGAGCAGAAGGTGCCTGGGAGGGCTGAGCCCTGAGACAGCGCAGGGAGCCCACCAGCTTGATGATGCGTCCCTTCTCTTTTTGGCACCTGCTCTTGCCCGTGTCAGCCCAGTACTGAGAAAGGAGACTTAGATGAGGAATATGAAAAAAATAACCCGGTCGATGGGGCCTCGAGCACAGGGTAGAATACGCAAACAGGCCTGGGGTCTGGTTCCAGCTCTTGGTAGACGCTGCTTTGGCCAAAGACCTCCCTTTTCTGAGCCTGTTTCCTCATCTGTCAAATGGGTGTGATTGCAGCACCTACCTCCTCCCAAGACCACGGTGAGAAGTGAATGAGGTGGAATGAGATAATGTGGTGGTGTGCACAGGGCGTGGCTGCTGCAGGATCTGTGAGTTTCCTTCCCCTGTCTGTCAGCACATAGAGGAGAAACCAGAACACGTCCCATCAGGCCGAACCCCGCCCTTAACTCAGGCAGAGCCCCGCAAAATGAGGTATGTGCAAAACGAGGGATGCCGCAGGGAGGCTGGGGCCCAGCAGGTGACCAGACAACCTTCCAGCTTCCAACTCCTTTGAAATGCTCAGGTGCAGTCACGGGAAAGTAAGGAAAACCTCGGGCATCAGAAATGAAGTGAATGAGACTATCAAGCAGATAAGGATGGTCTGTGTAATCAGCCCATCAACTTTGTAAGGAAGGTCTGGCCAGTCCAATAGGGCAAATAAGAAAAATGAAAGGCATAAAGTTTAGAAAGTAAGAAATCAAACTGTCATTTTCACAGATGATATGATTATGTATATAGAAAATCCAAAATAATGTATGGCTAAACTTAGAATTAATACGTGAATTTAAAAGTTCAGAATATGTGCTTGCTTAGGCAGCACAGATACTAAAATTGGAATGATACAGAGAAGATTAGCATGGCCTCTATACAAGAATGACACATAGATTTGTGAAGTGTTCCATATTTTTACAAAAAAAATAGAATGAATAAGACCTAGTATTTGATAGCACACTAGGGTGATGATAGTCAATAATAATGTAATTGTACATTTAAAAATAACTAAAAGGGTTTAATTGGATTGCTTGTAACACAAAGGATAAATGCTTGAGGTGGTGGATACCCCATTTACTTTGACGTGATTATTAGGCAGTGAATACCTGTATCAAAATATCTCATCTACCCCATAAATATATACGCCTACTACATACCCACGAGAATTAAAAATACATTTTTTAAGCTCAGAATATAAAATGAACTGTATATTTATACACCAGGAACAAATAATTAGAAAATGAAATTTGAAAAACAATCTACTTTCCTTACCTTTAACACACTTTAGATGCCTAGGAATACATTTAATGAAAGTGGTGTAAGACTTTTTCTCATACAAGTATACACAGTGTTCTTAGGAGAAATTAAAGACAAAATGAATGGAGGAGTATACTGTGATCATTGACTGGAAGATTCAATATTGTCTCCCAAAGAAAAAGACATCAATTCTCCACAAATGGGCCTATAAATTCAATGCATTTCCACTTAAAAAATGAGGAGAAATGGAAAACGAGCAGGATGAGTGCAGGTGATGCTGGGGCTTCTCTACTGGGGTGGCAGCAGGAATGGGGGGAATGTTTGTGCGTCTGGTCTGGTAGCCGAAGGCTTGGGTTTTAATGGCTCAGAGGTACAGGAAAAGATACCTTGTACTTTCCCAAGTTGGTACTGAGACCCCAGCATAAAGCCAGGACCTTTGAAGAGATCTACCCTCAGTGAAAGGGGGACTTAGAAAATATTCACCCATCTGTCAGGGAGCTAAAACAAAAGCTTATGTGTCTCAACTCAGCCTCCAGTGGTCTCCTTTGAGGATTTGTGATCTAAGATGTGCCCCTTGTTTCTGGTGAACGTTAGAATTTTTAATACCACCATGGTTCTGGAATCTTTGAGCCAAGATCGGTATTTAGAATACCATGGGGGTATTGTAAATTCTAACGAGTGTTGTAAATACCCATAATCATTGGTATCAGGGTAATGATACCTTGGCAAGCCCCCAGGGGAAGGAATGGAAAATTCTCTCTGGACTCTGGAGCCCTACAACCAGGCTGAATAGAATTCCCACAGTTGAAGCCCCACTAAAGATGAGCTCACAATCCAACAATTACCAACCACACGAGGAAACAGTCTACTGTAAGGGAGAGTCATCAGACACCCAGGCGAAAGAAATACCTCCCAAGAATTTGAGAAAATGGAAAAATAGAATAACAGATGAATGTTCAAAAGATTTAAAATTATTAGAAACATAAGGAGCAACAGAAAAAGAACAAAATATAAAAACAGAACAAATATATAAGCAAAATAATCAAAACTTTCAAGAGCCATAAATGTACTGTTGGAATTAAAATTTGGAATGGGTATTAGACTAATAATTATGGTATTACTTTGTAAGGTGGGATATAGTACTTTTGTTATATAAGAAATAGGTTCCTATTTAGAAATGCATATTGAAATACTTAAAGGTGAAATTGCATTATGCCCAGGATTTGTTTTAAAATATTTCAGCATAGATAAAAATAAATGGATTAAATATGGCAAAGTGTTAATGATTGTTAAAACTACCCATTACGTAAATCCAATTCATTATACAAGTGTTTTTCAAACTTTAGTGTGACACAGTCACCTAGAAGGCTTTTCGAAGCACACATTATTACATCTGACAAAGGATTTGTATCCAGAATATATGAAAATTCAGTAACAAGGAAACAAACAACCCAACTTAAAAATGGGCAAAAGCTTTGGCACTTCCTCAAAGAAGATATAGATGAATGGCAAGTTAAAAAAAAGTGCCCAACCTCATTAGTTGTTACACAAATGCAAATTAAAATCACAGTAAGATACCTCTGCACATGTATTAGCATGACTAATTTTTTTTTTTTTTAATTGGGAGACAGGGTTTTGCTGTGTTGCCCAGGCTGGTCTTGAATTCCTGGGCTCAAGCGATCCTCCTACCCTGGCCTCCCAAAGTTTTGGGGTTATAGGTATGAGCCAATGTGCCCAGCCTAAATTTTTTTGTTTAAACCCTAACTGATATTACCAAGTGCTGATGAGGATGCAGAGCGACTGAAACTCTTTTACATTGTTGATCGGGTGCAAAATGGCACAGCCACTTTGAAACAGTTTGGCAGTTTCTTATACATTTAACCATATTCTTGCCATACCACCTAGCGATGCCATTCCTGGATGAAACAGAAGCTTATGTTCAAACAAAAACCTGTATGCAAATGTTTATTAAGGCTTTATTCAAAATCACCAAAAACTGGAAACAATAGCAATGTCTTTCAACAGATCAATAGCTAAACAACTGGTACATCCATTCGATGCTACCCAAGTTGTCCGTTAAAAGACACAAACTTGGCCGGGCGCGGTGGCTCAAGCCTGTAATCCCAGCACTTTGGGAGGCCGAGACAGGCGGATCACAAGGTCAGGAGATCGAGACCATCCTGGCTAACACAGTGAAACCCCGTCTCTACTAAAAAAAAATACAAAAAACTAGCCGGGCGAGGTGGCAGGCACCTGTAGTCCCAGCTACTTGGGAGGCTGAGGCAGGAGAATGGCGTAAACCCAGGAGGCGGAGCTTGCAGTGAGCTGAGATCCGGCCACTGCACTCCAGCCTGGGCGACGGAGCGAGACTCCGTCTCAACAAAACAAAACAAAACAAAAAAAGACGCAAACTTCTGATACACACGACACTATGGCTGAATCTCAAATGATTATGCTAAATTTAAGAAACTGGACTCAAAAACATACATACTGAGTGATTCCACTTACATGACATTCTGGAGAAGACAAAATGATAGAGACTGAAAACAGATAAGTGCTTGTGGGGAACAAAGGATGGCTCAGGGACTGACTACAGTGGAACATCAAGGGAGAATTTCGGGGGCCTATAGAAATGCTCTAAAACTTGGTTGTGGTGGTGGTCAGGAGACATTTTCCAAAGTGCATCAACATGCTCACCACAAAGAGTAAATTTTACTATATTTAAATTTTTATTTATTTTTATTTTTTATTTTTTGAGATGAAGTCTCACTCTGTCACCCAAACTGGAGTGATGTAGCACGGTCTCAGTTCACTGCAACCTCCGCCTCCCGGGTTCAAGCGATTCTCCTGCCTCAGCCTCCCAAGTAGCTAGGATTACAGGCGTCCACCACCATGCCCTGCTAATTTTTTTTTTTTTTTTTTTGAGACGGAGTCTTGCTCTGTTGCCCAGGCTGAAGTGCAGTGGCCGGATCTCAGCTCACTGCAAGCTCCGCCTCCCGGGTTCACGCCATTCTCCTGCCTCAGCCTCCCAAGTAGCTGGGACTACAGGCGCCCGCCACCTCGCCCGGCTAGTGTTTTGTATTTTTTTTTTTAGTAGAGACGGGGTTTCACTGTGTTAGCCAGGATGGTCTCGATCTCCTAACCTTGCGATCCGCCCATCTCGGCCTCCCAAAGTGCTGGGATTACAGGCTTGAGCCACCGCGCCCGGCCATGCCCCGCTAATTTTTGTAATTTCAGTAGAGATGGGGTTTTGCCATGTTGGCCAGGTTGGTCTCGAACTCCTGACCTCAGGTGATCCGCCCACCTCGACCTCCCAAAGTGCTGGGATTATGGATATGAGCCACCGTCCCCTAGTCTAAATGTTAAAAAGTGGAGACAAATATAAGTTAGACTAATATACTAATATACACACACTTACAGATTCCTGGAGCCCACCCCCAGAGTGTTTGCTTTTTCAGGTCCTAGTTGGGACCAAGAATTTTCCTTTCTTACTTCCCTTTCCTTCCTCCTTCCCTCCCTCTTCCCTCCCCTCCCTCCCCTCCCCTCCCCTTGCTTTCCTTCTTCCTTTCCTTTCCTTCTTCGTTTCCTTTCCTTCTTCCTTTCTTCCTTTCTGCCTTTCCTTTTCTTTCCTTCTTCCTTTTCTTTCCTTTCCTTTCCAAGTAATTAGAAAATGAAATTTGAAAAACAATCCAATTTCTGTAGCTTTAACACACTTTAAATGCCTAGGAAAGGCAATGCCTTGGAAAGGAAATGCCTTGCCTTGCCTTGCTTTGCCTTCCCTTCCCTTCCCTTCCCTTCCCTTCCCTTCCCTTCCCTTCCCTTCTTCCCTTCCTTCTTTCTCTCCCTCTCTTTCTCTCTCTTCTGTCTCTGTCTTTCTCTCTTTTTGAGACAGAGTGAGGGTCTCACTCTGTCACTGGAATGCAGTGGCACAATCACAGCTCACTGTAGTCTCGACCTCCCAAACTCAAGTGATAGCCCCACCTCAGCCTCCCGAGTAGCTGGGTCTGCAGGCACGTACCACCATGCCCGGCCAATTTTTGCATTTTTGTAGAGATGGGGTTTTACTATGTTGCCAAGGCTGGTCTTGAACCCCAGGGTTCAAGTGATCCACCTGCCTCAGCCTCCCAAAGTGTTGAGATTACAGGCATGAGCCACTGTGGCCAGCGAAGAATTTACATTTCTGACAAGTTCCCCGGTGCCGTGGGCCTGGGGACCACATTTTGAGAATCTCTGCATCATACTGTCCTACCTTCTATATGTTTGAAATATATGAAAGATTTTCTACTAACTTAAAAGAAGCAAAAAAGGCAGATTTCATTGCAGATTAGACGTATCTTGGAGAGATAAAGAAGACATGGAAAGTATGAGAGAAGGGTGGATGTGGGTCATGGAGAATAAAATGGGAAGTCCTGAAGTACATCTATTAAGCTTTTAAAAAGAGAGAGAGCTGATGGAAACAATATTTGAGGAAACACGAGGGAGCACTTTCTCGAATTAGAGTGAAGGAGGACAGACTTATCTCAGGCTGCCTAGAACACTTGAGAATGTGATTCGTAAACTGTAAAGTGCGGTCCTCATGAGGAAGCATTAATCTGGTCCACCCAAGATTGAGTTTCCTCTCTGTCAGAGCTGTCTCACATGAGCTGCGGTGCCTGCATGTGAGAGAGCTGCCCGTCCCAGCAGGTATGTAAGCACAGCCCTGGGTAGTAGAGTCAGCAGAACTGGGTTCTAATGCAGATTGCACAACTCTCCAGCTGTGTGACTATGGGCATGAGTTGGCCTTCTCTGAGCCTCAGCTTCCTTATCTGTACAGTGGAATAATCTGATCCATGGTAACACCATTCACAGGGTTGTTGAGACAGTGAACCACAGAATGGCTGTGAAGCTCCCAATGTATAGTGTAGTGCTCAGAGAATGTTATTCAGCCCCAAGAGCAGGGGCCAGGCTTTCTTTGGGAGGAGCAGCCCTGATGATTCTCCAGCAGAGAATCAGGTGGAGCTGGTGGCAGGAGGGAACCCATCTTACAGGCCACGTCCACGGAGTAGAAAATAACCAAAGCAGAGGAGGTCTGCAGGCATGGAAATGAAAGTGGAACTCGGCCTTTCCCTCTTTCTCCCCTGCAGACGATGGGCCCTACTCCAAAGGAGGCAAGGACGCAGGAGGGGCTGACGTTTCCCTGGCATGCCGCAGACAGAGCATTCCAGGTAATGAGGCTTCCCTCATTCCCTCTTTTTCTGCCCTGAAGGCACAGAGAGCCCTAGGTGGGGGTCAGACGGCAACGGCTTTGCCACTAACTTGCTCTGTGACCTTAGACCAGCCAGTTAACCTGTCTGATTCTCCTCTGTAAAAAGGAGATGATCATCACCCAGGTCTATGTAGCAGAGTGCCCTACTAACCAGGTGCTTGCCTCACTTGTCTTGGAGCTGGGGGCCTGGGGTGGCCCCAGCTGCCCACTCAAGCCCCCATCCCCATCTGTCGTCAGAGGAGTTCCGAGGGATTACTGTGGTGGAGTTGATCAAGAAGGAAGGCAGCACACTGGGCCTGACTATCTCCGGTGGCACCGACAAGGATGGAAAGCCCAGGGTCTCCAACCTGAGACCTGGGGGACTTGCGGCCAGGTGAGAAGTGGGCTTGGCATGGCAGCAGGAGGTGGGTGCAGAGGCAGTGATGGGACCCCAGGGTCAGTGGAAAATGTACTGAAGGCCTTATGCAAAGCAATCAAGCAGCTGTTTCCAGGAGCACCCATCAGCTTGGTGTCTGCAGAGGGAAGGCCTCCAATGGAGGCTGTAATTCTAGACCCTGGCTTCTCTTTTCTTTTACACCGGGGCTTGGCCATAGCACCCCACAGTCACCAGGCCATATCTGCCCTCCAGGCCCTTGCATATGCAATCCTCTATGTCCAAAAGCCTGTTCCCCACAGCATCCTTCTGGCACACTCCTCTTTACCCCTCCACACTCAGCACAGAGGTCACTGCCTCCAGGAAGCCCTCCCTGACCCCAGGCCAAGGCAGCTGTGCTGCTCTGTTCCTGAAGCCCCACATACACATTTCTGCACACATTGTCCTGATTTCCCCTGTCATTTGCCCCTGTGGCTCCCTTGGACCAGGAGGCCTGGGAGTTAGCCTCTCAGTCACTGCATCCCTGGGCCTCGCACAAGACAGGTGCAGATAAATGTCCAATTGAACAAAAGGAAGGTTGGTGGCGAAAAGCCAGGAGGAGCGTTAGGGAATAGCAAAGGATGTAATGATCTGGCCACTCTGCAGGCTCATCTGAGACACCCCTGCACAAGGAAAAGCAGGCAGACCAGTGTAGAGGGAAAACCTGGGATCTGGGCATCAGGCTCTGCACTCTTTTACTTGCTGTGTGACCTTGGACAAGTGTCTGACCTCTTTGAGCCTCAGCTTTCCCGTTTGTGAAATGACGATCCAGTGATCATAAAGATTCCAGAGGAGGGTGGGTGTGAATGCCAGGACTGCATGTGCCAGCACCTATTACCATGCGTGCCCTGGCCTTCCTGCTCCAGGAGTGATCTGCTGAACGTTGGTGACTATATTCGGTCTGTGAATGGGATCCACCTGACCAGGCTCCGCCACGATGAGATCATCACCCTGCTCAAGAATGTGGGCGAGCGCGTGGTGCTGGAGGTGGAGTATGAGCTGCCCCCGCCCGGTGGGTGCCCTTGGACGGGGAACTTTCTCCACTGCCTTGGTCGCGGGTGGACACGGCTACCTCCCCACCAGGGCCTGGGTGGTGGGGATCGTACCAGATGGAGTGGGTGGAACCTGGAGACTGGCCACAAGCATCCATACCTCACCTAGGGGCTGAGCCTACGACCGCAGTATGCTGTCACTAGGAGGTGGTGGGACTCTATAGCCAATGTCATTTTACATATTTAGTTTCCAGATGCTTTTCCTTTAGCGGGGAAGGTTTTGGAAGCATTAGCTGAATAAGTTGTTCCCTGGCCTACCACACCCACACTCCACTGCCCTGCACTAAGTAGCAGCGGTGTAGGGTTTCACCTAGCTTGAGATTTTCAAAGTTGGTCTAAAGTCATGAATTTTGAGTAACTGTCTGGAATTCAACCCTGGCCTGAGCCTACCAGCCATGGACTCAAGCCTGAGTTCTGCCGTCATCTCTGTGAGCATGGGCAGGCCCTTTCCTCTCTGTCAGTGGTGGGCTAAGTGGGATTAGGGGAGAGGGTCTCCCTAAGCCTCACTTATTCGACCTGTAAAATGGGCAAGGGTTTATCCTCCCTGTAATCTCTGTGACTGATCACCCAGTCCTCCTGGAATGAGCTTTGGGCACATCTGCTGGCCTGAAGATGCAACTGAGGGACTCAAAGGAGTCCTCCATTTCTCCCCAGCTCCTGAGAATAACCCAAGGATCATTTCAAAGACAGTGGACGTCTCCCTCTACAAGGAGGGCAATAGCTTTGGCTTTGTCCTTAGAGGTCAGTGAAAGAATTGCCCTTGGGATTGGGGCAGCAAGAAAGAGGCTAATACTAATTCCATGTGTGCACTGTTTTGCTTTGAATGTAATTTATGCATATCTCAGTTCTGACTTTAAGGAACACAGGACCGTTAAGGTAAGTATTCAATGGGAAAATTTGCCAAGCAATGAAGTATGCTTGGCTGGGGAGAGTGAGAGGAGACAGTTGTACTGGAAAATGATGGTGAAAGCTGCTACAGAGATTGAGAACAAAGTTTGGAGCTTCCTAGAGATCAGGGAAAAGGGGAAATAAGGTGAGGTCACAGAAGGGAGGCAAGCCATTTAACAGAGAGAGGACTTTGGTCATGTTACCCACCCCGTGTACCATCTCTTGGGAGGGGGTATTTATTGTTGGTGTCTCATAAGAGGGTCCATGAATAGCAAGGACAAGGTCCTCAAACAGGTTTTACTGAAGGAGCCTGCTCAGGGGCTGTGTGGGGGCCTCTGGATGGGAAGGGGTGGGTGAATGATTCCTGCTTCTTGTCAAATTCTGTCCAGGAGGTGCCCATGAAGATGGGCACAAGTCCCGCCCGCTTGTCCTGACCTACGTGCGGCCCGGTGGCCCTGCTGACAGGTGAGCTGAGGCAGAAGAAATCCACACACTGCATTGACCTGCCCCAACTCCCCTGCAAAGAGCGTGGAGCGGAGTCACCATGCCTGTTCCCCAGATGAAGAGACTGAGGCCCTGAGGGAGCACTCCCTGCCTAGTGTGATTCAGGGAGTTGCTGGTGGAGCCAGGATGTAACCCCAAATGAAGGAAACCTCAACCCCTTTCTTCTCCAGCATCCTGCTGTCTCGGGGGCTGGGGTGTTTGGAGAGGGGCAGCCTTGGTGTCGTTCTTCCCTTTCCTGCTCCTTAGTTTTCCCGTCTATGGAATGGTCCCTAAGAGTTGCTATGAGAGATTTGGAGGCACACTGATTGGTCACTGCTGTAGCTGTCTGTGACTCAGTCTCCTGGGTCCTGGCTGATCGACCCAGCTCGGCCCCGCCTGCGCCCAGCCCGGAAGGACCAGGAGGAGAGAATATGGGGAAAGAACATGTCCAGTTCCCAGTCCCTGATCCCCTGGCCTCCCCAGTGGGAGATTCCTGGCCATTTTAAGAGAAGCCTGGAACGGCCTTGTCAGAAATCTAAATCTGTCCTTGGGACAGGGCCCTGTGATGAGCTATTCATAGAACCCCCCAGAATAGCTTTGGCCACCTGTTGGGAGAGGCGTTCCAGGCTGGGGATGTGACCCAAACTGAGGTGAACGCTGCTAGGGCCCCTCCCCTGGCCCCTGCTGAGTTATTTCCCAGGCGCGGGTTGTCATCAGGCCAGAATCACTGCTGAGAAACCAGGATGAGGGTGGAGCAATGGGAAGGGACCAGGATGGCTCAGACTAGCCCCCAGTGCTGTGTGGCATGGGCGCAGCTCACACCCTCTCTGGGCCCTGGTGCTCTCATTTGCCCCTGAGGCAAGAGTTGGGGGCAGCACTTGAAGGGCACCCCCAGCTCAGACATTTCAGGGTTCTGCACTGAGTCTGTGAATTACTACACACCCAGAGGAGTGGCAGGCGGCAGAGGCGCCCCATCCTGTCTTCATCCCCCCTTGCTTTATGCAGCTCCCCACCCCTGGGGTGGCTCATTCCTTCACTCACTCATGCACCCCTTCACCCGTCCCCTCCTCTCCTTCCTCCTCCACCCACTCTCTGCTTCCTTCATCCTCCACGCCCCCCTTCCCAGCGCCCTCCCAGACAGGCTGTGCCCAGTGCTGCTGCCGGGCCAGGCTGGTGACCGGCCCTTCCCTGCAGGGAGGGCTCCCTGAAGGTGGGCGACAGGCTGCTCAGCGTCGATGGAATCCCGCTGCACGGGGCCAGCCATGCCACCGCCCTGGCCACCCTGCGGCAGTGCAGCCACGAGGCACTCTTTCAGGTGGAGTATGATGTGGCCACCCCTGGTGAGTTGGGGGCCTGAGTGTATGGGTTGAGGCAGAAGGAGGCCTGGGATGGGGGGAGGCGGCAGTGGCCATGGATCTTTACCACTGCAAAGGCTGCATGACCTTGGGACAGTCACAGCCTCTCTGGGCAATAAATAGTATGTGCTAGGCATCGGTTGATGCGCTGGGGATGCAGTCTAGAACAACGGAATTGAGGTCTCTGTTCTCACGGAGCTGGCATTCTGGTGGGGAGAGGACAGTATGCAGAACAGAGAAGATATGGTGTATGTCAGTTGGCAATAAGTGCTGCGGAAAAAAGAGAAGAGGCAGGGGAGAGAGGTGGGACAGGCTGGGGGATGGTCTCTAAGTGGGGGAGTGAGGGAATGGGTGAGGCAGGGAATGTCCAGGAACAGCATTCCGGGAGGGCGGAACAGTAAGTGCAAAGGCCCTGAGGCAGGAGCATGGCCGGAATGGTTGGTCACAGTGAGGAGGCTGCCGTGGTTGGCACAGGTGAGTGAAAGGAGGTGAGGGCAGAGCGGGGTGAGGTGGAAGCTGGGAGGCCATAGGAAGCGGCAGCAGCTGTCCAAGCGAGAGCTAACGGACTGAACCAGGCTGGTGGCTAAGGAGGGAGAAGACATGGGATTCAAGAATATGATGATGGTCCAGCTGGCCTGATCTGCTGAGATTTGGACATGGGAGGTGGGGGCAAGGGCAGGAGCTAAGGGTGCGGCCAAAGTTTCAATTTCCAGCCACTGGGTGTGTTAATGGAGGTGCCATTTTCTGAGATGGGATTGTAGTGAACATTACAGTTTAGTGCTGGTATACCGCAGGCTCTTAATAAACTCAGGCAAATTCATATCACCCAACAAAGCCCTGGGATCACAGCCCCTCAGACCTGAGCTCCTACCCCTCCTCCACTGCTATCTTGTCTGTCAAATTGATATAACACTTGGTAGAAGATAAAAGAACAAAGAAAAAAAGAATTAAAAAATTATGTTAATCGAATGGGTTTAACAGTTTCTTCCAGGCACAAGGGTTAAATCAAGATAGTAGAGTGAGGCTGGGGAGGAAAGTGCTTGATATTTGCGTTTCAGACTTTTTTTCTCCGTCATGCCAGACACGGTGGCTAATGCTTCAGGACCCTTGATGGTGGAAATAGTCAAGACACCAGGGTCTGCCCTGGGGATCTCGCTCACCACCACCTCCCTCCGGAACAAGTCAGTCATCACCATTGACCGCATCAAGCCAGCCAGCGTGGTGGACAGGTAAGGCACACCTTGGGTACCGCCACCATGGAGGTGTGTACAGGGGAGAGGCGGCCCAGAACTTTGTCTGGCCTGGATCAGCCTCCACCTTTGCTCCCCTGCCCGACCAGGAGCGGAGCCCTGCACCCTGGAGACCACATCCTGTCCATCGATGGCACCAGCACGGAACACTGCTCGCTGCTCGAGGCCACCAAGCTCCTGGCCAGCGTGTCGGAGAAGGTGCGGCTGGAGATCCTGCCTGTGCCCCAGAGTCAGCGGCCACTGAGGCCCTCAGAGGCAGGTGGGTCCCCTCAGCAGATCTCAGGGCCCAAACCTGGGCAGTCATGAGACCTGAGAGGCCCAGGACCAGAGCCCTGGGCAGGCTGGGAGGAGCGGGCTAAAATGTACTAGGACAAATCTTCATTTGCACAGGGAAGCTCAAAACTATCAAGAGCAGCCACTGAGGGTAGGAAGGTGGGGCAGAGAAACAACTTAAAGGTTTGAATTGAGCCTGCTGGCATAGATGCTCCCAAAGCTGGTTTCATCACAGGTTGCATTAATAGGAGTATAAGGGCTAGAATGAGGGAGGGAACAGTCCTGTGCTCTCTGCTACTCAGAGCTTAGATCCTGGGCTCTTCTCAAGGACCCTCAGCAGGTCCAGAGGAGGCAGCTGGGAAGGTAGAGAGGGCCTGGAGTTTCTCCTGTGAACTGTCAGGGTCTCCCAGCTATGAACAGGGAGCTGGGTGCTGGGCATTTCCAAGAGCAGAGGAAGTGGCTGGTCTGAGGGTCCAGAGGGCACAGCTGCGGCCAGGGGCAGGGTGGAGGGTGGCCACAGAGGGGCAGCTTTCAGCTCAGAGCAGGAAAGCACCTCCAGCAGACCAAACCTTGGGCCTTGAGTGCAAGTCCCATCTTTGCTCCCAGCAGCTGGACAACTGCCTTTCCCTCTCTGGGTCCCAGTTACCTCAGCCATAAAAAGGAGGGAGGACTGCTAATGCACAGACATGGGGGAGGCTGAAGGAGATAAAGGACAGGGCACCGCCCAGGCCTATAAATCCTAGCCCTAAGGGCAGAGCTGGAGGGTGAGGAAGGAGTCTGTCCACCCCACCCTTTGCAAACCCCATCTTCTGGAAGAGAATGGAATCCCCCACATCTGATTGGGAGGACAGTCCTTGGGGAGAGTCCATCTCCATGGTCTCTGCCAGCTTCTGAAGAAGCCGCACTGAACCACAGTCCAGGGGCTGATCAGGGCGACATTAGGGCTTGGAACAGTGTCATTCATTCTCGTACCGTTTATCGAGCATCTGCGGTGTGCCAGGTTTGATGCTGCGGCCTGCATGCCTCGTTTCTTCCTCGTGACACATCTGTCCTCCCACTTCACAGGGAAAGCTGAGGTAGCATTGCAAAGCTACGCATCTGCTTACAACCCCTTGACTCTCACTAACTGAGCTTCTACTAAATGCCAGGCACTGCTCCAAGCACGTTATATTATTAACTCATTCTAATCTTCCCCAT
This sequence comes from Macaca mulatta, assembly GCF_049350105.2. Classification (NCBI taxonomy): domain Eukaryota; kingdom Metazoa; phylum Chordata; class Mammalia; order Primates; family Cercopithecidae; genus Macaca; species Macaca mulatta. The sequence continues at coordinate 153,324,932 of NC_133407.1, read as the reverse complement.
TACCCTAGGAGGTGGCCACTCTCTTTGTCCCATTTTACAGGTATAACACTGAGGCACAGACAGGCCAAGTGACTCCTCCAGGTCCCACAGTTGGTCAGTGACAGAGCTGGGATTTGACCTAGGCAACTGACTCCAGAGTGGGCCAAGCCCTGGGGAGGGGTCTGTGGAGATGTGGCTCAAGGAGACAGAATCAATTGGCTGAGACTGTTGAGTCCTCACCTGTCCATCAGTGCAAGAGGAGAGCTGGCCTGGGGCAGTCTGGGAAGAGGTGTTGTATGGTGGTCAGTTTGGAGGATCAGGTGGAGGAAGCAGGGTCTCCTAGGGGGTCGGGGCGGGGGTGTTCCCTGGGAACTTGGAGCAGAAGTGCAAAGAATTCACTGTGGATAAGGCTGGGAAGGGTTGCAGCCTGGGAACGGGGAGCAGCCTCAGCCCGTGGTGCACTTCAGCCTTGGCCAACCCAGCAGGGAGCCCTGGAGCAAAGGCAGTCCTGGAGAGTCCAGTGTGGGGCAGAAATAGCCAGGCCCTAGTGCCCCTGGCGCTCAGCCACTGGCCGAGGCTGTCTGGGCTGTGGAGCCACTGCATATCCCCAGAGTGCTGCAGCTGGACACTGTCTGCCAGCTGCACTCCTCACCAGTTTTTCTTGGAGAAACTTCATGGGCAGCACTCATAGCTGTAAACCTCTCTGGCTCCAGGGCAGGATGCCTGTGTTCAAATCTCTGCTCCACAACCTCCCAGCAGTGGGCCTCGGCCTGGCCTCCTTTCCCTCTCCTGTCCCTGCCTCTCAGGCTGCCACGTGGCAGCAGCTGCACTCTGAACACAGTGCCCAGCACATCATAGGCGTCTGGGACACGTGAGCAGATTACTAAGTGCCTTGCCTGGCTCAGGGGAAGCGCGAGGATCTTCTGGTTCCTGCTTTCCTGGCTTCCTAGTGCCCTCAGCCACTAACACCTGCACCTCTCTTTCCTCTTTCTCCGCTGGCTACAGTGAAAGTGCAGAGGAGTGAGCAGCTGCACCGCTGGGACCCCTGCGTGCCCTCCTGCCACAGCCCCCGGCCCGGCCACTGCAGGATGCCCACCTGGGCCACACCTGCTGGCCAGGACCAAAGTCGATGTAATGTGCCTGCCCTGCTGTAGCTCGGCCAGTCTTGTAGCCTTTCCTAGGGAGGGGTGATGCCTGTTGTCTAAGGGAAGGAAACTCAGACTCAGAGATTAGGGAGCTAGGTGTGTTGATGCACGCCTGTTGTCCCAGCCACTCAAGAGGCTGAGGCCGGAGGATCGCTTCAGCCTGGGAGGTTGAGGCTGCAGTGAGTCAAGATCACACCACTGCACTTCAGCCTGGGTGACAGAGTAAGACCTCAACTAAAAAAAAAAAAAGAAGAGGTTAGGTGACCTGCCCCATTGTCATCTAGCATTCCAGTGGCGAGATTGGCCCTTGTCCCTAGTAGCTGAGTTTCACAGGGTCTATGGAAACCCTACAGTCTTTGAGGCCCAGAGAGGAAAGAGACTTGCCTGAGGTCACACCATGAGTAACTGATGTGAAGGGGGAAGGCATCCCCATCTCTCCCTGTGGTTGGGTGGCTTCCCAGCACCCACTGTGTGGCGGGGTGGAGAGCCTCGGCTGGGGTTCACGGGGCTGTGCTCTCATCTCCCCAGCCTTGTCTTCAACTCCCTTTTCCTCGCCGACCTTGAACCACGCCTTTTCCTGCAACAACCCCAGCACCCTTCCCCGTGGATCCCAGCCCATGAGTCCTCGAACTACAATGGGGCGGAGAAGGCAGCGAAGAAGGGAACACAAGAGCTCGTGTAAGCCGTGGTCTCTTCCCTCCTCCTTGGGCTGCCTGTATGTCTGAGAGTGAGGCTTGCCAAAGGGTGTATGTCGGGGCGAGGGGAGGTATTTTGGGCAGAGCTCCAGGTGTATGTGTGGGAATGTCAAATAACATGACTGGAACACCAGGCTGTCATGGATGGCTGGGCAGGTTGTGCACTGCACAAGAGGACCACTGAGGGGTGCCAGTTACTTTGTATACTCTTATTCTTGTATTTTTATTATGAAAAATTCCTAGGACTTGGTGATAAAGTCCTTGAGGAAAGGAAGTCTTTTCAGATTTGTGCGAAGATTTCACATTTTTTGCCATTCAGTCCTGATTCATTCATGGATAAAGTCTCAGTGCTGCATTACTATATCCTTACCACCTTGCTGCCATTTGTTAATTTCCCCTAAGAGAAAGACATGGCCTGAGACTAGCTGTCCAGAATGTAATAATTTCCAGTCTTACTTCTCTGCTTATTTATTATTCAAAATTTCCCTTTTGAAATGAAGATATTTACATATTAAGAAAAGTAAATCAATAGAAGACAAATAGTAGTGAATGATAAGGCAGGAGCCATGTGGAAGTGGCAAAACACAATAATGCTTAAAATTTCAAAACCCTTCTTGGGAAGAGTCTTTCCTTTGTTGATGCACAAAGGGTTCTCAGCCTCCTGCCACATGAGCTGCAGAGGCCTCCAGGAAGGACAGAAGATCAAACTTGGCCCTTTGAGATAGAACCAGATGAAAGAAGAGATGAGTACAGGTCACCTGGTGTCTGAAAAAAGCTAAATATGGTTCTATACTTCCTGGCAGCCAAGGGGAAATGGGAAAGAGATTTCAGAATCAGATCAGAGATAAAATATACCTCTACTAAGCATCTTTCCTGGCCACGAAAGTGAGGAATATGGAGGTGAAAAGATGCAGAAGTGCTGCTCGTAGGCAGGGGATGTGGAGACTGGAGGCTCTTGTGACTCTTCTACCTGTCTCCTTCCTAGGATGTGTAACTAAGAAAGTACTATCATTATTACTATTGATAATAATTTATTAAGTAATTCAACCAAAAAATTTGACCTCTTACGTACCATTTTTATCACTGGGGATATAGTAGTGAAAAGGAAAAAATAGGCCAGGCATGGTGGCTCACGCCTGTAATCCCCACACTTTGGGAGGCCGAGGTGGGCAGATCACTTGAGGCCAGGAGTTCGAGACAAGCCTGACCAACATGGCGAAACTCCATCTCTACCAAAAATACAACAAATTAGCCGAGTATGGTGGTGCACGCCTGTAATCCCAGCTACTCTGGAGGTGGGAAAATCACTTGAACCTGGGAGGCGGAGGTTGCAGTGAGCCAAGATGATGCTGCTGGTGAGCCACCCTGGGCAACACAGTGAGACCTTGTTTTAAAATAAATAAATAAATACATATAAAAACACAATATACCTAAAAACATAACATATTACACATTTTGTAATGTATAACATACAGTATAATTTAATAATATATGACAATAATATAATTAGTAATAAAATAAAATACTAAATAAATTTTGTTTAATAATAAATTACTTCCAAGATTCATATTAATGATGCAAATATATTTCACATATGGAAGGTAAAACAATATTTATTAAATAACGTTATGCATCAAATAGTTAAAGATAGAGTTGCCATGTCACCCAGCAATTCCACTCCTAGGTATATGCCCAAAAGAAATGAAACACGTGTCATCTCCATCTAAAAATTTATACATGAATGTTCATAGTAGCATTATTCCCTGTAGCCAAATGCTGGAAGGAATGTAGTATCCACCAATGGATGAATGGATAAACAAAATGTGGTATATCCATACAATGGAATATTATTCAGCCACAAAAAGGAATGCAATTCTGATACCTGCAAAGCATGGATGAACTTGAAAACATTATGCCAAGTGAAAGCAACCAGTCACAAAGGCCACGTGGTGCATGATTCTGTTTATATAAAGTGCCCAGAACAGGCAAATCCAGAGATAAAAGTAGATTCGTGGTTGCCTAGGGCTAGGGGACATAGGAAGATCTTCAGGGGTGGCTGAAGGGAACAGGGTTTCTTTTGGAGTTGATGAAATGCTCTCAAATGCGTTGTGGTGATGTTTGCATAACCGTGAATACACTAAAAACCATTGAATTGTACACATTAAATAGGTGACTACTGTGGTATGTAAATTATATCTCAATAAAGCTCTTACCAAAAAGCAGAGTGACATAATATAATAGATACTACAGTAGATCACAGCACAATAATATAATAAAATTACACTACTCCTAGAACCTGTTTTACAGCATGACAGTCAGTCCCAGCCACTATCTTCCCTAGTCCTTGCCGCACCCCACGAGGTGGGAATCACGATCCCATTGTTCAGATGAGGAAGCCAAGGCTCAGAGTGGGCTGTGATCTAGCCTGGTCCCAGATTGAGTCAGGGCTCCCACTTCCTTGCGCTCTGGCTCCAGTGCCTCAGGCCCCGGGATGGGCAGGCCCTGGCAGGAAGACCTCGGTGGGGCAACTCACCTGAATGCTGGGCCCACCTGTCCTACAGTGTCGCTGGCCTCCAGCACAGTGGGGCCGGGCGGGCAGATTGTGCACACGGAGACCACGGAGGTCGTGCTCTGCGGAGACCCCCTCAGCGGCTTTGGCCTCCAGCTCCAGGGCGGCATCTTCGCCACGGAGACCCTGTCCTCCCCACCCCTCGTGTGCTTCATCGAGCCTGACAGCCCGGCTGAGAGGTGAGCCTCCTGCCCCCTCCCTACTGAGCCTGCCACTCTCCAACTGAGAGAAACTGAGTCACAGCACCAAGTCCTAGCTTCACAAGCACATCACTTAACCGTTGCATCAGCCCCAGCACCAGCCCCATTTTACAGATGAGAAAACTGAGGTTCAGAGAAGCTAACTCACTTGCCCAGGATTACGCAGCTTACCCATGGAATCCCAAGGCTTGAACCTCTGTCTGCCTGAAGGCAGAGTCCCCTGTATATACGTCTTGTAAGGCTCATGGCATCATTCCCATTGGACAAACAGAGAAACTGAGGTCCAGCAAGGTCCAGCCCTTAGCCACATTCCTGAGGATACACAGGTGGGCCAGGGCAGAGCTGAGAGTCACCCCAGGCCAGGAGGTGGGGCCCAGGTTCAGTCCTGCCCTGCATGACATTCTCTCCCAGTGGACCTGTCACGGAGCCTCTTCTCTCTGCCGGGCCCCCTGGGTAAAGGTGTGGGCTGCTGCAGATAGGGGACCGTGTCCTGTCCATCAATGGCATCGCCACCGAGGACGGGACTATGGAGGAAGCCAACCAGCTCCTTCGGGACGCCGCACTGGCCCACAAGGTTGTGCTAGAGGTGGAGTTCGATGTGGCGGGTGAGTGAGTGGCTCGAGCTTCCTCCTCATATTTCAGGGCCCTGCACCCCTCCTCTCTTTATCCTGCCTTGCGGGTGCAAACGCTCCACCCTATCCCCCTCTGTGCTCAGTGCCCTTCTCCCAGGGGCTTTGCAGCTTATGGTGGGAAGGGAGGCCTTGGCGTGGGAGGGAGAAGTTTCCACACAAGGCAACTTTTGCAGAGGGGCAGGACCGAGTGGGGATGGGGATGGGGAGCTGAAAATACTCCAAGTTCCTTCTCAGCATGGGTTAGGCAAAGAACCTCGAACAACAGTTTGGGTCAGAATTCTGCTTCTGTGATCTCGACACTGTGTGGCTTTGGACAGAAGAGTCCCTCCACTCTGTCTCCCCATCTGTAAATAGTGGATAGAATCTTTTCCCTATAGGGGTGGTACTCAGGTTAGGTGAGACATACGCCCAAGAGAAATGAAAACGTGAAAATACCCAGCCACGGCCTGGCACATAGTAGGTGCTCAGGAAATATATGCTAGATTCACACCGGGTTGTTAGGCTGTGGGGAGCTCCCTTCCCGCCCACCACACCAGCTGACAGGCATGAGGCCTGGTTCCAGCCCCGACTGGTGGGTCTGACTAGAGCGAGTCAGTTGTTTTGAGCAAATCTGTCAGCTCACTCTGCCTCAGTTTCCTCCTTTGTTGGGAGGAAGCAGGAGGATGGGATTAGGACTGTGACTTTTGGGGTCCCTCCTAGCACAGCCAGAATGGGCATGGGGCTGGGATTCGTGAGGCTCCTCCTCTGGTCCTCACGCCGGTCTATGTCCATCCACCCCAGAGTCCGTCATCCCAAGCAGTGGCACGTTCCATGTGAAGCTGCCCAAGAAGCGTGGCGTGGAGCTGGGTATCGTCATCAGCTGTGAGTCTGCCCCGCCGCCTGCCCAGGAGCCAGCTCACCTGCTGGGGAGAAAGAGCTCTCCAAGCTTGGACCAGCATTTCCATGGCGTGACACCCTGCAGGGCCCAAGGAAAAGGCTTGGGGGTGTGGGGAGGCTGGCTTCCGTGGGACCCAGCTGCGTGTTCTCAGCAAGACCCCAGCTTCCCAAAGCCTCAGCTTCCCGTTCTGCACCATGGGAGTCCCCTGGCCTCGTGGGTCTCCCGGGGGGCTTGTGGGGGGCCCATGGTGAGAGAACTTTGGAAGGTGACAAATATGCAGGCTGGGTTTGGTTTTCTGCCTACTTCTGTGTTCCCAGAGCCCAGCAAAGGCCTGGAACACAGTAGGTGCTTAATTCATGTTTGTCAAAGGAATGAAAATGAGGAGTGCAGAAGAAAAACGTAGAATGGGTGAGCATGGGAAAGCCCTTCCGTGGCTCCCAACTTATTCTGAGTAAAAGCTGAAGGCCTCTGGCCCCAGTGAGGCCCTCTGTGCTCTGGACCCCATGACCTCTGACCTCATCTCCTGACTCTCCCCAACTCAAGCCCTCCAGCCGCAGCCGGCCTGGCTGCTCCCTGCCATAACTGCCCCTTCCTGCCTCTCGGCCTTTGCATCTGAGACTGTTCCTCTGGCCTCTTCCCTACCTCCTTCAGGTCTTTGCTCAAATGTCACTTGACAAGGCCTTCCCCGACCACCTGACTGAACATTTACCGCCCTCGACACAGGCCCGTTTCTCAGGTTTCTCCGCAGCTCACTTCATCAACGTTTAAATGTTGTTGATTGTGACCACCACTGGAGTGCCAGCTCCAGGAGGGCAGGGAGAGACTGCTGTCTGTTTTGTTCACTTCTGTGTCCCCTCCCCGAGCACACAATAGAGCCTGGGTGCTAACCCCGAGCCCGGTGCTGGGAACAGGCACCAAGCGGACAGCCCCTCTCCACAAAGAGCTCGCAGTTTGCTGGGGGATGGGCGGAGCAGGAGGAAAGAAGAGCTGGCATTGGAAGGGCCATGATAGATCTTGTGCCTGCGTTATCTGATTTACTCTCACCACATCCCCATGAGGTCTGCAGTGCCACCCCCATTTTACGGGGGGAAACTGAGGCACAGGGAAGTGAGCTGATTTGCTCACAGTCACCCAGCCAGGAAGCAGTGGGATCAGAATGTGAGTAGGACCATTGACTCCGAGTCCACACTCAGACCCCTGGGCCTCGCCACCCCACCCCAGGCTGAGGCCACCAAGGTCAGATTCACGGCCTCTTTTCCTCCAGCGGCTAGCAGGAAGCGAGGGGAGCCCCTGATCATCTCCGACATCAAGAAAGGCAGTGTGGCACACAGGTAGGGGCCCTGGGGCACAGGAGGGGAAGTAGCCAACAGCGGTGAGTATGGCACCTGCATGCACCAAGCTCCTTCCATCCCCTCTCCCCACTACTCATGCAGGACGGGCACCCTGGAGCCAGGTGACAAGCTGCTGGCCATCGACAACATCCGCCTGGACAACTGCCCCATGGAGGACGCCGTGCAAATCCTGCGGCAGTGCGAGGACCTGGTGAAGCTGAAGATCCGGAAGGACGAGGACAACTCTGGTATGGCCCTCACACTGCCCTCCTACTTCCAGAGGCCCACCCTTTGACCAGTGGGCTCTCAGCTTGCAATTCAGGGCTCCCTCTGGCCGAGGAAGGGAGGGTGGTGGGTGCTGCTGAAGGCTGGCTGGAATTTTGAACTAATGAAGGAGGGGGCAACACCACAGACTTCTCACTGTCCCCGGCGTCTGGGGCCCTCCAGAGCCTCTGTGAGATGGACAGGAGTTTGAGACACTCCTGTAGCCTCCATGTCCAGCACCAAGCCTGGCAGAGGAGACCTACTGGGTGCAGCTGGTGGACAGATGAGTAGGTAGGGCAAGGGAAGAGCAAGGCTGCCCTTTTGAGTGGCAGGCTATGAGTGGATAAGCAAGGACTACAGACTCAGGCCCCACTGAAGCCAGATAGTGATACAAATGAGTGAGAAAAGCTGTATGAATTGGAGAGGCAAAAGGGACTGGTGAGGACTGTGCCAACTGGAAAGCGAATCCCTGATTCAAAGGGGCAGTCTTCAAGTCACCAACTCTGACTCTGTGAAAGAAGGTTACTGTAGGAGGTAGATTTCTTTTTGTAAAGAAAAGTTGGGCCAGGTGCAATGGCTCATACCTGTACACCCTTCGCTTTGGGAGGCCAAGGTGGGTGGATCACTTAAGCCCAGGAGTTTGAGACCAGCCTGGGCAACATGGCAAAACCCCATCTCTACAAAAAATACAAAAATTAGCTGGGTGATGCATGCCTGTACTCCCAGATACTTGGGAGGCTGAGGTGGGAGGATCACTGGAACCCTGGAAGCAGAGGTACAGCAGTAAACTGAGATCATGCCACTGCACTCCAGCCTGGGCAGCAGAGCAAGACTCTGTCTCAAAAAAAAAAAAAAAAAAAAAAAAAAAAAAGGGCCGGGCGCGGTGGCTCAAGCCTGTAATCCCAACACTTTGGGAGGCCGAGACGGGCGGATCATGAAGTCAGGAGATCGAGACCATCCTGGCTAACACGGTGAAAACCGTCTCTACTAAAAAAATACAAAAAAAACTAGCCGGGCGAGGTGGCGGGCGCCTGTAGTCCCAGCTACTCGGGAGGCTGAGGCAGGAGAATGGCGTGAACCCGGGAGGCGGAGCTTGCAGTGAGCTGAGATCCGGCCACTGTACTCCAGCCTGGGTGGCAGAGCGAGACTCCGTCTCAAAAAAAAAAAAAAAAAAAAAAAAGATGATCGGGGTTCCCTTCGCTTCCTGCTGGCTGCTGGAGGAAAAGAGACCATTGTTTCTTGGCATCAATGTTGTCATTATTGTAGGTGACGTGTGATGTTTCCTTTTTTTTTTTTTTTTTGAGACAGAGTCTCCCTCTGTCGCCCAGGCTGGAGTGCAGTGGCCGGATCTCAGCTCACTGCAAGCTCCACCTCCTGGGTTCACGCCATTCTCCTGCCTCAGCCTCCCGAGTAGCTGGGACTACAGGTGCCCGCCACCTTGCCCGGCTAATTTTTTGTATTTTTTTAGTAGAGACGGGGTTTCACCATGTTAGCCAGGATGGTCTCGATCTCCTGACCTCGTGATCCGCCCATCTCGGCCTCCCAAAGTGCTGGGATTACAGGCTTGAGCCACCGCGCCCGGCCGATGTTTCTTTTCTTTACTGGTATTTGGGCAGAAGATGGCCTCAGGGTCCCCAGGTTGTGCTACATGAGATCAGAGCATGAGTGACTGGGTGAATGAATGAATAACTAAGTATGAGTGAGTGAGGCCAAGGCTTTAGGGAGCTGGGGGTACCCCCAGCTCCTGGTCCTGCCCCTCGGGGGCCTCCTCCTCATGGGTCCCTGTGCTTACAGACGAGCTGGAGACCACGGGTGCTGTCAGCTACACAGTGGAGCTGAAGCGCTATGGGGGCCCCCTGGGCATCACCATTTCAGGCACGGAGGAACCTTTTGACCCCATTGTCATCTCAGGCCTCACCAAGCGTGGCCTGGCTGAGAGGTGAGCTGGGGCTCTGTGGGGACACATGGTGGGCTCAGGGAACACAGGAAGCAAGAGCTGGGGCTGTGGCAAAGCCAAGCAAGATTCTGACCTCTGTTCCAACATTGACACTGTGGGTGACATCGGGCCAGTCACTTGCCCTCTCTGAGACTCAGGTCTGCATTTGTAAAATGAGTGTCAGCCCCTGCCTGCCAGGGCAGAGGCCCACACCCCAGCAGACCTCCTGGCCCCAGGTAAGCACTGGGCCAAGGTGTGTGCATCTTCCTGCCCCCTCCCTACCTGTGTCTGGAAGGTCAGCCCTGCAAGGCTAGTTGGAGCGCCTGCTGTGTGTGGAATAGGATGGGGCAGTGCCCCAGTACCCTGGTCCCAGCACTGCCTAGGGCTTTCCTGAGGCATTGGGGGACTGTCCCTGCTGCCCCTAGACTCTGAAACTGTGGCAGCTGAGGGAGCTGTAAGAATGGAGCCCTGTCCCAGGGTGAGGTGGAGGTCAGAGATGGAACCCGACCCCCAGTGTGGGTGAGATCGAGCCTTCTCCCCCTAGCTGGGCAAGGATGAATCCAGCAGGCAAGGAAGCGATGAGCTCCCAGCACAGCGACGAGCGGGCTGTAAAAGGAGAGCCTGGTGGGGGCTGCAGGGGCAGGAGGCGTCCCAAAGGAGGGCACCGCGCAGGAGGGGCAGTGGCTCGCTGGGTGGGGAGAGGATGGGAGGGATTCTGGGGCTTGGACCCTGCTCCTGGAGCACCCCCTGCTGGACACCTGGCAGACTGTAGAGGTCGGTGTGGGACCTTCTGACCCCAATGTCTTCATCAATTCCAGCATGTGCTGGCACCTACTGTGTGCCTGGCCCCTCTGTCCTGGATGCTGGGGCTGTACAGACAACCTTCCTGCCTTCGCCGGGCTGATGTAGCTCAGTGCTGTCCAACTGCAATATAATTTGAACCACAAATTTAATCAGACACTTTCTAGTAGCCACATTTGCAAAGCAAAAAGAAATGAAATTCATCTTAAATATATGTTTAGTTCAACATGTAATCAACATAAAAACCATTAAGAACATGTTTTATATTCTTTTTAATATTACATCTTCCATGTCTGGTGTGAATCTTCTGCTTTCAGCACATCTCAATTAGGGCAGTCATATTTGAGGGGTTCAGCAGCCACCTGTGGCTGGTGGCTCCCATACTGGACACCACAGCTCTGGTCCCCTCCCTGAACCCACCATTCCCTGCCTCACTCACTGCCCTCGTCCCCGGGGAAGTGCAGGGCAATGCCCAAGCATGACTCTCCAGGAACTCCCATCTGGGGTGACATCTACAGCCCCAGGGGTTCAAGATCCCCAACCTAGTCCTCTGCCTCCTTTTCCTCTACCTGGCTCAGGTCACTCTGAGCGCCTGCTACAGCTTCTTCCCTGCTCAGCGCTGGCTGCTCCTCAGAATCACCTTCCTGCCCCACCCCCACAGGTACTATTTAATTGGTCAGATGTGGGGCCCAGGCACCTACATTTTCAAAAAGCTCCTCAGGTCATTGTAATGGGTGTCCAGGTAGAAAACCACTGGGCCACAGCAGTGCTGCTGCCTGGCCTCGCCAGCACTTCATGCCCTACTGTGAGGTCTGCTGGGTGCTGGTGATTATGCCCATTCTCCAGGTGGGAAAACTGAGGCCCAGGAAGGGGCAATGGCTACCAAGGGTGTCTGCTGGAGGGAAGTAGGAATCCATTCCATTCATTCACTCCTCAGTTATGATTTGATAATAAAATTAGTATTACCACCCCCATTTTACAGATGAAGAAACTGAAGCTTGGGGGTTTAAGAAACTGGCCCAAGATCACATAGCAAGTATTTGGCAGCTAGTATGTGGGATTCAAACCATTCTCAAAACCTGTGCTGGACACTGGTTCCAGAACCTAATTTTACAGTCAGGTGGGAATCCCCTCCCAGGTTCTAGATTTTATATCTCTATTAATGTGATCCAAGATCATACTTGTGGCTTTTGTTTTGTTTTTGGCAGCTGGGTTTAACTGGGGTCAGCCAGACTTCTGCCTTGTGACTCTCCTGGGTTCCCTGAGGGCAGACCACCACTCTGAGGCCCTGAGTCTCTAACTCCCTTTCTCCGCCCTGCATCCACTCCTCAGGACTGGTGCCATCCACGTGGGGGACCGCATTCTGGCCATCAACAGCGTTAGCCTCAAGGGCCGACCGCTGAGCGAAGCCATCCACCTCCTGCAGGTGGCTGGAGAGACTGTCACACTGAAGATCAAGAAGCAACTAGACCGTGAGATTCGCTTCATGCCCTGGGAGCCACCCAGCAGGTTTAGGAAGGGCAATCCCTCTGTGCCAGGCTTTGCCTGCACACCCTCACAGAGTCCTCACTGCAGCCCTGTGGAGGTGGGCCTGCGATGGCAAAGGAGATAAGACTCAGAGAGGGGAGTGATGAGCCCAAGGCCACACAGCTGGCATGGGGCAGAATCTGGGTCCGAGCCCTGTTCTTCATTACTTCCTGCCTCTTAAGGTGCTCACGTGTGTATGCTTCATGGCCATAACTCATGCATTCCTCAGTTGCCCCTGAATATGTCCCCATGCCGTGGTAGAAAGGCCACCATAGGCAGTGGAAGGGGCCTGAGCTAATCCAGGCTCCACTGGTGCTCACTGCGTGATCTCCGGCATGCTGCTCAGCTTCCCCGAGCCTCAGTTTTCCCATCTGTGAAACAGGTTTGCTTATTAGTGTGCCACAGCCATATGTCAGCTCAGAAGGGCTTGCTGCCTGTGAGTTTCCAGACCAGGCTGAAATGCAGAAACTGAGGCTCACTGTGAGTGTCTCTGAAGTCAGAAGTGACACCTCCCTCTCCTCCCAGGCCCCCTCCTACCCCGCAAGTCGGGCAGCCTCAGTGAGACCAGCGATGCTGATGAGGACCCAGCAGAGGCCCTGAAAGGAGGACTGCCAACAGCCCGCTTCTCACCGGCTGTGCCCAGTGTGGACAGTGCTGTGGAGTCTTGGGACAGCTCGGCCACAGAGGGTGGCTTTGGGGGCCCAGGTAACACCTTGGGGCTCTTGGACAAGTGACACGCTCTCTCTAGGCCACCCCAGCTGCTGGGCCTGTGCAGGACTATTCGTTTGCCTGTTCCTCCCTCCTGTTCTCCTCTCCTGGCATCCTTTAGGGGCCCTTCCTGAAGGAAGACCTGATTTGGCTCCATAAGCTGCTCTCAGGGCCCCTTGCTCCTGGGAGCATGGGCTGCAGCCATATCTCTTGATTTAGAACCATGGGTCCCATGCTGGCTGCTTAGCTTTCCCCATTGTGAAGTTATGGACAAAGTTGGTCTTTCTTCTACTGTTTCCTTCCTTCCTAGCCCAGTGTCTGGCACACAGTGGGTGCTCAACAATGTTCATTCCATCCAGTTGAAAATAGGGAGGCCAAAAGCCCCCTCCCACCCCAGCCTACAAGACCCAATGTGGGGCAGACACCTCTGGGGCTCCCTCCCCAGCCAATGCATGTTGAGACCCGGAGATGGCCTCAGGGAGGCATCTGAGTCTGGTGGGTGACCAGCTGGCCTCAATGACCCAGAGCCACTGGAACTCCCCATGGTCCAACTCAGAGGACTGAGGGGGTGAGGGGGGTGATGCCTCTACGGGCTGTAGGTGGCTGCCAGCCCATTCTTGCCTGTGGACACCTGCCCTCCCTGGGCCTCAGCTTCCCCATCTCCAGCTCTCTGTCAGCATCTCTCAGCTCACTCCCTGGGACTGGACCTTCAGAGCTCCCAAGGGCAGGAAGTGGAGGGGGAGCCACATGTTCAGCCTCCTTCCCTGGCAGGGTGATGGCCAAGCCCAGGCCGATGGAGTTGAGACAGAGTCGCAGAGCCCTGGGCATTAACTTCTGGATGACCAGGAGCTCCAGGGAGATTCTGGGAGGCAGAGGCCCTCAGAGGGCTGTGTAGACGCAGGCCCAGAGAGGAGCAAAGACCTCCCCAGGGTCACTCAGCACAGCTGGAAATGGGGCAGGCAGGAGGGCAAGTAAGGCCGCAGAGAACACAGAGGCCCTCTCTCCACCACCAGGGTCCTATACACCACAGGCAGCAGCCCGGGGCGTGACCCCCCAGGAGTGGAGGCCTGGCCGGCTGAGGAGCAGCCCCCCCACCACCGAGCCCCGGAGGACGAGCTATACCCCAACCCCAGCTGACGAGAGCTTTCCAGAGGAGGAGGAGGAGGAGGAGGATTGGGAGCCGCCAGCGAGGTCTGTGGTGGGAGCACCGTGAAGGAGGAGGGAGTCATAGTGTCTTGGCTGGGGTGGGTGAGGGTGCCCATGCCAAAGTGGTGGGGGAATGGAGAGTCTTGGCGGGCTCCTGAGGAGGGGTGCCTCCTGGGAGAGAAGCACTGAGCAGAGCCACCTCAGCCAGGCTGAGACAGAGGGAAGGGTGGATTGGTGGAGGGCATGGCAGGGACGAAGGTAAGGAGGTGGAGAGCAGCCTGGTTGGCCCTTCCCAACTTTGGGCATCTCCTGTTCTCAGAAGAGCAGCAGCAGACTCAGAACTTGAACTCAGGCTCACCTGACTTACCCCAGATGGCCTGATGGCCTCCTGCAAGGGCCCTCAGCCCACCGGCACCAGACCTGGGCTGTGCTGAGTGGCTCTGAGTGGCTCAGCCACTGGAGAAGGCTCCTGCAGAGAGCAGGCTGTGGAGAAATGCTGTTCCTCATCCGGCCCAGGCCACCTTCTCATCGTGGTGCTTTTGATCAGGCGGTTCCTTCTGCCTCAATGCCTTTTCCTGGTCTCTCCTGGAAAATCCCTACTCATCCCTCAAAACTCAGCTCAAATTCCCCTGCCTCTGGGAAGCTTCCCTGTCTTTCTCAGGCAGAAGGGATTCCTCCCTCGCTCCTGGTACCCACAGCTGCTCTTACAAGTCTCCTGGTAGCCAAACCACCTTGTGTCTATCTGGCTAATTACTTGGCTGTCATCTCTACTGCATGGCACCCCAGCTCCATGTGTGGCCCTAGTAGGTGCTCAGACATATTTTGCAAATGAATCTCCAGCTGTGTAAGAACAGGGGCCACACTTTATTCTCCTCCATATCCCTGTGCCCAGCAGAGGACTTAGCTCAGGAAATGCTTGTGAAATTGACTTGAATGGAGCAAGTGTCCTTCAGCCTCTGTCTTTTCATCTGTAACATGGAAAGGGAAGGAGGCAACACATCCTCATTCCTAAGCTCCCTAAGAGAGCAAAGCTCGCGCGCCTTTGTAAAAGAGTAAGTGCTGGCCGGGCACAGTGGCTCACGCCTGTAATCCCAGAACTTTGGGAGGCCGAGGCAGGCGGATCACGAGGTCGGGAGATCGAGCCCATCCTGGCTAACATGGTGGAACCCGCCTCTACTAAAAATACAAAAAGTTGGCCAGGCGTGGTGGCGGGCGCCTGCGGTCCCAGCTACTTGGGAGGCTGAGGCAGGAGAATGGTGAGAACCTGGGAGGCGGAGCTTGCAGTGAGCCGAGATCGCGCCACTGCGTTCCAGCCTCAGCAACAGAGTGAAACTCTGTCTCAAAAAAAAAAAAAAAAAGAAAAAGTACAAGTGCTTTGTAAATCGCAGCATGCCTTGTAACCATTGAGGTCTTTGTAATTGGCAAGTGGCTTTGTGAAGTGCAAAAAATGTGAATTGTGAACTTTTGAGACTCTGTTGGAACTGATAACAGACTCGTACAACCTGCGATGGGCGTTATGGGTGGTCTCGACCCTTCCCCAGCACAGATATATCATCCCCTCCATCCATCTGTGTCCTTGCTGGCTCCAGCTCTGTCCCTGTCACTGTCCCACGGTGCCGTGTGTCTGGGTGGGGCCAGGGGCCGTCCTCTGGGGCTACACCATGGATCTCCTCTCTGTTTGTTCGTCTGTTTGTCCTCTGTCTCTCTTCCTAGGCATCCTGTGTCACCGCTCTCCACCCCGTCTCATCTGCCCTTGTTCTAACTGGCCACCGACAGTCCTGGTCACCCCTAACTGCGTCTTTCCCCTATTCTGTGTCACCAACCACTGCCCCGGGGCCCCAGAACTGCCACCGAGGATGCTCGCCTGCCTGCCCGCCCACCCACCCTATGGCCCCTCGAGCCCAACGCTGGGCCCTGGGGCCCCGAAGACTCCTCAGGCCCCAGCCCGCCCACCCGCCTGCCAGGAGTTGACGCTCTCTGGTTCCTACGTTACAGCCCAGCCCCTGGCCCTGCCCGAGAGGAGGGCTTCTGGCGTGTGTTTGGAGAAGCTCTCGAAGACCTGGAGTCATGTGGTCAGTCAGAGCTGCTGAGGGAACTGGAGGTATGGCCGCCTGCCCTGCAGGCCTTCAAGGGGCACCCGGGGCTGTTTACTCTGGTGTGTGTGCAATGGGAGGCAGGCATGTTGATGGTATCATGCTCATGTGTAACGTGTATGTATGCACTCACCTGGGCACCCTCTGGGAAAAGGTGTCTTCACATATTTACAGACTGTGCATGGACTCATGTGCAAGTGTGATTGAGAGCACCGTGGTACTACACATTATCTGTGTGGACATGAAATATGTGTGACATCATCATGGGTACATTGGGAGCGTATGTGTATGCATGCATGTGAACATGCTCATGCATGCACACTTGCAGAGTGTATTTCAGAACACGTGTGTCTGAGTGTGCACATGTAGTTGCACAGGGGCAGTTTTAGTATCTGTGTATGTGCGTGTGATACATGAATGTGGCTGTGGGCACGCCCTGTGGAAGTGTGTGAGTGTTGACATCAGTGACGACAGAAGATAAGGGGCTGTGGGAAACCAGAGGTGAATGTGGCTTTGTGTAAGGTCAGTATTGTTCAGTGCATAGAACAAACTGTCCAGGAGGATCCAGAGAGGATCTTGCTAAGTCATATCCCAAGCTTCCACTCTGAGAGCAATTTTATTTTATTTAAATCTCTATTTTATCTGTGCTTTTGCCCCTTTTTATTCCTAATATTGTCAATTGGGGTCGTTTTTTTTCTCTCCATTAGTCCAGCCAATTACCAGGTTTCTCAAAGAACACGTTTTTGGCTTTATTATTTTCTATTTTATTCATTTGTTTGTTTAGCTTTGATATTCTCTTCCTTCTACTTTATGTTTAAGTCATGATCCTTTTCATGGTTTCTTAGTGCCTTAATTTTCAGTCTTTCTTGTTTTTGAATAATGTATTTTTTGAAGTTATGAATTTACCTGTAAGCATTTCTTTGGCTGCATCCCAAATTTTGCTAATGCACTTTCCACCTTAAATTAAATTCTGTTTTGTCTCATAATAATATTGTTTCATTAAATTTATTTTGGTGATTATTTGCCTGTCTTTTTTTTCAATTTGCTTATTTTTCTCTCTCTCTCTCTCTCTCTTTTTTTTTTTTTTAGACGGAGTCTCACTCTGTCACCCAGGCTGGAGTACAGTGGTGCAATCTTGGCTCACTGCAGTCTCCACCTCCTGGGTTCAAGTGATTCTCATGCCTCAGCCTCCTGAGTAACTGGGATTAAAGGTATGTGCCACCATGCCCAGCTAATTTTTTCTATTTTTAATAAAGATGGGTTTTCACTGTGTTGGCCAGATTGGTCTCGAACTTCTGGCCTCAAGTGATCCACCTGCCTCAGCTTCCCAAAGTGCTGGGATTACAGGGGTGAGCCACTGTGCCTGGCCAATTTGCTTGTTTTCAAATTTACTGTATCATTGTTTTAAATGTGTCTCTGTTGTATACTATACATAGTGGGTTCTCTTTTTATTAAAGATGAATTTAGTCTATTTATATTTGTTGTGACTACTAATATAATTAAACCTTTCAATCAGAGGTACACCTGAAAAAATATATAATTAAACTTAATTCTAGTATATAATTTATACTTCCTATTTATCCTGTTTTCTTTATACTTCTTCTGATCATCCATCTTTCCTTTTTTCTATTGATACATTTTTCATTACTGCTCGCTTTCTCCACAATCTCCAATTTGGAGATTTTAAATTTTATTTGTATTCTTGTAGTGATTATCTTTAATTCGTTTGTTCTACTTTCAACATTCAGTTTTTACATTGAAACCTTTTATTATTACCTAAGTGATACGTGTGAGTGGTGCAAAATTGGATAAACAAAGTAGAATCAAAATAAGTAATGAAAAAATAAGTAAAAATAAAACATAAGGACACAACATTCCCACCACCCACAGATCACCACTATTACTGTGTTAATGAGTTTACATGTATTTTTTTTTTTTTTTTGAGACGGAGTCTCGCTGTGTGGCCCAGGCTGGAGTGCAGTGGTGCGATCTTGGCTCACTGCAAGCTCCACCTCCCGGGTTCACGCCATTCTCCCGCCTCAGCCTCCGAGTAGCTGGGACTACAGGCACCTGCCACCACGCCCGGCTAGTTTTTTGTATTTTTAGTAGAGATGGGGTTTCACCATGTTAGCCAGGATGGTCTCGATCTCCTGACCTCATGATCCACCCGCCTTGGCCTCCCAAAGTGCTGGGATTACAGGCTTGAGCCACCATGCCTGGCCATGTATTTTTAAGATAATGAAGTCATGACATATGTACTGTTTTGTAGACTGCTTTTTTAGCTAGCTACTTCATTTTTCCATTTCAATATATTTTAATCTTTCCTGATACCAAGACCAGATTCGGATTTCGTCAGTTGGACCCAAATTGCCCTTTACCCCTGGTTTGTCCAAACCAATGTCTAATCCATGCTTGGAGCTTGGTTATTATGTCTCTTAAGTCTCTCTTAATTTTAGTCCAGTGCCTTTTAAATGATACTAATGTAAGCTTTCTGTTTATCAAGATAAAATTAACATATAAAGTTTGCAATTTTAACCAGTTTAAAGTGTACAGTTTAGTGACTTGTTATATTCACGATGTTGTGTAATCATCAGCACTATCTAATTCCAGAACACTTATAACACCCCAAAATGAAAACTTCTACCTTCCAATCCCTCCCTCTTCCCATCCCCTGGCAATCGCTATCTACTCTGTCTCTATGGATTAGCCTATTCTGGATATTTCATAAAAGTGGTGTGTGTATTTGACTATTTGTGTCTGGCTTTTTTCACTTAGCTTGATGTTGTGGGATATGTCAGTAATTCATCCCTTTTTATGGCTAAATAATTATTAGGATAGACCACTGAAGGGAAGGCCATGGCCTTACCTTACATTTTCAATATATTTTCTTAATTTGGTTTTTCTAACAAGTCTAAGCAATACCTTTGTCCTCCTCTTGAATAAGACAGGCACTATAGAATTCTTTCACTTCTCTCCAAACTACTTCCTCTCATGTCCCAACTCGTTTATAAATTGCTCAAAATTCATGAACATGGGGTTTTATCAGAATATTTGACCAATTTCTGTTATCACCTTTGCTTCTTGCATACCCCTTTTTTTCTGAGCTCATCCTTTAAGATAGTCTTTCACTGAGGGCCTTTAGGTGGTAAACTGCTTTAGGCTCTGTGTTCTGAAAAGTCTTTATTTCTTTTTTATTTTTTCCAATCAATTTAGAAGTTTATAAATGTCTTTATTTCACCCCTGCTCTTAAATGATAGTTTAGTTGACTATGAAATATAAACATTTACTCAGGGTTTTGAAGATATTACCCTGTTGTCTTCTGGTAATGATTGTTGCTGCTGTTAGGTTCACTGTTGTTCCTTTGAAAGTCCTGTGTCTTTTCTTTCTAGGAGATTTGAGGATTTCTTTCTCTGTGATGGCTGGCTCTCTTGCTCTGATGTGTCTCAGTAAGAGTTTGTCTTACTATAGACTCAGTATGTTTTTTCAGTCCGAGGACTCATGTTTGCCTTCTATGCTGGAAAATTCCTAGTCATGGTATTTATAATATTGCTTCCTTCTTATTGTCTCCTTCTGTTAAGTATGTTGGACACTTGTCCTCCATGCATTCTACCCTCTATGTCTCTTAACTTTTCTTTCATATTTTCTCTGCACTGTGTACTAGCTGCTTTCCTTAATCTGTCTTCCAATTCACTAATTCTCTCCTTGGCTGTATTTATTCTACTGTGTAACCCGTTTCTTAGATACTGTGTTTCAAGTTCTACATCTTTTTTTTTTTTTTTTTTTTTTTTGAGACAGAGTCTTGCTCTGTCGCCCAGGCTGGGGTGCAGTGGCTGGATCTCAGCTCACTGCAAGCTCCGCCTCCCGGGTTTAGACCATTCTCCTGCCTCAGCCTCCCGAGTAGCTGGGACTACAGGCGCCCGCCACCTCGCCCGGCTAGTTTTTTGTATTTTTTAGTAGAGATGGGGTTTCACTGTGTTAGCCAGGATGGTCTCGATCTCCTGACCTCGTGATCCGCCCGTCTCGGCCTCCCAAAGTGCTGGGATTACAGGCTTGAGCCACCGCGCCCGGCCTAAGTTCTACATCTTTTATTCCTACAATTTTTTTAAATCTTCATAGTCTTTTTTTTAATGGCTTTTGCTTTTTTTCTTATTTTTCTACACATCTTAAACCAAGCTTATCTAACCTGTGGCCCATGGGCTGCATGTAGCCCAGGATAGCTTTGAATTTTACACAAATTCATAAATTTTCTTAAAACATTATGAGATTTTTTTTGCGATTTTTTTTTTCCTCATCAGCTATTGTTAATGTTAGTGTATTTTATGTGTGGCCCAAGACAATTATCCCACGTGGCCCAGGGAAACCAGTAGTTTGGACACCCCTGTAAACAGACTTACTTCAAGTTTCTTTTTTCTTTTTTTTTGAGATGGAATTTCACTCTGTCACTCAGGCTGGAGTGTAGTCAGTGGCATGATCTCGGATCAGCTCACTACAACCTCCACCTCCTGGGTTCAAGCAATTCTCCTGCCTCAGTCACCTGAGTAGCTGGGGACTACAGGAGTGTGCCATCATGCTTGGCTAATTTTTTTTTTTTTTTTTTTTTTTTTTTAGTAGAGACAGGGTTTCGCCATGTTGCCCAGGTTGGTCTTGAACTCCTGATCTTAGGTGATCGGCCCGCCTTGGCCTCCCAAAGTTCTGGGATTACAGGTGTGAGCCGCTGTGCCAGTTCTCAAGTTTCTTTTTATTTCACTATTATTTTTAGTTCCCTGGGTGTGGATTCGCCTACTTGTTTTGTCTGTGGGCAGGTGGGTTTTTCCATCTCGTCACTGCACGGCTTCCAGCCGCTGTCCCTTCCCAGGCGCCTGCCTTGCTGTGTGTGCTCCGTGTTGTTGACGCTTCGGTGAGATCACTCCTCACTTTGTCTTGGCTGTGGCCTTTGAACTTCACCAATTCCAGACTGGTTTTGACAGTAATTCCTCTGCTCAGTGTTTCTGCACTATTGTGGAAGGCAGATTCTGGCCCCACCCTCATGCAGAGGTCACACTAAGGGTTCTAGTTTGTCACAAGTGATCCTCCCCCTCCTGCCTGTTCAAGTCTTGGTGGTTCCCTTCTTGTACCCCTGTGGGCAGACATTTTCCAGTCGCTATCCAGCAATGAGACAGCACTCACTTTCTGGAATGGTATCATTTCCTGCTTTGAGACAGCATCTCTTTTCCCTGAACAGTATCCCAGCTCCAAACGTGTATACTTCGTTGTTACCTTCCATGGGCCACTAACTTCCATAAGCCAGACGGTTTCACTCCTGCTAATGCCTGTCTCTGAATTTTTCTTTCTTGCTTTGAAAGTGTTTATTTAACAAATTGAAATCTCTATGTGTTTGAAGGGAGGTGTGAACTTCCTGTATCAGCTCAGTCTGCATTTTAACTGGAAGTCCTTGAATTCTACAATTTTAGGGGTCCAAGACCCTGCGATGCCTGGACTCCCTGATTCTGTGTTTTAATAACTCTATTATCCCGAAATGAGGAGTCTCATATATTTCCTTTTGGATGCTGGCTCCCAGGCAGGTGAAGATCGTTTCTAAGATGTGAAAAAGGTGCTTTCCTGCCTCCTCATTCAATATCCACCCTTGTTTTCCTATCTTCCTCCCCACTCCAACCCAACAGTTTGGCCCTAAAACAGTTTTTATTTTTTAGCAATAGGATCTTGCTCTGTTGCCCAGGCTGGAGTGCAGTGGTATGGTCTCAGCTCACTGCAACCTTCACCTCCCAGGTTCAGCAGATCCTCCTACCTCAGCCTCCCTAGTAGCTGGGACCACAGACATGCACCACCATGCCTGGCTAATAATTGTAGATTTTGTAGAGAGGTTGTCTGGCTATGTTTGCCCAGGTTGGTCTCGAACTCCTAGGCTCAAACAATCCTCCTGCCTCCGCCTCCCAAAGTGCTGGGGTTACAAGCATGAGTCACCACGACCAACGTAAAACATTTTAATCATAATTTACCTTCCCTTAGGGGATCCCTAAAAGACCAACCCCCTGCACCCCAAATGGTCAGATAGAACTGTGCACTAATAGTAGGAACTCAGATACTGTGATGGGCAGAAGGAGAGACGTTTCTAGGCTGAGGAGACAATTGTTTGCCTGTAAGACTGTATGACGTCACAGTAAGAAGTCCATCCTCCCCTCCCAGCAGCTCCAGCACCCCCACCTCCATCTCTGGATTTCCCAGCCTGAGTGTGAAGCTGTTTCCGTCGGGGCTTCACACTCAGGCTTCCGGCTGGCAACTTAGAGCTTGGCATTTCCGATTGCTCAGCCCTCCCTCCCTGAGCCTGTTCTAACTCCACGCCTTCTCTCCTTCTCCAGTGGCACCATCCTTGTCCAGACCACCATTGTCTTTTCTTTGGACAACTACATGGCCCCTAACAGGTCTCCCTCCCAGCCTCCACTCCCACACCTGCAGCCCAGTCTTCATGTGGCAGTTGGAAGATGCTTCTAGATCCACACATTGTTTATGTCACCTTCTCTGCCTGGCTTCAGTCCTTCAGGGGCTGCCTGCTGCTCCTGGAATGAAGTTCACATCTCTTACTGTGGTCTAGAGGGTGCCGCAGGACTGGGCCCTCAGTCACCAGCCGCCAGGTTTGCTTCCAGATCCCCCCACCGCAGGGCTTTGCACATACTGTTTCCTTTGCCAGGGACTCTTCCCTGGGCCTCTTCTTCCTTGTCCTTTCAATTTCAGCTCTGGATGCTTCCCCACTCCTCACAGGACCAGGGCCACCTGTCCCAGGTTCTCACTTCCCGAATGCCTCACCTCTGTAACACTTATTGCAGTGCATGATTTTATCTTATTTATGTTGGCAATTAGCAATGTAGCAGAGTGGTTAAGAGTTCTGACTTTGGGGCTGGGTATGGTGGCTCATGCTGTAATCCCAGCACTTTGGGAAGTTGAGGCGGACGGATAACCTGAGGTCGGGGGTTCGAGACCAGCCTGATCAACATGGAGAAACCCCATCTCTACTAAAAAAGAAAATGCAAAATTAGCTGGGCATGGTGGCACATGCCTGCAATTCCAGCTATTCAGGAGGATGAGGCAGGAGAATCGCTTGAACCTGTGAGGCGGAGGTTGAGGTGAGCCAAGATCGTGCCATTGCACTCCAGCCTGGGCAATAAGAGCGAAACTTTGTCTCAAAAAAAAAAAAAAAAAAAAAAAAGAGTCTTGACTTTGGAACTAGACTCTGGTTTCAAATCTTTTTTATATGGCTAAGGAAATAAGCAGTTTCCTCATCTGTAAAGTGGAAAAAAAATGGTATTTACTTGCATCATTGTACTGTGGAGAATAAAAGGAGTTATAGGTGTAAAGTGCTGAGAACTGACCTAGCAGTGGGTAGGCACGAATGACTAAGTGCCAGTGATTATTATCCTCATTGTAGTGTGATTGGTTCATGACTTCCCACTCCACCACTGTTGGACCCAGCCCCAGTGAACAGGGACCACTTCTGTCCTGTTCACCATTGTCCCCTTTGTGACTGGCACATAGTAGGTGTCAGTGGACGCTGACTGCCTGATGAGACAAGCCAACAAGCATCTGAAAGAAGGGCCATGTTCCTGCAGGCATCCATCATGACAGGCACTGTGCAGAGGGCGGCCCTCGAGGGCAGACCTGGCCACCGGCCTTGGCAGAGGGGACGGGAGGTACGAGCCTCTCCTGCAGAGATGGAGGAGCTGCTACTGCCTACACCCTTGGAGATGCACAAGGTAGGCACTGGGGGTGAGCACAGGAGACCTGGACCTGTGTCCTGACGCCATGAGCACCATCATGGGACTCCAGAGAGGCCCTGCCCCTCTTGGGGCTTTATTCTCCTCCACCACAAAACCGGGTTGAGTTTTCCAAAATGCACATCATTTGGGTGACACACAAACTCATACACATGCACACCTGTGATTCACGCTGGCTATTATTATTTTTCTTTAAGTAGATGTGCTTTTTTTCCCTCCACTTAAGTTATTTTATCTATGTGTTTATTTTTTTGAGACAGGGTCTGGCTCTGTTGCCCAGGCTGGAGTGCAGTTGCTCGATCAAGGCTTACTGCAGCCTTGACCTCCTGGGTTCAAGTGATCCTCCCACCTCAGCCCCCCAAGAAGCTGGGACCACAGGCATGCACCACTACACCTGGCTAATTTTTGTATTTTTTTAGAGACAGGGTTTCAACATGTTGCCCAGGCTGGTCTCAAACTCCTGAGTTCAAATAACCTGCCCACCTCAGCCTCTCAAAGTGCTGAGATTACATGTGTGAGCCACTGTGCCTGGCCTTAAGTTGTTTTGTATCTCATATACACATATTTACATATAACATATAAACCCTTCTACATGTGTGTGTGACTTCTATGTATCTCACACAATGAGAAGCCAGTGTCTTGTGCCATCTATAGGTCATTATGTAAAAATAAGATGGCTTGGTGGCTCATGCCTGTAATCCCAGCACTTTGGGATGCCAAGGCGGGTGGATCACAAGGTCAGGAGATCAAAACCATCCTGGCTAATATGGTGAAACCCCGTCTCTACTAAAAATACAAAAATTACCTGGGCATGGTGGCACGCGTCTGTAGTCCCAGCTATTCGGGAGGCTGAGGCAGGATAATCGCTTGAACCCCGTAGAAGGAGGTTGTAGTGAACCGAGATCGCGCCATTGCACTCCAGCCTGGGTGACAGAGTGAGACTCCAGCTCAAAAAAAAAAAAAAAAAAGATGAGGAGGACAATCCCTAGCCAATGGTCCTCAGAAGCTCTGAGCTCTTTGGTAAATGGGAATGAGTGAGGGTCAGGGAAGGTAACAGTGCCCTGGGCAGGCCTCCTCCCTGATGGAGCCAGAGGACTGAGAAAGGGCTGAAAGGAAGTCACTCCTAAGGGCTCCCTTGTACTTGAGTGTTGTGGCTTGGAGCATCTGCTGTGGGAGAGAGGAGGAGGGGTTGGGGTGGGTGAAGGCCAAGGGGCAGGAGGCTGGGGCACTGCAGCCTGGGGGGTATGGTTGACCAGAGGCGGTGAATACCAGACCAAGGGATCTGGGCTACTGTGAGAGGCTGGGGCCAAAGGTCAGAGTCCCAGGAACCTCCTCCTCCTGCTTCCAGGTGACCCTGCACAAGGACCCCATGCGGAATGACTTTGGTTTCAGCGTCTCAGATGGCCTCCTGGAAAAAGGCGTCTATGTCCACACTGTGCGCCCTGATGGGCCAGCCCACCGCGGGGGCCTCCGGCCCTTTGACAGGGTCCTGCAGGTAACGCTGGGGCAGGGGCTGCATAGTGGGGGTGGCATTGTTCCCTAGCCTGAGGGTGGGGAAAGAGCCTGCATCTATCACCTGTGAAGAGGGCAGGAGAATGCAAGTCGTCTGAGTCAGGTTAGCCTAAGTTGCGATGCGGGCCCCAGCACCCTGAGCCTCAGAGGCTGAGCACACACAGACCTTTTTTCTTACACCCCATGCCCACTGCGGGCCAGTGGGGGCCTTCCTCTCCCAGGGCTGATGGAGCATCTGCCCATCTTGGAACTGACTCTCTGAGACACGTGGCCTCTTCAGACTCCACAGCAGAGGAAACAGACTGGAAAGTCACACGTAGATATTTTTCTGCCTTCACCCAGAAGCAACACTCATCACCTTGCTTCACGGCCGATGGACCAAACCCTCATGTGACCTTCCTAACCGCGAGGGAGCCTGGGAAGCGTGGGGCATCCTGTGCTGGGCACCCTGTGCCACCCCTTCTCATGCCCTGGCTGTTTTTGCTCCCTCAGTGTGGTTTTTACCATATTTATATGAAATTTACTAATTCATGTTTTCTCTAAATTGATGGCACTTTTTCAATTTACATTGACTTTGAAAGGAAACTTTTTATCTCCATTAGGAGTGCAAATCTAGCACCCCCTGCTTTGAAATAGAAAGTGGGTGTAAAATGCAAATAAAATAGAAAGAAGACAATGTCACGTCACACAGTTCTAGGCAGGAAGCTCTCTGAGTGTGTGGTCTGCTCTTTCATGTGAGAAAGGGAGAAAAACAGGAGTTAGAGGGGTGTGAAGGGTATACCCGCCTCTTCCTAGGACTTTCTCTTTGATGAAACCTAACAGAAGGACTGAGAGAGAGAGGAAGAATGTTCCTGTGTGTGTGGTGCTGGAGATGTCAGGGCTTGTGTCAAGGCTGGGACAGGGCCCACCTTTAGGACATCACATGCCTCTCGCTCCCTTCAGCCCCGCAGGGCTGACACCTCGGCTCTGTTCCCTTGGTTGTGCCCCATGCAGGTCAACCACGTCCGTACACGGGACTTCGACTGCTGCCTGGCGGTGCCGCTTCTGGCTGAGGCGGGTGATGTCCTGGAGCTGGTCATCAGCCGCAACCCGCTGGCACACAGCAGCCGGGCCCCCCGAGCGCCAGGCCCCAGCAGTCCCCGGATGCTCTGAAGTCAGCATGTGGGCCGAACTCCTAAGGGACCACCCAGGCAGATCCTGGATCCCAGACACGTAGCTGGGCTGGAGAAGCGGCCACCCACTCATTCATCTGTTGGTCTGGCAGACCCTGAGCCTGGGGTGACGCTTGGCCTCTGTTCCCCAGGTCTGTGGTGACTGGGGTGCCAAGCAGGGAGGCCTGCCCAAGTTGGAGTGACAGCTGGGGTCTCTCACCAAGTTGGGTCTCCAAGATGCCCAGAGGAGCCTCCCTTAAGAAGGGTTGGCACAGGCTGCTCAGCCGAGAGGAGAGAGGCCTGGGGGCTGTCCCAGGTCCCTGTGGGGCCTCCTTGGAGAGGTCGAAGATGTAGGGAGCACTTCCTCCCAGCAGAGCCATGGAGCTGGAATGAGCTGCAAGGAGGAGTGAGTTCTCAGTCACAGGAGGTGAGCAGGCAGGAGCTGGATACCCCAGCGCAGGCATGCATTGGGGCATGAGGCATTCCCATGATGCGTGCACACGCGCTTGGGGGGTTGGCTTCCTGATGGGGAGCCACTTCCTCTAGAGACTCGGCCACCAGGAAGGATACTGCTTCAGATGGGAGCCCAGCTCCTTCGCTTCTCCAGAATGGGGGTTTGAGGCTTGCTAGTCCTGAGATTCTCAGATTCCCAGAATCTGGTCCCCACTTATGAGACGCTTAAGTTGGGGCGTCTGGGATCCCAGGAAGTGTTGGCCCTTTGATTCCGAAAGTGGGTGATTCTTTCATTTCAGCATCTCAGTCTGAAGCTTCTGGCCCTTGAGACTGGTTCTGGGCCCATTGGGCAGGCTCTATGGGCCTCGGGCTCTCAGCCCTCCTGCTTCTGTAGGCCGTGCGGCCACTGACCCATCTGCACGCCCACTCAGCCCAAGCCCCTCCTTGTGGGAGGAGTCATTTTTGGGACAAAAGACCCTGGAGCTTCCATTCGCCTGCCATCCAATGAAGACTGAAAAGTGATGGACACAGGACCTGTGAGGCATAGCACTCGTCTTTACAGCCAGATCAGTGGAGGAAGAGGAGAAAGAGGGAGGGAGATGGGAGAGAGATGGGCCAGTGGAAAAGATGGGACACTCTTGCCCAGTGGAGGGTGTCCAAAGTGCTTATTCAAAGAAGTCTATTCCCACTTGAAATCTGGAAGCACCAGCATCCCTTAAAATCATTGTCCTCAGTGTCCACAAATCAGAGACCCTCTTCATTTTGAGAAGGGTGTGGGCCTCCCTGACTGGTCTAGTGAGTGGTGCCTGGGGTGGAGTGGGCAGGCGGGTGTAGCCAGGGCTGGAGATGTGCTTTGCCTGGCCCAGCTCTCACAGGGGTCTCTGGAAAATGGGCCACCCACTCCCACCTCCACCTGTCTCCAACCTGGGATCCTGGAGGCCGGAAAAGTGCTCTTCCATTTGAGAGAACAAATGGGGAGTCAAGAGGTCTATTCTTTTCACCCTGGGTCTGTTACCTGTTTGCTGTGTGACCCTGTCTGGGTTGGACCCCCAGCCCCTCTGGATGATCACAGGTGGACAGTCTGAGCAGACACAGGCTTCCTGGTCAGGGACAGAACCAGGTCTACCGACCCACCAAGGCACCCTTGGGGAACTGCCCATGCTGTCTCCCGGGGGCCTGCCTCCCTTACCCCTCCCCTCCACTTCCCCAGGCCCTGCCCCTCGGTGCCCTCCCTGAGGGCCCTGCATGCTTGTGCCTGGGGTGCTCAGCACCTCTGCTATCTTGGATACCTGTGTACTTAGCCCAGGGGGAAAGGGCACTGCCTACCTGTCACAGGGCACCAAGCGAAAGCCAAGAGCCCTCACTTTGCGGGGGAGGGACAGCACAGCAGAGGTGTGGCTTCTGGACACAAGCAGCCATAGCTGTGTGACCTTGGACAGGTGGCTCAGCGTCTCTGGACCTCTGCTAAGCAGCAGGGCTGGACAGGACACACTCTCAGGGCCTCTTGGCTTGGGAAAACTGCATTGACTCCAGGACTCCAGGCGAGGGAAGATGCACCCGACTCTAACCAGTACCCCCTCTGCCTCCTCGGGCTGAGGCCTCTGCCATTCTCCCAAACGTATGCAATCAGGCCCGCGCTGGGCCTCCCAGCCACGCCGGCCTCCTCATATGCAATATTTCTTCTGGCTTCTCGTGGGGATGGGTCACCCCCGACTTGACATTTCCTGACACCTTTCCCCAGTGAGCGCCCTGCCTGCCTATGCATTTTGGGAACAGCCCCTGTGACATGTCCCCTTCCACCACCCCCTCCCCCAAAGCTGTATTTTTCTCTGGCTGAGATTAGAACATATTCCTTGTAAAGTATTTTTCTACATCGGGTTTTCTTAGGGCTCTTGGGAAGCACAAACGCCAAGGGGCTATATTGCAAAGGCCGCTTATGGTCTGTTTGGGGCCCTCATCTAAGTCTTTGTCCCACCAGGGGTTGCAGTGGCTTGGGGTAAGTGCTATGGGGATGATTTTTTTTTTTTTAAATAAAATTATTTAAATCCACCTAGAGTAGAAGTTTGCTTTTTTAACAAAATCATGGGTTGGCAAGTCAGCTTCCGTATGGGTCTGGTGACATCTCACTTGATTTTGATGATTCATTAATTCAAAAAGTTTGCCATTTGCTTCCATCATCCAGCCCCTGGGCAACATGAATCAGACAGATTTAGGTCATGTCTGCACATTCTGGTGGCAGGAAGACAATCAACAAGTAAGCAAATAAATAATTATTTCAAAAGGCATCAAATAGGAGTAATGGGATAGAGACACCAGGGTGAGGGGCTTTAGCTCACAATGTTAGGAGGGGGTTTCTCTCAAGAGGCGACATTTGCAATGAGACCTGAAGACAGGAGCCAGCCTCCGTGGAGACCTGGAGGAAGAGTATCTCAGGAAGTGGACACAGCCAATGCAAAGGCCCTGAAATAGGAACGAGTTTGATGGTTTCAAGGAAGAGAAAGAAGGCCTGGGAGGGGAATGAAGCTGGAGACTAGGTTGGAGGTAGCAGGGATCGGGGGGAATGGATTTGATTCTCTGTGCAGCGGAAAGCCAGAGGCAAACAGTGGTGCCTGCGTATGGAGTCTCTTTAGCCCAGGTTGGGAAGGTATTGGCAGGAGGGCAACCTGGGACTGGCTGCTCTCCTGCAGTGTCCAGAGAGTATCTAGGGCAGGTGAGCTGTGGGGTCTGGGACTCAGAGGCCAGGGCCAGGCCCCACTGGGGAGGCCACAGTTCTGTGAGCAGAGGAAGAGGTTTTTTCCGGGAAGCAAGTATCCTGTCTTGGGAGCGGTGTAGGCAGGGGAAAGGCCAAGGCAGGCAGCAGGCACTGCTCTAAGCCCTTTGCAAGAACTTGCTGGATCCTCCCAATAGCCTTTGGAGGTGGACTCTATTCTTGTCCCATCATTACAGATGAGGAAACAGGCACAAAGAGGTTGAGTAACTTGCCCAAGGCCACACAGGTAGTAAGGGATGGAACCAGGGCTTGAACACAAGCCACATGGCCAGGACACATAGAGAGAGGGAGGGAGGTAGGCAGACGCTGTCAGAAAGAGCCAGAAAATGGGGGTAGGGTGGTCTTTTATTCTAACATTGTCTGTAAATGAGTTACTGAGAATTTTATCTGGTTAGTTGGGCAAAGGACTCAACTGACTCCCAAGTTTGTCCATCCCAAAGGGTGGGGGGGCTGTTGGCAGGAAGGCTGCCCCGAACATGGACCTGTTCTGACCCCAGAGAGCCTTAACTGGGTATTAATGAGTGCCTGCACCTGGTGGTGGGGAAGTGGGAGAAGGGCAATCAGGTTTGCTTCTCCTCTATGCTTCCCCCACCCCGCCACCCACCACCTTTCTGCACTTCCGACAGGGCAGCCCAAGGCTAAAAAGGAAGGACTGAAAGCCGCAGCAGGTGAGCACCTAAGGCTAACAGCATCACCTCCAATCATCCTGGTGGCCTTGATGGGGACAATGGTTTAGTCCAGATGGGGAAACTGAGGGTCAGGTGACTGCTGCCAGATCTCCCAGTTGTACAGGGCTGCGCATGTAGCAGGTAGAATCAGTAGAACCAGTAGAGCCAAGAGCTTGTGGGCCCGGGTGCGAATTCAGGTTCTTTCATGGACTTGCTGTGTACCCCGAGTGAGAAAGCTGCTTCCTTTGTGAGCTTCCATGTCGGAACCTCTAACCTGGGATAATACCTACCTTTGAGGAGCGTCCTGGGATTGGACGGGAAGCCCTTTATCAAATGTAAAGCGTTTTATAACACAGAACACAACCCACACATGTTGGATGTTAAAAAGGAAATGTTTATTTTCGTGTTATAAGGTGATTACAAACTCCTCTAAAAAAAGCAAAGATGAATTTAAAATATCGATATACATATTTATCTAAAAAGCAAAAGAGAAAAAAACCCCTGCAAATACAGGGAATCATATCATAAAACATTTATACACAAAAGCTTGTATACTGCAAGACTGAACTACACACCAAGGATCTTGTTCAAATACAAATGTTCCTCCTCAGAAGAGTCTCTTGTTGGTTGATTTTTTTTTATATAAAAGTTTAAAATACCTTAAAAATATTTTGAAGTTTTAAAAAAATGTCCTGATGAGCCAGACATATTTCTGGAA
Organism: Macaca mulatta; assembly: GCF_049350105.2. Taxonomy (NCBI): domain Eukaryota; kingdom Metazoa; phylum Chordata; class Mammalia; order Primates; family Cercopithecidae; genus Macaca; species Macaca mulatta. The sequence continues at coordinate 153,293,991 of NC_133407.1, read as the reverse complement.
GGAGGCAAGACCCACGTTCTCAGTTTTCTCTTGTGCTAAATACAGAGTCACAGTTGCTAGGGATTGGGAGATTAATTGGGTAAAAAAAAAAAATGAAGCCAACATTTCAATTTGAAGTCAAATATATAACAGGATGCTCCATCCCTCGGAGAACATGCCAGAACATGTCTGTAGTGACACCCACAAGAAAACAATGAAAAAATGCTTCCTATTACAATGATATATATTCTGAGGGTCAGGGAGAGAAGGAAAGGGGGAGGGCTTCCCCCTGCTTTCTGGACTGCCCACCTCTACAAGTTTTGCTCTCTGGGTTTGTTTTGTTTAGTCTTGTGGTTTTGTACTTCGATTTTTGCACACAGTGGTATTTACTGCATCTACACAGACAGCCTGGCCTGGGACCACATGGGTCTGAGGGATGGATGGGACCTCAGGCCACCTTGAAGGATTTTCTCTCGGGTCCTTTCCTGGCTTCTGTCTGAGTCTTGGGTGGGGTGGGGTGGGGGGAGCAGTTAGGTGCCTGTGCCTTTAGACTGGCTACCCATAGCATTTCCCCAGGGAGAGGGGCTGTGCTGGGAGATGCTGGCTGGGTGGGGGACCATTGTGTGGTGGTACCCGGGCGATACAAGAGTGCCCTGAACTGGGCTGAGGGGCCATGCTGTGCTCTCCCCTTGTGTTTCCCCGTCTTTGGGGGTGTGCTGGGGATCTGGGGGGCAGTGAAGGAGCTGCACATGGCCCAGGGGTTATGCTGTCCTGGAAGGAGAGCATCCAAGGCCATTTCCTGCTGCCTGGAAACTCCTTGCAGAGCCTTGGGTCAGTCTGGAGCCAGGGCGACTTCATCTAAATCCTGCCTAAGGATCTGGCACACCTCTGGCTTCTCTGCATCTCAGTTCCCTCTTGCACAAACAGGGATCTCAATTCCTAGCTCACCAAGGGCTGCTGGGAGGAAGGAGGGCCCCGTGCAGGGCTGGGGTGTGCAGGCGAGGCTGGAGTCACCCAGCTCACCGAGCCACAGTATGGGTCCAGTTCTGCGAGGATGTGGGAGTGTGGGTGCTGCTGCTCCCCTCATCCCTGAACATGGAGGGGAGGGCATTTCCTTTTCCATAAAGGCTTATCTTTGGTTGTCAGGAAGACCTTGAGGATGTTGCTGGAGGTAGCCCTGGTCATACATTCACCATTCCCTGCACCTACCTCGGAGAACCTGCAGTTAGAGCTGTTTCAAGAAAATCCATTCCTGGCTCACAGTGCCTCCCTGGGCCTCAGCTACCTCATTTACATCAAGGGCACTGGGTTAGGGGACCCTGGAGTCCCTTCTCTCCCTGACCATCAGGAAATCTCCACTGTGGCCCTAGCATGGCCCATCTCAACGCAGCATCTCCCACTTCATCTTAAAAAGTTGCTTTAAACAACCCCCTCGTTTCCTTTCCAGATCTGGCTGGCTGGGCTATGTGCGAGCACCAGCATTTCTGATCCATCCCAAGCAGAAAGCAGGTGAAGGACTTTGCCCATTCTCTATACACAGGTGGACCAGAGTCATGAGCTCTCACAGAAAGTTTCGTTCAGACGGAGACATGAAGGTTAGGCATTATTACACAGGTACTCACAGAGCTACGCTCTGCACACAGAGCCAGGGCTGGGCGAGAGGGCTCTGATTGGAGACAGGTGCCTTGGGGAGGGTCGAGGAACGGCTTGGGGAAGGTGGCCGGCCTTCCTTCCAGGCGGGGCCTGGGGACTTGGTCTACATGTGTCTTTGGTCTAGAATTTGGTCTTATAAGAAGAGGCCTTCCTCAGGCCATGTCCAGAATGTTACAATTTGCCTACCAACCCAAAATACTGTGGCCTTTCACCCAGGGAGCCCCTGCTGGGGAGATGGAGACTGAAATGACCACAAATGCCCAGGTAGCCACTGTGTGCCAAGCCCCCTCTTCCTCACGTGCCACCTGCCCTCAATCATTGACAGTGGTTAGTTTACTAAAGTTATATAAGACAAAGGAAAACAGGTCACAATGCTACTCCATAAAATCAGGGAAAAAACAGTAAAATCAAATCAGACACAACGGCAACCATAAATACATAGAAAACTAGGAACAAGTTAAAATCGTTGAGAGTTTGGAATAGGACTGGGTGTTGTTTGACAGAGTAGATAGCTTTGGAAACAGTGAAATGTGTATACCTGCCAAAGATGGGGTTCAGAATTGCCCCTTGGGAGGGGGGCACCAAAGGCTTACCCCTCCTCCCAAATTTAAGAAGGGGTTTCCAGGGTTCCAAGAGCCCCTGCTGTGAAAACTCTCCGGTCTGCACCCCTCGAGGCAGTCAGTCACTGCCTACGTGCGTGGTCGTGTTTCGGTTTCATTCAGACTGAGCTTGGAAGTGACTGTTCAAATGGCACAGTTTAGGTCCAAATAGGGGCCGGGTGGGGTGTGTCTGCCCACGGGATTTGAAAGGTATAGTACCTTCTCTCCTGGTTCAGAGACAACCTCTGCTCCACATAAGGCCCTTGGTCAAGCCAGTTCTGGGGGCCAGGACCCTGACAATCCCAACCTTCTAGAAAACTCTCCTAGGCCTTCTCTTTTGGGTCCCCAGGTGGTAAATGTCTGACACCAGCTATTGCAGGGGTTTTGAAGTCAAGAGCTTTGTTATATCCTAGGTCAGCACCACGGGCTGCCCTTGTTCTGAACTGGGAGCACTTCCCCCAGTGGAGGATCCAGACTCAAAAGCTGCTCTTGCTGTGCCTTGTTAGGTGCCAGGGCAGCCCGGGGTAGCATCTTTAATGAGGGCTTGGCAGGAGTCTCCCAGGCTGAGCGTGGGGAGTGGGGAGATGAGGAAAGAAAGCACCCCTCCCCGACACCGGGCCCATCTGCATGCCTGGGGCCTATATCCTTCGATCCACTCACCTCCCCACCACTCCCCTAGTCCCTCAACAGGTATGTCATGCTTCATTCCTGCAGGCAACTTGAAGAGAGGCTGAGATGTTGCATGGGGAATGACCAGAACCTGTTATGACCCCGTTCAAATGCAACAGACTGATCTGAGCCCTGAGACCCCAGCTCCCGCCGGGAGAGCCTCTAGTCCTTCTCTGCCTGGAATGCCCCAGGAAGGACTGTGGCCTGTGCCTTCACCACCTGTTGTGAGGCTGAGTGGTGAGCCTCATTCCTGCCAGCCTTCTTGGATCTCTAGCAGCTCCCTCTCTGGCCAATGGTTGTTGATGGTCTACTGACTATCCACTCACCATCTCAAAATTAAAAGTGGGATTTTGCTTCTGGTATAAGTTTCTACTGCTCTCAGAATCAGACTTCTGCTATAGGGCCTCCTCATTTAGCTTCGGCCGGTCTCCTTTATGTGAAGGGTTGGTTCATTCCTTTGGCATCTCTTTTCTTTGCTAAGCTACGTTTAATGAGGTATCTCCTCACAGTCCTCCTTTCTCCTTACCTCTGGGTCTGCCAGCTAGTGGGTCCTCTCTCCTGCTATTTCTTCCATCTGAACCAGGATTTGGAAGGTATACCACCTTAAGATGGGCGTAGAGTCCCAGGAAAATTCCATCCTGCGTTTACTGGACAGAATTTTCTGCCAGCTACACAGCACCGAAGAATTGCTTTTGAAAATGAGATCTATTGCTGGCAAGAAGATCAATTCAAGTGGTAAAAGTATATGACAATCTTTAAGTGTATATATACTTATATGTAAAAAAAAAATACAAAGAAAAATTTACCAAATTCCCATAAAATACATCTAATTCAGTATGAAAGCTCTGCCTCTCCACGGACATCTTCCCGTGGGTTTTCTTTTTGTACAAAATATCCCCCAAATCAAAACAAAACACACACACACGATACACACACACACACACGCACACACACATACCCACAATTACATTTTCTGTGACAATTACAAAAAAAAAAAATCCTAGTGCAAATATAAAGCTCTGTAAACCTGGCCCTATGAGAATCTAATGTTAGTAAACAGCAGGAAAGCGGCCGGCCCCGTCGACCCGAGAGAGCTCACATCATGGTCTCCACAATGATGTGGGTCGGTTTCACCAGAGCGCCGTTCATGACGGCGCGAGAGTTGTAGGGCGTGGCTCCCTCGCGCTCCACAGCCCAGCGGTTGGGTTCCCTTGGGGTCAGCAGGTACTTGACTCTCTGGAGAAGGATGACAGGAGTGAGGGGGGAAAGGTCAGGTGGCCTGGTCTCCCCTTCACCGGGGCCATCTGCCTCCTCCTGAATTGGCTGATGTGCTGTTTGTCTTGGGCAAACTCACACCCTCTCTGATCTCCTGTTTTTGTCCTTTTTGGAAATAATGGAATTGAACTAAGGCACTCCTAAGGTCCTGCTAGGCCCGAACTCAAGGCAGAACTCCTGTTGGTAGTTTCCTTCCTTGGCCAAACCCCTGCTTACATTCCTATAGGGACGGGGGACTCAACCTTCACATGCTTTTCTCTTCTATGGGACTAAAATATGCCTCCCTGTGATTCTCTCCCCTGATTCCTCTGCCTTTCAAAGCAGCAGTTGAGTTCCTGTCATTTGTATGCCCTGAGTTGGACAACTGTCTTAAGCCTCCATGGCTCCCACCTTCCCCAAGGAGAAACTCCAAACTCCTCAGCCTCCCATAAGCTACACTTCCTGCCTTCTTGCAGAGACAGGTCTTCCCTAGTTCCGTGAAGGCATCCAGTCCTCCCAGCAGGGTTTACGTCTTAAGGGCTTGGAGAACCTCGCTTGCACTTGAGCTGCCCTTTGAAGAGACAGGAGCTGTATGGGAATTCTATATCACTCCTGAGCAGCGTGAGTTTTGTCCTTACAGTTGGTTGAGTGTCCCTCTCCAAGGATACTCAGAAAATCCATGTCAGAACTAGGACTCAACCAGACTCCCACCCCCGGGTCCACCTCTTGCCAAGTGTCCACTCAGAGACTTGAATAGGCCGGCAGTTGAAACAAATGAAACAAACAAACAAACAAACAAATCAACAAGCCCTCTTTCTAGGCATTTACATTCAACTTAGGTATGTTACAAACTTTTAAAAGCTGCTTATTAAAAGCTACAGTATTTCATTTAAAAACCCAGTTTTCAGTAATCCCAGCACTTTGGGAAACAGGAGGATTGCTCAAGGTCAGGATTTAAAAGCAGCCTGGGCAACACAGTGAGACCCTAACTCTTAAAAAAAAAAAATTAGCCAGGCATGGTGGTACGTGCCTGTAGTCCAAGTTACTCCGGAGGCTGAGGAAAGAGGATCGCTTGAGCCCGTGATTATGCCACTGCACTCCAGCCTGGGCAAAGGAGCAAGACCCTGTCTCTATTATTATTATTATTATTTTAAATCCAGTTTTCCATCTTTTCTTGAAAAGCTGCAAGATCTGGCACCTCCAGGCCCAGGTCCCCTCCATACAGCACCTTCTCTAGTTTGCTCCTAGCCCTACCCCCCTGGCTTCCCTCACCTGAGCCACCTGCCAGCTCTCCCCTCATCACTTTGCCTCTCCACATCCATACAATTGGCTGTGCATGGGAGGGTAGAGGAGAGTCAAATCCCCAGGCAGCCACTTGGGGCTTTGCCTACACAGGAGGCTCAGGCAGAGCTGGAACCATCCTGGGACAGAGATCTGGGTTTGCCAGAAACTGGCTCAGAGAGAAGCTCATGGCTGGCAAGATGCCTCAACTTGTGCAGGTGGGAGCCCTTAAGAGGCACATAAAGAAAGATAGACAGATGGTGGCTCAACTGCCTTCAGAGGGGCCTTTGGTGAACTCAGATTGGCACAGGAGGACGGTACCAGTGTGGGGTGAAGCCTGCCCTCACCCACTCCCCCACCTCTTTCCCCCATGCCAACTCCACTCCACCCAAACTTCTAAATGTGGGCTGGACCAATATTTTAAAATGAGGCTTTGAAGGACACTAAGTTAGTGACCTGTTGGATGTCCCCCTGAACCAATGGTATGTAATTGCTGTGGGCACTCACCAATCAGAACAGAGACCCCAAGACCAATCAGAACCTTTAGAGACCCCTTGCTGTGCCCTAATGAACCCTTTGGCCTCTGGATAGTAAGGACATTCTGGAAATTCTGGTTGGGTTGGCCTGGAGTATTGAGGGGTCACCTGGAGGGCTCAGGACAGTCACTGTTCCCTGTCTGTCCCCAGGCCCAGTATTTCAGTCTGTTAACAGCTCATAGAGCCATTCAGTGTTCTGGCTAAAGACTGGTTGGGGTCCTGCCCTCTGTCCTCTGAAAAAATAGAATGGGTGAAAAGCTCCAGGAAAACCCCAGAGGCCTCCTCAGTTTCAAGGATTTCTTCCTGCCCTGCCAGCTTCCTCAGTCTCCCCTCCCTCCCCTGCCACCAGCATCACCTCCAGGCCATTCCCCTGCCCAGGAGGAAACAGGACCCAGCCCAGCAGGGAGCCAGGGCCCCAGGACATCCTGGCTCCAGATTTTTAAAAGAGAATAACAATAAAAACAGCCCAGAACAAAACAGTGCACTCTTGGAGCCAGCCCAAGCTCAAAAGGTTAAGGGAGATTCTGAGAAAAGAATTTCTTGGAAAGAGTGGGGCCTTTGCCAGGGCCTGGGATCTCCAGGGCTGTTGGAGGAATTTCTGAGAGGACACGGAAGGTAGGTGGGGCCAGGGGAGGCCCCGGCAGGCACAAAGGCAGAGGTCTGGCTGCCGCCACAGATCCGGAGAAGACCCCGAATGGGCTGGGATGATCCTAAATTTGGCTCCTCAATAAGAGAAGGCATCTGGGTGGGGCTCAGGCTTCCTCCCCAGGTTCCTGTCTTTGTCCCACCGCTTCAGGAACATGGCCCCACTGGTCCCAGGATAAAGCCCTAGCTCTTAGCTTGGCATCCAAAGCTACAGTCACCTCTCCAGCCTCACTGCCCACCTCCACCCTGCCAACACCAGGAACACCTTCCCTCTCACATTCTCCACCTGGCAAGTTCCTCCTCGCCCCACAGCCCGGCTTCCAATGTCTCCATAAAGCCTTCTCCCATGTGAACTGTACTTGCTTCCCGTCCCCACAATGCACTCTCCTGCCCACAAGCTGAACCACTGGATGGGTGAGGGAACTATGGCTCAGAGAGGGCAGGTGACTCGCCTGAGATCACGCAGCAAACCAGCAACAATCACCTTTGGCCTCGCGCCTCCCACCTCTCCCGGCCCTCGGCCCAAGCACTCACCACAAGGAACGGCCCCTCGGTTTGGCAGAGGCGGATGATGATGACCAAGGGAACGCAGAGCATGGAGGAAAGGGCCAGGCTCCAGCCCAGCCCAATGGCCCAGTTGGGGTACACGTATGTTTTGTTGTAGGTCAGGGGTACGTACTTGACGAGCGAGAAGATGAAACATCCCTGCAGAGAGATGGGAGCAGTCAGGAGAGGGGTCCTGGGCATTGGGGGGTCGGGGGCTTCTGGGACCAGGACTGGTCTCAACCCGAGGGAAGGGTTTCTCTCCTTGGGAAAGGCCTGGCTTAGGTCTCCCACCCCTCTCTGCTGCCACAAGGATCCCCCCCAGTGAAAACAGAGTCGTTTGCCTGCTCAAAACCCTTCTGTGGCTCCCAGTGCCAGCAGATGCAGCCCAGACTCCTCAGTGCAGCCGGGAGTGTCAGCAGAAGCTGCGCCCCTCCCTCCCTCCCTCCCTCAGCTGCCTCAGCTCTCCCTCCATGTCCACACTCAGTCACCCTGAAGAATTCCTTCCAGCTCCTCTGCCACTGATCTCTGGGTCTTGGCACACGCTGTTTCCTCTGCCTGGCCCTCTTTCCCCCTCTTCTTCTTCTCATCCTAACTTGGCTCCACTGGGCCTGCCTTACTTGCCCAGGCACCACCCAGATCTCTCCTTTCAGAAAGCGAGTGGCTGTAACCATCTCTTGGGCACACGTGTTCTGCCAGACTGCGAGTCTGAGAGTAGGCACGTGTGTGTCTTGTCCTATTTCTTTAACACCCAGCGCAGCTCCAGGTACATATAGCAGGTGCACTGTAAGTGCTAGCAGTGTAGATGAAAGCCTTTTTTCCCTGACTGCCGCCCTCCACCTCTATCTCTGAGCCACAGGCAGCAGGGGCCTGGGCACCTGGGCCTTGTCCTGTTCGGTGTCCACAGCCCAGCCCCAGGTCCATACTAATGGCCAGTGGCCATCAGCATGCATGAGTGGTGGGGTGGGGTCAGCCCTGTGCCTCCAAAGGGAGCAAAGCCCACCTTTCCCTGTGAGAAGAGCACCTAAGGCTGGCTGGGGGCTCCCGGGGCTTCTGCTTCTAGTCAGAATGAGAGCATCTCTGAGGAGGGCCCAGGGTGGCCTCGGATTGGTCCACAATGTGAAAATGGCCAAACTCTTCAACACCTACTAACTGGGATTTGACAGGAAGATGCATCTTTCTAAAGCAGAGTCAGTGATGGGCCAAGGGAGAGCACCAGCCTGCAGGCATCTTTTACTGGGCACCTACTGCTCGTCTGGCCCTGCTGTTGTTCCCATCCCTATGTGTAGGGCTGTGGTTCAGATGACTGAGTCCCAAGAGATGCTGCCCTGGGCCCTCCTAAGCAGGAGGAGCTTGCAGCCAGTGCCTGCCTGTTTCCCATTCCTCTCCATGAGGGGGACTTCATCTCACCACCTGGGAATGCAGCCTATCTCTGACATAGCCAGCTCCTCGGGGAGGGAGATAAGGAAACCGAGGGTCAGAATGGTGAGAACAGCTGCGCACAAGCAAACATTAAACCAGGATGAGAACACAGGTGGGTCAACTAAACTCATCTCCAATGATAAACTCGTCAGTTGTTGTGGTTACTGGCTGTACCATTACTTATTTTTGTGGGGAAAAGTCTGCACTTCAGAGGAAAATGCTTCATGCATATTAAATAACAGTAACAGTCTAAGGTCGTCAGCTGCCACCGGGGTCCTCCTTCACGGTCTCCTGGTTTTATAAGTGGGCAAACTGAGGCCCACAGAGGGAAGTGACTTGCTTGAGGTCATACCATGAGTTAACAGCAACACTGACTAAGTCTGGCCTGACAGCAGGTCACGGAGGGGAGGGCCTATTTGTCCTCAGCACCTGGCCCCTAAATCCAAGGAACATTGGGCCATTTGTGCTCCCCATAGTGGAGTTGTGAATGGCAGGACGGATGTTGTCTTCCTGGCAATAAGCTCCAATGGTCACGACTGATTGCAAACCCTGATGGCTTTGCCATGGAGGAATTCCCATTCACTGGCACCTTGGAGTGGGACCATGAAGCAGACTGCATGGGCAGGTGCCGAGGCCAACTCCAACGTGGCAGGTGAGAGCATCCTCGTGGGAAGAACAACATGGCACACCGATGCCCTTAGGCCTGGGTGAGTCCAAAGCTTTCCTATCCTTGGGGGAACCCAGGACTTCCCCTCTCTAAGCTACTACCCCCACCTCTCCATGGAAACACCCCATTTCCAATGTCTCTGACCTCTCTACTAGATATCCCAAAGGCCCCTCTACTTCCCCAGTGACCCAAACTGAGCTCATGAGCTCTGGAAGGTTTGGGGAAAGAATGTGCTTTCAATTCTGGATCCCCTCAATTTCTCAACATGCTCCAGATACACTGTCCTCTTTTGGGATGCCTCGGCCCTGCACAGGCTGGCTCCTCTGCCAGAAATGTCCTTCCTGTTTTCTCCTCCTGACAAATTCCTACTTATCCTTCAGAACTCAAGCTAACCCCCTGGAGCAGCCTTCCTCCCCTCTCGCAGGCAGCGCTGAAGCTGGGTTTATTACGAGCCCATGCTGAACAGATGCTGCATGAAAGATGGTTTAGCAGGTGAAAATGTCAAGCCCTGGAGAGAAGAGGCCACCAGCTAGAGCCACAGAAATGGAACTCACAACACAGAGAACTGGAGTGATCACAGCCCAGCTGTACTTCATCCAGGGCCCGGGCCGATAGCCAATCATGTCCTCAATACCGTCATAAAGGTTATCACCTCCTGCAAGAGACAGAGGGGGACATTTGCTGACACAGCGTTCGAGGCCAGCAGCGGCTCAGGGGCCATGAGGGAGGGTCTCTGGGACCTGATCCAGGCCTCTGCATCTCCACATCATGGATATCCAAGTGTGGCAGAAACAGACATTTACACAAAATTCAAATGTAACTCTGCATCTTGTATTCTTCTGGCAATCAGAGGCACACCCCAAACCCTAGGTGTGCAATCTTAGGCACAGCCCAAACGCAAACCCAAGGCCTCAAGGAGGTAAAAAGGGAACATTCCAGGTCCTGCACAACCAAGTTCTGAATTTGTGAAAACATCCAGTCACGCCTCGCACCTTTAGCACCAGGAGAATCTTCAGTGTGGCTACAGTGAGATTATTTGTGTAGTCTAGGTAGGGAGAGCCTACTGTTCAACTCAAATTGAATTCCCTTAGTATTCTCTGCTTCTAAAGTTTCTAAGTAGAGAAGCCCAAAGGAGAACCTTGAGAAAGGACACGAAAAAATCTGTACTCACCATATATCCAGGCAATAACAAAACATTCAAAGAATGCAACCCACAAAAGGCATACACCGCTAGCTGCATAGTAGTCAAAGAGCTGAAACACATACATGCCACCCTGTGAAGAAAAAACCACAAAAGGTCGATTTCCTACCTGATCTCTCATTTCTTTCATATACAAAGAGCTCTGGCATATCAATAAGTCAAGAAAACCCAAGAGAAAAATGGGCAAAGACTCTGATGACCAGATAAATATACAAAAAGATGCTCAACTTCATGTTTGACAAATGTAATTAAAAACACACATACAGGCCGGGCGCGGTGGCTCACGCCTATAATCCCAGCACTTTGGGAGGCCGAGACGGGCGGATCACAAGGTCAGGAGATCGAGACCATCCTGGCTAACACTGTGAAACCCTGTCTTTACTAAAAATGCAAAAAATTAGCCGGGCGAGGCGGCGGGCGCCTGTAGTCCCAGCTACTCGGGAGGCTGAGGCAGGAGAATGGCGTGAACCCGGGAGGCGGAGCTTGCAGTGAGCCGAGATCGCGCCACTGCACTCCAGCCTGGGCGACTAAGCGAGACTCTGTCTCAAAAAAAAAAAAAAAAACACACATACAGATAAATGAAAGCAAAATGATGGGTCCACGGGAGCCTGCTTCCCAAGGAGGTGCTTCACACCAAGTGCAGCTGACAGAGAAGACTCCAGGGTCACCCAGCTGCTCAGTGAGCGGCCCTGCAATCTGACTTCCGGGGTGGGGGTTCTTACAAACACCTCCAGGAAAACACTTTTACTTCCGGTGAGGAAAAATGGTGAAGCGAAGCCCTGAATTGGGTTTTCGGAGAATTGTTAAGTGGGACCCATTCCTGGGGAACAGGGGAGGTGGTAGGGGGCATGCAGGAGAGAGCATGCCCTGGCTGGATGCTGGGCTTCCATTCTTAGTACAATCTTTATCTCATCTGGCTTGTCTCTTGCTAGGCACGTCTTAGATGCTCCTGTTCCCTTCTGCTTTTTGCTTCCCTTGTGTGCATCTGAAATCCCCTCTCCTCCTGGCCCCTACCCACCCTCTGAATAGTGTATGCACCCCCACCCACACACCCCAGGCCTTGGCCCTATGACAGGTGACCTGCAAGGCCGTGCACCTCTACATGGCGCTGCAGTATTTCCTGGGAGGCCTGCATTTACCCTTGAGAATGTCTCCACCCCACCCCCAGGCCCGAGAAGAGCACAGAGTCAGGGGTGAACAGAGTTGTGAAATGGATTTCAGCTGAAGATCCTCTTCCCAGGCTTATCAGGACAGAGGGCAGCGGGTGGTCACAGTGTTGCCACAGCAACAGGCAAAATAATTGGGTAGTTTGGGTCAGCTGTGGGCTCCTGAGCCCCCTCATGCTGCCCCCAGTATTGGCCCAAGCAAGACCCCTGAATTGGGTGGGGCTGGGAGATGAAGCCCCTGCCTGGCCCTCTCACCCAGCTGCTGCCTCCACTATGGCCTTCAGGAGGGCATTGGAGCACCAAGCCCGAAACACAAGTGAGAGAGCCACCTACCTCCGTCACCATCGTCAGCCCCAGCAGGTAGCTGATGCTACACACGAAGGCGATGAAGATTTCTCGACGATAACCCTTCCTTAGGAAGGATGGGTAAAGATCAACCAAGGATGTGATCTGTCCTTCGACTTCAACAAACTGAGGAGGGGAAGAGAGAGAGCTGGTGAGCGGCCGACGCTCAGGCCACCCTTGCCTACTGCTCAGAGGGAAGGGCCCAGGCACACACAGTGCAGGAGCAGATGAGACCATCCTTGTGTCCAGAATTGGCCTGTGAGATCAAGTTCAAGTGTGGGAGCCTGACTTCCCTGGCTGTGCCGGGGGAGTCCCACCTGCCACTCCTCGGAGCCAGACAATGTAACATGCGGTGGTCCACACCCAGTTGGCCAAATACTCCACACCTCTGCGTCTTCGCTTAGGCTGTTCCTGCCGCCAGAATGCCTTTCCCCATCCTCTGAAGCTCAGCTTGAGAACAACTGCGCCTCTGAAGCCAAGCTTCTGTCCTGGCACATTCAGGGGCATGAATGTGTTGCCATGACAACCTTCCTCATTGATCTCCATCCTCTTGGAAGATAAGGGTGGTATCCCACTCACTTTTGGGCCTCGAATGCTAAGCCTGGCCAGACATATTGGCTGCTCAGCAAAAGTGATGAATGGGTGGACCTTAGCACCAACTTGCTTGGCAGCTCAGGGGAAGTCTGAGCCTCAGTTTCCCCATCAGTGGAATGGCAGGCAGTTCAGGTCAGATTCACACAGTGGCTTTCAATCCTTTGGGGATCACAGACCCATGAGAGGACTTTTGCATGTGTGCACACACGCTGTGTAACTACCTGCTGCCTGGGACTCCAGGAACCCATCCCTGGGCTCCCAAAGGAAAAGAAGCTGGTTGGAAAAGGCCCCTCCGTAGGTAACATTCCAGGGGGATTCTCAGTCTTTCTAAACCTTTCCATCTATATGCCTAACCATTTATCTTGGGGGTTGCTCCATAGCATTACACAGAAAGCTGCCTCATTTTTAAATGGATAAAACTCCACCCTTGGGTAGGCATCGCCATTGATCTCATGCCTAGCTGATGGTCTCCAGACTCAACTCTTCCCCTCCTCCAGGCATTGTGCACGTAGCACAGTCTCAGAAGAGAAGCTTTGGGGTTAAGGAGCACACAGCAGCACTTTAAATTTGGATGGCTACACCCAAACTTCTCTGCCAACGAACACACCCTCCAAGGTCTATCTGATTCCTTCAAAAGTCGAAGAGCTAATCCATCCTGGACCCAGATGTTCTTTCATCTGAACGAGGCTTTTGGGAAGGACGTTTCCCCAGCATTCCTACCAGACAAATCTAACCCCTTCCTCCTTTGGGACGCATTGCAGGAAAATCCAGGGAAGGAACACAAATGAGGAGAAATCCCTTCCATGTGCTGACAGGGGCTGGAGAGATCAGACTGCCCCCAGGAATAAGGGAAAAGACAAGCAGGAGGCTCTCGAGAGGGGCCGAGAGAAGGGGCTGCTTTTTTGACCTCTGACTCATGTGTCTGTCGCAGGGGTTTTGAAGCTGAATTGCCACTGAATTATAGCAAACCTGCAGCTCAAACGCTAAGCTTCAAAAGGAGTTAAAAATAAAGGTTCTTTCCTTTGAGATGGGGAAATCAGAGACAGGAAGGTCCAGTGTCGCTGTGAATCAGGGCCAAGACCAGCACAAACCCCCATTTCTCAGTTCCTTCGTGCTTCTGGAGAACACTGCTATCCTCCACCAGCCTCTTGGGCCCTCCCTCACTTAAGAGCTTTCCTCTCTGTGAAATGGGAGGATCTTGCCCACTTAGCAGGGATGTTGAGAAAGATTTGAAATTATTAGAGTAAAACCGTTCACCCATGTCAGCAGGCTGGGTGAGCTCTTTGGGTGCAGGAGGAGTGGGTTCCAACTCTCATCTCCTCTCACAATTTGTTGAAAAACCGTGTCCAGGCTGGGTACGGTGGCTCATGCCTATAATCCCAGCACTTTGGGAGGCCGAGTCAGGCAGATCACCTGAGGTCAGGAGTTCGAGACCAGCCTGGCCAACATGACAAAACCCTGTCTCTACTAAAAATACAAAAATTAGCCAGGTGTGGTGGCGCACACCTGTAATCCCAGCTACTTGGGAGACTGAGGCAGGAGAATCACTTGAACCCAGGAGGCAGAGGTTGCAGTGAGCCAAGATTGCGCCACTGCACTCCAACCTGGGCAACAGAGCAAGGCTCTATCTCAAAGCAAACAAACAAAAAACCATGTCCCTCTTGGGTAGTCTGGATGGCAACAGGCATCTGCCTCCACATGGCTGACTCCTCTACCCTGTCTCACCAAGAAATGCACAGCAGTACGATGGCTCTTAGGACAGATGGACTCTCCCGCCATTGGTAGGAACCCTGATGAGCCAGGGTCACACTCCCTGCTCCCCTGCCCAGGACGCAGTGACATCAGCGGGAGGCCTCTGCCTGTTGGCTGTAGATCTCCATACTTCCAACAGGAGGAAGTTATTTTGGGGAAATTCAAGGGGAAGGCCAATTGGGACAAACTAGCAGGTAAGAGACAGTTTCTGGGGACAGGGAGACCCAGCACCAAGCCCTTAACTAGCTGTGTGGAGCCTTGGCTAAGTTCTTGGTCTCTCTAAGCCTCAGTTTCCTCAGCTATAAGAAGGGTAAAAATAGTACCCAAGCAAAGCAACACTGCAGCTTAAAGAGTTCATGTATAAAAGCCAGGTGCAGGGCTGGCAGGAGGGCAAACTGGGGAGCCAGTGTTGAATGGGGACAGAGGTTCCATTTGGGAAGAGGAAAAAGTTCTGGAGATGGATGGTGGTGATGGCTGCACAATGTTTGAAGGTACGAATGCCACTGAGCTGTGCACTTAAACCTGGTTTAGATGGTAAATGTGTGTATCACCCCAAACACACATGCACATAGAAGCCCGCCACGAGGCCTGGCACCCAGTGAACACCTCTCATGGCAGCGCTGTGATCCTGTCACGGTGAGGCACACTGCTGGCATCTGCAAAAGCTTCCCCATTTCCCCAAGTTCACAAAGCAAATAGATGCAAAGGAGGAAGCCCAACCTGTGCCATCAAATTCCCATCCTGGTTCCCTGGGACATGGGGCCTGGGAGACCAGTGACTCAGGTTCAGTTTCTACTCTTGTCCCTGGCAGGTCATCGAACTGCTCTGAGCCTTGAGTTCCTTGCTCTGCAAAGTAGGAGGAGTGGCTGTGAGAACCCACCAGATTCTCTCCGTGTGCCACTGGCACGGGGCCTCTCTGAGAGATGCGTGTCCTCCACCAGGTCCCACCTCCTGGGGAGAAAATCTAATGAGTGACCATCTCCACCTGCTCAGGGAGCCATTTCCAAAGCCCAAGTGGCCTATTTTGGGCCCATGAAGATGTCATGCCTTGTCATTTATTAACCTCTGTTTTTGTTTTTTTTTCTTTCACTTAGAGCTTTGGAAGAAGTTATAAAAGCCATTTGCTTGGGGCCTCTGAAGGCCAAACTCATTAACTAGGAATGATTAATGGAGTCCTCCTGCTTGTTTATTCAGCTCAAGTCCATCAACAACTGCAGAAGTATTTTGTTTTCTGTCTCCCTGATGTTTTCATTCTGTCTTCTCTGCTAATCCTGCCCCCTTCTCTGCCAAATCCCCCGCTCTGTTCTTGACCTTGCTGGCTGGCCGCCTCCTCTCTCTGGACTCACCCTCCTCTGCTTGACCTTCAGAGACTTTTCCCCTACCAGGTTCTGAGGACCCACTTGGGACACTGACTTTGAAGACTGCGGCCTGCGGGGAGGGAGACAAAGGGCTCTCCCGCCCTGGTTGCAGGCTCCAACCTCTCAGGGGTTCTCAGTTGCTCAAAGGCTTCCCAAGAGGCATTCAGACCTCCAGACCCAGACTACACAGTCTACATCCTACCTGCTTCTCAGCGGCCCACCTGCGTGGTGCTGCCTGAGGGACTCATGCTGGCCTGGGAACACAACCAGCCTGTCCCACATGCCATCAGTCCCTACTCCTGGAGTCATGTCTGTGCTCTGAACTGTTGTTTCAACAAGACCCTGTCAAAACTACACCTATTTCCAGGGAAAGGGGCCAAGGAGCTCAAGTGAATTGTCCTCCGAGCACTGCTGACTACTCTGCACCAGGCACTGGCCACTCTACAGCCAGATGCAGCCACTCAGCGGCTCTCACTGGCATTCCCTGGCCATGAGTCACCCTCTAGTGGAGGCCCTGAAGGGGTGGGATGTGGGGTGTAGAAGTGCAGGAAAGAACCTCAGTGGAGACAAGAGTCCTGCCTTGGGAGGGCAGAAGCCAGGACAGTCAGAGGTCAGGGCGGGTCTGAGCGAGGCTCCCGGCCTGTGCTGTGTATGAAGCATGGGAGGGAGCCAATGCCTGGCCTCTCGCACGCTCCAGGGAACACAGAATCCTGAGTGTGGAGTAGGCTTCTCCTGGGCACTTGCAACTGATTACGATGGCCCCGACAATGACCAGCTCACACAGAAATGCGGGTCCCTTCTCCGAACCGCCCGTCTGCTGTGCCCTCCCGTGCCCCGCCGACGCTCCACTGGAGCGCATCATGACTTATTGAGTCGTAACCTCCAATTCATCATTTGTGGCTTGACGGTAACCACAAACCCTGGTTGTCCCTGTCATAACCCACCCACTCCGAGAACCTCTGGATGCCCCTCTGCCAGCAGACAATGTGCCATGCCACGTTTTGTGTGCACTCCATTAGGCTAAATAATTATCTTGTTCAAATGCACTTTCTGGGGACCCAGAGCCTTTTCTATTCCTGGTGTCCTGGTGGAACCCTCACAGCTGAAGCACTGGAAGTCTGACTGGAGTGGGGACGGGGGTTGAACACCTCCCAGGTGGAAAAAGGAGGCTTTCCAGAGTTAGGCTCCCTACAAGGGCAGTCGCCCCAGGGCCATCCTGGGACTTATACGCACCTGGCTATCCAGTCCAAGCAAGAGAAGCATAATAAAAAAAAGAATGGACCAAAACGTGGGCAGCGGCATCATTGTCACAGCTTTTGGGTAGGCAATGAAGGCCAGGCCAGGACCTAGAAAGGAAAGAAAATGGGGAGGGGCACAGGGGACGAGACATCAGCCACCAAGCCACTGGGAACCCTGGGCTCACACAAAGACACTCAGACCCAAATACAGCAGGGAGCCAGGTCTGAACTCTGGCCTGGGGAAAGAGACCAGGCCTGTCTCACTTTTGGGTGGGACACGCTGGGGCTCAGGAGGGGCCCGGTTTTAGCATCTGCCTCCTACGCAGCACACGGGGCCTCCTCACAAACCAGCATCCATTGGGGCGTGGTTATTTGGGGTAGGACGAAGACTGAGCCCGGGACTCAGTCTGCAGCGACAAAGGAAAGGGAGGATCCTCCCACCCCAAAGCAAAGCCATCGAGTGGACAGCCTTCGCTGGAAGGAGGCGGGGCAGCGTGCTGGTGACCTGACCGCCCGCAGTCTCCTTTGCAAAGGGAAGGTTTCTATCTTTGAGTTAATGGCTAAAACACCATAGGAGTGGAAAGAAAACAAAACCATGCCCAATAGGGGGCATGTCTCTTCAGGGGTGCATTTGCAGGGCTCTCCCTGGCAAGGTCAGAGCCGAGCCCACAAGGTCAAGGTTGGGCCAACCAGGGCCCAAAGCTGAGGGAACGTGGGTGCAGGGGCAAGGTCCCAGGCCTGCAAGCCCTGAGGCCTGCATCCAAGTCATCCTCCTCCAATTTCGTTTTGGAATCACCCCATACCCTCTCAGTTTCCCCACCTGAAAAGTGAGGGCCAGGTGGCCATAAATGACTCACAAGGAGCCTTCCTGTGTTTAGATTCTCAGAGGTAGATACCATGTCACTAGAAAAGAGCTCTGGGTTTCCAAAGAGGGGACTTGGCTAGAACCTGAGGAGAGCTGGGGAGATGGGAGCTGTCAGCTCAGGGGATGTCTCTGATGAGAGACATTCCGGAGACAGAGAGAAATGTCTCCTCCTGTCTCCAGCCTGCCTGAAAGCGGATGCCAGCGGAAAGAATTTAGTTGTTAACTGAGACCTGTGGGTCTGAGAAGCGAGGGCAGCAAAAGAAAGTAAAATCTACATTAAAAAAAAAAAAAAAAAAAAAAAAAAAGTCAAGAAGCAGGAAACAAAAAGGCCAGAGCAGGAGCTGTTCAGCAGGGATTAGAAACCAGATGAATGGCTCAAGAATGAAAAACAAAAAGCAAAACCCAACTTTACAATAAATTGGAACCAGAAACCACAGTATATGGTGTTAACACCCCCAGTGTGGCAGGGAAGGGTGCGTCCTTCTACACTCCGGAGAAAACCTGACCAAAATATATCCTTGGGCAGCAACAGAGTGGTTGGTCACTGAGATGCTGGACACCCCCACCAGGAGTGGGGGTTTACCAAGCCCAAAATTGCTCAGAACATGCCCAAAGGAACCAGGGCCAGGTTCAGAAAAATATGGCCCCCAGGACCTGGTGAGATGACTTTTGAATCAAAGTTGAAGTTGGAGTCAAAAGCCGCAGCGTTTCCACCAAGGCTGGGGCCCTGCTGGTCCCCACAGAATGTCAGCGCTGGCCCTGACTGGTCCCCACCGAATGAGGAATCGAGTCCAGCCAGCTGTGAGACAGATGCAAAATGGGTCCCCACCACCCCCAACCCACCAAGGACATTGTGAAGATTCTCAATTCGCTCGTTTCTGTATTTTAGTTTTGCCTTTCTCAAGCCAGCCTCTGGGAGAGGGCCTGAGCATCCTTCTCTAAAAGTGCATGGTGAACTCAAGAGAGAGAAGTCCAGGAGACATAATCTAGCCACTCCGAGAACCTCTGGATACCTCTCCGCTAACAGACAATGTGCCATGCCACGTCTTGTTTGCACTCCGTCAGGCTAAATAATTATCTTGTTCAAATGCACTTCGCTCAATATGGTGCTTGTTAAAAGCTTATTAGAGAAATAATCACCCTTGATGTGCCGGCTGTTCAGACATCACCGTGGGGAATAAATGACAAGGTGTTTGAAGTGGACGGGAAAAAAACAACTGAGATTGACAATATATGTGTCTATGAAAATACTTCGTTGTCCATGGAGGAAGATATATTGTATGTATCTATCTGTATCTCCCATTGCCAAATTCACTCCATACTCCTGGAGATTCCCACTCAATTGCAATTGGTTTGCAAGCCCTCAGCTGAAAGCAAGCCATCTGCGGAGGAGGCATAAATCATCCCTGGCTCCCCTCACCACTCTAACTGCTAAACTCCCAAAGGGGCGTGGGGACTTCTGGAGTTACATTCAGCATCCTCAGTCTCTGGCCTGCTTTTGGGGGCTCTTTGGGCTGGGTGGAGGGAACAGTACATCTGAGGGTCCACTTTGGAAGCAGGGACAGTGGAGAGGTGTGTGGGGGTGACATGTGGATTTGCGAAGGTGGTCCTGCAGTGTTGTCAGGGGTCTAAGGATGGGGCTGGGCCGTGTGCGTCTCTGCCAAGCAAAGAAGACAGTGAGGAGGGGCCGGGGGCTCTCGGAGGTCACAGAGGCCCAGACAAATTCTCACACTGGAAGGGCCAGAGGTTGTTGCATGTGTCCAGGGTGGGCTGGGTGCCAGGAGGGGGACACCCTTGTGTCAGAAGGCCTGTCCAGCATGTGACAAGTGGAGAAATAGTGGACAGGATGTTCAGAAAGCCCTGTTGTAGCCCCACCTATCCCAAGCAAAGCCCTTGCTCTCAGGCTGCTGGTCTCCTCATCTGAGAAGGGAACTTCCGGACGCACGATGCTGAGGCACCTTCTGACCCTCCAATGCTAGGGCTCTAGGACTCAGGGACTGGGACATTGCCTCATGTTCCAAATACAGATGGCACAGGAGGTCAAGGGCAGTGGAATGGCAGGGCCTCCGGCTGTGTCTGGCCCTAGTCTATGGTGGTCCCTGAAGTTAATAACCCTCACGCTCTCCCATCGGCTTGGAAGGAGCCTCAGCCCAGGACCCTTGCCACCCCCAGGGTGGTTGTAAGAAATTAGGACATGGATGGGGTGGCACTGGGGGCTCAGCATGTAAAATAACAAAACCAACTGATGACCACCCACAAAGTGAACTGTGCAGGGCCGGGGAGGGGTGGAGAGGCCAGAAAGGTGGACTTTGAGGATCCTGGGAGCCTGAGGGAATCCCACAACCCAAGCCACTGCAATTAAAGCTACAGGCCCAGGACCTCAAGTAACCGTGGCCAAGTCCCAGAATGGAGGCACCTGAAAGACTGCAGATTCTAGCAACTGAGGGCCCCATGATTCTCAGGTTCCAGAAGCACCTTGCTGGAACTCTGGGATCCCAGATTCCTAAGGTCCCTGTCTGTGCAGGGCCCGTGATTCTAAGACACTGGCATCCTCCATGCCTATGACTCCAGGTAGCCCGAGGAACAGCGCCTGGTCAACAGGGCCCACACCCCAAGGGGTGACATTGTACTTACAACCCACCCCCAGTTAGATCTGCCACCGTCCCAGTAGGTCGTCCCCTCATCTACTCCCTCCCCCCACACACTGCACCCAGTGCCTACGGTGGTGCCTGACACAGAGTGGGGACTTGTTCACGAGAAATCGGTGGAATGGATGAATGCGTCTGCTTAGAAGGAGCGCGCTGGGAGCAAAGTGCAAAATACAGAAACCAAGGCTGAGAAGGTGGTGATGAAATGCCGATTGGTGGCTGACTTGGGCCTGAGTTAGGAAAGTGGTTTCTGTTGTGGAAACCAGGAGTTTGCTGGGGAAGGACGGGAGGCGGGGAAGACCACGCTAAGGTAGCTAAAAATTCCCCAACTTAACCACCCCCCACGCTTTTGCCACCCCTCAGGCCAAATTGCAATAAAAATGTTTAAAATTTGGCTTTTGTACTCTTTGATATTTGGGGGACATCTTGGTGGGGGGGGTCCATTTTAGAAACCAGGCTCGTCCCCCCTCAAAGCCCCCTGGGGTCTGGCTTCATGCCTGCAGTACTCGGCTTACACACTAGGTGGCAGTGCCCACCACCACTGCCACCGATACCACCGTACCTGACTCAGCCACATCAGCAATGTCCACCCCTTGCTCTTGTGCCATGAAGCCCAGGATGGAAAAAATTGCGAAGCCAGACACAAAACTGGTACCACTGTTCAGGCATCCCAGCAGCATACAGTCCCTAAGTTACACATATGTCAGGGAGCAAGTTAATTCACAACACAAGGAAGCCACGCTCCCTACTTCTCTTTTTCTTTAAACATCATCATCATCATTTCTAAAGTCCACCAGGCCCGCCGGCGCAACACTTGCCTGTACGAGTTGTACTTGTACTTATTGTAGCTCCCCAGTGAGGTCATAGCCCCCAGGCAGATGGCGTAAGAGAAGAATATCTGAGTCCCAGCGTCAATCCACACCTATAAGGGGGAGGGAGGTGGCAAGGAGAGAGAGGAGGGCTGTTAGAGCTGGCTTCCTGGAGGAGGCAGCGAGGGTTATGTCCACCCGGCGATGGGCTGGGGACGGGACTTTGCACATGCAAATGGAACACTTATGCTCGAATCCAAGGTGACTTTCACGGCAATACTGAGCTGCAAGGAGCCCCAGAAATCAAACACCCCACCTCCCAGCGACCTAGCATCAGGGTTAAGAGGCTTCAGAAGCAGATGGATCTGGATTCCAACCCTGGAATGACAGTGGACAAGTATCACTCCTGCGGTCTCAGTTTTCACATCTATAAAATGGGCTCCATTGCCCTACCCCATAGAGCTGTTTCCCAGGTTCAAAGAGTGGCGATTCAGCCCAGTGCCAGTTACACAGCAAGCCCATAAGTCAAGGTTGCTGCCACCACCATTATTGTTACTGTTTGCGGACCCTCAAGTTAGAATGCGGAAGGAGGTCCCAAGGGACTACGCAGCCAAAACTGCTCTCCAGAATCTTCACCAGGCAGCTCCAGAGGGTCTGGCAGCCACCTTCCCAGCTGTCCTCTGAGGCCGGCCAACCCCTCTCCCACCTGTGTCCTGTCCAGGGGGAAGGGCAGTGGGGAAGGAGAGTACAGGCCCTTGGGAAGCAACCGGAAGGCCCTGGGGATTCAGGTCCTCAAACAAACCCAGAAAATCTCCCAGGGATTCTGCTACCTCCCTGAGGTCACAAGGCTGAGTGCCAGAAGGTGGGCTTTCGGTATCTGTCCCTCGACCCTCCAAGGCCATCGCCCGCAGCGCTCCAGGTCCTGGCTCTCCCATCCCCAGGATGCAGCAGCCCTTGTGGCTGCAGTGGGCAGAAGCTGGGTCCGAGGGGAGACTTGCTCATCAGAAGATTTCTCCCCCTTACCTGGTGCAGGGCCTAAAGCAGCCTCTCTAAGTGGCCAGCCTCAGACATCCTTGACATGAAAACAGACGCACACAGCTAGAAAGGTCCGTCAGCACCGGGGACAGGCACACCCACCACAGGCCCAGTGGAAAAGTACCCGGGGGCAGTGGCCCAGTTAGACCTGTGCACCAAAGAACCACGGAAGATGTGCTGCCAGCGGCCTCTGCCCCTGCCCTGTCCTGTGCTGGCCCAGCCCTGGGTGGGAGGGAGGACAGTGTGTCCCAGCCCCGCAGTACCTGTGGGTCCTCGAGGCGGGTGATGTCAGGATACAGATAGAACTTGATGCCTGCGCCCGCGCCCGGCAGTGTCAGCCCTCGGACCAGCAGCACCAGGAGCATGGCGAATGGAAAAGTGGCTGTGAAGTAGACGACCTGCGAGGGAGAGAGGGATTCAGGGGGTCATGGGCATCACTTGCTGCTGCTAAGTCTGAGTGTCCTCTCAGAGAGGCAGAGGGGAACACTGGTCAGGATCAGGGGTTCTGGAGCCAAGTTTGCTGTCTCTCTTGCTGTGCGGTCTTTGGCACATTGCTTAACCACTCTGGGACTCAGCTGCCTCATCTGTAATCTGGGTATATACAGGTACCTACCTCACAGATTTCTTTTTTTTTTTTTTTAATTTGAGACGGAGCCTCGCTCTGTCACCCAGGCTGCAGTGCAATGGCACGATCTTGGCTCACTGCAACCTCCGCCTCCCGGGTTCAAGTGATTCTCCTGGCTCAGCCTCTCGAGTAGTTGGGATTACAGGTGCCCGCCACCATGCCCAGCTAATTATTGTATTTTTAGTAGAGACAGGATTTTACTGGGTTGGCCAGGCTGGTCTCAAACTCCTGGCCTCAAATGATCCACCTGCCTCAGCCTCCCAAAGTGCTGGGATTATAGGCGTGAGCCACAGCACTGGCCCACCTCACAGATTTACTAAGATTAAATGAAAAACATCCTATAAACAGTTTGTCCCAGGCACCATCTAAGCACAAAATACAGTGGTGGATAAGACAGAAAACAAATCCCTGCCTTTGTGGAACTGACATTCCAGGGTGTAGAGGTGGAAAATGCAAAATCAGAGAGTAAGCTATCAAGTGCACGTGTAGAAGGCTCAGCCCAGTGGTTGCCAACCATGGCATGTGCCGATGACATGCAGGTCATATTAGTTAACTAACCACAATGTTGGTATGATTCCTATGGTTAGGGATCAGATAAGCATGGATTCAAATCCCAGCTCTGTCCCCTCATTTGCTGTGTGATCTTAGGCACATTGCTTAACCTCTCTGGACCTGTTTCCTCATGAGTAGAATTCAGATAAGAGTAATAGAAGCCCCTCACCAAGGGGTGAGGTGAGGATTCAATGGGATGATGCTTGTAACACTGCCACTCAGTAGGTGCTCCAGAAAGGGGGCCTGTTGTTGACACTGATTTTGCTGGAAGGATGGGACCTTCAGGGAAGAAAATGAGGCCTCTCAAAGGCCCTTAACTGGGAACAGGAAAGGCTCCCTACTTCACCGGGCCTCTGGGAGACCCATGGCCTTCCTTGGGTCACACTGCATGTTCCAGACAGGCCAAGATCAGGTGTGAGGTAGGGACTAGAAATGATGTGGCCGTCTCCTCCCAAGGACCTTCTGTCTTCCTGTCCTGCAAGCACTGTTTGTGACATCAGTTCTCATGGATGGATTTTCCCATTTTATTTAACACAAGGAGTTTCCAGACAGGGTTTATGCCTGGGAGGAGCTCAAAGGTGCCTGGCTGAATGGACAGTGAGATCCTAGTGTTTCAGGCAGGGCACTAGCTGAGTAGAAACATCCCAGGCACAAGCCCACTTCATCCTCACCACGCCCCCCAGGACGGTGGTTTACAGTGGAGAAACTGAGGCTGGGTGGGCTTTAAGGACTTGCCCAGGGCATCAACGGAGTCCAGGATTTGAACCCAGAGCCTGTGGAGGGCTAACCTCTGAGCAGAAAGGCATGAAGTATTTTACTTCGACATGCAGAAAGCTCATGGTGGCCACCTCGAAACACTGAGACTGGCTGGCAGAGCCCTGGGCCACATCTGGGGATCAGGGGACCTGGGAGGAACCACTGCACGGTTAATGCGCCCATTTTACAGGAGAGGAAACTGAGATGACGAGAAAAGGAGGAATGTGCCCATGGAGTTGGGGGTGCAGTGCCAGGGCACTGCTGGAGCCCAGGTATGTAACAAACACTGACAGATAGTGACAGAGCCCAAAACCTCACCTAGATGGCACCAGGACGCTCGACAGAGCACATTCTCCTGGCCGTGATCCCTTTGAGTAGAAACAATGAGAAAGGGAATTCGGAAAAGGGCAAAAAGGAAGCTTTCAGGGCCTGCTTAGTTCAGCTGCCCTCAGCCCAGTAACCCCCAGGCAGTGTTTATTGAGCACTTACTGTATACCTAGCACTGTTCCAAATGCTGTGACGTCTATTCTCACTGGCTCCTGCCCTAACCCTCTGAGGTAAGTTTTATTTCTATCTCCATTTTGCAACAAGAAAACTGAGGCCCAGAGAGAGTCCATCACTTGCCCAGGGTCACATGGCCTTAAGCAGCAGAATGGGGACCTGCCCCACAGCCCACATATAGGAGACTGGCAAAAAGCCTCCCACAACTGGCAGTTTACTGACTCTCCCCAAGAGCAGAGGGCAGCCAGGAGGCAGGCCCGCAGGTCTAAATCCAAGCTTAGAGGCTGGCTTGCCACGAGACCTCCAGGAAGCCGCTGTCCCCTCTAGACTCTGTTTCCCCACCTGGAAGTAAAGGGTTGGGACCGCAGGGGCTCTGAGGTTGCCTCCTACTCTGCCACTCTAGGTCAAGGGGTAGAGAGGCTGTGGGTCAGCTGCGGAGCCGCATCTACCAGGGGTTGTACGCTGCCTCTGCCACCCCTTGCTAGTGACCTGGGTGGGCCTCAGCTTCCCCATCTGTCCACTGAGGATACGGGAACGCTGACCTTGCTCGCTGGCCCCTGGCCTGCCGTGAGCATTCAAGAAGCCTCCTTGGCCAGCACTGTCAGGATGGCCCTCCAACACTGAGAGGGTGGGCCCTACTCCCGCCTCTGCCCCCAGGCGTCCTTTGTTCCTCCAGGCCTTGGTTTCTCCAGCCCTCTGGAGAACCGTCATCTCTTCTCCTTGAGGCCAGGAGCCCACATGATTTCCCAAGGATGGGAAGGCAGACGTGGAGGGCCGGGGCACATCAGGAAGCCACAGAAGGGGGGAAGAAGTGAAAAAAGAAAACCAGCCTGCCTCTCCCTTCCTGAGGACAGGCGGCCAGGCGGCCAGGCGCCCCAACCAGTTCCCACCTCTGGGGCCCTTTGTGGGCCACACCCGGGCTGGCGAACAATAGCTGCTGACAGCAGCCCCGCAGGGGTCTCCAGAGGGCGGCCACTTCAAAGCCAGCCAGGCCTCCCCTGGGCCAAAGCCTCTGTGGCCAGAGGGCTTTGTGTCAGGGACGGGTGTGGAGGTGGCTTTCCTTGTTTTCACGTAGTTAGTTTATTTAACAAGCACTTATGCAGTGCAGTTTGTGCGGGGCACTCAGCTAAGAGCTCCATGAGTTTCAACTCATTTAATCCTCAGACAACTGAGAAGAGCCAGGCACATTTTCTAGATGAGGAGACTGCCCAGAGAGGTGGGAGCACCTGCCTGGAATCACAGAGTTAGTGGTGGCGGATGCGGCATGGATCCAGGCCAGCTGGTGTCAGGTCCCCACACCTTTGGGATCTGTGTCATTGTTCCTCCCCAAATCCTGGTCACACCACCTCAGCCATGTGAAGGGAAAATAAAATCTCACGACCCCAAACTCACTATGCAGAAGGAAAAGGTTAAGCTTGGGAACTGAGTCACACACACACACACACACACACAACCGGCCTGCCTTCTGTTCTTCAGCAGAGAGCTGTGAGATACAGGCCACATATCTCCCCAGGCAGCCTCCCTCACCCTGACAATGTAAACTCACAGCTCATCTTCACAGGTACGGGACAAAGCGACAAGAAATCAGCCATCCGCCCACACGTCCAGGCATGTGTCTCCTTCCTCCACCGTGTGTGCACCCTACCCTATGGAAAATGTGTGTGTTCTCCACCCTATGAAAAATGCAGATTTGCTGAGAGACACCGTGCATAACTACCTGAATTACCTATTCCTCTGTCCCCTCCTGCTGTTTCCCTTACCTTTTTTTTTTTTTTTTTGAGACACGGTCTCTGTCGCCCACGCTAGAGTGCAATGGTGCAATCAAAGCTCACTGCAGTCTCAACTTCCTGGGCCTAAGAGATCCTCCTACCTCAGCCTCCTGAGTAGCTGGGACTACAGGTACGCGCCACCATGCCCAGCTAATTTTTGTACATTTTAGTAGAGACAGGGTTTCGCCATGTTGACCAGGTTGGTCTTGAACTCCTGAACTTAAGCAATCTGCCCTCCTCGGCCCCCCAAGTGCTGGGATTACAGGTGTGAGCTACTTCTCTGGGCCTCCCCTTTATATACTGAGGTTCTCAAAACCCTCTTTGGAAAAAGTGCAGGCCATAGACCTGACTGTGGCTTGTGTCTCTTTTTCCTGGGCACATCTTCAAACTTGGCAAAATAAACCTCTAAGCTGATTGAGTCCCCTGACTCAGATGGGTTTTGGTTTACAGCAGCAGGTTTGAAAGCCACTCTCGCTTTGCAGAATCTGCTGCTCCGAGGACAAGCCGGTGAGAGCCATGCTTTCAACTTTTCCGTGGCTTCCCTGGGATCCCCAAGGGAGAAGCTGGTGCCAGCCGCTGCCAGGGGCCTCTGGTGGTGGCCCAGCAGGCCTTGCCACGGGACATGGTATTTTTCCACTCTTGCTGGTGAACCTTCGTGGCTCCTCTGAGCCCTAGACCCAAAAGCCCTGTGGCCCAGTTGTCCGGGAAAACTTGCAAGGACAACTTTTCTCCATCCCCTCTGGGCAGTAGAAAAGAGGGTGGCTGAGCAGCAGGGGGAGCTGGGCATCTTTGGGAGGTAAGGGTCTGGGCAGCAGCAGCAGGGGGAGCTGGGCATCTTTGGGAGGTAAGGGTCTGGGCAGCAGCAGCAGGGGGAGCTGGGCATCTTTGGGAGGTAAGGGTCTGGGCAGCGGGGCTCGCCATTGATCCCAGAGATCCTAGGCAGGCCCCAAGGGTCCTCAGCGCCCGGGCTGTTGGTGAGGGGCTTCACTAACTCATTTCACATAAGGGGAAGGTGAGGCTGAGAAAGTGACAGGGTCTTGTCCAAAGTCATGCAGTTTGGGGGATCCAGAGCTAAAAGGATGTGGCTCTGACTACCCCCGCTTTGCTTTTAACCAGGCAAAAAGAGCTGTTCCAGAGGCCAACAGCGAAGAGCCCCAGCCTCAGTGAACATCCGTGCTCACTCCAGGGCCTCCTCCCCGTGCATCTGCAGGGCTTGCACTTCCTATGTGCGTGTCTGGATCTCTGCCCCCTTCCCAGACCCCACTCTGTGACAGCAGGGACATGCCTGGCACATGGCCTACTTACTGCATCCTCAGGCTGGCACGGGGGTGGGCACAGGAGGTGGAAGAGTGTGGGGCACCCAGGTCGGGAGTGGGGCTGCCTGGGTCCAAATCCCAGCAGAGCCACTGACAAGCTGTGTGATGCTGGGCAAGGTAATAAGCCTCCCTGAACCTGAGTTTTCCCATCTGTAAAATGGGACTAATAACCACACATACTCCAAAACATGAGGAGGATTCAATGAGCCACCCAGCAGCACTAAGAACGCTACCCCGCACTCACGGGCTACTGCGCTTTCGCTGCCATTATCACTATTTGTTGAATGGACTAATGGCAGCCTAGTTTTGAACCCCTGGAATAGTGAAAATTACAAAAAAGGAAACTGCAACCTAGAGAGGCAAAGTGATTTGAACTCAGATTTGAGCCTTTCAGGCCGGGGCTCTCCCTCCATTACCCTCCAACTCCTCCTTGCTGGACTAGACACGAGAGCAGGGCCTTGGCAGGATGAGGTCCGTCTGCTGCCCGTGGGCCCAGCCCCCACGTCAGCCACAAACCTGGTCTGTGGCCAGGGCTGGAAGCCATGGCCAGCGAGCAGTCAGCCTCTCAGCCATGGGGCTTGAGGAAGTCCACAGAGCCTGACTGTGTTTGTCTTGGCTTCTCTGGCCTGGCCCAGGCTCTGCTATTGTTCTGGGAATCACGCCCACCCCTGGGAGGCCTAGAGCCACCCCATGAAGGAGGTTGTTGCTAAGGATGACATGGGAGGACCCCGGGAAGGTCAAGTCTTTGCTCCGCCACAGCTGCAGCCTGGTACCCTCTCTTCTGGCTTTGACACTACTCTCCTGTGTTCTGCATTATGGCTCAAAAGTTGCTCCCTGTCCCTGGCGGACATCAGCCTCCTCCATCAGACTGGGTGCTCCCCAAGGGTCTGGGTCAAACACACCTCAGGTCCTTTGCACAGGCTGTCCCTTCTACCTGGAGATTTTCCCCTCCATATACTCACCTGGCTCAGCCCTTCCCAAGGATGTGAAGCATCCTTGCCTAGAGCCACCTTCTTGGTAGGCCTTGCCTGGCCACCCTATTTAAAATTGCTCCCAACACTCCCCACTCTCCTCTGTTTGACCTTTTCCCATAGCTCGCATCCCCATTTGACTCCTATACATTTTTCGCATTCGCCTTGTTACGACCTGACTCTTCCTGCCAGGCCATCAGCTCCTGGAGCCCAGGAAGTTTTGTCTGTTTTGTGAACCACTACATGTCCCCCCGTGCTGTTTCTACAAAGCACCTGGCACATGGTAGAGGCTCAAAAAATACTAGTGCATAAGTAAGTGATGATGTGTCCAGCACTGCTGAGGACCAGTGCTCACAGAAACTTCCTCACTTCTGTGTGGGGAAAGTGAGGCAGAGTGGAGAAGGGCATGGTGGCGTGTGCCTGTGGTCCCAGCTACTCAAGAGGCTGAGGTGGGAGGATGGTTTGAGGATGGCTTGAGCCCAGAAAGTGAGCTGAGATCAAGCCACTGCATTTCAGCCTGGGCAACAGAGCCAGACCCCGCCTCAAATTAAAAAAAAAAAAAAGAAGGAAATTAGCATTTACAGAACCATCTGTGCCAAGCATTGTGCCAGGTGTTTAACACACCTCATTTTAACCCTTACTATCACCTATTTTATAAAGGAGGAAACTGAGGCTCAGAGAGGAGGAAGTGACCTTGGATAAGTCACTTGACCTCCCTAAGCCTGAGTTTTCTCATTGTTTAAAGAAAGGAATAAAATGGTGTGTTTGTAAGACGGAGAACCCGGGTAGCACAGTGAGGGTGCTCTCCAAGGAGGTGCAGGAAATACCCATGTCCCCTGCTCCTGCCTGTTCCGGGCAGGACTGTGCTCACTGGTGTGCAGGGGCAGGTGTCCAAGGCCTGGACTGCTTCCATTCCACCCCGGGCTTCAGGATGGCAGGGTGGTTCTGCCCCAAGAAACAAGCAGAGGGCACTGTGTGTATTGGAGGAGGGTGCACGGGATCACCATCATTCTACCTCTTGCAACCCTGGAGTCCCAGGTCTTGCAAGGGTAAGTGACTGGAGTAATTACTTGGATCTCTACAAATCTGTGATTTCGCCTCTTTGGGGGCTCTTTATCCAGGGAGAGCACATTCCTCAACCCTCAATTCTACTCTGTGGCTGGGGCAGCTAAGGTCACTGCCCACAGCTCCACCTGGAATGCTACCTTAAGACACTCCTTTGACTTTTGGGGTTTTTTTGATCTGAAAGAGATGTTCCCTTTTTTGGGATGTGAGTCACTGGGGAAAGCGTTGAGAGGGCACCATCTAAAGGCAGATGAGCAAATGCCTTTGTTCTTGATAGCTTAGGGCCCTGGGTTCAGGCTCACACCTGTGATCGCCAACAGACCCCTGCACCAGCCTTTGGCATCAGCACAGCCATGACAACAGCCAGTGTCTAGGTTATTAGGGAACAGTTCGGCTCTAGTTAGTAACAGGTAACGTTTCAGTTATTGGTTAACATTTTCACTATTGCTAATATATCAGTTATACCTAAACCTTTAAAATTACAAGCTATTGCTAATCTATCAGTTATACCTAAAACCTTAAAATTACAAGCTAATATTTTACATTTGTTAATCACTAACATCTTAGTCACTATGTGACATATTAATCAGCAGCAAACACTCCAGTTATGAATAATACTTTGGTTAACAGCTAACATCTTGGCCATGAGTGGATGATTTAATAATCAGCTAACACTTTCCTGAACAACTAACATTGGAGGTGCCGGCTGAAATGTTAGTTATAAGATAACTCCGTTAATCTGATTTAGCAGCTAAAATCTAAGCCAGTGCCTCTCAATCCATAAAGTGCATTTGGATTATCTGGGGGTAATGTGACAACACAGTCTGAGTTTGTAGGTTTGGGGCAGGCCCACGAAGCTCCCCGCAATGCTAATGGGAATGCTTGTGGCCCCCTCTGCAAAGCGAGGGTCCATGCTGTGGCTAATGGCTCTTACCACGGTTGCTGGCTAACCTCCTGTTACCAGCTAACCTATTTATTAGAAGTCCAACGCTAGTTAACTGCTACCATCTGCACTGACTGCCAATACCTTGAGATGAGAAAGCTGTGGTGGGTGGGGCTAGCTTGTGTAGGCTCCAGAGAGCCTGACTCTTCAGTATTCAGGAATTCTGTGAGCTGGTCTTTAAACCATCAGCAGCTTGAAAGCAGATATGGTGGGAGCACTGACACCATGAAACGGACAAACACTACACACCTGGGTTTTACTTTTTTCCAGACGGCTGGCTTATCAGCACACCACCACCGGCCACCTCCCTCCTGGGGCGTGGCTAATTGCAGGCAGGAAGTGGGGGAGAGGGCCAGCCTGGCACAGCTCTCCAGGAGTCAGGGGAGGGACAGAAGTCCAACTTACCTTCCCAGTGGACCTGACGCCCTTCCAGATGCAGAAGAAACACACTAGCCAGACCAGAAGAAGGCAGAGAGCGAGGTCCCATTTCAGAGAGCCTGGGTGGTCGATTCCAGGGGACAAGCTCAGCACGTTGCGCCTTGAAGCAAACACAGAGCCAGAAGTCAGTAAGGGGCCTGGCCCCGGAGTAGAGAGAGCCAAGGCCCAAACATTAACAGGCTGAGGGTCAAATCCCACCTGAGGCACTGCATTTACATAAGTCACCTCACCTTTCCAAACCCAGGAATCCCCATTTGTCTTGAGACAGAGTTGTTGCAAAGAAAAAAGGATGGATTCAGACTCCAGATTCAGGCAAAACCAGGTTCAACTCAGTCTGACCTCAGGCAAGTTAAGGAATCCCTGAGCCTCAGTTTCCTCATCTGTGAAACGGGCACCGATTTTCTGCTGGGACTTCAACAGAACCTTCTTCAGTGCGCCAAATACTAAGTTCAGTTCTCAGCTCTACTGTTCGTTCCATCACTACAGAGGAAGTTAGCCAACTTTCCCAGACCTCGGGCTCCTCATCTATAAAATGTTGCCCTCCCCCAACATTGTCCCTCATTATTTTATTCATCCCTGTGTAACCTGGATCTCTCACTAAAATGTAAGTCACACAAGATCCTAAATTCAGGGTCTGGGATGCAGCTAGCACTTGATAAACCTTTGCAGATGTAACTGTGGTGTTCAGATGCCCAGGGAAGCTTCAGGCACACAGCCGGCACCTAAGCAGCGCTGGTTTCCTCCCCTGCCCTGCCAGGGTTTTGAGGGTCTCAGAGAGAGGCAGGTAAACAGTTTTAAGGATAACTGGCATGGGACAGCCACCAACCCTGCCCAGGATGACACGGCAGAGCATGGGTCTTTGGAGTCCAGACCTAAGCTTCCCGCCAATCCGAGCTGATTCCTGCTGTCCTGCTAAACAGGCACAGAAGCACCTACTCACAGACAGCACCTGAAAGCAGGCCAGGGCGGTGCAGGGTACTGACAGCCCAGGCCATGAAACTTGATGCCAAAAGTGGCATCCATGGTCCCAGAGCCCTGGCTGCTGCAACAGTGATCGAGGACAGCCACGCTGAGCACAGGGACATCGGCCCTGCCCACTGGGCCTCCCAGGTTACCCGTCCAGCACAGGCTGCTGGCCACAGGAGACAGGGTCTCCATGCTCCAGGGTGTTTGCGAACCCCTGGAAGACGCTGAGTTTCCTTCTAATGGGAGTCAGCTCCCTGCCTGAAGGTCACACTCCCATGCAGGAGGGGCAGGGAGTGAAGTGTGACTCTTTGCCTCAGTTTCCCCTTTTGTAAAATGGGACTAACAGCTCCCGCCCAGGATGCTCTTGGGAAAGCATTCTGGAACATCCCAAGCTTTTAGCCAGTCCGTGGGATTACCCCCACAGTCAGGGCTCTGGTTCTCAGAACACACACTGGGTTAGACCCTTTATCATTTGTTTTTTTTTTCTAGAGAAGCTTCAACATAAGGACTTTGAATAAATCCAATATTCCCTTCTCAACTGGCATTCAAGCAAGGCCTTTCTTTAGTCCACTGCTGTGTTCCCAGCACCTAGAACAGCACCTGGCCCATTGGAGGAGCTCAATAAAGACGTGTTGAGTGAAGAAGTGAATGAACGGACTCAACTGGGAGGACAGCAAGTTCACATGTCACTGTAGGACCAATCCATGAAATACTCCCACTAACAGCCAAAAGAAGGGACAGCTTTTCTTTGCCTTTTTCTTGCTGGTCACAGTGACATCAGTGGGCTCCCCCGGCACCTGATAATGTCATCCTGATAATGCTGATAGACTAAATAAAAGCCACCAGCAACCAACTGCTTTCCAAGGCCTTTTCAGTTTATCTCATCTGATCCAAGGAGTAGAGGCCATTCACCCCATTTTACAGATGGGGAAAATCAAGGCTTGGAGGGTCCACTTGCCCATGGTCACAGAGCCAGCAGGTGACACAGAGCTGCCACCCCAAGCCCACTCCTGTCTGACTCCAAAACCAGTGCTCTCTCTACTCCACTACACTGTTGATGTGATTTTAAGAGAAAACAGAGCCTAAATTTTAAAAACAATCTCTTCAGTCCTCTGCTATATGCTGGGATCACCTGGCACCTTGGGGCAGGGGGCATCTCTATAGGGCAGGCTGGCAGCCAACTGCATCCCAGCTGGGGCCCTGCCAAGCATGTGGATCTGGCGCCTGCCATGGCTTTAAAACAAAAAGCCTTTCCTCATTCTGCAGGGCTCAGCACCTTCAATGAAAGCCAGGGCAGGCTGGGCAGTGGCCCAAGACTTCCTTGTGAATGGGCAGCACCAGGAGAGGAGGAAGAGCACCTTTCCACCGTCTCCCAGGCCCTCCAGGTGCACTCGCCTTGGTCTCAAAGGAAGCCTCCCTGAGGTTCTGGAAGACTCACTGCAGAGCCCCCGTCTGGCTTCCGCTGTCCTGTCCCACGCTGGGGAAATGTCTGTCTTGCCCACCAGACCCTGAACATCCCAAGGACAAGGGCTTTATATGCTGATGAGATGTCCAGCCACAAGATAGCCTTTCGTTTGATTCTTTAGGACGAGCTGGCTGAGAAGCTTAACACCCTGGAGCCCTGACTGTGACCATACCCAGCCTGTGGCCAGCTGACCCAACAGCATCTGCCTTCCTCCCACCACCATGCTGGGCAAACCAGTGGTGCCCGATACCGATGGGAGGCTGCCACACTGGCTTGTTCGGGGCAGCTGACCAGCTATGCAGTCTACAACAAAGAAAATGAGTCCTCCGCCTGCTTCTCCATTGCTGGTGGTAGTCCCTTTGTAGGATCTCATGGTGGCATCCAGGGATGTTTGCTTTGACCAGGCAATTCCATTCCCAGGATTATCTCCTATAGTTACACCTGCATGGGTGGCCAGAGACACAGTACCCACCCCAAGCAGTGCTGTCTGTAGAGTGAAAAGTTGGAAACGACTCAAATGTCCATTAAGAGGAGCTTGTAAACTGTGAAGCAGGCACACACTGGAACACAATGCTCGGTGTAAAACAATGGGAAAGTTCTGTGTCCTACTAAGGAGCTAGGTCCTGGAGACAAAATGCAGGAAGAGAAGCAAGGTGAAGAACAGCGCACGAGACATGCTCCCTGCTGTGTAAAGAGGGAGGGAGCCAGAGACACATTTGTACTTGAATACACACATACTATTTTTGGCAGGACACACAAGAAGCTGGTGGCAGTTGCTGCCTGTGTGGGGGAGGGGGATGCACTTTGCAATGTATTTTTGCACTACTTCAATGTTTTTAATGTGCACATATCACCTTTATAAAAGTTATTTTAAATTCTTGAAAAGCTTTATAACGGGCCATGTGAACGTCCCAGGACTGAAACCAATGTATCTCATCAATCAGGATTTGTCACAACACAGCCTGACACAGGCTCAGGGCCAGAGCAACTGACATTCTTTCCAAAGATATCTCGGGCAGCCATGCCGGCTGAATCTCGGGCGGGTCCCTCCACAGTCCCTTCCATGTCTGACTTCCAGAGTCTTCCCAGCCAGAAAGCAGTCGATCAGGATCCAGCCAATCCCTACCCAGTGGTGAGGGCGTGCTCAATAAACTGTGGGGTGCCATGCCGGGGGAACGCCATGGTGCACTGCCACTCACCTGTGCCTCCTAAGCACCCCAGGAGGAAGCTGCACAGGCTCCCCACAGTGTTAACACAGCTCTCCCAGCACACTGTCTCTGCCCTTGTCCAGGCCCCTGATACCCCCAGGATGATTTCCAGCAGCCTCTTCATCCTCCCTCCACTCCTGCCCCCACAAGTCAGAGGGAATCTATTAATACCTATGGCAGGCCACATCCCTCCTCTGCTCCACATCCTCCCGAGGCTCCCACTCCGTAGCCAACACAGCTCGCCTGACCTTGCCATTCAGACTCAGACACTTTTAAGAATGAGTGGGTGCCAATTAGTAATCACACAGGTCAACGGGTGTAAAGGGGAAGTGTTCTGGGCAGGCTGGGGGTGCGGGCACTCAAGCCCTACCCTCATCCCCCAGACTGCACCATCACTTCCTCCTCCTTCAGCCACCCTAGCTGCTGTCTGGGACATTCCCTGAACAGGTCGAACGTGATCCTGCCTTAAGGCCTTGGACCTAACTGCTTCCCTCGGTCACTTGTTCCAAAGCTCCCTCATCCCTTTCCTTTAGGTCTCTGTTCAAAGGCAACATCCCCAGGGCAGCTGTTCCTGGCCACCCTCTGTAAAAAATATCCCTGGTCACTCTTCTTCCCCTGCCCAGGGCCTGTTTCTGATCACTTATTGCTTTTATACTATAATTTTATATGTGCTATTTCATGTCTGTCTGTCCCATTAAAATGTCAGTCCCAAGAAGGCAGGGTCTATGTCTGTCTTGATCACTGAACAGTGCTTGGCATGTAATAGGTGCTCAGCAGACATTAGTTGAATAAATTAATTATACCCATTTGATTGATGGGGAAACTGAGGCTCAGACAGGTTCAGGAATGCACCTGAAATCACTCAGATAGAAATCAACCCTGGATCTAGTTCCTTTTTTCTGATGCCACCCTGGGGACCAGTCACCTCATGTGCTGGGCCTGGTGCTGGTCTTGGCAAGGGCCCCAGCATCCCCAGCTTCCTCATGCTCTCATGCAGAGGGAGGAGACTCCGAGGTAAGCTGCATTCTTGTCCAAGAATAGTAATGATTCACTCCAGGGTGGGATCCAAAAAAGAATTGCCTGGACGTCTGTTTTGAGTCGGCCGCCCTGCTGCCGTCCAGCCGGCACTCAGAGATGTAAATACGTCCTCCTAGCGGGCCAAATCGTTTCCTTTTGACTGCAGGCCAGCCATTTATTGGCCATGGTTCTCCCCTGGAGACTGGCAGAGGCAACAATTATAAAAGGGCCCGTCCGCCCAGAGCATGGGGCCGTGTAGCCTTTCTCCACCGCCTCCTCCTTCCGACAGCTGCAGGGGAAGATTGGCTGAGCAGGCCTTGTTTGCAAATATGACTCATTTCTTTGATTCTAATAAAGTCTAATGATACGTGCCGAGCTCCCAGGGGGCTCTGGAGGAGCCTAGGAGGAAGGCACGGCTCCAGCCTGATGGAGGGCATCTGGCCAGGTCTGGCCCTGCCCGTCCTCCAGGGCAACCTTGGGACAGAGGTGACCCCAGACAGCAAGGAGCAGCAGGGGGACAAAAGCTCTGCTTCCCCATCCCAGAGCAACTCGGCGCTCAATTATAAAGCCAGCGTGAAATGACTGTCTCTGGGGCCCCGGGGGCTTCTCATGAGGATCTGGAAAAGTGCAGCTCACTGGCTCCTGCTGAGAATGATGACTTAGCACTGCACACAGGGTGGGCATAGGGGTCCAGGCTGAGAGAAGACCCCACAAGTAACCTGGGAGTGGGGAGACACACACGTGGCACAATGTGACCTGTGACCGTGGACTTGGGCTCCCAGGCCTGGCCTGGGCTCTGGGCTGGTGGCTGGTGGGGACACAGAAAAAAGGTTAGCTGGAGGCAGGATGCAGTGCTGAATGCCAGGGCTGGAAGCTTTGCTCCTTCTAGCTGTGCGTGTGACCTCGGGCAGGGCACTGCCCATCTTGCATCGTCAGTGTCCCATGGCCCCCCGCAAAGCGCATCCCTGGTCTTAGCTCCATAACGCTCAAGCCAGGCTGTGAGTCATTGGGACCACGCTACTTCTGTTGACAGAGAAGAGAAGAGGGCGTGGAGAGGTGAGGTCACTGCCTTAAGGTCGTGCAGCTGGGATGTGTGGGAGCCAGAGTTGGGCTGTGTCTCCCCTGACAAGGAAAGGAGAATGTCACCCATTGCTGCTCTGCTTTCTCCTCTGTGAAAACAGAGGGAGGAGGGGCTGGGAGGGAGGGTCAATAGGGACCTTCCCTGCCCAGAAGCCAGGAGATGGCTCCGCTCCCCCGGTGCCTCGTACCCCTGACTTCCAGAGACTCCTGAGCACCTGCCAGCAGCACCTGCTGAAGGAAAGGACGGGCCAGGGACCTATGCATCTGACGCATGTAAGAGAAGTGAAAGGAAGCAATGGCTGGGGCTGGGCTTTAGCTTGAGGGCCACCAAGACCAACCTTCGAGGGTGTCCTCACTGCTCTGTCGCCCAACTGGCTCCCAGACAGCAACACGCAAAAAACTCCAACAAGATTCACTCGAGAGAAACCTCAGAGCCAGACGCTGCAGGGTTGGTGGCTATCTTCAGGGGGATTCAGATAGGTTTCACCCCAAAGGGAACCCAGACCTGCTGAAGGCTGAGGCCTCTGAGGCCCCATATACATCCAGCCTCTCTTTCCCACCAGTGTGTTCCCTAAGGAATCACAAAAATCACATTCAGTTCAGTCACACCACCTCCCTTCTCATATACCTTCCACAGTTTCTCCTCCAAGAGAACGAAGTTCAAATGTACCCGCCTAACATCCAAGGCTTTGACCCTTCTCCCTGGCCCTACCTGTCCCTCACCCATGCATCCTATGCTCTAGCCGAACCATCCCAAACACTCATGTGCTTTCAGCACGCTGACTCTGCATGGGCTGTTCCTCCTACCTAAACTGTCTTGTCACTCTCCTTTTCTGCCTAGTGAGCTTCTACTCATCCTTCAAATCCCAGCTCACATGCTCCTCCATCTGCAGACGGGGAAGTGAGCCAGAGAGAGGTAGTGATTTGCTGCTCCACACAGGTGAATGCAGACATGGAACTAACGAGGAGATTCAGCACCCAGTGGGCACTTGCTGTGTTGAAATAGTCTCAGTCCTTTCTGTCAGGGTGAGATCATAGCATGGGAAAAGCCACGAGAGGGTTCTGAGCTGCAAAATAACAGGTTGGATTCAGAATTGGTTATGGAGGTGCAAGGATAAGGCACAGAGAGATCCAAGAGGCCAGTGCTGGTGTCCAGGAGAGTGATGGGGGTCCCATGGGGTGACCGTGCATTGGGACAGTGCTCGGATTCTAGGTATACACTGAAGGGGGAGCCAAGAGGATGTGTGAATTGGATGTGGGATTTAAGGGAGGAAGAAGAGTTTTGGACGATGCCTAGACATTTCCCCTACTTAGAAAGCCTCTGCAGAGTCTGAACGAAATGACAGGGGCAAGTTCCTAGTACTATGCTCACGGGAGTCACCTATTCCCCACTGGTTCTCCTGCCTTTCCACCATTGCATGCCAAGAAAAGAGAAGGCTCTTGAAGGCAGGAGGCTGGGTATTTCCTGCCCATGGCACCTGGCTCAGGGCTGGAACTGAGCTGTCCCCGGTGTAGCTCTCTGGCCTCGGCCTGTGCTGTGAAGGCAGGTCACAGGAGGCAGCGTTGGTCTTGCCTAAGCCTGCTTTCCAGGCTCTTGCTCCATGGCCCTCAATCTTCCCCAGGGTTCTAGAAAGAGGGCAAGTTATTTGTGAATGTTCAGGTGGTCTCACAAAGCTCTCCTGGAATCTGGGGCTGGGGGTGCAGAGGTAGGAGAGGTGTGAGAGCCGGAGTGGGAGATGAGTACCAAGCTGGCAGCCAGGGCTCTTTGGACAGAGCAAATCCATCTGGATCATGCAGAAGCTTGGGAAGGTGGCTGCAGAACCAGATACTCTCCAAAGATAAATACTGTCTCAGTGTCTTCCAGGCCAGAAAATGGAGCTGGGGTGCTCAGAATGGAGATTCTGTAAGGCAAGGGTCCCAGAATACTCCCGAGGGCCCCGTCCCTCTGGAAGGTGTGAGTGAGAACTGGCCACCCTGAGGACCTCATATTGCTCCCACGTGTTCCTTCTCTAAGGCCCCTGGGTCCCAGACAACAGTAAGACAAGCAGAGTCCAGAGGAGGATGGCCCCTTTACAATAGGGGGTGATTATTTAAGTTCATAACACTTAAAGAAACTGCCCTGAGGGTAGTTTTATGCACTATGAGGGCACTCGATAAATAATAAGGGATTCTGGCCAGGCACGGTGGCTCACGCCTGTAATCCCAGCACTTTGGGAGGCTGAGGCAGGCGGATCATGAGGTCAAGAGATTGAGACCATCCTGGCCAACATGGTGGAAGCCCATCTCTACTAAGAATACAAAATTTAGCCCGACATGGTGGTGCATTCCCGTAATCCCAGCTACTTGGGAGGCTGAGGCAGGAGAATCACTTGAACCAGGGAGTCGAAGTTTGCAGTGAGCCGAGGTCACGCCACTGCACTCCAGCCTGGCAACAGAGCGAGACTGTCTCGAAAACAAAATAATAGTAATAATAATAATAATGGATTCTCAGGGCTGGTCACCCAGGATCTCATGCAGTCAGGGTCATCCTACAACCTTGGGAAGGCAGCACTGCCATCTCCCCAGGCGCAGGTGAGGATACCACGGCCCAGAGAGTGGGACACACCTGCCTAAGCTAGAAGTGGCAGAGGGAGGGTTCGAACACAGGCAGGCCAGTCAATGTCTGAGGCAAGGAGGTCCCAGCAAACGCCCTAGTAACTGGCTGAGCGCCAGTGTCCAGGAGTAGGGCAGGCCCGGTTTTCAGGCTACGCCAAGAACAGCAGAGAAAGGACAAGGCTGTGCCTTGGACCCCATTCAAGTGAGAAAAAGGAAGTGCCAGCCTTTCTTTGTCTGTGAACTCAGTTCCCCAGGGGGCGGGGAACTGAGGGGCAATGATTGTGCTTCCAATGTCCCTTTTGTTTGTAAGTGGAAAATATACAAACAAGAGGAACCCACAGTGACAGCGGGCCTAAGGACCTGCCCTGAGCATACACTGAAGGCCTGGAGCAGCAACAGTGACATAGACCGCCCAAGTAAGGGTTCCACACCAGTGAGGGCAACGGACCCCTTCTCTGCCAAGGATGTCCCAGCCCCAACCCCAAAGCATGGCTGGGGCCAGTCGGCAGGCCGCTCCCTCTTCTCTGGCCCATTCCTGGGCCAGCTCCTAAGAGATGAGTAGACACCTTGAAAATGGCAAAACTACACACAAAAGACAGGGACTGTCATCTCGTGATGATTCAGAACCACCATCTTCCTTAACAGCACCCCTGCCCTGACTCACAACCTTCACGCAAGGCCTCATCTCACTTAGTTCCAGGGTCAAGGGGCTGCACTTGAGTGCTAAGCTCCAAGGCTGGCTTATGAAGAAGAGGGAAATGAGGCACTAGCCTATTTTTGATCAGCCTCTAAGCACTATGTTAGAAGACTTTCTCCACACATCAGCTCACTCAAGAGTTCCCCAAAATCAGGACTCTACATCCTGCCTTTCTAATGTTTGTCCTCTGTATCCTCCCTGTAGTTACTGACTACCGTTCTTCACTCCTCTCATGAAGAGACAGAATTTATTTCCTCCACCTCTTGAATCTGGGTTTGTCTTGTGGCTTTCTTTGGCCAAGGGGACGTGAACAAAAATGATACAGACAGAGGCTTGAAAAGCACTTGGGTTTTGGGGATTGACCGTTTCTTGTTCCTAGAGTGCTTGCTTAGTGGCTGGTGACAAGCCCAGACTAGCCTGCTGGGTGATGAAACCACACAGACCAGTTGCCCCTCCCACCCCAGCCACCAGCCAGCCAAACCCCAGAAAAGCTACCCGGAGGACCTACAGTTGCCTGCAGACACATGAAGGAGCCCAAGACTGGAAGAACTGCCCAGCCAAGCTCAGCCCAAACTGACAACAAGCAGAACAATCAAGAGCTAAATAAATGGTTGTTGTTTAAAGCCGCCAAGTTTGAGGATGGTTGTTACGTAGCAAAAGCTAACTGATGCATCTTTTTCACTCTACCTACTTACTCACTTTTTACTTAACTACTTCAGCTTCATATATGCATTTTTCTCTGTGCAATAACAGGGAATATATTTTTTCTAAAATACATTTAAAAAACTGTGTCATTTTTAGACAATATAAGTATGCATACCCGCCTCACAGGGATCCCATCAGGGTAGTTATGATTCATTCTTTTTATCTGACAGGTAAAGAAACTGAGGCTCAGAAAGGAGGAGTGACTTGCCTCAGGTCAAACAGCCAGTAAGTGGCAGAACTGGGATTCCAGGTCTGTCTATGGCCAAAAGCATAAATTTCTCTCCAGATCTGCACCCTCCTTCCAATCCCCTAAAGACAGTGGCTCCTGCATCCCAGGGGAGGAGATAAGGAAGTGGGCCATCCTCTCTGCCCCACCCATGTCCTCCTCCTTGCTTCAATGAGGTGGCCTTACTCCCAGAACTCGATGACAGGGGAGGTGAAGTTGGTGGAGCTGATGGTGATCCAGACACTCTTGTTCTTGCGCATGGTGTCCTCCATGCAGTGAGGTGTGTTCCAGCTGTGGTTGCAGTGTGCCCATGGCAGCTCCTTCTGGAAGGACTGGAACAGGTAGTATGTGGCCCAGGCCAGGATGACAATGTAGTAGACATTCAGGAGGGACACAATTACAATGGAGGCATAGCCGATACCTGCAGGTTGGGCAAATGAGATGAGTAAACATCATAAGGGAGGCCAGACCCACCATGGCCACATACTCAACTGGAAGGCCATGGTATCCCCAGGCCCCAGGCCACAAGAGGCCCTTCAACAGTGACCACCAAATATTTATAGGGTGAATGGATGGCTGGGGGAATGGAAAGGTGAAACAACAGATGGTTAGATAAATGGGATGGATGGCAGGGGGTGGGGGGATACAACAATGAATGGATGGCTAGATGGATAGACAAACAGATGGATGCATGAAAAGACAGATAATAAAGAGGATGGTTGATTGGATGGTTGGATGTTTGGATGGACGGATGGATGGATGGATGGATGGATGGATGGATGGATGGATGGATGGATGGATGGCTGGCTGGCTGGCTGGCTGGCTGGCTGGCTGGCTGGCTGGCTGGCTGAATGGATGAGACAAATCGATGGATGAATGAACAGAAGAATAGTTGAATGATTGAATGAATGGCCAGATGAATGGATAAGTAGCTACACTGATGAGTGCTGGATTGATGGATAGATACTCATTTGTTGCATAGATAATCAGTTTGTTAGATGGATGTATGGAAAGTGGTTGGTTAGAAGATTGAGTAGATGAATGGAAGGATGAATAGATGGGTAGATGAATGGAAAATGGATGGATAGTCTAATTACTGAGTAATGGAAGAAAGGCTTAAGGATAAATGGATTTATGTAGATGACCGAATAAAGAGACTCACATATGTTCTCATCTCTGCCAATTAAATCATAACAGGGATTATTTTGCGTGCATACTAAGTACTAA
Organism: Macaca mulatta; assembly: GCF_049350105.2. Taxonomy (NCBI): domain Eukaryota; kingdom Metazoa; phylum Chordata; class Mammalia; order Primates; family Cercopithecidae; genus Macaca; species Macaca mulatta. The sequence continues at coordinate 153,251,610 of NC_133407.1, read as the reverse complement.
ACATGGGACTAATGAAGCCACCATTCACTTGATGCTGACTGTGTACAAAGCACTTCTACGTGGCTATGTCATTTTGTCTTCATAGCAACCCTGTGAAGTAAGCATACAACTATATTTCTATTTCACAGATGAGAAAATTGAAGTACAAAGTGACCTTCTCAAAGCCACAAAACCATCAAGGGGAGTTAATGGGACCTGAACCCAGACAGAAAGCCTCCTGAACCTCAATGCTTATCTGCTGCACTCTACCGCCAAGCAGCTACAGGCTTCTCTTTTTTTCTTGTTTAGATTCGGGGGTACAGGTGCAGGTTTGTGACAGGAGTATATTGCATGAAACTGAGGTTTGCACATCCATCGATTCCCGTCACCCAAATAGTGAACATAGTATGCAATAGGTAGTTTCTCAGCCCTTGTTCCCCACCCCTTTTGGAGTCCCCAGTGTATACTGCTCTCTGTATACCCAAGGTTGGGTTTCCACTTATAAGCATGAATACATGGTATTCGATTTTCTGTTTCTGCATCAGTTCACTTAGGATAACAACCTTCACCTGTATCCATGTTGCTGCAAAGGCCATATTGCTATTCTTTATGGCTGCATAGTCTTCCATGGTATATATGCACCACATTTTCTTTTTCCAGTCCACCACTGATGGGCACCTAGGCTGATTCCACGTCTTTGCTACTGTGAACAGAGCAGCTGCAGGCTTCTCTATGCAACAACCTAGGGAAGTGTGCATGCTGGGTCTGACTGAGTAGCTACTGCATGCTAGGCACTTGCCACATCTCCTTTCCCCATACTCCCAGGCAGCAGCATGTGCATCACACTGGTACTGTACTGGCTGCTATCTTCTGTCAGGCACAGAGCTAAGTGATGTGCATGAGGATTCAATGGACCTGGCAGACAATAAGTGCTCAATAAAAATGTGTGGAACTGATGAGCACCAGGCCCCAAGTGGCCTCTGTCCCATACTCACCAGAGAACAAGGGGCAGATCTTTTCCCAGCAGGTGATGCCCCCTTCAGAGGTATACTGGCCTATGATGATCTCCAAGAAAAACACAGGCAAGCCGCTCCCAAACAGGAAAATAAAATACGGTATGAGAAACGCACCTACAGAGAGCAGAATGGGCAAGGGTGAGACTGTGGCCATGGCAGTGCTGACGCAGAAGGCACCCAAGCCCTCCCAGCGAATGGAACCAGAGAGAATGCATGAGGGGCATGAGGCTCAAGGCCAAACTCTTGGGAAATGCTCCAGGCCCTGCCCACCTGGCCAGCTGGTTTCACCTTTCCAGTGTGCCCTCCCTCTCACCATCAAATCTATCAGGGACTTCAAGCCTCGGAGCCTTCATGTCAGCTATGCCTACTGCCTGCCTGTCTCCTCCACATCTGTCCCTCTGAACAAGGACTGCTTGGCCTCTAAGACCCACTCAAATGTCGCCTCTTTGTTGGGGCCTTCACCTACCCTCCCCAGGCCTGCCCAGGGCAGGAGGCAGAGAAGCTAGGAAGGGTGCGGTGGTAAGGGGCAGAGGGTAGGCATCTCCGGTGGGGGTGGGACCAAGGGGAAGAATCAGGGGGGGCAAAGCATCGGGGCAGGGGATCCTACCTGGTGTCCACTAATGGCTTCAGCGGGTCCATAAACCCTTTGAAACTGTGGGCAACTTGGGTCTAGTGTATGTGCTTTGTTCTGGGGAGCGTCTAGGACACTCATCAGAGTCCCAAAGGGGCCTGAGACCTACAAAAGGTTAAGAAACCAGGCTCTAAGGGAGAATTCCCCAAAAGGTGGTTCTACTAATGTGGGCAGCACAAGGCATGCCCATCTCCGCTGACACACAAGCCTTTGACAGCAAGCAGTCACCAGCGGTGAGCAGTTCCTCGCTATCCAGTTCTCTTCAAGCCCGTCATGGCACCAGCAAGAAAGCATCAGTAGGTGCTGCCTGACCTCAACACAACCCCATCACAGCAGACCTCTCAGAGGGTTCCTGCTCAGAGCCTTCAGCAGGCAAAAACACAACAACAAAAGCAAACCAAAATCCAAAAAACCCAAACCAACCAACTCATCAACCCAACCAAGCGCAGTCATCACATTTAAAAAATATCTTCACTGTACTTTTTATTCCTGGATACCTTTGGAGCATGACAAATGGTACCAGTTTTCCATTTACAGCAGGAAACGGAGTTTGCTTTCTGGAGTACATTTGGTAAAGTTAGAAAAGCAAACATGAATGTTAAAGGAAAGATAAAGAAACAGTCAGAGGCAAGTAGACATGGGGGACAGATAAGGAGGTGTGTGAATGTCTGGGGCTTGGGAGACATGAGCCTGGCCTTGTCCTGCCTCTTTGGAGATGGCAAACTGGAGGATCAGAGAGGGTGAGGGACCTGCTCAAGGTAACACAGAAAGGCCCTGTAGAACAGCACCCTGATTCTCAGTCGGGCTTATCCCCTGTCTTTAAGGATGGGGTTGGCAGGGGCATGGCAGGCTGACCTCATGGAGGTCAAGTGGGGGGGAGGGAAAGCAGGGCACAGAAAGGCCACCCACACTCCGGTCCCAGCCTCCAGCTCCAAGGCCGCTTTGTTCTGGAGGGGCTTCCCTGTGGCCCGGCCCAAGCTCACCTCCACCATTCTTGTAGCAGAGGTACGGGAAGCGCCAGACGTTGCCCAAGCCCACGAAGCCGCCAGCCACAGAGAGCACAAAGTCGATCTTGCTGGACCACTTCTCCCTCTGCGGAGGTTTTCCCTCAGCCTCGTCCTCAGGCCGTGTGCCTGGGCTCTTCCCCGGTGAGGGCTTCAGGATGTCCTTGTGGAAATCTTTCAGACACTGCAGCTTCTCCTTGGTGGCCATCTCCTTGCTTTCTATGGGGGACAAAAGAGAAGCATCCTGCAGCTGATGAGGGACCGCCTGTGTGTCTCAGACACAATCTCTGCTTCCTCATCCACCAGCTGGCTCCCACCTGCCCAGGCCTGTAACAAGGGGCCTGGCCTCCCTGTCTGTCCAATGCTCTGACAGCAACATCGGGAGTCATTCAGACCCCTTCATGGACCAGGGACCTCAAGATTCAGGCTATGGACACTTGCAACCCACAAAATCGGCAGGTTCCATTCCCCGGGCACCTGCTGAAGAGAAGCACCAGGGGCCCCCATGTTTGTCACCTGAGTGTCATACTTCAGCCTGCACCCCGGCCCTAGCGTCGTCTTTCACAAAACACAACACACCCAGGCAGTTCTAGGCATCTGCCAAATAACAGCCTGAGAGCAGTTTCTAGAAATTAACAGATACTATTTTCTAAATTTGGATTTGTATTAAAAAAATGGAGGCTCCTATTTCACAAATGTCTTAACACAGTGTCCAGCCCACAGAGATGACCATTTATAACTGTAAGCTAAAAAAACGGATAGACGGAAATGAACGAGGAATGGGGTTTCAGGCTGGAATGGAAACAATATTTGAGAATGGGTTGCCATCCAAGTATTGAGAATGGATGTTTATGGAATAGATTTGCAATTTATTAACCAGTCACATCTCTAGCAGAAAAAAATAAGGGATTTGCACTGGTGAGGATTATGCAAGAGTGCTTGTTAATCCCCATTTGTCCACCCTTCTCCAACCATCCTCTGGCTTGCTCTGATTCCAGGGGCTGACCCTGTAGATCCTACAAGCCAGGTTCCCTTGCCCTCCGGCTCCCTGTTGGGTTTGGCTAATGGGAGGCCCCAGAGAAAGCCAAATCTCTAAGCCCCCCGAGCTGTTCATGGTTACCCTCAGCCCACTTGTGCTTGGCCCCCAGTCTAGAGGGAGGTCTGCCACCAGCCAGGCCAGAGCTTCTTCTTTCTATACTTCCTAAGGTCCCCAAGTGCTCACTCACCCTGGCAGCTCAGCCCCGAGGGCCACAGTCACATCCAGGGTGGCCGTCTGTGCAGAAGGTGGACACCCCTGGCTCTCTGAGAACTGACAAGGGTTAGTTACCAAGAGCATCCTGAGTCCTAGTCCACAGCATGAGGAAACAGCTCAAGGCTGGGTCCCCTGCCTTCAAGAGCTGACCCACAAAATCACAACGTAACAGAGGGACACAGGAAACGGACGAGCTGCGAAAACCAGAGCTACTGGGCCTACACGCTCCTCTCTGAGCCTCAGTTTCCCCATCTGCAGAATAAAAAGGATGACAGCAGAAGTGGCTGACTCAGAGCCAAGCATTCCAGGACACAACTCGTTTGTCTTCATGATCAAACTGGTGGCCAACCTGAAATAATCAGATTTCAGAGAAAAGTCAAGAATTCTAAGTTCTCTTGAAAAATTGGAAGGTTGGACCACAGCGAGCTCATACTCCTCATGGTGATCGCTGACTGGAGCAGATGTGACCACCTTGTCACACGGCCACATCCTGGCCAGCTCACCACCTGGCTCAGGACACACTCGCCTGGCTAGCTCAAGTGGGCATCCGAGTTTGTCTTCTCACCAGAGACCCAAACACTACCTGAAAGTATCCTGTTCAATTTCTTGCTTCCCTGTCGTCTATCTCCTCAACTAGAATAGAGGCTCCTGGGGAAAAGGACTGCACCTGCCTTGCTCAGAACTGTGTCCCAGAGCCAGACGCCATGCCTGGCACACAGTAGGGTGTCAGGCAAGAGCTGCTGGGTAGGTGGATCCCAGAGCGGCATCCACAGGCAGCTGGTGACAACTGCAAACCCTGTCTTTGCCAATCCTGTGACCAGGCGAGTCACTTGGCCTCAGAGCCTTGCAGGCAGGGTGAGGCAGTAGCTGCCTAAGGACTTGGGGTGTGGAGAGGGGATGTGCTGGCTTGGCCCCAGATGCTGGGCCCACGGGGGCTGTGCTCGAGGAACAGAGGCACAAAAGCACAACAAAACCCCCGTTTCCCCCACACCTCCTTCCTCTCCCTGGCTTGGGGTGGGGGACCCCAATTGTTTCACTATCTGGCAGCCAACAGACCAAGAAAGGCTTCCTGAAGCCTCCGGGCAGCTCATGGAGCCCTTCCTCTGTCTGCCAGAGCATCCGCGCTGCCTTTCTCTGCCCTGCTCCCTTGGGGCCGGGCGCGGGATTCGACAGGCCAATGGCTACTGTAAAAATAGTCCTACCGGCCAGCATTGTTCCAGCATTGACTTGCACAGCCCCCCGATGGTTATCAGGGCAGCCCATTGTGGGCTGGCTCGGTGGGCGCATAATTGGAGGATGTGAGACTCAACTCCCTCCAAGTGAAGGTGTTTCTCAGGAAATGACCCTGGAGCCTCCTCACCCAGAAGCTCATGACTTCATTGGCAGCTGGGATGGGCCAAGTCCATCCCTGCGAGGAGCTGGGGTCTGCTTCACTGTGGCTACCCTGAGAGTCTTGGCTCTGCCCTCTGGGCACACAGACCCACTTGCCACACTAACACTCAGAGAACCCTCTAGAAACATGGAACAGGAGCAACTGGGGTTTCCCAAGTCCCTTTGCTCTAGGCTCTGGTTTCCTACAAAATGAAGCCTCCACCCCCTTCCACACTCAGGACCCCATTGTCCCGCCACCTGGGGCTGAGCCCGGATGGGGATGGGGGTTTTGAACAGGGCAGGCAGAGTGGGGGACCTGTCACGTGCCTGGCATGGTGGGGGTCTCCCTACTCCTCATTTCTAAGGTGCACCCACCTCTCCACCCGTAGGGGCTGCAGTCACAGGTCCACCTGCCTTGAAGAACACACAGCCAGCAGCCCTGCCCCTGAAGAAGCCCATTCCAGCAAGACCCGCCTGTACATTCCTGGCATCCACCCACATCTCTCTGTCGCCATGACAACCACGAGCTACAGGCCCCTCAGCCCTTGCACTGGCATCTGTGGCAGCCTTCTCACAGGTCTCCCTGCTGCTATTCTGCCCGCCCCAATCTATTCTCAATGCAGCAGCTAAAGGCAGATTAAGAAGCAGAATCAGGTCCTCATGCCCCCCAACCCTTTGATCACCCCTGGAAGAAAACACAGGCTCCTCACCATGGCCCGCCAGGTCCCAGCATGCACCCCTGCCGACGCTCTGCCCCATCTTCCCTCTCCCCTTCTCTTTGGGACATGGGCCACACAGAACTGCTTTAGTCCCTCCTACTGCCCAGGCTCAGTCCCCTCTGAACCTTCCCACTGGCTGTTGGAGCCACAGGAAGTGTTGGAGCTGGCAGGGAGCTGCCCCAGGCACCCTGGCCCCTATGGGGACTGGAGTATAAGCCTCAACCCAGAAGCTGAAAGCCACTTCCCAAACAGGTGACCTCAGGCAAGTCACTCAACCCTACCAGTCTTCAGTGTCCTCATCTGTAAAATGGGGTAACTGCTCTCTCCCTGTGGGAGTGTTTTGAGGGTTAAATGAGGGGGGTACACAGAAGGTACTTAAAACAGTATATGGCACACACTCCACACACAGCAGCTACTATTATGACTTGTGACTATCTCCTCTTATTACCCCTATCACTACTATCCAGTCCACCCCGGCCTTGGGGCATATAAAGCCTTCATCCTCCCCAGGGTGAGATCAGCAAGGCCCAAAGATGACAAGAGATACCCTGAGGTCACTCAGCTGGGAGTAACAGTGACCATGATGTATCCAAGCCCTTAGGAGCTTAGCCTCCACTGTCCCTCTGTGGCTCAGTCTGACCTCAGATGACACCCTCCAGGGAGTCCCCGGAGTATCTCTATGCACCTCTGCAAACTTGCAATTAGGACAGTCACCCCAGCATCCACACACACACAACTGGCCACCCCACTGCGCGGTGAGTGCTCAGGAGCGAGTCCTCCTCCACAGGCATCCCTGCACCCGCCGACAAGGGCTGTTTTTCTTGGCACCGGGCCCAGGGTTATTTTGCAGCAGCCGAGATACATAATTCCCCATTTTAAGAGCTTCCTCTTTGGTTATTACAGCTACAAGTGATTAGAATTGACTGATACAGTAGCTCTGGGATGAAGCCTCCCCCTGTGCCCAGCTAAATAGTCTCCTTGTCTCTGTGTTCCAGAGGTGACAGCCAGAGCCAGCAGTGCCTGAAACCAACTGCAGATCACCTGGTCAGATTTGGCACACACGCGGCCAGATGCAGCCCTGTGCCAGCGATGCCATGGCTTGATGAAATTTCCCTTTGCTCTCTCCCTGTTTAATATTAAGATTTGTGAGGACTTATTCTGGGCTGAGCTGTTTATAAACACAGTTTCCTATTCTCCAACACTCTTATTGTGGAAGAGACTTTGGTAGTTTATAGATAAAGGAAGCTGAGGCTCACGCAGGGAAGTGAGCAGCTTGGCTGAGGCTACACACACGAGTAGAAAGGAGAGAGAGGCTCAAGGCCAGAGTTCCCACCTGGCCACCTGGGCCTCCGGCACTGAGCAAAGCAAAGCTTAGAAAGAGGAGGTTTCTGCACTGCTTGCAAATGGGGATCCCTACATCTTGCTCTGCCTCCCTCCCAGGGCCCTGAACACCAGCCAGCTGGGCTCTGAGTTGAGTTACAGATGCTGCCTCCCCCAGCATCTACCACCTCAGTCCAAGGCTCTGGGGGAAGCCAAGCCCTTGCCTCTTTTTTCCTAGGCAACCTTCCCAGAGGCTCGAGAGTTCTCTGCACCTGCCCTGCCATCCTGCAGACCCTGAACTTCTCAATTTAACAACCAGTGTCCTACATGTCTCTTTCTGGTGGAGAATAATGATTTAAACAATGGCATAACTCAGGAGCTTCTGCCATGCTTTTAGCAAGAGGCCAGATCCTTGTCTCTTTCCTATTTAGCCTGCTTCTCCACCCCAAATTGCCAAGCACACAGCTGGCCTTTAAGAATCTCTGGTTCAGGTTCCTCACAAACCTCTGGGGCTTAAGCAAGCTGATCTGCGGGTTGGACAAGCAGCTCCTGGAGTCCCAGAGCAGGGGCAGGAGGAGACCTGGATGACAGCCACTCTACAGGTGGGAAAATCTGAGGCCTAAACAACTCCCTGTGCATTAGGCTTGCTGTGGAATCAAGTGCGTGGCTGGACCCCTTGCCCTGCCCTTTCCACAGCAGGTGTCTCTCTCCTTTCCTCACTTTTCTGCCCATTCCAGAGCCAGATTCTGGGCTGAGGCCATGACTAAGCTGTGTGACCCAGAGCAAGTAACAACCTCTCTGTGCCTCAGCTTCCTCACCGGTAAAAAATGAGGGTAAAGACAAGACCAGGGACTAAGTAGGATAACACCTAATGTTATTCAGCAGAGTCTAGCACATACCAGTTGATCAATAAATAGTAGCTTAAAAAAAAAAAAAAAACCAGCCAGTCACATTGCAATTCTATTATACTTTGTGGCAAGCATTATACCCTGTGTTTGTTTTAAAAAAAGAAAAAGTGGGCCAGGCGTGGTGGCTCACGCCTGTAATTCCAGCACTTTGGGAGGTCGAGGTGGGCAGATCACTTGAGGTCAGGAGTTCAAGACCAGCCCGGCCAACACGGTAAAACCCATCTCTACTAAAAATACAAAACAAAACAAATTAGCCAGGTGTGGTGATGCATGCCTGTAATCCCAGCTACTCGAGAGGCTGAGGCAGAAGAAGTGCTGGAATCCAGGAGGCTGACACTGCAGTGAGCCGAGATCGCATGACTGCACTTTTTAAGGCTGGTGACAGAGCAAGACTCCATCTCAAAAAAATAAAAAAAATAAAATAAAATAATATAATAAATAAATAAATAAGAAAAAGTGGATGGTTGGAGGTATTGGGGAATTGCTGGTCAAAAAACACAACATTTCAGTTATGCATGAGGAGTAAGTTCAATAGATGTATTATGTATGTCAAGGTGTCATGGTGATTAAAATTAATAGCATATTGTATACTTGAAAACTGTTGAGAGTAGATTTTAAGTGTTCTCATTACACACAAAAAATGTTTAGTAAGTGAGGTGATACATAAGTTAATTGGCTTGATCTAGTCATTCTACACCATAAGTATATACAATTTTTACTTATCAATTTTAAAACTTCCAGCCTGGGCAATATGGCAAAACCCCATCTTTACAAAAACTACAAAAAATTAGCTGGGTGTGGTGGCACACGCCTGTAGTCCCAGCTACACGGGAGGCTGAGGTGGGAGGATCACTTGAGCCTCAGAAGTCAAGGCTGCAGTGAGCCATGATTGCTCCACTGCACTCCAGCCTGGGTGACAGAGCGAGACCCTGTCTCAAAAAAAAAAAAGAAAAGAAAAAAAAGTTACTTTTAAGAAAAAGATAGCTGTGTTTACTAAGCACTGACCATATATACAAGCAGAATATGCATCTTTTTAAAAAGAGCACTGACTACAAGCACATTTTCGTTTTCTTAGCTAATCCCCTCAGTGGGTGCTGCTACCATCCTTCCTGTGCTGATGAGGCACAGAGATGTGAAGTCATTTGTCCACAGTCACACGGTGAGGAAAAGGCCACTTGAGCTCCAAATGCCCCGTCTTGGCCTCTGAAGTCCATGTTCTCAACCACTGCGGCTGCTATGGGTCACCTGCTTTACAAAATGAAATGGGGTCTGGTGTCTTTAAAGAGCCAGCTGCAAGCCGGCTGACAAATTGGGGAACTAGGCAAGGGCAAACAGGGAAGTAAAGGGCCACATGATGGAGACGGGGCTCAGGAGGCTGGACAGGGCCTGGGGAGCAGTCAGTGCCAAAGGCCACAGGGCTGGGCCAGGCCAGCTGATGAAACAGCACAGACTCAGGCAGGACAGATGGCGTGCTGGACTGGAGCCCTCCTCTAGCAAACAAGGAGCTCTGATGGGGCTCCCTGGACCACTGTCTCCATAGATTCTGGGCTAGGTAAAGGCTCAGTGAGCAGGATGGCCAGGATCTATCAGTGATGCCTGCCAAGGGCACCCTCTTTGGCCCTAGTGTTTAACAATTAAGCACCAAAAAAAAAAAGAAAAAGGGAGTTGTTATTAAGAGTGCTATTCCTGGGTGGGCGTGGTGGCTCACACCTTTAATCCCAACACTCTGGAAGGCTGAAGTGAAAGGATGGCTTGAGGCCAGGAGTTCCAGATAAGCCTGGGCAACACAGTCGGAGCCTGTCTGTACAAAAAGTTAAAAAAAATTAGCCAGGTGTGGTCGTGTGCACCTGCAGTCCCAGCTACTCAGGAGGCTGCGGTAGGAGGATCACTTGCACCCGGGAGTTGGAGGCTGCAGTGCGTTGTGATCGTGCCACTGCACTCCAGGCTGGGTGATAGAGCAAGACCCTGTTTCTAAAGACATGAAAAAAATAATAATAAAGTAGAAGTGCTTTCCACCACTCTAAGTGGAGTAGCTGTTTTAAGTGGAAATTAATCAAAGGCTTTTTTTTTTCTCTTTTATATATATTTTAAAAGTATACCTTTAAGAGACTGAATCATTGAATTGTATCATGTGGTCTGTATCTGTTGGTTATCTGCTCCCAAGGAAAGGTTAACTCAAGCGTGGCGAGCTCCAAAGCCTCCAGAAGCCTGGCAGGCAAAGGACAGGAGTCCACTGGGCTGGCGAGGCTGCAGGGAAGAGTGGGAACCAGGGGACAGGAGGAGTCTGGACTCACAGGCAGCTCTCCTCAGCTCCCACTACTGCAGGTGCCTTTGGGACTGGGGCCCACTAGGGCTGGATCTTCCAACTTCTCGAGAGATGTTGAAATCTGGGTTGTATGCACACACACATTTTTCAGTTTCTAAACCACCACCTGGGTCAAACACAAATGCAGAGGGGGCCAGACTCAGCCTGTGGCCAGTTTGTCCTCTTTGGTCACACGATTGCCCCCAGGTCACCTAAGGTGGCCGTGGCAAAGGGAAGAAAGGGCTCGTGCGGAGATGCTGACCAGGCTGGCTTACAGCCCCGATGGCTTGTCCCGGTGAGGTCATCCAGGAAGCCAGGCATTGTTTTGCCCGGAACAAAGTCGAAACAATGAGCAAAAATATTCTGGTTGTAGTGAAAGTGAATTCTGTTGAGGAAACTGTTTCGGCATGCCATCTCTGGGACAGGGGCTTGTTATCTACCTGGGGTTCAGCATCCTCGGGTGAGGGCCTCCCCTCTCCTGATTTAACTGCAACCTCCACCCCAACAAAGTACAGGTCTACCCTCAGAGACCCCCGACCTCCGCTAGAAGCCTCCTGCCTGGATCACACTCTGCCCTCAACCTGCAGAGAAGCCTCTACCTCACCCCCAGCCTCATCAGCCTTGCCTTTCACAGATCAGGAGGCTGAGGCTCAGAGAAGGGAGAAGCCTTGTCCCAGGTCCCACAGCTACAGGATAGTGGGCCAGGATTTGCACCCACATCCCAACTCCATGACCTTGGTGCCACCCTGGGGCAAGGTGACCTCTTGACGGGGACCAGCCAGACCAGGTAGTTCTTCTTAGTCTGTGGTTTGCTGGGGGAGAGTGGATGACAGTGAGCAGGTTTTGCAAAGAACAAGCCTCTGGAACAACGCCGGGGGTGGTGAGGCACGGTATGAGTTCAATCGACAGCCAACTTGTCACCTTCCCCTCATAAAAACATTGGCAGGTGAACACAAGGTCTGGGGACCGGGTCCAAACTGTTTTATCATCTCCTTGGAAGTGGCAGGACCTGGCCCAAAGCCTCAGAGAACCACAGTCTGGCAGCAGAGGAGAGGCAGCAATGAGAGTGCCACCGTGCCAGCTGCAGGGGGGGGGCTGGAGGCATGGCAGGCTCCCAGTGGCAGGATGGCCTGGGAAGGGCCGGGATGAGGCAAGGTGGCTGGCGCTGCCCCAGATGAAGGTGTTTGGGGCACACACCATACTCCAAACAGAGGTGCCCCACAGCACAGCCCAAGCAGCGAAGTTGGAGAAAGGGCAGTGGGTGAGGTCAGAAAGCTGGGTCATGCAGGCGAAGTCACTTCCCCTCTGCAGCTCAGAGGTCCAGGGTTAGAATAAGGGTTCGAGTGGCTTTGGCAAGCAGTGGTTGTTAATTCACCCTACTATGTGCCAGGCACTGCCCTAGGAACTGGAGACAGTGGTTGAGCCTCACCAAGCTGGCCTGAAGAAGGGGAGATAGACACTAAACACATAAATGAACAAATATTTACGACAGTGCCCACCACACAGAAGTAAACAAAGCAGTCCCCTCTGTGGAGGTGACATTTCATAACAGCAGCAGCTCGCTGAGGACTCACTGTAGGCAGGTCCTGTGCCAAGCCATTTCCAGGCACCAACTCACTCACTTACTCCTCAGCAGCTGGGATGATGGAAAGAGGCCCAGGGAAGTGAAGCCACTTACCCAAGGTCATACAGCTGGGATTCAAACCCAGAAGCTCAGCTCCAGGGATCAAGCTTTTAACCACACTGAAGCTGAGACCTGCATGGCAAAGAACTGGGGGAACGGTATTCTAAGAGCAGGGAACAGCAGGTGTAAAGAGGGCCATGGTGCACCTAGTGAAGAAACAGACAGCCAGCAGGCAGAGAGGAAGAGGGGACGGGGCCCCCAAGGCCAGAGTTAGAACTTGGATTTATTCCAAGTTTTGTGCTGCCCCAGTAAGGGCTCAATGCTTTTGGCTAAAAGCCCTGGCTTGTCCCTGACCACCTGGTCAACCCTTCCCTTCTACTCTGAAAGGGAACTTAAGGGCCATGTTGGATTTTTCCCTGCAGGCACTTGTGACTTTTTTTTTTTTTTTTTTTTTTTTTTTTTTTTTTGAGACAGAGTCTAGCTCTGTTGCCCAGGCTGGAGTGCAGGGTGCGATCTCAGCTCACTGCAACTTCCACCACCTGGGTTCAAGGGATTCTCGTTCCTCAGCCTCCTGAATAGTTAGGATTACAGATGTGTGCCACCACACCCGGCTAATTATTTAGTATTTTTAGTAGAGACGAAGTTTCACCATGTTGGCCAGGACAGTCTCAAACTCCTGACCTCAAGTGATCCGCCCGCCTCGGCCTCCCAAAGTGCTGAGATTACAGATCTACTGAGCTACTGTGCCCAGCTAACACTTTCCGGTGGGGCCTGTGGAGTCCTTCACCCCACATCTCGGCCGCCTGGGTTCCTCACCATGAGCTGAGAACCTGTGGGGTGGGTGGCCGGAATGTCTTCCCCTTGGCCAAGGACCTAACACCTGAGGCTGGTGGCACAAACACAACATCCTCGTGCAGGAAGCCCAAACCCTGCCGGCTCCATGGGTGAAGCCGTGCTTTGAAAGGAACAGGGTCACCCTTTGCTGTGCTGTGCTCTTGGGAAGTCATCTGCCCACTCTACTCTGAGCAGGCACTCGCTTACCTGGGGCAGTTCTCCCTGGGGGAGGTGGCGAAAGTTCCGGCTGATGGAGCACCTGTTACATGCCTGGCCCAGGGCCACCCCCGGGAGACGGGGTCATCTTCACCTTCACAGCACTAACGACTACAGAAGGAGCGGGGGCTCGTTTTGTTCAACAAGCAAAAATTATTCTACAAGTTCAGAGGAAGGAGGAGGTTCCGTGTCTGGTCAGGCGTAGGCTTCAAAGACATCTCTGGTCAAAGAGCCCCTGAGAGCTGGGCCTGACAGCCTGGACGCACAGAGGAAGGTCAAGTCCCTGAGATGCTGTCTGAGGGGACCCTGGACACCACTCAGTAGACTTCCAGGGCACTCGGTACCCACAGCTGGGCTGGAGGAGGAAGAGGAGCTCAGGGAGGGCCACCAAATGCCTACCTTGGGTACCTGGAGGCCTGCTTCCATGGCCAGAGGCGGGGCCGAGAGCGGCCCCATCTGTAGATTCTGTGTACATGGGGGCTTCTGCAAAGCCTGGCTCCTGACCTGGCGAGTCGTGCACTGTTGGACTTGCTCTTGAGGCTGGAGTTTTGGGGTTGTTTTCCTGTTGCTATGTGTTTAGGCCAATAACAGCACAGCTGCCACACTGCCTGCAGCCCCGCTCCGGGGTGCAGGGGCTGGGTGAAGGGTCGGAGGGAGCCAAGCCCCTTTTCCATCTCCTTCCCCCATGGCCCAGAGCTGGCTGGAGTCAGGCTGCTGCAGGGGCCCCTGGAGCCTGCGGAAGGAGTGGGTGAGTCAGCAGCCACCTCCTGGCACTGACTCACCAGAGACAGCACAGGGCTGTCACTCTTGCTGTCAGTTTCGCTAGCAGCCCAGCCCTCAGCCTGGTTTTGCCGGAAATGGGGGCGGGGTAGGGTAGACCATGAGCCTGAAACAGGCTCTGCAGAGCCCAGGATTATTTCTGGAGGCCACAAAAAAGAAACTCAAAAAAAGAGAAAGGTTGGTTGCCATTTCCTTGACCTTCTCCTTTTAAGCTGTAAGAACCCTAAAGCCCTGCTCCTTGTTGGCTATGAAAAGCAGACAGAGGGCAGCCCCTCCCTTGCTCTATAGAAACTGGATGGATACAGGCCCCAATGACAGAGTCAGCTAAGGGTGCGCGTGCAGGAGCCGGACCACCCCCAACTCTGTCACCAGGGCTCTGCCGGATGCCACAGTGCCATGGAAACCAGCCAGGGCGCTCTGCTGTAAAGCCTTGGGCAAGTCACCTTCTCTCTTCAGTCTCAGTGTTACCCTCTCTAAAATGGGCACAATATCCCATCTACAGTATGTGAAACTCCTACCCTCATTAAATGTTTGCAAACAACCTCCCCCTCCTTGTTCCTCTTTTAAACATGTTTTTCTCCCCGATGAGGGTGGACTTTCTTCTTCCTTCCTACCTCCGCCCCACCTCACTCGGACTCAGAAATTCAGCTCGACCAGAGTGTGGTGCTAGAGGAACCAAGCAGCCTGAGATTTAGCAAGACAGGGTGGGGAACTAGCACTGTCGGTCACTGGTGCCCACTGTGTTGTGGAGCACAGGGGCGTGCTCTACTTATCTGGAAGCCGATTCCTAGGCCCCCTCCACCATCCAGAACCAGCCCAAGACCCCCAGGGCTTGCTGAAGTACACGCTGTGCCTTCTCAAGCCCCAACACCTTGGCTTGTGCTGTGCCCTCAGCCCGGTACACTCTTCCCCTGCCTAATGAGCAGACACCCTTCACTGCCTTGATGGGACAGCCTCCAGGACAGCTCTGTCCCTGCGTTCCCAGCCCGTACTGTCACTGTCTGTTACTCCCCAGTCACCCGGGGCCTGCTTCCTGACATCCGGTATTAATACAAGGCCCAGCACGATGAGGATTTTTCAGATGGAATGTTTAGGGCTCAGGGCTCCGGGGACACTCCGTGTAGGGACAAACAGCCTTCCACGTCAGGCATTCTGAGGGCTCCTCTACGAGGGTGACAGAGCAAACTGCAATGACAGATGCTGGGGGCTGTGGACAGTGGGGAAGGGTGGACCAGAATGTGCTCCCAACATCTGAGCACAGTTTCCCATCAAATGGTCAAAACTCTACAGATAAACCCCAAATCTTTAGGAAATCACTTTTCATTAAAATGATATGTGCATTCCTGAGCATCTTCCCATAATGACTTTCAAGTTAATTTTTCCTGCCCCTAAAGGTTTGCCAAGTGCCGGGGACCCTGGGATCCCACACAAAATTAAAGACTCACAGTGGGGCTTCAGAGGTCTTGGCACGTCCACATCCAAGCCCAATTTACAGATGAGGAAACTGAGGCCCAGGCCACACAGCAGATCAATGACAAGACAAAGCTACAGTCTCTAGCCTCCTCCACAGACAGCCCCATCAGAGCTGGAGGGAACTCATTTCACAGAGGGGAAACTGAGGCCTGAAAGATGTGGTGGAGGGCGGGACATTCCCGACAACCCCAACCTGGTGGGACACAGTGGATGCCAGAGGCTGAACATAAGCTCTTATTCCAAACCTGGGTGGGTGAGGCTCATATCTATTTCTATCAGGTTGGCAACTGTTGATGCAGCGGTGGCAGCAACTTCCAGCACTACAAGATGGTGCCTAACAGCGGTTACTGCTCAGCCAGAAGAAAAGCTCAGCACTAAAATCCACACTTGGGTGGTGCTAGGCTGCAGGGAGGACTGACACTTCTCAACTGTGGTCTTCCTACGTGCAGAGGTCATCTCCCAGGGCAACCCCCAGTGGTGGCCATCTCCCTCAACCTTCCATTGCAATTTAGCTTAAGCTCGGGGGTTCTGGGAACATGGTGTACCTTCTGATGGCCTGTCACTTGTAGTGTGGCCCAAGAGGCCACACCAACCACTGGAAGCTCCTTGAAGGCATGCCCTGACCTCTGCTCCCACCTGCTTAGCTGGGTTTGTTTCTAGCAAACCCCAAATGCCTGCCATGTCAGCCCCCAGCTCAAGAACTCTCAGTGACTCCCAGCTGCCTAGATAATAATCTAAACTTCTCCTCTTGGAATCCCAGGCTCACTAGAGTGGTCTGCCTTGCCCCCAATCTCTGCCACCTTATTTCTCCTTTTGCCCAGCATGAGTCTCTCCGGCACTGCCCCTTTCAAGTCTGCTTGGTTTGTGGGTACTCTCACATTTAGGTACATCCCACCCACCTTGAAGACCCTGGCCCAAGTGTCACCTCCCCGCAAAAGCCCTTCCTCCCCGCCCAAGACTCTTCCGTTTAGCATCCTCCAGCAAAAATCACCCCCACCATTCACCAGACACTGGACTCTCATTCAGAACTTGCAACTTTGGACAAACTTCAAAGTTCTCCTTGGAAACCTCAGTTTCTTGACCTGTAAACAGGCCTCATAATGTGTAAAGTCATTCATTGCTGAAGCCTCTGGGATCTTAGGAGGGACTAGTGGATGACCAGAATCCTCACATGGGGAACATCAGAGCTGCCTGAGACACTGGCTAAAAATGCAGATCCCTGGGCCCATGCAGACCTACTGACTGAATTTTCAAGGTGGGGGCCCACGAATCTGTCCTGTTTAACCAGCTTCCCAAGTGAATCTTAAAATCAGGTGAGGTTGGGAACGGTGGTGCTAATGAACTGGGAGGCACTTGGGCAAAACATCAAACAAAATCAGCTCAGGAAAGAGATTAAGGCTGGCTGATGACAGTGCGTGCATGTGGTGCGTGTGTGCACAGACGTCTCATCTGCCAGACCGTGAGCATCTAGGGGCTGGGCCAGGCTGAGTTTCACTTCTGCCAGCCTCACTAACTCCAGGATCATCCCAAGAGCCATTTGTCCTGGACTTGAGAGTTTGCCAGAGGGTCTCTTATTCCCTATTGCTGCTGCTCCTCACCAGGCCCTGGCAGATGAAGACCTTGGCCCTCATTATACAAATAAGGAAAACGAGGCTCAGAGGAGAATGACCTGGCCAAGGTTACTCTGTAGCGAGTGGCAGAGCCCAGATGTGGACCCAGGACAGAGCCAACATGCCTTTATCCACTTGCTAAAGAGAAAGGGAGTTTGAGAAATCTGCCAGCAAGGGCTGCCAGCAAGGGCTGGCAGGGGGGACCAAGGGCTTCTGGAGCTGGGCAGCTAAGTGGGGCCTGCATATTTGATACTGAGGGGAGAAGCCTTGGAGACCAACCTCAACTCCTGGGGCTGCGGGGTACAGAGGGAAAAAGAAGCCTGGCCTTGTCTCTGCAGCAGGCCAGGGGCACAGTTCAGCTGAGCAGGCCCCAGGCAGTGTCTCCAAGGACAGGAATGAGCTGCAAGGCACATTGCCTGGGACTTAGGGGCTCCCCTCGCTGTCACCCAGCAGTGGCGGGTCACTTTCTCCAGTGGAGGCAGCAGGTGGGACTTCCCCAACAGCAGAAACACCTGTCCCTTAAACACCACCTCCCCAGGCACAGGGACCAATGGCAGGAAAGGCCACCGGAGGCTCTGCTGACACTGCTTGAGCAAGGTGAGGCTTGCCCCGCTCTGGACTGTGGTTGAGACCTGCTCTCAGGAGACTCATCAGCCTGGAGGCGCAGGGTCCCAACTGTCCCTCCCACACACCTGCACACACAGGCCCCTCTCGGTGAAGGCACCCTCCCCAGGAGAGAAAGTTACACACCATAAATAAACCTGTCTGTGCTTCAGGTTCCTCAAATATAGAATGGGGGCAATAACAGTTCCTAAGTTGTGAGGCTGTTGAGAGATTAAAGAACCAAACATGTATGGACTGCTTAGAACAGTGCCTGGCATACAGCAGGCACTTAGAAAGTTCAAGCTATCAGGATGATGACAAAATTGACCAGCATTCTTCCTAAAACCATGGGCAGCCTGAACTCTGAGCCGAGGCCCTGCTGAGCATCTTCTGGGGGCCATGCCCACCGAGTGCTTTACAGATCATCTCACAGAGCCAAGACCAGGGCTCAAACACCAGCCAACCGGTTCTGAGATTCGGGGTGTCACCATAACACCCCGGTTCTGAGATTCAGGGTGTCACCCTGACACCTGGGCCTCCTCCTAGCTGCCCCCTCCCTTCTATTCCAACTATCTCTCCCTGGGCCTCTCAGGGGCCAGCCTCCTCTTCTGCAACGGGTGTGACTGGGGGATCCTGGGGTCCCCATCCATACTCTTGCTGACTGAGCAATGTGAGTCCCCTGGGTTGGTGGCTCCCTGGGGATCTGAGCACAGATGGGAAAACCTGCCATCACCTCCCTCCCCTAGCCCTTAGGATACAGTTAGGGGAGCATCTCAGGGCAGAAAGCAGAGTGGAGGAGCGGGGAGGCCAGATCAAGGCCTGCAGTTCCCCATGCAAAGTACTGAGTACCCTTGTGGCCCTTGGGATGGTGGCACCTGCTAAGTTGGGGAAATGGAAGTTACAGGGGCTGGGAACTGGACTCGAGAGTAGAAAAGGACTTTGCTGTGGACCTGCAGAGCGGCCCCAACAACCCACAGGAGGGAACAGCAGGGCAGCTCCTTGGAGCAGGGTGGCCACGCAGCTTCTTGTCACCCGCTGGCCACCGCGGACACCTTGGGCAGTTGGAGAGAAAACCTTCAGGAGAGGAATGTCACCTTGCGTGGCCCCCAGGATGGCTGCAACTGCAGAAATCAGATACTGGGACCCCTCGACATGGCAGCTTTGAAACCCCACAGCTCCTGGCTGAAGGTCCTTGGGCACCGAAGACCCCTCATTTAGGCACCATTGAATGACAGGTCAGCCCAACAACTTAACGCCCAGAGTTCACATACAGTAAGCAGACAGAGGCTTGGGAAGGAAGGCGGGGCTAGCCAGGAAGCTCTGAAGCCAGGGTGATGGGGCTCAAACCCCAGCTCTGCAACCCTGGGCAGCATATGCTCTGTGCCTCAGTTTCCTCAGCTGTAAAACATCGCTGATAACGGCATCGACTTCACAGGGTGGATGGCAACCACACCAGGTTAATTGCTCAGGACAGGGCCAGGTGCCCAGAGACGTGTACATTAAAACTCCATGTGTGAAGGGGAACAGCTACTCATACTGGGGCTAATCCGGAAGAGCTGCCTGCCTGTAGCAGGACTCAGGACAGCTGCAATTATTGTGGTTGGCTTTTAGGTCTCCCCAAAGGGCTTCTACTCTGTGGCTGTCCAAGGCCAGGTTGTGGGCTATGCCACTCTGGAATGAAGCCTTCCCCAGCCCACAATGTGAGGTATCCCTGCCTTCTAACATTACTGCCTTATACTTTTTGGGATATTATTACTTTTTGGTACGTGGTTTCTCCTTTTACATCATGGCGAGAGCAGTTGGTCACTCAAAAAAAAAAATCCCCATACGATGGTAAAATTAAAAGTGTGCCAGTCCGAGGGCAGGTTACTCCATCTCTCAATCCAAATTTTGTTTCTGAATTTGGAGTAGGTTGTGAAATTCAACACTATCATCTGGCCTAATGTCCCCATTGCACAGGTGGGGAAACGGAGGCCCAAGTGGAGAAGGGCTGCTTGAGCCTCGATGAGTGCCTTGGTCTCCCATGTCCTAGGTCTGGTCTGGATGTTCAGTTCCCTCCCCTGCTGCCTGGATGTCCTAGGCCCAGCAGGGCTCCCTGCTGGTTTGGAGAGCTCTCTCCCAGGCCTAGGAAACACAGAGCCCCAAATCCCACGGAGGTCCTTGGCCCCATGGGAGGGTTCCGCCGACCCCTGTCCACCTGGCAACCCACTTTGTGTCAGCTCAGGTACTGAGAGGCTGCCTGCAGCAAGGATTTGGGCTGAGTCGAGAAAACAGAGGCTCCCAGTGTGGTCTGCGGGGGGGCAACCTGGGCAAGTATCCTCAGTGAGAGGAGCCATGCCCTCCTTCAAGCTGCAGGCCTCTGGGGAAGACCTTTATCCTACTGGGGGCTCTGGCAGGGCCACCCAGGTTGCCAGGAATTAAATGTGACCAAAGGGCTCCCATATTGGCTCCCTGCACCCTCTTACTGTGGGCACAGTCCACTGAACCCCATTTCTCAGGTGACTGCAGTTGCCGGTGACCTCACAGGGCATGAGTCACAGAAGGGAACCCAACGTGGTTCTGGAAAGGGGCAGAGGCTCTGTGAGCAGATGTGGACATGGGTGGACAAGCAAGCACGACTCACTCACTGGAGGCAGGGGAGACTGAGGCACAGAAGCAGCCAGAGAGAGTGCGGAAGACACCCAGCACCCAGGCTATCTGTGCCTCAGAATATCTGAGCATGAGGTCACAATGCCCCTTCCAGCACAGCGCAGGGTGCTGGGCGGCTGTGTTTTCCAGGAAAGTACACCACATAAGAACACTCCGCAGCAGAGCGAAAGCCAGAGAGGGGTTCCTTTATCACAGAACTCCCCATTTCTGGGAGGCCGTTTCTGGGAGGCCCTGCCATTCCCAGGCCCTGGAAGACACATTCCTGCTCATCCTCAGGTGCACCTTCCCCTGAGAAGCCAGTCCAGAAGTTTCTTCTTCCTCACCAAGACCGCAGGAAGCTCTAGGGCAGGGCCAGCCCTCCTCCCAGGTAGGGATGAGGAGGGTCCCGGCTTATTGTCATAGCAACCCTTGGTTCTCCTAATTCCACCTGTTCTTGTATAGCTGAAATAATAACTGCAGCTGACATTGTCTATCTGGCACTGTGATGGGCACTTTACATAATTCTAGCTAACAGAAATGTTTTAATCAGGCTAAATATTTTTTTCTTTCCTTAAATCATTTTTCACTGATTACAGCTGCTTACTTTTCTCCTAATTAGTCTGAAAGTAGCGAGACTTTGTAGCATCTTAGAGTCTAATGGGTCTTAAAAGCACACTGGAAATGCTTTAAATGTATGCAAAACCCTCCAGCCTCGTGGCCAGTCCCAGCTCCCTGGGCTGCGTGCTTGCCTGTGTGGTTTGGGAATCAGCAGGTGGACACATTATTTTACCCAATCCTTAACCAGCCACCCTTTGAGATGGGTTGGGGGGACTTACCCCAAATGGAGATGAGGAACTACAGCTCAGAATCAATAAGCGACTTGACCGAGGTTGCACAGCCAGGAAGTGGTGGACTGGAGTCTGGATCCGTAACCACTGGGCTCTGGGGCACCGCCTGGTTGTGACCTTAGATACCAGGAAGTCTCTCCCCCTCAACCTGACACAGGGGGAAACTGAAACCAGCAGGAGGCAAGGGAATTATGTTTTCAAATTAACTCAAGGATTAGAATCCAGGTCTCTTGAATCAGCCCAGATCAAAAGTAGCTTCACGGACCAGGTGGCAGCTGGCCTCAATCACAAGGGCAGCGGCTAACAGCCCTGGCTGCGCAAGGCCCAGTGCTCAATGCTTGCAAGGATCTTCCCATTTAATTACACTCATAATTGGTGAAAGTCCTGCATACCTGCGGTGATTACTAACTACTGACCCTGCAGGCTAGGGAAGAAATGTTTAGCCATTTAAATTCAGACTGGCCGGAGAAATTAAGAGGCTGATATCCAGGGGTGTGACTAATCTCAACGAAATTGATGAGGGGAAGGACCATGGGTAGTCTCCCAACCCACATCATTTTTGGAAACGCAATTGTTGCCTTCCACCCTCCCTGCCCCGAGTCCCCCACCCACCCCTCACCTCCTTAGAGCTTCCTTTCACTGCTGCAAAGTGTCTCACCCACTGCAGCCTAGGGTGTAATCAGCTTATTCTCTCGTCCATAGCCTGGGCCATCTGAAAACGGCTCCCTTTACTCCTTGGGGGCAAGGATACCTGAGATTTAGGCCACAACTATATATAGCCAAGAAATCTGTCCTTTTTAATTGACTCATCTATTTATTTGGTCAA
This sequence comes from Macaca mulatta, assembly GCF_049350105.2. Classification (NCBI taxonomy): domain Eukaryota; kingdom Metazoa; phylum Chordata; class Mammalia; order Primates; family Cercopithecidae; genus Macaca; species Macaca mulatta. The sequence continues at coordinate 153,229,663 of NC_133407.1, read as the reverse complement.
GCAGTTCCTGCTGACCCCCAGATGGCCGAGTTCTACATAATTCCTCCTGATAATGTGGGTGGAAAGGAGGGGCCCTCCCTGCCTCTGCTGCTTGGGCTCTGTATTCCCAGTGCAGGCAGCTCCTGCGGGACTCTGACAAATAAGCTTTGCCTACTTCCATCCTTCGCCTATGCTGCATCACCTAGAAGGTTTTAGTTGGAACCTAACACTGTGACCCTTGCCAGGTGCAAGTGGTGACCTCAGGAATGTCACTTCCCCCTGGGGGCCTCAGTTGCATCATCTGTAAAATGGGTCATCGCGAATTACACAAGGAAGGTACAAGGAAGTGCCTCGAATACACGATTGGATTTGCTCTCTGGAGAAACAGGATACTCTGTGCCCAAGAAAGAGTAGCCATCTTTCATTTCATGCCCTCGTTCAACCAACACTTGACCTCGACTCCGCCCCTTCTTAGCATCCAGCTAAGTGCAGAGAGAGGCAGAAACAAACACCCCGGGGCTCCAGATCTGCCACACTGGGAAAATACCAGCTGCATCTCCAGCCGGTGTTGTGTGTCAAAAGAGGCAGCTTCGACGGAGCTTCCTTCGACAGCGCTGCGTCCCTGTCCTCTCCCTCCCAATGCACTTCATGGGCTCCCAAAACCACGTGAGTCAGCAAACTGGGTTAGACACCTCGTTAGACTGGGTTTCCTCTGGGGACTTGTGGCTGTGCCTGCAATTCTCCTGCAGCGGTGTTTGGGTGAAGGCAGGGTTTGTCTCTTCTGAAGCCAGTTTTCAAAACAACAAGCACTACCTTTAAGGGGCACCTGAAACCATGAAATAAGGATTCCTGTTTCTGGCTGGTTCCCCAAAGTGAATCAAGACCAACCACTCTGAACAGATCCGAGGTCACAAACCACCCCCACCCATACCCCCACCCCAGGCAGCTTGTCTCCCCTCCCCACTGCCCAGAGCAGGACACCCGAGCCATGCTGCACTCCTTAGGGCTTCTAGAAAGTCACTCCAGGCTTCCACTCTATAGCAGGCCTTTCCACAACTGGGAATGCCCTCACTGTCTGGTGCCCAACTGGCATATTTTTGATATTCAAGACCTCTGGGAGCTTTTTTTTTTCTTTTTTTCTTTTTGTAACTTTGCATGCCCAAAGCACCTTTGAGAGACCCTCCTCACCCCTGACAGGGTCCTGATTTGTAGCATCTTCCCACATAAGTTCCAAGGCTGGACAGAGGGCAGCTCATTTCTAGGTCCCTAGCCCCAGCTGGAGCCTGAGCCACAGCAAAAGTCCATAACTTTTGGATGACTGATCAGACTTTCAATTCTCAATGTTTACATGCTTAGAGATTTTCCCCAAACTTCCCCTGACGTCAAACACTCTTGCTGGGGCCTTTCCCCTACTCAGCAGAGCTGGCAGGGCTTTGAAAAGGTGCCTTTCTCAAATGGACTAGAAAGGCCAAAGGGAAACAAAAGGTCTCGACTCTATGACCTTAAACTGGGACAACCTTTCTCCCCAGAATCATCTGGCAGGTCCAGAAACCAGCCATGAGGCTTCCAGACTCGGCCGCACAGGGATCGCTTGGCCCACAGAAGGCCACACTCCCTGATTTGTCTCTTTTGGGTGAGAGACTTCACTGAATGTCTGGATTGTTAAATGTGAATAAACCACCCCTGAATTATGACCAATATTACTTAATAAGACAGAGCTGGTATTTTCAAAATACCAAATTGCTTTCTCCTATATGTACTTCCTAACCCAGTAGATATCATAGGGCCCATTTTACAGATGGGGCAACTGAGGCCCAGGCAGAAGATGGACTTGCCCAAAGAAGTAGCACCAAAGACTATTCTCTTGACAGCACCACAACAGGACAGGTGGATCTGAGAGGAGCAGAGGCCTGAGGTCTCAAGGTGCTGTGTGACCATGAGCAGGTCACTGCATTCCTCTGAGCCTCAGCCTCAGGAGGCTTGTTATGAGAAGAGTGGATGAAAAGGTGGAGGCAGACAGGCTCATGAGCCCACAGTCACAAACAGCTTCCCTCTACCCACGTGAGAAAGGCCCAGCCTCCTGGCTCTTTACCAACTGCACTGTGCCTGGTGTATAGTGGTTGCTCAATATTTACTAAGTGAATGAACGTTGTCTCACAACACTCATGTGTGAGTGTCTCACACTCATCCCAGGTGTGAGATCACACCGAGGCATGAGAAGGCCTGGTACAGCAGGGCTCCCTCCCCCGGGCACTGTCTGTCCTTCCGGAGGCACTTTGTCCCCTTCTTCCCATCCAGAAGACACATCTTGCTTGCTGGCTGTAGAGTCCTTTTGAAGTCCTCTGGGCTCCTCTACAGTTTTTCCAAAGCAAATGCCCATTACTAAGGGTGTCACGTGGATGACACACATGCCACCTCCTCCCACCTTGCCCCCTTGACAGACATTGCTAATCAATCCCGATTTCCTTCTCATTGATGTGGACCCAGTCTTGGATTCTTCATCAGAATCTGGTCTCTCTGGGCCCCCAGTAACTTAAGGGACAAGAGACAGACCCTTGTCCGGGACAGGCAGGATGCCCAGAAAAGACTTGAGGGGCTGTGAGACTAGCAGAAGCTCTCAGGAAAACTCAACCTGGAAAACATAAATGAGAACCTAGTCCCCTCCTTGTGACAGAGGTAGCAAAGGAGGTAGGAGGCGTGTAACACAATGGCCAAGGTGGGACCCCACAAGGCAAGAGGAGTGAGGATGGGGATTTGGAAGCAGGAGCTAAGCTGGGGCTAGGAATTGAGAGGCTGAAGAGCAGGGATGCAACTCTACCTCTGGCTGGGAGGAGGGTGGGGGTGAGAAGCAATGACAGGAAGCCAAGGTGGCCTGCGTGCAGGCCCCCAGAGGGTGAGCCACTAAGCAGCCAAGCTGGGGTGGGGCCTGGACACCAGCCCTATGCCGCACATGCTCTGTGCCTGACTTAGAGTACACTCAGCTCAGAGGAGAGATCTGCACCAGGGCACTGGCTCCTAAATCGAAGGGGTGGAGACTCTTACCCAAGCTCGGCACTGCCACCCCAAAAACCTACCCTGGGAACAAATGATTTATTCTATTCACTCATTTTCACGTGGCGAATCAGAAGTCACACAGAGGGTTAGTGACTTGTCCCAGCTCTGCCACTCTGCCAGCAAGTGGGTGAAGACATGAGTAGATAAAGGCACCCTGGGGGTCCCTGTGGGCAGCTGGGTCTGAATACTGGCCCCAGGATACCTTCCTTCATGGGTGCCTGAGGAGCCAGCCTCCCAAAACCCCCAGGGCTGTCTGCAGCCCCAGGGATCCTGGACATGTCTGCTTTTTAAGTCCAGGAAGTTTCTGGACTTAATTGTCCACTGACTTAGAACACATGGACAGATGGAAATGCCTTCCAGGAACTCCCCTCAGACTTCACTGAGGTGGGCAGCCATGGTCTCAAAAGTCCCTGTCCATTTCTGAAAAAGCCCCCTCCCTTAAGAAATCCCCCGGGACCCCTGCTGGGTCCAAGAGCCCAGACGAGAAGATGCACCCAAGGTGTTCTCCCTCCACCTGAGGCCCGAGCTTTCCCGAGAGGCTGAGGCCAGAGAGGAGGCACCTGCCTGCCCTGGTCCCATCTCCCAGCAGCACCTGTGTGCAAAACCAAAGCCAAAGACGCGGGCTAAACGCGGGCTCCTGTCCTGACACGTGGCTGACTTCCAGTTTCTCACTGCCTTCCTGAGCCCCAGTGTTCTCACCTGTAAATGGGGGCAGTAGTAACTACCCTACAAGATGATGTAGGTATCAAAGCTGGAAAAACTGTGCAAACTGCAGAGGGCTGCAGATGCGATTACCATGCATATATTCAGACTTCTCTGAGATAGAGGTGCCAAAAATAATCACAATAATACTAGCAATAACAATAACTATCATTTATTGAAGAACTGCTATGTGCCATTCTGAGCTAACGTTCACAGTTAGAACTGCTAACTTTCACAGTTTTTCTTCCCTGACCCTCACAACCAGAGAAGGGAGCTTCTACATCAGGCCGATTTTACAGAGGATACTGAAGCCCATGGAGAGGTGAAACGATGTGCCCAGAGTCACAGAGCAGGGTAGAAACTGGATGACATTCACACTCAGGCTCATGGGACCCCTGACCTCAGGTTCTAACAGCACATCTTCTCTAGAGGATGGGGTATGTTTCTCAACCTCGAGTCTGGCCCAGTACTCAGAGCTATTTTTTGCTTTACTGGGTTTTTCTTATCTTCCCCAAATGAGAAAGGCTGGCAGACTGGGAGCTGCTTCTCTGCGATGAATTGTTTTAAATTCCGTTTCCTAAAGTCTTGAGGGCAGGAGCTCCCCAGGGAGGTGCCACCCCTCCATCTCGATGCCCCAGGGCTGTCACTGATATCAGGCCAGAGTGTAAATGAGGGCAACCTCTTCGGGGTCAATGATTCATCAGCACGTGCCCAGCATCTCAAACACGTGCACCCCATTTGACCAGCAAGCCCAGTTCTTGCTTAGACCAACGTGTAAAGACGCCCACTGAAAAGACGTTTACTGGCTTCAGCTTTGCCAGACAAAAAAGTTCTGGAAATTGGCTGCACGACACTTTAAATCTACTTACCACAACTGAATTATACACTTTCAAGGGGTTAAGATGGTCAGTTTTGCGTTATGTGTCTTTTACAACAATTGAAAATAGAGGCCGGGCGCGGTGGCTCATGCCTGTAATCCCAGAACTTTGGAAGGCCAAGTCAGGAGGATCACTTGAGCCCAGAAGTTTGAAACCAGCCTGGGCAACATAGTGAGACCCAGTCTCTACAAAAAATAATTAGCCAGGCATGGTGGCATGCATGTAATCCCAGGTAGGTATTCAGGAGGCTGAGGTGGGAGGAAGGCTTGAGCTTGGAAGGTCAAGGCTGTAGTAAGCTATGATCACACCACTGCTCTCCAGCCTGGGTGACAGAGCAAGACTCTATCAAAAAAAAAAAAAAAAATGCGGAGTGGTTTACAAGAGAAACTGTAACCAGCCAATTTCCCATCACTATGGGATTAATTAAATAAACGCTGGTTTATCCAAACAAATCATGACTTACAACAAGGTCAGCAAACTGGCCACTGGGCCAAATCCAGCAGCTTGTTTTCTCTTATCTCATCCTCCAGAGTAGCTGGAACTACAGGCACGCACCACCACGCACGGCTAATTTTTGTATTTTTGGCAGAGATGGGGTTTTGTCATGTTGGCCAGGCTGGTCTCGAACTTCTGACCTCAAGTGATCCGCCCACCTCAGCCTCCCAAAGTGCTGGGATTACAGGCGTGAGCCACTGCACCAGTTCAAAAATGTATCACTTTTATAACCAGAGTAAACAATAAATATCATTTTATTATGGTCTTGGGCCTTCTAGGAAGTGAATGTTGAGGTTGACACTTTTGTTGAACAGGCCTGAGGTGGCCTTTTCTGACAACACCGGAAGTCATGGGCCTGTTATACCAACACTCCTACATGCACCAGTTTACAATGGGTTTGGGGCGTGGCGGCAGACACCCCATGGGAGATCTCACCACAAGCCCAGAGAGGGTCTCCCTGTTAAGAATCTTCTCTCTTCCTTAAGTTGGCCCAGGCACCGGGAGGGTGAATCTGATTTCTGGACTCAGCCCCATAGCTGAGGGAGTGGGGAATTGCTCTAGGGGGCTCACCTTGGGGGATAAAATGAGAAATTGCATGTGGGGTGCTTGGCACTGATGTGCTAGGCCTTTTGTGCACTTAACCTCACTGTGCTTACAAAGAGATGAGGTTACCCCCACCTCAAAATCCCAGGATCACTGTCTTTCTAACCCTCCTGGGTGCCATTTCAGAGGTGGGTTAGCTGAGGCTCAGGGTAGTTCAGTGACTCCTCCAGGTCATGAAGCCGGCAGGGGCTGGAACCGGGATTTGAACTAGGGACTGCCTGACTCCCCAGCTCCATGGACTCCACTACACGGGTTGCCCCCTGTCAGCAAAACTTTTTTGGGCTTGTCCATTAATAGTTCAGGCTCTGCTGAACAACCAACACACATTTACATGTCCGTATCATGCCCCTTCTCAGATGAGAACCTGAAGGCCAGAGCCCTCAAGTGACGTGGCCAGTGAAGAGGGCGCACACCCAGCAGTGCTCAGATTTCAGAGGTGACAAGGTCTGTTGTTCCACCCTGTTCCTCTAGACACCCCTGTCATGTCAGGGGGCCGAGGATCCCTTTCAGAAAGCATAAGCCAAGAGGGCTGCTTGGAGGAGGCATCAGGTAAGTCTGAGGGCAAACCTGCCTCTTAGGCGTTTCTATAAAATGAGCTCCCAAGTGCAAATACATCAGCAAGCCTCAAAAAGAGGAACACTGGCAACCTCTGTTTATTGCCTATAACAGCCCATCCCAGGCAGGGCCCCTTGCACAAGACTCTTTATCTGGAAGCAGAACTCACATTCCAGCCTCCCGGCAGCAGGAGCCTCATTTCCCAGCTGCCTTTGACTACTCATTAACCAGGAGGAAGGCCTGGGGGAAGGGGAAGGGGCTGGACCCAGAGGCCGTTGCCAGCCTGGGGAAGTGGGCTAGAGTCAGCTCAATAAGGTTCAAATCCTTCCTAGCTGTGTGGCCTTAGGAACAATCAATTCATCCCTCCAAGCCTCAGTTTTCTGATCTGTACAATAGAGATGACATCAGTGCCCGCTTCACAGGGCTTCTGAGGAGGCCGTGAATGAGTCTGTGATGTGTTTAGCAGTGCCTGATGTGCAGTAAGCGCTCAATAAATTTGCCATATTTTTTCAAAAAGAGTAAGAGCACACCCACTTCTTTGGGTTGACAGAGGATACGTGAGTTAATACAGTAAACCTCTTCGCAGCATATGAGCCTGCTGAGTCCCGGAAGTGGCAGCAATTATTATTATTGACGTCTATAATTATTATGATGACGAGTGTGGAGGCTGACATGGAGTAGGTCGCCTCCATGCCTGCCCAGCGGCTGGCTGGGTACACACCCCCGCCCGATGTCACAGCACAAAGAATATGTCTCCATGGGGTGGGACCGCTTGTGACCAAGCATCCTATGCCAGCGGGGCTTGATGAAAAGGAAGGACTTGGTCCAGCCGCTAGCAGCAGCAGGCTGAGGAGCTCTGGGCCACAAACAAACGCTTGTCTAGTCCCGGCTTCACAGGGGACCCCACTCCAACCAATCTAAACCCTGGACCAGTGGGAGCTTAACCTTCCCCCTTAGAAATTTCTGCCCAGGAAGCCAGGGTTTTCTAATTCCAAAGCAGAGTCTACAGTGGGTCTTGACATCAATGTAAGGGGTCAAGGCCATCTTTTTCACTAAACGAGACAGAGCAGACCAGAGCACAGCAGATGGTGAGTACGAGGATTATCTGAGAAACTTCAGTTTCATGGCTTGAGTTTCACATGCGTGTTTGTGTACATGCGCACACAGGCCACATCCCATTGTAAAATGTATTTAATGAATGCCGAGGATTAAATAAGACTTTGAAAGCCCCTAGAGTAGGCAATGTCTTAAATCAGTGAAGAAGACATCCCTTAAACCCTTTTTAAAAACATAATGACGATCCTGAACTAAAAGAAAAATAAAGCTGCTGTAAACACTGCAATGTCATTAAGATCCACAGATAACAGAATCACGTCAATGTTAAATCAGTGTCCTGGGGTAGATAACTGTGCTAGGGTTATATAAGAGAATGGCCTTGCTCTTTTTTTTTTTTTTTTTTTTTTTGATACGGAGTCTTGCTCTTTCACCCAGAGCTGGAGTGCTGTGGCACGATCACGGCTCACTGCAAGCTCCGCTTCCCGGGTTCACGCCATTCTCCTGCCTCAGCCTCCTGAGTAGATGGCACTACAGGCACCCGCCACCACATCCGGCTAATTTTTTGTTTTTAGTAGAGACGGGGTTTCACCGTGTTAGCCAGGATGGTCTCGATCTCCTGACCTTGTGATCCACCCACCTCGGCCTCCCAAAGTGCTGGGATTACAGGCATGAGCCACCACGCCCGGCCTGGCCTAGCTCTTATGAAAGACCTGAAGGATTGAGGTGAAGGGGCATCATGCCTGCAATTTACTCCCCAATGATTCAGCAAAAATGGAAGAATGTTCACGTGACTATTTTTATTTCACATATTAGTGAGAAAGAGATGAAGCGAATGTGGCAAATGTTACCCATGGGAAAATCTCAATGAAGGGCATAATGCGAGGCCACTGTAATACTCTTGCAACTTTAGCAAAGGTTTTCCATTTTACTTATTTGTTTACTTATAATTTTATTTATATTATTTTTAATTTTTGCTGAGATGGGGCTCATTATGTTGCCCAGGCTGGTCTCAAGCTCCTGGCCTCAAGCGATCCTCCTGCCTTGGCCTCCCAAAGTGCAGGGATTACAGGCGTGAGCCACTGTGCCCTGGGCAACATCGTGAAACCCTGTTACTACAAAAAAATACAAAAATAGGCTGGGCATGGTCATACGCGCCTGTAGTGCCAGCTACTAGGGAGGCTGAGGTGGGAGGATCACCTGAACCTGGGGAGATCGAGGCTGCAGTGAGCCCTGATGATGCCACTGCACCCCAGCCTAGGCGACAGAGTGTGACCCTGTCTCAAAACAACAACAAACCTTTAACAGAGACAGAGCCAAGCTCAGACCCCCAATCTTCAGAATCAACTCAGTGAGGGCCTCCTCCCCACGGCAGACTTGCCCCAGGCTACTCTGCAGCAGAGCCAGGACAGGGCCCAGGCTGGGTCTCCGAAACCAGTGCTTGGCCCATTTGCAGGGCCTCCCTGTGCCCTCTCTGGCACAGACTGGCTGGGGACCAAGCAGGCACAGAGTGGCCAACCCAGGCCAGGGGATCTGCCACCTGGAGGTGAGGTGTGGACAATGTCTGTGGGCCTCAGGGGTCCTATCTTGTCCTCCTAGAGCCTGGGAGAGACACGGAGCTCCTGAGCCCCCTACCTTGGGTCACTGCACAATGTGTGAGACACCCATCCCACCTGGAGGTCCAAGGTCACTTACCTTTGGGAGCTCCTCAGAAGGGCTGTGGTTCTGGTTCTGGATCTATTGCAAAGAGAGGAAGCAAAGACAGAAAAAAGAGATCCGGTCAGAGGCAGACTGTGCACAGGGCCTCCGATTTTTCACCCACTTGTAACCACCAGACGTGTGTGCTGGGGAGGGGCTGACCAACCCCCATGAAAGGCCAGGACGCTGAGGCTCACACACGCAGACTCACACATGCCAACACAAGCTCACATGCAGACACACACTCAGACACATGTGTAATCATATGCAGACTCCCAGCCCCAACACTTGCCTGTGTCAGCCACACACACGTTCACAGTCACACACAGACCCACATGAGACACACACTCACACAGGCACTCCCACTCACTCACACATGCCCCTCTTCTGGATGCAGGGTACCCGAAACTCAGTCAGCAGCAAGTCCTTGGTCAGAGGGGGACAAGGTTTCAGCTGCAAATGGGTAAGCTGTTCCACAGCCCTAGCCACAGAAAGCCCACACTCCTGAGCGCCCCGCCAGCTCAGTCACGTGGCCTGACTATTCCCAAGGGGCGCAGGGACACACCAGAGCCAGAGTGAGGGGCCTCGGAGAAGATCCTTAGGGGATGTGGTATTCACCAACCAGTTCGGGGGCGAGAATTACTGTGCCCAGGAAATCTGCTGAGCTTTGCTGAGCCAAGCAGTCCCAGACATGACTAACCCGGAAGACTTTTTTTTTTTTTTTTGGTTCTGTTGTTTTTTCAGTAGAAGCTCAGTTTGGGAAATAGGCAATTGGGGGCAGATCACCTCCTCCTACCAGCAAAGCTCCTTGCCCTGAGGCTGGAAGGCTCTCTAGGATTCCTGGAATCTAAGTGTACAAAGTCAGGAAATGATTTCTTCTCAACTGAGATATTTTCAATGAATTGTTGAACTGGGATTAGCAGAGATGGGCAGGGGGTGTCTCTGGGGGAGAGGGTGTGGGAGGGTGGGTCTGGGAGGGCAGACAGAGGAATCCAGGACCCCTGTCCTTGCTGTAGCCGCAGCCCTGCCCTGGCAGCCTCCTTCCCAGACCCAGAGGCACACTTGCCAGTGTCAGTAAATGCCAGTCCCAGCAGCCTACAGAGCTCCCTCTCCCCCAAATTAGATGACCTCATTGCTTCATTAGGGCCCCCGCATTCAACAGGCTCACACTGGCACCCACTGGGTCCGAGGCACTATGGGGTAGGAACAGTCGGTCAACAACTTATGGTGCACTTCATGTGCCAGACACTACACTGGGCACATGAAGCTCAGCAGTAGATGACAGAGCCAAGGTCCCTGAGCTCATGAAGCGTGGAACCACGGGCTAGAGGCTGGGCACATGACAGCCCACCAAGGCTTCATTCTGGGCTCTGTGAAGGCTGGGGTGGATTAGTGATGTCTGCCGTGGGTTTGGGTGGTGGAAGTAGCAACGTAAACCTTGCTATCCTAGACCATACACAAGGAAGTGGGATAAAGTGAAAGATGAAGGCAGCCTGTTTAAAGCACAAGGTGAAGAGAATCAGAGGAAGGAGAGTATAATTCTGCCTGGGGCAAAACCTTACCAATTACAAGAGGCCAGCCCATCTCAGAGAGGAGGATAAGAATGGCACTAAAGGCCAGGTGTGCTCATGCCTGCAATCCCAGCACTCTTGGAGGCTGAGGCAGAAGCATCATAAGCCCAAGAGTTCAAGACCAGCCTGGACAACACAGGGAGACCTGTCTCTACAAAAAAAAAATTTAAAAATTAGCTGGGTATGGTGGCACATGCCTGTAGTCCCACCTACTTGGGAGGCTGAGGTGGGAGGACTGCTTGAGCCCAGAAGTTTGAGGCTGCAGCGAGCAGTGATCATACCACTGCAGTCCAGATGGGGTGACAGAGTGAGACCCTGTCTCCTGAAAAAAAAAAAAAAAAAAGACTAGCACTAAAGTCCATCTATCTAGCCTGCTGGCACCCATGCACCTTCTGGGGACAGCCTAAACCTGTTCCAGCAGGAGACCCGCATAGGCCTACATTGGAGCAGGGGGCGGCACTACACTGGTGAGCAGCTAGGGCATCCATGGAGAATGAAGCAGGCATAGAGAGACACAGAGCCAGGAAATGGAGAGAAAGAAACTGAGTCCCGATGACATCTTTCAGCACCTGGATTCAGCCCCAGGCTGAAGTATGGCCCTGGGCTTTTTTTTTTTTTTTTTTTTTTTGAGACGGAGTCTCGCTCTGTCGCCCAGGCTGGAGTGCAGTGGCCAGATCTCAGCTCACTGCAAGCTCCGCCTCCCGGGTTCCCGCCATTCTCCTGGCTCAGCCTCCCGAGTAGCTGGGACCACAGGCGCCGCCACCTCGCCCGGCTAATTTTTTGTGTTTTTAGTAGAGACGGGGTTTCGCCGTGTTAGCCAGGATGGTCTCGATCTCCTGACCTTGTGATCCGCCCGTCTCGGCCTCCCAAAGTGCTGGGATTACAGGCTTGAGCCACCGCGCCCGGCCGGCCCTGGGCTTTTAAGTTAAGAGTCAGTAAATGCTCTTTTTTATTTTTAATGTCAGTTTGGGCTGGGTGTGATGACTCATGCCTGGGAGACAGAGAAAGAGTCGTCTCAAAATAAATAAATTAAATAAAACTAAAGTCTGTTTGAACTGATTTCTGCCATTTGCAATATAAAAATCCAGACCTATACCCTGCCTTGAACTTGCTATGTAATTTTATGCATGTCTCTGACATACTCCTCCCATCATAAAAAAGAGGAAGGATGCGGATGACAGAACACCTGAGGTTCCCGCAGCCCTGGAACTCTAGTTATCACAGGCAAGGGTTAGGCCTGACCCTTCCCCCCCAGCCCCACCCCTGGCCCCAGGCACACAGCCAGAGAGGTCATCAGCCCTTCTCAAAGTTAAACACAAAGCAGAATTGCCTGGAGGGCTCTTGAAAACCCAGATTGCAGAGCCCCACACCCAAGGTCTAAATGAGCAGGTCTGGGGTGGGGCCTGAGGTTCTGCATTCTGCAGGCTCCCACGTGATGCCCATACTGCTGGGCCAGGGACAGCATTTTGAGGACTCAGACTCACTACGTGTTCTACTTTCCCAGTTTGCTGAGGACAGGTGCTCAGTGCAAAAATAAAGCCCCAGCCAGCAGAAGACCACGACCTCTCTGTCCTCAAAGCAGACCGCGATTACGGAGAACGCCCGCATGGCTGCAGGGATGAGCCAGCCTTTAAACAACAGAAGCAGCAGGTCCCAGCTCCTGTGGTCCCACTGCTGCCCCTTCCAGCCAGCCGTGTTCCCTGGAATGTATCTAAATAATAGGGGAGGCTGTCAGAGGCTAAGGAGCCTCCTTGGGCTCTAGCAGGCTCCAGGCTGGTCTTCCAGGCGCCCAGAGCATCCCCGACGGCTCCCCTACTCCCAGGCAGCATGCCAGCCCTAAATCCCGCTGTGGGCCTTGTCCGGACACAGTGACCCAGGCCGCCCTGCTGTCAGCAGCCTGGCTAGCCCTGGGCTCTCCCCTGATTTACATCCGACTTGGCTGCCTTGAAAAGCCTCCTGTGGCTTTTGGAGCGAGGACACTGTTCAGTAGTAAAAGGCTTCCCCAACAGCATCCTTTCCAAGGTGGCGCTGGCCCAGCGTGAATGCCGGCAGGCTCCCAGCTGTGTGACCTTGGGCAAATTATCTGCCCTCAGCAGGGCCTCGGGTCTTCATGTGCAAAATGGGAATAATGGTGTCTTTGGTGAGGATTAAGGAGAGGATGTTCACGAAGCACAGGGTCTGGCTTTTAATGCACAGGAGGCACACAACAGCGCTGTTTATCTCCTTGATTCAGAGTGGTCCCCAGACCAGCACCATCCACAGTGCCTGAGAGTTGGTTAGAAATTCAGGGCCCCAGGCCCCACTTAGGCCTGCTGTCTCACTGTTGTCACCCAGGCTGGAGTGCGGTGGCACGATCTCAGCTCAGTGAAACGTCTGTCTACCAGGCTCATCCTCCCGAGTAGCTGGGACTACAGGTGTGTGCCACCACACTCGGCAAATTTTTGCCTTTTTTGTAGAGATGGGGTTTTGCCATGTTGCCCAGGCTGGTCTCGAACTCCTGAACTCAAGCAATCCACCCGCCTCAGTCTCCCAAAATACTGGGATTACAGGCGTAAGCCACCACACCTGGACGAGCTTTTGCTTTTCTTTTTTTAAAAGTCTGTTCTAATCGATATTCTTCTACCAGTGGTAGAAGAAGAATCCACATTATTGTTCCCTGAGGCAACGTTCTTCACTAAAAGCCTGTTGCTACAGCTCTGCTCAGAGTAACTCTGGAACTCCTGTCCCCAAATCGGGACACCTCCTTTCAGAGGCAGGGCTGGGACATCTTGAAAAGCCGCCAAGAGGATGACTGCATCCTTAAAGGAGTCCCTTAAAGGAGCACCCCATGTGGTGACAAGCGCTTCCACAATGGATAGAATGGTTTTTACTCTCTTTATTCAGAAGGTATTTCCCTTAAACACAAAACCTATCTGGGCCACCCCTTACAGGACCAGAGAGGAGAAAGGACTCACTTAGATCACATAGCAAGCCAGAGGACAGGGGCATTCTAAGTCTGGTGTTGCAGTGCCTGGTGTTGCAGTGCCTGGTGTAGGGCCTTTGATTTTAAAAGGGCATTAGCCATGCATGTGTAATTTTTTGTTTGACATCCATAGCCCTGCCAGACAGACAGCTCCATAAGGGTACAGTTTGGTCTGTCTTGTTCACCAGCCACATCCCCAGGGCCTAGGACAGGACCTGGAACAACTAAATATTTGTTGGATGGATGGATTGATGGATAGTGATGGTTGAATATAATTTCCAAGCGTGGAGCCACCCAGATGTTCAAACCATATGTTCCCATTTCAGAGTAGAAGGAATCAGGCTATCTTGATTTGTATGTTGAGCAACCACTGTGTGCCACACCCCTAGACTGGATGCTGGAGCATCCATCCCTCCCACTGATGTGTCCCCAGTCAGGTGCATAGGTATAAGGTAAGACCATAAAGGTCTGAGCTCAGGTCAGAGGAAAGGACCACAGGGCTCAGAGCAGGGGAAGCTTAAGTCCACTTTAACTCACGTCATCTTTTTTGAGTGCTTACTATGTGCCAGGTACTGTTAAGAGGCTCAAGGAATGCCTCCTAGAGCAGGCAGCTCCAAGCTCGCCCCTTAAGAGTGGGAATAAGGAGTGATGGGAGGAAGGGCCTTGTGAGCTGAGAGGCCAGCATGGGCGGGGCTGAGAGAGCTGGACGCTTGGTCTAGCTAGGAGCAGAAACCAGCCAGACTACAAACAAGGAAAGAAGTTGTGGTAGGTGAGCGTGAACACTGGCCAAGAGCCAGATCGTGAAGGGCCTCCAACGCCAGGCTAAGGAGGTTGGACTTGATTTCACAAAGCACTAGGGAGCCACCACTGAAGGCTTTTGAGCAACAGAGTGACATGCAGAGAGCTGGTCCCCGGATGGTACAGAGAGGTATCCAGGAGGCACAGAGGTATCCAGGAGGCACAGAGGCTAGTGAGGAGACTGTTGTCTTGGGCTGGTGTGATGTCCACCTGCAGAGGAGCCACCAGGTGTCATCTCCGAAGGAATGAATGTCCTTGAAATCATGACCTGAGTCTTCCCTCTTGGTGCTGACTAGCCTTGGGGCAAGACAGCAGGTCCCTTAAGACCTCCCCCTTCCGGCACCCTTCACCCAGTAAGCATGACTCTGCTGAAATCGCTGGCCAACCACACTCCTCCACCTCCAACCAAGCAACTGGCAGCCTTGGGTTAAGGACTTTCCACTGGAACATGGCAGTGAGTCACTTGGCATTTATGTGCAAAGAAAAGTCCTGGAAAGGAAGGGCCTCTCAGGGCCTCCCAGCATGAGGAGAGACCATGCAGAGGAGTGGTCCTGAGCCTCTGGGTCGGGAAGGACCCAACATGAGCAGAACCCCAAGGGCTTAGCCCTCTGCCTTCTAGCCCGGGCCTGCTCAGATACCTACTGAGGGAGGAAGCCTTCCATTGCCAGCCCAACCCTTCTCCTGGCGACCACCAGCCATCTCCCTACCTTCCACTTTCTATTCCATGCAGTGGCCAGAGCTGCTCACCATGCTCCTTCCTGAGCTTTCTAGGAACTCCATCCTGGGTTCTGGGGGTGTCTCCTGAGCAGCCAAACCATAAGGAGTCTTTGCAATTGATACAGCTTTGCCCTCCCACCCGCTTTCCCGTGACTTGTGACAAATCCAGGATCCGAGAGTCATGAACAAATATCATCGAAGGTTTGAGGCAGTGGCATTAACCCTTTCCTTAAATCCCTCCCTGTCAAGGGGGGTTTCACATAAGTAATGTATGATGGATGCAGCTGGGAGGGGGGAGCACAGGGAGCCACATCTGTGAACAATGGTTCTTTTTTTTTTTTTTTTTTGAGACGGAGTCTCACTCTATCACCCAGGATGGAGGGCAGTAGTGAGATCTTGGCTCACTGCAACCTCCGCCTCCCAAGTTCAAGTGATTCTCCTGCCTCAGCCTCCCAAGCAGCTGGGATTACAAGCGCCCCACCACTGTACCTGACTAATTCTTGTATTTTTAGTAGAGATGGGGTTTCACCATGTTGGCCAGGTTGGTCTTGAACTCCTGACCTCGTGATCCGCCTGCCTCAGCCTCCCAAAATGCTGGGATTACAGGTGTGAGCCAGTGTGCCTGGCCAACAATGGCTCTTTTGATGGCTTTATCTTCCTGGGTTGATAAGTGCCTCCCTGGGACCTCAGTGTCCTCATCCATAAAGTGGGTGGGCAGAGAAGGTTAACTGGATGATCACACAACCCCAAAGTCCCCACACTCCACACCCTGGGGCTGCTCTCCCTCAGACCTGAGGCGGCATTCCCAGACTGGATCCTTGGCCTGCCTTGGCATAAATTATCTTAGATTGTTCATTAACCTCCTCCTGATACAGATCTCCCCTCCCTCCTTGAGCACAGGGGCTGTTTATTCCTCCCTGCCCTCTTGGCCCTGGCCCTGTGCCTAGCACACAGTAGGCACTCATGAAAGTTTGCTGTGCAGCCAGCGGGACGAGGATGGGCTGAGGCATCAGGTGGACTCTGGGTCCAGCGCTCCTTCCACCCTCTCCTAGCTGAGTGTGGGCTGGGGCCATCCACTTTTCTGATGAACTCATCTCTGAGACAGGAAGGGGGATAAAGCACCATGGATGCTCAATAAATATGGGTTCCTTCCCTTCTCAGAATGCTGAATCGGCTCAGCTGGCACCTCAGCACCCTCTGGGGCAAGTCCTGCATGGGGGTATTTCATTTACTGAGCTGGCAGCACTGGAGGTGATCAGACAGGACACCCGAAGTCAGTGGCTCCCAAATGCAGGCTGGCTGTTTGGAATGGCCTGGCAGATCCGTGTGTTCTGACATGCAGTCCACATGGCCTGCTATTGGAATAGACCAAGTGGCAGAACCAAGAACAGTACCATGCCATTTTTGTTAAAAACAAAACAAAACTGGCCAGGCGCGGTAGCTCACGCCTGTAATCCCAGCACTTTGGGAAGCCGAGGCGTGCAGATCACGGTGTCAGGAGATCGAGACCATCCTGGCTAACACGGTGAAACCCTGTCTCTATTAAAAATACAAAAACAATTAGCCGGGCGTGGTGGCGGATGCCTGTAAGTCCCAGCTACTCGGGAGGCCGAGGCAGGAGAATGGCGCGAACCCGGGAGGCGGAGCTTGCAGTGAGCCGAGATCGCACCACCACACTCCAGCCTGGGTGACAGAGCAAGACTCCGTCTTAGAAAAAAAAAAAAAAAAAAACTACAGCTAGCTTCTAAACAGATCCCAAATAATGCCTGGATCAAATAGGAAACCAAAACTCAACTGAAAACTGATCCAGTAAGTAACAAAAAGGAGTCTATGTCCACATGGACACCTGGATATAGTTTAAGCTGTATGCAGAGGGAAATGTATAACCTTATATTAAGAAAGAGATATGATATACTGTCCAGCATTTTGGAAGGCTGAGGCAGGCGGATCACTTGAGGTCGGGAGTTAGAGACCAGCCTGGCCAACATGGTGAAACCCTGCCTCTACTAAAAATACAAAAATTAGCCAGGCATAGTGGCACGTGCCAGTAGTCCCAGCTACTCAGGAGGCTGAGGCAGAAGAATCGCTTGAACCTGGGAGGCGGAGGTTGCAGTCAGCCGAGGTCAAGCCACTGCACTCCAGCCTGGGTGACAGAGCAAGACTCCATCTCAAAAAAAAAAAAAGAAAGAGATATGATAGACAGGCAGGTGGACAGACTGAAGATCAGATTGTACTTTTTTTAAATGATCTGAAAGGATCACTTTTTAGTTTATGCAGTTTTGTATTGCTTGAGGTATATTACTTTTATAATTAAAAGTGAATGATTTACCAGTTTTTCAAAAAGTTAACACATATCTACCACCTTATAACCCAGCAGCTCTAGTCCTAGAGAAAGCAAAATACATGTCCATAAAAAGACTCGTACAGAAATATGCATATAGAAGCTTTATTAGTAATAGCCGCTCCCCAACTGGAAACAGTGTCCATCAACAGCATGGATAAACGCATTGTGGGACATCCATACAACGGGAGATGACTCAGCAATAAAAAAACAAAAATCAACTCCTGATATACTCAATAGCACAGATGGATCCCAGCAACGTCAAGCAGAAAAAAACGGACACAAGAGTACACACTAAATAAGTCCATTTATATAAGGATTTAGACTGGCAAAACTAATTTATGGTGACAGAAATCAGAAAGTGGGCCTGGTATGGTGGTCCATGCTTGTGATCCCAGCATGGGATTCTGGGAGGCCCGCAAGGGTGGATCGTTTAAGCCTAGAAGTTTGACACCAGCCTGGCAACACAGCAAAACCCTCTCTCTACAAGAAACATAAAAGAAACTAGCCAGGTGTGGTGGCGTGCACCTGTAGTCCCAACTACTCGGGAAGTGAGGTGGGAGGATCATCTGAGCCTGGGGAGGTCGAGGCTGCAGTAGAGATCATGCCACTGCACTCTAGCTTGGGAAACAGAATAAGACTCTGTCTCAAAAAGAAAAAGAAAACGAAAAAGGAGAAAGTGGCTGTCTTGTGAGGTGAGGAGCACAAGACAACTTTCTGAGGTGCTGGAAATGTTCTATATCTTGATTTGGGTGGTGGTTACACAGGTGTATACATTTGTCAAAACTCATCAAACCGTAACAGAATCTTTGCATATTACTGCATGTAAATCATAACTCAATTTAAAAATATTTTTAAAAAATCATCTGAGGTGGGAGGATCACTTGAGCCCAGGAGTTCAAGACCAGCCCAGGCAACATGGTGAAACCTCATATGTACAAAAAATACAAAAATTAGCCTGGAGTGGTGGGGCATGCCTGTAGTCCTAGCTACTTGGGAGGCTGAGGTGGGAGGATCACGTAAGCCCAGGAGATCGAGGCTGCAGTGAACCTGATGGCACCACTGTACTCCAGCCTGGGCAACAAAGTGAGACCCTGTCAAAAAAACAAACAAACAAACAAACACACACACAAGAAAAACTTTAAAAATACAGATTCCCAGGCTCCACCCTCCTGCAAGTTCTGATTCAGTATGTCCAGGCTGGGCCTGGGAGTCTGGCTGAATATGTGTGTGTTTGTTTTTAAGTATCCCAGGCAATTGTGATACCTGACCACAGTTAGGGCAGTCCACCTGCCTCCCCTATCATTCCCTGCCCACTCTTTTGTTTTAGGTGGTTTATTATTTGTGTGTTGGTTTTTCCAAGAGAAAGTTGGTTGGCCATACCACGCTGGAGCTTTAGAAACAGAACAGCAATTCCTCACTCTCTCTGCTTTCCCTCTCGTAACCCCTAACTCCCACCCTTGGCATCAGCCTCTGCCCAGGTTTACAAATGAAGGCTCTGACCAGGTAAGACAAGAAAGGAAACTCTGCAGACCCGTTCAGGACTGGCATAACTCACCTAGAGACACTAGGGCTGTGTGCTCCGGGAGGTCAAAGTTAATGGCCTGTGTACCAGTTAAATAGCATGTCCAGGCCTTCACCCCCATGTTTACAGAAGGAGTTCAGGGTAAGACTCATTGGTATAGAAAATGCTTAGTGGCTCAGTGACTCTCGGTCTCCTGGACCCCAGCTCCGTTCCTTACTCACCATCAGGGGTCTCCTGGGCTCCAGGCTTGACTGGCTTCTCCCCGACTATCCCTAAACCCAGTGTGATTCCTGCTGCCCTCGGGAGAAAGCCCAAGCCCACTTACACAACATTCAAGGCCCTCCAGCTCGGCACGGTGGCTCACACCTATAATCAACACTTTGGGAGGCTGAGGCGAGAAGATTGCCTGAGCCCAGGAGTTTGAGACCAGCCTGGGCAACATAGTAAGACCCTGTCTCTATTTTTATATGTGAAAAAATCAAACACCCCCCTACCATCTGGCTCCTATTCCTCTCTCCAGCTAGGACCCAGGGAACCTGTTCTACAAACATGCTTGGCTATTTCACGCCACTGTGCCCTTGTAGCTGCTCTGCCCCCTGTTGAGAATGCCAGCCCATCCTGTTTCTCCACCCACAGATAATGGCAACTCCGATACTGTGTCCTCTAGGAAGCAAAAGTGCCTCCTGCCTACTACCCCACCCTCACTGGCACACTCAGCAGCTCCTTGGGTCTTCTTCACTGTACCCCATGGATGGTAATGGCCATTGCAGCTACCACATGCTTCTACCTCTGGGACAGAAGCTCCTAGAAAGCCAACACTCTACCCTGAACCCAGTGCTGGCCCAGAGCTGACCTTAACCAAGGTCTATTAACCAACTAAATGAAGCACATTAAAAAAGCGCTCTCATTCTCACTGGAAGGCTTACTTAGGCATTTCCCGATCCACAGCTCCTGCCCAGAACCCATAAATTCAAACGAACACTCTGGCCAAGTTGGCAAGCACAGGAAAGTAAGATGCAGCCCCAAAGAATCTGACTCTTGCTCATGACCTCCTGCAGAAGTGGGGGATCAGCATGTACCTGCCAGGGTGGCCCTGGGATTCCAGGCCAACCCCAATTCCAGGCAGATCCCCTCTGGCTGCAGCTGAGCTGCATTCTGGGGAGCCCTTATAATTTACTTCTCAGCTCTTTTCTATATACGGGAATGTGTTCAATGACTCACAAGTGTCTTATCATTCAGGACCTTTGGAAAGACTTTCAGAGAAGTACAGCTCCCAAATCCTTTGACAAACTGACAGGCGGACAAGTTCAGGTTAGAAAGCACAGTCCCCAGAGCCTGGATTGCCTTGTGGAGGGCTGACCCCTGCAGCAGGATGGGTAGCAGGGCTCGGGGGAAGGCACAAAGAAGGAAGAATGAGTAACTAGGGACAGAGGCAAGGTGCAAATGGGTCCCATAGGCTCACTCTCCTGCCCTGAGGACTGGGGCACCTTTGTTCCTCATTTTCCCCAGGCCCTGGTTCAATTTCAACTCCCCAGGATATCAGCGACCAAAGCCCCATGGGGCCAAAACTCACAGCTGAGCTAGGGAAAGCATTTTGAAACTTAATTTTGTCCAATCAAGGCAAAGTCCCTTAGGTGCCTCTCAGTTTGTCCATCTGTAAAATGGGTACTGCTCACCAGGCCTCCAGACTCTGAAAAGCAGATGTGGCCCAATCACCACAGGTTGAGGTGACGGGAATGAGGTAGGAAAGGATGACTGCAGCTGAGCCATGGGTTAGTACAAGGGTATCCCCGAAGGACAAAGCCTCCAGAATGCACCTTGGCCCTTGCCATACACCACAGTGACCCGGGACCTCATGACACCCTCTAATCAGCAGCTCTACAGCCGAGCCCGGCTTTACAGCTTACCACAAGCTTATTCAACCTCATCTCCCTCAATCCCCTCAAGGACGTAGTGAGGCCAGCACTGGCGTCCTTGCTGCCCAGGCAGCCAAGCCGAGGCTCAAAGAAACGAAGGGAATCAACCAAGGTCACTCGCCCATTAAAACAAAGCACAGGACTTCAATCAATTCCCTGGGGACAAGCTCCTACCTCTGGTCCCTGGTTTACTCTATAACCAGTCTGCCCCACCCATTTTACAGGTAAGGAAACTGAGGCTGAAAAAGGGTTGCCCAAGGTCAACTGGGGGCTGAGCCAGGCCTAACACCTCCCACCATTCCACCAGTCCCACCCTGCTGGGGGTTCTTAGCCGTGCTAGGCCCCCTTCAGATCCTCTCCAACACCATCTTGATGAAATTCCTCCCCCACCCCACCTCCTCATGCCCACCCCACACTCCCTGGGTGACTCCCTGGTCGAGATGGAGGCAGGTGGTTGCTAAGCACTCACCCGCTCTCTCTCTCATAAAAATAAACTCCTTCTGGTTAGGAGACTCTGGACAAGATCCCCTCCCTTCTAGCCAACAAAAAATTAAAAAGAAATTTTAAAAAGATCTCCTCAGTGACATTTACTTGAACGTCAGCTGTGCCAAAGCGGGGGCCAATTTATTGAAGTCCAAATGGAGCCATGCGCCAGTAAACCTCAGCCCGAAGACCCTCCATTCAAGTGTCTGGGCAATTACTGAGCTGATTTATTTCCCCAGGCAGGGAACAGGGGCCCAGGCTGCCTCCCAAGCTTTTGGGGCTGGTCCTGGGGATGCCGGGATCTGGCAGAGGCCCGACAGTGACCAAAATAGCCAGGCCGGTGGCCCTGCCCGGCACACACCTCCCTGCCTGGGAGAGCTGCCCACAGGTCTCCTCTCCAGTCCAGGCTGAAGTCCAGGCTGAAGCTTTGAGGCTGTAGGAGGAGGTCCCTGGAATTCTCTCTGTGCGGCTTCCCTAGTGGGAGGGGGACGAGAATCTCCTACTCAAAAGAGGAACCCACAGAAGGAAGAGAAATAGTCTGGAGGAGGAAGTGTCCTGCTGGCCCTGCCGGCTGTCCACTACCCCTTGGCTGCCCCTCCGGGCCTTGGTCCCACCACTTGGACTGCTGGACGCCGTCGCTGCCACCTGCACACCACCTATGGAGTGCATGCACCTATGGAGCCATGCTGCTCTATCACCTCTCCCCACTCAGCGCCGGCCCGGGAAAACCAGCTCTGGCCATTTGACCCTCTAGGCACCGGGGACGCCCTCTTGGGTACAGCCGAGGACACATAAGTGCCTACAACCAGGGACCTGGAGACACAACCACACTCAGGGACACGCACGTGTACCCGGCCAGGGCCTGGAAGACGCAGGCCCCCCCAAACACATTCATGCAGACACAAACGGGGACACACAAGAGCACACATCCAAAGACAGCACACTCAGGTATCTCTCACACACACACAGGCACACACACACAGCCCAGCACACAGAGAATAGCAGACATGCCCCGGAACACACATGTGCACGCTGCTGGGGACACGGTGAAACAGCCACCCTCAGAAACATAGACACGGGGATACGGAGGCACATGTAGGCATTCTGACCGAGAAAGACACACAGACATACCACACACACACACACACACACACACACACACACACCCCCCACACACACACACCCCTGCCGCCCGCACCAGGAGCCGGAGCCCTTTCGCCTGGGAAACAATAACAGCCCCGCCAGCGGGACTGAGCAGGCGACCCTCGGTCCCTTCCGTGGTGGTGAAAGGGGCGCCGGATGGGCGCACGCGGAGGGGAGGAGGCCGGGACTGCGGAGACGCGGGGATGGGGAGGGGCTGCAGACGGCGGGCAGCGCCGGCTGCGCGCCCGGCTCCCCGTCCCTCGGGTACCTGGGGTGGCTGCGGCGCCGTCCGCGCTCTGCTCGGCTGCGCCCGGTTGCGCCGGCCAGGGGCTGCCTGCCCGCTCGCTCTCTGACCCGAGGGGTGAACGCTCCGCACTCCCTCTTGGCGCAGCTCGGCCTCTGGGCTTGCGGTCCTCGGGGCTCGGCGTTGGCGGCGGCGCGAAGGAAGCGGTAATTTATAAGCGGCTTCTTCCTGACCTCGCGTGTCTGTTGTCTGAGCAGGCAGCTCTCAGCATCACCCATCCTGCTGGGTGGAAAAATACCAGCTCGGCCGGGCCGGGGGCGGGGCCGGGGCGGGGCCTGGGCGTCTAGCCCCGCCCCAAGTGCGGACACACGCGCTCACACACACACATGCACACACACACGCATACACGCACGCGCGCATGGGCTCGGACACACAAAGAACCCGGGCTCGCCGAGCGCGCGCGCACACCCTCGGGCTGCGCGGCGAACGTTCGTTGCCAGGTGCGGCAGTCCGCCCTGGGCGCCTCCTGCCTGCGAAAGAAGAGCAGGACAGACCCGACCCGACCCACCTAGTCCCCTCCTTCACAGCAGCCTCCAAACTCCACCGCTCGCCTCTCCTCCAGGCTCCTAGGATGAGGCCCAGGGCTCCTGGAGCAGCCAGGTGCAGACCAGACCGGGCTTGCACTCCACTCCGTTCCCCTGGGCGATCGTCCACGTTCTGGGAGACTCGGTTTACCCCTCCCAATAGTCGGCACGGTCACCGAGCTCTCACCAGGGGCGGGAGGGTGGCCTGAGCTTGTGGTGTGAAGCCAGGTACAGAGCTCCAGAATCCTGGCCTTGCCATGGCTGTGTGACCCTGGGCAAGTGACTCACAATTTCTGTGCCTCAGTGTCCTCATCTATAAAATGGAAAGGAAAAATAGTAGCGCTTGTCTCCTCTGGCTGTTACGAAGATCCAAGGTTAACAGCATAGAGACCTCGGAACACACCCGGCATCTAGGAAGTGCCAAGCCAGTGTCAGCTAATGTGACTATTTTTAAATGGAGATGGGGAGTGTGCCATTATTCTTGTCCTTATTTGAATGAACGGGCCCTCAGGGACCATTTTTCACAGCCCTGCCCTGGCAACATGAGAGGGAAACGCTGTGAGAACCCCCAACCCCAGCTTTCCCCTGTTCCCCCTCTCTCCCTCTGCACCTGGGAGGCAGGGAGGAGAGAGCCGATCCTTCCACCATTTACACTGAGAATAAAAGAAGAAATGCCGGCCAGGCGTGGTGGCTCACGCCTCTAATCCCAGCACTTTGGGAGGCCGAGGGGGCAGATCACCTGAGGTCAGAAGTTCGAGACCAGCCTGGCCAACATGGCGAAACCCCGTCTCTACTAAAAGTACAAAAATTAGCCGGGTGTGGTGCCGGGCCCCTATAATCCCAGCTACTCAGGAGGCTGAGGCAGGAGAATCTCTTGAACCCGGGAGGCGGAGGTTGCAGTGAGCCGAGATCACACCACTGCACTCCAACCTGGGCGACAAGAGTGAGTCTCAAAAAAAAAAAAAAGAAGAAGAAGAAATACCACACAGGTCTGACCAAGAGCCATCCCACTCGGGCCAAGATCCCCGCCTGGAAGGGCTCTGCAGCTGCTCTCCCTGTACAGCCCCAGGATGCTAAGGAGCATCCTGAAGTGACACTGTCTCTCCCTGGAGGCCCCTGCCGTCGGACTCCAACCTGACCTTCCGGTGGGTGCTCCTCATACTGGCTCCAGCCAAGCCAGACAAGGACCACTGGGCATATGCCCTTCCTTGTCTTCCTCTGGTGCCCTCCTCACCCTTCTCTGCTGGCCCCAGGTGGCCCCTTCCTCCAGGAAGCACCTGGGGACCAGCAGTGCCTCTAGGGTCCCAGTGGCCCACGTGACATCTGCTTCTGGCCACCTGAGCACTCTCCTTTGAGTTCAGGATCACCGTACCCTTTTATAGGTGAGAAAACAAAAGCTGAGGAAGAGAAGTGACTGGGTGTCCCATATCCCTCTGCTTCAGATATGAGGTTCCCTCATGAGCTGCAGGAACAGACATCAAGCAAAAACTCCTCAGACGCCCTGTGCATGTGTGGCCGCACAGGGCACAAAGGCTGAAGCAAAGGGGCAGGTCCTGGCGTGGGGAGGGGACTCTGGGGTTGAGGTTTGAACCAAAAGGAGGCTTTGACTAAGCCACGAGCAGTGAAGCCAGCAGGAGAGGAAGCAAGTTCTAGCAGAGGTGCCTGCCGTGCAAAGGCCTGAGAGCAAGGTTGTTGGTGGCAGGGCTGACCTGTGTGGTATTTCTTCTTCTTCTTCTTTTTTTTTTTTTTGAGACTCACTCTTGTCGCCCAGGTTGGAGTGCAGTGGTGTGATCTCAGCTCACTGTAACCTCCGCTTCCTGGGTTCAAGCGATTCTCCTGCCTCAGCCTTCCAAGTAGCTGGCATTACAGTCATGCCCCACCACGCCTGGCTACTTTTGCATTTTTAGTAGAGACGGGGTTTCTCCATGTTGGTCAGGCTGGTCTCAAACTCCCAACCTCAGGTGATCCGCCCGCCTCGGCCTTCCAAAGTGCTGAGATTACAGGCCACCACGTCTGGCTTTAACTTACTTTTCTTTGGCACCTAATTATGTACCCTGCATAGTTAAATGCATTTTAATAAGTTAACCCTTTTCATCCTGACAACACCCCTATGAGATTGGTACAATTATTTCTTCTGTTTTATAGAAGGTAAAACTGAGTCACAGAGAAGTTAAGTAACTTCCCCAAGGTCACTCAGCTGGCAGATGGTAGAGCTGGAATTCAAACCGAGGCCACCTGGCTCCAGAGGTTACAATCTTGAATGAGGGGATTCTGGGTGGGCAATTGCCAGACAAAAAACCTAGCCCCAAAGAGAGAAAGGAGGAGGAGGAGGCAAGAAGATCCCCAACCTCAGCCCCAGGGAGAGGTGACAGATGAGGTGGAAAAGAGATGGTCAGACCAGAGCGGGGACCAGGAGGAGCCAGTGCCAAAGCTAGAGGCATGCACAGGGTGGAGAGAGCTCAGTGTGGGAGGCCACAGACCCTAGCTCCACCTCAGCTCTGTGGCTTCCCAGCTGCGTGGCTTGGGCCTGCAGGCCTGCTCTCTGAGCCTCAGTTTCCTCATTGTAATATGAGATAAAATACACCTTGCCTCATTGAGCCATTCTGAGGAGATTAGAGGTCTCAAACTGAGGGCCTTAAACCGAATCCAGTTCCCAGATGCGCTTCTTTGGCCATCACTGAGCTTTAATGTGTTTGGAGTTAATTTTTATGAATAAAAATGTGGAAGATTTCACATTTTAAAAATCTAGCCAGTCTGGGCAACAAAGTAAAATTTCATCTCTAACAAAAATTTTTAAGACATTAGCCGGGTATGGTGGTGCGTGACTGTGGTCCCAGCTACTCAGGAAGCTGAGGCAGGAGGATCACTTGAGTCTAGGAGGTCAAGGCTGCAGTAAGCTATGATTACACTACTGCACTCCAGCCTAGGCAAGAGAGTAAGACCCTGTCTCCAAACAACACCAATAACAACAACAACAAAACCTGAATGCCTGGTTTATCTTGAAATATGGCAGAATGGGGCCCCCCAGGCCCATTACCCACCTGTCTACAATGTTCTGGAGCTGAGGGGCATTAGCCACCCTCTCACATGGGGACATGGGCTCTCCAGGGGGCCACAGCTCCCTCCTAGCTAGTTTGCTCCTTTCTGTCACCTACCGGCCCTTGCAGGGAGCTGAATTTGAGATCCATGATGCACTTTGTGCACCCTGCCCCCTGGAAGACAACTGAGTACCAAGGGAAATGAAAAGCTTTGGCAACAAGGAGGGAGCTTCAGGGAAAGCCAGGCAGAGGTTCCCCTCAGAACCATAGACTAGGCTGAAATTCCACTGGGACTAATTCTTCTCATTTCAAGAATGAAAATTGATTGCTGGACAGAGCTCCTGGAGGGCCAATTTTCAGGCTGTAGTCTACAGCTGTCCACTTAGAGGCAGTGAATGAGATTTTTCAAAGCCTACTTTATGATTACTTACTTTAGCAGCTCTCAATAGTAAAATAAAATTGATCCAGGACTTTGATCAAAACTTCTCGTCCCTTGCTAGGGAAGAGTTTGTCTCATCTATCAGGCCACCAACAAGAGTTGTTGCAATGCTGTGGGAGCTGCAGCCCATCCTGGGCCACAGGGCCAGCTCAGGGATCTTGCTGGAGATTGAGGATTGTCTGGTCCGCGTCTTACACGTCTCAGAACATCATCCCTGGGAGCAGCCCTGAAGAGACCAAGGGTCAGTGGCAGAGCTGCTGAGTGGCTGCCTCCCTGACCTGGCCAGCATCTCCTGGGCACACTGCAGTGTGTCCATTTCCCTGGGTGTGTAGGTGGCTGCAGAGCCTTGTCAGAGCATCTGGGCCTTCAGGGATCTGCTTCCTGCCCACCAGCCTCCTCTTGCCCGCATGCAAATCTCAGTTCCATCCCTCATGGGCTGTGTGACCTAGAGTGAATAATGTGACCTCTCTGTGCCTCGGTTTCTTGATTTGTACAGCCTGTTAATCATAACCCCTCTGCTGCCGATTATTGTGTGGAGTGAGTGGACGTGATTGATGTGAAGCATCTAGCCAGGTCCCTGGCATACAGTCTAGCACTCTGGAAAGCAGGACTCCCACCTACCCCTACCACCTGTATGCTCCAGGCTTTCTTGCCTCCAGGACTTCACCCTTGCTGCTCCCTCCTGCCAAGCACTTTGCCCATTGCCCTCTTGCATCCTGGGTCTCTGCCAAACTTGGAGCCTCAGAAAGAGAACACCCAGGAGGCAGGGATGCCAAGCAGTCCCAGCAAGGGGCCTGGAGCACAGTGGACCCCAGGAAACCCTTGCAGGATGTGGTCTGTGGGTGGCAAGTGCCTGGGCTCACTTCCTCTTCTCCCTTGGTGGGCACAGCAAAATTACCCCAGAGGTGGACAGACAGGGAAGTTGTCAGTGTTGGAGACAGCCCTGCAGGGAACTGGGGACCCACAGCACATTTAGTCATTCACTAGCACTGCAGACAGATGCTCTCCAGCTTCACAGCCACCCCAGGCCGGGCCATGTTCTCTCCCTTCTGGCTGACTGCAGGGGACATCTTCCTCCCTGGCTTCCTCTCCTCCCCGACAGCCCATCTCCACTCCTGGGACTCTCTATGGCGTATAGCCATTGCAGCAAACAATTTGGTAGTTTCTTTTCTTTTACTTTTATCTTTTTTTTTTTTCCTGAGACAAAGTCTCTAAAAAATGCTGTTGCCCAAGCTGGCCTTGAACTCCTGGGCTCCAGTGATCCTCCCACCTCAGCCTCCTAAGTAACCGGGGTTATAGGCACACCACCACGCCCAGCTACTCTGGCAGTTTCCGATAAGGTTATAAATTTCTTATAAGATTAAACACAACACTGTGAGCCAGCAATTGCACACCCAGGTAATTGACCAGAGAGAAATGAAAATGTTTGTTCACCCAAAGACTTATGAATGGCAGTGGTATTCATACAGTCCAAAATGGAAACAGCCCTGGTTGTATCTGTCAATAGAAGAATGGAAAAACAGATGGAAGGACTGTAATTCACAGGTGAAAAGGAACAGGCTATGAGAGGCTCCAAACCGAGGGGGCAGAGGGGTGTGTCTCCAAAACACAGTGAGCCCAGTGAGAGAAGCCAGAGCCACGGACCAGATGCCCTGCAGTGGGTCCCTGTACATGGACTTCAAAGTCAGGCAGAGTGAATGAGGGTCATGGGAATAGGAGCAGTGGTTGCCTCCAGAGGTGAGGAGGGATGGGGTGAGGTGGAGTGGGGTGGGGGGTGGGGTGAGGTGGAGTGGGGTGGGGTGGGGTGGGAGATGGGGTGGGGGTGGGGTGGGGTGGGGTGGGAGATGGGGTGGGGTGGGGGTGGGGTGAGGTGGAGTGGGATGGGGGTGGGGTGAGGTGGAGTAGGGTGGGAGTGGGGTGAGGTGGAGTGGGGTGAGGTGGGGTGGGGATGGAGTGAGGTGGAGTGGGGTGGGGGGGACATGGGTTGGGGGGTGGAGTGGGGTGGGGTGGGGAATGGGTTGGGGGAGGTGTGAGGTGGAGTGGGATAGAGTGGGGTAGGGGGTGAGGTGAGGTGGAGTGGGGTGGGGTGGGGCGTGAGGTGAGATGGGGTGGGATGGGGTGTGAGGTGAGGTGGGGTGAGGTGAGGTGGGGTGGGGCGTGAGGTGAGGTGGGGTGGGGTGGGGCATGAGGTGAGGTGGGGTGGGGTGGGGTGTGAGGTGAGGTGGAGTGGGGTGGGGTGGGGCGTGAAGTGAGATGGGGTGGGATGGGGTGTGAGGTGAGGTGGGGTGAGGTGAGGTGAGGTGGGATGGGATGGGGTGGGGTATGAGGTGAGGTGGGGTGGGGTGCAGTGGCATAGGGTGAGGGGGTGGCATGGGGTGGGGATGGGGTGCAGTGGGGTGAGGGGGTTGGGGTGATGTGGGGTGGTGTGGGGTGGGTGGTGTATGAGAGAACCTGAGGGATAGGAAGGGGCTCCATCCTTACCTGGGGCAGGCCACACCAGTACGTGCTGTCACATTTCACTGTAGGAAGTGTAGACCTCAGTAAAAATCCCAAGGAAAACCCCCCCAGACTTCCAGACCCACTCAGGCTTCCTTCCTACTTTGAACCACCCGGTGGCCCCCACCACACTGCCACTAAGCCACACTCCTGGCAGCCACTGAGATAACTCCTGCCCGAACCTCCGCCACTCTCCTCTGCCTCCCTCACCCCCAGCCTCTCTGGCCTCCTGGCTTTCCCTCCAACTCCAGGCTCCCCTCTTTCTGCCTCAGGGCCTTTGCCCCTGTCTTGTTCCCTGCCCCAGGCACTTCCCCTCAGCCCTTCCCAGGGCTGGGTCCTCCTCCCTAGGCCTCAGCTCCGGTGTCTCATCCCCAGAGACCTTCCCAGACCACCATTTCTCAGATAGCCCCGGCTGCCTCCTCCCTCCCCTGCACCAGCCCTAAGCCATCACCTCATTTTATTCGCATTCTAACTTGGATATCGGGTGAGTGGACCTTGATCATTTACCTATTGACTTGTTTCTGTCTGTTTTCACACTAGACTGCCCACTTCATGTGTCCCCAGGGCCTACAGCAGTGCCCAGCCCCATGGCAGATGTCCAACAAATTCTGCTGAATGAATGGAGCTGGAGCTGCCTACAGTTTCCCCCCACACTCCCACCCCCATTCCACAGACTGCAAAGCAAACCATTTGTGTAGCTATGGAGAAAGGGGCCGGTCTTTAAGACTATGCATTCGGCTCTACCCACAAGAGCCCCCTTCCCTCCCCATCTCCTCTGCAGAGACCTAATTCCAAGCCATGAGTGGATCCTTAGTGGCTCTGTAACCCAGAGGGACCTCCATCTTCCTCTGCCTCGGTCTCCCCATCAATGGCATGAGGTTAGCCAAGGTGACCTTCCAGTCCCGCTTCAACTGAAAAGTGCATATACTCACGGCAGGATGTTGTTAACATACGAATTTGACTCAGTAGGTCTGAGGTGGGGTTGGAGATTCTGAATTTCTTTCTTTCTTTCTTATTTATTTATTTATTTATTTATTTATTTATTTATTTTTTCTTCTTCTTTTCTTCTTCTTCTTCTTCTTCTCCTTCTCCTTCTCCTTCTCCTCCTTCTCCTTCTCCTTCTCCTTCTCCTCCTTCTTCTTCTTCTGATGGAGTTTCGCTCTGGTCGCCCAGGCTGGAGTACAATGGTGCGATCTCTGCTCACTGCAACCTCTGCCCCCTGGGTTCAAGTGATTCTCCTGCCTCAGCCTCCCAAGTAGCTGGGATTACAGGTATGTGCCACCACACCTGGCTAATTTTGTATTTTTAGTAGAGAAGGGGTTTCTCCATGTTGGTCAGGCTGGTCTCAAACTACCGACCTCAGATGATCTGCCTGCCTCGGCCTCCCAAAGTGCTGGGATTACAGGGGTGAGCCACCCGTCCGGCCTTCTATTTTATTTATTTATTTATTTATTTATTTATTTATTTATTTTTGAGACAGGATCTCACTCTGTCACCCAGGCTGGAGTGCAGTGGCATGATCACAGCTCACTGCAGCCTCCACCTTCTAGGGTCAAGCCATTCTCTCACCTCAGCATCCCAAGTAGCTGGGACTATAGCCATGAGCCACCATGCCCAGCTAATTTTTGTATTTTTTATAGAGACTAGGGTTTAGCCATGTTGCCCAGGCTGGTTTCAAACTCCTGAGCTCAAGCAGTCCACCTGCCTCAGCCTCCCAAAGTGCTGGAATTACAGGTGTGAGCCATCACGCTCCGCATTTTTATTTTATTTATTTATTTATTTATTTATTTATTTTGAGACAGTCTCACCTTGTTGCTCAGGCTGGAGTGCAATGGTGCGATCTCGGCTCACTGCAACCTCCGCCTCCCGGGTTCAAACGATTCTCCTGCCTCAGCCTCCCAAGTGGCTGGGATTATAGGCACCTGCCACTACACACAACTAATTTTTGTATGTTTAGTAGAGATGGGGTTTCACCATGTTGGCCAGGCTGGTCTCGATCTCCTGACCTCATGATCTGCCCGCCTCAGCCTCCCAAAGTGCTCGGATTACAGGTATGAGTCGCTGCGCCCGGCCAAACCAAAAGCCTCCAGCACCCGTTATTCCCAGGCAGTCTCCCACCAAAGTACTAACCAGACCCAAACCTGCTTAGCTTCTGAGATCAGATGAGATCGGGCGCGTTCAGGGTGGTATGGCCATAGACTGCTTTTTAAAATAGATATGAGGTGTCTCTATGTTGCCCAGGTTGATCTCAAACTTCTGGGCTCAAGCAATCCTCCAGCCTTAGCCTCCCCAAATGCTGGTATTACAGGTGTGAGCTTCTGTGCCAAGATTCTGAATCTCTAACAAGCTCCTGGGAGACATCCCAGGCTGTGGGTCCACAAGCCACAAAAGGAGTCCTGAGAATGCAGGGGAGAGGCTCACAAAGTCTGGCCCCCAGACTAGCAGCTTCACCTGGGAACTTGTTAGAAAAACAAAGCCCCAGCCCAGCCCAGACCTAATGAATCAGAAACTCTGTGGTGGGGCACGGTCCTGTCTAACAAGCACTTCAGGGGCTTCCGAGACAGCTGGCGTTTCAGAACCACTGCTACAGGAGGTACCAGTTCTCAACCTTGGTGGCCCAAGGAGAAACTGAAAAAGTTCTGATGCCTGGGGTCCCACGCTCAGAAATTCTCATTTAAATGGGCATGAGATGGTGGCAGCGGCTGCTGCTTCTTTTTCTTCTCCTTCTCCTTCTTCTTCTTCTTTGTCCTTCGTTCTTTAAGATAAAGCTCTCCAGGCAACGTGAATGTCTCATCAGTGCTGGATCCTTGAGCTAGAGGGTGCTGGGCCTCCGAGCATTCCGGTGGCCCAGACATCCCCAGGCAGGCCTGATTCCTCTGCATTCTTGCCCGGGCCTCCCAGTGACTGCCTTCTTATATTTGGTTATTTTTCCCTCCCTCCCCAAACACAACAATTCAAAATATTCTCAGCTCCCAGACCATAAACAAAGCGGGAGAGGCAAGCTCCCTGACTGTTTTGTTCCCACTTATGGCCTGATCCAAGGCTGGCCTGATTGGGCCCTTGGGACTGGTCATCTGAGCTGGAGTGGGGTGGGCCTCGTTCTCAGGCTGCCCCAGCTCCACTCCTGGATTCCCAGGATCCCTCAGCTCTAGATGACCCCAGGTATCCCCCAAAGCCACTTCCCCAGGGAAACAGAGGTCAGCAAGTGACTTGTCCCATGACACAGAGGAATGCCCAGAAGGTCCCTCTGATCTGTGGTTTCTAGCCTTGGGGGCAGATGTGTTGGCTCTGGGACTCGGAGAGATGTGTGTTCAATTCCAGGCTCTGCCCCTTACCAACTGTGACCTTAGGCACAGGATTAGCCCCAATTTGAGCCTCATTTTGTCTGTCTGTAAAATGAGGATGGCACTAGAGCCCCGTCCAGGGTGAATGTGAAGGTCAGAGCCTACACAAGATGAGTTCTCATAACTATCACTGTCATTCTGATGACTTCTGCCAGGATGGCAAAACCAGCAAGAATGAGCAAGAGGAGAGGGGCAGGGGGCACAGGAGGTTGTCCATCTGAGTCTCAGGTGCCTGACCTGGGCCCAGGGGCTCATTCTGGAGTATGGGAAGGGAAGAGACAGGTCCAGGTTACCAAGGGGTATCCTAGACAGGCCCTGGGGGAGGAGAGAAGCTAATACCCTTGTTGTGCAAGTGGCACCAAGGGTGGAGGTGACACTTGTCACATGGGAACTTGAACCTGGTCTCTAGAGGCATTATCATCCCTCGTGCTTTGATGCTATTTGTAGCCTTTAAGCCTGTTATTCTATACTTGTGTATTGAAAGGCTCGGGCCCAGCACTTTCCTTATTTGACAAATGTGTTGTCCCCTGTGGGTCAGTGGTCGAGAAAACCACTGGGATGACACAGGACACCCCTGGCACTGGCAGAGTTCTACCCTGAGATGACAAATGCTGCAAATACTCTCTCAGTATTGAGAAGTTATATGTCAGGCTAATACGCTGTTAGGCACAAACTACCCTGCCCTCCCGCCTTGGTGTGCTTATTTTCGTGGTGAGCTGGAGGCCACCTTAGAATGTAAAGTTCCCAGGCTCCTTGGAGCTGGATCCAGCAAGTGGTGGCTGGGGAGTGCCAGCCTCCATCTGAGGCCCTGGCCTGTGGCCTGCCCCTCACCCCTCTTCTCCTGCCATTCCAAGCTCTGTCCTCCCACTTGAGCAGCTCTGGTCCATGCAGAGGGACAACCCACCTTCCATTCAAGCTCAACCCCCAAGCACAGCCCCCTTGTCCAGCCTTAAGCCTGGGTACACACCAGTGTGCCTCTCCACCCTCAGCTGAATGAATGGGGGAGAGGCCCATGGGCAGGGACTCTGGGGCCTGGTGTACCCAGGGTTCAATTTAGAAGTTGGAGGGTACTGGCTCATGGTGGTCACATCCCTTGGACCCTGTGGAATGTGTATATGACCTTGTGGGAAGGTGTGCAGCCTCAGGAGGGCCCCTCTGGGAGCCCATAGACATGGGTTCCTCTGTCTGGGGCCTAAGGGTAGTCCTAGTGTCTTCCGCACAGCACCAATGCAGAGCCGAATGCAGGAAAGGGCTGCTCATGGAAAGACACACAACTTGTGTTATTATTATTATTTTATTTGTTTATTTACTTTGAGACAGAGTTTTGCTCTTGTTGCCCAGGCTGGAGTGCAATGGTGTGATCTTGGCTCGCTGCAACCTCTGCCTCCCAGGTTCAAGTGATTTTCCTGCCTCAGCCTCCCAAGTAGCTGGGGTCATAGGCATGCACCACCATGCCCAACTAATTCTGTATTTTTAGTAGAGATGGGGTTTCACCATATTGGCCAGGCTGGTCTCGAACTCCTGACCTCAAGTGATCCACCCGCCTCGGCCTCCCAAAGTGCTGGGATTACAGGCATGAGCCACCTCGTCCAGCCTCGTGTTATTATTGATGGTTGCATGGAAAGCCTCCAAAGCTGGCCCTACATATGGCAGAGAAAAATAGGAACTCACAACCCAGCAGGGTGAAGGCATCGGTATTTACTGAATTCCTACTGTGTGCCAGGCACTGAGCCAAGTGCTCACAGACGCTTTCTCATGGACCTCTCCTAATAGCCTGGGAGGAGGGATCCATTTCATGGATGAGGAAATCGAGGCTCAGAGAGGTGAGCCACTGACGGAGGGCGACACAGTGGAGCTGGGATTTGAATCCAAGTGTATCAGACCCTAAGCTATGAGCCCTGCTCCTTCCCATGGGCCAGAGGAGCAATGAAAGCTAAGAGGAGATGACAGAGCAGCAGAGATAGGGCAGGAAGGAGATCGCCACACAGCCAGGATGAGGGTGAAAGGGATGTCTGGTTTTGGACATGAGCCCTACGACCTCTGTCATTTAGTGTGTGACCTTACTGACAAGATGCAGGACTGCTGCCTGCAGGGACCCCGATTTTCCTTACGGATGGTCTAGGGAAGTGAGAAGGAAAAAAAATCTTCATTTGGGTTATAATAACCTTTTGTGTGAGCCAAATTTTGCCTAAGTCCAGCTGCCTTGGAGCACAGTAATAATTCTGTAATCCACCGGCTGTCACTGCTCATGCTTATGACACACAGGCTGAATCTGTTTGTTCAGCCTTCAGGGTTTAATGCCCTTCTGTGTCTATGTGCTCAGCTGATAGCCACCATGCATGACTTGGGACTTCTGAATGGGACCAAGAAGTATCTGACGTGTGATTTCCTGGAAAGCACATAGGAGTTCGGCCCAGATCCAGACTTGGCAGCTAACTTGCTGTGTGACTGTGGACAAATGACTGAACCTTTCTGGGCATCAATTCCCTCAAACATAGAGGGAAGGTGGGCAGGGATGGATTACCCACCCTTGAAGCCTCAACCAT
Source organism: Macaca mulatta (assembly GCF_049350105.2). Lineage (NCBI taxonomy): Eukaryota > Metazoa > Chordata > Mammalia > Primates > Cercopithecidae > Macaca > Macaca mulatta. The sequence continues at coordinate 153,194,499 of NC_133407.1, read as the reverse complement.
GAGAAGCATCCCAGAATGAGATGTATTCAGGTAATAAGGGAGTTTTTCTCTTTTCTTTTTGTTATTTAAAAAATTGATATGTAATAGTAGTACGTATCACAGTCCATGTGATATTTTGATACCTGTATATGATGTGCTGTGATTAAATCGGGGTAATTGGGATCTCCATCACCTCAAACATTTATCTTTTTCTGACCAGGCATGGTTACTCACACCTGTAATCCCAGCTCTTTGGGAGGCCGAGGCGGGCAGATCACTTGACGTCAGGAGTTTGAGACCAGCCTGGCCAACACAGTCTCTACTAAAAATACAAAAATTAGCCAGGCATGGTGGTGTGAGCCTGTAGTCCCAGCTTCTCTGGAAGCTGAGGCATGAGAATAGCTTGAACCCAGGAGGTGGAGGTTGCAGTGAGCTGAGACTGTGCCACTGCACTCCAGCCTGGGTGACAGAGCAAGACTACATCTCAAAAAATAAAAAATAAAAAATAAAAATTTAAAAAAAAAAAATCTCCTTTCTTTGTGTTGGGAACATTACAATTCTTTTCTTCTAGCTACTTTGAAATATACAATAAATTATTGTGAACTATAGCTTCCTTATTATATATTTTCTCTTTTCAATTCTCATTTATCCAGTTGCTCAATCAAGAAGAAGCTGCCAGGTGCAGTGGCTTACGCCTGTAATTCCAAAACTCTGGGAGGCTGAGAGGGGAGCAAATCACCTGAAGTCAGGAGTTCAAGACCAGCCTGGCCAACATGGTGAAATGCCATCTCTACTAAAAATACAAAAATAAGCTGGGTGTGGTAGTGGGCACTTTTAATCCTAGCTACTCAGTAGGCTGAGACAGGAGCAGAGGTTACAGTGAGCTGAGATCGTACCACTGCACTCCAGGCTGGGCAACAAAGAGTGAAACTCTGTCTAAAAAAACAAAAACAAAACAAAACAAAAAAGAAGCAGTGGCAGCAGCAGCCTCAGTGAGGTGCTCCAGCATCTTCACCACCTTGGTCACTTGCTCATCTCCTTTTTGAACAAAAGCAGCCCCAGATCAGAGCCGCTGAGCACCTGCAGCCAGCAAGGTTGGCTGGTTTTCATTGTCTGCATTTTTAAGGCATCTTCTATTTATAGAAAGGATTGTGATCTTGCATTTGTAGCAGCAATGAAAGCTTTACTTTTTGGCAAAATGTGTGCAAGTTGTTTAGAAGTGAGTCTGTTTGAAGAAAAACAAATTAAATGAATAATGATTTAGGAGGTGGGTTTGTTTCCTAGGGCTGCTGTGATCAAGTGCCACAAACCTGGTGGCTTAAAACAACAGAAATATGTTCTCACACAGTCCAGAGGCTGGAGTCCTAAGTCGAAGTGGTAGATCCCTCTGAGGCTCCTGGTGGAAGCCTTCTTTGCCTCTTCCTAGCATCTGGTGGCCTCTCTCAGTCCTTGGTGCTCCTTGGCTTGCAGCTGCGTCACTCCACCCCTGGCCTCTGTCATCACGTAGCCATCTTCCTCTGTGTCCCTGTGTCCAAATTTTCCTCTTCTTATAAGGACTCTCGTATATTGCATTAGGACCCTCCCTAATGACCTCATCTTAACTTGATTACATCTGCAAGGACACTATCTCCAAATAAGGTCACATTCGCAGGTAGCAGGAGTTAGGACTTCAACATCTCTTTTGGAGGAGACACAATGTGGCCCATAATAGATGGGTTGCAGCAAATGGAAAATTTATGCAGGAAGACCTGACAGCTAAAAGTCTGGGGAGTGCCGCCCAGGCCAATCTCTTGGGAGAGGGACTCCAGCCCTGTGCAGGGTGGCTGGGGGCACCTTGGACAATCCCGATGTCTCTCCCTGAGTCATGGTTCCCTGGGGTTTTCAAACTGGGTTCCGTAGAGTCCCAAAGAGATCTGGGGAGATCCAGATCTCCAGACAGCCAACATCACCTCCACTTTGCTCCAACCACTATAGGGGCAGTGGCAAAATTGTTTGTTTGACTAAAAGGCACCCAAATAATTTTAAAGATAAAAACACTTTAAAATCATCAGCTTAGGCTAGACATGGTGGCTCACGCCTGTAATCCTAGTACTTTGGGAGACTGAGGCAGGTGGATCACCCGAGGTCAGGAGTTCAAGACCAGCTTGGCAAACATGGTGAAACACCGCCTCCACTAAAAATATAAAACTTAGCTGGGTGAAGTGGCGTGTGCCTGTGATCCCAGCTAATCGGGAGGCTGAGGCACGAGAAACACTTAAAGTCGGGAGGCAGAGGTTGCAGTGAGCCAAGATCTAGCCACTCCACTCCAGCCTGGGTGACAAAGCGAGACTCTGTCTCGAAAAAAAAAAAAAAAAAAAAAAAAAAGTAGGTTAGAGGATCTGTGTCTCCTCCCAGCCCCAGACATTCTGATTTTAATGTACCCTCCTGCTCTGGCTAGGAAGAAAGGACCAGGGCTGCTGCTTACTTGTCTCTGGGAAGAAAGTGTCTATTTGCCTATTTACACAGATTTCCCCCTCAGGAAGGTTCCCCGTCTCAGCTGCAGACAGAGCGGGAGAACTCAGCTTGGGCAGTGTCACCTTTTGCTCCCAGGCTCTTGCCACTCTGGGGACCTTTCAGTTCCTCTGACTCTCAGCTGCCTCCCTTCTGACCACAGGGAGCTTGCTCACCCTGTTCCCGCTGCTGGGAACATTCTGACGTCCTTTACTTGGCAGGTTTCTGTGCATCCTTTGGTCCTGTCCTCGGGGAAGTCTTCCTTGGTACTCCCTATGTGAGTGAGACCCCACCCCATCCTGTTTCATAATCTATAGAACCGTGGTTCATCCGGGGTCCACATCAGACTTATCTTAGGAGCTTCTTAAAGAGATGCCCAGTCTCACCCCCCGAGACAGATTCATGTGGTGTGGTGTGAGGCCCAAGAGTCTGCCTTTAAGGAACTCCCCATCTCACTCTCATATGCAGCCAAAGTTGAGAATCACTAAGAATTATAATGATCCAGGCCAAGTGCAGTGGCTCACGCCTGTAAACCCAGCTCTTTGAGAGGTCAAGGCGAACAGATCACCTGAGGTCAGGAGTTCGAGACCAGCCTGACTAACATGGTGAAACCCTGTCTCTACTAAAAATACAAAAATTAGCCAGGGGTAGTGGCAGGCACCTGTAATCTGTAATCCCAGCTACTCAGGAGGCTGAGGTACCAGAATTGCTTGAACTCAGGAGGTGGAGGTTGCAGTGAGCTGAGATCGTGCTATTGCATTCCAGCCTGGGCGACAGAGCGAGACTTCATCTCAAAAAAAAAAAAAAAAATAATAATAATAATAATAATAATAATGATCCAAAGAACCATCTATACAAATTTCCATATTCAAAAAGTTTTGAAAAATAAAACAAAACAAAAAGGTGGCAAAACTTGAAATTTTGTGAAACTATTTAGAAACAATTTAGCTCATATACTGTGGTTCTTTTTCTTTCCTTCCTTCCTTCCTTCCTTCCTTCCTTCCTTCCTTCCTTCCTTCCTTCCTTGCTTCCTTCCTTCCTTCCTTCCTTCCTTCCTTTGTTCCTTTCTTTCTTCTTCTTCTTCTTTTTTTTTTTTTTAGAGATGGGGTCTCGCTATGTTGCCCTGGCTGGTTTTGAACTCCTGGGCTCAAGCGATCCTCCTGCCTTGGCCTCCCAAAGGGTTGGAATTACAGGCTTGAGCTACCATGTCCAGCCCACCTACTGTGAGTAGTCATAGATTTCGCTGTAGAAATATCAATGTGATTGATTATGGGAGGTAACTCCACACCCCACCGGGGTGACGTGTAGCACTTATGGAACATGCTCCGAGTCGTCTCTCTGATAGCCAGACACATTTGGACTCAGGAACTTGGAAAGGGAACTGTGGACTCTGGACTATAGTTGATGATGGCTGACATTTCTAAACCGTATCCACGTGCTGGGCTGGAGAGAAGTACTTTATGGGCTGTCTTCTTAAATCCTCATTACGTGGGAAGAAGGCATAATTTCCAAACCCGTTTCACAGAGGAGGAAATCAAACCTCAGAGAGAGAAGTAACCAGCCCAAGGTCTGACACCTGGAAAGTAGGAAGGACGGCATTCCACCCAGGCAGGCCCCAAAGCCCCTTCATTTCACAGCCTTTGTCCTTAAGTGGAAACGTCATTTGAGGGATGGTGACTGTGGCATCTGTGTGCGCTGCTAGTCGGGGTGAAGACCAGGTCTGCATGGCTGACGGTTGGCTCCTGGGACCCAGCAGGGTGCCTGGTGTGTGCTGGGGGCTCAGAGTTCCCTTGGACCAGGCTGGCAAAGCCGGCGCGCTTGTCCCCTTTCCTCGGAGACCTGCCTTTGGCCGGGTGCCATGTGCCTTGGCCATCCTTCAAGCCTGAGGGACAGATTTAGTGCCTTTAATCCTTCTCTTCAGTCAAGCCCCTGCTTGTCACCGGCCTGCCTGAGACCCTTGAAGTAGCCCTTCTAGTGAGGCCTGTCTCTCCAGGCTCAAAAGCCTGAGCTCTATCCATAGAAAGGAGCCGAGCAAAGGCAGCTCAGTCTGGGTCTGTGGAGGGGGTGATGGACTGGGAATCCACCCGGCCGTTTTGTTCCTACTAGCTGGGTGACCACGTGGCAGATTGGGAAGTGGACGTAATACTTGATGTTCTTGGTGTCAAAAGCAGAACCTTTCCCCTGCCGTGGGGACCAGAGACCTTGTCGGGGGAGGCCCACCGTTGACGACAGACTCATAAGGAGCCCCCTCAGGCTGGCAGCAGACCCACCCAACTGAACCAAGCCCAGACAGCCAACCTGCAGAACTGACAGCCAAATAAATCTTTATTGTTGAAGCCCCTTAGTTTCTGGATAGCTTGTTACACAGATTAAGCTAACGAACACCTTCCACACCAATCCTCTCTGGGCTGGTGAGGAGTAAATAAGATTACGCTTTGGACAGTGCCTGGCACAGAGGATGCCCAATAAATGCTGATATTCTCCTGTTTCTGTGTCAAAATACTTGTTATTGATCCAAAGAAAAGGAAGGAAGCCTCTCCTCATGGTGATTTTTACTGCTATTACATTTCACCTGGGACTGGTTCCCTTCTCCTTGCCTTGGTTAAGGGAGAGGCTCCTGTTGGTGATTTGGGGTTAGATGTGCTTCAGGAAAGCCTTCCTTGACCAGGGTGTTAGACCTTGGGGAATTCACAAGAACACCCAGGAAAACATGTGTTAAAAGTGACAAGAATTCCAACTTTGAAGGAGTCAGCCTCAGAAGAGGAGCTCAAAAAAAAGCCCGAAGAGGAATGGCAGGAGGCTGAAGGAAACCAGAAGACGGGGTGTCATGGAAACCAAAAGAAGAGTGTGGGAATCAGTGCAAGAGGATTAACAGGTGACATGGATGTGCCTACCTGGAGATCAGCCCTCGCTGGCCCTATCAAGATGGGATTCCATGGAGTGGAGGGGCTGGAAGTGGCTCAAGGAGGAAGTCACATGTGCATGTGAAGGTCTGATGCGCATGCATATTATGTTCTCAAATAATCTCTTATGTGTGTATTTCTTCAGCTTCCATCCAGGAGTGCCTTCTGTGCTAGGGACTAGAAGTAAACAGGACAGTCTGCACATTTCTCTAAGAGATGTGAGGCCCATCAGGAAACACAAAGACGAAGGACGAATGAATAAATGACAGATGATAAGTGAAGTCTCACTGGGGACCCCACCAAGGGACTCCAGCACAGAGAGTAGGGCAGCCCCAGTGGCACGTCCGAGCTGTGTGATCTTGGGCAAACAACCTCACTGCGTGGGCCTCTGTGTCGTCACCTGGTCTGCGGAGCTGGGACAGCGTCCAGCACTTTGGGCTCTTTGGTAAGGAGGAGCGGTGAGACCCCACAGAGGGACAATACTATGGGTGTGAGCCGCTCCCCTTGGCCAGCAAAGCCTCCAGGGAGCTCTGCACTTCACCTTTTTTTTTATTTTTATAAAACATGTCTGGGTGGGCATGGTGGCTCACACCCTGTAATCTCAGCACTTTGGAAGGCCGAGGCGGGCGGATCATGAGGTCAGGAGTTCGAGACCAGCCTGACCAACATGGTGAAACCCCCGTCTCCACTAAAATACAAAAATTAGCCGGGCTTGTTGGCAGGTGCGTGTAATCTCAGCTACTCAGGAGGCTGAGGCAGGAGAATCGCTTGAACCCGGGAGGCAGAGGTTGCAGTGAGCCGAGATTGCGCCACTGCACTCCAGCCTGGGCGACAGAGCAAGACTTCGTCTCAAACAAACAAACAAACAAAAAACATGTCTGACCCTGTGGATGCCTGGGTTTTTGTTTCTTTTTAGAAGGAAAAAGGAAGTGAGGAAAGTCTTATATGGGTGAGGGGGGAGGCGGGAGGAAGGAGAGGATGGGGGTAATGGTAGCAGCAATGTTATCTTTGTTTGCCATCAGTTCGTTTAATCCTCACAATAGCCTAATGAGACAAGTGCTATTATTAGCCCCACTTTGCCAACAAGGAAATAATCTACCTGGGAGTGGGTCAGAGGCAGGACTGGAATCCTGGCTGCCTGACTCCAGAGGAGGCACAGAGTTGGTGCCTGTCTGTGCAGACGGCGCCAAGGATTAGGAGCTCACAGCCCTGGGTTGGGGCCTAGAACTGCTGCAGACTTGCTGTGGGGCCCCTTCTTCAGGCCCCAGTTATTCCTTCTGTGCAACAAAGAGTTGAGCCCTACCTTCTCGAATTGTCTAGGGGCCACCCAGCTAATTATTTTGTATTTTTAGTAGAGCCAAGGTTTCATCATGTTGGCCAGGCTGGTCTCGAACTCCTAACCTCAGGTGATCCTCCCACCTCGGCCTCCCACTATGCTGGGATTACAGGCATGAGCCACCATGCCTGGCCGCTTCCTATTCCTTCTTAGGGCTTCAAGGCACCAGGGGGTCAGTCCCAACTCAGTCTCTCCCCCAAGGCCCCTGCCACCCTTGGAGACTGTCTTAATAGGAGCCCAAGACCCTAGTCCTGACTTGGGTCCCACCTCCCTGCCAGCAAAACTGGCCTGTCCTGTGTTCCAGGCTCAGGGCCACTGCTGGGCCAGGGCTCCCTGCCGTGGTCATTTCTAGTTAGGGGTCAGGAAGGGCGTGGTCATGGGAGTGTGGCTCCTGGGAGTCCCATTAGGCCATATCCCGGGTGCTTGGGCTTCCTCTGTGAAATGACATCCTGGCCAGGACTCCAGCTCACAGGGCTCAGCACTTGTTCCTTGGGGCTCTCCCCTTCCTCCAGCCCTTTTGGAGATGATCACTGCAAAGGTTGATGGGTGGGCTCTCAGGCCTGGGGCTAGTGGCTAGGAACAGCTTGATGCTTTGAGCAGGCACCAGCCAGCCTCCCAGTGGCTCCCTGGAATCTTGTGGGAAAAGCACCTGTGTGAGCATAGAATGTGCCATGGAAGATTCCAGCTGTGGCTGGGAGAGCTGAGGGCCTGTACAACTCAGTCATTGCCTTGGGTCAGGGGTGGAGCTGACTTCTGAGCCGGGCCAGGCTGACCCCTGTCTCAGGAAAGCTACGGCTTAGTGGGCATGAGGGCCTTGCCCAAGACCACACAGAGGTGAGAGGAGGGAGGGGAGGAGGGGTTCATCAGGATGGTCCTTTCCAGGTACAGCAGCAGCACTGACATTGCCACCCCAGAGCTTGGAACCAGGGAGAAGGCTGTTCCCTCTTCCCACAGTGCTGTTCCCACAGGCCCCATGCGCAATCTCCGCCTCATGCTGGCAGCTCCCAGGGCTGTCTCCCACCCTCCCGGCCCAGTCCTCCCCCACCCCCTCTCTTCCTCCCAGGGTCTTTCCTGAAGATCTCCATGGCTGTTTCTTCAGGCTCTGTGGGGACTTTCTGCATCCCCTCCCCAGGGCAACGTTCACACCAGAGCTGTGCTTGCCGGTGTTGATGCGTGTCACCCTCAGGACAACTCCATAAGTGCAGGCTCTATCCTCCCTCTGTAAAATGCAGTCTCCATGCCCCTGCCACGGGGCCATTGGACCTCCCATGGTCCACCTGGGTCCGTGCGGGGAAAGAGCCTGGAGCAGACCTCATGCCCAGCCAGGGCCCAACACGTGTGGACACTGCCACTGTGACTGCTAAGGTCCCAGTTGCACAGACAGGGAACGGGCTCCAGGGGCAGAGGACATAGCTCGTCAGAACAGAGCAGGCGGGGCGCAGCAGAGGTGTTCTGGCTCCCAAGTCCGCCAGGACCACGCTGTTAACCTTTCCACGATTTGGCTTTCACCTACCTGCTGCATTCAGTGGATGTTGGCCCAGTGGCGTGGGAATCCAAGACTGAGATATTGCACGCTTGATTTAGGGTAGACAGAACTTTCCATCTGTGCTATGAAGTGCTGAGGTGGATTGCCAAAAGGGACTTCCTTCCTGGGTGGCTTTCTCCCAAAAGAAATGGCCCCACAAGCCTCAGCCTCCAGAGCTGTCTCTGAGTCTCCCCTCTGTGTCCACAGCCCGGCACCAGCCTCCTCCGTGGTCTCCTGGTCTCCATCTCACTCCTCTGGTACTCTTAGTTTCTCTAAGATGCTTCTGCCCTTACCCCTAGAATCTTCAGCAGCTCCTCATTGCCTGGGGAACAGAGAACAGTCTCTCTTCCAGCACTCCGGTGGCCTTCAGATCTGGCCCCGCCCTCCTTTCCAGCTCTCCTCCTCCTTCTTCTTGCCCACATGTGCCTAGTGCTCTGCCCTCCTTGTCCTGCTCCATCTGTGCCCCACCTGACACTTTCTCCAACCTTCACCCAAATCCCCTCCATGCTGCAAGCGCCGAGCACCACCCCTCTCCATGAAGCCTTGCTGTATCTCCCCGCCCAGCGGAACTTCTCACACACCATGTTCTGCCCATCCTGCCCTCGCAGCCTTTCCAATTACAGAGGTTTGAGACTTGGACAAGCCAGGAGTGGGAAGTCATTCCACCCCTCTGATTTTCTATTGCCCCGTCTGGAGAATGGGATTGAGGCCACTGGCTGTTCCCCAGACCTGCTGGAAGGCCCAGATACAAAAGAGCCTCACCATCTCCAAGTTCCAGAAATGCACTATGGCCACCCCTGGCCTTGTCTTCCCAGTGGCCACCTCCTTTCCTCCTGGCCAAGATAACTCTTATTTAGGGGGAGGGGGCAATAGGCACCACCATAGGGGACCTATCTTTACCATTACCAGCCATCCCATTTTCTGTGGCCAACAACAGGCTTGTGGTGGGCGTGTGACTAGGTTCTGGCCAATGAGATGTAAGAGAAAGTCTACGTGGGGCCTTTTGGGAAAGATTTCCCATCTGGAGAAAAGAGGGATTCCTCTTTGTGCAGGGAGAGGCATCCATTTCCCCACTTCTCCCAGCTCCAGGGTTGACCGGTGAGAAAGTTATGTGCATGTGTGCCTGCATGCATGACTGTGTGTATATGTGTGTGCCTGTGTGTGTATATGTGTCTGTGTGTGTGGGGGGGGTGCGGGGGCAGGGAGAGCAAGGGGGAGATTGAAGGGGCTGAGATCAAAGGAGGCAGGGGCTGGATGACATAGCCTCTCAGGCCGTAGCCGGGACCTTAGATTTTATTCATTGTACCCTCAACCGCTTTTTATAAAAATGTCCTAAAATATAGAAAAATTTAAAGACTATAGAATAAGCACTCATATATACCCAACCTAGATTCCACCACTGTTCATATTTTGGTGCATTGCCCCTTTTTTGCCTAGCCATTAGAAGGTAACTTGCAGACTTCGTGCCTCCTACTTCTACATATTATTCATGTGTCTTTTAAAGGCAAGGCAAGGTTGTTCCTCTATCTAAGCACAATACAGTTATTACCAGAGAAAATCAAATTCAAATACCTCTGTAATACTCAACCCATATTCAAATCACAAAATGTTTCAGTTAGCTGGTGGACTTCCTTCCTTCCTTCCTTCCTTTCTTCCTTCCTTCCTTCCTTCCTTCCTTCCTTCCTTCCTTCCTTCCTTCCTTCCTTCCTTCCTTCCTTCCTTCCTTCCTCCCCTCCTCCTTCCCTCCCTTCTTTCCTTTCTTTCTCCCTCCCTCCGTTCCTTCCTTCTCTCCCTTCCTTCCCTCCCTCCCTCCCTCCCCTCCTTCCCTCCCTCCCTCCCTCCCTCCCTCCCTCCTTCCTTCCTTCCTTCCTTCCTTCCTTCCTTCCTTCCTTCCTTCCTTCCTTCCTTCCTTCCTTCCTTCCTTCCTTCTTCACTCCCTTCATTTGTTTCCTAGGATCTAGTGAAAATTTACATGTTGCACTTGATTGCTATGTCACTTTAAATTCTTTTAAACTCAGACAGTCTCCCACTCATTATCCTTGACATTGACTTTTTATTATTTTATTTTATTTTAAGACAGGGTCTCACTCTGTCGCCCAGGCTGGAGTGCAGTGCTGCGATCACAGCTCACTGCAGCATCACACTCCTAGACTCAATCGATCCTCCTGCCTTAGCCTCCTAGGAAGCTGGGGCTACAGGTGTGCACCATCATGCTTGGGTAATTTTTTTTTTTTTGAAACAGGGTCTCACTCTGTTGCCCAGGATGGAGTGCAGTGGCACAATGTCAGCTCACTGCAACCTCCACTCTGGGGTTCAAGAGATTCTCCTGTCTCAGTCTCCTAAGTAGCTAGCATTACAGGCGCTTGCCACCATGCCTGGCTAATTTTTGTATTTTTAGTAGAGATGGGATTTCACCATGTTGGCCAGGCTGCATGGGGCCTTTGGGAAACACAGCAAGACCCTTGTCTCAAAAAAATAAAAAAGATCTGGGCTCAAGCGATCCTCTTGCCTCAGCCGCCAATGAACCACTGCACCTAGCCCTAACATAGACTTAAAAAGCTTATGTATTTGATAATTTTTTAAAAATATTGAGATATGCCAGACATATAGGAAACAAATCTTAAATGTGCAGCTTGGGAATTTGTACATGTGTAATCACCCAGATCAAGATACAGAACATTTCCAGCTTCCCAGAAGGTCCTTCTGGCTCCTGCCAGGCAATCCCTACCCCCGCCCGAGGCACCCACAGATCCTCATTTCTATCAGCACAGATTGGTTTAGGCTGTCCTAGAACTTCATGGAAATGGAACATGCAGTGTGTACGCTGTGTCCAAGGCCTCTTTTGCTCAGCACAAAATGAGCACTTCTCCACATTATGGAGTGTGTCCTGCAGCTTTTTGAGCTGAACCGTAGGCACTCTGTAGATGAAGCGTGGTTTACCCATTCTCCCATTGAGGGCCATTTGGGGTGTGTTTGGCAACTGTGACTCTAATGAAGAGTCCAGGACAGTTGTGGTATCTGATGGTTTCCTTACAGTGACATTTAATGGGTTCCGCCTCCCTGACTTTATATAAAGAGAAATGCCTTTAATAAGTCGAGCCCAAGTGGGGCTGTGTCTTCCTTATATCTCCTGCCACCAAGGGGCCCAAAATGTCAGGTGGTCCCAGTGATTTCAGATCGGTTGGGTGGTGACCCCCAGATCTCTCCACTCTAAAGGTAAGCTTTCATTTTTATGTCAGGGTCAGTGGAGGGTTTCAAGCAGCCGAGACATGATCTGATTTATCAGTTGTAGAGACCCTGCTGAGCTCCATTTGCAGAATGGATTGTAAGGCTCGGGGCAAGGACAGGCGCAGGAAGACCTGTGAGGAGCCTACTGCACCAGTCCCAGCAGGCGATGATGGTGCCACAGTGAAGTGGCTGGGTTCTGAGTAGTGTGGTGCTACCCCTAGCACCCGCATACAGAAGGCGCTCAATCAATATTAGTTGGCCTGAGCTGAGCTTCCAGAGGATGGATATCATGGCCAGTTCGGCTTTGTGTGCCTAGCCTGGGGCCTGGCAGAGAAGATGTGCTGATCCTACTTGGGTGTGCTTGCACTCGGGGAAACCTTGGCTTATCAGGTTTGACGCCAAGATGCAGAAACAGAACAACTGGTTACCAGGCAGGGCCTTGCAGCAGCTTCTGATTAGGTACATGCTCAACCCCTCCTTCCTGAACGCTATGAATCACCAGAGAGGCCCTGTGTCTCTCCTCTGCCTTCAGGGAGCACTATGCACGTCACCCCAGAGTGACAAACAATGTCTGCCTCTTGGGAACACAAAGTTCCCAGCTTGGCGCTGGAACAGAGCACTCTCTCCCCTGCCTAGGGCTCAGGCTCACACCTCCCCACCTTTGTCTGGGAGGTGAGGATCAGGCCTCTGCAGCCCTGTGTGTGATCTTTACTTGGCCGGCCATCCTCTAGCAACCTGGGGCAGCCTCTGCCTGAAATCCTGCTGGCCCTAAGGGACGTGGTTGGCGCTCAGGTTGTTCTTATCAGTTACCTATCACTGTGTAACAAATTGCCCCAAACAGAGAGACTCAAAACCATAACTCTTTGTTATATTCTGTGGCCAGGAATTTGGGAGTGGCTTGGCTGGGTGTTTCTGCTTGGGGGTATGAGGAGGTCTCTCATGGGTCACTGTCAAGTGTCAGCGGGAGCTGCTGCCATAGGGAAGCTTGCTTGGGGCTGGAGGCTCTGCTCTCCAGGCAGCTCACTCACAAAACTGGGAGTGGGTGCTGGCTATTCGTGGGAGGACTCAGTTCGTCTGCACAGGGTGCCGGACCCGTGGCTTCCCCTAAAGGAAGTGGTTCCAGAGACTGGGGCAGAAGCTGCAATGCCTATATGACTTAACCTCGCAAGCCACATACCATCATTTCTGCAATATCCTATGGGTCACACAGGTCAGTCCCCTTCAGTGTGGGAGGGGCCCACAGAGGGTGTGGCTGTCAGGAGGTGAGAATGCCCAGGACCCAGCTTGCAGGCACACGGGCATCAGATGGCGAAGAACAGGAAAGAGCCTCACCAACCCTCTAGCCTCCTTGCCCATTCTGCAGGCATCCTGTGTGCCAGGCACCATGCTAGGCCTTGGGCATCCAGTGGTGAAGCGAGCGGGCCTGGCCTCGTGGAGTTTCCAGTTAAGCCCAGAACTCTCTCCATGCAGAGGATTCATTCAGTGAACAGAGCCCTGTGCACCGCGCAAGGATGAACGCAGCCACCAAAGCCCGAAGAAGCCCCTTTAGCCAGAGTACTGCACACAGCCGAGTCTCAAATTCACAGCCAGAGGTGCCAGGAAAGCTGGGCTGAAGGGCAGCAGGACCTCAGAGAACAGAGAAAGCTGGATCAGAGGGAGTCAAACACACATTCCTTCCCTGAGGGAATCAAGGAAGGCCCAGAAGGAGGTGGCATTTGAGCTGGTTTTGACGTCCAGGAGAATTCAGGCAAGTAGGGGACAGTGTCACATGGAGGATTAGGGCCTCTGACCTCATGGGGTTAAAGTTATGATGCTGAGTCTAGGAGATGGCCTAGAGATGACCTTGAGATAAATACCAATAGTAAAGGTAGCTTCATCCAGCCAAGCAATTTCCACACATCATCTTACTGCTGCGGGCCCATCATACACCCATTTAGCAGATGAGGAAACAAGGCTCACAGCTCAAAGCATTGGTCAAGGTCACAGAGCCAGGCCAAGCTAGGGCCGGGCCTATTCTCAGGCCTTGTAAGTGGGGACCTGGAGCCCAGATGCAGGTGTGGCAGCTCTCAGCCCAGCTTCCAGAAAGTGCCAGGCTTCTGGTGCTGAATGGGCCTCTCCTCTCCCCAGGCAGCAGACACCCCAGACCAGGGTTTCACAACAGCGGGAGGAGGTGGGTGGACTCATGTGTGGGTCAGCTTCCGTGTTCAAGGTCAGCCATGTGACTGATTAGTGGGGCCTGTGAGTTGCACGGGAAGGGATTTGCAGGGATTGCTATGGAGTGAAGTGTATTTAGGCCTGACCTCTTTCCACGGGGGGAGCTACAGAGGCCTGGCCTACTAGTGGGCTAATGAGCTCTGGGACCCCACGTCTCAGGCTCGCCACACAGACCCTCACCCTCAGTCTGCCTCAAAAGTTAGTGATGACCTCAGTTGTTTCCACTGCTGGAGGAGTGTCTCAGTGCACCAGGCATTGCACGGAGGGCTTTATGTGCATGTATGGCTGCCTTGAATCCTCTCAACACTCCGTGCAGGGGTTGTTTCCCCACTTCACAGATGAGGAAACTGAGGCTTGGCAAGGTTAAGCAGTTGCCTGAAGGCACGTGCAACCCCGAAGCAAGCCCTGTCAAAATACACCTCCAAAACAGTACTTATCCCCATTATCTCTCGCCTGGACAGCTAGAGAAATGAGGACTACTGATGCTGAGCAGGTCAAATTTTAACAAATCTGTATCATGGATCAGTTGAACGTAGACCTACCAGGCCAGGAGTGGTGGCTCATGCCTGTAATCCTAGCACTTTGGGAGGCCGAGGTGGGTGGATCACCTGAGGTCAAGGGTTCGAGACTGGCCTGGCCAACATGGTGAAACTCCATCTCTACTAAAAATACAAAAATTAGCCAGGTATGGTGGCAGGTGCCTGTAATCCCAGCTACTTGGGAGGCTGAGGCATGGGAATCTCTTGAACCCGGGAGACGGAGGTTGCAGGGAGCTGAGATTGTGCCACTGCACTCCAGCCTGGGTGACAGAGTAAGACTCTGTCTCAAAAGAAAAACAAAAGCATACACCTACCTACGCCTCCATGTCTTCACCAAAGCTAACCACTGTCTTAAACGTGATGCTTCTTGTTCAAAGTATGTTTTTATTCTTTTACTATTAATACATATAAATGTATTGACAAATAATAGATACCAAATGTGTGTTTTTTAAATCTTCATGTAAAGTGGATCACACTGAATGCCTTCTTCTGGAACTTGCCTTTCTCCTTCCATCGTGTTTCTGAGGCTCATGATGCCAGCACGTGTAGCTGCCGTTCATGCATTTTCACTGCTGTATAGTACTTCATGCAAGGTTGCAACCCCTTTTGTTGTTCCTGTGTTTGACTTCCTCTGATCCAGTGGCATGATTTGGGGTCCTGTGTTACAGGTGGGAAAACTGGGGCTCAGAGAAGTTAAGAAGGCTGTGTGGGGTCAGCCAGCTTCTCAAGGGCATAAAAAACTCTGTTGAGCTCCAAAGGATGTGGTTCCCAGGCTCCTTCATATTCAATGATGTGATCAAAAATGGGAACAGATATTCAGTTGGCCTAGCCCTGGGGCCACCTCAGTCCTCAGAGGGTGGCCAGGAAGGGGGGCTTGACCTGGCATCCACTGGGCAGGTGGCCCAGTGGTCAGAAACCAGTCCCAGCCCCAAATCCATCCATGGCCTCATTTCACCCTAGAGGTAGCTTGGGGACGCAGCATGCAGGCCACAGGGTGGATACTGGCTCCGTAAGACACCTCCTGTCAGGATGCCGAATAGGAGAGTCCTGAGCTGGATGCTACTCTAAGACTCTAAGCCTCAGTTTCCTGACTGGTACCACGGGGATCAGCACCATACCTGCCCAGAGGAAGGCTGGAACACTGTTCAGGGCATTGAGGTGCCTCTGTCCCAGCTTTGTCTGTTTTTATTCATTTGCTCATTCAACAAGCATGCACTGGACATCTGTTAGGGGCAAGTGCTACCCAGGGCTCTGGGGGGCTGAGAGTGACTGATGATTAGGAGCTAGAATGGGGCAGCAGATGAGCTCTCATCACAGAGAGGGTGCTGGCTGTGTGACCCTAGGCCCCTCTGCTCCCTCCATACCTCTGTTTCCTCCCTTGTGGGATGTGCTTTGGGAGGTGCCTAGACCCTCACCTGGCTATAGGAAGTGGGGCTGTGTCTTTCCTCCTGGGTCTCCAGGCAGACAGAAGGCTACAAAGCCACCGGTGAGCATCTTGGAGCCTGAAGCCGCCGGCTGCCAGCCCTGTCCCCAGGGTGGGCGGGCCCTGGTAGGTGGCCGTGGACATAGTTGGGCAGTCAGCTCATGCCCCAGACATGCAGGCATGTCACTGCAAGGACAGCTGGAGGAAAACCCCTCCTCCTGCTGTCTCTGCCCCCCTCCTCTCTCCTCCTCCCTCCCACTCCCCGGGGAGAGGCAGCTGCTTCTCCCAGAATTTCCACAGCCTTCCCCGGCTGCCCACCCTGCAAAGACCATCAACCCTTGGTGGCTGCACAGGCCCTGCCCGTCCTGGCAGGGGCAGCTGCTGCCAGGGGAGCCTGCCCACCCTCACGTCGCTCAGGCACCAGCTTGACACAAACACAGACTGGGCAGGAAGAGCCAATTCAGGTCACCCTCAGAAACAGCTCAGGGCTCAGGCAGCCCAGGCCCTGCTGGGAAGCCTCATCGGGGTGTCGCTGAGTGTCAAGGCCCCCACTCCACCCCTGTGGTTTATCTGTTTCAGAAAGACCCTGTACAATCAGGGACAAAAGTGAGGTGATTTGGGCTGAACAGAGGCCCTACCCCAGCTGGAGAGATGGCAGGTCTATTCAAGAGCCTGGGAATCGGGTCAGACAGCTTGGGTGTTGACATCGGTGCTGCCACCACTTGGGCTGTGTGACTTGGGCAGGTTGCCTGCTCTGTCTGAGCCCATAGCTTTCTCTTCTGTCCAGAGTGGACTGCTTGCATAGGGGTGTGGGATTCCATGGGACATGGAGGGGGCAGCACCCTGCAGAGGGGCTGGCAGTGAGGTCAGGAAACAGTTTAGGGGCAGGGTGGGGGGTATGTCACATGACTCCAGGGTGAACGCTGACAGCAAGGGAAGGGGGACTGGTAAGTGCCAGAGTGTGGAGGTGTGGGGGCAGGTGGCAAAGGGAGAGAGCCAGAGAGACAGGGGGAGAGAGAGAGAGAGAGAGAGAGAAGGCAGGAGAGCCTAGAGAGACAACCAGTGAGGCAGCGAGGGAGGGGGACCTTCTGCCTGTGGGTGGGGCACATAGAACCTTCCTGAAAGAAAGGCTTTTGAGCTGAGCCTGGAGGACTCCATAGAAGGGTTGGGTTTTGGGCTGGGGAGAGGGCACATTGAGAAGTTGATTGTGACTGAGGACAGGAGGGAGACACATCCCCCAAGCTGGTGATTGTTGACGCCAGCAGGCAGGCCACTTCTGGAGGGCCCTGAGGACGGTCCCACTGTCCTGCCCCAGCCATGGCCCTCCATGGGATGGAAAATCATGGATGCAGAGAGACAGATGGAGGAACTGAGGCACATATGTAGTATCTACCTCCCTTACAACCTCCTCCGGAACGGCCCAGGTGTTCTCTTCTGCCCTAAAACTTCCTTGGAGTTTATTCTTCACCAGACAGAGCCCTTGGCCCTCACCCGCCAGCCTTGGGTGGGCTGCCATGCAGAGGCCCCAGCAGTCTCAGAGTGAGGTAGGAGGAGGAGGGGCTGCAGTGCCTGGATCCTGTGGGCGGCACACCTTTGGCTGAATCTGTGGGGTGGGGGAATTTCTTACCCTCTCTCACCTGCTGAGTGATCTCAGGCAAGTCTTAAGGCACGTCTGACTTTGACTGCCCACTGGTGGAACAAGGTGGTCTCTGAGGCCTTTCCAGCTTTCCAGCTGGACGTTCTTACCTTTGACAGCCCCAAATGCCTATGGCAAAGAACCATGGATACGTGTCCCGTATCTCAGAGACGGTGAGAGACAGTGACAGAGAGGAACCCAGACAGAGAGTGGATGCCCCACAGAGACAGCAGGCAGAGACAGGGGATGGAGCAGAAAAGGGAAGGAGAGAGAGGGAGAGTGAGGGAGAGAGAGAGACAGAGAGAGAGAGAGAGAGAGAAAGAGAGAAGCCTAGGAGTCAGATACAATCAGGGACAAAAGTAGAGAGAACAGAATCAAGTGCATACAGGTAGACATGGGGGTGGGGATGCATAGATTGGAATGTGGGGGAGGGGAGCACCAGGGAGCCCAGCAACCCCTTCCCCAGACAGCAGGCACAGGGCCCCAACCTGGGGCAACTGGAGGCAACCTCAGCCTACCGAGCGCTCCTCCCTGCCCACGATGTCTGGCTTGGACCCAGTAGGACCCCTGGGGTGAGGAAACGGGAATGGAGGGACAGTGTCAGCTAGCAACCACCCTGTTTCCCCAGGTCTGAGAAGTAGGATTGGGAAAATGTTTCCAGAGCACCTCTTGTGTGTTGGGCTCTGCTGGGTCCCAGCTGTGCAAATTTGGACAAGTCATTTTTCCCTCTGGATCTAAGTTTCACCATCTAAAATGGGGATATTCAGAGATCCTATCACACAATGACTGACTGCAAGGGTCCAGGGGTGGGGCTGCCTGGAGTGAATCCCAGCCCTGTCATGTATTAGGGTGTCGCCTCGGGCTGCTCTCTTCACCATCCCATGCCTCAGTTTCCCCATATATAAAGTGGGGGTAATCCCAGTCTTTCTCCTATGGCGTTGCTTTGAGGACTAGATGAATGAGTCCACATGACATCATTGCTTCTGAATGCTGGTTGTGCCCCAGGTCACAGAACAGTTGGGAAGAGAAAATGAATCCTGCTGGTAATATGCCTGGCTGCATGTCTAGAGCACTGGAACCATCCAATAAATTACATCATCCTTAATCTCCATCAGGAACCTGTTTTGCAGATTGGGAAACTGAGGCTCAGAGAGGCAAGGCAACTTAGCCTAGACCAGGTAGCAAGTGAGTAGAGGGCAGTGATATAAACGCAGGCCTGGCTGATCCCTGGTCTCCAGCTCTGTCCAGGAGGGCGGCATACCTGAGGCTTTGAAGTACAAATAAGATTTTAGCAGGTGGTGGGGTGGGGCTGGCCCAAGAGGCCTCTGGGCTGCTGGCCAAACCGGAAGAACATGAGGCACTTATGGGGAATCACTTGTCACGGAGCCTGGCCGGGACACCAGCTGAGGCAGCAGGAGAGTGGCTGAGGGCAGTAGGAGCCATCAGAGGCTTCGAGCAGGGGAGGAGCTGCTCAGACAGGGGGTCTGGGAGCTGTGCACTGGCCACTGTGGAGGCGGAATGAATGGGGGTGCCATGGAGAGGTGCTGGGTAGCCCCCAGGGGTGTCAGATCGGACAGTGCAAATAAGGTAAATTTCTTCTATATGTAGTAAGGCTAAATACAGTGCCAGAAGCCACCTTGTGGAGGCAGCATTTCCTCCCCATTTCCTTCTCACCCAGTGGGCACAGCCACGGGAGGCTGGCCATGTGCCGGGTACGTGGCTTATAAAATCACCACCATAACCTCACGAGGAGCAGAGGTTACTGTTCCCATTTTATAGATGCAGAAAGGGAGGCACACAGGGTTAAGTGGCCTTCCCAAGGCCACATGGTTGGTACTCCTGGTCTGAGTGGCCTCTGCTTTCTCCCTCCTCATCCTAACCCATGCTCCAGGTGGCAAGAAATGGCCCCTGGGTTCCACACCGTGGAATGTTTAGAGGCCGGGAAAGATGAGCTAACAGCAGATAATGGAAGGGCTTTCCCGGGAGGGTCCCAACCAAGGAAGAGGCTGAGAGGTGGGAATGGGCAGGCTGGTGAAGGCACAGCAGCATCCCTTGGGGCCCTTAGTAAAGGTCGCAGTCAGCAGGTGAACAATACCTGCAGCACTGGAACGATGAGCTTGCATGATGATAGCAGCCCCATTTCTCACCATGGCTTGTGAGGTAAGAACAGCGCTATGCCTACTCACGAATGACAGGCAGGTATCATTGCCCATTTCACAGATGAGGAAACTGTGGCACAGGCTAGGGGCTGAGGTGGACCCGGGGCCTAGGGCTTTGGGAGTTGGTGTGGGGAGGTGCTGGTGGGAGGAGTGCTCAGGGCCTGAGAATTGCTCCAAGTAACAGGACAAAAGCTGAGAAACCTAATCATGCGTTTACCAGCCTGGGGATTACGGCAGTGCTGCTGGGGGCTTGCCAGGGAGGCGGGCAGGTAGCAGCAGGCCTCCTGGGGCAGGGCAGGCAGAGGGGGTGGACTGGGCCAGCATTTCCCAGGCTGTGGTGTCTGCAGGTCACCAGGCTCGCTTGTGTCAGCTCATTTTGTAAAATGTCTTCACAGAAGTCGGGAACCCTGACCGTGCCCTGAGCCCAGCTGTAGGAACTTTGCACACATCAACCTTCACAACAGCCCTCAGACCAGACAGGGGTCCTGCTGCCATCCTTACACTGTACAGGTGGGGAAACTGAGGCAAGGAGACCCACCTGAGGGCACACAGCAATGAAGAGGCGGAGCTGAGATCTGAACCTGGCTCACATGGTCTCAGAGTCCTTGTGCTTAGCTCTTCTGCTATCTGATGCTATTGCCTAGGTCAGCTGATTTATTTGCTTATTTATTTTAGCCACAGGGTCTTGCTCTGTCATCCAGGCTGGAGTGTTGTGGTGGGATCATAGTTCACTGTAACCTTGACCTCCTGGGCTCAATGATCCCCATGCTTTGGCCTCTTAAAGCACTGGGATTCCAGGTATGAGCCACTGCACCCAGCCTGTTCATTTACCTTCTTAGAGACAGGGTCTCGCTCTATCGCCCCAGCTGAAGTGCAGTGGCACAATCTTAGCTCATTGCAGTCTCAACTTCCTGGGCTCAAGCCATCTTCCTGCCTCAGCCTCCCGAGTAGCTGGGACTGTAGGCACAAGACACCATGCCCAGCTTAGGTCAGCATATTTAAAAAAGGAAACACCACGTCATATCTGCGAAGAGGCTGCTATAAACAGAAGGTACCATGAAAACAAATATAATAGGCCGGGCGCGGTGGCTCAAGCCTGTAATCCCAGCACTTTGGGAGGCCGAGACGGGCGGATCACGAGGTCAGGAGATCGAGACCATCCTGGCTAACACAGTGAAACCCCGTCTCTACTAAAAAATACAAAAAACTAGCCGGGCGAGGTGGCGGGCGCCTGTAGTCCCAGCTACTCGGGAGGCTGAGACAGGAGAATGGCGTAGACCCGGGAGGCGGAGCTTGCAGTGAGCTGAGATCCGGCCACTGCACTCCAGCCTGGGCGACAGAACGAGACTCCATCTCCAAAAAAAAAAAAAAAAGAAAACAAATATAATAAAGACAGGACACAGTTCTCACATTTTCAGTAGATGCTGTTACCTGGGAGAGTTCAGAACCAGAGACCTGCTTGCTGTTTGCTAAAAGGTCAGAATAGCAAGTCGCGGAGGGCAGCCGAGGTGAACTCCCAGGCCAGGTGGCAGGCCAGGAGAGCATCTGCAGGGGACAAATTCTCTCCCAGGTGAGTCCGTTGTCTTTAGGACTGCGCCAGGCTCTGAGTCTCCTGACTCACTTAATCCTCACCACAGCGCCATGAGTCCCCATCCAACAGGTGGCAGGGTTGGTCACCTGCCAGAAGTCCCAGCCCGGTGGGGCTGAGCTGGGGCTGACCAGCCTGCCTGGATTTCTTCTCAAGCTCCCATGGGCACTTCAGGACCTGTCCATTCCACAGACATCTGCTGGGCAGCATCCCCTTGTTCACTCCAGATGCCAGGCCAGTGTGGTTCCTGTTCTGGGTACCTGGAAGGAAGACAGAACCCAAAACAGACCCCCTCCCATGAGGAGGCCCACTCAGCTAACTCAGCCTGGGTGTAGGAAGGCTTCCTGGAGGAGGTGGAGCCCAGATGAGTCTGGAAGGAGGAGGAAGAGTTGGCCTGGCATTAAGGAGGCCTGAGCCCGAGCTTCATAGAGCACTGGGAGCGAGCAGGGCCACCCCCAGGAAGTCAGTCTGGCGGGGAGGAGGGGGTAGGAGGGCCGTGCACAGGAAAAACCAAATAGCCAGTAAGACCCAATTACCTTCCTTGGAAAGTGAGCCCCCCTCCAAGAAAGTGGGAGGCCCTGGGGGTCTCAAGCCCACTCCAAATCTTTTTTAATTTTTAAAATTAATTCAAATTAATTTAATTAATTTGCTCTACCTGCTCATAGCCGGTACCAAAAAACAGATGCAGAGCTGAGGGGGCCTTTATGCATGTCCCGAATGTAAACAACGGGGACATGGAGGTCCAGAGAGGGCAATGGACTTGCTCAAGGTCACACAGCAAAGCAGTGGCTGGCAGGGGCTTACACTCACTCCTTCCTCTCTCCTCTAGTCTTCTTTGCCTCCTCATCCTTCAGCTATCACCCCAGGGAGCTTGGCCCTCACTGTGCTCCCCACAGATCTCCTGGGCGCTTGCTCAAGTCCGTGTCAGTCTTGAGAACTTTGGGATGAATGCTCATAAGGATAATAATGGTTCACCTTCCTCAGTACTTACTGTGCTAAAAGTTTCATGTGAGTTACTCCTGCCCCCATTACTTGCAGAGCCTTATGAGGTGGATGCTATTACCAGCCCCCTTTTACCGGGAAATAGGGCCAGAGGGGTAATGTAACCAGCTTGAGATGGCACAGCAAGTAAGTAGCAGAGCTGCACCCGAACTCAGGCTGGCTGGCCTCTGGAGCCTGCCCGTGGAGCCTTCTAAGTCCCAGACATTTAGTGACTTTCACAGTCCATACAGACAGACACATCAACAGCCCACTCTAACTGCGTGGAGGATGCTCCCGTGGAGAGAGTGTGCCCAGGTAAGAGGCCAACCCCACCTCCTGGCTGCTGGAGTCATCTCCAGGTATGGACAGCTTCGTGTTCCCAGTCGTCCCTTTTCCTTAGCAAGTCTTCACGCTGAGCTGATGGGTGTGCCAGAGGAGAGAAGGCACTGGTGAAGACCTTGGCCGGCAGGCGGGCTGGCAGCCCCCAGGTGGGGTGAGGCCCTCCCCAGCCAGTGTTGGCTCCTGGCACAGGCACACATGCCCCTTTGAGCCACCCTGCCCCAGGAAGGCACAGGGGCTAGAAGGTGCGGTTCTCAGCCTCCAGGCATGCTCTGCCCACACCTGCCTCTACCAGCCTGTTGGAATGTGGAGCCCTGGAATGGCCAGGAGGCCCAGGTGTGGTGGGTGAGGCCTGAGCAGAGTGAGGAGGGGGTCTCCCGTGGGGAGCTGGGGCTGGCACTGGAATAAGTGACCACTGCATTTGAATCCTAGCTTTAAACGTCTTAGCTGGGGAGTTCTGTGTGGACCGCTAGAGCCCTGGTCTCATCTGTTAAATAAGGATGCTACTGCCAATCCCACGGTTTGTCTCTCCTTGAAATGAGAGAATTGGAAAAGCAACTAGCTCGTGCCAGGAACATGGTAGATGCCCACAAATGATGGTGCGTATTCCTGTGTGAACCCATTCTGCCTCCTGGCCTCATTGGACATCCAATCCTGATTAGTGGGAGTGATGCCTTGTAGGTCTGGGTTGAGGAGGATTCCAAGAACCAATCTGGTCTCAATGGGAAAAAGGCCTGTGTTAATTATGTCTGTCACACAGTGCAAGAGAACAGAGAAGTATGCGTGCCACAGAGTCACTATTGTCCCCTGCCCCCTCCTCTCCCCTCTCCTCCCCTTTCCCTTCCCCTCCCCTCCCCTCTCTTTCTCCGGTTTCTGGTGGCTCTACTTTCAAAATATGTTCAGAAGCCAGTCACTCTTTACCATGGCCACAGCTACCACCTGGTCCAGCCAGCATCATCTCTCTTGCCTCCTCCCTTGCTCCTTCCTCCCTTACCCATTCAGCCTCTCCTCACAGGGCCCGGAGGGATTCTGATAAACCCACGTCTACCCTCATCCCTGCCTCGGCGAGCACCCCCATGGCTGCCTTTCATTTGGGATGGAAGCCCAGGTCCCCACAGTGGACTGCGTGGTCTGACTTCCGACATTCCCACGCCTCCCCTTCCGTCTCCGCCCAGCTGGCTCACTCCACCACACCGGCCCCGCCGCTCCCCTCAGGTGTGGAGTGCATGGCCCAGGGCCTTTGCTCTTGCTTCCCCTGCAGGGAATGCTCTTCCCCCAAATGCCCACGGGGCTCACTCCCTCATTTCTTTGACCTCTGCACAGATGTCCTCTGTCAGTGCAGCCTCTCTGCTATTTAAAATGGCATCCTTGGCTGGACGCAGTGGCTCATGCCTGTAATCCCAGCACTTTGGGAGGCCGAGGCAGGTGGATCACAAGGTCAGGAGATCGAGACCATCCTGGCTAACATGGTGAAACCCCGTCTCCACTAAAAATACAAAAAATTAGCTGGGCGTGGTGGCGGGCGCCTGTAGTCCCAGCTACTTGGGAGGCTGAGGGAGGAGAATGGTGTGATCCCGGGAGGTGGAGCTTGCAGTGAGCTGAGATTGCACCACTGCACTCCAGCCTGGGCGACAGAGCGAGACTCCATCTCAATAAATAAATAAATAAATAAATAAAAATAAAATGGCAGCCTCACCCTCTGCACTATCCCTACACCCGCCTCATCCCTGCCCCTGCCCCATTCTTACCCACCTGCATTCCTATCCTCCCCCACCTCTACGCCTGTCTCTTTATTCTTCTCTGTAGCTCTCACCACTTCCTAACACTCTGTGTGTTTTCTTTCTTTATTCTCTTACTATTTAATCCCCCTCAAGCTCTGCATGGGTGCTGAGGCCCTATGCTCCAGCCATCCGAATGGCTGGTCTTTCCCCAGAAGCCCCCTGCTCCCTGGGCCCTGGGCCCTTGCACATGCAGTTCCTCTATGAGGAAATCACCCTGTCCTTTCCATTTGGCTAATTCTTCAGTATCTTTCAGGTCTCTGCTTTGATGCCACCTCCCCAGCTCCTGTGTTTCTGGAACAGCCAACATGGGGGGCCTTTGAGGGCAGGGGCTGTGCACACCGAGTGCGTTATTGTGTCCATGGTGCTTCCTAGGCCCTGATATGCAGCAGATGCTCAATACATGCTCAGTGAAGGGTTTGCTGGTGCCCAGAAGCAAAAGAGCATGTGCCTTCTGCTGCTGAATCCCTTTCTTCTGTCATCTTGGAAGGGGAGTGCTGTTATTACTAACAATGCATAGTAAGTGTACAGTCACTTATAGTTCCTTTCTGAGGCACTTTCTTTGTTTTTGTTTTTTTTTTTTTTTTTTTTTTTTTGAGATGGAGTCTCACTCTGTCGCCCAGGCTGCAGTGTAGTGGCGCAATCTCGGCTCACTGCAAGCTCCACCTCCCGGGTTCACGCCATTCTCCTGCCTCAGCCTCCCGAGTAGCTGGGACTACAGGCGCCCGCCACCACGCCCGGCTAATTTTTGTATTTTTAGTAGAGACGGGGTTTCACCATGTTAGCCAGGATGGTCTCGATCTCCTGACCTCATGATCCGCCCGCCTCGGCCTCCTAAAGTGCTGGGATTGCAGGCGTGAGTCACCGCACCTGGCTCTGAGGCACTTTCATGCTGTTATTTCCCAGCTACTTAGTGAGACAAGCAACTCACAGGCTGCTACTAGGAGTGGCTCAGAGAGGTCAGGGGTGCGTGTTCTAGGTCACACAGCTTCACTTTTCCTGGCCAAGGAGACAGAGCAAGTTTCTCCTCCTGGAGGCCCCAGGGAGATCCACATAGTGCCACTGAAGGCCTAAGGGTAAGGGCAGAGTTCAACACCCACAACTGTGGCAGCTGGATAGTGTGTCAGTGGCTACACCACGGGGGCTGAAGGATTCCTCGCAATCTGGAAATCTGAATGATTTGGCTCCAGCTGGCAGGAGGGAAAAGGAGGCAGAGCCTAGGGTAAAAAACAAGAAGAGAGGAAATCAGGGTTGGGTTCTGCCCACGCCAGCACCCTCACCCCTGCCCTATGATTCTGTTCCACAACCTCTGCATGGAATGTGCACACACCAGATCCCACTGGAACATCTCCCCAGAATATTCCAGGCCTTTCCTGTGGTTGAGGGGATGGGTGCCAGGCATATCCTTTTCTCCGGATAATTTTTGGGGGACATGACCCTTAGTGGGCCAGGCATGCTTGGAAAAGTCCCTGGCCTTCCTTCCCCAAAGCTCTTAGGAGTTATTTGTGGCCCGTTTCACTTTTTCAGCACCACCGAGGAATTTTTAAGATCACCAACACTTGGAGCTTTAAAATTCAAAACATGTTAAATGGGAAACGCTCCCATTACCGACAGAAATCTTCCCCAGCGCTTCATGAACTTGCAGACAGGACTGACACAGCTAAGCTTTCCTGACTGATTCGGGGCCATGCTG
Organism: Macaca mulatta; assembly: GCF_049350105.2. Classification (NCBI taxonomy): domain Eukaryota; kingdom Metazoa; phylum Chordata; class Mammalia; order Primates; family Cercopithecidae; genus Macaca; species Macaca mulatta. The sequence goes on along the minus strand of NC_133407.1, from coordinate 153,168,688 downwards.
TCTACCAAAGCGCTAGCTGTTAAGACAGTGAGGATCAGGGACATTTGCCCTTGTCCTGAATGTCCCCGGCCACAGTGCTTATATAGTTCTTACATGTACCTTCCCCCTCGGTGACATTTTATATTTTCCAAAGATGGCCACAACAGCTCCCATCCCATTCTTCTTGTGATGTGACAATCACACCCCTCTCTGAGAGGTGAGGCCACATATTCTCTCTCCTTGACTTTGGGTGGGCCTGTGACAATGGCAGGACAATGCTGAGTGGCTACATAATAAAGGCAATATCCCTTCCATCCAATTATCTTGGGATGCTCAGGCTTGGAATCCAGTCACCATGTTGTGAGGAAGCCCATGTCCCCTGTGGAGACCTACACAGAAAAGACTCAAGGTCCCAGGCACTTGAGCTGATGAACAAGAGTTGGTCAGCAGGGGAAATTGGGGAAAGGGTATCTGGCAGAAAGAAGGAATAGCTTGTGTAGAGGTTCAGAGGCAAGAGAGAGCTTGGCACATTTGGGCAGCTGCAAGAGGTGCAAGGTGGGCAGAACATATAACCGAGGCCAGGGGTGATGGAGAGTCTGGCTGTGGCCAGATCACAAAAGGCTTCCAGAGACTGATATGAGGGGAATGGGAAGCCATGGAGGGTGGTAGCCAGATGACTATAGTGCTTTAAAACAACCTCTATGGCTCCAGCTGGGCAGAGAATCCACTGGAGGGGCTGAACCTGGAGGCAGGGCGAGGGGTGGGGTGGGGAGTGAGGGAACGAGCACTAGCGGGGGTCTAGATGAGCCCAGCGGCAGTGTGGGTGGAGCGTGAGAGCTTTAGAGGTGGGTGTGAGAGCTGCTGGCACCCGATGGGTCTCTTGGCCAGGGCTCAGGCTCATTATATTTAATTATTAAAGCCAGTGTGTACTTTGGCCTGGGTGGAGAGAGGGAGTTCATAGGTATTTGTGTTGTAGCACGGCCACGTGGGATCAATCACTGGCAACTGAACAATGATTTGGGGTCAGAGCTGCGGGCCACAGGGGACACGGATCCCAGAGGCTGCAGGACCTTGGGTGACTCACAGTTCCTCTCTTATTGCAATTAAGCTTCCATGACCGAATGTCTCCCTTCCTGCCTCGAAGATCGTCATGCCGTTATCTCATTTAATTTTGGTGGCCTGCTTGTGAGTATGAGCTAGGGGTCTATTTTACAGATGAGGAAACTGAGACTCAGAGAAGTTGGTAACCAGCCCAAGGCCACTCAGCTGGGAGGTAGCAGAACTAGAATTAGAATGGAGCATCTTTCAGAGGATGTGGAATCCACCACCCTCAGGGAACGGGGACTGGTGTTTGGATTTGAGAGGAACTTTTGGAGGAAGGAAAACATTGTCCCTACAGGCAAGATGAAGGCTCAGAGACATTTCATTGGAATGTCAAAATAAATGGGCCTGAGTCAAAGTCTGGATAAACCAAATTCCAAAGATTCTCTTTGAAGCAATGATCCCACTGCTAATAAGAGAAGAGAAACTGGGAAAGCCCCAGCCTCTGCTGAGCCCTAAGAGGAAGCGGGGGCCCAGGACAGATGGGGAGGATGTGGTGAATGTCCAGCCCAGACGATGGTCGGGGAGTCAGAAGGGGCTCCTGGAGAAATTCTGTCTCAAGACCTGCTGTCTCCTTGCTGACCGTTGGAGCTTTCCAGAAATTCTGAGTCTGCATTTGACTGAGGTCTGGGTCTCTAATGATTAAATTGGCACTGGGGTGCGGGAGCCCAGGGTAGCTGCTTACCAAGGTGCAGATGGTCACTCCATCCTTGAGTGGGGCAAGGTTTAGAGGTTCACGATTGCATCTCTCTCATTGCACATGTTTTCCTTGGACATGGCTCCCTGTCCCCTGTGACTTGCCCTGCTAAGTGACATGATGCTGCCTCTGGGCCCCCAAACCTACCATCTGCTTCCTCAGAGTTCAGAGGACCAAGTCTCGGGTCCCCAGGGCTGCTGTGATCTCTGCTAAACACCACCTGCTTCTCCAGCCGTGCCTCCATGACCCTGCTCATCACCTTCACCCTTCACTGCAAGGAGGCCGGGGTCAAAGGAGCCTGAGGCTGAGTGCTTCAAAGCTGTGTGACCCTGGGCAGGTGCTTTCATGTCTCTGTGCCTGGGCATCCTCACCTCCAGCAAAGGAGGGTCACGGTGCAAGGCAGCGAAGTGTGTTAGAGCAGTGGCTGCTGACCTTGGATTTGGCTGGGGTTGGGGTTTGTACTAATTAACTGACACCAAGGTAGGGATGGGGGCTTTTTCAATTCACAACACACAGATGGTCCCTCCATCCTTGGGGAAGGACAAGGTTTAGAGCTGTGTGGATTATCTCTTTCTGATTGGACATGTCTTCCCTAGATATGGTGTCTCTGTCTCCTGGAGCCGACCTGCCAATCTGGCTGCTGGGTGCAATCTCCTGGCGAGCAGCCCAGGATCAGCCCCTCTGGGACTCCATCTAGCCATCAGGACTGCTCGAAGCTCCCCTGTTGATTCCAATGTGTAGCCAGAGCTGAGACCTGGTGCTTCAGATCACTGCCTTTGGCATCAGACTCACGTAGGTTCAAATCCTGACTCTGCTTCCACACTGTGTGACGTTGGGCTTGGTTGGCAACCTCTCTGAGCCTCAGCGTCCCCCTCCCTAAACTGGGAATGATACTTTCTCATCGCTGGGCTAAAGGGACTAAGTCACATAATTTGGGTGAATCACCTATACCTAGAGCCCAGAAAACACAGTAACTAAAATAATCATGCTCACAGAAATATTGACCTTGCCAAGTGGAAGAGAACACGTGATTTGAGACTTAAAATAAGCTCATCAGGCCGGGCGCGGTGGCTCACGCCTATGGGAGGCCATGGCGGGCAGATCACAAGGTCAGGAGATCGAGACCATCTTGGCTAACATGGTGAAACCCCATCTCTACTAAAAATACAAAAGCAAAATTAGCCAGGTGTGGTGGCGGGGGCCTGTAGTCCCAGCTACTCGGGAGGTTGAGGCAGGAGAATGGCGTGAACCCGGGAGGCGGAGCTTGCGGTGAGCCGAGATCGCACCACTGCACTCCAGCCTGGGCGACAGAGCGAGATTCTGTCTCAAAATAAATAAATAAAATAAAATAAAATAAAATAAAATAAAAAATAAATAAATAAAAGAAGCTCATTAAAAAGGTGCTTCTAGAGCAAGCTCAGAGGTTGCAGCTGTAGAGTTGAAATCCTGTCTCAGCAGGACTTGCTTGATATATTCCCCCTCCATGGAAGGCTCTGAAATGAGTGCCATTCATATTGACGTGGGTGGTTAATTCCACATCTGTGTAGGATTTCTGCTTGGAAATCCTACAGCGGGGCCTGCAGTGTTTGACCCACTGATGTTTTTGCAGAGGGGCCTTGGCTACAGCAGCTAATCAGAGCCCTCCTGCTTCTGCACAGAGCCCCTACAGTGCTCTCCCTGGGCTGCAGGAGGGAAGGTGAGAGGAGATGGAGTCGGAGTCACCCTGCTCAAGTGCACACCATGTGTTAGGCATTTTATGTTCACGAGTGTGTGTCCGGCACTTCCTACTTGCCATATCCTGTTGTAAGCATTTTACATGCATTTCCTCATTTCACTCTCAAAATAGCCCCATGAGACTGGCACTACTATTCTCCATTTTACAGATGGGGAAACTGAGGCCCAGAGCAGTCACGTAACTTGCCCAAAGCCACACAGCTGGTCAATGGCAGAGGCTGGATTTGAACCCAGGCCAGCTGGCTTCAGGGACCATGCTCTCAAGTGCTCTGCTGGGCTATGTCTGTTACTGAATTTGCTTTTCAGGCTGCATGCTCAGGACAATTGCCAACAGTCTACAGAAAAGGAAACTGAGGTTCAGGGAGCTGAAGCTCCAGGGCCACCCAGCTGGCCAGAGACAGAGACAGGAGTTGGCCGGGGCTGCGTGACTTCAAAACCTGTCTTTGATCATCTGTGCTGGGTGTGAGCATCGAGTCGTTCATGCATTTGCTCCCTGTAATCAACAGTTATAGAGTATCTACTCTATACCTGGCCCTGTTCTGGGTCCTGAGAAGGCAGAGACAATACAAACCCTCTGCCCTCAAAGCCTTCCCAGGTGATGGGGCACTCAAATAACTAACTACCCCAGGATCCAGAGAGACTGATTCTGTCTGCAGTTGTCTGGAGGGCAACCATGAGGCGGTGGTTTTCAGTTGGCTATCAAGGGATTAGTAGGAGTTCACCGGGAATCACCAAGGAGTGGAGAGGAGGAATGGACTGTATGGGGGAGTGGGGTTTACTGTAGTTCTGGCAGGAGCCTTGAGCAGGGCCGGGGGTGGAGACATGCCGTCTCTGATCAGGGCCCTGGGTGGGGAACATGACTCACTTCAGAAATCCTGACCACAGGTGGTCAAGGCCGTGAACTCCACCAACGTGGATACAGTAGAGAGAAATGGCAGTGGAATCAGAGTCCATGATGCCAGCTCCACTGCTCCCCAGGCAGCTGGGCAAGTCGCTTCTCATCCTTTTAAGCCTCAGTTTCCTCTTCTGTAAATGAGGACCCTAATATCCACATCTATCAGTCTTACGGCTAGTCAATGATCTGGCTCTGCTTCTTCCTCTCATCCTGTCCCACCCTCTGCACTCCGCTTTGGCTGCACCTGCTTCAGCCTACTCCCCGGCCTTCTGGTGCCCACGCATTTGCCTGCCACTCAATTGGCCACTGATGTCCACTGGAGGGAAATTCCTGGAACACGTTTCTAACCCTGGCACTCCCCTGTTCAATTTCCATGGCTCCCTATTGCTCCAAGACCACAGATTCTTAGAGCTCTGGGCCTTCTGCAAGCTGGTAATACCTGTCCTCTCTCACCCTCACCCTTGCTGGGCAGAAGACTCACGCTCCAGCCACAGAGCGCACATGCCTTCTCTAGGGCGGCCACGCCATTGTCACACCTCTGGGCCACAACACATGCTATCTCCCTGCCTGGGATGCTCATTTCCTGGGGTCTGGTGAAACCTCCACAAGCCAGGTTAGCATCCGTGGAGCTGAGATCTAGGAGGTTCAGAAGGATGGGGAGAGAAGAGGTGTTGGGGTGCTGCCAACACTTTGCCACAAACAAGGTTCTCATCCAAGCTGGCAGCCAGACCCCAAAGCCTGGGGGGTGGGCACCAGGCCTCCAGGAGGAGGCAAGGGGACCAGGCAGGCCCCAGAGCATGGTTTCTCAAGCTGCCAGGACTCTGGAATGTGCAGTCGCATCCCGTCTCGTCTGCGGTCGGGGAAATATTTGGCTGAAAACAAACACTCTCATTCCTGATTAGGGCAACGTCAAGGACCCTCTGACCCAAGCAAGAGGTCTCACCCTGAGGGTGAGCCTGGTCACACTCCTTCTCCAGGAGGCCCACCTGGACTGTGCTGTGTGACACCTGGTTACTCACTCCCCCTCTCTGTGCTCCTGTGTCTGTGCTCAGGGGAGAGGCAGGATCCCACAGAGTAGTCCCGCACATGTGAGGGCTTTTTCTTCAGGTTCTGTTTGGGTGCCGTTTTCAAGGGGCTGGAAACGTCTAAGGAGGAACCTCTGGAAGGCAACAGATCCCCCAGGCAGGGCTTGACACTTCCTGGAGCTGAGCTCGGTGGAAGGTGGCTAGGAATGGCTTTTCCCAGGAGAGGTGAGGCTCCTGGAAACTCGGATGTGCAGATTTGGTTGGGACCAAGACATGTAGATCTCCTGTCTCCCTGTCTGTCCCCTTCATACTATGCCTCCGAGGCTGGGGTGCTCACTTCCTGTCCGAGTAACCCATTGTTCTGTTGGATGTCAATTCGTCTTCACCCCACCTGGAGCTGGCTTCCCCTTAATTCCCCCGTTTCCTGCCACCACAGGCCTTAGGGCCCTGACCCTCTGCTTCCTCGCCTGGAGACAGCCCTGCAGAGGCCTGAGTATGCAGTGTGCCCCTGCTGCCGCCCTGTTCTTGAAGGTTCTGTGGTTTTCCACTCCGGCCAGGAGCATCTTCAGGCTGGCACCTCAGGCTGAGCCAAACTGGAAAGCCAGGAAAGTCGGCAGGGGGCATGTAAGGCAGGAAAGAAGTGTGTTTGAAGGAGCAGTTAAACCCAACAGACATGGTTCTAATCCCAGTCATACTACTTTTGGGCTGTGTTGCTTTGGGCAAGAGACTCAAATTTCCTAAGCTTCAGTTTACTTATCTGTAAGATGGGAACAATGAAAGCACCTAGTTCGTGAGGCTCAAATAAGAGGATCTGTGGGAGACTTTTCTGTGGCTCCCCCAACATATGATGCTCCTCATGACCCTGCCTCAACTTCCTTACCCCAGTTCTGCCCTTGAACCCCAGCACTCAGCCCTACGGGATGACCCCTTCCTCCCATCACGCTGTATCCTTTCCGGCCACTGTGCCTTTCTATCTGCTGTGTCTTCTGCCTGGCCGGCTCTTCCCTCTTCTTAGCTTGGCCCCCTCCAATGCATCATTTGAGAAGGGCACCATTCCCTTCCTTTCCTTTCTCGGGCAGAATGCATCTCCCTGCTCCCGGTCACCCACAGTCTCCATGCTGGAGTGGTTTCGAGGAGGGAAAACTGGAATATGGAGCTTGATGCTAGCCCTATGCCTTTTGATTGCAGGACTCAGAGTGAGATCCTGGTTGCAGGACTCTGAATGAGACCCTTTTGCTCCCTAAGCCTCAGTTTGGCTCATCTGAGAAATGGGGACAAGAACCAAATTCCTGCCCAGTGCTCTCACACATTCTGTGACCCACAGAGGTGATCCTGGCACACAAGCGCAGCTTTGCCATATGTGCATTTCCTGGACAAGCAAAGCAAAGTGGGTCTAACCCTCAGGGCCCAAGCAGTGAGGTTATGTAAGTTCCGAAACTTATTTTTCCCCGTAATTATGACAGACTCTTGGAGCCCTGGGTGAACGGGCCCTGGCCCCAGCCCTTGCTTCTGCGCTTGTTGGGACATAGACCAGAATTAATGTAATTATCAGCTCGGGCCTCCTTCCAGGTAGGCCCTGCCAGGGCGCCTCCCTCTGGATTTCATTAAGTCTCCTGTCAACATTGTCCGCTCAGCGCTCTTGGTTTCCGAGTCAGCTTGCGGAGCCGCAGGAGGAACGGGCGCCAGCCCCAGCCCCGCGTGATGGATTTTGTTTACTCTCTTCTTCCCACAGATTCCTCCCTTAATAACCCTGGAGCCAGGAGGCAGGGAGGCGGGAGGCAGGGTCTCGCGGAGGCGCTGAGGCAGCTCTCCTGCAGGGCTGCAAGGGCCGTGTGGGCAGCACCAGGAGGGCACTCTCTAGAAAGAAGCTACGTTTTAAGGAAAATTTAGTTGATTCCAGGGGATCAACTTTTGGGAGGGAGCTAAGTGGCTCTGGAAGCTCTGTGTAGGCTGAGGCTTGATCCTGGTCACAGACTGCACCCTAGTCCTGGCCACAGACTTAGGCCTGATCATGGTCCTAGAGCCCTGACCCTAACCATAGACTAATCCACCATCCTAGCTCATGGGATGAATGCAAACCTGGTTCCCGTCTGAGCTCAAACATCAACCCAAGCTTGGCTAGGCGCGGTGGCTCACTCCTGTTATCCCAGTACTTTGGGAGGCTGAGGTGGACAGATCACCTGAAGTCAGGAGTTTGAGACCAGCCTGTCCAGCATGGTGAAACACCGTCTCTACTAAACATACAAAAAATTAACCAGGCGTGGTGGCGTGCACCTGCAGTCCCAGCTACTCGGGAGGCTGAGGTGGGAGGATTGGTTTACTTGAACCCAGGAGGCAGAGGTTGCAGTGAGCCAAGACTGCACCACCGTACTCTAGCCTGGGTGACAGAGCAAGACTCCATCTCAAAATAATTAATTAATTAATTAACCCAGGCTGAATCCTAATCCAAGTTATAGACTGAGTCCTGAGCCCTAACTGAATCCCTGTTCCTGACTCCAGGCAGCCCTGACTGTGGTCATAGGCTAAGTTCTAACTCTGGAGTCCCAGGCTAAGTCCCGGTCCTGGATGCTGCCAGACCACACACCAAGTCCTCAGATTCTATTTTCACAAGGCCTCCCCTTTCAAAGTATAAACCTGTCTCCTGAAGAGGAACCAAGTTAGCCTGTTAGTGCTCGTTCCTTGGCCGAGAGAAATGCTCTCGAAGGAATGGATCATGGAACAGCTTAGCATTGAGAGGTAGGAGTCAGAGAGAAGCAGAGACAGTTACTTCTAGACATGAGAAACTGAGCTGGACAAGTAGCCCACCAGAGGAACAGAAAAGTGACGAAGAGGAAATATGGTATTGGGGGAAAGGGCAGCTGACTGCTCTGCTAAGGACAGTAGCTGGGAGCTTTTTAATATGCCCTATTGAGAGTCATTCATTCATTCAGCAAACACTAAGCACCAAGCACTGAGCACCACCAATGAGCCTAGTGCTCGTCCATTCCCCTGTGCATTCAGTAAGAATGTATTATATGCTACAGAACCAACATTCTGTTTAGTGTGGGGTGGAGGACTTCTCAGTCGGTGTCTCTAGAGTTAAAAATTACCCTCCTCCCTCTCCCTTACACCACCACACCTACACCTGGGATCCTATGGCACTGAGAAATGAGCCTTAGAGTCAGGCAGATGGGGCAAGTCACCTTCCCTCTCGAACCCTGAGTTTCCCCTTTTACTAGATGGGCAATTATGCAGTGTGAAGGAGATAACAGTTAAGAACACACTTAATGCAATACGAGGCATACAGTTGCAACTTAATAAGCGTCGCCCCTTTCTGGACTGCTGGGGTTGTTGGGAGGATGCAGTCACTAATGCTATACATGGCAACAGTGATTGCCCAGTGGAACGCCAATGACAGCTGTCTGGAAGGCTGGGCCTCAGTTTCCCCATCTGTAAATTGTGGAGTTAGACTCGATGGTCCCTCTGTTCCAGCCACCCCTGAATGCCCTATAGCTGGATTTCAGAGGAAAAGGTGATGGCAACACTCAGACCCCGGAGCCCCTGAACTTGGCTGTGGGCTGAGCTGCCCCGGAAGTTAATCTGTGACACGGCAGAGTCCAGGGCAGTTATAAACTTAGCACAGTGCATTCTCCCCGCGGCACTCACAGCCAGGGTTGGACCAGAGCTGACCAGCCCAGAAGTCATCAAGGCCACACTGGCCTTGACCCCGGTTCAGCGGATAAGAGTATAGCCTCAGAAGGTCACCACCCCTCCCCCTGCTCCAGGCCACAGTTTTCCCATGCCTCAAGTAGGCAGTAGAAAGAGCACAGTCTTTGAGGCACTGATAGGTTTCATTGTGAATCTTGACCCACCCCACACATGCTGGATGACCTCAGCTAACTTACTTAGTCTCTCTCAGCCTTAGTCTTCCCCCTTGGAAAATGGGACGATAAGATCTCAATTTTAGGATGATGATTGAGAAGTGGAGGGGATGGTGACAACAGGCTCAGGCAGTGCCAAGTATACAGCAGGTGCACTATAGCTGCAGGCGGGTGTGATCACTGCTGGGCTTGAGCAGGGGCATACACACTGTTTCACGGCAGTGTCCAGGGTGGCTGGAGTCAGGAGAAGGACCAGACAGGATTTGGGGCCCCACTTTCTTCCAAGGACAGAAACTTTTTGATACTTTTTTAATCCAATAGGTTACTTTGTAAAAATTCATTTGAAGAAAAAGGAGTGAGGCTAAAAAATATTGCCATGAAAAATGTTTAAGACTACTGGTTAGATGAATTTCCAGGGCTGGCCGGGCACAGTGGCTAACACCTGCAATACCAGCACTTCGTGAGACTGAGGCAGGTGGATTGCTGGACCCCAGAAGTTTGAGACCAGCCTGGGCAATATAGTGAGACCTCATCTCTACAAAAAATAAATAAAAAAAATTAGCTGGGCATGGTGATATGTACCTGTGGTCCCAGCTACTGGGGAGGCTCAAGTGGGAGGATCGATTGAGCCCAGAAGGTTGAGGTGACTGTGAGCCACGGTCATACCACTGCACTCAAGCCTGGGCAATAGAGTGAGACCCTGTCTCAAGTAAATAAATAAATAAATAACCAAATAGGATGAATTCCCAGGGCTGAAACACTTACTGATTAAGGGCCTACTGCATGCGGGGCTCTAGGAAGGCTCTTGGGAGCAAATAAAAGGCTTTCTTCAAAATTTTTACTTTACTCATAGCCCTCGTGGGTATCCAGCGGTCGTGCAGACTGGGGGTCCTTTCAGTCCGTGGCAGTGAATTTCCCTCACGGTGCCCACTGATGATGGAAGAATACCAATCACCATGTGCCTCAGAATGTGCTGGTGCCCTGCCCCCTGCAGAGCATCTGATCTGCAAACAAGAGGGTAATCAGACTGGCAGGCACCTATTCCACAGATGGGGAAACTGAGGCAGGGAGCGCCAATGTGATCTGTCAGAGGTCACATAGTGACTAAAAGGTGGAGCTGAGACTCATAGGCAGAGCTTGGCAGCCCTGAGCCCCGGGCTGTCCTCTAACCCCTGGAGCCCTGGGGGTCCAAGTGAGACTGGGTGGGACCTGGCTGCACATCTCTGCTCTCAGACCCCACCTCACATGTCACTCAGAGGCATCCTGGCTGGGAGTCTTGTTTGTTCTACAAGTCTAGTTTTTCACTTTTTTTGGAGTTGGGGGACAGAGTTTCTGTCCCCCAGGCTGGAATGCAGTGGCACGATCTAGGCTCACTGCCACCTCTGCTTCCCTAGTTCAAGCAATTCTTCTGCCTCAGCTGCCTGAGTAGCTGGGATTACAGGCATGCACCACCACACCCAGCTAATTTTTGTATTTTCAGTAGAGACAGGGTTTTTCTATGTTGGCCAGGCTGGACTCGAACTCCTGACCTCAAGTGATCCGCCCACCTCGGCCTCCCAAAGTGCTGGGATTACAGGCATGAGCCACCAAGCCCGGCCTCAGGCATTCAGTTCTGTGATCAACTTGCCTTGGTTAAACCAAAGGAGCAAGACATTTGTGGCAGGCATTTGATTCAGAAATAGGGTGAGCAGATGTGAGAGGGGAAGAAGGAGATACCAAGGTGGGTTGGGGGATCTGTGAGGCAGGGGAATTCATACTTACGGGGCACTTGGCACCATGGTCTCAGTGGCTGTTATTGTGCCCATGGATAAGGAAATTGAGGCAAAGTGGCTGGCTAGCTGTGGAGCCAAGACTGGTTTTGGGTGTCTGTGGCTCCCTGTCCAGTGCTCTTTGCAAAGCCAGCCAGTCCCTGTGGGCCGGAAGCCATTTTCTCCAGCCCTTCTCGGGTGGCCCTCAGAGACCCTGTCCAGCCTCAGAGCCTTCTCTTCCCAGAAGGCCCCTCTCCAGGGCAGAATTTCAAAACCAAAGCATAATCCTCACCTGGGACCCCAGCAAACAGCACAGGGGCTCAAGCCCCTCCTGCACCGTAGTAGTGGGTCTGGTTCTTGGGAATGCTGGGGCTGCAACCAGACAGACCTAGGTTCAAGTCCCGGCTTCACCATCTACTCCCTGTCATGAACTTGACCACATTATGCATCCTGGGCCTTGGTTTCAGTCTGTGAAATGCAGGCAAAAAAATATGCTGGGGAGAAGAGGAGGAACTAGGAACAGGAAAACTAGTAAAAATGAAAGTGGGCTGTGTGTCAGTCCATCTTTCTGATCATCCCACACAGACTCCAGGCATGAGAAAGACCACTAGAAGATCAGGAAGTGGAGGATTAACCCACGCGGGGGCCCTGCTGGGAAACCCAGGGCTCTACCCTGCAGGACCTCAGGGCCAAATCCTGTGTTGGGGCCATGGGATGGATTAGGCAGGCCTCTGCCTTTAAGGAGATTCCAGGCCAAAAGGGGAGGAGTGTTAACTTTATCCAGTCTAAGGGAGTAAGTGGACATTCCATCCAGTCTCAGGAGGGAGGCAGATACTCCGTTCATTCTAAGTGGGGGATTCAGATGCTGTCTAACCTGGGCGGGGGACTGCAGGAGGGAAGAGCAATTGAGTCTAAGGAGGAAGTGAACAGTCCATCCATTCTGGGGGTGTGGGAGCAGTGGACACACCCTGTCCAGCTGTACGACAGGCAGCTTTGATTTTGTATTTGGTGTTTCTGCAGTGGTTCAGAGTACCTGGTAGATACGCGAGGCTGCTTGCATTCTCCATCATTCAACAACTGTTTATAAAGCAGCTCCTCTGTAATCCTAGCACTTTGTGAGGCCGAGATGGGTGGATCATCTGAGGTCACGCATTCAAGACCAGCCTGACCAATATGGTGAAACCCCGTCTCTACTTAAAAATACACACACACACACACACACACACACACACACACAAATTACCCAGGCATGATGGCGGGTGCCTGTGATCCCAGCTAATCAGGAGGCTGAGATGGGAGAATCAGGGAATCTGGAGACGGTGGTTGCAGTGAGCCAAGATCATGCCACTGCACTCCAGCCTGGGCGGCTGAACAAGACTCCATCTTAAAATAAAATAAAATAAAATAAAATAAAATAAAGCAGCTCCTGTGTGCTGGCTTCATGCCAGGTACTGGATGGAGGGTAGTGGCGTTTGAAGCTAGTTGGGTGCTTTGGAAGCAGGCAGTGAGGGGAGCTAAGGATCCTCTTTGGGGTTCAGAATGCAGAGGGGAGTATGATCTGATAACTCCTCTTGGGGCTGCCAATGTCAGGAACCCAGAACTCCAGAAGTTTTCCTTTAAGCCTTGTCTTCCCACATTGCTTTCCAGGACAGGACACTGCGGGTACAGCTATCTGCTCTGTCATATCTGCACAGCATTGGTATCTCATTCTCTTCAGATACTGGACACTTGAAAGTTTGTCTCAATGATCAATTGATGCACTCAAACCACACTAAATTAGTTTTGTCATCTGGTCCAGGTTCGGCTGGGCAATTCTGCTGGTTTCATTTAGGCTCACCCAGGCAGCTGAAGACACCTTGGTGCAGCATAAGTTGGCCTTGCTTGGCCTGGGTTAGCAGCTGTTGGCTAAGCCCTATGTCTCCAGCAGGCTAGCCTGGGCTCATCCATTGGATGCAGCCTTCCCAGAGCAAGCCACAGTGTGCAACTGCTTCCCAAGCCTCTGCTTACATCGCATCTGCTGATGTCCCATTGGCTAAAGCCGGTCATTTGACCAAGCCTGTGGACAGTGTAGGAGAGGATTACACAAGAGGGGTGGGGCTCCTGGGAACTCATGGCTGTACCGACCTACGACCAACTCTCCTGGGCGCCAGGCTGTTTCCTTCCTCTGCACCTTTGCCCAGGCTGTCCCATTTGCTTGTTATGCCCTGATGTGTGATCTCCTACTCAGGCAAGTCGCAAACTTCTCTGTGCCTCAGCCTCCTCTTCTGTAAAATGGGGATCACATGAGTTTAAGTTATTCTGAGGATTAAACGAGTTAACACACAAACATTTAAAACAGTGCCTAGCACAGAGTAGGTCCTCCAGAGATACCAGCCATCACCATCACAATGGTGATTCTTGGTATGATGACCCTTGCCCTCTTCAAAGCCCCGTTTAAGGAATCTCCTCCTCCCTGAAGCTGTCTCTGGTTCTCTTCAGCCAAGCATCCACCCCCAAGCCTGGCCCTATAATTATCTTTTCCTCATCCACCTACTCCATCTACAGTGGGGTCCAGAGGGAAGAGAATCCCAGGGCCCAGTCCAGGGAGTGTGAAGTATCTTATTTCTTCTGCAATTAGGGAGGCAAGACAGTCCTTGGTGACTCCATTTGGCACAGGTGAAAACTGAGGCTGTAGGAGATGTGCTGACTTGCCTGGGGTTGCGCAGCTGGTAGGTGGGTGAGCTGGGAGTGGAGCCAGGTTGGGCTGTAGCAGCTGTGTTTGCCTTGCCTCACTGTCCAGCTCTCACCTGGGCCGGGTGTCGGGGTCTCAAAAGGAAGGCAGATATGGGCTCTGCCCCATGGAGCTCACAGTTTGGTGGAGGAGAAAGGCTCAAGCAGAGAGTAGGAGGTGTGAGTAGCTCTGTGGGCTGTGGGGGCCAGATGGGTCCTCGATCCTGCGGGTTCAGAGCTGGCTGCCCAGAAGACATGAAATGGAATAAGCAGAGTGACATGCTCTGGGCCACAATCAGGGTGTGTGGCCGCTCTGACCACATCACTGCAGCTGCCTGCACAGCCACATCCCTGTGGGTTGTGGGACTGTGACCCTCCCCACTACCTCCCATTACTGAGGACACACCTCCTGGGCCTCCAGTAACTACCCAGGCCTCCACACCTGCTGCACCATGGTGGTGCAGCCCACCTCCCCCACGCCTTCAGCCTTGTGGACATTTTCTCTGGAGATTCCAATTCCCCGGCCTCCTTGAGGTCAGTGTCTGCCCAGAACCTCCCGGCAGGAGAGAATAAACCCCACAGCACTTAAGGCAATGCCTTCCTGTCCAACTGGACAAAGATAGGCTGTGCAGGAACCTCCCCTGGGAGGACTGAGCCATCACCTGAGGAATGGGAGTCCATGGAAACGTGACTCGCCCCTGTGAGAATAAAGCCTTTCATCTGGACATCGAAATGGCCACCAGCTCCCTGAGTGACTTTGGGCAAGTCACGTCCCCATTCCAAGCCTCAGAAAGCCCACTTGTGAGACGAGGATGAAAATAACCCCCTCATAGGCCTGCCATCCCACCACCATGGCGCATTCCACCTGCTACATAGTCAGTATTCAGGGAATGGTGGTACGGCAGTAGTGTGAATACCTTTAAACTGGAGGAGCTTTTAACAACTTCTAGAATCTCCTGGAAAGAGTGGGGAGCACCTCAGTGACCAGTTCATGCATTAGGTAGCTGCCACGACTTCCGTTAGCATTGAAGGCGTTTATGGAGGGCTTGCTGAGAGCATAGCAGAATGCTGGGTATTGAAGCCCTGAGGAGTCATGTACAATCCACTTATCACCTATGCTTGCTTGCTTTAAAAAAATACTCCTTTGGCCGGGCACGGTGGCTCATGCCTGTAATTCCAGTACTTTGGGAGCTTGAGGCAGACAGATCACGAGGCCAGGAGTTCAAGACCAGCGGGACCAACATGGCAAAAACCCGTCTCTACTAAAGATACAAAAAATTAGCTGGGCGTGGTGGTGGGCGCCTATAATCCCAGCTACTCAGGAGCCTGAGGCAGGAGAATCACTTGAACACTGGAAGTGGAGGTTGCAGTGAGCTGAGATCGTGCCATTGTACTCCAGCCTGGCGACAGAGTGAGACTGTGTCTCAAAAAAAAAAAAAAAAAAAAAACAAAAAAAAAAAACAAAAAAAATTCATTTACTTGTATTTTACAGAGGGATAATGTATATATAGGAAGATGGCCCTGTGTTAGGTTGCTAGGGCTGCCATTACAAAATACCACAGGCTGGGTTGGGAGCTTCCACCATAGGAGTTTATTTTCTCGGTTCTGGAGGCTGGAAGTCCCAGATCGAGGTGTCGGGAGGGCTGATTTCCTCTGAGCCTCTCCTTGGCTTGCAAACAGTAGCCTTCTCCCTGCATCTTCACATCCATCTTCCCTCTGCACCTGTCTGTGTCATTTTCTCTTATAAAGATGCCAGTTGGTTAGGGCCCACCCTAATGACCTTGTTTTAACTTAGTCATCCCTTTAAAGACCTGTCTCCAAAATACAGTCTTATTCTAAAAGTGCTGGGGTTAGAGCTTTAGCATAGGAATTGGGGTGGGGGGGTGGGAGGAACAGTTCAGCCCCTAGCGCCCCACTTTGTTTACAGTCTGAGGAGTTTTTACAAATGATACACAACAGCCAAGATGCAGAGCAGATCATTGCCCCGAGGTAGCGCGCTCATGTCCCGGCAGACAGTCCCCACCTGGCATCCCCACACTGGGTGAAAATGTCTGGTGGCCTCCTGTTGTGCGGGCTCAGTTTGTGTTCTCTGGAGCGTCAGGTAAGTGGGATCATGCTGTGTGTTCGTTTCATGCCTGGTGTTTTCCCTCCGCAGAATGACCCTGAGGACCGTGAGTGTTGCTGTGTGCGTCTGTGCTGTGTCCCCTTTCATTGCTGAGCAGTGTTCCTTTGTTTGGATACACCACTGTCTGCTTCTTCACTCATCAGGTAAGGGACACACAGATAGTTCCAGGTCAGGCTCATGATGGGTAAAGCTTCCACTCACATCTGGGCACAGGTCTTTGTATAGTCCTGCTTTTCATTTCCAGTTGGTTTCCCCACCTAAAAGTGCTAGATTACATGGGAGGTGGGTGTTTAACTTCATAAGTGCCTTGCAGGGTGATTCTCACACCCCCATCAGTCGTGTTGGAGAGTCCTGATTGCTCCGACATTGATAGTTCTGTCCTTTTCACTTTAATTCTAAAGGGTGTACACTGGCATCTCGTGGTTTAACTTGCACTTCCCTGAGGGCTGGTGAAGTTGAGCATCTTCCCATGTGCTTATTGGTCATCACATTTCTTTTGACCACTTTTAATTGGGTGGTCATTTAGAAAATTGTGGTAAAAGATACATAACATACAATTTACCATCTTAATTTAAATTTATTCAGTCCAGTGACATTAAGACCATTCATGTGCTATGGAGGTGTCACCATCATCTGTCTCCAGTACTCTTTTTTGTCTTCCCAAACTGAACCTCTGTCCCCATTAAACACTAACTCCTCATTCTCCTCTCCCCTCAACTCCCAGCCCTAGGCACCCCTCCATTCTACTGACTGTCTCTATGAATGCGACTATCCTGGGGACTTCATACCAGTTGAACCTATAGTATTTGTCCTTTTGTGACTGGCTTATTTCACTTAACGTAATATCCTGAAGGTTTATCCATGTTGTATGATGTGTCAGAATTCCCTTCCCTTTTAAGGCTAAATAATATTCTACTGTGTGTAGAGATCAATTGCCTTTATCCATTCATCTGTCAGTGAACACTTGGGTGGGTTCCACCTGTTGGTTATTGTGAATAGTACTGTGATGAACATGAGTGTGCAAATATATCTGTGTGAATTCCTGAATTCCTGTTTTCTTCTCTTTTTTTTTGAGACGGGGTCTAGCACTGGTACCAGGTTGGAGTGCAGAGGCGTGATCTTGGCTTACTGCAGCTGCCCATTCCCAGGAATGATCCTCCCACCTCACCTTCCCGAATAGGTGGGACTGCCAGCATGCACCAACACACCTAGCTGATTTTTGTTATGTTTTGTAGAGAGGGGGTTTTGTCATGTTGCCCAGGTTGGTCTTGAACTCCTGAAGTCAAGTGATCCACCTGCCTTGGTCTCCCAAAGTGCTAGAATTGCAGGCATGAGCCACCATGCCCGACTGATTCCTGTTTTCAATTTTAGGTAGTCATTTGATTATTGGGTTGTAGAAATCTTACTTTTGGATTAATATCTTAAAAACTATCACCAGTTACCTATGTGTTAACTGCTTAGTTTTTCAACCAAACTTTAATCATCAGCCAACCCTCACTTTCAGCCCAGATCGATGAGCTCATGCTTGGTGATCAGTTAACTCCTTGTTTTTTAGCTAATGCGTTAATTAGCAATTACCATCTTTGTCTTCAGCTAAACATCATACTTCTCAATGCTTTGGTTATCAGCTAATGTCTTCTTTTTCAGCTAACACTTTAGTGGACATTAATATCCTTGTTAACGTATGTTACCTCAACCAGATAAGACCCGGCTGCATTGGGGAAGGGAAGTGGGGGCTTGACAAGGAACGTGAAGACATTAAAGGCAAAACTTCTGAGTTAATGAGGGGAGTCCTCCAAGAGAGTTCTGTCCTTCAGGAGCTGGAGTCTGGCTCTCCATGAAAGCTTTCTGAATGAATGAATGGATGGATGAATGAGTGCATGAGTGGGTAGTGAGTGCAGGACCACACTCCTTCTCCTGGGGATGGCATTGCTTGCTCAGCCCCAGAGCCAGTGGCTTTCACTCTCACATCTTGCTGACACATGATGTTACCCAGAAACGCTTGAAATGCCGTCGTTTCACTGGGGCCTGGAGACCATACTTTGGACCTTGGTATCCTCTGGCCCGTGGACACCAGAGCAACAGCATCCTCTGCTGCACCCAGGCTGCCGAGCCTTTTATTCTTGAGTTGGCCATGTGACCGCCAGTGGGGCATGTGACCTCTCTAGACCCACATCTGTGTGACCTGGCTCATGTGGGGCTTCCTGATCCCATCTCCTGCCTTTGCCCCATCAGCCTAGGGCACTCTCAGTTGGCTCCCACCTCAGGGCCTTTGCACCGGCTCTTCCCTCTGCCTGAACACTCTTCTCCCAGACCTTGGCTCCTTCCCTTCTTGGGGTCTCAGCCCAGAGGTCATCTCCTCAGGGATGCCTTTCCTGACTGCCCCCAGAGGCATGGGGTCAGTCCAGCTGGCTGTACCTTCATTCCCTGGGTGGTCTCAGTGCCTGAGGGGGCACCTGTTCACTGTCAGGCCCAGAGTCTCTGTCCTGAGTGTGTGGGGAGCACAGGAGACCGAGCTGCAGTGTTCAGGACCCTCCACCTGCTGGTTAAACCTGGTAATAAAACCATCTGCCATTTGCAGATGCCCTTAGAAGGATGGTATCTAAGCCAGATTTCACAGCTGGGGAAAAGGGCTCAGAGAGGGGAGTGGTTTCTCTGCGGCCACACAGCAGCTAGGGGTGGAGGTTGCACATCCACACTCCGCTGGAACCCCCAGCTGCCTCTTCTGGCTCAGTCCCTGTCCCTCTGGCTTCCCTAAGATTGGCCCCTTTCTCTATAAAACTGGCCCCAGACTCCACAAAGTAAGGCAGCCCATGGGTGACAGAGGAGAGAGCCTGTGCCTAGGAGGGAGGCAGTGTGACCAGGGACCAAGGAGCTGGGACCAAGTGACACTCAGAGTGGCTGGATCCTGGATTTCTATCACCTCTGTGTCTGAGTCCCATCTGCCTGTGAGTGCATGGGGGCCTCCGTGTGGACTGGGAAGAGTGAAGTCAGGTGACTGACTCGCCCCATTCATCTGGGACGTTCTCATTCTGCGCACTGACAGCCCTGCCTCCTGGGAAATGTCTCAGGACTGGGCAAATTGGGACTGCTGGTTGCACTTGAGGGAAGGGAGGGCCTTGGTGGAGGCCCAGCCCCTGCAAAGGCTGGGATGTGGGAATGGAACTGTGTGAGCTGCAGATATGGCTGCCCCGGCTTGGGGAACCCCTGCTGGGATGGGGAGCAGGAATGAGAGAGAGGAGGAACGTGAGGCCAGAGCCCCAAATGCCAAGCACAAGATTTGGGCATAAGGAACCCATGTGACCTCTTGCTAGCTGCTCCTGGAGGAAGGAGCTGTTGGGAGAAGAAAACTAAGCCCCTGGAACTGGCCGCGGGCCCCTCTGCCCTCTGTAACCCGTCCTGGAGACAGGAGATGGGGGCTGATCCTCTTGCCCCACCAGCCCCCCGGGCGTTCTGACACACTGGGCTCTTTCTTAGACAAGAATTCAGTAACAAAACACTGAACAACATCCCGTGACTCAGTCCCTGCTTGAGGGGCTTTGCAAGGGGTGGACACAGAGAGAAGCTAACCCCAGACAGCCGCTGCTCTGTCTGGGTTCTGTAATTGGAAACGTCCTCCTGCCTGTCCCAAAGCCAGTGGCCATGGGATCCTGGGGTCCAGACTGACCTTGGTCTGCTCCACCCCAGAAGGGCCGCGCATGCCTGTGGTTTAGGGGTGTTAGAGGCTGAATACAGCCAGGTTCTTGTCTTGGAGACAGCTCAGCTCCCTAAAGGGCGTCAGGAGAAGTCCCAACAACAGAAACACTGACTGCATTCCCAGCCTGTTTTACAAACCAGCTCACAGAGGTTGAGACAGGGCACACAGTCCACCAGGTCTCAATCCCATGGATACCCCAGCGCCCAACCCAGAGCCAGCTGAGTCTGAGTTCCTGGAATGCAGGAGGCCAGAGGCAGTGTGTCAGCGTCTTGGCGGTGCCTTCAGTGCTCTCTGCTGCACCCACTGCTCTTTCAGAGCTCCTCAGAGGGTTTCCTGAAGACAGTCCTGCTGCGAGTCTCTTGGTTCTCCCTGCATGCTCCCCGGGGCAGCAGCAGCCTCCCCTGGAACCTGGCCCCTCCTCAGACCAGATGCTCTGGTGGGCGTGTGTGCTCCTATTCTGCGTGAACACTCAGCCCTACCCTGGGATTCTGAGATTCACTCAAGGCTGAAAAGTCCTGCCCTAGTCCAATGCAAGGGAGGAAACTGAGGCGCAGGGAGGTCTCCCTTGCTCATGGCAGAGCCCAGAACCCAAATTGGTTGTCTTCTAGCTGCACCTTCCCCTTCCTCTGGGCTCCCCACCAAAAATAGGTGCTTTTCTTGGAAGAGGATAACTTCTTTTGCCTTGAAAGTAACTTACTGACGTTTCTCCCCGACAAGACGGGGAAGTCCTTGAGAGCAGAAGGGACATCTGCTTCATCCCTGTCTTCTAAGGCCCCGTCACCATGCCTGGCATACGCTCATTAAATTAACGCCTTTTAAGAGCTCTCTTTTGTGCACTTGACTTACTGGCTACCTTGCTCTTCCGCCCCCTACCTCCACTCCTTGGCAACACAGCTCACTCCATTCCTCTTGGGCACAGCCTGGACAGAGAGGGCAGCGTGAGCAGCTGTGCTCCATGGCTGACCAGGATAGCCCAGCACGAGGCCCCCAGCTCAGCCCAGTGCCTCTCCCTTTCTCAGGGTCTCTTCCCAATCCGGTGAGTTGCTTCCAGCTGAGTCAGGTTGGCTAAACTCAGCACGACACTATCCCCTGCAGTCCTCAGCTGCCGTCCCCACACTCCCATGCCCCCTCCTCCCTTTCAGCAGTGTCTCTGCCTTTCTAGGATATCTCAGCCCTTCCAAGCACTGCGCCCCTGGCTCTCAGATGCTCAGAATCGCCACCGCTGTCCTTGCTTGGTGTCGGCCCATCTCTGCACTCTTCCTTTCCCAGTTGCCGGCACACTCTCCAGTGTTCTCACGGCCCCTCTCGTTCTAGGAGGGGGTTTTCCAACTCAGGACTCATCTGGATCAGGTGAGAAAAACTCCACAGCAACAACGGGATTCAGAGGTGGGCTAGCTGGGTCCCGCCTCTCCTCAGGACCCAAGAAGTATAGGAGTGCGTAATAATCTCACCGGACAGCGCTCAGCACCGCGTGATGTTTAAATGCCTCATTCTAACCTGTGCCAGAAAAAGGAATTAGGCTGCAAGTGACCCCGCGCCCAGGGCAGCCGCTAAACCGTTCAGCTCCCCTCCTTCTTCCCCCACTGCCCCTGGCCTGGATACTGGTACCAGCCTCCCCCTGGGCTCCTGGGCTCCAGTCTCATCCCTCTCCAGTCTGTCCTTGGCACATCTGTGACCATATCTCACCATTTATAACAACCCCTTTATGGAGCCAGTCTGAGTCCTCAGCCATTGAATGAGTCTGAGTCCTCAGCCTGGCATTCAAGGTCCTTGATGGTCTGACCCCAACTAGACATCCCAGCTTCATCTCCCACCAGCACCGCCCATGCGCCCTCCGACCCAGAGACACCTATCTCCAAACACACCCGGCCTTTCACACTTTGGGCCTCTGCGCTGCTGTTTCATCCCCTCCCCTGGGCCATTCATCCCATTAATGACTCATTCCACACTGACTACTAATCCACTGTGAGAGGCCCTGGATACTCTGAGATGGAAGAACACAGATCTGTTCGCTGCTCTAATGACCCCTCCAGTCTGGGCTGGGGGATAGAAGTGACTCACAGGAGCACACACACAAATGCACACGCTGGGACGGGGCTTCAGACGTGAGGGACATGACACTGGAGGGGTGACACGGGCTGGAAGATCCTGGTGGGCTCCCCAGGGGCGGTGTCTGAGTGGGGGTGAATTAGGAAGGAGGGCAGGAACAGTGTTCCAAGCAGAGTGAATGGCACAGCAAGGGCCCCAAGGCGGGTAGGAGCAAGGTGAGGCTGGCCGCACACCTGGGCCAGACTGGGCACTCAGAGCTTGCCCTTGGTGTTTAATACTCCTGGTTGCCGGCTTTAAATTTGTAATAACTTTATCTTTGAATCTGTGGTGTTTTGGGGTTTGGTTTTTTTTTGAGATAGAGTCTCACTCTGTCACCTAGGCTAGGGTGCAGTGGCACAATCATGACTCACTACCTCTCAAGCTGAAGCCCTCCTCTCACCTCCGTCTCCCAAGTTGCTGAGACCACAGGTGCACACCACCACACCTGGATACTATTTTTTTTTAGAAGTAGGATCTTGCTGTGTTGCCCAGGCTGATCTTGAACTCCTGGCCTTAAGCAATCCTCCTGCCTTGGTTTCCCAAAGTGCTGGGATTACTGATGTGAGCCAACAGGCCTGGCCTGAATTTGTGTGTGTGTGTGTGCATGTGCGTGTGCATGTGTGTGTGTGTGTTTGAGATGGAGTCTTGCTCTGTCACCCAGGCTGGAGTGCAGTGGTGCGATCTTCACTCACTACAACCTCTGCCTCCTGGATTCAAGCGATTCTCCCGCCTTAGCTTCCCGAGTAGCTGGGACTACAGGCGCTCGCCACCACGCCCGGCTAATTTTTTGTATTTTTAGTAGAGACGAGTTTTCAGCACGTTAGCCAGAATGATCTTGATCTCCTGACCTCGTGATCTGCCCGCCTCAGCCTCCCAAAGTGCTGGGATTACAGGCGTGAGCCACCGTGCCCGGCTGAATTTGTGTTTTGTAAGTGAAGCCCTGTGGAACAGTGGAGTGTGCCCAGGGGACTTGGAGCCTTGGCTTGCTCACATGGGCTCCCGTAGCCTGGCACCTCTCCAGGACAATAAAGGTCCAGCTCATGACCCCATCCTCTGGCACCCCAGGCCTCAGCCAATCACTGCTGCTGCTTTCTCCAGGGGCTGGGCGCTGGTACAGAGAGGGTCAGGATCGGGTGTGTGTCTCAGGGAAAGGCAAGGCAGGAGCAGTCCTTGCTCCATACTGGCAGCACTGGAAACATTGGGTGGGCAACTCCAGAGGGCGGGGGGTAAGGCACCTAACACAAGGGACCTGCCCCAGCAGGGAAGTGTCAGTACCGTTGTAGGTTGCCTGTCCACCACGCATTGGAGTGGCATGCCCAGGGGAAGGGGAAACGCCTGACTTGGTCTCCCTGCTTGTCTGCGGCATGGCCTGCTGTTGGGTAGTTGGCAGGAGAGGAAACTTGACAGCAGCTTCACGCATGCTTGATGAGTTAGGGGGGCCGAGTCCCAGGCCCCTGGGAGGGTCCCCCACGAGCATCCCTGCACTCAAGAGAATGTGACATTAAATTATAAACACAAAACACCATGTCAGGCCAAGAAAAAAACCATGACAGGTCGAGAAAAAACCATGGAAAAGTAGAAGAGTTTCATATTTTAGACTTTTAATGATGTTTCAAAACAGCTTTTTGGCTGAACACAGTGGCTCACACCTGTAATCCCAGCACTGTGGGAGGCTGAGATGGGTGAATTGCTTGAGTCCAGGAGTTTGAGACAAGCCTGGGCAACATGGCGAAACTCCATCTCTACAAGAAATACAAAATTTATCTGGGTGTGGTGGTGCACACTTGTAGTCCCAGCTACTCAGGAAGCTGAGGAAGGATGATCGATTGAGCCCAGGAGGTTGAGGCTGCAGTGAACTGTGATCCTGCTACTGCACTCCAGCCTGGGAGACACAGCGAGATCCTGTCTCAGTAATAATAAGAAGAAATAAAATAAAACAGAGTCTTTTTTTTTTTTTTTTTTTTGAGACGGAGTCTCGCTCTGTCGCCCAGGCTGGAGTGCAGTGGCGCAATCTCGGCTCACTGCAAGCTCCGCCTCCCGGGTTCACGCCATTCTCCTACCTCAGCCTCCCGAGTAGCTGGGACTACAGGCGCCCGCCCCTGCGCCCGGCTAATTTTTTCTATTTTTAGTAGAGACGGAGTTTCACCATGGTCTCGATCTCCTGACCTTGTGATCCGCCCACCTCGGCCTCCCAAAGTGCTGGGATTACAGGCGTGAGCCACCACGCCCGGCCAAAACAGAGTCTTTTGAACAGGGCCCCAGATATTCGTTCTATGCTAGGCCCTGCAAATTAGGGAGTAGACCTGGGGCAGGAAACATTCGAGGACTCCAGGCAGGCACTGCGACCGGACAGAGGAATGCGGGCAGGGAGCAGGCTGCCGCCCACTGGGTCTGGAGGACTTGGCACATCCTCTCCCCGGGCTGCAGTGGTCAGAGTAATCAAATCGTCTTTCACAGGGAGGGGAAACAGGGCTCAGGGACAGAAGGGTCTCTTTCCTCCGAGTGGCCCAGACCCTGTTTGGCTGCAGGCTGGTTCACAGGACATAGCCTTTTCTGGGAGGTGGGGAGGTCCTCACACCCAGGGGTGCTCTTTGAGTACAGGTCATGGTGGGGTGGTGGCAAAAGCAGGAGGGAGTGGCAAAGACAGTCAGTGGTCTGGAGCCTGCCAAGGCCCTGAGCTACCGTCTCCACCCACCAGCGTCCTGGCCCCAAATACCCGAACGGGCATTCTGAGTCTGCCCATCAGATAAAGGGTATTCTTACATCATGTCTCTCTCGGCCCCCAGCACTGATGGTGCCAGCTCTTAGCCAACCATAGGGGTGAGTTTCAAAACAACAAGAAAAGAAGTAGGAGGATGCTGGAGGGGCAGATATGTTTTTCCTCCGACTTTCCTAAACCCTCCCACAAAGCCCCTCACTTCCCAGGGCCATGTTTTTGTGGTGAAGAGAGACCAAGGACCAGCATCTTCAGGCAGACATTCAATCTAGCCCCGGGCTACAGGATCAAACGCAAGACACTCTGTTAAACTGGAATTTCAGATAAGCAAGCAGTTTTAAAAATATATAAATATGTCCCAAATATTGCATAGGACATACTTATACTAAAAAATTATTTGTTGTCTATCTGAAATTCCAATGTAAGTGGACATCTTTCATCGTATTTGCTTAATTTTGCAACCTTACTCCTACCTAGCCTGTGAGAGCTTCATCTCTTAACAGAAACCCCAAAACTATCTTCAGGGCCCCTGTGGTTCAAGCCCAGGCACACATTTTCAAGAAACCCCAGATGACAGTGACACATTTCCCCATTTGTGATCCAGGGTCCAGACAGCAGAAGGCTTTGCCTGAGGCCACACAGTGGGTATCTGACCTGGATACCCACACAGGTGGTGCTTGGCACTTTCAAACGCCCCTCGGACCACCACTGGGTGAGTTGGGTGTTGGTGGCTCCATTTTACAGAGAAGGAAACAGGTTCAGGAACGGGGAGGGTTTACCAGGGCTCACAGGAAGTCTCGCCCCCATCTATAAGACTGACACTGACTAACACTAACCCTAACCCTAATCCAAGGCTTCAGCCTCCCCAGCCACCACCCTCCCCCTGGCTTGGTGGCTAAGGATAGAAGGTTCTGGGAAATAGATGTGGTTTGAACCTCAGCACCTCCACTCACTGTCTGGGTGATCTGGGCCAGGTGCTTCCTTTCCTGGAACCTCAGTTTTATCATTTGTAAAATGGGGATGATGATGTGCCACCCTCCTAGAAATAGTGATGATGGAGTGAAGGAAATCCATAAAGCCGATACCTCCTGCACACCCGGCCCTCAACAGTTGTACCCAGCTCGTCCCAGCCACTCTCTGCCCACTCCCACCAGCCCTTTCCCCCTGTGCTGGCCCCAGAGGCCTCCCCTGATGTCAAGGCCTGGAGGTGACTCGGTGGCCTAGAGGAAGAGACCACCATCACCCCCTCGAAAGACATAGAGCCAGAGCAGAGAGAACCAGGAGACTCAAGAGCCTGCAGAGTACCAGGGTAGTGGCTCACTCTAGCACTTTGGGGGGCTGAGGCAGGAGGATTGCCTGAAGCCAGGAGTTTGAGACTACAGTGAGCTGTAATCACACCACATTGCATGCACTCCAGCCGGGGCAACAGAGTGAAACTCTGTCTCTAAAAACAAACAACAAAAAATCCCAAACAAAGAGTCCGCAGAGCCCATCTCATCTCTCGCCTTCGCCCACCTCTGCTGTGCCTCTGGTGGCTCTGCCTCTGGGCCTCTGCATCTGTCCCTCTGCTGCCTGTCGCCAGGCTGGCTCAGAGTCTCCCCTGGGCTGGAAGCCCACTGCCCCCTGGTTTCCCTAGGCTGCCCATATCTGGTGTAACTACAAGGAGAGTGACAGTAGCTCACACTCATCTATTCCTTAGTAGTCACCAGGCACTTCTAAGCACTTTGTGTATGTGGAGTCATTTAACTTTCACACCAGCCATATAACATGACTCCATTTTCATCTCCACATCACAGAGAGGGCAGCAGCTTCCCCAAGGTCATGCAGCTGGTCAGTGGCAGAACCTGGGTCTGAACCCAAGCAGCACAGCTGCAGTCGGTCTGTGTTCCCAAGTCATGGCTCTGCTACTTCCCCAGCCCCTCTGTCTACTACAGACCCAGCATGTAGTAGACGTTCAATAAATCATTGTCAAATGGATGACAAGAAGTATCCCATCATATTACACTTCACTTTTTCTGGGTCTATGTTCCTGATAAAATCTTTACTCTTTGAGGGCCAGGACAAGCTCGTATTTGTCTCATGACCAGCACAGAGCCTGGTATACAGTAGTTGCTCAATAAATGCTTGGGGAATAAACGAAAGAATGAATGAACCAGAGGAGGTGGTTTAGAGGCCTAAAAAGAAAAACAGCAAGGAAGGTGGCCCATAATTTCCCCTGCAAATGAAGCATCAGTGAGTCAAACCTAGACACGAAGTCCATTCAGACAACCTTTGTTATGTGCTCAAGACAACAGGCCATGCAGGGTGAGAAGGGGCACGCTGCCCAGGTGAGGAGACAGCTGAGCTCCTGGAAGGCCCCCAGGGAGTGTCCTGTCCAACATGCTTCCTGCTGGGTCACTTACTCAGATTTTTAAAAAAAATTTATTGAAATACACTCATATGCCATAAAATTCA
This sequence comes from Macaca mulatta, assembly GCF_049350105.2. Taxonomy (NCBI): domain Eukaryota; kingdom Metazoa; phylum Chordata; class Mammalia; order Primates; family Cercopithecidae; genus Macaca; species Macaca mulatta. The sequence goes on along the minus strand of NC_133407.1, from coordinate 153,141,860 downwards.
ATCATGTAAAATGTACAGTTCATTGCTTTTTTTAAAGTTTATTTACAGAGTTGCATAACCATCACCACTGTCTAATCTTAGAACATTTTCATCACCCCAAAAGTGACCCCAGGTCACTTCCTGACCCCCACGCCCTGGCAACCAGAAATCTACTTTTGTCTCTATGGATTTGCCTATCCTGGATGCTTCATATAAATGCAATAGTATATTATGTGGTCATTTGTGTCCGGCTTCTTTCACCTGGCCTAATGTTTTCAAGGTTCATCCATGTTGTGGCATGTGTCAGTACTTTATTGCTTTTTATGGCTGCGTAATATTCCACTGTATGGATACACCACATTTTATTTATCCATTCATCAATTCACGGTCACTTTTTCTCAATTCTTGGCCATTATGCATAATGTTGCTATAAATATTGGTGTACAAGTTTTTATGTGAACAGATGTTTTCCTTTCTCTTGGGTGTATACCTAGGAGTGGAGTTGTGGAATCCTATGGGAACTCTACACTTAGCATTTTGCTCCCTCTTAGTTTGGAGAAGGTCAGGAACTATTTAACAGTAATCTTTCTTGAACAATTTAAAAATACATTCCAATACCGAAGCCATCCTGTAGCGTCTGCAAAGCTTGGGCTGAGCCCCAAATAGAGGGCTCTTGAAGGGACTGGCCACACCTTAGTGAGTTCAAATCCTGCTCTGAGATTTGCTGTGTGACTTTGCTCAAGTGTCTCCACCTCTCAGGATCGCAGTGTCCTCAGCTATGAAAGGGAGGTATTAACATCCAACTCGAAGGGATTTTGTGAGGATTAAATTCGATATCTGAAGCCTGCCTGGCATGCTGTAGGGGCTCAGTACAAGATGTAGATGTCAGTGCAGCAAGCACATGTTTATTCCTGCCCTGTGCTGCTGCTGTCATCTCACAGCTGGGAAGACTGAAGACTGGGAAGGATTAGGATTTTCCCAGAATCAGGGAAGTGAGTTCAAGTACAGGGGACCCTTTCTGTCCCTTAGACACATTTGAGACAGAGGAGGGGTCAGGTCAGAGCACCCCCAAGTCATGCTGAAGTTCTCACTTTGACCCCTTCTCTTCCTGCCAGTTGAAATCATCAGCTGTGCCTTGGGAGGAGGAGTCTTCCCCTCTCCGTGCCTCAGTTTCCTCATCTGTAAGATGTACTTCTCTCAAAGGGTGGCTGTGGAGATTAAGGGAGATAATGTGTTTAAGATTAAACTCTAGAGGCTGGTATATACGAAGTGTCCAGCACATAGGAGCTGTTGCTTCCAGCTATCAAGAGGGATGTAGAGGCAACAGTGAGAACTGTAATCCAAAACCAGGCACAGCCATCACAGTGGCTGCGAGGAGAAGCACAGACCAATGGCAAGTCGATGAAGAACTGGAGCAACTGGAACTCTTACGTGCAGCTGGCGGGAGTATCAGACGGTATAGGCACGTTGGAAAACTTGGGCAGAAACTACCAAAGCTCAACATACGCATATACTGTGACCCAGCAATAGCACCCCTTGCTGTTTAACCAACAGAAGCCTGTGCTTATGATCACTGAAGGACTCGTTCCAGAATGTGCAGCCCTGTTTGTAATAGCACCACGCTGGGAACAACCCACACATCTAACAACAGGAGACTGGGCAAATGGCCAGGGGTAGTTTCCTACAAGGGAATACGTGACAGCATGAGAACGAACGAACCAGAGCAAACCAGACACAACCACCTGGGTGAATCTCACAGATGTGCAGTTGAGCAACAGCAGCCAAGCACCAAGGGGTACATGGTGCAGGATGCCATTTGAATAGAGCACAGGGCAGCTACTTCTGCTCTCTGGAGTCAGAGTCGTGGGAGTGACTCCCTTGCGGGAAGGAGCATGTGGGGGCTTCTACAATGCCCATTGTATTCTGCTTCTGGTTCTGGGTGACATGGGTGTGCTCAGGTTGTGAAAATGCATAAAGCTCTACATGCGTCATTTGCGCTTTTTTCTGCATGAATGTTTTACTTTGAAAAGTTTACTGAGAAATACAAGCTTATACATTTTGCAAGAATGCGTGCAAAAGGGCAGGCATTCCACCCTGTAGACTGCTCACCTACGTTGGCCAGCTTCGTCACCTGCATTGGCAAACAGGAAAAGAGAAGAGTAAATAAGGAAATTGGCATGGAGGGTGGTGCTTGCCTGGGCCAATGAGGATCATGTGCCTGGCACATGGCGGGGATGGGGGTATAATTCAGTACTCAGCACTGAGGCTCAAAGGGAAAAAAAGTTTCTGTCTTAGGGGTGGGGCTCTAGCGTGACTGATAATTACAAGCTTAAAAAAAAAAGAAAAATGTAAATGCTTCTATGCCGAGGCCACACTTTCTTGCTCAACACTTCTCCTTCTGGCTTGCAGGTGTTTCCACTACTCTGCAGTTCACAGTGTTGGGGACCATGAACAAGTCTGGTGGTTACCATAGTAACCACAGTCAGTCTAATCCTAACTGCTTACCAACACTCCTTTGGGCCAGACACGGTACTAGACCCTTTGCACATGGATTGTTTCATTTGTTCCCTCGTGTAAAAGACAGGTGGGTAATTAATGCAGCAGTGGTAAAAATAACTTGGATTTAGAGATTGACAACCTGTGCCCGAACTTGACCCTGGACAGCTGCACAGCTGTGCAAAGGTGGACATGCTCCTGGGCAGTAGCCTTCTATTTCTTGTCTGTAAGCAGGGACAGTGACAATCTTGGCTGCTTAGTGCTGCCCCGAGGACTGGCCAGGCCAGGAATGCACAGTGCTCAGTGGGGTGAACCTGAAGTCCCTGTTGTTGTTAGTAGGGCTGTGGTTTTGTCATTATTCCTGTTGTGAAGATGGAGAAACTGAGGCTCACAAGAGATGTTCATCTGTCCCAGCTGCCTTGGAGCGGCCGAGCTGGTGTTGAAGGCAATCATGCCAGCTTTCAACATCTCATCTTAACCCACTTGGCCAGGCCTTCCCCTCCGGGACCCCAGGCGACACACACATGCTAGACATCCGCATATGGCAGGTGGGACAAGTAAGTGAAGGCCTGGCCTTAACAATTTCCTTGGCTCTGTCTCAGGCCTGAGGCAACCGTTCTCCTCACCCGTGGCAGGCTCTCACAGCTGCTTCCTTGAAACTCTGGGGTAGGGGTGGGGATCTGCAGGCCTAGGATTTGTTCCTGGGGTGGGAGATGTCCCAGGCCCTGCTCTGCATGCCCTCATTCATCCCAATGACCTGGACCCTGTCTCAGCCTTGCCATTTGCTGTGGCAACACTCTAGCCCACTTACTGTGTCCCTCTGGGCCTCAGTGTCCTCTTCCGTAAAATAAGGTTGAGCACCGCACCAAAGGGTGCTGGTCTCTCAAAGTCCCTTTGGTTTCCTCTTCTGTCCCAAGAATCTTCCTCGGAGCTGATTTTGGAATTCAGCCTGCCCCAGGAGCCTAGAATGCCCTGGCTGACTTTCTGAAGATGGGCTGGAGTGGCTCCTGTGTTCCTTCCTGCAGGAAGTGATTGTGAACATCTCCTGAGTAGGATGCAGAGATGAATAAGAGGGAGCCATGGCCCAGATGGCTGCACCATATGATGTGGAGGAGCACAGAGGCTACCAGCCGCCATCAGACAGACAGACAGACAGACGGACCCACTGCACCCAGCCCTGGGCTCGGCTCGCCTGCACTCTCTTCCCCAGTCTTACTCTCCCCAGGGGAGACAGTGGGTAGAAAACTTGTAATTGGAGGGAAGAGGATGTGACCGGAGACCTTGGCATTACAGGGAGAGGATGCTCGCTGAGCTTTCCAAGCCTGGGATCTTTGTTCAAAGGAGATGGAGCAAAAATTACACTAATAGAAGTAACATCAACTTTTCCAACAAGCCAGCAGTAGTACAAGTGGTTGTTGAGTGTGCATGCCTGTGTGCATGTGTGTGCATGTGCATGTGTGTCTGTGTGTGCATGTGTGTGTGTGTGTTTGTGGGTCTGTGTGTGTGCATGTGTGTGTGTGTGTGTTTGTGGGTCTGTGTGTGCATGTGTGTGTGTGTGTTTGTGGGTCTGTGTGTCTGCATGTGTGTGCGTCTGTGTGTGTTTTGAGAGATAAAGGAAGAAAACTCATCCTCATGAAAGAGAGCTTTCCTTTCATTTTAGACCTTTTGGGTTTAAATAGCAGCATAGCCCAGTGGTCAAGGACACAGCTTGGTGCCAGCTGTGTCCTCTTGGTGAGTCCTCAACTTCCTCACTGCTTCACCTGGAAGGTGGGGACACTGATGGCACTCATCTTGTTGGGTCATCAGGGGACCCAGTGGGTGGACACAGGGAAGGTGTTCCTTGTGGTGCCTGGCTCCTGGCGGGGCAGCCTGAGCATTTGCTGTTACGATTGTTAGGATTTTAGGGTAAATGGTCTCCAAACTTGAGGGAGCATATGGCCTCATAGTTGAATACTTATTTGGAAAGTACAGATGTGATTACTGAGCTAGTATCTTATGTACATTATAAAACAAACTCAAAATGGAAACTAAAAGGTTCACAAATGTGTAATCTTTTCTTTGCCCACCCAGTGACTGCTGCCCAGAGCTCACCCTCCAGCCAGAGAGAGGGCAGAGGGGGCTGGGCCGGGTGCCCCCATCCTGTGGGGTAGCTGGCCAAAGTAATCGCAGAGCCCTCTGAGAAGGGAGGGATTAAACCTCCCCCAGAGTATTGGTGGGGAACGCAAGGCAGGCATTTGTATTTTAACATTTAGTCCATGTGCCAAGGTCTGTTCTAAGCACCTCACAGCAGTAACTTATTTCATCCTCAACAAGGAGTGTTTCTGTGCTAGCTCTGTTTTAGCAGAGGGGAAACTGAGGCACAGAGTGGTTAAGTAACTTGCCCAAGATCACGCAGCTGGGAAGGAACAAAGCCAGGCCTGGTTCCAGAGTGCATGCTGTGACCCACCACAGGCCTCCCAGAAGTGGGAGTATCTACCCACGGACAGGGCCCAGATGAGAGCCACTGAGACTGACACCCCTGACTTGCCCAAGGGCCTGCTGCAATAGATGCCCTGACAACGATATGATCACCGCCCCTGTTTACAGATGCAGAAGCCGAAGTTCAGCAAGCCAAGGGACCTGCCTTAGATCTCCCAGCTGATAGGTGGAGCTGGGATTCGAACCCAGGTCCAACAGACTCCTCAGTCCATTGTCTTCACCACCAGCTGAGCTGCCTCAAGGAGAGCCCTGTTGTGGGAAGAGCACTGGGCAGGGAGTCCTGAGACCTGAGTTCTAGTGCTGACTTTGCCATTGGCTCATTGTATTATCTCAGGCAATCCCCAGAGAAGGCCTCAGTTTCCCCTGGGTAACATGGGGCAAAAGTTGAACTCATTGGTCACTTCCAGTCTTTAAGCCCTGATGTTCCCCGGGCACCACCAGAGTCCAGGAGAGAGAGGCTAGTTTGGTTTAGGAGACCAGGAGGGCTTCCTGGAGGAGGTGAGACTTCAACTAACCTTGAGGAGGGGCTCCCATGGTCACATTCTACATGGGAGTGGTCAGCCCATTTTACAGAGTGAAAAGCAACCTGCCCGAGGCCACACAGTGAGCAAATGGTAGTCTCTGGATTTGCACCCAGGACTGTCAGAGCCCAACTCTTCAGCACAGTGGACTGGAGGAGAGGAGGTGACCTCCACCCCAGGAGCCTTAAGACATAGAACACCAACAGTTAAGGCATAAAGCAGAGTGTGCCTGGCACACAATAGGTGCTCAATAAATGTCTAAGGGAGGAAAGAAGGAAGGAAAGGAAAGGGCCCATGGCAGATTCCAGCCTGGCAGGCTTCCTACCCACTGGCATCACCAAGCAGCCAGATCCAGCTGGGCCCCTGTGGGGACAGACACCTACGATATTTTGGGGCAGATCCAGGTGCCACTGTGAAGAGCCTAATTAGACTAATTAGAGCAATGTTTTCTGCTCTGCTGACTGCTCAGCCCCTTGGTGTGTGCGGCCCTGGCACAGGAGAGGTCACTGTCTTCCCAGGGTGACGGCAGGACCCAGCTAGGCCCTGTGGAGCCCCCGGAATTCAGAGCTTCAACCCAACCTGGTCCCCAAGGCAGCTGATACACCTGGGCCAAATCCTCCCGTGCACCCTGGCTGGTGCCCACTGCAGAAGTGACCAGCCGGCAGTCAAGTGGGTCATATGACTCAGGGCTCCCCTAGTGCAGCAGGGAGAGGAGCGCACAGGCCACCCTGGGCCCCATCCCCACAGCATCCTTGACCTCCTTGGTTTGCACACCCCCTGAGACTGGAGGCTTGCCACCTCTCAGGCTGGCCTTGGCATTGCCCTCCTGGGCTACAGAACAGGTCTGAGTGGGCTGCCTCGGTGCAGCATGGAGGCACACCACACAGCTGGTGAAGCCCAGGCTTAGGAGTAAGACAGACCTGGGGGCAAGGGCTCAACCTCTCTCTTCTTTAGTTTCCTGATTTATAAAACGAGGAGAGGCCTGGTGCAGTGGCTCACACCTGTCATCCCAACTGTATGGGAGGCTGATGTGGGAGGATTACTTGAGCCCTAGAGTTTAAGACAAGCCTGGGTAACATAGTGGGACATGACCTCTACAAAAAGTAAATTAAAACAAAATTGGTTGGATGTGGTAGTGCACACCTATAGTCCCAGCTACTCTGGAGGCTAAAGTGGGAGGATTGCTTAAGTCTGGGATGTCGAGGCTGCAGTAAGCTGTGATCACACCACTGCATTCCAGTATGGGCGACAGAGCAAGATCCTAACTCAAAAAATAAAATAAAATAAAATAAAATAAAATAAAATAAAATAAAATAAAAGGTGGAGAAAAATAGCACGTTTCCCAAAGGATGGTTGTGAGAACTAAATGGGTTAATATATGCAAAGCGCTGAGGATACTACCAGGCACAGAGTAAGCACAGTCATGCAATGTGCAATGACATTTTAGTCAATGGCCGACCATGTACATGATGGCGGTCCTACAATATTTTAATGAAGCTGAAAAATTCCTATTGTGTAGTGATGTCTTGATGATCCTGACCTTATGTAGGCCTGGGCTAATGTGTGCGTTCATGACTTCGTTTTTAACAAAAAAGTTTACAAAGTAACAAAAATTAAAAGTTTTAAAATAGGAAATAGCTTATAGAATAAGGATATAAAGAAATAAAATATTTTTGTACAGCTACACAAGATGTTTGTGTTTTAAGCTAAGTGTTATTAGAAAGGACTCAAAAAGTTAAAAAAGTTTAAAAGTGTATAAAGTAAAAAAGTGACAGTAAATTAAAGTGAATTTAGTGTAGCCCAAGTGTCCAGTGTTTCTGAAGTCTGCAGTGGTGCACAGCCATGCCCTATGCCTTCACGTGCACGCACCACTCACTCGCTGACCCACCCAGGGCAGCGTCCAGTCCTGCAACGTCCAGTCCTGCAAGCTCCATTCATGGTAAGGGCCCTGTACAGGGAAACCACTTTTCATCTTTCACACCGTATTTTTACTGTCCCTTTTTTATGTTTGGATATGTTCAGGTCCACAAATACTTCCTGCTGTGTTCCAACTGCCTGCAGTGTTCATGCAGTCATACGCTGTACAGGCGGGTAGACTAGGAGCAAAAGGCCACTCCATGCAGCCTAGGTGTATAGTGGGGCTGTGCCACGTGGGTGTGTAAGGACACTCTCTGTTGTTCGCACAAGGAGATTGCCTAAGGACACATTTCTTAAAACGCATCCCCATTACTCCACACAGGATAGTGCTGACTTCTTCTGCCCTCCTGTGTGTGTGGAGTGGGGCCTGGTGTTTGTCCTGCCTCCACACTGACACTTCCCGAGGCCCATAGCTAAGGGGGCAGAGCTGGGTTGTGACTCTGCCTCCAGTGTTCATCTGCCCTTACCTCCTTTCTGCTCTGCTGGAGTTTGTTCTAACCTCTAGCTTCATCCAGGGGAGAAAGTTAAAATAGCTCACAACTGGCAGGACAAAGCAACCCACTGCCACGGATGCCAACAGCAAACAGCCAAGCTGGATGTTTCAGGGCGCCCAACGGCACCCCTGCTCCTGTGTGACATTTCCTGCCCTGGACTGCAGCTCTCCGTGGATGTCTCTGCCCGCTCTTCTAGGTCCTGGGCTTCTTGAGGCCTGGGCCACAGTCCTCCATTATGTCACCTCACCATGGCCCAGCGCACAGGGTCCTGCGCATAGTAGGTGCTTCACATGCAGGCATTCACTCCAAGGCTACTTACACGCTGGACCCTACACTAGGGGCGGGGGATGTGGTGGTCAGTTCCAGGTCCCTGCCCCTTGGGGACCTCGTGCCACGGTAGGGAAGGTTGTCAGTGACAAGTACACAAATGCCGGAGGTCCCTGCGGGGCGTGGAGTGCCAAGACTGAGATGCGTGGGGAGCTGTGTGGAGGGCTGCTGGAGTGGTGATTTGCTATTTTAGAAAGGAATTAGGGGAGGCCTTCCTGGGGAGGTGACATTCACATCAGACAGATCTGGGGGCTAAGAAGGAAGCAGCCAGGGGAGGGGTGAAGGAAGAGGTGATGCAGGCAGAGGGGCTGATGTGTAAACACCCCCAGCTGAGACTGAGTGTAGGGTGTTGATGGCTTGTAGGGGAGCCACAGAAGGGTGGTGGGCAAAGGTACAACAATAAGCCCTGGTCAAGGGTATGGGGATGATAAGAATCAATGGAAAGGTCAAGCAAGAGTGTGACATCATCTCATTTATGTTTTGAAAGAATCCATCTGGGCTGGGCGTGGTGACTCATGCCTGTAATCCACGCACTTTGGGAGGCCAAGGCGGAAGATCACTTGAAGTCAGGAGTCTGAGACTAGCCTGGGCAACATAGTGAGACCCCATCTCTACTAAAAATTAAAAAAATGTAGCTGAGTGTGGTGGTGCGTGACTGTAGTCCCAGCTACTTGGAAGGCTGAGGTGGGAGGATTGCTTGAACCCAGGAGGTGGAGGCTGCAGTGAGCCTTGATCACATCACTGCACTTCAGCCTAGGCAACAGAGTGAGAATCTGTCTCATGAAAAAAGAAAAAAAAATTAAAGTAAAAAGGAAAAAAGATAAAAGAATCCCTCTGGCTGCTGAGAGAAGAATGAGTTGCAGAGAGCTCGAGGGGATGCATGGATGAATGAGGAACGAGTCCTCCAGCAGCTTGGAGTGAGTAGCTTTTACTTCACAGCAGACTAGAGTAATTACCCTCATTACCCTTGTTCCTCTGAGTCAGCAGGACTTCCGGAAACCTGAGCTGTCTCAACAACAAAGCAGAAGGAAGAACAGTGAACTCACGCTGGTACAAAATGGAACAATAGCTGGTGGTGCGCGTAGGCACCTGTGTCATGGAGAGTCAGGTCACTTGCCAAAGCTCCAACAGGCTCCGAGAGTTATACATTCAACTGAGTTAATTTTTAACAAAATAAATCTAACAGGGATAGTTTAGGCTTGGCCCACAAATATACATGGTCCATACTGTGTTTTATTTATTTATTTAAGAGACGAGGTTTCCCTATGTTGCCCAGGCTGGTCTCCAACAACTGGGCTCAAGAGATCCTTCTGCCTGAGCCTCCTGAGTAGCTGAGACTACAGGTGTGAGCCACCGCACCCGGCCATACTGTGTTTGAAACAAATCTGAAATCTTTGCTGACGTTTCAAAAGAAGACTTTCTGTAAAAATCTAGATATCTAGCTTCCTTGGAAAACTCCAGAGCCTTGGCAGCCCAGGGTCTGCATCCCCTCCTGGCCACAGTCAGGGAGCAGAGGTAAGTCTGCCTCTTTCAGATGTTTGCTGCAGTCCCCACCAGTCCTTACTGTCCTCCCAGTCTAGTCACTGGTTACATTAATGGTGCCCAGGGCATTTGAGTTTGTGATTCCTATTTTTGTTTGCAAACAGAAAATTCTGATAATTCCAAGGTTTGGTGATGACGCGCAGCAGCTGGAATTTTCATCCTCTACTGCGGCAGTCTAAATTGGGGTGGCCACTTGGGAAACTACCCAGTAATTTCTAGTAAACTTGGAATTATTTAGCAAATTAGAGGCATGTTTAACATGACCCAGCAAGTCCTGTCCTGCCTTTATACCCTAGAGGAACTCATACCCACACCCACCTGAAGACATGCACAAGCACAATTTGCTGTCACCTAGAAGTAACCCAGTGGCCATCAGCAGAAGAAAGATAAATAGCTCTACATTGGAATACTATACAGCAATGAAAATGAATGAGTTATAGCTATGTGAATGAACAAATGAATGAATGGATGAATGAATGATGGAGACACAATGTGAGTGAAAAAAGCAGGTCTCAGAAGAATACAAACAGAATGAGTCCATTTCTATAGAGTGTCCAAACAGGCACACAAAACAATATGCTATGTAGGGAATAGACTAGAGGTAGTACAATTAAAAAGAAAATCAGAGGAATAACGAACGTAAAGTCCCAGCTAGTGATTACCTCTGAGAAAGGGAGAAGGATGCACAGTAGTAATGTTCTATTTTATAAGCTGGTAGTAGAAATTCACAGTTTGCAATATTATTATCATTTTAAATTATTATTAATATTAGTTGTTTTAGAATTTTTTTTCTTTTTTTTTTTTTTTTTTTTTGAGACGGAGTCTTGCTCTGTAGCCCGGGCTGGAGTGTAGTGGTCGGATCTCAGCTCACTGCAAGCTCCGCCTCCTGGGTTTGCGCCATTCTCCTGCCTCAGCCTCCTGAGTAGCTGGGACTACAGGCGCCCGCCACCTCGCCCGGCTAGTTTTTTGTATTTTTAGTAGAGACGGGGTTTCACCGTGTTAGCCAGGATGGTCTCGATCTCCTGACCTCGTGATCCGCCCGTCTCAGCCTCCCAAAGTGCTGGGATTACAGGCTTGAGCCACCGCGCCCGGCCGAATTTTTTTTCTTAAGATATATTTTGGCCAGGCATGGTAACTCACACCTATGATCCCAACACTTTGGGAGGCTGAGGCAAGAGGATTGCTTGAGCCCAGGAGTTCGAGACCAGCCTGGGCAACATAGTGAGACCCTGTCTCTACAAAAAATTTAAAAGTTAGCCAGGTGTGGTGGCTCACACCTGTAGGACCAGATACTTGGGAGGCTAAGGTGGGAAGATCGTTGATTTCTTTCACCGCAACTCAGTTTTGCATGTCCCAAAGCTTCACGTAAATGGACTTGTACAGGATGTTGTCTCTCGGGTCTGGCATCTTTCACTCAGCGTGCTGTTTTGGAAATGTGTCCAGGTTATTGTGTGTATCAGTAGTTCATTTCTTTTTATTATTGAGTAGTATTCCATAGTATGGATGCTCCACAGTTTTCCTTAGCCACATCCCTGGTGATAGAAATTTGGGTTGTTTCCAGTTTGGGGCTCATATGTGTGTGACAGCTGTCACACATATTTGCATATGAGTCTTTGCGGAGACATGTTTTCATCTCTCCTGGGTAAAGAAGCTGCAAGTGGAATGATTGAGTTATTCAGTAGATGTCTGCTTAATTTTAGGTATCTTATAAATCCCCTTAGCTGTCTGAATTTGTAGGAAACTTCCTGATGTTTTCCCAAATATCTGCACAGTTCACACATCCTGCGGCGGAGTCAGAGTCCCAGCTGCTCCTCATCCTCATGGCACTTGGTGTTGTAAGTTTAAAAAAAAAAAATGCAGCCATTCTGGTGAGTGTAAAATGGCATCTGGTTATAATTATAATTTTAACATTTTTTGTTTCCTTGGTGCTGAGCATTGTTCTATGTGCTTATCAGCCAGATACCTTCTTTTGTATCTGTTCAAGTCTTCTGCCATGTTTCACAGTTGGATTATTCATATATATATATATATATTTTTTTTATGACAGAGTCTCACTCTGTCACATAGGCTGGAGTGCAGTGATGCTGTCTCAGCTGACTACAGCCTCTGCCGCCCGGGTTCAAGTGATTCTCCTGCCTCAGCCTTCCAGTTAGCTGGAATTACAAGTGTGCACCACTATACCCAGCTAATTTTTGTATTTTTAGTGGAGACAGGGTTTCACTATGTTGGCCAGGCTGGTCTTGAACTCCTGACCTCAAGTGATCTGCCAGCCTCGGCCTCCTGAAGTGCTGGGATTACAGGCATGAGCCACTGCGCCTGTCCAGGATTATTCATCTTGTTACTGTCCATTTTTAGTTATTTATGTGTTCTAGAAATAAACCCTTTGTGACACACACACACACAAGCACACACACACACACAGAGTCAATATTGTTTCCCAGTCTTTGGTTTGCCCATTAGTTTTGTTAATGTCTGGTAATGAGCAGAAAATTTGAACTTGGATGAAATCCAATTTATCCATTTTTTTTTCTTTTAAAGTTAGTGCTTTTTGTGTCCTGACCAAGAAACCCTTGCCTCTCTAATGTTGCAAAAATATTAATATGTTTCCTTTATAAACTTGGCTTTGTTTATTACATTTAGATCCATTTCAAATTGATTTTTGAATCAATTGCAGCAGTTGACATATATATTTTTTTCTATATCTATGTCTCATTGTTTCAGCACCATTAGTTGAAAGTGCTTTCCTTGGCCAGGCATGTTGGTTCATGCCTGTATGAGCCAACGGCTCCCACCTCCTTTTGGGAGGCCGAGGTGGGAGGATCACTTGTGGCCAGGAGTTTGAAATCAGCCTGGGCAACATAACAGGACTCTGTTGCTACAAAAATTAAAAAATTAGCCAGATGTGGTGGTATGCACCTGTGGTACCAGCAACTTGGGAGGCTGAGGCGGGAGGATTGCTTGAGCCCTGGCAGTCAAGGCTGCAGTGATCATGATTGTCTCAAAAAAGAAAAAAAAGTGCTTTTATTACCCTATTGATTTGACTTAATTTGCTTTGACTTATTGTTTTAAAATGATTTTTTAGTGGTTATAATCCTCTGTTGTATTTATATTTCACATTTGAAAAATGGCTGCCCTCTCAGTGCCACCTCTGTGCAGATATTATGCTCAGGGCTGGGGAGAGTGTGGTGTCATGACAGCCCCTCCCTGGCCCTGTGGAGCTGACAGTCCAGCGATAAGACTGAGATTGCTGAGTCAAATAATGAGGTGGATATGGTTTCTCCCTCATGGAGGAGAAATTAATGGAAACCAACTGCTAAATGTGTGCTGAGGGAGGCCCTCCCAGGGAATATGTTAATGTGAATAAGATCTGAAGGTCGTAATGGACCACAAGCTCAAGAGGAAGGAGACCTTCCTCCTGTACATCTCAGACCCTCTCCTCTGTTCTGTCTTGTTTGGGGATCTTTGGCTCATCTTTGAGGAAGGGACAGAGCAGACAGAGAAAAATCTAGAGGTGGCTACAGAGTAGGGAGAAGGCTGGAGGTCCTGTCCTATGAAGAGCAGGAGACAGGTAGGTCTGAGGTCCAAAGGGCAGAGCCAGGACACTCTCATCTTCTAGATAGGCACAGGCAGGCAGACCTCAGCTCTAAGCAGGGAAGTTTTATCCCAGGCATGGACTGTCCAACATCTCTATAGGTTTCCAAAGGAGAGGGAGGTTTGTCCTGAACCTCAGTAAGTCCCCTCTTCATTACGGTGTATTATTTGAAGGCTTTCTGAGGCTTCCATCCCTCCGCACCAAGTTCCTCTGACAATAATGGACACCTTTGTCCTTGAGCTCTGTGGCCGCTGGTCAAGGCCCTCAGATAGGGACCCAGCCCTTCCAGGCTATTTACTGGAAGGACGCTTTGGTTCCCCTTCACGCCCAGCAGCAGAGTGGGAGGACCCAAGAAAGCTCTGTGGAATGTGCCGCCAGCCCCTTGGCTCTGTCTGGAATTTCACGGGGACATTTTGCAGTCACTAAACTTAGCACCAGGGCCTATGGCCTCTGGGTAGGCCCAGGCATGCCAGGGGCTAAGAATGAATCACAGAGTGAATTGTCAGGAAAAAATGTGATGGGCTGGGCTCTGGGGACTCGTTTTACTGTGGGCAGGGGGCATGGTCCTGAGAGGGAGTCTCTGGGACCCCTGGGACTCCTGGGATCTGTCCCATCCTGTTCTCCTTGGCCCAGAGATGCAGCCCTTAGCCCAGAAAAGGGTCTATGCTCCATGCTTTTGGGGCGGGGCATCTGGTCTGTCATGTATTCCACAAATATTTATTGAGGGCCTCCTATGTGTCAGCCACCCTGCTACCCCCTGAAGATGCTGTGGGGAATTTGGCAGACACTGTCTTGTCCTCTGGAGTTTAGATTCTCCTGGGGAGGACAGATGGGTTCAGACCAAGGGGGCTATGGGAGCTGAGAAATGGAGTCCCAAGCAGGGGAAATCAAAGGGAGATTTCTGGAAGAGGTGTCTAAATGGAGACCTGGAGATGGAGGCAGAGCTCAGCTGGGGAAAGGAAGGAAGGGTGGTTCAAGCCCTTGGGGAACTGGGAGCGGTTCCCTGACACCCGGCCCAACTGCTTCCCATCCCACCATGGTGCCATTTGGACTTTTCGCCCGTTTCCTGGAGACTACGTCACATGAGAGAAAGAGGCCACTCTTAGGGGTTGGGCAAACTTGGTCTGGAATCCACGCTCCCACTTTCTAGCTGTTACCCACAGTAAGCCGGCCTGCCTCTCTGAGTGTCAGTTTCCTATTCTGTACGATGAGGGTAGTAATGGGTCCTCCTTCCAAGGGCCAGGGTGTACCTAAGTGAATGTGCTGGGCACAGTGTCTAATGCTCTGCAGATTGTCGGTAAAGGGAGCTCTTCCAACCTGGCCTGCAGGCCCCATCCTCCATCAGTCTGTGAGTGCTGCCCCTTCTCCAAAGCCCTACCCAGGGACTGGCCCAGGAAGGCAGTGGTACATGCTGCTGGGGCCAGGAAGCTTTGTTTTTCACGTAGCCCCAGGCCTGTGGCTTGGGAGGAAACGCCAACTGCCAACTACGTAGGGAGGGTTGCCTAAGTGCCTGGATTGAAACCCTCCTCCTCCACCAGCCCCGCCTGCCTCCCGGGGAGACAAAGAGAAGGTCAGCCTCGCTTCTGTGGCCAGCAGCCGTCAGTGACAGGACCCAAGTGCTGCCCTTGGTTTCTCTCTTCTATGCGGATGTGGCCCTGGTGGCTGCCAGCCCTCAGATGGACAGGAACAGCTTTCCGATGCCTTCACTCCAGGGACGCGTATGCACCACTGACCCACATCTGCCAACCAGTCCCACAGGTTTACACAGGCAAGGGCAGAGGTCTGGGGGACCCTTTCCTGTCCTGTCTGCCTGTTTCAGGAGCTTCTCCAGGCTGGGGGTTGGGGGGTAAACCCCACGCAATGCTTGACCTCTTCCGGGACTGCCGGCCTCAGGAAATCCTGCCTATAATTTGTCACACATTCCCTAGAGGCTGCTAAGTTTTTATTTTTAGGATTTATTGAGCACCTCCTGTGTGACCCAGGGTCATCTCATGAATTACTCTACCCCATAACCTGGGGGCAGGGTCATCCCCATGGTTTAAAGACAGGGGATCATGGTGCAGAGAAGTGAGGTGGCCACCTGAGGTCACACAGCCAGGAGATGGTAAGATGGGAATGGAATCCAGCCTGCTGACTCTGAAGCTCACTGATGCCAGGAAAGGACTATGAACTCAGCAAGGGAACCCCTACCTGTTACAGACAAGAAAGCTGAGCGGCAGGGGGAAACTGTCAGCAGCCATGGGAGGCAAAGCCTGTAAACTGAGTCCAAGGGCTCTAAGGGGACACAGCCAGGTTGCCCGAAGGGTCTAGCAGTGGATACGGGCCAGATCTTGGACTCTGGATAATCCAGTTCAAATTCCAGCTTGCCCTAGCACTGTGCAGCACACACAGTGAATGTGCAGTAAACATGATGGAGTGGATGAAAGCAAGGCGGGAGTGAGGATGACCTTGTGAGTGCCCTTGATCTGGGCGACCAGAATGACACGCTAATGAGCCAGGCTGCCTGGAGCTCTCTTATCTTCTTACTCAAATGGCACCCCCCTCCCTGCCAACTCCTCTGGCCATGGTTGACTGGGATAAGGGTTGGCACCAACTGGGCCAATCACAGTCCACCCTCCCTGGCCACAAAAGAGTGGCCCAGGCATAGACAATTTAAACTGGGCCAATAAGTCTCAGCCCAGGAATGTTGTTTTTAAACTTGGAACACAGAAGGTTGAGTTCAGAGCCTATACTATATGAAACTCGGGGACCAGAGGCAACCATGTTTCCATTTATGTAGCAGCAGTGAAGGTGGCAGCAATAGTCTCCATTAGGATCACTTTCACTCGCAAGTCAGAACAAATCTGTCCCTCAATGGCTTAACAACTAAAGTTATATTTTTCTCATGTGACAAGACATCTAGAGACAGGTGACCACGGGCATTGGTTCAGCCACTCAATGAGGTTAGAACTGGAATTTTGTGGTTTTCTTGCCTTTCTCTTATGGGTATAAGATGGCTGCTCCTGCTCCAGTCATCACATCTGCATTCAAGGAAGGATAAAAAGGGGAAGGGCTAGGCCAATCACGTTTGACATTTTTTATCAAGGATACAAAAACTTTCCCAGAACTCATAGCAGGTGTCTGCTTACATATCCTTAACTAAGACTATGTCTCATGGCTGAGATGGTGAGGATGGGAAAAAGCATCCTGCTGAAGAAAATCAGGGGTTATATTTTGTTTTATTCTAGACAGGGTCTAGCTCTGCAGCCCAGGCTAGAGTACAGTGGAGCAATCATACCTCACTGCAGCCTCAAACTCTTGGACTCAAGTGATTCTCCTACCTCAGCCTCCCAAGTAACTGGGACCACAAGCATGCCCCACCATGCCTGCTTAATTTTTTCATTTTTTGTAGAGGTAGGGTCTCGCTCTGTTGCCCAGGCTGGTTTCCAACTTCTGGGCTCAAGTGGTTCTCCTGCCTCGACCTCCCAAAGTGTTGGGATTACAGGTGTGGCCCACTGCACTCAGCCAGGGCTCTTTTAAATGAGAAGGGATGCTAGGCTGGCAACCACCTGCCTCCGTCCTGTGGCAGTCTTCAAGTAGTAGAGAAAAGGGATGGGGAGAGGCTTGTGGTGACATCTGAGTGGCGGATTCTAGATTTTGGTCCAACTTTCCCTTGAATGCTGTGATTCCTTAAACACCACTTTTGGGCTAAGGTGGTGTAAATGGGTTTCCACACTAGCTCAAGAACTGCTCTGGATGCCAAGCCCATTGGCTCCTTCTGAGGACAGTGGCTGCCTAGGAATCTGTGCCCATCAGGGGCCATGATTTGGGTCATGATCTGGTTGCCATGCCAACAGTGGGTGGCCCAGTAACCTAGGACCCAGGACCTGGCACAGTGACAGTCTCCTCTCAGGGAGGGAAATGAAACGGGGTAGCCCAGCCCCAGGCTTCCCAAAGACAAAGAAAGAGGGCTCCAAAATGTGCCAGTGTGCTGGGTGGCAGAGAGCAACCACTACCCACTAGGGTGGAACAAGAAGTGTGAGAGACTAAAAGGGTTCCTCTGGAGAACGCAGGAGACGGGGCCACGCTCAGTTCTGTGAGATCATGTCAATCTTGGTGCTCTGGGCAGAACTGGCCTCATATGGGAATAACAGACTATAGAAACTGATGACCTGGGTCCAAAGCCTAGCTTGTGTAGAGTTAGCTCTCTGAACCTCAGTTTCTCCACCTGTCAAATGCGGCCAGTAATAGTTCCCATCTCTGTTGGAGATTAAATGAAATGTAGTAAAGGACTTGGCATACTGTCTAGAACATGGTAAGTGCTTAAGAAATAGTAGTAGTTTTCTAAAGAATTGTTTTTGTTTTAGAGACAGGGTCTTGCTATGTTGCCCAGGCTGGACTCAAACTCTTGAGTTCAAGTGATCCTGCTGCCTCAGTCTTTTGAGTAATTGGGACTAGCAGTGGGCAATAAATAGTAGTTTTAATATGATTATCATAGGCCCTCAGGAAACATTTGTTAAAAGGAAGTAAAAAGAATAAATTAGGTCCCATCATTAGCCTTGCCACAGCTTGGGGTCACAAATCTGGACATAGGAGGGTGTTGCTGGGCTGGGCAGGAAGCAGTTAGTATTCCCAGCCCTCCTGGGTAGGCTGTGGCTGAGGGCAGCACGATGACTTCACAGGCAGATGTTCCCTGTATCCTCTTTCGGATGAATGATGGGCAGCATTTGCCACCATAACACGCTTCTGGAGGAGCTGATGGACTGCTCCACATGTCACAGGCCAAGAAAAGAGCTTCTTGACAGCTCTACTCCAGTATCTGAAATGCACCAAACAGCCCTCCAGAAAAGCCTCCCCACATTCTCTGAACAAAAGGCACCACTGCTCAATCAGAAACATGGACTCTGTCCCTGATGCCTCCTCTTTCCTTACTCCACTTCCAATCTACCCCAAGTCCCACGACTTTACCCCAAAGAGCTCTCTAGCCTGCACCCCTGTCTCTGATTCATCACCCAACATCCATCAGGTTGGCAGCTGTAACAAACAGTCCCAGGTCTCAGGGCTCAACACAAGGAAGGTTTGTCCTTTTTAGCACAGTCCAATGCAGTGAAGGGTGAGTCTCTGCTCCATACAGTCATTCAGCAACCCAGGTTCCTTCCAGCCAGTGGCTTTGCCACCCGCCAGGCCTTGGAGTTCTGCACTGGACCCTCTGCAGGAGGCGAGAGGGAAAGAGAAACAGCCCAGAGGATTGTATGGGAGGGTTTCCTTGGCCAGGCCAGGAAGTTCCTTACATCACTTCTGCCCACATTCTATTGGCTGGAACTAAATCACATGGTCCTACCTCACTGCAGAGGAGCCTGGGAAATGTAGTCCAGCTGAGGGCCCAGGAGAAAAAGGAAGTAAGGCAAACATACAACATTGTCTCTCCAGAAACATGCTTGTCTACATCCCCTTCATTTCTTGCCTGGTCTCCTTGAATTTGTTTTGACTCTCTCCCGGCTCTTCTCCAAAGAGCAGCCAGAAGGATGTTTTCCAAGACCAGAATCTGATCATAGCCTTTGTCTGCTTCAGGCCCTCCTCTGATTTCCCACTGCTAATAGGATACAGGCCAGCTTCCTTCCCAGCTAAGTTATGTGTGAACTGGCCACTGCTGACCCCTCCACACCCAGTTTTTCCCAGTAAAAATCTCCCCGTTTTTCAGCTTGAGAACGTTGGTGATTTTCTAATTCAAGGTTTGCTCATTCAATAGAAATAAATTTTTTTTTTTAAATTAAGCTGATCTAGGAGATCTTTTTAAGAGTTACGTAAATATAATATGAGAATGTGTTTGGGATTTTTTTTTTTTTTTTTTTAAGAAACTCAAGCCTTCTGAGTTTAGAAACTCAAGCCTTCTTTATTTCTAAAAGAAAAAAAAAAAACAATTTTTTTTTTTCCCCTCAGACTAGGTAGGGTCAAATTGTGTCTCTGAAGTTCCACAGCAAACATTTGAACAATATACCTCCAGGCCTTGCTGTTCAAAGCCCCTTGTAATCAAATCTAACCATAACCCAGCTTCCCAGCTGCAGATGGTGACGTGTTGGTGAACTGGCTCTCTGGATGGGGAAAAAATGTTCTGACTTATAGAGTTTGCCAATTTCCATGGTGCAAATACTTCCACGGTGGCAGATTTCAAGCTACCAGGGTGACATTGTTAAATGCGGAGTTGGAGGAGAGATGCATCAGCCAGTAGGAACAGCCCAGAGATTCTGACACTGAGATAACCTGGAAATTCCCATTATGCTGACGAGCCAACTGAGGCTTGATGAGGTGATATAATTTGCTCCAGATTACAGAGCTGTAGAGCGGCTAAGCCAGGCTTCAAATCCGGCCTGTATGGATCCAGCCTTTGTATTTAAGCACCTTAGTTTCCTGCTCTTTTCCTTCTTTCTGTTCCTAACAAACTCCTGTTCATTCATCAAAGCCCTACTCAAGAGCCCTACTCACCTCTCTGAAGCTCTCCCTGATTTCTGGAAGACTTATTATGCCAAATAATGTTTAGATATGATATGATAGAGAAAGAAGTTGGGGTGGAAAGGAGATTTTCTGGGGAGCTGAAGAGAGAGAAGATGGGGGAAGAGAGTGGGAGATGATGGAAGAGAAAGCAGAAAACCGGGGGAAAAAAAGCAGCAAAGGAGACGTAACTTGGCCACTGCAGATGTGTTAAATGCAACATAAACTAAATAGCATGTCCTCATAAGCCTTGTGAAACATGCTGCCCAGGAATTGCAAACTCCAATGGCTTCAAGGGACTTGCAGAGGATGAAAATCAGTGAAAACAGACCAGGTTTACAAGACAGCAAGGGGTAGCAGAGCGGGCAGCCTGTCTAACGGGGACAGACCCTGCTGTCCAGGTGACTGTGGTCAGAAGACACCAATCTCATGCTCCCTACGCCCCAGCTCACTGATCCTGCTCAGTCTGCTTACTTACTTATTTTCTGAATTGGGAATCACAGCTAGCAGCCTGATAGGGCTAGGGGTAAGACAAGAGAGGCACAAAATGTAAAGAGGCATCCAACAATCATTTCCAGATTCTAGGGGGAATCTCAGACAACTGGAAGGCAGCGCCTCCCAACCTCCACACAAACACACACACACACACACACACACACACGGGTGTGCATACGTGCACACACTTTACAGGTGAGGAAACTGAGGCTCAGAGAAAGAAGTGCCTTTGCCACTCCCTCTGCCTGGAGTGTTCTTCCCCCACTCATCGCCTGACTGGTGCTTCCTCATCCGTCTGCGCTGCCCACACTGGTACTTAGGGCATCGCCGCAGTCCGGGGCAGCAGAGAGTGCACAGGGTTGGGGTTTGCGTTGACCCTTTGCTCCCCGGCTGTGTGGCATTAAGCGAGCTCCTTTAGCCGCTTGGTGACTCCATTTCCGCATCTACATGATAATATGAGGTCTTCTTCTAGAATGCATGCATATCAAGATGAACCTGGAAGATGCCTGCAGAGCACTTAACACAGTACCTGGCCCAGAGTGGATGCTGGATACATGCTGGGCAAGATAAAGTAACCAGAAGTTTCAGGAATTAAGGATAGCCAGGTAATTAGGCCAGACTGCGGCCAGCGTGGAGCACCACAGTGCTTTAGTGGGCACTGGGGAGTCATTGACAGTACTTGAGCAGGGTAGTGACTGGCTGAAGGGGAGTGTCCTGGGACTTATTCTGTCACTGACTGTGTTGTTTATCAGTGGCTGGGTGAAGACCTTAGCTTCAGCTGAGACATGAAGGAATTGCCAACAAAAGCGCCCCGGGAAGCCCTGGAACAATGGCTTCTCAGTGGCCTTTGTGGAGCCAGATTCCTGCTGTCCAAACCATCCCACTTCCTGCTCCCAACCTGCTGGGAGCTGCAGGAGGTGCCTTTATCCCCTGGTAATGAGCCAGCGGGGGGAATATGAATTCATCCATGGGCCATTACCAAGCCCCATATCCAACCTGAAACCTCTGCCAAAGGTGCCTGCACAGGCTAAGGAGATTGGCAATCGCAGCCTCTGGAGCTTACTTAGGCAAACAGCATCCCTAAAGGGTCTTTCATATTCCATGTAGATGGCTGCATCCGACATTAGTGCTTTGTTTGCACTTCAAGTTCAAAGAAAGTTTAGAGTGTTAAGTCTGAGATTAAACCCTATCTGTGGTTAAGGTTCCATATTAAAAGAAAGGCCTCCCTGTCCACCAGTGGGCAGGTAAAGGCTAGAAAGTATATAGATTAGCTTGGTTTAGAAGCTTCAGATCATAGAGTCTTAGTCTTATCTCACCCCTCTGTTTGTTGTTAGCAAACTGTCACCTGGTTAAGGTAAAAAACATTCTTCTCAAGGGCACCCAGCTAACTCAGTATCAGGGTGGGATAGAGTTTGCCTCACTGGATTCTCAGTTTTGAAGGCACACCACACAATAAAATTGATTTGTCAAAAAATCTTCCTTAAGTGGGTGCAAATTCAATGCGGTTTATTTTCAAAGCCTGTGTTTGACTTAGCAAGATGAAAAAAAAGAAGACTGTCTAAAACATGATACCCAGTTCATAATTCAGAAAGATTTTTTTTTAAATCTGTCTGGTTTTAAAGTTGTAGGTTTCCAACTTCTTAAAAGTTATTATTTTTTAAGAGGATAATTTATTTTGGTTCTTAACTTTAATGGAAACCGGTTGGCAAAGGGTCTCCATGATGACTACATGGAGTCATCGACTAGTTGGTGAATTGGCAGTGATAGTCAAACCTCTCAGGTCTAAGGGAGGAAATAGGTTACGGGCAAGCATCCCTATCCCCTCTACTGGGCACTCATCTATGCTGTGCATGGGTTTTAGAGGAGCCCAGTGGTGACTATGACTCAGTCTCAACATCGGGAAACTCAGGGCCATCTTTTCCAATCAAAAAAGTTCACTTCCTATGTACCAAAGTCCACCTGTAGCACTTAAACTCCCAGAAATCATTGTATGAGCGCACAACCATATTTAGGGTGCCATATTTGCAGTGATGCAAGATTTGAAGCAGCCTAAATGTCCTTTAGTAGTCAGTAAAAATGGGCACATTCAGCCTGTGGCCCAGCAATTTGGGAGGCTGAGGTAGGAGGATTGCTTGAGTCCAGGAGTTCAAGACCAACCAGGGCAACACAGGGAGATCCCATCTCTTAAAAAAAAAAAAAAAAAAGAAAATAGCCAGGAGTGGTGGTGCATGCCTGTGGTCCTAGATACTCCAGAGGCTGAGGTGGTAGGATCGTTCGAGCCCAGGAAGTGGAGGCTGCAGTGAGCTGTGATCCTGCCACTGTACTCTCTGGGCGACAGTGGACCTTGTCTCAAAAAATAAGAATAATATGGGGAGCAGGGGAACATTCAAACAATTTATTGAGACAGTCACTGAAAGGAAAAAAAAGTGCAGCTCTGTACACCAATGCTGAGAGATCCAGAAGCGTCGATCTGGGAGAAGGATGAGAGACACAGCAGTTGCGGGCTGGTGTTCTCCCTGGAGAACAGGAGTGCTCACTCACCTTGTGCCTACGTGCCTACATGCAGAAAACATTTCTGAGAGGACACAAAAGAAATGAATAGCTGGTCTGTGGGAGGGAGGCTCCACCAGGGGAGGGAAAGGGGCTGACTTTGGGTTGGCACTGGCAGTTTTGTTTACCATGAACAGGCATTATTTTTCAATGAAATAGAGTTCCTTATCCAAGAGGATTAAAAGTGCACACCCACACAGAAACTCCTACATGACTCTTCAAAGCAGCACTATTCATAAGAGCCAAAAACTGAAGAAAACTCAAGTGTTCATTAACTGATGAACGGACACATAAAATGTGGTGCATCCACACAATGGAATATTATTCAGCCACAAAAGGGAATGAAGTACTGGTACATGTTACAACATGGATGAACCTTGAAAACATCATGCTAGGTGAAAGAAGCCAGTCACAAAAGACCATATAGTGTGTAATTCCATTTGTATGAAATATCCAGAATAGGCAAACCTATAGAGACAGTGTAGGGGTGAAGGAAAAACTTTCCATTCACTCTCAGAAGGTTTGCTGAAAAATATCCTGTTTTAGACCATTGATTCCATAGTCACCCATAGTCACTCCATAGCCTACAAAAGATAGAGTAAGAGGAGAAATGGAATACACATTTATTAGCATGCGCTGGGGAAAAATTACAGAGTGACTATCCAATATCCCAATGGGGTATGGATGCTTCTCTACCCTGCTTCTTAGGGGAAAGGGAGATGGGGAAGTATGGATGATGTTAGGATAGTGAATGACTTTTAGGGGAATTCACTGGGCTTGAAGAACATATAATGGCTTGGGATAAAGTCTGTTGGGCCTGCAGAGCAGATAATGGTTTGTGACAAAAGTCTGTCCCGGTGTGTTGACAGACGTCACTCTTCCTGCGATATAAATATAGTTAATGAAAAATCAGGGAAGGGACAAGTGGTAATCATTTTCTTCTTTGGTGAGTCCAGACTTTACGCAGATAAGGGAACGTGAGAGGCGAGCATGGGGTGGGGGGAAGTCAGAGAGACCTCGAGGCTTCTTCAGTTCTGTGTGTCATACTGCTATATTTTGGGGTATGTGCTTCTGAGCCCCCAAAACAGAAAATAGATTTGTGGTTGTCTGGAGGTGAGGAGGCTGGGGAGTGACTGCTAATGGATATTGGGCTTCTTTTTTTTCTTTTTTTTTTTTGAGATGGAGTCTCACTCTGTCGCCCAGGCTGGAGTGCAGTGGCCGGATCTCAGCTCACTGCAAGCTCCGCCTCCCGGGTTCACACCATTCTCCTGCCTCAGTCTCCCGAGTAGCTGGGACTACAGGCGCCCGCCACCTCGCCTGGCTAGTTCTTTGTATTTTTTAGTAGAGACAGGGTTTCACCATGTTAGCCAGGATGGTCTGGATCTCCTGACCTCGTGATCCGCCCGTTTCAGCCTCCCAAAGTGCTGGGATTACAGGCTTGAGCCACTGCACCCGGCCTTGGGCTTCTTTTGAGGGTGGTGAAAACGTTCTAAAATTAGTGATTCATGAATATGCTAAATATAGTAAATACCGTTGTGAATGTCCTAAAAGCCACTGAACTGTTCACTTTAAAGGGGAAAATTTTGTGGTGTATGAATTGTATCTCAATAAAGTAGTCATTTAAAAAAGTAGTTACTATATGTACTAGTTTCCTAGAGCTGCTGTAAAAATGCACCAAAAATGGGGGCCCCCAACAGAAAGGCATTCTCTCACAGTTCTGGGTGCTAGAAGTCCCCTTTTTCATAAAGGGACTGTATCTGCCCAGCAGGGGAGAGAGGCTACATTCAGAGAAGGCCAGCATGATCCACTCAGAAGACAGGCTGGGGCTATGTAAGTTCAGCATAAAGGATATCTTTCCTTGGGAATCAGGGATGGTTTCCTAGAGGAGCCATTCGAGTTGGACTTCTTGTTGGGTAACTATGGAATCAATTGTCTACAACAGACTATTTTTGAAAGTGAAAGGAGGCACTGCTAATCATCACAGTAGGACAGCAGATATAAACCAATGCCAGGTAAACCAGACTCTGTGGTCATCCTGGTCTTAAGGGATGGTGAGAATTTGAATATGCAGCGACTGGGGAGGAGAGGGAGGAAGAGCATATCTGATGAAGGGAACAGCAGGTGCAAAGGCTCAGAGGTGGAAAAAAAAAGTACCAGATGCATGCTGGGAAGATCTCAGAGTACTGGGAGGCTAGGAAGAGCCTTGAATGCTAACCTAAGAGTTAGTAGTCCTCAGCCAAACTCCGAGACTGGTCCCTTGCAGTCAAACCGGGGGTCTCCTGGAGGAAGGGGCTCCCTGCTTCACTTTGAAGCCCTAAGGCCATTGTGCCAAGGAGCCACTTTGGAAGAAGGCACAGACACTATAAACCCAAACCAGAAAACAAACTAGCACAGAACCACTTTGCCCAGCAGCCCAGAAGCATGAAGCCAACTTAGAAGGCCTGGACAGGACCAGACACCCATGGATTGATCTGCGGACACGGGCCAGCAACCTGTGGAAAACACACCTTTCTTTGCTTCAATTCTCAGCTCTGATTAGAGTCTGGAAGTCAAGGGAGTATCCATTTAGTTGTTAAAATCCTCAACAAACTCTTTTTATCTTTCTGGAAACTTTCCTAACATGATGTTTAATAGCCCACACTTGTGTGTGGGGTGTGTGTGTGTGTGTGTGTGTGTGTGTGTGTCTCTTTTGTTCTTTTCTTTGTTATTTTTGGAAAGGGATGCATTGAAGATATCAATTTCTGGATCAAGTGAAAGCTGGTTTTTAGTCACTTAATCCCTTGGAAAGATATCAATCATCACATGTTTATCTTGTAAAAAAAAAATTTTAAAGGGAAGTTTACATTTGGATGGGGTGGGATGGGGTGGCAGAAGAAGCATTTTATAGCAAAATGCTGAGGTCTGTGTGCCAAAAGGAGGAAGCTGACCTCTCAGCCCACGCAGTGCACAAGGGCTGCGTGCTCTTCCCCAGGTGCACGGCTGCCTGCGAAGGGACCCACCTCCTTTGCCCTTCGCCTCCCCACCTGCGCCCTACACCGCCAGGAGCAGCTCAGCCCTGACTGAGTCTTCCCTGCTGCTCCACCTAGCACCGTGACCACGCCAAGCTGGCTTCATTGTCCGCTCTGCTCCCCAACTGATGAATGCTGGGGTGCCCGGAAACAAAATCGGTTGCCCTTCTGTCTTCTCTGTCCATGCATGCCCCTTGGTGGTTTCCTCGCTCCACGTGCTGATGATGCCAAACGTGCATCTCCTTGCAGATCCCACCCCAGGCTCCAGACCTATGTGTGCAACTGCCTCCTGGATGCCCCTCGGTTGTCTAATGGACATCTCAAACCTCACACGTCTCCACTTGAAAAGGGTGAATTTCATGGAACATGAGCATGCCCATATGCCCCTGCTCCCTTGTGAGACCCTGCACCATGCCTGCTCTTCCTTCAGTTGATCGGGTGAAAAGCTCAGAGTCACTTTTAACACCTCCATTTCTCTCCTGTGCCAACAGCCAAATCATATCCAAAATCAGATCACTTCTCACCACTTCCACATGGAAAGTGGAAGGAAGGGAGGGAAAGAGGAAGGGAGGAAAGGAGGAAGGGAGGAAGGGAGGAAAGGAGGAAGGGAGGAAGGGAGGAAAGGAGGGAGGAAAAAAGTAGAGTAGAAGGAAGAAAGGGAGAGGGGAAAGTAGGAGGGATGGAAGAAGGAAGGAATGAAGAGAGGGAAGGAGGAAGAAAGGAAGGGAGGAAGGAGGGAAGACAGAAAGGAAGGAAAATGAAAGTCATGTTTTGGAACGCTTCATCCCACAAGGCCATTGCATTTCTGTCACCATCTCTAGCATTGGGGTATAACCCAGAGTTTCTTTAATTTGCAGATGTGCCTGGGGGACTGCGGGAAATGTGCACTTGTGCAAACCTAAAGCTGTCTCAAGAAAGCTCACCTCCTGTCCCCTAATCTGCAGGTCCCTCCATAGACAAGAACTTCCCAGGTTGAGAGGATGCCTTGTTCCCTGTGGCCACAGACTCCATTCAGTAGGAAGAGGAGGGATCAAATTCAGCCACATGGACTCCAGGGAAGACCATCCACGGTCCTGCCATGTACGAAGGTGACCCCAGGACACAGTCAGGCTAAAAACTGCACCATGATGGACCATGTCATACCCTTGCCAGTATTTCCCATTCCTTTGGGTAGATATGAAGGAGTGTGATTGCTGGATCATATGGTGAGAGTGTGTTTAGTTTTGTAATAAACTGCCAAACTGTCTTCCAAAGTGGCTGTGCCATTTTGCATTCCTGCCTTGCTTGCAACTCTCCCATGGCTCCCTAGTGCCCTCATGAGAAAGCCCAAATATCCCAGTCTGGCTCATGAAAATCCTCAGACCCTGACCCTGGCCTTCCTCTGTGGCCTCACCAGGCCAAATTCAGAGTTCTGCAGAATTTGAAGGAAGTGATTACTCCTGGGAAGACATAGAGTGAGGCCAGGCCATGTGTTGACAGGGGATCACATGGATATCGTGGCCTGACTCTGACTGCCAGACAGCACCAGAACAAGTGTCCATTTGTTGTTGGTGTGTCTTTCAATTACTTGTGTCTCAGGTAATTGATAGATTTTTTAAATATAGGATTTATTTTTTAGAGCAGTTTTATGTTCATGGCAAAATTGAGTGGGAAGTACAGAGATTTCCCATACACCCTCTGATATGGCTTGGATCTGTGTCCCCACCCAAATCTCATATTGAAATGTAGTGTCCAATGTTGGAGGTGGAGACTGGTGGGAGGTGATTGGATCATGGGAATAGTTTTCTCATGAATGGTTTAGCATCATCCCTCTTGGTGCTGTCCTCACTATCGTGAATGAGTTCTCGTTAGATCTGGTAGCTTAAAAGAGTGTAGCACCGCCTCCCTCTTGCTCCTGCTTTCACCATGTGATGTGCCTGCTCCTGCTTTGCCTTCCGCCATGATTCTAAGTTTCCTTAGACCTCCACAGAAGCTGAACAGATGCCGGCACCATGCTTACTGTAGAGCCTGCAGAACTGTGAGCCAATTACATCTCTTTTCTTTATTAATTACTCAATCTCAGGTACTTCTTTATTGCAATGCAAGAATGGCCTAACATCCCCACCAGAATGGGGCATTTGTTATAATGGATGAACCTATGTGGGCACATCAGTATCACCCAAGGCCCATGGTTTAGATTAGTGTTCACCCTTAGTGCTGTGCCTTCTGTGGGTTTGGACAAATGCATAATGGCACGTATCCAACATTATAGCATCATGCAGAGTAGTTTCACTGTCCTAAAAACCCTCTGTGCTCAGCCTATTCATCCTTTCCTCTCCCCAACCCCTAGCAACCACTTATCCTTTTCCTGTCTCCATAGTTTTACCTTTTCCAGAATGTCACACAGTTGGAATCATACAGTATGCAACCTTTTCAGAGCGGCTTCTTTCCCTTAGTAATATGCATTTACATTTTCCATGTCTTTTCATGGCTGGATAGCTCATTTTTTTTTTTTTAGCACTGAATAATATTCCATTGTCTGGGTATGCCACAGTTTATTTATCCATTCACCTGCTGAAGGACATCTTGGTTGCTTCCAGGTTTTGGCAATTATGGAAAAAGCTAGTGTAGACATCCACATGCACTTTTTGTGTAGGCATAAGTTTTCCATTCCTTTGGGTAGATATCAAGGAATGTGATTGCCAGGTCACATGGTGAGAGTATGTTTAGTTTCAAAATAAACTGTTTTGCCAAACTGTCTTCCAAGGTGGCTGTGCCATTTTGCATTCCTACCAGCAATGAATGAAAGTTCCTGTTGGTCCATATCCTTGCCAGTATTTGGTGATGTCAGTGCACTAGATTTTTGACATTCTAATTGGTGTGTGTAGCTGAACTCTTTTTCATGGAAGAGCGGGCAGGACTCAGGCTTGGAGTCCAGGGGGGCAATAGCTTCCAACTAGAGCTGAATGGCTTTGCTTCGTTTCATCATCTTGACTTCTAGTTTTGATCTCTTTATAGCAAGTTGTGTTTACTTTCTAGATAAATAATATGAAGTTTCGTTTTGAAACAAATTTATTTAAGTTAAAAAATGGTATTTAGAGAAAACCATTAGGTCAAAAATAGTGTAGGTGGCACGTGGACAAAGTTTAGGGAATTCTCAGTGAAACCATAGTGTTTGCTGTCGTCTGTACCCCCGGGCTGTTTCTGACCTCCCTGTCTTTGCTCTTGCTGTTCCTCCCACCTGGATCACCTTTCCATCTCCTTACTTGATCAATCTTCCTCATTCTGTGAGTGTCTTTCTCAACCCCACCATCCTGTCCTGCCTTAATCCTAAGCCGACTGTCTTCTGTGATGCTCCCCAGCCCCTGAGCTGCTCTTCCTGGGGTGGAAGGGTGGTGGCAGCCCTTTTCCTCTGCCATTTAATGGTCTCATAGACTCCTAATGGTCTCTTTGGAAGGGTGCCTTTCTTGCTAGACCAGGAGTTCCTTGAGGGCAGGGCGTAGCTGGGGCTTCTCTGTGCCATCTCTTTACCTCCAAGATGTCTGAATTAAAGAGAACTGGGCTGGAGGGTGATTCCAACTCACTGGCTGGTTCCCAGAGGTGGCAAACCCCACAGGGGAAGTGACCTAGGGAGACAGTGAATGTGGCCTTGGATATTGTCTCCTCTGATCCCTTTGTCCTTCCCACCCCCTGCTTAGATGTGTCCTTCAGCTGCTCCGGGGGCTCCTGGGCAGGCTGCCTTCCAGATGCTGCTGGGCCCCCAACCCCAGCCTGGAGCAAAACTGTGAAAGCACAGCTCCGATGCCTGCCATCTGGAAGGCTTGCTGCAGGGTGTGATTCCCGTTGCAGAGCTCCTGGGGTCAGGTGGGCTGCCTCCTGCAGCCCTGCTTAGCTTCCTCCCCTCCACGGCCCTGCTTCTCTGATATCTTTGCCTCTTCCATCCCTTGCGCATGAACATGTGATGCAGGGAACCCAAGCTGGAATGGTGTTTGGAGTTCTGAGGGCCCAAGTGGAAACATCTGGCAGGTGGCAGGATACACAGGTCTGGAAATTGGGAGAGATAGCAGGGCCAGAGATGAAGAGATCTGGGGGTCGATGAGGTGGTAGAAATCAGCCGAGGGGGTGAGATTACCCAAGGATAACCTGAGGCCTGAGAAGAGGCTGAGAAATACCTCAAGCCCTGGCACTCAAGGCTCACCAGCCCGGGGAGGAGGAGCCCTGAGACATCCAGGAGGAACTGGCCAGGGTGGCCAGAGGCCAAGGGAGGAGCACACCTCTGGGCATCAGGAGTCAGATGGGACCTAGAGAGGGCTCTGGACTGGCCAGGCGTTAGACAGGAGAGGTCCCAAGGAGGGATGGAGACCAGGCCAGCACGGGGAAGAGGGAAGAGCCAGGGTGGGCGACTCCTTCAAAAGAGGTGACAGAGAAACAGAGGCAGAGGCTAGAAGGGCCTGAAGTCCAGGGCGGCTTTTGTTGTTTGTTATTTGGGATGGGTGCACATCGGACACGTTTACATTCTGGTGGGAAGCCAGTGTGTGCTGGAGGAGGCGGGGCTGGAGTAGATGCTGGAGAAGGAGGAGAGAGGGGCTAGAGGCCGAGAAGCCCTGAGGACCTTAGGCGCTGGCCTTGAGGAGGAGGGGTCCACAGCCACATTCCCAGTGGCAAATAAGCAGAAGAGAGAAATGATGTCTCAGTGAGAGAGGCGTGGTGGGGCTGGCGACTGGGGGAGAGAGACTGATAGCACCCCTGCCTGTGGATTCCATGCCCGTGTCCTGCTGCAGGTGGGAGGCCTGGGTGCCAGGCTGGAAGTGGTCACTGCCGCATGAGGGAGACAGAGTGCCCTATGGGTGGGGCTGGTGACAGCCCTGCCAATGCTGATCCTGACCAGAAGCCAGGGTGGCCACCAGCAGCTCAGGACTAGGCCTTGAATTAGAGACAGTTACCAAAGTTCTGCTGTGGCTCCTCCCCAGCACCAGGGAGAGAGGAAAGAAAGGAGGCACCACTGAAGGAGGCACTCACTAGTTCTGGTCCGGCCTCACTGATTTCACCCTGGCCCTGCCCTGCTCCCACTGAGGTCTCAGAGCTGTGGTTTCGCATTCGAGGTCATGCCACTCTGGCTCCAACCCACCTCCCCTGCATCCCCCACCCCAGCCCTGGACAGAGGTAACATGTTCTTCCCTCTTCTATCAGCACCACTTGCCCTTAGTGTCTGCTTTTGCTCAGAGCACCTTCCCTCCGAATTTGAGGACGGCAGCCGCATAGATACAGATTCAAATTGCCATGAATATATGTTGCAAGTAGCAGCAGTTGCTTATGGGTTTTAGAGGAAAAAAGAAGGCGCAGTTTCTAAGTTGAACATAGGCAATTGATTGACTACTGTTCTTGTATCACCAATTCCAGGAACATGAAGAAGACAGGTGAGGGTTGCACTGTGCAACTTGTGATGGCATTTTAGGTAACTTAATCAGCTAGTCTTGAAATTACGAGGAAAGAAAGGACAAAAACACCTCCGTGGGCCTGACATATTTTGCATGCGTCACATTCTTCAGACTGCTCTGAGGGACTTTTCATTTTCATCTGATCATCCTGCAAGATTTCAGGGCCCTCCAGTCAGAGAGGGAGAAGGCACCCCCATGGGGAAGGGTGGGTGTCTCAGTAGGAGGGCACTAGAAAGAACCTATTATAGGACTGGGGCTTTGGGTGGGTGATTTGGGGAGAGTCTGAGGAAGTGAGGGTTCATTAGATTGGCTGCTGTCAGAAAGTGGGGGCAATTCTATGATTGTGGATCTCAGTAATGCTGACCTGCAGGGAGGGAGACTAGAAGGAGGATGAGCTAGAATTGGTGGAGGCCTAGCAGTCACCCGTTTAAGCCAAGGGAAGGAGTCGAGAGGGGGTGTTTCATATTCCGTGGGTGATGCAGGGACCATGCTTCTGTCCAGTGACCTCACTCTGTCTCTCTTTATCTTGGTCTCAGAGCGCCCTTGGCAGAGGTTGGTTTCGTGAGATTCTTTATGTCCCACAGAAGGATGGCACGGCCCAGCTGTGAGCAATGAGCCAGCTTCCAGGTGGCAGGAGCTGCCCCTTTTTTTCTCTCTCAGTCTTCACCTTTCAGAAGCCTCTTCAAAGCTTCCCCAGCAAACACCCTCTGTTTGAGGGTTTCATCTTTTCCTCCTCTGCACTTTAGAAACATTCTTTTAAATTTGTGTACAGCATTCAGGCCCTTCAGCGTGCTCATCTTAACAGCACAGCTCCTCCGTGTTTTTCTCGTCTGCACGCGCCTGTGGAGACACCACCTAGATCAAGATCAAGAATATTTCCACCCCCAAGAAGGCACGCCACACCCACCCAAGGTGACCAACCCCGGCCTGTGTCAGCGCGGCCTCCCTGGAATGTCACATAAATAGGATCCCCGGGCACGTGCTCCTTCTGTTTACCATCGCGTCGGCCGGCTTCACCCATGCTGTTGCATGAGGCAGTGACTTCTCATTTTTATGACTGTGTGGTACGCTATACCCAAAGGCCACCGCTGCAGTTCACTGGGAACAGAAACAGTTTTCAGTGCATCGTGCCTGGACTATGGGACTGCCGCATGGAGAGCTACGAACCTTGGCCCTCAATTCATCTGTACATAAAAATGACTTGAGGCGGATGCCATGCTTGGGCATGCAGCATGGAGACAGTCTGCATGGCCTTGTGAGACAAGCGTTTCTTCAACAGGACACAAGGATCCCTAACTGGGAAAGAAGAAATTGATATGTTGGACTTCATTAAAATTTACAACTTCTCTCCATCAAAAGATGCCCTTCAGGAAGTGTAAGAGCACCTCAGGCTGGGAGGAAATACTTGGGAAAGATTTCCTCCGTGCCTGCAATCTTGGCTTATCTCTCTCAGATGATTTACTAAGTACGTCAGCATGTACTCTTTTCCCTCTTCTTTTTCTCCTGAGATTCGGAAGACTCAGATGATTTAACTATAGGGTCTCAGGTTGGGCACGGTGGCTCACGCCTGTAATCCCAAGCACTTTGGAAGGCCAGGGTGGGAGGATTGCTTGAGTCCAGGAGTACAAGACCAGCCTGGGCAACATGGCAAAACTCTGTCTCTACCAAAAAATGACACAAAACTTAGCCGGATGTGGTGGTGTGCCTGTAGTCCCAGCTATTCCAGAGGTTGAGGTGGAAGGATCACCTGAGACCAGGAGGTTGAGGCTGCAGTGAGCTATTATTGCACTACTGCATCCAGCCTGGGCAACGGAGTGAGACCTTGTCTCAAAAAAAAAAAAAAAAAAAAAAAGAAACAAACAAACAACAACAACAACAACAAAACCCAAAAACCAAAAAACCAAACCAAAATGAAATCCCTGTAGGGTCTCAGTTGCTGACCAGGGCTTTTGCAGTCGTAATGATCCCACTTGAGATTCCCGCAGTCACGTTAATTCTGCCCACAGGATTGCGAGGCAGGTGAGATCATTGTTCCCACCTTCCAGCTAAGGCAGCTGAGACTCGAGGAGGTGAAGGCACTTGCCAAGCTCACACAGCAACATCCCCAGCTGATGTTTTGGCTGGGCATGCCTGGTACAGAGTAGGTGCTGAATATGTGCTTGGAAGTGGATTTCTCAGCCCCAGGGTTCCCCAAGCCTGTGCATGTGTGTTGCAGGCAGGGAGACTAAGTATCCAGGAGCGTTCCTAGCAGAAGACAATTTCCTCACTGGTTGTGAGTGCCAGACAAACACTGCAGGACACCCATAAGCTCACTCCTAGTGCCAAGAAGCAACCAAGCCCCAAGACCACATCTCTGCCCTCAGCCTTAACCTTCTCTCATGGCCCAGGGACACCAAAGAGGGATGGCAGGACACCAACACAGTGATTGTTTTCCCTCCTGGGACTCTGGCCACTTTCCATCTGTAAGCAATGCCCAGAGCCACATCCAGCTCCAAGGTGAACACATGGCCACTGCAGAGGGGAGCTGGCTCCTGCCTCGCCAGGTCTCTAGGCAACTCCACCCTTCGGGGTGCATTGTGGCACAGAAGTGCTAACTGGTCCTCAGCCCCCACTTTCCATTCAGTACCTGGCATTTCCTGCTAGGCCCCCTGTGTCCTGTTCTTCCCAGCACGGCTGCTGTTCCAGAATCCGTAGCCCTCAGAAATAACAAAAGGCCAAAGGAAAGAGCGAGAGAGCCCACCTTGCAGAGTCACAGGGAGGACGGAGGTGATGCACGCAGGACCTGGATTCTGCAGAGCGCAGGGTGATTTGTTGACTGTGTGGCCTTGGGTGGGTTCCACAACCTCCCTGAATGTCTGGTATGGCTCTTTCCAAAGCTCATGACCAATCCCCTGCCCCTGCAAGCAGCCTGGGCTTGCAGGCCTATAATGGAGGGATGCCGGTAAGGACAGAACACAGTAACGCTTGTGCCAGTGTAAACCATAAAGTATGGCATCTTCATACATTTCATAAATATTTGCTGAGAAGCTTCTAAGTTCTGGGCGCTGAGAGGGAGCCAGAGATGACTACAGCACCTCAGGGAGCCCAAAGCCAAGGGGAGGAGCCAGGACAGGGCCTTGCCATCTGCCGCTCACCCCCATCCTGTGCTCTGGGGACCGCTGCATCCTCAGGCTGTGGACGAGAAAGCTGAGGGTCACCCAAACAAGAGGAGGTGCTGGAGGTCACATAGTGAATATGCTTCGCTGGCCTTCCCATCTGGCATGTCTTCCTCTGCCCCTATCCAGGCAGGCTGGAGTTGGGTTTTGATGGAGATTTTTGGTTAGGAAGATGGGAGTGGTGGTGGCAGTTTGGGGCCTGAGGGAGAGACAGGAAGCACCAGATCAGTTTTGTGGGCAGCAGGTAGGTCAATGTGGTCAAGACCCAATTGTCCCTAGGGTAGCAGGACAAGCAAGGGGACAAGCAGGGAAACAGGGTGCCAAAAGGCTCTGGGGAGCCTGAGGCCTCAGCCTGAAGCCACAGGAGTGTTGCCTGCACATCTGGCCAAACTGTAAGCTCTAAGCTGGGAACACACAGAGGAATTGAGCACTTCTCTGACCCCGGGAGCTCACCGCCTTGTCAAATAGCTCGAGGTGGAAAAGGGAAAGTGTGGGTGGTGGAGGAGCCCGGGAGCCTCTGGCCCAGCCTGGGCCGCAAGGAGGGCTTTTGTGGGGATGCAGGTCCTAGCCTGGATCTGAAAAGCTGAACAGGAGCCAGGTAGGTGGAAAGGGGTGTGGAGGACCCGGAAGGAGCGGCGACAGCAGAGGCCAAGGGTCTGCAGCTGGAGCCAGTGTCTGCGGTGGCAGGAAAGGTAAGAAGGGACTCAGCCCAGAGGAGAGAGGGAATACGCCCTGAGCAAGAGGTAAGATGCCTTTTCGTCGACGTGGCAGCTGGGGGTGGGCAGAAGGAAGGAGAAGGCAGAGGTTGGTTTTGTGGATGCTGGGAGTGGGGTGCTGAGGACTGGATAAGGGATTGGGGTGACAGGAGGTACCTCTGTTCTCATTCCCACCATTCTCCGCTACCCCCCTACCCAACTGCTCCAACCATGTGGGTCCCCTGGCTGCCCTTCCAGCATAGCTGTACTCTCCTATCTCCAGGCCTTTGCGTGTGAGGTTCCCCTGCTCTAGAAAGCCTTCTCCCGTTGTCTGAAGGGCTCACTCCTAGTCATCACTCACCTGTGCTCGTGTCTCCTCTTCTTATGGGTCTTCCTTGGCCACCCCCCTCTTCCATGACCTCCTGTTTATTCAGTGATTCAGGGAGTAGAATCAATAGGAGTGGGGGCAACTCGGACCTTCTCTTTTACTTTACTATATGTCCTTTTATGCTGTTTCAGCTTGTTTCAAAAATGAAATGTTTAGGTTTAAAAGAAATGAAGACTTTACCTTTCAGGTGATTTTTCCAACATGTGAAATGACACACAGGCAAGGGAGTTCTCCCAGCATGGTTTGCTCCAGCGAGAGATCAGAGCTCCCTAAGTGAACGCCAGCGCTGGTGTTGCGAAACAGGCAGCGGGGCCTCCATGTAAGGGAATCCTGTTGACAGTAAAACAGAGTCAGGCGGCTGCAAGGTTCAGGCACGGTGCAGGGCATACAAAGCCCTTGCCGGGGTGCGGGCAGCATCACATGCTCCCATTTGTGTAAATGATGTTTAGAGTGTCTCCGGACCAGACACACGACAACCAGCAGCAGCGGCTGCCTCTGGGCAACGGAACCAGTGTCCCGGGCTCGCAGGTGGGAGGGGAATGACTTTCTCTTTATGCTCTTTGGTACCCTTAAGATTTTGTACGGAACCTCCTCAAAAATAACTAGATAGACGGAAGTTTAACAACAATTTGTTTTTAAAGCATATAAAAGTTTTAGAGAGAATTCTTTTTGAAAGGCATGGGGGAAGGGAGATAAAGGATGACAGATTTTTGTTGCAAGCACTGACGCACTCTTTGACCAGTGGGTAAGTCACTGGCTGTCTCTGAGCATCAGTTTCTGCCAAGTGTAAAATGAGCCAAGTCTCTCTGCTCAACGTGAGCAGTGTCACACAGCTCTGGGGGGTGCCATTCACATTGCAGTCCATGTGACTGGTCCCCTTGCAATTGTGCAGTGCGCAATGTAGGCAACTGGAGGAGGTGGCTTGGATACGAGGCGGAAATGGGAGAGCGGACGGGAGAGAGCCTGGATGTCATGAGAGGTAGGGTGTGCACATGTGAGTGTGTGGAATGTGGCAGTGCGTTCCTCTGAGTGGGTGTGTACTTTCTGCTGATGTGAGTCCTGCAGACACAGGCTGAGGAAAAGAGATCACCTTCTCTTTCCCAGGTTCAGGCTCCTGAGTCTTCTAGAGCCAGGACTGAGAAGAGAAAGGTCCACCCCGCTGGGTGCTGGGGCTTCCCACTCCATCTTCCAAGGGCCCACCATCCAGCAAGCTGTTTCTTCAGGCTCTTCCCATGTTGGCTCAGAACCTCTGTCCCCAGGGTTGGGGTAGGAGAGAATTCCTCACACCAGGATGCTTTCTGGTTTTCTAAGTACAGAGTCAGAGCTAACCTGACTCAAATTCCAGCCCTGACTCTCTGTCACTTGATCAGAAACAGCTCTGACGCTCTCTATCCCTGGGACCCTGGGCAAGGACCTTCACCTCTCTGAGCCTTAGTTTTCTCATCTGTGAAATGGCGGCAGAGATCATGGCCACCGCATAGTGTTGCTGTGAGGGTTAAATGTCCAATGAGGTTTGACAGGTGGAGTGACTCATGCCTGTAATCCCAGCGCTTTGGGCGGCCAACGTGGGAGGATCGCTTAAGGCCAGGAGATCGGGTCTGGGCAACACAGAGAGACCCTGTCCCTACCAAAAAAAAAAAAAAAAAAGCAGGGCACGGTGGTGTGGACCTGAGGTCCCAGCTACTGAGGAGGCTGAGGTGGGAGGATCCCTTGAGCTCAGGAGTTCAAAGCTGCAGTGAGCTATGATCGTGCCACACTGCATTGCAGCCTGGGTGACAGAGTGAGATCTTGTCTCAGAAAAAAAAATTTTTAATGTCCAGTGAGGTCAAGCACATAATAGGTACTCAGTCAATGCCAATTCCCAATATTAGCTCCTATGGACTCTTGGGTACTTCTTATACACGTGTGGTGGGCTATGTTGATACAGACATAAAGCACCTGGAAGGAAACATAGCCCACACTCTCAGCAGTGGTCGTCTGGGGAATAGGAGGGTGCTATTGAGTGCATGCATGATTTTAAACTCAGTAAAGCTGTTTTCATTCTGAAAACGAAGAAATAAAGTGCATAAAGCGAACAGGTGAAGCACGGAGGAATTTTAGGGTAGTGAAACGACCTTGTGTGATCTAGTCATGGCAGACACATGTCATGATACATTTGCTCAAACCTATAGAATGTGCAACACCCAGAGTAAGCCTCACATAGACTAGCCTAAAGAGTCAGGGTGATGATGATGTTGTTAAGATAGGTTCGCTGATTAACAAGTGCAGCTGCTGGTGCCCTGTGTTGTTGGCGAGGACACTGTGTATGGGGTGGGGGTGGGTGTTGGTGGTGGGGACACTGTATGTCGGGGGGGGTGGGTGTTGGTGGTAGGGACACTGTATGTGGGGTGGGGGTGGGTGTTGATGATGGGGACACTGTGTGTGGGGCCTTCTACCCTGGCCAGCTGGGGACCTGACACAAGGCCAGTGCTCGTAAACATTTGGGACCTTTCTTATCTGGCCTGGGCTCTCTCATGAACCACACTGCCCCTTCCACAGTCAGGGGATCTGGGCACCGCCCTCTTGTGTAGGAAGAAGATGGCACCCCTTACACCCTCAGCAGGGAGAGGGGTCTCTCAGGTCAAGACCATGGGTAGAGGAGTGGGACATCTGTGTGTAGAGGACCCCAGCTAGCCAGCCACCTGGGACCAGTTCCTGCGGGCCCCAACTGATCCCCAGGATGACCTTCAATTATGTGCCAGCAGGGTGGGTCAGAGAGAGCCACACAGCCCCTACTGGGCACATAGATGAGCACTTCTCCAAGGCCTCACAGTTAACCTCAGGATGGGGGTGCAGGGGGCAGGAGACCAATGCCCATCATCCTTCTCAGGTGGTAGAGAGTGGCCTCTGCCCCCGATTGTTGTGTGACCTTGTGTGGCTGGCATCCTTTCTGGCCCATCAGGTTCTGTTGATCTGGGATCCTGAAAAACCCCAGGGGCTTTCTGGGCTGAGCCAGGGGTCTGCATGGCAGGAAGGTGGAGCAAAGGTCTCCAGAGTGGGCTGGGGCCAAACCTGGGAGACTTCCAGACAAGTGCCAAGGTGCCCACCCCTCAGATGTGCTCCAAGCCTCCCTGGCAGCCTCTTGGTCCAGGCCTCTGGGGCTCATGAATGGAGGAGCCAGCGGGTGTACAGGGGAGATGGCAAGACCACCAGGACTTGACAGAAAACAAGACACAGGGATCTTCTGCCAGGCTGCCTGGCCTGAAATCTACAAGAGGAGGAACATTTACAGGAAGTGATTCTTCTGGGCTCCTTTACCTGAACCCTGAGACAGGAAGCAGGCTCTGGCCAGTTTGGTGTGGTAGGTGGGTGGGGACCTGAGCCCCACTTTTAATCCAACTCCTCCTCTACCCTGCTGAGTGCCTTTCGGTGCAGCACTTCCCTGGTGGAGCCTCACTCTGCGGTCACAGACAGTAGGCACCCTGTCCATCTAAGACGGAGAAGTCCACCCTGGAGTGACAGAAACCTTCAGGAATGGCTGCTAGTGACCTTGGCTAAGAGTCTGTTCAAACAGGCATGGGCTGGAGTCCTGGCTTGTCCACTTGAGCAACTGGGTCATCATGGGCAAGTGACCTCCCCTCCTGGAGACTCAGTCTTCATCTGTAAAATGGGGATGATACAAGTGCCCCTGCTGGAGAGATGTAAGGAGCTGATGTGAGCCTAGGTGTCAGTTGCTGGAACATTTAAGCCCTCAGTCAGCCATGGCCCTGTTCCTATCCTTCCTATTGACAACGGCCATTGTGTTATGATTTTTAGTAGCAATAATCCTATTATCACCCTGCCTTTATTTCCTCACCTCTAAAATGGGGACAATAAGCGGGCGACATCATGGTGTTGCTAGGAAGGTTGAGTGCTTAGAACAGGGCCTGGCACAGCATGAGCCCTCCGTAAATGACCGTCATTCCTATGATTACTACCATTGTTATAGTCTTCTTAAAGCTGGAAACGCTCAACAAGCCAGCACAGGTTCTCAGGAAGCCGGCATTCCTACTCCTAAAGTGGGAAAGGGAGGTTCAGGGCAACGAAGCCACGTGCCTGACCACACAGCGGGATGCGCTCCACGGCCTCCACCCCAAGGGCAGCCCCCACCCGCATCCCCTGCCCATCTGCGGGCGTAGGTGCCTCCAGGAGCTGGCAGCGGCCCAGGCGGCGGGCCAGGGAGGGAGCGAGCGGAGAGCGCACGCGGGGCTGCACGTGGGGGCGCGCGCCAGGAGGGGCCGCACGTGTCCGCCCACGCGGGGCCAGGAGGGTCCAGGCAGGCTGCGGCGGGGCCCGGGTGCCCAGAGCCTGCGGGCTTCCCGGGCGTTCTCACGGCTCTGCGTGGGCGGCTGCCCGAGCGCTGGTGTTGGGGACGTGGAGGTGCTGCGGATGCCAGGTGAGAGGCATTGCTGTCCGCCACCCCCGCCAGCCCTCCCAAAATCCAGACTCTGTGAGTCAGAGCCCCCAGGGAAAAATCAGAGTGGCAGACACGAGCTGTGAAGTCATCCTTTCTTTCTTCCACCCCCACCCTCACTTCCTCAGCAACCCCTGTTGACCCTATTTAAAACTGATTGCAAAGCCAGCCACCTCTTCAGGGCCCCCCGCAGTCCCCAGGAATCCCTCCAGCCACCACCCTCTCCCAGGACTACCCAGTGGCCTCCTCACTCCGCCGGTTGTCCTGCTGCAGCAGGCAGTCAGGCTGCTGTGAGCCATCTTAACTGTAAAGAGGGTAGAAAAATGAGAAGAGGGATTGTTTGTGCTCATATTTGCATAAGGAAGCTATAATACCTTATCCTGGTAGTTAGGTGAGCCCAGTTTGGGGCCCACTTAAGAAAAATAAGGGAAAATTAGGTACCAAGATGATAAAAGGAATCATAGGAAATTAGAAATTTTAGAAAGCTTACAAATGTCACGAACATCACAAAATCCAGAAAAATAACATTTTTATCAGTTGTCTGACATACTTTTATCCTTTCTTCCCCAACATGTCATTGATCACCTTTATATTGATGACAATTTTGTCATATTCATGGAAAATTAAAAGATAATTCTGTCTTTCCTTTAATGTGGCCTATTGAATAAAGCTTAGGAAAGTTTCTTTCAGTTTCACAACTTGTACTTGGAAATGTTTTCTATAAACCCAGACACACACACACACACACGCACACACGCAAGCACATTTTAGCACCATTGTCAAATTTGGAAAAACCTCCATGAAGCTTTTTCATATTTTGATTGGTTACAGATATCCTCACTGCTTTTAGTAAAACTATAAATCTTGATGAATTGCATTTTGTATAATCCTTCCCCAAAAGAAAAAAAACATATTGTGTATTTATTATATGCCCTGCATTACTGAGTACATTCCTGACAAGAGAGAGCTTTGTTTTGAAGTAGGCATGTGGATGATACACAGGAAGCCAATCCTCCATTTACAGTCTTACCTAGTTAATGGTTGAAGGAATTTTCTATAGAGTAGCTTGTGACTCCTGTTATGATTTTTAGTAGCAATAATCATCCTATTGTTACTACCTATTTAGTAGTAATAATCATACCTATTAGTAGCAATAATCATCCTGTGACATAAGCTGATGTCAGCCCGCTTATTGTCCCCATTTTAGAGGTGAGGAAATGGAGGCAGGGTGATAATAGGATGATTATTGCTACTAAAAATCATAACACAAGCCACAAGCTACTTTATAGAAAATTCCTTCAAAATTCCTTCAAAAACAGGTTCAGACCTGTTTTTCCTTCACTTTCTGCACACTTTCTGTGCTGGGGGGCAGAGAATAAATTCATATCATGATGGGAAGTAGGGGTCACCGTCTTTGAATCAAGATCCAGATTAGTTGGCAAACTGAGCGGTAGGATGGTCCTAGAAACCATCTCCGACACCTGGTGGCTAGTGGTAACCTAACTATGCATGGAAGGACTTTGAACCGCATAAATTTAGCTCAGTAAACCGAAACTCAATGTATTCTCAACTCTACTAAACCTAAGCTGGGTCTGCAAAATGCCCACAGCCACTCCAGTGCTAATCAGGATGAGAGAAAGAGCCAGAGATGGGATTCAGAGTAGAAAGTGACAGTGATTTTAGCTGTTCACAGGTAAACTATATTACTTTTGCTAATTTTACGTGCGACACAGTGGGGGACCATACCTGGGATGAGCCTGTGTGTGAAACTGTGAAGCTTAAGTTTTTGAGCTTTATCATAAATCCGGTCCTGTGCCACATGTTCCTCATCTGTAAAATAAGGATAATTATAATACCACTACCTGTTTCGTAAGTAAGTTATTATATGCAAAACACTTAGAGCCATGACTAGCAAATACAGGCATAGCTCAGAGATACTGAAGGTTCTGTTCCTGCAATAAAGCCACCAATAAAGCTAGTATCACAATAAAGTGACTCACACAAGTCTTTTGGTGTCCCAGTACATAGAAAAGTTAATGTTTACATTATACTGTAATCAGTAGAGTGCAATAGCATTATACTGTACAAGTGTGAAACAGGATTATGCCTCAAATAGCAGTACCCTACTGTGTGCAATAGTATTATGTCTAACAAACATACAGACCTTAATGTAAAACTACTGTATTGCCAAGAAATGCTAATTATCATCTGAGCCTTCAGCAAGTCCTAGTTTTTTTGCTGGGAGAAGGTCTCTTGCCTCAACATTAATGGCTGCTGACTTATCAGGGTAGTGGTTGCTGAAGGTTGGGGTGACTGGCAATTTCTTAAAAAAAGACAACAATGGGCTGGGCATGGTGGCTCATGTCTGTAATCACAGCACTTTGGGAGGCCAAGGCAGGTGGATCATGAGGTCAGGAGATCGAGACCATCCTGGCTAACATGGTAAAACCCCGTCTCTACCAAAAAGACAAAAATTAGCCAGGCGTGGTGGCGGGCGCCTGTAGTCCCAGCTACTTGGGAGGCTGAGGCAGGACAATCGCTTGAACTTGGGAGGCAGAGGTTGCAGTGAGCCAAGATCACACCACTGCACACCAGCCTGGCAACAGAGAGAGACTCTGTCTCAGAAAAAAAAAAAAGAAAAAAGGCAAAAATGAAGTTTGCTCAATCAGTTGACTCTTCCTTTCATGAAAGATTTCTCTGTAGCCTGCGATGCTGTTTGGTAGTGTTTCACCCATAGGAGAACTTCTTTCAAAATTGTAGTAAATTCTCACAAACTCTACTGCTACCTTATCAACTAAGTTTATGTAATATTCTGAATTCTTTGTTGTCATTTCAACAATGTTCACAGCCTCATCACAAGGAATAGATTCCATCTTAAGAAATTACTTTCTTAAGTAATTAAGAATTTATTTTCTCATCCCTCAGAAGCAACTCATCATCCACTTGACTTTTATCATGAGATTGCAGCAATTCAGTCCCATCTTCAAGCTCTACTTCTAATTCTAGTTCTCTGCTTTTTCTACCACATCTACAGTTACTTCCTCCACTGGAGTCTTGAACCCTTCAAAGTCATCCACGAGGGTTGAAATCAACTTCTTACAAACTCCTGCTAATGTTGATATTTTGACCTGTTGCCATAAATCATGCATGTCTGTAAGGCATCTAGAAGGATAACTTCTTTCCAGAAGGTTTTCAGTGTGCCTTGCCCGGATCCATCAGAGTACACACTATATATGGCAGCTATAACCTTCTGAAATGTGTTTCTTCAATAATAAGAAAGTCAAAATGACTCCTTGACCCATGGGCTGCAGAATGGATGTTGTGTTAGCAGGCATAAAAACAGCATTCATGTCCTTGCATATCTCCGTCAGAGCTCTCAGGTGACCAGGTCTATTGTTAATGGGCAGTCATATTTGAAAGGAATATTTTTTTCCTGAGCAGTAGGTCAACAATGGGCTTAAATTATTCAATAAGCCATGCCGTAAACAGATGTGCTGTTATCCAGGCTCTGTTGTTCCATTTCTAGTGCACAGGCAGAGTAGAGTTAGCGTCATTCTTCAGGGCCCTACTGTTTTGGAAATGGTCAATGAGCATTGGCTTCAACTTAAAGTCATCAACTGCACTAGCCCCTATACAAGAGAGTCAGCCTGTCCTTTGAAGCTTTGTAGCCAGGCATTAACTTCTCTCTAGCTATGTAAGTCCTAGATGGCATCTTCTTCCAGTGAAGGCTGTTTCATCTACATTGAAAACCTGTTGTAAGTGTCGCCACCTTCATCAATGATCTTAGCTAGTAGATCTGGACAATTCGATGCAGTTTCTACATCAGTACTTGCTGCTTTTCAATGCACTTTTATGTTACAGAAATGGCTTCTTTCCTTAAATCTCTAAATCAACCTCTGTTAGCTTCCAACTTTTGTTTTGCAGCTTTCTCACCTCTCTGAGCCTACATAGAATTGTCGAGTAAGGGCCAGGTGCGGTGGTTCACGCCTGTAATCCCAGCACTTTGGGAGGCCAAGGCAGGTGGATCACTTGAGGTCAGGAGTTTAAGACCAGCCTGGCCAACATAGTGAAATCCTATCTCTAATAAAAATACAAAAATTAGCCGGGCGTGGTGGCACGTGCCTGTAGTCCCAGCTACTTGGGAGGCTGAGGCAGGAGAATCACTTGAACCGGGAAATGGAGGTTGAGGTGAGCTGAGATTGTGTCACTGCACTCCAGCCTGGGCAACAGAGTGAGACTCCGTCTCAAAAAAAAAAGGATGAGTTACAGCCTTGCTCTGGATTAGGCTTTGGCGTAAGGGAATGCTGCGGCTGGTTTGATCTTCCATCCAGACCACTCAAACTTACTCCATGTTAGCAACAAGGCTGCTTTACTGTCTCTTTGTTTGTGAATTCACTAGAGTAACAGTTTTAATTTCTTTTGAAGACTTTTCCTTTGCATTCACAGTTGGCTGTTTGGCACAAAGGCCTTACTTTTAGTCAGTCTTGGCTTTCAAGGTGCGTCCCTCACTAAGCTTAATCATTTCTACCGTTTGGTTTAAAGTGAAAGATGTATGACTCCTTCTTTCACTTGAACACTTAGAGGCCATCGTGCAGTTATTAATTGGCCTAACTTCAATATTGTTGTGTTTCAGGAAATAGGGA
The DNA here is from genome assembly GCF_049350105.2 of Macaca mulatta. Taxonomy (NCBI): domain Eukaryota; kingdom Metazoa; phylum Chordata; class Mammalia; order Primates; family Cercopithecidae; genus Macaca; species Macaca mulatta. The sequence goes on along the minus strand of NC_133407.1, from coordinate 153,097,263 downwards.
GGCCTGGGGTGAGGGAGAGAGATGGAGGAACTGCCGGTTGGTGGGGAGCAGGCAGAACACACACATCTATAGATTAAGTTCACTGTCTTTCATGGGCACAGTTCATGGTGCCCACAAATGATTGCAATAGTAACATCAAAGATCACTGATCACAGATCACCATAACAGATATAGTAATACTGATAAAAGTTTGAAATATTGTGAGAATTACCGAGACATGATACGGAGACACGAAGCACATGCACACTGTTGAAAACAATGGCGCTGAGAGACTCGTTCGACACAGGGTTGCCAGAAACTTTCCATTTGTCGAAAACACAATGTCTGTGAAGTGCTATAAAGTGAGGCCCAATAAAACAATAAAGGCATGCCTGTCATCACAGATGCTAGGTAAACATTTGCCAAATTAACAAATGATGAAAGAGGCTTGTAAACTGTAAAGTGCCATTCAAATTCCTTAGTCCAGCTAACAGCCGGCAGAAGCCAAACCAATTCATTGGGATGCTCACATAGCAGATTTTTAAAAGCGTGGCTTGAAGAAGGGAAGTAAGCTTGTCTGCAGCAGCGGCAGAGTCTGCAGGCCTCCCCGGAGGGTGGGGTGGACTGTGAGAAGGCTGTGGTCATTCAGCCTCCACTCACAGCCTCAGGAATGAGGACTCCCTGCCTCTGGGGACAGTGGCTCCTTGGTCATCTAAAATCTCTCCCACCCCTGACTCCCATGCTGCCTTCATATTTTTCTCCCAGGGTCAAAGAGAAGAGGATCCAAGCCAACAGACAGACATTCAGAAAGATGAGAAGTGGGGAAGGTTAAAAGTCACCCCAGCCTTGAAAACAGAAAGAACAAGATGTTCAAAGCTCTCTGCAGAGTAAGCAAGGGGATAAGGAAGAGAGTGGGAAGTCATTTAGTGAAACATGAGAGAAATGTAGACAAAAGGAGAGGCAATCCGCGGAGAGAAAAAGTGGGGGAGTGGGGAAGGATAAAGCTGAGAGGGGCTCCTAAGTGTGGAAGATGCTGACTTCTGCATTCTCACAAAGTGCGGTCATTCATCAGCATCCTCTGTCGGACACCTGTCGTTTGGACTACAGTAGTGAGCAAGACAGACAAAAATCTCTGCCCTTGTGGAGCTTAAATTTTGGTGGTGGAGACAGAAAAGAAACAAGCAGAGGATGAAAGTGTATGAAAGCAGTAAGGACAATGCAGAAAGTTGAAGTAGAGTGAGGTTGTTGGAGGCACCAGGGGCTATTTTCCATCTAGGAGGCAACATTCATGCTGAGGCCTGAATGAGGATAAACAGCCAGTCAAGGAAAGATGAGGGAAGAGTGTTTCAGGAAGAGGAGTGGTGAGTGCAAAGGCCCTGGGGTAGGAATGGGCTTGGTGTGTTCAAGGGGAGGAGTAGGGAGAGCCCAGACAGTGTGGCAGGGCATGAGTAGGACTAGGGGGCAGGGCGTCAGACACAGGATTTTTAGTCAGGGTAAGGAATTGGAATTTTGTTCTAAGTACAGAGGATTTCAAAGAAAATATCACATTCCACACACTGCCGGGGTACTTTAAAAGTAGTATTGAGAGAGAAATCAGTCATTCATAGAGGGTTCGTTGTGAGCAGGCTCTGGGACAGGGTCTCTCGCAGCCTTTTCTCCATGTGATTTACTGCTAACAGAGCTAGAAAGCTGCTGAGTTCAAGTCTGGCATATGTTCCACTGTAACACAACTTCACAGCCTCTCCTAAAATGAATGTGGATTCCTTACAGTTAATGAAGTGCTTTTATATGCACCTTACCTCATGTACTCTTACGGAGTGCTGTCACCTCTTTGCAATGGCCTTTGCAATGTTTCTGAGACCTTGAATGGGGAGTCACAGCTCTGCAGCTGCTCTTTATCCTCAGCTTTCAGCAGCTTCTCTCTAAACAGGATCACTATTGATGTGAACTTGGAGTTGGATACAGTCAGCATCGGTGGAAGTTAGAGGCAGGTCGCTGCAAGCCCATGTGGTGTCTTTGCGCAAATCAGAAAACGGCTCCCTTTGCTCAGGATACTTCTGGCTTCCAAAAAAAGTTGTAATCATTATTTTGTTAGAGTGTCCTTTGCAGCCATCTGCAAAAAAATTACCTCTGTGTGTATGTGAACCTACACTATTATTGATATGAGAGAGACCCACTTAGATGCAGTGACCTTGTGGAAGGCAGAACCTGAATGACTTTCATGATTTTCCACACCCCTGCACAAAATGTTTAGAACAGAAAAGTTATGAGTCCACGCAGAAAGGAAATCCATCTGGAAATGGCCACACTAGGACATATGCATGAACACATGCCATACCCTGGGGGTGACCACGACTGTCCAGGTTTTCCTAGAGTTGCTCCCCTTCACAGGACATTCAGTTCTGGTTCCCTCTCCCACATCGGCATGCTGGCCTCCCGTCTCTAACACTGTCCCCCTCCTAGTCACATTATGCACCTGTTCCAGGGTATGAAATGTGTTGAGCAATACTGGGTCCTTTTACAAGTTCTCCTGGGATTGTGAGATGAAGTCCCCGAACTGTGCCCTGGGAAAAAGCCCCCACCGTGATCCTGGGTGGTCTTGGTCTCCAACACTCACCACACCCATGTTCTGCTGTGTGGCCAGCGCCACTTCTAATGACAGGGGCGCAGCTTTGAATTCTTCCAGCTCCTAAATTTAGAAACATGGATTAGATCTAAATAAATGGATAGTTATGTAACTTCTTGTCCCTTTTCACTACCCCCTCCCCTTGGAATAATCAGCCTTAATCAGCTAACGATGGGGCCCTGAATACAACCCCAATCCCCTGGGAAGCTATGGGGCTTACATAAGGAGTGACATTGGCCAGTGTGTTAGGAGGCTTTAAAATACATTCTCTCATTCTGTCTCCTCTCTTTTTTCTCTTTCTCAATCTCTCCTACTCACCCATACATTCTGACACAGACACACATGTGCACGCACACGCGTGCGCACACACACGCGCGCACACACACACACTCACTCCCCCAAACATGTCCATCAAATGCTGAAGCTGCTTAGCTAGTCTGGGATCAACTATATGCAAGCTGAGAGAAAGGGTTTACTCCTCAGGAGGTTCAAACTTATCACCTAAAAATAAATCACCTAAATCTGTAAATGACAGCTCATGCAGAAAGAAAGGGGGCTCTTTGTCATAGAATTATAGACTGTTTGAGGGAAAAGGGAGGGTCAGGAAGGGACATTTGAGAACTTCCTAATCATCAGAACTGTCCAGCAATGGAATGGCTACTCTGAGGAAACAGTGAGCTTCCCGTCACTGGAGGTGAGTAAGCAGAAGCTGGGGATAATGGATAAGGATTCCTGCAATGAGAAGAGGCTGAATGGTAACTTTTATGCAGGATCTGCTATGTGCCAGAAATTGTGCTCTACAGGTATTGTAATGAGATGACAAAAACGATTCATCTCACATGCCAAATTCTACCTATTGGGAGTGGCTGCCTGGAGCTCTGGACATACAGAAGGATTCTGAGGCTCAGTGAGAAAGAATATCTTGATTGATTAGCAATGTCTGTCATGGCTGCAGGATAAGCGAACAGAAGGTATCGATATGCTATTTGCCGATGATTTATTTTATCATTTATTAATCCCTTTGTAGACGAGGAAACTGAAATTCAGAGATCTGCGGTTGGTAAGTGCAGAGCCAAGATTTGGACCCAGTCCAGCCAGGACCAGTCTGGCTTCAAAGTCTATGCTCATGGCCACTATACCATTCTCAGTGACGTGAGGAATGGTGCTGGGGCTGAATATACACCAGCCAGCTGTGTCCCTCATTTGCAAATGCTATTGGCATTTGAGTTTCAGCCTCTGAGCTGTGGGTTCCAGAAGGTCATCTACTGGATCTGAAGGCTGCTCCAAGGAGAAGACACATGGGCTACTCTCTGACCCTGGACACACTCACTCCGTCCACCACCCAGCTCTGACTCCCAGCAACACTGGGAAGTGGGCCTGCCGTGGATGATCATCCTTACAGCACAGTTGAGGAAACTGGGGCAACCAAGTATGGGCCATCTCTCTTCCTTGGATCTTGTGCTTGGTGGCATGTGAAAGCCCAGCGTTCCTGGCCAGAGAGCACGTTCTACAGCAAATACAGTGCAGAAGGACCCAGCAGGCACCTTGAGCCACAGCAGCCGCTTCTCAGCCCAGCTGCTTCCTGCCAGCTCCCTAAGGCCATTAGCACCATGCCATGAGTCTTCTGATTGGGTTTCAGGCAGCCCCCCGTTGCAGGTGGAAATTGCCCCTCCCCAACCACATGACACCCCACATAGACACCTGTCCCTCTAGGTCTCAAACTGCTAGTGCCACAGCCAGATAACATTAGTACCTCCCTCCTCTCCTGCTGGCCACTTTCCAACAATTTCTTACTTCCCTCTCATCAGTGTCCCATCCTTCCTGTGCCAGAGCTCTCTTAGCCCTATCGTTCAGCTTCTGTCCTTACAACTTCCTCTGGGGGAGATCTTTTACCCCAGTCCTTGCTAAGAAACAAAGCAATCAGGATAACAGAGAAGATTTCAAATGCCAAGAACTTAAGCATGCAAAGTCCTAGAACAAGAAGGGGAACATAGCATGGGGCTGGTCCCTGTCCCAACCTTCCACTCTCTCCTTTGGTTAGGATGGGGACATTGGTCGGGCGCAGTGGCTCATACCTGTAATCCAACTTTGGGAGGCCAAGGTGGGTGGATATCCTGTGGCCAGGAGTTCGAGACCACCCTGGCCAATATGGAGACATCCTATTTCTACTAAAAAAACAAAAATTAGCCTGGCGTGGTGGTGGGTGCCTGTAATCCTAGCTACTCGGGAGGCTGAGGCAGGAGAATCACTTGAACCCAGGAGGCGGAGGTTGCAGTGAGCCGAGATCACACCACTGCACTCTAGCCTGGGCGACCAAGTGAGACACCATCTCAAAAAAAAAACAAACAAAAAACAATGGGGGACATTAAGATGACAAAGGCAAGGCATACACATTAAGGCCACTCAGGACCGTGGCTGGGACCTCAGAGTTAAGTAATCCACAGGACATGGCTCCTTTTGTACTCTGTCAGATGGTGCCTGAATTGTGCAATGCAGAGGGTAGGAGCCACGGCTGTGGAGGTGAGGAAAGGAGACGGGGTGTCTCCTCCCTGCTGAAATTTAACCTTGGATCCTCTTCAAAGTGTCAAAGACTTTTACTGATGCTGCAGGAGTGCCTCCACGTTTAAGATAAACCCCAAGGTTCACCCTTCCAAAAAGATAAGTCGAGAGTTGGAAGAGGTTTCTGGTTGCAGCAGAGGTACCCTGAACTGCTGCTTCTGGAGTGAATTTGAGCATTTTTTCACAGCTTATTAACTGGAAGCTGCCTGAAAACTCAGTGAGATCAGTCATTTCCAAATTCTTGGAGTCAGATCACTTTTTGCAAACAAAATCTTTCTGGGAACCCCAGTTCATTAAGACAGAAAAAAACCCCACAAGATGTTGAGGTGGGATGGGTCCCATGACCCCTCTAAAATTGCATACAAAATTATGCATATGCATGAGTTTCTCCTGGCTGGGGTCTCTAGTTATTTTATGTCTCCAAGGGCTACCTGTCCCAGGAAGGGTTAAGAGGGTCTGGAAGGCCTGCTGACAGTCTAGGATACCAGTGATTGTCACGTCTATTTCTGTTGCCTGCTTGTTTTGCTGAGCTCTGTTGCTCCAGCTGACGTTTAAATGAGTTTGCATTCGCAGAGCCCATACCAACTGGTGGTGTGGGTGCAGTGGGGGTGGGGGGATTGAGGAGAGCCCAAACTCAACAGATGGAAGGGGCGTGGCTGCGGAGATTAATGTGGTCCTAGATCACCAGGAGTTGCCTGGGAGCATCCGAAATGCTTTAAAGAGACAAAGCAAGGTGCTGCCGGAAGAGCTGGCATGTGAGCGGGACAGCCTAGTTCCAGGCTGTCTTCTTCCAGTGTGCTGTGTCCTGGGAGAAGACTCGTTTACTCTCTGTTTTTACGTGCACCGTGAGGACCAGTGTTTCCTGAAATGTGAAGATCGTGCCACACGCCATGGCCTTAAATAACATCAGCTCACTAATGGAGAAAGTGCATCTCTCCTGCTTCCTTTTTTTTTCTTTTAAATGACACAGCCTCAGGAGGTCCTGATAACATGTGCCCCTCCTGGTTCCTTCTGAACCTTTGATTCTGACCACATCCAGGGTGGAGGCTCAGGGCGGTGCCTGTATCTGGGATACCTCTCTAACCCCTGCCAACCCCCCTGGCAAAGCCCTCGCCACTGGCGAGCCCTGGGCAGGCCATGGTGCCGAGCTGGACGGTAACACATGTTGCTTCCTGTGCATGGCTGCATTCTAATTATGTACAGCGACACCAGTGCCCTTTCCAGCAGTGAAGTGAATGAAGTCTTCTAGATTTTTAAGTAATTTCAGTAAAGAATGTGTGTCAGCTTAACACACAACAGTAAGAAAATGTTAGTACAGGAGGCATGTGGCTATGACACAAATGTGGAGGTGGAAAAAGCCTGACTGGCTGACCTGTAAGGTTCTAAGTGGCACTGCTACGCTGGATCCCATCCACCTGGACCCCCGGAGAGGGTCGCAGGGGGCCAAGCCCTCCCAGTGCCTCCAGAGCAGCAGGGGAATGTGGTGGGGTGGGTAAAGGAGATGCTTCTTGGGGTGCCAGGAGAGCTGTTCTGTGGGATCCATGGAGCAGGGAAGATTGAGGACAATGAAAATCACTTCTGAGTAGCTTAGGACATTACTCTTTCATAAAAACAATGTGGCTTCATTGTGGGAATGAAGGCAAATTCACAGCTACTGTGGGCAATATCCCTGGGCCACAGGCAATGTTCATTCCGTCTTTTACCTGGGAACTCCTACCCCGGGCAGCAGCCTAGACTCTGGATTCTGGCATTAGACCTCCTGGATGCGACTCCTGTGTTACCTGCGTGAACCTGGGGTGCTCCTTCGAATTTGGGTAGGGCCCTGACTTGCCAGCAAGCGACACAAAACAGGCTCAGCTAACTTCAGTCAGAGATATGGGGCCTTATAGGAAGGATGAAATATAATTCTTGCAGTCAGCATCTCAAAATCTATGGGATTCAGATGAGTGGACCTAGGCAGCAAGGACCAGAAGACAGTCTTCAATGTGAAGCAGCCTCGGATGTGGCCTGTTTATGTCATGTGATTTGAGTGGGGCCAGCCCAGGAGAGAGCATCTGATTGGCCGAGCCCTGGTCATGTGCCTACCCCTTGTCAGAGGAGAGTAGGGCACCTTGACTGACAGCCTTGACCTGACTGCAGCAATGAGAGTGGGAGATTTCCCAAAGGGAAATGGGAGTGCCCCTCCTAGAAAAAGGGGTGAAGAATGCTAGACAGGCAAGGAACACAAATGTGCACCAGGCCCCTTACTTCCAGTACCTTGGTTTCCCCTTTGTAAACAAGGCTGAGTGTGGCGCAGCCCTTCAGGGCAGCTGAGGGATTCAGTGATATCACACATGTAAGGGTCTGGCTCTCTGTAACTGACACTCCATAAATGTCAGAGATTGGTTTTTAAAATAGTTTTTAAAATTAAAAACAGTGCACAAAACAGCCACTGTCAGCCAGACGTGAGCCTAACAGATGCCACATGCTCCTTTTGGCTACACCACAGGGGCCTTCAGGTTGGCAGATGTGGGTTCAAATCTGGACTCCACCAATGAGTAGCCATGAGGTGCCAGGCAAGTGACCTCAGCCCTCTTGGCCCCAGTGGTCACTTCTGGCTGCCTGCTCTGCTTGGGCACCAAGCCCAGAGTCTAGATGTCAGTTGTCAATACAGCCAGGCTGGGGGCTGAGGAGCCAGTGGGCGCCTCCCATGGTTCCATGGCTGTCATTTCTGAACATTGGTCTATCCGGAGAGGATGTACCAATCAACCATGCCACAAAAATGCAAAGTAACACACCACCCCAAAACTCAGAGGCTGGTGGTGGGAAGGCTGTATTCCTGCCCCTAGAGTGAGGTGGGGCCAAGGAGGGCAGGCCTGCCACTCCTGCACCATTCCCAGGGTGCAGAGGTGGTTCTGACCAGAACCACACATCCACGCCAATGACCAAGGTCCCAAATGCCCCAGATTCCTGAAGCCGGTGACTCAGCCAGGGCTCCCAAGCTTGCTGTTTCTGGTGGACATGGGGGCAGACCAGTCCAAGGGACTGGGTGAGTGAGGGGCTTTGCACAAGATAAACCACTAGTGAGCGCCTGCTGTGCTCTCCACAGCTTCAACCTGCTGCCACTGACTCTGAGCCAGAGCACTGGGACCAAACCCCAGTGCCACTGCCCACAACTCATATGACCTTGGGCAAACCAGTTCCTCTGTGCCATAGTGTTCTTATCTGTAAAATGAGTTCTAATGCAGTTCTAATGTCCAAGGGTGTGAGAAGGGTATCCCAGCTCCAGAAAAGACAGAAAATTTGCCCACCTTTCCTCTGCCTTCTTGTTCTAGCTAGGTCCTCAGCTGATTGGATGGTGCCTGTTCACATTGGGTGAGGGAAATCTTCTTGAACTTTCTTGAGATGCAGAATTGACTTCAAGTGGCTCCTCTGAACTTCTCATGATGTGAAGTAACACTTCCTCGTGGTGTGCTTATGAGGGTTTAGAGGAGATAAAATTTGTGGAGTACTTAGAACAGTTCCTGGCAGTAAAACAAAACAAAACAAAAAGCACTATACAAGCATTGGAAGTGTTTGCTATCTTCATCATCATCATCATCATCATCATCATCATCATCATCATCATCATTGCTGTCACTCCCATTACCCCTTTACCAGCGGTGACAACCCTTTGGGTTTCTGGGATGACTTTAAAGGAGAGAAAGACATATCTGGCTTCAAGAGTCTCAGTTTTGTATTTCCCTTGACCTCCCTGGAAGCTGAAGGATGTGTAGTGCTGACAGCTAACATTTATTGAGTGCTTGCTGTGTGCCAGGCCCTGTGCTATCTTGCTGCAGGGATGACCTCACTTTAGTCCTATGAAGCAAGTGCTATTATCATCCCTGTCTCCCTTGAGGACTCGAGGCATAGAAAGGTTAGGTCACTTGCTCCCTGCATGTGCCGGTCAGGGCTCGTGGCTGCAGGCATTAAAGCAGAGCTTGGCCTTCTTAAGATGAAAAGGAATTTACTGGAGGGATATCAGGTAGCTCACGGAATCTTCAGGAAGTCTGGAGAACCAGACTCAGAAAAACAGGTAGGAGCCAGGATGGAGGAGGCTGAGGGGGCACTGCCGAGGGGCCACTCCCATGAGCTGGGAGCACTGACCAGAACAGAGTGTTTGCCATTGCTGGCTACTGCCACTTCTGTGCATAACTGCTCCTCTACCCCTGCATCTTTGCGTCTGTCACAGCATATTAAGTTTCTGGGTCGGGGCCCATGATTTGGACATTAGGAAGGAGAGAGAGGGAGGATCTTGCCCTTTTGGATTTTGTAGTGGGAGGTGGGCCCTGCCTTCCCCAAAACTCCAGCAAGGGGACAGATTCACAATAGGAAGTGGGTTGTATCAGGCTGTTCTTGCATTGGTGTAAAGAAATACCTGAGACTGGGTAATTTATAAAGAAAAGAGGCTTAATTGGCTTATGGTTCTGTAGGCTGTGTAGGAAGCACAGTTCCAGCATCAGCTTCTGAGGAGGCCTCAGGAAACTAACAATTATGGCAGAAGGTGAAGTGGGAGCAGGCATGTCATACATGGTGAAAGCAGGAGCAAGTTGGGGAGGGCGGTGCCACACACTTTAAAATGGCCAGATCTCATGTGAACTCAGAGTGAGAGCTCACTCATCACAAAAGGGATCGTCCAAGCCACTCATGAGGGATCCACCCCCATGATTTAAACACCTCCACCAGGCCCAACTTCCAGCATTGGGGATTACATCTCAACATGAGATTTGGAGGCGACATCCAAGCCATATCAGGGGTCCAAGTAAAGAGGAGCCAGACGGGTGGCTAATGGGATGGCAGTCATCTCTGAACATCAGTCTCTCTGGGGAGGATGAACCAGTCAGCTATGCTATAAGAATACAAAGTAACACACCACCCCAAAACACAGTGTCTGGAAACAAGAACCATTTATTGCCAAGAATCTGCAAGTGGATGGGTCAGGAGAATTTGCTCAGCAATTATGGAGGCTGAGAAGTCCCATGACAGGCTGTCTGCAAGCTGGAGAACCAGGGAATCCAGTAGGGTGGCTCCGTTCAAGGCCAAAGGCCTGAGAACAAAGGGAGCTGATGGTGCAACTCTTAGTTGGAGGCTGAAGGACTGAGAACCTGCAGTGTTAATGTCCAAGGGTGTGAGAAGGGTATCCCAGCTCCAGAAGAGATAGGAAATGTGCCCACCTTTCCTCTGCCTTCTTGTTCTAAGTCCTCAGCTGATTGGATGGTGCCTATTCACATTGGGTGAGGGCAATCTTCTTGACTCAGCTGCTGATTCAAATGCCAGTCTCTTCCCAAAACAAACTCACAGGCACACCCAGAAATAATGTTTTACCAGCTATCTAGGTGTCCCTTAATCCAGTCAAGTTGACACCTAAGATGAACCATCACAAATGCTCTTGACATCTCTACCTACTAGCCAGGGGCACCAAGGAATCCTTGGCTTGGATCACCTCGCTGCGGGGGTGTCTGTTGGTCCACCCAATATGTCTGTCAGCTGGCTAAGGAGATGGCAGAGCAGAAAGATAAAAACTGAGTCCTTGAGAACTTTCTTGAGATGCAGAATTGACTCTGAGTGGTTTCTCTGAACTTCTCATGATGTGAAATGGCAAACCTCTGCTGTTTAAGCTAGTCGTAGATGCTCTGTTTCTTGCAGCCAAAAACAGCCTCTCTGACACAGTAGTTCTTGGATTGGGCTGTTTCAAAGGAACGAGATGATAATTACAGCCCACACTTCTGGAGGGTTTTCAGGTGATGTCACTTGCCCCAGGTCAAACAGGTAACAACACATTGCTGAGTCAGAATTTGAACCCAGCAGGCTGGCCCCAGAGAAGCGTTGTAACCCACAGCACCAGGCACAGTACAGGAAAAGTGCTTGACTCGTGGCACATACTAAAAAGCAAATTAGTGGCTCTGTTCCTTTCAAAGTCACAGACGGTCTTGAAAATCTGATTTAAAAACTATAAACCTTAGAGTCCTTCTACCCCCACCCCAATGCACCACCCCACCCAAGTTTGCATGCAGTTCCAAGGGGTTGGGGAGGACATACATTTCTCCACCAAAGATGCAGAAGCCTTTGGCACCAGGCCACAGGTGTGGGGTGGGGGAGGAGTCAAGGTTGCAGTGATAGTGGGCAGGGAAGGACCCCTTAAAATCCAGAATTTTAGCAGGCTATGCCACTGAAAACACATTTGGGAGAGGCCCTTTTGAATGTTGAGCAGGGATGGCACAAAGTTTTCCTCTCTGAAGCCAACGTTGAATGCCTGGTGGAAGCTGCCTGGACGCTTGCTATAAAGCAGCTGAGGCTGGGTGCCAGGCGGTGGTGGGGAGCGTGGGATCTCTGTGGTGGTAGGAAGTCCTGCCCACACTATGCACTTGCTACCCATTGGAAGGGTGCTGGTTCAGAATCAGAGACCTAGGTTCCAATTCAGAGTATGTCAGCTGCGGCTGTGTGGCCTCTGATGGTCTCCTGCCCTCTCTGGGCCCTGGCTTCTCTGTTAAATGAGAGGTGGCATCAGATGATTTCGAAAGTGCTCTGTTGGCAAGGCCGCTCCAGACTGCCGCGCTCTGAATGAAACCCTCTCTGCTGCACGGCCAGCCCGTGATACCGCGCCTCAATCCACAGGAATAGCTGAGCTCGGCATACTCAACTCTCCCCAGCTTTCTCTGCAGACCTCTTCAAGCACATGTCTGGGCCTTCTGGCCCTGGGTCCAAGGGTAGATGGTCTGAGTTCTCCGCAGACAGCTCACAGGCTCCCCCACAGGGTTCAGGAGTGGTCGGAAGGGCATGAATCAGCTCCACCCCACACGCCCGCCCACTGCTGCTGGGACACCCCTCCACACCTCCACCCACCCATGCAGTGCTGGACCTGGGGCACCTTCCCCCTCCCCACTACTTACTTTTGAGATTTCCCTCCCCATCTTGCACCTGTAGCTCTCTCTGCATTGCTCAGTTTAAAAACCGATAACATTTGATTGCTTTACTCCAAGTGACAGGAGGGCAGGACTGCGTCTAATTATCTGTGTAGCTGGCACACACCACCATCCCCAACCCCTTCCCAGCTGCTAGTGCTGGTTATGGGAACCCGGCTGTGTGCCCTTGGGCGAGTCACTGAGGGTCTCAGAGAGAAGGAGCCTGTGGCTGCCCCCATCAACTGCTCCACCCCCAGGCTCCTCTTTTGCATTCCCACTCCTTGCTCCTCAGAGTTCTTCCTAGGCTGGGAAAGGCCTGCTTCCTGCAGTGCAACACCAGCAGCATCTTCTCCTGGGAACCCAGCCCAGCTGCGGGGGGCTGGCGGAGCAAGTCTTGGGCAACTTTGCCTGATGCTAGCTTTTGGGCATAGACAACTCTTCCCAGAGCCTCAGAGTTGGGAAAAACTCCCAGTTCCTCCTCAGTGGTTCCCATGGGAATGCCCTGAGGTGCTGTTAAAATACAGATTTGCAGACCCCCGTACCCTACCAAACCTAATGAGTCAGCATTTCTGGGGCAGGGCCCAGGAATCTGCATTTTAACACGTGCCCCAGGTGATATACAGGAGACTGATTCAGCTCACATTTCTGCTCCAAAATTCCTTTTGCAGCACCCAACCCCACTTAAACTTCTGGGGTGGGGGATGCTCCCTCCCACTCAGTGAGCCCAACTCTGCGCAGCCTTGGCTGGGAAAGGCCCTCCTTCCCGGGGCTGCCGTCTCCCACCCCTGGGGGGCCTACTCAGGGTGTCCCTGCCCCAGCACAGTTCTCAGGGCGTAGGCCTCCCGCCACCCCACCACCGCCGCATCTGCGTTTCTCTGGCTCAGCCACCTAGACGTTGAGGCTGGTGCAGAAGGGAGGGCTGCCGGGCTGCCTGCGGGTTACAGTGAAATGAGGAACGGTGGGAGCTGGGGCCAGGCCGAGAGAGACGAAAACAGTTATATAGAAAACCAGGGTCAGAAATGGGAAGAGACGCCAGGCACAGTGGCTCATGCCTATAATTGCGGCACTTTGGGAGCCCAAGGCAGGCGGATCGCTTGAGCCCAGGAGTTTGAGACCAGCCTGAACAACATAGTGAGGCCCCATCTCTAAAAAAATAGAAAAATTAGCCAAGTGTGGTGTCACGTGCCTGTAGTCCCAGCTACTCCAGAGGCTGAGGCAGGAGGATCACTAGAGCCCAGCAGGTCAAGGCTGCAGTGAGCCATGATCGTGCCACTGCACTCCAGCCTGGGTGACAGAGACAGACACTGTCTCAAAAAAAAAAAGAAAAAGAAAAAGAAGGAAAGGGAAGGGAAGGGGAAGGGAAGGGAAGGGAGAAAGAGAAAATAAAGGAAAATAAATGGGAAGAGAAGGGGTGAGGATTGGGGAACGAGGTACAGCACTAGAGGCTGTTGGGGTTCAAGGACAGGAAGAAGCCTTCCCAGGTCTCGGGCAGCTCCTGCAAGTCCCGACTCTCATGGCTTCAGTCAATATTCACTGGCAGATCCTGCTGCTCCTTGGGTCCGGCCCCAGGAGCCTGTGGACTCATCTCTGCCTAGCACAGCGCCAGCCTTATCTACTCAATGACGGGGGGAACTCGGCCAACTCTGCTGCCCAGCACCTGGCCATCCTGTTCTGGCTACAGCTTCCCCCACTCTCCCCATGTTCCTGGCCCCTCTCAGGCCATATGGCTCACTTCACCTCTAGCTTCTAGGGGGCCCTAAGACCCAGGTCTGGAAAGTCTCATCCTCTGAGCCACAGCAATTGGTTTGCAGGTGGGCATGTGACCCAGCCTGGCCCATGTTAGCCTTCCCACAGCATTGCTAGGCCAGAGCTGCTGTCCCCATTACACACTGGGTAAGGGCATCAGCGGAGGAGGTGAGTGGGGGTTGGAACCCAGGGTGCATTCTGCTCTTTAAGCGCTTTGCCTGGTGCAGGAAGTATCTGCCACTTTTTTCTAGTTTGCACCCAAGTGCCACATGGGCTAGCAGAGGCCCTGGCTGAGCTTTCAGAAAATAGGCTGTGGTTTTCTCCGAGAGCTGCACTAAGGTAGGATATCAGGCTGGAACTGATGGGCCTGGGTTTGTTGCCTCAGTGAGAGAATTCAAGTGTAAAGCATTACCCAGGAAAGCAGAGCTGAGGAAGGGGAGAGGGGAGAGAGGGAGAGGGAGAACGCCTGGTGACAGCTATTATTAGCCTGGATCGAGCTGTACCTGAAATCCAAACTAGTCCTGGATTTTTTTTCAGTTGCAAAGCTCAGTAAATTCCTTTTTCACAGCTGAAACCCACTAGAGTCAGTTTTCTCTTACTGAAACCAAAGGAGAGATGCATGAATAGAGACCGGCTTGTCTAGCACCTTCAGTACAGAAAAGGAAACTGAGAGGGGTGGACTTGTCCATGGTCACCTGGCAAATTAGTGGCAGAGTTGGGCCAAATACTTACATCTTCTGGATATGCTGGGGAAGACACCAAGTGACAGATGAGGAGGCCAGAGCCCAAGGCTGCTCCCTGCTGAGCCCCTGGCTCCCTGAGTGGTCTTGGTCAAATCACTGCCCTCCTTGGTTACTTCAGTGTTTGCCTCTTGGCAATATGACTGCCAAAGCCCCCTCAGGTGGCTGCAAGAGGCTCATGGTCTGTCCCTGATGCTGTCAAGCGTTGTGGAGCTCTGGGATGGCACCTTTACACTGTCAGAGTCTGTGTCCTGAGTCTGTCTCAGGCAGTGCTTAGTAGGGCCAACCTTACAAGGCCAGGCCGTCTGCCATGAGGGCTGGGCACCAGCCACATTGCCTGTTGGGGAAGAAAACGCAGGGCTGGAGTCCCTCTAATTGCTCTTCAGTTATTTATTCAGCAGAATAGCGGCCACTCCTGTGCCTCGGTACCATGTTCCCTGTCTGGCGCCAATTCCAACTCCTCCAAAGCCCAGGATTTAGAGGTGGGAGGGGGTCCCAGGCTACCATGGACAAGCTCCTAGTTTCGAAGCAGAGCCCTCCGCCTTCTGTGCCTCCCCTGAGACCCAGTCAAATGGGACTGCAGGCATGTGGTGTGTCCTCCCACACAGCCTGCCCCTCCTTGCACCTGTCTTGCTGTCACTGATGGAGCCTCGGTTTTTCCTACTGTTCCCAGCACAAAACTCGCAGTCATGCTTGGCTCCTTGCTATCTGTCACAATCCATGTTCCATCTGTCGGTGAAGCCTTGCAGCCCTCCCTTCAAGAAACCTCTAGGATCCAACCACATCTTCACTGTCCCTGCTGCCCCATCATGTGCCAAGCCTCCATCCTTCTTTATGTGGGCAGAGATGAGTTGACAGCCTCCTCACTGCAACCGTCTCTGTCTTCTCTCCCTGTGAGTCTGGGCAGGCCAGGCTATGCTGTGTTAACCAGTGATCCCCAGAGCTCAGTGTGGACACACAGGTTGATGTCTTGCTCCTGCTCCACGTCCCTCTGCTGGAAGCTCTCCCCCATGTCCTGGTTGTGAACAGTGTGGGGCCCAGGCTGATGGGGCAGTGGGTCTGGAGCTAGACTAGCAGCAATTCCACCAGGAAGTGATGACATCACTTCTGCTCACATGCCCTGGACCAGAGAAAGTCCTATGGCTGTGCCTGACTTTTTAAAAATTTTTAAATTTTTTTAAATTAGAGACAGGATCTCACTCTGTTACCCAGGCTGGAGTGCAGTGGTGCGAGCATAGCTCACTGCAGCCTTGATCTCCTTGACAAACAATCTTCCTGCTTCAGCTTCCCAAAGTGTTGGGATTCCAAGCATGAGCCACGGTGCCCGGCCCTATGCCCAACTTTGCAGGGGGTTCAGGGAAGAGAAATCCTGTGATGTGGGGGAACTGGAAACACACGTGGTGAACCACACTTCTGGCAACCTCATTCCTCACCAGGTTCAGTCCCCCAACAGCAGCCCCAGGGATTCTGTGAGAGCATCTGGCAGGCTCCGTCCTCTCATGCACAGAAGCCTCGGAGGCTCCCCCATCACTCAGGGTGGATGTAAGGTCCTCTTCGGGATCCCTGGTGAGGTCTGGCAGGATACTGCCTCTGGTACCACTGAGGCCACACCTCCTGCTCCCCTGCACTTGCTTCATTCAGCTCTGGTGTCCTGCCATTTCCCACATTCACCAGGCACACTCTGAGCTTTGCTGCTCTGTCTGGAACCTGGACCACTCATCCTGAAGGCACCTGTGGAACTCACTCTCTTGGCTTCAGCAGAGCCTTCCTGCAATAGAGTAGAAGGCAGCCGCCTGCAAGCCAAGGAGAGAGGCCAAAGGAAGAACCAACCCTGCAGACATCTTGGTCTTAGACTTCCAGTCTCCAGGGCTGTGAGACAATAAATTCCTGTTGCTGAAGCCCCCAGTCTGTGATATTGTTACAGCAGCCCTAACAAACTAATATATTTCCCTTGCCATGTTTTTAAAGAGTACAACCCCTCCTTCCACCTGTCCATTAGTCATCTCCATCCCTTTCCCTGCCTTATGTTTCTCTGCATCATTATTGCTTTCTAAAGTCCTTAGCATTGTACTTGTGTGTGTGGGTTGTTTTTGTTTGTTTGTTTGTTTGTTTGTTTGTTTTTGAGATGGAGTCTTGCTCTGTTGCCCCTGCTGGAGTGCAGTGGTGTGATCTCAGCTCACTGCAACCTCCACCTCCCAGGTTCAAGCAATTCTCCTGCTTCAGCCTTCCAAGTAGCTGGGATTACAAGTGTGCACCACCACACCTGGATAATTTTTGTATTTTTAGTAGAAACGGGGTTTCACAATGTTGGTCAGGCTGATCTCAAACTCCTGACCTCAGGTGATTCACCTGCCTTGGCCTCCCAAAGTGCTGGGATTATAGGTGTGAGCCACTGCACCCAGCCTGTACCTGCAGATTTTGTGTAATCTATGATCTCAATCTAATAGAACATAAACTCAATGAAAGCAGGAATTTTTATCTTCTTAATTCAGTGCTGTACCTCTGCAGTCCAGAACACACCTGCCGTATAGTAGGTGCTGAATAAACATTTCTTGGATGCAGGAATGAGTGGATGGATGGATAATGCTATGAACACTCAGAACTGCTCAACCTCCGCACAGCACCTCCAGCAGACCCCTGAACCCCAAGGCTTTTATGTCCTTTTTTCCTTGATGGAGTTGATAAATATTGGAGGGTAGCAAGGGAATTTGAAAAGTTTTTATTTTCTAATTAAGTGGAATCTCTCAAACCTTGAAATGCAGATATTCATCAATCCTGAAGCTCGTCGTGAGGAACTTACCTTCCAGAGGTCCTGCTATGAGTGCTCAGAGATGAATGCACAAGAATGTTCAATGCAGAGCTGTTTATTATATAGAAGGCACGATAATGACCCAAATGCCCATGAATAAAGGGCTGGGTGTAAGCTGGCACACCTGTGTCATGGCTGCCTCAGAGCTGTTGAGGAGAAGAGGGATCTGTGTGTGCTTAGGGTTGGCATGGCTGAGATGGTATCAAGTGGAAGACTGAGCTGCACCCGGGATAATTTGGAAGTTCTTCTCTAATGTGTGCAAGAACCAGCGACCAAAAAGATACCCAAAGGGGTGGAGAGTGAGGTTGATGTATTAGCTATCTATTGCCACAAGAACGCTGAGTAACAAGAAACTCCTAAACTATCGGGGGCACTCAGTAGTATTTATTGCTCCCTTACCTGGGAGCAGTGACTCTAGGTCTGGGGTCTAGGTGGCTCTGCTGGTCCCGGCTGGATTTGTTCCCATGTCTGGAGGTTGGCTGGCTGTTGGCTGATGCAGGATGGCCTCAGCCAGAGCAGCTGGAGTGGCTCAGCTTGATGCCACATGTCTCATCCTCCAGCCAATGGCCTGGACTTGTTGTCATGGCAATGGTAGAGGCATAGGAGCCAGCAAGCTCGCTCAGTGGTGCCAACGCTGTTCACGCCTCTGCCTGCATCATAGCTGCTAACATCCCACTGGCCGAAGCAAGTCACATGGTCACACCCAAGGACTCAGTGGGAGGGGCCATCATGGGAGGAGCCCAGGGCATGGATGAAGAATGGGAGCTGCTTGTGCAACTTCCTATGGTTGTCTTCTCCAGAAGCAAACCCCAGGAGTGGGATCTGTCTGCGAGTGACTTATTAAGGCAGTGCTCTTGGGGAAGTTGGTGAGGGAGCAGGAGAAACAGGACAGGAAGGCAGAGAAGCCAGGCAAAGTAACCACTTAGCCTCATTCTGAGGGAGGGCTCTGGCCTTCTTTTTTGACTTGAGACTTTCACAGTCCTGCACCCGCCAGTCATTGGCTAAAGGCCGCCTGGGGTCAGGATGGGAGCACATAACGTCCCAGGCACTCTGGGCTCTCTGTACATGTGGGCAAGGTGTCTCCAATAGCCTAGAGATCGTCCATCAGAGAGAGCTGTGGCTCTGGAGTAGGAAGCAGAGCACACAGAAGCCAGAGAAGGAGGCCTGGAGCCACTAAGGAGAGATGGAGGAGGTCTAGGCCAGGCCCCTACTGCATCTGCTATTTGGGTCAGAGCAGTAAGGAAACTTATTATTTTTCATTTTAGATTCTTCTGTACTTCATTAATATTTTGCCATGAGCATTTATTGGTTTTATCATTTAAAAAAACCTAACAGGACATTTTTAATGAAAGGCGCCCAAGGTCTCTGTGGGGGGCAGTGGCAGTGGGCACGCTTGGTTGAAAGCTTGCTCGGGGATGATGGGTAGCTCAGAGGGGAAAGAGATGAAGGGTCCTGGGTTCCAGTCCCACTCCGTCCTTTCCTGACACTGTGGCCTGGGGCTGGTCACTTTCTGTCGCTGAGCCTCAACTTCCCCTCTAAACAATGCAGACACTCCCCTCGCATACCCATGGGTCTCTACTGAGTATTCAGGGTGCCACGAGGGTGAGGACACCAGGCACAGTGTGGCTGCTCACTTGGTGACTGTGGCCTTCTCTGGAAATCCTGCACATGTGAGCTCCTGAGTTCTGGGTCTCTGTCCCTCAGCTTTCCCGTCCTGGCAACGAGCTCAGAGTCACTGCTTCTGCCACCAGCCCCCACTGGCCAGCTGTGATGCTGTTGCTGGCCACTCTGGCAGGGGCCCAAGGTCCCTCCCTTACTCTCAGCATCCACTTCCCCTCCGCTGTCCATGTCATGCCTCAGAAATACCCAAATGCTCCCAGCTCCCCAAAGGCCAACTGTGCCTTCTGCTCAGCGCACGCTCTCACCATCATTTTCTCATGGAAATTCCTCCAGATTGCACTGGAACATTGCTCCTTCTCGAAAATGTCACTCTTTCCCCTCTCCTCGCCCCAGCTTGACCCGCCATACCCCTTCATCTACAAATCCTCTCTACATTTCAACCACTTCAATTCTGTTCCTAGCACACACACACTGGTACAATATATCTGCTGTATGTCTGGCTGTGTGCCCTCACTACTGAATCTACACTTTCAACAGACCAGCTCTATGAACCTCAACTTCCCCACCTGGCAAGTGGGCCACACACTCACTCCCTCTCAAAGCTGCTGTGAAGATTTCAAATAATCCTTGTCTGGCATGAGGCAAGGTGTCCAGCACATGCTAGGTATCTAATAACTAGTGGTTAAAATGCTCGCTCTGTTATCCTAAGTGAAGTCACTTAGGAACAGAAAACCAAATACCATATGTCTTCACCTATAAGTGGGAGCTAAGCTATGGGTCACAAAGGTGGACAGAGTGGTATAATGGACATTGGCGACTCAGAAGTGGGAGGGTGGCTGGAGGGCTGAGGGGTGTAAAGTCACCTGTTGGGTACAATGTGCACTATTTGGGTGATGGGTATATACAAAAAGCCCAGGCTTCACCATACAATTTATCCATGTAACCAAACACCGCTTGTACCCCTAAAGTTATTGAAATAAAAATAAATAAAAATATTTAAAATGTCTGCTCTGTGCTGGAGGCTGCACCCCTAATGGTCAATGTGGTTGTGTGTGCTTGTGTGACAAGTGTTGATGTGCCCCTGAGAAGGTGGGCAGACCCTCGCACCCACCTGCTCTCCCCAGCCCAAGAGAAGCAGGCTCCATCCCTCCTTCAGCTCCCAGTAGATGGGGTTCACTCCCTCAGGTCAGCTGCCTGCTGAGGCCTCCCAGGAAGAGCCACAAGCCCGAGCCCAAGCCCCCTTCCCAGCCATCGGGCCAGCAGCGCCCTCCTTCCTCCTTCCTCACCTCCAGGCCTCTATGGTTCAGCACAGTCTGCCCAGCTGCAGGGACTCCAGCTGCAGGGACACCCCTGCTCTGACCTCTGAAGTTGATCCTCCTGTGTCTGAACTCCACTGAAGCTCTCTGTGTGGCTCGATGAGGGTGTTTCTCAGCCTCTGCCATCCCAGCTGGGATCTCCAAGCCCATTGTCCAGGGATTGCCAGGTGTCCCAAGCCTGGCCAGGGACAGCCCTGAATAGGACTTCTGCTGAGATGCTGGGGGAACTAGGCCCTCTCTCTGCTCAAGAACAGCCTGGAGCTGCTGGCAGCCACTTTCCCATTGAGGAGGGTGAATCCTCCTGAGAATGAAGCCAACACAGAGGAAGCCGAGTCAGGAGAAAGGACATCCGTACTGTGTGCTCTCCAGTAAATCACGGATTTCCATGTGTTCATCTGTCAGTTGGAGACATCATTTGAGCATGTGGTTCCAGCCATGCCTGAAACCCCAGGGCTTGCCGGTTATAGGAATCAGTATGTCTCACCACTCTCTGAGCCAGGTCTTCTGTCAGAGGCAAAGAACTGCAAGAGATTCCACTTATGCAACAGAGAAGCTGAGGCACAAATCCAAACCTGCTTAGCAGAAAACAGCCCCCAAAATAGGGCATCCCAGACACTTGAGTCCTTCCCACACCTCCTGGGAACCAAAGCTCACCCTGACAAAGACGTGGCCACCATGATGCTTCCTGTGAAGCCCTTCACTCAGTGAAGAGGTGGTGGGGAGCGAGTGAAACAATGCGAGCACTCCCTCGGTGAGCGAGGCCTGCGTTACCATTCACAGTGCCCTGGCAGGGCAGCTCGGAGAGGACACATGCCAGGTGCTCTCCAGGGGAGTCTGGAAGCTTTCTGGCTGAACAGCACCTCATGAGGAAGGGGCGTGTCCACTTTGTGGTCCCGACGCCCTCTGCAGGGAGGGAGGAAAGCTTACAGACCTTCGTTAGATCTCTTGTTGGGTAAACTGAGGCCTGGGGGAAGCCACTTGCCTGAGGCGCTTGGGCAGTTGGTGGTCGATGTGGAATGAGAACCCAGGCCTTCTGATTCTAGCCCAGGCTGGCCCCACTCAGCTGCAAGGATTTGCTTGAGAAGGTGCTCCTAAGAGGTCGGGGGTGACCTGCTCCCCTCATGTTCCCAAGGCCTGGTACATGGTGGGTGCTTGCATGGGCTAAGACCTGGAGAGTGAGTGGGATTAGACAACTGGAGGGAGTGAGGAAGTTGCTCCAGGCAGAGGGCATGGTAGGAGCAATGACCTGAGATCCTTCTGTTCAACGACAACAACTACTACCACCTCTGCTATCCCCAGTGAGCGATCACCATATGCCAAGTGCCACGCCAAGCATTTCACAAGCATTGTCACATTTAACTCTCACAACCACTCTAAGAAGCAGACACTGTTATCAGCCTTATTTTACAGATAGAGAAACTGGGGCTCAGAGAGGTTAAGTGACTCTCCCAGGGTCACATAGCCAATAACCAGGGTTCAAATAAAGATGCTCAAGTTCTTGCTCTTGGTAGCAACACAGACCTGCTTTCTCAGTGGGTCCTCTCCCGTGCTCCATTCCCTCACCTCAGGAGAGTAAGGGGTCCAAAAGGCCCTGGGGAAAGGAGACCAGGGGCAGGAGGGAAGCCCCCAACTCTCCTGCTGAGATGTCACCCAGGCCAACACCTTCCACACTGGGGGACTTCCCAGGGGAATGGGCAGCCTCTCTCTGTGGTTTTGACTGTACAATGTCAAATGTCCCTGTCTCCAACCTGCCCTTGGTCAACCTTTAGACAGGCCCTGTCTCTGACACAGAACTGTGCAGGCAGGTAGGGGATGGCTAGAGGTGAGGTAGGAGGTGGGGTTGACTCCGGAGGCCAGGACTTGAACTCCAGACCAGACTGAAGCAGGGAAGAGATGAAAGCACCTCTCCATAAGACACGCCCACCAGTGTCATGTCAGTTCACCATTACCATGGCAACACCCAGAAGTTCCCATCCCTTTCCATGGCAACAACCCGATGACCTGGAAGTTATCACTCTTTTTCTAGAAATGTCTGCATAATCTGCTCCTTAATTTGCATATAATTAAAAGTGGGTATAAATATGACTGCAGAACTGCCTCTGAGCTGCCACTCTGGGCAAACTACCTATGGGGTAGCCCTGCCCTGCAGGGAACAGTACTTCTGCTACTGCTGCACACTGCCACTTCAGTAAAAGTTGCTAATACCACTGGCTCATCCTTGAATTACTTCCTGGGTGAAGCCAAGAACTATCCCTGGCTGAGCTCCAGTTTTGGGGCTTGCCTGTTCTGTATCACTGGGGCCTTCCTGAGGGATGGAGCAAATGGAAGGCAACAGCTTGCAGCTAGCAGGAGGAAGCCGGGCTCACAGGGGCTCCTGTGGCAGTATGCAGCTGTCTGGTGGCTGCCAGCAGACCTCTGGGTTGCCATACACCTGCCTCAGAGGCAGGCCCCCCAGACAGTGGGAGAGTGCAGTGGAGGCTGGATGACCACTTTGCGGGAAGACTGCCCCTTAGAGCCACAGTACTTACAGATGATGACCACAATAGAAGCTGAGGCTGAGGCAGGAGGATCACTGGAGCCCAGGAGGTCTAGGCTGCAATGAGTTGTGGTTGTACCAATGCACTCCAGCCTGGTGACAGAGCAAGACCCTGTCTTAAGAAAACAAAAATGTTCACTATGTAAAAATCTCTGGATGGAAAGACAAGCCCAAGACTAGGAGGAAGTATTTGCAGATCTGCAAATCATCCCATCTCTGATGAAGGACTTGTATCTAGAATGTATAAGAACACTCTAAACCCAATAGTAAGAAAACAAACACTTCAATTAGAAAACCGGCCAGAGACACATACAGATATTTCACCAAAGACGATATATGGATGGCAAATCCATAAGCACAAGAAAAGAAGTTCAGCATCACGGTCATCAGGGAGATGCAAATTAAAGCTACGGTGAGATATCACTACCACCTATCAAAATGGCTAACATAAAAAACAGGAACAATGACGAGTGCTAGCAAGCACGCAGGGCAGCTGTAGTCCTCATACTTCCTTCTGGGTATGGCCTCTCTGGAAAGTTCGTTATCAAGTTAAACACGCACTTACCATATAAGCTGGCCATTATTACTTCTGGGTATTTATGCCTGAAGAATGAAGACAGGTTTATGCAAAAACTTGTATATGAACCTTTGTAACAGCTTTATTTGTAATGGCCAAAAGTTGGACACAGCCCAAATGTCCTTCAGCACGTGAGTGAACAAACTGTCGGACACCCATGAAGTGGAAGACTGTGCAGTAACAAAAAGGAATAGACTATTGATAAGCATGGCAACTTGAGTTATCTTCAGGGCACTATGCTGAGCAAAACATGCCAATCTCAAAAGGTTATATACTATATGATTCCATTTATGTAACATTGTCATAGTGACATAATTATAGTAATGGGGAACAGATCGGTGGTTGCTAGGGATAGGGTTGGCAAAAGGTGCGATTCTACAGTGCTAACAGAAGGGCATTTCTTTGTGGTGATTGGAATATTTCTATAGCCTGATGGCTACAAAATTTATCCACATGGGAAAGTTTCAGAGAATTATGCATCAGAAAACAAAAAACAAACAAAACAATTATTACATGTAAAAACTGATAACATCCAAATAAGGTCTGACTTAGTAATACTGTACCCATGTCAATTTCCTGGTTTGACAATGTAACATGATTATGTAAGATGTTAGCACTAAGGGAGCTGGGAGAAGCTGGGTGAAAGGTGCATGGGAACTCTGTACTATTTTTGCAACTTCATGTGGGTCTTAAATATTGCAAACTAAAAAATTTTAAAGTAGCAGTGGTTTGGGACTGCTTTGCTCAATTTGATTTTTTTTTTCTTGCTGTAAAAAATAATAGCAAGGTGAATAAGGTATGTAGAGAATACCATTTGTGTGAAATATAAATGCAGGAGTCATCTGGTGTATGATAGAATATTTCTGGAAAGATATAGAAGGAACTGGGAATATTGGAGCCACATGAGGGATAACTGAAAATGCACAAGGATGAGAAAGAAAGCCTGATTTTCCAGTTTTCCTCTTGAGACTTTTGACTTTTTACTGCAGGTGTCTACCACTGTCTTAGTTTGTCCTTGCTGCTATAACCAAATGCCATAGATTTGATGGTTTTACAAACAACAGAAATTTATTTTGCACAGTTCTGGGGCTGGAAAGTTCAAGGCCAAGGTGCCAGCAGACTTGGTGCCTGGGGAGAGCCTACTCTCTGATTCATAGATGGTGCCTTCTCGCTGTGTCCTCACATGGTGGGAAGGGCAAGGGAGCTCTCTGGGGCCTCTTGTATAAGGGCACTAATCCCATTCATGAGGGCCCCACCCTCACGACCTCCTCACCTCCCAAACCTAAGGTCAGGAGTTTGGGAGGTGAGGAGGTCATGAGGGTGACCTCCCAACACCATCACCTTGGGGGTGAGGGCTGCAACACATGGATTTGGCATTTAGACCATAGCAATCACCATTTAAATTTTTTAATTTAATTGTCTTAAAAACTAAGAGTAGGACCCATCAGTTAGGAGCCATCAGTTAGACTCTGAGATCCTCAAAGGGTCAGCCCAGTAAGGAGAGGGACAGTAACCTGGGGGCAAGGATTTTATCAGGAAGTCAATATTTTGTTAAGCTCAAGGGAGGCTCTACACACACACTCTCACACACACACACACACACACACACACACACACACACACACACAAAATTAATGGGGCAGGGAGGGCACTGGGCTGAGTTTGGCCAGGCCTGGGAATTGACGCCTTCTTCACCCATGTTATAACGACAGCAACAAGGGGTAGGCATCACAGCCTCCGCAACCATGGACACTCACCACAGGCCAGGCACTCAGCCAAGCACCTCTCAGGGATTAACACACGTCATCCTCTCAGCAACGTCACTGTGCAGAGGAGGAAGCTGAGGCACAGAGAGACAAAGAGACTTTCCCAAGGCCCCACCTGACTTTGTAGCACTCTAACATCTCAGGCCTCCTGACCAGTCCCGGGCCCTGGGCGCTGAGGTGAGAGGACACTGGGATGGAGCAGCAGGACAGGTGGATGACAAATGTCTTGAGCACTTGCTTGGCCCCAGGCACGGACTCACTCATGCAGCCTGCTGGGGAAGGGCAGGCAGACGGCACACAGGGTCATGCAAAGGCAAAGGTGACTGTCAAAGAGGCAGACGTGAGCAGCCCTGGGCTGGGGCAGGGGAGGTGGGGGTGGTCTGGTGAGCTGGGAAAGGCTAGGGCTTAGAGGCAGGTATTCCCTGGTAGATCCCAGCTCCAGCCTTGGAAGATGGCTCCTGTCTCTACTTGCCTTCTGATTCCTTCTCTAAAATGAGGAGCATTGCAACACCTGCTCCTGACCTAGGCTGCTGCCAGGCTCCAGGGCTCAGGCAGGGGACAGCAGGAACTGCGCAAAGCCAGCTGGCTTCAAAACCTGAGAAGAGCCCAGACCCCTGTCAGCAGGTGTCAGGGAACTTGTGGCACACCCATGCATGGAATATCATGTAGCTAGGAACAAGAGCATTACAGTCATGCGCAGCGAGGGATCTCCAAGAGTGATGAGCTAAAGAAACCAGGGAAGGAAAAGTACAGATTGTACCACCTCATTTACATGGAGTTTAAACTAGGCAAAACTCACCTATGGTGTTAAAAGTCACGATCGTGGGGACCTTTGGGGAAGAGGGAGAGAGGCTTTGGGGGACCGTGGGCACAGGTGTGCTCACTTTCGACAACTCATCAAGGGCCTGGGAAGTGGTGACCTGAGATGGGGCCTCACTGAACCCCAGATCCCTCCTCCGGGAAGATGATTTCACAAGTGACCCTGCCTGTCAAGGGTGTCGTGAGGGTCAGACGATGGCAGGTGACTTGTGGGTGTGGAGATGCCCCATGAGAGGCCACCATGAAATGGTGGGTCACGAATTTCTGAAGCAGAGGCCTCTGGTGGGAAGAGCTCCCAAGAGAGAGCCCTGTATCCTCTTCTATCCACTGCTCCTGCCTCCAAGACTGGAGGCCCTGGGCAGCCCTGGTGTGCATGGGACCCCTGGACCTCCGCCAGCTGCCCCAGCTTCCCTGGGCCTGGCTCCCAGAACTCTCATCCAGCCAAAGCCCATCCGGTCTGAGCTAGGGAAGGATTAAGGTGGAAATCCAGAGCCGGGGGCTGAGAGGGAGGCACCTCAGGCAGGGTGGCCAGAGGCTGGGGTGGGCAGAGGCCAGTGTGATGGAAGCCTTCCTCCCTTCACTCTTCAAAGCCGAAGCCACACTGCATCTCCACTGTGTTTCCTGGGACAAGCCACGGGGCCTCTCTGATCCTCAGCCTCCTCATCCATCAGGGGTCTGTTGTGGGGGTTAAATGAGATAATCACCTACTGGTGCTGAGTAAACAGCAGGTGCAATTGTTATGTTTACTGTTATCTCACTGGGGGGACGCTGTCTAGGACATAGAGATGGAGAGGCTACGAGGGTCCTGAAGAAAGCTTAGATTCATGTACTGCCCTTGCATACACTTTGCAAGTCAGGAATGCAAACCCCAAGGTCACAGGAAATTAGGCCAGGGAGCCAGGGGAGCCCCCCAGGGCCCAGCCTCCTCAGTCCCTGCACTGACATTCTCACGTGGGCAGCTTCCCATATGGCCACTCTGGAAGATGTATAGAAGGCAGAGAGGCTGCGGGCCAGCCTGGAGGCGGATGGGAGACTCCCTGGAAGAGTGCACGCACACACACACGCACACACACTCACCACGGTGGGAATCCCACGTTAGTCATTCTGTTTTAGGACTGGGAGTGTAACATGGAGCCGGCTTGCGCTGGAAGAGTGGGATATGCAGATGCACCCTCTAGAACTGCCAGAGGCTTCTGCATGACTCAGAAAACTGGAAGACGCCCCATTCACCATTGACTTCAGCTCTTCATTTGGGAAATCTGTTCTTTTTACTTTTGAAATATTTCAGACATATAGAAAAGCACAGAAAGTAATGTAACAAACACCTGTGGATTTCTCACTTGGCCCCAGTTCTTATTTTAGTTAATTAATTTTATTATTGTTTTTAGAAACAGGGTCTCGCTCTGTTGCCCAGGATGGAGGGCAGTGGTGTGATTACAATTTGCTCCAGGTTTAAGCTCCTGGACTCAAGCGATCCTTCTGCCTCAGTCTCTCAAGTAGCTGGAATGTCAAGTGCATGCCATCATGCCTGGCTAATTTATTTTTAATTTTTAGACACGGGGTCTCACTACATTGTCCAGGCTAGTCTCCAGCTGGCCTCAAGCAATCCTCCTGCCTTGGCCTCCTGAGTCCCTGCGATTACAGATGTATGCCACAACGAGCTCCAGCTCCAGTTCTAACAGGTTGCTGGTCCTGCTCCTCCTCCTTCACTAATCATTTTCAGGATACAGTCAGAGCCCTCAGGCAGCCCTCTCTGAATGCATTTCTGTCTTTGTCTCCCTCCTAAGGGAATGAACTCCTTGAATCTGGAGTTTACTTTCTCATATTTGTTTTCACACATACATCTGTATCCATAAACATTGGTTTTGTTTGTTCTCAAACTTAATGGGACTACGCTGGATGAGTCACCCTGCAGCTTATCGTTTTGACTCAACATCACGTTATCGAGGCTTCTGCACACGGCTGCACAGAGCGTGAATCCATTCATCTGCAGTCTGTACATAAGCCACGATACACGAAGCCCTTCTCCCCAGGATGGACTCCTAGGCCGTCTCCAGTTGTTTGCCCTCACAAGTCAGCTGAACTTGTCTTCCAGAGCACGTGTGCAGAGTTGACCTCAGAGTGCAGTGGCTGGGTCACAGGGTCAGGGCATCTTGTGCTTCCCCCGGTGATGCCCAGCTGCTTTCCAAGGGGGGGATGCCACTTCACACCCCCACAGCTGCACAGGCACCACAGCATTCCACACTGTAAGCAGACCAGACCCTCCCTTCTTAAATGAGTAGGCTGAGGTTGTGGGGAGGCAAAGGGCCCAAGATACCAGAGTCCGGGGCAGAAGGAGCCAGTACTGGAGCCCAGGTCTATGGATGTTGCAGTTATCCATTGCTGTGTGACGAACAACCCCCATGCTTAGTAGTTTGATTTTGTTCGTCAATCCATAGTTCAGGCAGGGCTCGGAGGGGAAGGCTCATTTCTGCTATGTGTGGTGTCAGCTGGGACAGCTTGGCGGGGGGGGTCCGTTTCCAAGATGGTGCACTCACGGCGAGTTGGGGCTGGTCGTCAGGGGGAGCTTGGTGGGGGATAAGGGTGGGATGAGGGTCTTGCTTTCATTCCACTCAGCCTCCTCACGGGCTGCTCGGGCTTCCTCAAGGCCCGTCTGGGTTCTGAGAACCAGTGTCCAGAAGCTGTCACAGTGGCTCCTCTGCCGTACTCCATTGATCAAGCAACCACAGGCTGCAGATTCCAGGGGAAGGAGGGGCTAGGTTGCTCCCTGCCTCTTGATGGAAGGAACATCAAATAATTTGGGGGTCATGTTTGAAAACTGACACACCTGACTTCTGCAACATGCCTTCAATAATGTAAGGTTCCAGATGCTCCACCAGGCAGAAGGTGAATGAGTAGCAGTGGCTGCTAAGGACCACCCTTGTCATGCATGACTCCAGGCACCCAGAAGCACGCAGACCAACAAGGACCTGAAGCAGAGCCTCCCAGAGTCCTGGCTCCGGTGACAAATCTGTTGATGTGCTTTATTTGCCTGAAAGGAGAGGTTTTTATATAAAAATAACTATCAGCTGTATCAGTCCATTCTTGCATTGCTATAAAGAAATACCTGAGACTGGGTAATTTATGAAGAATATAGGTTTAATTGGCTCACGGTTCCACAGGCTGTACAGGAAGCACAGGAGCATCTGCTTCTTGGGGGGCCTCAGGAAGCTTCTAATTATGGTGGAAGGCGAAGGGGGAACAAGGCACTTCACGTGGCCAGAGTGCGAGGAAGAGACAGCGGAGGTGCCACACACTTTTAAACAATCAGATCTCGTGAGAACTCTACCACAAAAACAGCACCAAAGGGGGAAGTCCGCCCCATGATCCAATCACCTCCCACCAGGCATCACCTCCAATATTAGGGATATGATTCAACATGAGATTTGGGTGGGGATGCAGATCCAAACTATATCATCAGCGTTCCAAAACTGGTAGAAGATTTGGCAACACTGAACTGTTATTTCCAGATGGCCTTGCTGGCCAGAATGAGGAGCGACCACCGGATAAATCCTCTGGTTTACTGCAGTCCCCAACTTCTGAACCGGCTGCTGTGGGCCCTCAGGTTGGCAAACCCTAGGTCACGAATTCTAAGACATTAGAAAGGCATTGGGGAATAATCGTTCCCTAGTGGTTATTAGTGAACACAGTTCAGAGAGTACAGCTGGCAGGCAAATGCGTGGTGCTGATACGAAGCCCTCAGAAGATGTTCAGCTCTATAGGAAGAACAATCCCAGAAGGCTTTCCGGAGGAGGTGACAGCTCAGTAGTCCTGACAGATGAGAAGGACTTTGGGAGGCCAAGGCAGGAGGATCACTTGAGCCTAGGAGTTTGAGACCAGCCTAGGCAAGACTGAGACAGCATCTATACAAAAAAATTTTAAAATTAGCTGGATATGGTGGTGTGTGCCTACAGTCTCAGCTCTCAGGGGAGGCGGCTGAGGTAGTGTTACAGTAGGTAGCTAGTCAGACATGAGCAGGGCAGGAGAAGGCCCTGCCTCCCAATCAGGAATGTGAGGCGACCGTGAGGTGACGGTCAGGCGGTTGTTAACTCTCCCTCTAAAATAATGATAACTGGTTGCAACCAGTGCCAGGGAAAGCCAGTCTCCCAATAGATAGAAACATCTGAAGCTGGCGATCAGCCGCTTCCTGATAAGATCTCAGGAGCTGGGCGAGTGGGCTCAAGCATGTGCATTAAGAAGCAAAATGCTGGGGTTTAATTGGTGTACGACCTTCCTCTAGGAATGCTAGACTGGTAAGGGAAGAATGCCTCCAGTGAGCTTGTGCACAACCCCAGTAAACACACTGTGCTGGCAGGCCACTGCGCATGTGGACAGCCACCCAAAGGCAAGAATCAGGGGAGGAGGGACACAACCCCCAGAAGCACTCCAATGTATAAAGCCCCAAGTGAAAGATCAGACCACACACTCGCACCTCTCAAGTCGCCTGCCTGGCCCTCTTTTGAGTGTATTTTACTTCCTTTTGTTCCTGCTCTAAAACCTTTTAATAAACTTTCACTCCTGCTCTAAAACTTTCCTCAGTCTCTCACTCTGCCTTATGCACTTTGGTCAGACTCTCTCTTCTGAGGGGACAAGAACTGAGGTTGCTGCAGACCCGTATGGATTCACCACCACTAACTGTGGGAGGATCACCTGAGCCCAGGAGGGCAGGGCTGCAGTGAGCCATGACTGAGGCACTGCACTCCAGCCTGGGCGACAGAGTGTGGCCTTGTCTCAAAAGAAAAGAAAGAAAGATGGGAGGAGTTGTAAATGTTCAGGCCTCCAGAAGCTAATGAGTTTGGTCTCTAGTTGGACATCTGAACTTTGAGACCAGAAAAGAAGGAGAAGCAAGTTTCCTCTGCATATCTCTCCCTGCAATCCCAAATCCAATCTCTGCAATCCCTGGTGGAAATAAAAAGCAAAAATGGAGGCACTAGTAGATGATGATTTGAAAAAAACCCAAAGATGCCACGATATTGTCCTCACTGCTGGCCATCCTGCCTCAAATGTCACCATCAGCACCACCATGTAGAAAGCACTTATTACTTGAGGCGGAGGTCGTTTCTTCACATAAATCATTCATTTGTCCATCAGTCTGAGGCAGTGTGGATTCATTAAGCCACCAGATTAGCTAGCATAGAGAAGGAGTGCCTGGAAGGAGACAGGGGAGTGAGCGTTGCTAAAGTGCAGAGAGCTGTCCTGGGCGGTGCTCTCTGCTGGGAGCAGAGCCCAGAGGGGAGCCCTGAGCACACTGGGTGGAGGGTCAGACAGGAGGCAGGAGGAAGAAGGTGAGAGCCTCAGGGGCCACCATTCTGCAGGACCTCAATCTCTCTTTTCCAACTGTAATTTCCTCTTCCACTGACCTTAGTGTGGACCTCTTCACACTAAAGTTCTGGAAGTCTAGGATTCCATAAGTCTAATCTTCCAAAATACCACGATCCCAAGATCTCACGGATTCTTAGAGTTGCAAGATCATTTTCTTAAGTATGGAGATAAAGAAGACAAAGTAATGATTAAGATGGCATTATCTTTGAAAATGCCATCAAAGATACTGCGGTTCTAAGGTTCTGCAGTTCTCCAGGGTCTAAGTTTTAAAATTCAGTCCTTCTAAGATTGTATTAAGCCATCAACGTTTCCCATTTAGACTGAGCTGGAAGCCAGCAATCTGCAGGGAATCCAGTGATTTCTCTATGTGCTACCTGTACTGCTATTTTTCTTTACATTTAACATTTAAATTTAATTTAAAGTTTTTTTCTTTGGACTTAATCTCATTCTAAATAATAATAGTACATGAAGCTGTGAGTTTGAAGGACAAATTCTATTTCTCTAAAAACCTACCAAATAAGCTCTGGTAACGTAGCTCCTGGCACCTCAAACCATCTCAGGCACCACAAGCAATTGAAATACCGCATTTCAGAAGCCATTGCCAACGACGCCAGTCCCTCAACCCCCAACCAATTTCTGCAGGAGAGAGCAAAGCCATCCGTTTACAAATGGGCCGCAGGTCACACCTCCGGCAGGAATTCTTTGGGCTCTGAGAATGTGAGGTCCACCCACGGGTCTCCAGGGAAGGTCGTGCCCTGCTGGGCGGAGGTCGGAGTCTGGAGGTCGGGCGTCCTGCTGAGTGGAATCTCTTGTGGACTGGAGCCAGCGGGGACCCTATGCAACACCGCCATCTAGTGGCCAGAGTGTAAGGCACCGAGGGCGAAACATTGAGACACGTTTGCAGGTCCTGAAATTGGGAAAGTTGGAGAAAAGATAAAGGGACTAATGATTTAGAAACAAATAATTCGATAAAAAACAAAATAAATTGTAACATGGAATCTAATCAAGTCCTAAATGGGCAATTCAGAAACAACTTATGTGTTCACTATGGGGGCTTGGTTAAAGAAATGATGGGATATCATCTTAGGGAATAGTGTGTAGGCATTGTGATGAGTGCCATGAGCACCATGCTGACATGGAAAGATGCTCAGCTGAGTGGGGAAAAGAGCAGGAATCAGAGAGTCACCATGCAACTTATGCAAAATATAAGTATAGATCAATTTCGGGCACACATCTAGAGAGAATGTCCCCACCTTACCATCTTTCCCATGGCAGTAAATGCACCCCATTCACATGGCTGCTCAAGCCAGAAACCTATAAATCACTCAACCTTATGTCCCCCACCCTGACTGTTACACCAGTGCGTCGCCAAGTCAGTTCTGTCTCTGAAGCCCACCCACTTCTATTCCTCTCCACGACTACCACCTCCGGCCGAACCAGCATGTGTCTGGCCTGGGTGACTGCAGGGGCCTCCAACCTTGCCCTTCTGCATTTTCCAGCCCACAGCCCAGAGAACAGCCCCAGCGCCAACTGGATCATGCTGCTTCCCTGCTTAAACTCCTCCTGTGGTTTCCTGCCTCACTAGAATAAAAGCCCCCTCAAGCCAACCTTGTTCCATACCCTTGACCCCTTCTCGCTCTGCTCCTGCTCACTGGGCCCCTTCAGCTCCTCAAAGCTTTTGAGTTCTTTCCCATCCTGGTCTTCCCACCCCGTGCTGGTTCCTGGCCCTGAGACTTTCCTGGCCATGCCCCTCCCCTGCCAATCTCTACTCAAACCTGGGAACAATGTCCCTTCCTCAGAGCAGACTCTGTGGGTGATACGGGATTTCGTCTTTGTATCTTCTGATCTGTTTGGGAAACAAGTATTATTTTGATATGATCGAAACAATCAGATAGACCATTGGCACACGGTGAGTTCAGAGTAGGGGGAGGCTCAAAGGCCAGGGAAGGCTTCCTAAGGGAGGTGGAGCTTGAAGAACAGGAAGCATTGAGCCCAGGAAAGCAAACAGAATTCTAGACAGGGAAACTGGAATGAAGGTATAGAGGTGGCAGGTCAGCTAGAAGACGGGGCACCTGCTGATTTTGCTTGTTTAACACCCTTAATTCTGGTTGTAACACCCATTTTTTTTCCTCTGAGGGTGCACATTTCCCACATCCTCAGATCATGTGTTTCCAGTGAGGTTGATTCTCATTATGGGTGTGTGAATTCAGCTGGGCCAATGAGAACCTTTCCTGAGATTGTTGCTTCACCTGTTGAAAAAAGTGTTGTCTTTCCAACAGAGCTGTCAAGCTGGAAGGATGCAGGCCCAATCTTTGCCGCCACAAAGGAAGACAATAAAACCCATACAGGAGAAAACAGAGTCACAGGTGGAGACAATCACATTCCTGGTGACAATGTTTGAGCACCTGGATCCAGCCCAACCTAAGGCCATTTTCTCTTATGCTTTTTAGATCTGTGAACCAATAAATCCCTGCTTTAAGGGTTGGGCTAGTTTATCATGAGTGTCTATCATTTAAAACCCAAAGATTCCTAAGTTCCACACTAAGCTGGCTGGAACAGAGGCTTGCTGTGGAAGACAGTGAGGGAGGCTGAGCAGACACAGCAGAAACAACAAATGTCATGGCCATTCTTTGGAGGCAAGGCCTTTTTCCCAGTGGACTGAAGCATCTAGTGTGGGAATTGGAGAGTCTGAATCTCTGAGCCAAGCCAGAAATCTGAAACAACGATAGGCCCTCTCTCTTGACTGCCCACAAGCCACATTCTCCCTTCATTGACCCAGAAATCCTTTG
Source organism: Macaca mulatta (assembly GCF_049350105.2). Classification (NCBI taxonomy): domain Eukaryota; kingdom Metazoa; phylum Chordata; class Mammalia; order Primates; family Cercopithecidae; genus Macaca; species Macaca mulatta. The sequence goes on along the minus strand of NC_133407.1, from coordinate 153,063,100 downwards.
AAAGGAGACCCAGGGACAGAAATGGCCTGGAGCAGCTCCTGTTCTTGGCTTATTGGGGTTCTGGAAGGAAACCATCTAAGTCTTCCCAGACCGCACTGGGAAGGCCAAGAATCCACAAGACAACTGGCCAGGGGGAGAAATGGGTGAGGGTGGGGAACCATTCGGGGCATTTTCCACTACTCTTTCCCTGTTTGTTTGTGGTCGGTCTGACTGCTCCTGAGGGCCCTGGTCTCTGGCAGGGGCGGGGAGGGAGTCCTGCAGGGCTGGTGGAGGAAAGGGACACAGGCCTGTAGCTCTAGCCCAGAGTTGGGGCCCTCCTAGGAACTACAGAATGGTGTGATACGTGGAGACATCCCCAGGGTCCTGAAGGGGCAGTACCTATGTCCTGTGCCCTCCCATCATGCCCAGCACAGTGCCTGCCACAGGGTTATATGCATGGCACTAGTTTCCATTTAGAAAACAAATCCCAAGTCCTTGCTAGGAGTGAGTAGAAGAGGACTTCACAAGAACCGAGGTGCATGATCATGTCAGTGTCACTGACTTGTGTCTTTGGGGCTGACTTGTGCCTTTGGGGCTATCTCCCACTCTGACCCTCCTGTAACCATCTCATCCGGTCTCCACAAGGGCAGGACTCCCTCTGAAACCTCTGGCCTGACACTAGCCACATACCACTTTCCAGCTTTCGAGAGCTGCAGCTGAAGATGCTAATGAAAATCAATACATATGGGCAGAGATTAGTTAAAATTCAACACTTAATCATGTTTTTTTTTTTAACTCTCAGCAAAAGAGGCACAGAGGAGAACTTTCTTAATCTGATAAAGAGTTTCCATTAAGACACCTGTGTGTGCGCGCGCTCACACACACACAACTAACATCATCATTAATGGTAAAATACTGAATGCTTTTCTCCTAAGGATAGGAACAAGAAATGGATGTCCGCCACTATCATTTCTACTCAGCATTGTACAGTAGAGCCCAGTTGTTTCAATGAGGCAGAAATAAAAATAAAAATAATAAAGATTAAAATAAAGCATATAAACTCATTATTTAAGATGATAATATTGTATGAGGAAAAAATCCAAAATCCAATAATAACCTATTAGTATTAATGAGTAAGTTTAGCAAGGTTGCTGGATAGAATCAACATACAAAAATTAGTTTAGTTTGTATGTGCTAGCAACAATTAGCAAATGAAAATTTTGATGTGCAATTTACAATAATACCAAAATAATCACCAAGTACTTATGAGTAGGTCTAAGGAGAGAAGCAAAGACCTCTATGATGACACAAAACTTTGTAGAGAAATTAAAGAAGACCTAAATAGAGGACTGTAGCCTGCTTATTGTTTGACCAGCTTAATATTATTACAATATTAAGTTGCCAAATTGATCTGTATGTTCCAGCAGGTATTTACAAGAAAATTGGCATGCTGCTTTCAAAATTTATATGGAAATTGCAAGGACCTAGAATAGGTAAAGCGATCTCACAAGAGTACGAAGCTGGATGACTTACTGTACTGGATGTCAAGGGTTTTTTCTAAATCCAGAGTAAGAAGACAGTGTGGCATACTGTGATCCTAGTCATGTGGACCAATAGAACAGAGTAGGGAGCCCAGAAACAAACCCACACGTGTTCAATCCCTGGATTCACAGGAAAGATGCACAATTCAGTGAGGAAAGGTGATGTTTAATAAATGGTATTAGTTCAACTGGATAGTCATGTGGGGGAAAATGAGCCTACCTCAAATCATACCCCAAAATTAATTTGAGATCCATCATAGACCTAAAGTAAAACAAAACATCTTCTAGAAAATAAAATACAAGAATATCTTCATGACCCTAGGGTAGACAAACATTTCTTAACCAAACAGGTTGAGAGATGTTTGAAATACATCTATGAAAAAAAAAAACTAATATCCAGAACATATAAAGAACTTTTATAAATTAATAAGAAAAAGACAGGCTAGGCACAGTGGCTCATGTCCTAATCGCACCACTTTGGGAAGCCGAGGCAGGAGGATCACTTGAGCTCAGGAGCTTGAGGCCAGTCTGGGCAACACAGTGAGACCATGTCTCTACTAAAATAAATAATTAAAAAAAAAAGCTGGGTGTGGTAGTGGCACCTGTGCTCCCAGCTACTTGTGTGGGTGAAGTGGGAGGATTTCTTGAGCCCCGGAGATCCAGACTGTAGTGAGCCATGATCACGCGACTGCACTTCAGCCTGGGCGACAGAGCAAGATCCCGTCTCTAAAAAAGAAAAAGAAAAAGACAGACATCCCAGTTTTTAAAGTGGGCAGAAAGCTGTGAACAGAGACTGCACCAAAGAGCACATCTAAATAGCCAATTATCATATAAGCATTATTAGTCATCTTGGAAAGGCAGATTAAAGTCACAGGAAGATGCTGTCACACTCCTCACTAAAATGGCTAGCAGGTGTGGTACACTGGCAAGTACACTGCCGTCAGCAGGCGGCCTTCAGCTTCTCCAAGGTCTGCCTCTGCTAGGAGAGCCACCCCGCTCTAGGCCATGGCCCTCCTGGGACAGCCCAGATCAGGTGGCTGAGTGCAGCAGGGCTTAGAGGTCAGCCTTTTGTTTCCACTGGATGTGGGTCACGCTGCTGGGCAGTACTCACGCCAGCTCCCTGCTGGGTTAACTGGGGCTTTGTCTAGCCTGCATCACAGCTCAGCTCCTCCCTCCGCCCCATCTTGTTCCTTCCTTTTCTCTTCACAGGTGGGGATCCCCAATAACAATCTCCAGACCCAAACTCCGTGGCCACATCTGCTCCCAGAGAAACCAACCCACACAGTGAGGATGTGGGTATGGAGCAACTGGAAGCCTCAACTATTGCTGTTTGGATCATCACTTAACCTCACCTGAGAAAACTTTTGGCAGAATTATATTATATATTAATGTTCTAATGCTAAACTCAATCTACATGGACCCTAAGACCCAGCACATTCTCTTCTAGGTAGATGCCCAGCTGAAATCAGTGCTTATGTCCCCAGAAGCCCTGTTCACAGAAGCTTGATGTGTGATAGCCACAACTGGCAACAGACCAAGTGTCCATCCCCAGGAGAATGGATAGACACGGGGGGTGGGGGCAGTTCAGTGCAATGCTTACAGCTCATAAAAAGGAAAAAGGCTGCTGCTACACACAACATGGATTCAACGCACGGGCTTTATGTTGAACAGAGGAGACCAGGCACAGAAGAGTGCACACATCCTGTGTGTATACACACAGTACACGCAACGTGTGTGGCTCCATTTATGTGGTGACCAAAACCAGGCACAACTAATCTGTAATGATAGGAGTCTGGAGAATGGAGAAATTGAGGCTGGAGGGAGCTTGCTGGGGAGCTGCAAGTGTCCAATATATTGGTTGATCCTGGGGGTGGTTGTGTGCATATATACAGAGGCAAAAGTTAATCAAACTCTACCATTAAGATGCGTGCACTTTACTGAATGTTACACCTTGATTAAAAAAAATAAGTTAAGAAATAGAAGAAGTTCCAAGCCTTCACAATGATCCACATTTATTGAGAAGTTACTGTGTTTCAGGGTCATTTCATGCAGCAGATCACTCCATGTACACACACGCACACACACACCAACAAATACATCCTCAACACACACACACCTTAGCACATACATACTCCAATACATACACACCCTAATACACACACCCCAACACACACATATGCCCTCAACACACACCCCAACACACACACCCTCAAAACACATACACTCCCTAACACACACATACTCCAACACACACACACACCCGAACACACACCCCAATACCTACCCCAACACACACACTCCAACACACACACCCCAATACACATATACCCCAACATACACCCCAATGCACACTCCAATACACATCCCAACACACACATTCCAACACACATCCCAACACACATCCCAATGCACACACACCCAGCACACACATACACCCAACACACACACACCCCAACAAACACATACTCCAACACATATATGCCCCAATGCATACACACCCCAACACACACACACACAGCAACACACGCATACTCCAACACACACATACTCCAACATGCACATACTCCAACACACACCCCAATACACACACACACACCGATACACGCATACTCCAGCACACACACCTCAATGCACATACGCCCCAACACACACAACCCAACACACACATCCCAAAACACACATTCTGACACACACATACTCCAACATACACACCCCAATACCCACAAACCCCAACAAACACACAATCCCCCCACAGACACCAACACACACATACTTCAACACACATACCCCAACACACACCTCAAAACACATACCCCCAGCACACACAGAACCCAACACAAACACACCCAACACACACAGCTCAATACACACACAACCCAATGCACTCATACACAGACACACACACACGCACACACACACTCTAACACACCCCCAACTTCGAGGTACAGCTAAAAGCTGAGCCTGGGGAGAAATAAGAACCATAGATGCAGTCATGTGGGCTAAACTCTGTGATCCAGTCGTCTTGTCCTTAAAGTGGAAGTGATACTGGTCCCCACCTCCCAGAGATGTGATCACAGACAAGCTATTAGGGACACAAGACACTAGACACAGGGCCAGGTGCACCCAAGGCTCTCAGAATGTAAGGACTGGCCATTTCAGGACCTGCTGAAGGAGGGCAGGCCCAAGGAACATAGGGTGTTGTGGGGAACACAGGCAAGGAAATTACACGCGCGGGACCTGGGAGGGTTGGGGCAGATATTGGTATAAATCTTGGCATCAGTTATTTCAGTTTGCATATCCCAGAAGTGCTGGTTCCTTCTGCAGCCTGGGAGGGCTGCTGACGCTAACTCCACCTACAGAGAAACCAAGGCTTACATTGTTGGGAGCCAGGGAGAGAGATGAATGATTGCATATCAGTGCTTGTCCTTGGTTTTTGAAACACGAGGAAAATTGTGATTTCTTTCAGAGGACTGGCAGGTTTGGAGCTCACAGAAGCCATGGATCACCAAGTGGGAAGAGGTACAGCCAGGCGAGGAACCTGAGGCACAGAGATGGCAAGTGGGTGCCCCCAGGTCACGCAGCAACTTAATGGTGGGGCCAGAATCTGCTCAAAAATAAGATTTTAATTTTACACCCAAGATCGGCTGTTGATGCAACATGGAATAAAGGTGAGGTGGGAGAAGTGAAAAGTATCTCTGCTTTCTCCCCAGTTCCTCAAAGACCAGTCTCCCTGTTGACTAAAACACTCATGCAGCTCCCATTAGAACAGAGACTCAGTCAGCCTGCTATCTTGTTGGAGCGCTGTTGAAGATGCAAACGAGAGTCACATGCAAGACATCCTCCAGCCAGAGGGACTGGAAGGGAACTCAGACCTCCTTAGTGTCACCCTTGGGACATAGGCAAAGACATTCCCAAAGATCTAAGGCCTCAGACCAGGCCATCTGGGAACAAAAAGATGGAAAGTCCCAGATCTCAGGGTTGGGCTGTCAGGCAGACAACAGCCCACAGTGGGCAAGCACCCTGTAGACTCCAGAAAGCCCAGCCATCCCAGACACAAAACTGAGGCATGGCCAGCATGTGCTTAGGGTTGCCTTCAGATGAAACTGTCTTGGCAGTGGATGAGAGAAGTCCTAGCAGAAGCTGGACCCGGTGCCATCCCTCAAATTTCAAACTGGGCTTCTTATGTGGTGATTGGTAGTTAATCCACTCAGCTGGGACCCTGGGCCTTCTGGCTGTCTGGAAGGCAGGCAGAGGAGGATTTGGGTTCTGGCTACTCAGCCAAAGTCCAGTGACCACTGGAAAATTGTGCAACAGACATACCACGCCTGCCCAGGTCTTTCCAACATACCAGCCCCAAGGCCTTCCCACAGCCTGGCTTGACTCACCCTGCACCTCTTGGCTGAGTGAGCCCCGTCTTCTAATGCCTCCAGTTCTACTGTGCGACCAATCTTCCCATTTAGGGCCCACCCTACTTCGCCCAGCACAGAAGATGCCTCCACTGTTTTCCAACCTGGCCATCTTGCTCCCACCCCACCACCTCTGTTGCCCCCACCAGTTTCTCCCCAGCCCCACAACCGGGACCTAGCAGGGAGACCCAGGGTCTGGGGCCGTTGTCCCAAGCACATCTGAAGGGTGCAAGCACCTTGTAACACCCCTGAATGCTTCCTGGTAGGGATGATGAAGTAACTGCTCAACTCGGCTATCTGACCTTCACTCACTGGGGTCAGCTGTGGAAGGTTAGAGGATGCAAGTGGGTGGCAGCATCTTCCTACCCTCCAGACACTCCTAGTTCTTGAGGTGAGGCTGACACACAAGAAAGGAATGACCACCCAGCACCGGGGACACATTTCAGGCTGCACGAGAAAGAGGGCCTCCCTCAAGTCCGCACAAGGTAATCAGGTCTTCATTGGAAGCAAGTACAGCTCGGGTGCGTGGAGATTCAGAGACAGGCTTGGAACCCAGGTGGCCTTACAGGATATGGAAGTCAGGGCTGAAAACAAACTGAGCAAAATGCAAAGCAGCTGCCTTGCTGGGGCAACACATGGCAATCTGCCTCTCTCTGTCTCTTTCCCTAGCTCTCTCTGTGTCTCTGTCTACCTCTCTCAGTCTCTTCCTTCGTCTGTCACTCTTGGGCTTTCTGCCCTCCTCTTCGTCACTCTCTTAGCCTTTCTTTGTCTCTCTCTTTCCCCTTTTCCTCCTCTCTTCTGTCTTCTCTCTGTCTGCTTCACCTTCTTGCCACTGACTGGCTTCCTCTGCTTTCATTAGGCTTCTGCTCCTCATGACTCTGCCTGGCCAGTGTCCAGTGCCCAGGTCTGTGAATTCCTATCCTGGCCCCTCTGGCCACAGCACACTGCCCCCAAAGGAGCCCAGAGAAGTGAGGCAGCAGAGTAGCTGCACTCTACCCTAAAACCCTAAAGGCAAGAGAATTAGAAGAAGCTCAGAGAGGATCTAGTCCAGCTAAAAAACAATTAAGATATAATATACATACAGTAAATTGCATACATCTTAAATGTACAGGTTGATGGCTTCTACACGTCTACATGCACATAATGCCATCCACATCAAGACATGTCACATCTCCAGCTCCTCCGAAAGTTCTTCTCCCTGTCCAGTCAATTTGTACCTTCCCGGAGGCAGCCACTTGGTCTGAATCTTTTCACCATGTTTTTTTGTGTTTTTTGTTTTTTGTTTTTTTTTTTTTGAGACGGAGTCTCGCTCTGTCGCCCAGGCTGGAGTGCAGTGGCATAATCTTGGCTCACTGAAAGCTCCTCCTCCCGGGTTCACACCATTCTCCTGCCTCAGCCTGCCGAGTAGCTGGGACTACAGGCGCCCACCACCACACCCGGCTAATTTTTTGTATTTTTAGTAGAGACGGTGTTTCACCGTGTTAGCCAAGATGGTCTCCATCTCCTGACTTCGTGATCCACCCGCCTCGGCCTCCCAAAGTGCTGGGATTACAGATGTGAGCCACCGCGCCCAGCCTCTTTTCACCATGTTTTAAAATTCCTTTGCAAAATTCTGACAGTAAGAGAAGTCTGACATAATCAACTCCATCTTGCTTCTAACCTCCAAGCTGTCCTTGGTCAATCATAGTGTGGACCAAGCTAACCTTGGGAGGAATTTGTAGTTTAACCTATAGCAAGGATGATGATAACCTATCCCAAAATTAAATTGCCTTTGTAAAACTAATGAAAGGCCATGAGGTTAGGGCTGTGAGGGGGGCCTGAATTCTGCTAAGATGTACGTGTAGTTAAATGTAACCAGCCATTGTCCCAGAGGTCACAAGATTTGGAATGTCCCCTTTTACTCCTGTAGATAACATCACTATTGCAGAGCCTAAGATTGACCTTTTGGGATGTCTTTTCCGACTCTTGCATTTCTCATGACTGGCTGACTCCACCCAGACCTGTGATTCATCCAGTTCTGTGGCCCCCACCCAGAGGCAGACGTAGCGCCTAAAGACCGTCTTCCATACTCCTATGATTTCATCCCCAACCAATCAACATTCCCCATTCCTTAGACCCCTGCACACCAAACTATCCTTGAAAAACCCTAACCTCTGAGCCTTTGGGGAGACTGATCTGAGTAATAACTCTGTCTCCCGCATGGCCGATCTCCTGTCAATGAAATGTCTTTACTGCAATACCATGATTTCAGTAAATGGATTTCGTCTGTGCAGTGGGCAAGAAGAACCTGTTGGGTGATTACAGATTTGTCCAGTGCTGTCCAAGGGAGAGAATATAGTCATGGGTTCTTAGTTTCTGTTTCTGGTTGGGCCAGTAAAACCTCTTCCTCATGCCTCTTTTCCGCTTATCACTAGAGACAGAAATGAAAAACCATGGCTTCAGACTGCTAAAAGTCTAAAACAAAACAAAACAGAGCAACAACAAAATAAGGTGGACTGGACAAGCTTAAGCTCATAGACCTTATTTAAGTGGACTCACGCTGGATACAGGCCTCTGACTCGGGCCCGTTATGCTCAGCATGGTGTATTGTTGTGTTTTTCTGCAGTGTCTTAGTCTGCTTGGGCTGTCATAACAAACACCACTGGCTGGGGGGCTTAGATGACAGAAATTCATTTTCTCCCAGCTCCAGAGGCTGAAGCCCATGATCAAGGTGCCAGCCAATTTGGTTTGATGAGGGCTCTTTTCTTGACTTGCAGACAGCCACCTTCTCGCCGGGTCTTCATGTGGCCTCTCCTCATTGTGTACATGGAGTGAGGGGGAGGCGGTGAGGAGAGGGAGGGGGAGGAGAGGGGAGGAGGAGGGTGCTTTCTAGTGTTTCCTCTGTAAGGACACCAATCCTACTGAATTAAAGCTTCACTTAACCTTAATTATGACCTCAGTTAACCTTAATTACTTCCTTAGAGGCCTCATCTCCAAATATAGACATACTGGGGTTAGGGCTTCAGCATACACATTCTGGAAGGTCAGGAACATTCTATCCATAACAAGCAGTTTGTTCCCTTCATGGTTGAGTTGCAGAGTAGTATTCCATTACGTGGATTTGTTGTATGAATATGTCTCAACTGGTTTGTTCATCACTTGTTGATGGACATGTAGGTTTTTTCCAGTTTGGGGCTATTTATTATGAATGAGGAGAACATTTATATAACAGTCTTTGCGTAGACCTGGATTAACCAACAAAGGGAATATGCTGGAGCACACGAATGAAAACTCCACTGGTGGTCAAGTCTTCAGGAATGGCTCCATCTGGAGGCTCCAGACCACACTCCATTTTTCTCTACTATGCTTTCAGCTATATGTTTGTATATGCGTGAGACTGACCTTTCCATCCCCTCTTACAGCTCAGTCTTTCTCCTTTGTTTATTCAATCAGCAAAGATTTATGGAGCCAGCTCCATGCCAAGCACTGCACTATGAGTGGGAAACAATGGGTAAGCTCTGCCCTCGCCCTCTTGGAGCGTATGGTCTAGTGAGAGACACGGACAGATGGACACATAAGCCCACAAGTGCTATATACAAGCCCACAGCTCCAAGTGAGAAGAAGGGTTCTATAAGATGAAAGTCCCAGCTACTCAGGAGGCTGAGGCAGGAGAATGGTGTGAACCCGGGAGGCGGAGCTTGCAGTGAGCCGAGAACATGCCACTGTACTCCAGCCTGGGTGACAGAGTGAGACTTTGTCTCAAAAAAAAAAAAAAAAAGATGAAAGGGCGAGATGTCAGTGACTCTTCTATCTGGGGACAATGGGGTCAGGCCAAAGAGTCTTTTGTTGCTTTCAGCTCTGTGTTTGTCTCTGTTGCGTCCGTCTCCCTATACTGCCCCAGTGAAGTCCCCTAGATGTCAGATGTCCACACAGAGCCTATGTGTTTGCTTCTGATCATAGATTTGTTTGCAAAGCAAGGCTTGTGAAAGCATTTCCAGTCGAACTAGATTATTAAAACCCTGCAGGAGAATTTCATGTCCTTGGGGCCGGGGAACTCAATGTTCCACATTGGTGTTGCTCTCTCCTTAAGGACCTTCCACGCAGCCGCTGGGGCTGGTGGGATGGATTATTTATTGGTCTGATTAAATGCATCCTTAAGCTGTAAAACTGGTGCCAGGGTCTTGGGCCACACTTCCAGAGCGAGACTGATTTGTTTCTCGAGGGAAGAGCTCTAATAATTGTGGCCTCTCTCTCCTCCCACATGATTTCAGGACTGGGAGATTCTGGATAAGCACTAGTTCTGCCCCAGAGGGTTTTTACTCAAGGGAGTCTGTTCATTTTACAACTATTCCATTTATGCCTGATGCACACCAGGCATTGGGCCAGACTCTGGGCACAGCAACAAGCAGGACAGATTCGACCTCTCCCCAGAGGAGCTCAGAGCCTGGTGGGGGCAGATACCCATGAAACCATCACTCATGTATTACATAGGTAAGTATAAACCACAGTGACTGCCACAAAAGAGGGACACAGGGTTTTTAAGTGACCATATCAAGGGGAGTTGACTTAGATGAAGTGTCCAGTGACATCTCAGCTATGGAGATCTGAAGGATGAGCACAGGAAGGGAGGGGAGGCAATGGAACAGCACATGCGAAGGCACCAAAGGAAGAGGAATCAGGGCACAGTGAGGAGCTAAGAGGAACAGCATGGGCTGAGCAGAATGAGAACGGGGAAGAGTGGTTCAAAAGGGTAGAGGGCGTCACAATAGGCCCTATGGAGTCTAGAGTTTATTCGTAGAGCCCCAGGGAGCTATGCAGGTGTGAGCAGAAGGCTGGTGTCACTGCTCTCTTTCACCACTGCACAAGACCTCCCACAGGCAGGCTCTTCCTCTGACCCTTCCTACTGCAGGGTCTTTCTAAAGCATCTCTTATCCCACCATTCCCAGCCTTAGAACTTGCCAATAACTCTTTACTGTGGATGCAACATCAAATCTCCTTAGCAGGGGCTTGAGGTTAGAATAGTTGGTCAAGACTTTGAAGGACAAGCAAGTGATTGGGAGTTTGTTGGAAGTCATTGTTTGCTGTCTTTCTTTTCCTTTGAATAGTGTAGTGCTATGAGCTCCTTTAGGGCAGAAGTCATGATACAACCTTTTCTTATATTTGCAACAGAGGCCAAAGCATGGGCAATATTGTCATCCTCATCATCATTATCATCTTCGTCATGGGCTCCATTAATTAGACCAAGCATTGTATATGCTGTATTGGTTAACTGTTGCTGTGGAACTTAACAGCCTAAAATAGTGATTTATAATGACAACCATTTATTTTGGTCACAATTCCGTGGGTTGGCAGCACAAGTTGGGTTTGGTGGGGCAGTTCTTCTGGTGTTGACTAGCCTCTCTAACATGTCTGTGGTTAGCTGTGGGCCAGCAGGCTGCCTCTGCTTGTGGGCATTGATTGACTGTTGGCCAGGTCAATGGGGATGACTGATTAATATGTCTTCATCCTTCAGGTGAGATTTGGCCTCTTCATATGGTAGTGGCGAGGTCCCAGCATAAGAAGAGATACCTACTCAAAGTGAGAAGGGATAGTCAGTTGGCCACATCAAGTTACAAGGCCATCTGTATTGAAGAAAGTGAAGAAAGAGACTCTGCTGCTTAACAGGAAGCATGGCAAAAGGGCATGGATATGGCAGGGTGTGAAAAATTGGGTCATTTTTGCAAACAATCCATTTCACAGCTGTTATCTCATTTCCTCAAAAAGACAAAGTCAAAGCTCAGTTTTACAGGTAAAGCAGCTGAGGCACAGAGAAGAAATGGAGTTTGCTCAAGGAGCTGCTAATTGAGTTGAGATTCAAACCCTGGTGTTTATGACTCTGCAGACAACACGTTCTTAACCCCTGTGAGTTACTGCCCACTCCACTCACAAAGACCTAAGGAGGTCAGCATCCCAGGAGGCCATTGTCTTTGCCATCATTGCCATCATCATCACCATCATCACATTTATTGAATATCTGTGATGTGCAGATGCTATCAGTGCTTTACATGGATTAATTCATTTATTATAATTCACCCAATGTCCCTATAAGATGTACCCTAACTATTTTCCCGTGTAACGTGGGTCAAGATTAGAAATTTCATGACCACTCATTTTGATATTCCCTCTATAGCACAATGTCTGGCATGTAGGTCATACCCTCTTACCAAATGTTTGCTGAATGAATGAGGGCAGAAGTAGGAGAGTGAACAAGGCCCAAGGCAAACAATCAGTAGCCCAAAGTCACACAAAGCAGGACTAGACCTCAAGATCCCCCACCTCCTTGCCATGTGGCCTCTGGGCAGCCTTGTTACCTGGATCTGCTGCTGCTGCACTCCCCCAAGGTGGTTGAAAACAGAAAACAAGATTCAGGACATGCTGCTTGGTCTTCCAGCCGGTGCCCCCAAACCAAACATAGTCCCAGAAATGTAAATCTGAGAATGTTTTGCAACCACCTAGCACAGTGGAGAGAGCACTGGGCTCGGAGTCTGAAGACCCACGTGTGCCACCCTTGGTTGATGTGTGATCCTGGATGGGTCACTTGGAGAAGACCAGACTTTCCTCATCAGAAGTCCAGGGCTTCAGATTTTACATCCTGTTTACATCCCAGGACCGTGTGGGAGATGAGAGGAGCTCACAGATGCAAACTCTCCATGAAGCTTGTACTTGACTCAACTCATGGACCTCTCCGGGTACACTCACCTCCACTGGTTGCACCCCCACCGACACCCCCAGCCTTACTTACTTGCTCAGGGGAGCCCAGGCCCCGCGCCAGCCCATCTCCTAATTGTCACGGGCTCCACCTCCCGTAGGGCAACGTCTGTGCCTAGGCCTGGCCTCTTACCCTGGATGGAACCACAGCACCTCTGGTGCCCTGGTCCAACCCGACTGGTCACGCAGAGGCTCTGGCTCATCTCACTGTTTCTAGACCCGGACGAAGCACTCTGCCCTGGGATGTAGCATGTAGCTTCCCCAGCAGCTGTCTGAAGGGGCCACAACACTTTCAGGGCCACAACACTTTCACTCCCTCTGCCTGGGGCGGCCTCCGCTCCTTCTTGTCAACAGGCAGAGGCTCTGATCTGCAGGTCTGACTTGTACGTCCACTACCTGCACTCAGCGTAGGACCTGACACTGGGCAGATGCCCCTTAAGGCTTAGGGGGAGGAAACAGAAACGTCAGAGGGGATGCATTGGTGGACACAGGCAGGTCGGCTTTGTGGGTGTACCACCTGTGACTTACACAGCTTCCAAGTATCTCTCATTTAGGTCAATGTTTTCTTCTTCTTCTTTTTTTTTTCTTCTTGATGCCCAGTAAAGTTCAACTTCATTGTACATTTTTTGTTTTTTGAGTCAGGGTCTCATTCTGTCACCCAGGCTGGAGTGCAGTGGTATAATCATAGCTTACCCAGGCCTGTAGGGTCAATTTGGACCAGTGAAAGACAGATGATGGAAAAATCACCAGGAGATGCTTCTTTCTTCCTCTGCTAGTCTTGGCTCTCTGGAGATGTTGCATGGATGAGTGACCCGGTGTGCTTTGCTCTGAAGCTGTGACATGCTCAATCATGTACCACCCTGTGTTGTTTTCTTTCTCTCCTTCCCTGCTTCACTTCCCGTCTTCCCTCAGTCTTCACCCAGCTCACACCCTGGAATGACACACAGGTACCTGAGCTTCACTGGAGGCTCTGTGGGCTAGGCAACCTAGTCTAAGATAAAGAGAAAAATTTGAGAAAGTTGTCAATTTGCAACCACTCAAAAAATCAGAAGAAGACTGTATCTACTGCTGGCGAGGATATGGAGCAACTGGAATGCTCTCATACTCTGCTGGTGAGAATGTAAAGTGGAACAGCCACTTTGGAAAATGGAGTTTCTTAAAACATTAAACATACACCTACCATATGGCTCAATCTTTCCACCCCTAGGTATTTATCTAAGAGAGAAAAAAATACATATGTCTACACAAAGACGTGTACGAGAATGTTTATAGCAGCTTTATTTATAATAGCACCAAACTGGAAACAACTCAAATGTCCCCCAACTGGTGAATATATAGACAAATGGTGGTATATTCATACAATGGAATTTTACTCAGCAATAAAAATGAATAAACTCTGGATACACACGACATGCGTGAATCTCTAAATAATTATGCTGAGTGAAAGAGGCCAAAGAAAGTACTGTTTGATTCCATTTACATAAAATTTTAGAAGATGCAAACAAATCCGTAAAAACAGAAGTAGGCCAAGGATTGCCTGGGGACAGGGGTGTAGGAGGGGTGGGTTGTACACAGGAGGGCACAAGGGGACTTTGGGGGCAATGGAAATGCTCGCCTTCTTGATTGTGGTGATGGTCTCAAGAGACCACCTTCATAAAGATATGAAAAGGGGGGAAAATCACCAGGCCTATAAGTGAACCCAACCAAATCTTTAGGGGAACGATCACTCCAATGCTATTTAAAGCATTTCAGTGCACAGAGAAAGAAGGAAAGCTTCCAAATTCCTTTTGTGAAACTAGCGTAATTCTGATACAGAAAACCTGGCAAAAAGGGCCCATTAATGAGGAGTGTGCTGCTCTGCGCACACCTGTGGAGTTATTATTGACTCTCTAAATCAGCTACACTGCAGCTGACTTAATTTCACATTTTTTTTCTGTCTTTAGTTTCTAGAAATTTAATTGCATTGTGTGTTCCTGTGGATCTCTTTGGGTGCATTCTGTTTGGGGAAAGCAGCAAGCAGGTTTACCGGATCGGATGGAGAGGGAAGAGGAGGGAGGCCAGCTTCGGAGGCTGATCCCAGTGAGAGGGCTCGGTGGTTTACTGGATCCCAGTGAGAGGGCTTCTCCTACAGGGGAGCTGGATCCAGGAGCCTCCAAGACCTCAGCATGGGCTCACTGACGCCCCTCTCGCCTCTCTCTGCTGGTCCCTCCCACCCTGACCCACCTGCTGCTCTCTGTGCCCATGGCTCCCACCTTTGTTTGTATCTTCACCGTCTCTCGGCTTTTCTTTAAAAACCTCTGACAGTCTGAGTCCCCTCTCCCTGCAATCCATCCTCCAAGATGCCAGAAATCCAGTTATATCACAGAGCTAGGATCCAGCCACTCCTCTGCTCGCTTCCTGTTAGAGGCTAAGCTGCATCTCCCTCTCTACCCCAGAAATTTTTATGTTGAAGTCCTAATCCCCAGTATATCAGAGCATGCCCATATCTGGAAATAGGGCCTCTAAAGAGATAGTCAATTTAAAATGAGGCCGTTAAGGTGGGCCCTCATCCAACCTGACTGGTGGTCTTATAAAAAGAGGAGATTAGGACACACAGAGACCCCAGGGCTATGCATATACAGAGGAGAGACTGTGAAGACACAGTGAGAAGGTGGCCACCTGCAAGCTGAGGAGAGAGGCCCTGGGAGAACCCAAACTTGCCAACACCTTGATCTTAGACTTCTGGCCTCCAGAATTGTTAGAAAATAAATGTCTGTTGCTTAAGCCCCCTAGTCTGTGTATTTTGTCATGGAAGCTTTAGCAAACTATTACTGTCCTCATTTCAGACTCTGCTCTCCTGTGGCCCACAGAACAGGTGCAAACTTAGGACTGCACAGCCCAGCGCCGCATCCTCCTTCCCCGAAATGCCCTAGCAATGCTGAAAGGACTGCACCAAGTTGTTCATGTCTCTGTATCTTTGCGATGCCACTCCCTCTGCCTGGGGCGGCCTCCGCTCCTTCTTGTCAACAGGCAGAGGCTCTGATCTGCAGGTCTGACTTGTACATCCACTACCTGCACTCAGCGTAGGACCTGACACTGGGCAGATGCCCCTTAAGGCTTAGGGGGAGGAAACAGAAACGTCAGAGGGGATGCATTGGTGGACACAGGCAGGTCGGCTTTGTGGGTGTACCACCTGTGACTTACACAGCTTCCAAGTATCTCTCATTTAGGTCAATGTTTTCTTCTTCTTCTTTTTTTTTTCTTCTTGATGCCCAGTAAAGTTCAACTTCATTGTACATTTTTTGTTTTTTGAGTCAGGGTCTCATTCTGTCACCCAGGCTGGAGTGCAGTGGTATAATCATAGCTTACTGGAGCCTCAACTCCTGGGCTCAAGTGATCCTTCTGCCTAAAGTTTTCATCTTACTTAACCTTGGTTTCTCATTTTTCTACAATGACCATGAACTTTTCATAGTAATAACAAAAAGAAAAAAAAGGAGTAATATAGATTGGACACATGATGAAAAAAATCACTTTTCAAACACCCAACACATACTCAAAGTACAAATGACATGGTTTTCTTCTAGTTTTCATATTATATTCCTGTCTGCAATCCATAATCATCTCTCTCCAAGTTCAGGAGATCCTCCGAGGCAGGTCTGGTGCTGCTATGACTCCCCTGAGTAATATGAGCACAGACTTCCCGAGTTCAGATAGGATCAAATTGTCCTGGGAAGAGACTTGGAGCGGAAGAAGCTGGTGACCTGGAAACACAAAGAAAGAAAGCCCCAACCAAAGCCTGCTCTCTCACCAAATGGCCAGGAAAAGGGCAGCTTAGCAAGAGAGAAAACTTTCAGACAACCCCGTTCTACTCCAGCTAAACGCCACACAAACCATACCAGCAAATGGTGAGTGGGAGCCTAGACGCCCCCACTCATGAGGCTGTAACGAGGATCTCAATAGCCCGGCGGGAGCAGTGTCCAAGAAGGCCAAGTAGAGAGCCAAAGCCGTCACCCTCACTGGCTGGCAATCAGCTCACCCTTCCCCACCCTCATGGAGTCCACCCACATGGAGACTCTGGATTTTCACTCCCGCCCAGCAATAATGAGGCGTCTCTCCCTCTCTGCACTCTCCAGTGTGTCCAAGGAGGTCTCGGGAGGGTCAGGACTTTCAGCAGCACCCACCAGCGATGAGGACACCTCCATCAAACTGTCAGTGAGACTGCTGGGGAGCCGGAACTCTCACTCCCAGCTTGGCAGTAATGAGAACCCCCACAACTTGGTGTCAGTGGAGGCTGAGTGGGAAACCTGGACTTCTATTTTGATATGTCAGCCATGAGGAGTGCCACACATGCCCCTGTGGGAACAGTGTCAGAGAAAGTCAACAACAGAGAAGGCTTCAATAAGGCCCCGAGTCTCATCAAAATACAAAAATGTCCAGGTTTTAATAAAAATTCACTTGACATATCAAGAATCAGGAAGACCTCAAATGGAATGAATAAAAGACAATTAATCGATGCCCATACCAAGGTCATGGAGATGTTAGAATTATCTGAAAAGGATCTCAAAACAGCCATAATAAAAAGAACAAAAGAAAGCTATGACAGGAGGAACTTTGGAACATCAGGAAAAAAGAAAGATATAACAAACAAAAACATGAGTAAACCAAACAGGCTTTCCCTTTCCCTCAAATAAGCCTCCCTAAATCATGTTTGATGGATGGAGCAAATATTACAACACTGGCTGCTGTAGTTCCACATGTATGTAGAAGAAAAATTTAAGACAGCTATTAACAGGTATAGGTAAAGGGACAGAAAGGGAGCTAAGGTTTCTATACTTTACTTCAACTGGCAAAATAATGACGTCAGTAGCCTGATAAGTTATGTATACACAATTTAGTACTTGGAGAAACCACCAAAAGTCTATACAAAAAGATACACTCAAATACACTATGGATGAATCAAAACAAAATTACTTTTATTTTTACAGACAGGGCCTTACTCTGCCACCCAGGCTGGAGTGCAGTGGTGTGATCATGATTCACTGCATCCTTGGTATCCTGGGCTCAAGTGATCCTCCCACCTCAGCCTCCTGAGTAGTTGGGAATACAGGTACGTACCATGGAATCTGGCTATTTTTTTTTTTTTACAAAATGTTATGTAAAGCCTAAGTCTTTCTACGTTGCCCAGGCAGGTCTCTAATTCCTGGGCTCAAGGGATTCTTCTGCCTTGGCCTCCCAAAGTGCTGGGATTACAGGCGTGAGCCACCATGTTTGTTCCAAAATGGAATTTTAAAAATGCTAGTGTAACCCACAGGAAGGCAGAAGAAAGTAAACAAAGACATTTAAAACGGAATCTGGGTGCCTATAGTCCTAGCTACTCAGGGGGCTGAGGTGGGAAGATCATTTGAGCCCAGGAGCTCAAGGGTACAGTGAGCTATGATTGCACCACTGTGCTCCAGCCTGGGTGACAGAGTAAAACCCCATCTCGTTAGCCAAATAACTAAAAAAGAATTAAAAAGAAATTAAAAACAGAGAATAAACAGACCATTAAAAAATGACAGACCTAGCTTTATAATATCAATATTTATATTAAATATAAATGGGCCAGCTACACCAATTAACAGACAGAGATTGGCAGAGTGGATTAAAAAACATGACCAACCCTAGGCCGGGTGTGGTGGCTCACGCCTGTAATCCCAGCACTTTGGGAGGCAGAGGTGGGTGGATCACGAGGTCAGGAGATCAAGACCATCGTGGCTAACATGGTGAAACCCCGTCTCTACTAAATATACAAAAAATTAGCTGGGCATGGTGGCGGGTGCCTGTAGTCCCAGCTATTTGGGAGGCTAAGGCAGGAGAATGGTGTGAACCCAGGAGGCGGAGCTCACAATGAGCCGAGATTGTACCACTGCACTTCAGCCTGGGCAACAGAGCAAGACTCTGTCTCAAAATAAAAAAATAAAAAATAAAAAAAAAAAGACCAACTCTATGATGTCTACAAGAAGCTCACTTTAAATATGATGATATAGATAGGTTGAAAGTAAAAGGATGGAAAAAGATACATCATACAAACATTACTTGAATTAAAGTAGGAGTGTTTATATTAATAAATGATTAATAAATTAAGGTACACTTCAGAGTAGAGGAAATCACAGACAAGAGAGGGACATTATATAATGATAAAAAGATAATCCATCAAGAAGTTATAGCAATCCTAAATGTGTGCACACCAAACAAGGGTTGCAAAATATGTAAAGCAAAAACTGATAGAACTGAAAGGAAAAATAGACAAATCCACAATTATAGTTGAAGACTTTGCACTGCTCTTTCAACAACTGATAGACCAACTGTACAGAAAATTATCAAGGATATAGAAAACTCAACAACACGACCAACTGACAGGATCTAATTGGCATTTATAGACCACTCCACCACCAATAGCAGAGTACGTATTATTTTTAAGTGCCCACAAGACACATATCAAGATAGACCATATCCTGGGCCATGAAAAATGTCACTGAGTTTAAAAGAATTGAAATCAGACACAGTATTTTTCTGAACACAATAGAATCGAACTAGAAATCAATAACAGAAAAATAATAGGAAAATCTCCAAACCTGTGGAAAGCAAAAAGATATACTTCGAAATAATCAAAGAGGAAGTCTTCAAGGAAATAAAAATCCATTGAACTGAATGAAAATATACAACATACCAAAACGTATGGGAAACAGCTAACACGGTGCTGAGAAGGAAATGCACAGCACTAAGTGCAAATGTCAGAAAAGAGGAAAAGTCTCAAATCAATCATCTAAGCTCTCATATCAAGAACCTAAAAAAGAAAAGCAAGACAAATCCAAAGCAAACAGAAAAAAGGAAATTATAAAGAGCAGAAAATGATGAAACTAGAAACAGAGAAAATAAATAAAACAAAAGTCTGATTCTTCATACAAAATAAATGAAATTTCTAACCCTCTAGCAAGGCTGATAGAAGAAAAAAAGAAAAGTCACAAATTACCAACATCAGGAAGGAAACAGAGGATATTTCTACGGACCCTACCCACATCAAAACAATAATAAGGGAATAATATGAATAACTCTATATACATAAATTAGACAACTTAGATGAAATGAAACAACTTCTCGAAATACAAAAACTACCACAACTCACCCAATATGAAATAGATCATTTCAATAGTGCTCCAATATTAAGGAAGTTAAATTTGTCATTTTAAAATACTGTCAAAAAAGAAATCTCCAAACATGCAAGGAAGAATTAACATCAATTCTATACAATCTCTTCTAGAAAATAGGAGTGTATTGGCCAAGGTACAACCACTGAAACAGAACCAGTAAGAGATACATACGAAAGGATTTCTTGCAAGGAATGGGCCTACACTACTGCAGGTTCTGGCTGGGCACTCTGAAACTGGGCTGTCAGTACGGGCAGTCTGAAACTCTTGGGCATAACATGAAGCTGCAGTCCACAGGCAAAATTTCAAGGAAATTTCACAGGAATTCAGCGAAACTGCAGTTCTGCTTGTAAAATCTTTCGATTGAATTAGGCCCACCCAGATAACCAAAAATAACCTATTTTAAGACAATGATTATGAATGTTAATCACATCTACAAAATACCATCACAGCTACACCTAGATTAGTGTTTAATTGGATAACTGGGGATGAAAGCCCAGCCAAGCTGTCAGATAAAACTGACCATCACAGTCCACCCCTTGTCAAGTTGGCACCCAGATCATCTCCTTAAACCATACATAATTATCCAAATAAACAAGATATCTAAGTCACACTTCCATCTAACATGATACAAACACCCTGAGTACAACTGAAAACACATTAACCATTTTCCCAGAGGAGTGTGCAAAGTCCTTGGGTGATGTTCACCCTTCCCTTTGGTAGCCTGTAATGTAAATACTGTGATGTAAAGTTAACTATTATTAATACATCTTATGTCATATGATAAGGGCCTAAGGAAGGTAAGAAAACAAACATATTTGCTTAACAAATATATACCAACATGTTAATAACAAAATAAAGAAGAAATATTTATAACTATTACAGTACTCATTTCTGCAACTGCACATGGTTGTAGCTGGCATTTATAACCACCTTCTTCCACTACCCATTCCATGTTTCATCTGCCTTCAGCAAGCACCTCAGTTGGTCATGCTTTTTCACCTAGTAGAGTGACCCAAACTTTAATTTTTGAAGGGTGTAGGCCATTAATAGTTCTGCCTGAATTGGGTTGACAGGATATGGTAGTACTAAGAGAAGCCCTAATAGATCTATTATATTTCAGGCATGTTCTTCTTTCTTTACCAATGGCAATATTTGGCATATCTCTATTGCCGTGGCATGCCGTGTACTACCTGTGTCTTTTTTGCCAGGGGTCCCCAACCCCTGGGCTGCAGACAGTACTGGTCCATGGCCTCTTAGGAATCAGGCTGCACAGCAGGAGGTGAGGGGTGGGCGAGTGAGCATTACCACCTGAGCTCCACCTCCTGTCAAATCAGCAGCAGCATTAGATTCTCATAGGAATGGGAACCTTATTGTGAACTGCATATGCACGGGATCTAGGTCACGTGCTCCTTATGAGAATCTAAAGCCTGATGATCTGAGGTGGGACAGTTTTATCCCTAAACCATCCCCCAACCCAACCATTTGTGGAAAAATTGTCTGCCATGAAACAGGTCCCTGATGCCCAAAGTGTTGGGGATGGCTGTTCTTTGCTACTGAAAACAGTCATTCATGTTTTAAAATCTAATCAGATTAGAGAACCAATTCCAGAAAACCTTGAACCAATTTGGAAAACTCTTCCTTAAGATCATGATCCTCTAGAGTCACTTCTAGTACCAAAGTCTGTATCAGCCAGGGTTCAAACAAAAAGAGACCATAGGAAATATATATTAAGGGATTTATTGCAAAGAATTGGCCTACATGATTGTGGGGACTGGAGGGCTGTCAGGAAGGGGAGGCTGGACTTGGGCATGAACTGAAGCTGCTGTCCACAGGCTGAAGTTCTTCTTCAGAGAAGCCTCGGTTCTGCTATTAAGGACTTTCAACTGATAGAAGCAGGCCCACACTGATTATCTAGGGTAACCTCCTTTACTTGAAGTTAACTGTTCAACTTTGTCCTAATGATGCCGGGAAGAAAACCCAGAATGTACATTGTCTACCACTCAACTGTGTCTAACATAGGCCCCTAAAAAGCGTAGGACCTGATCATGAATTGCCTTTTCTGGAAGCATTTCTGCAGTTTGAGCCAATTCATTCTGGGAACGTCATTCTGGGGAGCCGGCTGGCGCTAGAGATACTGGAGAGGGAAACTGGCTTGGCCAGCCCTTTATAAACAGCCCTTGTCCAAATGGCCCCTATCCCAGGAGCTCGATACTGAGACTCGGCATCAACTGTGCAGCCAGTGCCTGTTTAATCATTCCTGCAGCCAGCAGGGAAGGTGCTATGATACCCAGTTTATAGAAGAAGCTCAGAGAAGGGTATTTATTCAAGGTCACACATTAAGTGACTAACTGAGCCATTGAACTCCAAATCCACCCTCCTTCCATTATACTGGAACCCATGACCTCTGATCCAAAGACCTCAAAGAGCCCAGTGCCTTTCTACCATTGGGAAAAGTGGTGTTAGGGAACCTCAGAAGATAGGGGGTGAGGACTGCTGTCAGTCCATGTGTGTTGGTGAGTTTATTCAATGAGAGTCCCACATTCATGTGGCTGCAGAAATTGGCTCAGACATGGGCATGTGACTCAAACTAGGCCAATCAAAGTTAGTCCTGGGACTTTTGCTGAAACCATTTAGAAAAGATGCCCTCTTTTTCTTGAGGCTCTGTGAAGTGGATAGAATATTAACTTGAAACTCCTGATGGCATCCTGCCATTCCATGGGGAAAAATCTACTTGCGACTGCAGTCAAGCCAGGGAAAAGCAGAGCCAAGACATGGAGAGAGATTAATTTCTGAGAATCTCTTTGGAGGGTCTGGATTCAGCCATGCCTCTGTAGGCCTTGGTTTACACACCACCTTTGACACACAGCTCATCACCTTTTTAGTTGCCCTTCTGTTCTTGGGCTGAAACCTACCTCCCTGGAACTTACACTGACTAGTTCTAGCTCTACTAATCCAAGGGGCAGCAGAAGCCTCTGAAGGCAAATAAATGTGGTTTCAAATCCCAATTCTGGCATTTCCTCTTCAAATGTTAATTTAAAATTGGAAGGATAATACCTACATCAGAGGGATGTTGTGGGGATGAAGGACTATCACAAGTACTTTGTTTTGTTTTGGTTATTTTGTCATATGGCCACCCTTATAGTCGTTGTTATCTGATTGTGAGTGCCCAGGTAGCAGGGACCTTGTTTTATTCCACTCAGTTTCCCCAGTACCTGACAATAGTTGGCACAGAGTAGGTGCTCAATAAATGCTGGTTGAAATAAGCTCCACCAGAGAGAGCTACTTGGGGACAGCTGTGTTATCATTCCAAATCTTCTGTTCTTGTCCCTGCCCTCATCCTCACCATGTCTTTACATAATGCAGATGGTTTTCCTTCTTTAAAAAATTGTGCCAACTCAATTAGTTTGTGAATATTTATCAGTTAGAAACAAAAGAATGAAAATAAGCTACCACAGTACCAAAAACCCAGATGTTTGGGGTTACTTTTCTAACACAGTACTCAACTATTTTACTTATTTCATGTTTTTCTTAAGAAACAAAACAAAAGCAATCTGCCCTGCAATTTGGACACTAGATCCTTTTCTCACAGCGCCTCTTGCCGTCTGCTGGGAGTGGTGTGGGCACGCTTGGCAATCATGACCAGCTGCTGACATGGGACAAGCGGGGAATGGGAAGCAGCTGCTTGGCCCACGCTGTCTCCTAAGCACCAAATTGGTGACGAGGTGTCACAGACAAAAGACAGGCAGTTATGGTTTGGGCAGAGGTTCCACAAGCAGCAGTGAACTCCTTTTGCCAAGTTCACCGGCAAAGCAGAGTCCGACTGGCTGGCCACAGTGTGTCGGGTAGCCTCTGTCCTTAGAAGCAGTGTGCACCCAGAAAGATAAGCCCACCAGGCCGAGTGACCATCTCCCTCTGTCTGATGGAGGGAGAGAGATAGAAGGAAACATCAGCTGACAGGCACTGATGCAAAGGAGAGACCTCATCTTCATCTCTTGTCCCACAGTGGCCTTGTAGCTCCATGTCATGATGCCACCCCACACAGCAGCCAGAGTCAGTCACCTTCTGAAAACACAAACTAAATCAGGCATCAGCAAACTTTCCTGCAAAAGGCCAGAAAGAGAGAAAGTATTTTAGGCTTTGTGGGCCAGTTGGTTTCTGTCACAACTACTCAGCTCTGCCTTGTAGTGTGAAAGCAGCCACAGACAACATGTAAATGAATGGGTGAGGCTGTGTTCCAATAAAACTTTATTTACACAAACAGGAGGTGGGCCAATGTGACCTGTGGGCTATAGTTTGCCAGCCCCTGGATTCTATCATTGGACCCTCTGTTAAGGCTCCTCATCCTCTCAGAGTAAAACCCAGCTCCTAACTGGGAGCTTCAAGGAGCTGCCTAGCTTGGCCCCTGCTGACCTCTCTTCCTAGACTCCACTCCCCGGTCATAAGCCAAGTTCATTCCTACCTTAAGGCCTTTGCACTCATGGTTTCCTCTGCCTGTAACACCCCGCTACCCCCACTCCAGACTTTCATATGACTCACACAATCTCAGTATTAGGTCTCCACAAATGCCATTTCCTCAGAAAGGCTGTCCCTTCAGCCCTCTGAAGCAACTGTCACCTCCCTTCCAGTCCCTTTTACCACAGCACCCTGTTTCATGTTCTGCATAGCACTCATCACACTTTGAAATGATCTCTTCTGTTTAGTTGTTTACTTTTTTATTGTCGTTCTCACCCCTAAGCTCTGGCAGGGTAGGGAGCCTCATCCCCAGTGCCTGCTGCCCATACAGTTTGAGTACAGGAAATATTTGGAGAATGAATAAATACGTGAATGGATGGAGACCTCAGTAGCCTCCTAACTGGTCTCCCTCATCCCCTCCCTCCCTCGATTTTATCACCCATGCTGCGGACAGAGATATCTTCTAAAAATGGTTATCAGATCATGGCCTGTCTGCATTAAATTCTCTAATAACTTCCCATTGCTCTTAGAATAAAACTTAAACTTTGCACCATCACCCCAGAGACTCTGCAAAGAGAGCCTCCTGGCTGCTTCTCCCAGCCCATCTCTCCCATTCTGAAGAGGACGCTGCCTATAGGGTCCATCGATGTGACCCCAAAGGGCGCCACTTGGCACTAAAGGTGTTTTTGCATTGATATCAGAAAATGGGTTATGTTCCAGGAATCCTCTCTGAATAAAAGAATGAGGCCATGAACACCTGACTCATGAGAGGCTGGGAAGTCATCCAGTTTCCTCATCTCACCCCACCCAGGTCAGGCTCTCTCCTGTGACATGCTTGGGTAGAAACAGAGAACGTGCATAATCTTTCAGACTGACGCCAAAGCCCAACAGAGCTCACGCCTTTGGGAGGGTGGGGGTCATGGAATGGAGAGCTTTAAGTGCTTTTTCTGGCCTGACTGAAAACTACATGCAAATCAAAGTGAAAAAGAGAGGGGTGGGGCTGTTAACAGAACAAGTATTCAGACTTGTGGACTCCTTACGCAACCATGTAGTTTATATTGCTTTCTCCAAAGTTGAAATTCCACTTGATGAAATTCTACAGCAGAGATGAGATCATGTGGACAGACCACGAGGGTCTGTATAGCTCATTGCTTGGGCTATAATAAGGTGAAAGATTAGGAAGTTGCCACCTCATGGCTTCTCAAATAGGCCTGGAGAGTAACATCAAAGTGGCCAAAAGCAGGACCAATTTTCTAAGTGACATTGCACAAAGTATGTAATCCAAGTTAGAAGAATATCTGTATTTTTTTTTTCATGAGAGTTAACAAAAGTATTTCATTTTAGGTGGTGGTAAACATGGCCCATGAGTCTTTCTGTTTTTTCTGAATTGGCCTTCCTGAAAAGATGATTGTTGGTGTTCTGCAGTGCAGTATTATCAGCAAGACACAACATACACCCCACTTCTGGTCATTTTTAAATCAAGGCCAATGCACCTGGCATCATCCCTTTCCAGCTTATAAGTGACCACTTGGACCTACTGTCCTCTGATCCTAGTTGATCTTGACTTGTTTTTACTTTATCTCATTTCCTCTATTGTGAATACTTGCTTCCCACCCTGAATTCCTTGCCCTTTCTGACTATCTCTGGATTTTGCCCTTTCCTGACACCTGGATCCTGGCTCTTCTTCTAGGAGTTTAGCCCAACTTGCTTATACCACCTTCCCTTCATTCCACCATTTCCTGGGGCCCCAACTGATGCCCAGACAGATATACCTCGGCCCCGAGCCCCTGAGTGCAGAAGAGGACACCATGTTAGGTTTTAATGACATTGTGAAGAACAGGACAGACATGGGCTGCCCATCGCTGCTCTTTCTCTCTCCTTCCTTCCTTCCTTCCTTCCTTCCTTCCTTCCTTCCTTCCTTCCTTCCTTCCTTCCTTCCTTCCTTTCTTTCTTTCTTTCTTTCTTTCTTTCTTTCTCTCTCTCTCTCTCTCTTTCTTTCTTTCTTTCTTCTTTCTTTCATGAGACAGAGTCTCATCTGTCACTCAGGCAGGAGTGCAGTAGCACGATCTTAGCTCACTGCAAACTTTGCCTCCTGGGTTCAAGACATTCTTGTGCCTCAGCCTCCTGTGTAGCTGGGATTACAGGCACGCACCACTACACTCAGCTAATTTTTTGTGTTTTTAGTAGAAACGGGGTTTTACCATGTTGCCCAGGCTGGTCTTGAACTCCTGAGCTCAAGCAGTCCTCCCGCCTCAGCCTCTCAAAGTGCTAGGATTAAAGGTGTGAGCCACCGCACCCAGCCCATCAGTGCACTTTCAACCTCGTCTACAACATCCCATCCACCACTTCTCCTCCTCTACCAGAACATCTCCAAGCACAGGAAACTTACAATTTCCTGGGACTGTCCTTTTCACTTTCTGACAACTTTATCAGAAAGCTCCAGCTGTCAACGAGCTCTCAAGCCCTGGAGTAATCTGTTTCCTGCAGAGTGCTGATGGTATGGTGTGAACTCCAAGGCAGCTGTCAACATACATTCATTCACCTATCACTGGCTGATACTCCTGCTGGAGCATGCGACATAAGTTAATCACTTCCACTTCTCAACAGCACGGCTCCTTGTCCTTTTTCTGCCTCTGGCCATTCATGCTCAGCAGACAACTGATAGCCACAGCACTGACTGGAACATGGGCAGGATTCCGGCAGGCCAGATATAGCCCATTATCACTGCAGCTAGAGTGTGCAAGCTCATTGAGAAATCAGGGAACACTTTATCAATGAGGAGGCAGTCCCAGAAACTGTGGTGTTGGGTTTCACATGAAGGGATGGAGGTGAAGAGAAAGGCTCCCGAGATAGCAGGGCCTGCTTATCTGAAATGCTTCCCCCAGTGAGGTCAAAGTGCCACAGCCATCTCAGGTGGAAATGAACCATAGACCTTCAGAGCTGGAAGATCTTGGAGGCTTTACAGAAGGAGAAAATGAGGCCCAATGAGATTACCTGGATTGACCAAGGTCATATAGGGAAACCATCTAAGAAACTGAGGTCTCCTACAAGAAAAGGAAGGGCTCTTTTGCCCTTTGCAAGCTGAATCAAGATTTGAGAGGGAAGAGAAGGGTTTTTGAAGGTCTTCATGCTTTGCATGTTTGCTTTGAAAACATACAAAAGGGTCAGTAAGGAGTCAGGAATGAACTGTTTCCTCAGAATCCCAGTTCACAACTCTTATTACTAGATGACGTCTTGAACATATCCCTGAGATCCACTGGAAGTAAATATAAATCCACTTACTCATTGGTTTAATCTATAAATATTTATTGAGCAGATTCTCATTCATTCCTTTAGCAGAGCCTGTTCTCAGCTGCAGAGGTGAGCTGGGCATACAGTTCTCACTTTCATGGAACTCAGGTTCTAGCCAGGGAGATGGGCAATAAACAAATAAATAGGTGAATATAGAAAATGAGATGGGGATAAGTGCTGTGAAATTTTAAAATGCAGGTTAAGGGCATAGGAGGCTCTGGGGACATGGGGTTGCCATTGATAATAGGTCAGTCAAGGAAGGTATTATGGAGACGCTGATATTTGAGCAGAACTCTGAAAAAATGAGGGAGCAAGTTCTTGGGGCCATCTGCAAAAAGTACTGCAGGCGGGAAAAGCAATGGTGCAAAGACCCTGGGGCAGGAGTGAGCTTGTCACATTTAAGGAACATCAGGGAAACCAGGGAAGCTGGAGCCAAGGGTGCGAGAAGGAGAGGGGTCAGAGATGAGGAGGGAGGGTAGAGAGTTGGTTGGGGCAGATCAGGTAGGGCCTTGTGTGCACTGCTGTTGGGACTTTGGATTTGTTCTGAGTAGATGCAAGTAACTGAAATCTTTTTAACCAAGAAGTGACATGACCTGACTCTCCTTTCCAAAGACTGCTGAGGCTGCAGTGTTGAGAAAGAGCTACAAGAAGGCAAGGGAAGAAACAGGAGGACCACTTCTGACAATGGTGATGAATTGGATATGGGGAGGAGTCGAGGGAACACAAAGGTTTTGGCCTGAGCTCATGGACAGACAGAGTTGTCATTTACTGGGGTGGGGAAAAAAGGAGGTGGATCAGGGTGGGGTGAGAAGAGAGTCAGGAGATTGCTTTGGATCATGTGGAGTTTGACATAGCTACAGTCTCTAAGGGGAGCTTGCAGGCAGGCAGCTGAATATAGAGTCAGGCGTCCAGGAAGGAGGTCAAGCTAGTAATATTGATTTGGGAGTTGTTGACTTACAGAAGGCATTTAAAACCTGTGTGCATCAGAATGACATCACCAAGGGAGTGATTGTGGTCAGAGAAGCGGAGACCCAGGCCTGAACCTGGGGAGCCCACAGCATTCAGAGGTGGAGGCAGTCAGGAGACACCAGCAAAGGAGACTGGGAAGGAGCATCTGGCAAGGGAGGAGAAGCAGAGGAGCAGTCTGCAAGGGGAAGAGAGGGCTTCAGGAAGGTAGGGCCCACAGCTGTGTCTACTGCTGCTGATGGGCCAAGAGAGAATAAGGAGTGACCATAGACCCTGGGATTTAGTCACTTGGAGGTGCATAGCTGGCCTTGACAAAACATTTTGGTGCAGGGAAATGAGGACCTAGGTGGAGGGGGTTGTGGGGTCAAGAGGGAAAACAGCACTCAAAGTTTCTGAAAATGCTGGCCCTCTTCACACCTCATGTTTCCATCAGCCAGGGACCTGTGGGCTTCTGGCCATGCCCCCTCTTGCCCTTCCTTCTTCTTATCACAACTTCATTGCCACCATCCATCTGCCTTGGAGAACTTCAGGGCCCATCTCAACATTTTTGTGCAGTTTAGTTGGGAGAAAGATATTAATCAGATAAATACACCAGTAAATATATGAAGGTGACTTACTATAAGCATAAAATGGAAAAGCAGAGTGTCCTTTGAAGAAGAATCATAGAGGGAAATGGTCAATATGAGGGGGTTTGGAGGAGATTTCTCCAAGGAAATGGCTTGAAAGCTAAAATCTGAAGGATGAGCAATAATTCACCAAATGACAAATGATGGGAAGGGTGTTCATAAAATGTGGAACACCCAATTCTGTCACCGTTAGGAGCGCCACTATGTAACCCACACAGACCAAGGGGCACTGAAAAAAGGGGACAAACGTGGGAATAAAAGACAATAGACAAAATAGTATATTTGGAGAAGGGGTCAGGGGCACCTTGCCTCTAATGGACAAGGGCCCTGAGCTTTACACAGCCCTCCATATTTATTAGGCAAAAGAGATAGTGACAAGAGGGGGTGGAAGAAGGGGTCAGCTGCTCAGTCCCGAGTAGGCTTGCAAGACTGCATTCCCGGAATAATAGGCTCTAGATGTCGCAGTAGATAACCTCAGCACCAGGGAGTGAATGCCTTCAGCAAACCTTCTGTCGGCGGGAGCAGTCGCGAGTTTGCCAACATCCTGTGTTCATGATAAACACTTTGCTGTTTGATCATATAGCCTCCAGTGGAATGCCCAGTTGGTCACGTCCCAAGGGCCTTCGGCTCCCTGCATATCCCCTTTCTGTTTATGAATTAAATGAAAGAACGTAAGGCCAGGCTGGTCAGCTCTCATTCTCCAATTGGCAGTCCATCTGATTTTACAGACTATAAACAGAAGACAGAGACAAAACAATGTTATTCCAAGAACCACATAAAAGGTGTAACTGTGGTGCCTTAGATAGTTCCAAGGGTTGATGCTCTTCAGGCCTTGCTGGAATTCGGTCCAGCCTTCTAAAGGCTGAAATTCTTGAGTTTGCCTCTTTAAATCAAGAATTTTGTTCTGTAATTTGCCAATATCAAAGGTGATGTTGGATGTGAAAGCTCCCTGAAAATGGGCTTTCCCAAGGTCCCACAGATACTCACTTTGGTTATATTCTAAGTTGGTTACACAAATATGAGTGTGAGTAAAATGACAACGCAATTGCTGCTGCAATTGCAAGCTTTGTACTTGTTCCCCTAAGCATAGAACCATGGATTATAACATTGCCACTTCAATTTGTAACTCAATGTTAATTTTATTCTGAAGTAGTCAAGCTTGGTTGGCTATGCGCGTCCAGTTCTCCACATACTGAGCTGCTTGAATAGAACTACGGAAAGCTACAGGAGACCTCACAACAGAAGTTATTAGTGTGACCAAAGAAACAATAGCAAAAATGATCATGCCTAAGGCTCCACGGACACAATGAGTTAGCTGAGTTAGAAGAAGTTTTACAAAGTGCAAAGCAGGTGTGGGAGCCCAAGGCTCAGAGAGATTAACAGGAATCCATAGCCCAGGGATGAGACCTAAAATCATCAAGATAGAGATATTACGTATTTTGCAATGTGCTATGATTAATGCAGTGATATAACTGGCAAGATGTACAGGTCAAGTGGGCATTATTTAACTGGAGGTGGTCCTTCTTAGCTGCCCAAAAGACATAAGGATTAAAAACACAAACTGTAAATTGTGTGGTGATATTCTTGACAAATGTAACATTAGAACTGTGTTGTGACTCTGGTCGGCCTTCTCTCCGTCTTTGCACTCAGGCTCAGCTGACTCATGGCTCATATCAGAAGGACTGGGCCCATGGTTTGCCACCCTGGGTTCCTCCAGTCTCCCATTCTATGGTCGCACACACCTTGAGGGCACCCACACGATTTGCTCATCTCCTGTAAAAACACAAGCATCCCTTCTTCCCCATGTCAGTAAATTCAGTGGACCTTTCCACTGTCCTTCTTCCGGGGATTTCCATAACACTTGTGGATAAACTTTCCTCTTTTCCTCTAGCACTTGCCAATGTCTTTCTGCTGGAATCTTACCATCCATATCAGGAGTCAAAAAATTTAAAGTAAATAAGGCTAAATGTAGTTTTGATTGAGGTGGTAGTTGGCCTCCTATATCCCCTTTCTGTTTTTTCGACATGCGTTGTAATATTTGATGTCCCCGTCCTATAATGCCTTGGTCTCTAGGATTATAAGGAATTCCTGTTTTATGGGTTATAGCCCAAAGCTGTAAGAAATTTTGAAAAGCATGACTAGCATAAGCAGGTCCCTTGTCAGTTTTTAATTGTTTAGGTATCTCCATATGAGCAAATGATGACAGACAGTGTCGCTGTACATGACCAGTTGTCTCACCTGTTTGGCATGTAGCATGCAGCATATGAGAATAAGTGAAACAAATTAAGCAGTTCTGGGTCTAGTGTACTTTTAACTGTAGCAGCTTCTATGCAACTGGCTACATTTACAACATAAGCTGAATCACAGACAATGTTGATAGGATCTGAAGGTGTGAGCTGTAAAACCTGAATGACTGCAATTAGCTCTGAGTGTTGAGCTAACGCACCAGAGGTCATTACTGTTTGAGTATGTTTAGGTCCATAGATAGCGGCACGACCTCTGGAAGAGCCATCAGTAAAATAAGTCTGTCCACCTGGAATAGGTTTGTGATGAGTAATCACAGGAAGAATGAAAGAATGGATTTTATAAAACTGTAAAATTTTGTCTGAGGGGTAGTGGTTATCTATAGCACCCACAAAATCTGCGAAAGAGTTTGCCAGGCAGTCAACATTTTCCAAGTGTGGCTTGCTGTTGGGAGTCTAAAGGAAGAATAATTTTGTCAGGATAACATCCTGTAAACATTTTTGACCTATGCCTGCCCATAGTCGCAATTTGTGTAATTAAAGAAAGATAAACGTGCAAGGTTTCAACTGTGTGATTAGGTAGAAAGAGTCATTCTAATGGTAAGGCAGTGAGTAGAGGAGAAATATCAATGGCCTCCGTCAGAAATCCTAACATCCTAGCCCTTTTCTATCTGTTTTTCCAGTTACTGATACTGGGTTAGGATTTCAATGTAGAAACCTCCCCAAACCTTTTCCACTCTGATATCCCATATTCTTCAACATTTTAAATCCTAGGTTATCAAAGTTTTCATTTGAAAGTCTCCTATCCCATGCTGTAAGTAAGTCTCGACCCCATAAATTGATGGCTGTATTTGCAACATAAAGCTGAAAAGTACATAACTGTCCATGTGGACCGAGACAAGGTAAAATCTCAGCACTCTACTGAACACGCTGAGCTGTTCCTACTCCCACTAAGGATGTAGAAGTTAATTACAAGGGCCAGAATGGGGGCAATTGTCTTTAGATATTACTGACACATCAGCTCCCGTATCCATAAGCCCATAAAATTTCTTTCCTTTAATTTGTACTACACAGGTGGGTCTATTAGAGGCTATGGGTTGGGACAGATAGATTTCCCATGTAGTTGTGCTCCCAAACCCTTTATTTCCTCATTTCTCCTTTCATGAAGAGGGGTGTAATTTGCAGGGAATAAGCAACAATTGAGCAAAGTATTCTCCCGGTTCAAAAACCCAAAGATCTTGTGACATTAAAACTACTTGAATTTCTCCTCCATAATCAGAGTCAACAACTCCTGGGACTACAGCAATGCCTTGCAAGTTAAGGCGGCTTTTGCCTAAAATTAGTCCCCAAATACCAGTGGGAACTTTGATAGGTTTGTCTCCCCCAACTAACATTATCCATTCTCTGACTGGGAGATCGAATCCTGCACGTCCTGGTGTTCCTGGGGCGAGGGAATCAATGTGCCTCTGGGAACCCATCCCTGAAACAGGGTTGAGGTTTGGACTGGGAATGCCCTCATTGTTTGTGGGGCTCGGGTTCAGCCCCCCGTCTCACTTCCTGACATGGGTGTGCCAATCTGATGAAATTTTGAACGGCACTGATTAGCCCAGTGATTTCCTTTGTTACAGCGAGGACAAAGTCCTGGCATTTTTTCCGCTGTGGGGTGGGGAGGAACTGCATTGTAAGATCCTTTCTGTCCTGAGATCTGGTGGCATTCCTTTTTAAAATGTCCAGTTTTTCCACAATTATAACATTTTCCCATTTTAGGGTTTTGACCCTTGGCTCTTTTTAGATTTGTCAACTACTAAATTAGCCATTGCTTCAGCTAACATTGAAGAGCAATGAAGCTCAGTTGCTACATCTCGACAAGTTCTGAGACAATTTCCCAAGTTTTTTGTACATCTCACAGGTGCCAGTGCACGTTTACAATCTGCGATTGCATTACGTATAGCACCAAATACAGATTCTAGCAATCCTAAGGTGAATGGGTTCTGTAGGACAGTATTTATCATACTTGCTTTTAATTCCTTCAACAAATTATCAGGCATTATGGAAACAGGAAAAGCACAAGGTCCTGAGGGCTCTCCAGCTATGGCAGCAGAGTGTACAATTCTTTGTATTGGGGTTTCTATTTCTGTTACCGAAGGAGGCGGTACAGATGTTTCTGCAATTGGAGGAGGGAGTATGGGTCAATTTTTATCCTCTCTCTCCTGTTTTTTATTTTCCATTGGAGCTGTGGGTGGGAAAACATATTCTTTCAGATTTTTAGATTCAGCCTGTTGTCCTGCAGAATCAGGAGAAAATGGCAGAAGTACAGTATGAACTAAACTCCAAGTGAAGAAAACAGAAGAATCAACTTTAAGTCCTTTTTGATGAGCCCGTTTTAATCCTTCTCCCGCTCTGTCCCAACTTTCCACATCAAGAGTGCCTGCCTGTGGAAACCATGGGTTATGCATAGTAACATTTTGTGGCTTCCGCAGGAGGTTAGTTAGTGCCTGTGAATTAACCTGAGCTCCAGACTGTCTCAACAGAACTTTAAGCAACCGCACATAATGCTTTTTGTTCAACAGACAAATTCTTCCCCTTGTTATCCTGATTCAGAAAACTTCCCGTTCCCAGTACTTCTTTAAAGCA
This sequence comes from Macaca mulatta, assembly GCF_049350105.2. Taxonomy (NCBI): domain Eukaryota; kingdom Metazoa; phylum Chordata; class Mammalia; order Primates; family Cercopithecidae; genus Macaca; species Macaca mulatta. The sequence goes on along the minus strand of NC_133407.1, from coordinate 153,029,067 downwards.
CTGCTCCCGGTACCTCTTTAGGGCACTGACTTATATCCGCTGCCGGCAGACTGGTCCCAGGGTCACCGTTCACCTTTGGATTTCAGCTCCTCTGCTTCAGCAGACCTTCTTCGTTCATGTCTTTGTAGTCCCTGTGTTCGGACTGCCGCCTGTTCAAGCGCCACTTGTAGCCTGCACAGACCTAGGGGGAATGAACCAAGGGGGCGAACGTGGGAATAAAAGACGAGAGGCGAAAGAGTATATTTGGAAGAAGGGGTCAGGGGGCACCTTGCCTCTAGTGGACAAGAGCCCTGAGCTTTACATAGCCCTCCATATTAATTTGGCAAAAGAGACAGTGAGAAGCGGGGTGGAAGAAGGGGTCAGCTGCTAGGTCCAGAGTAGGCTTGCAAGACTGCATTCCTCGAACAACAGGCTCTAGATGTCGCAGTAGATAACCTCAGCGCTGGGGAGTGATTGCCTCCAGCAAACCTTCTGTCAGCGGGAGCAGTCGTGAGTTTGCCCACATCCTGTGTTCATGATAAACAGTTTGCTGTTTGATCATATAGCCTCCAGTGGAATGCCCAGTTGGTCACGTCCCAGGGCTGTCGGCTCCCTGCAATAAAACTAGGAGCAGTGAGTGAAGGCAGGACTGGAGGTGGGCTGGGCTCAGATACTGCAGGGTCTGGTAGATGGTGTTAGGGAGGTTTTTTTGGTTGTTATTATTCATTCCAAGTACAATGGGCAGCAATTCAGCAAGCAAATTGTTACATCGTCGAAATGGTCCATTTTTCCGTGCTTGAAAAGGAAGGAAAACAGTCAGAAGCAAGAAACTAGGCTTCCTCGAGGGAAGGAGGAGAGACGTTGGGCATCTTATCCTGGGCTCCCCAAGAAGCAGATCTTCAGTCATGGATTTGAGTGCAAGTAGTTTATTTCACGCCAAACAGTACTGTAGGGGAGTGTGAACCAAGACAGAATGCAAGCAGGCAAGAAAGCAATTGTTAACATCCAAGCTACCCCCGTGAGCACGTGGAGCCAGTGGAGGACACAATGATATCCTGATGTCCTCCACGACATCTTATCTGATGTTGGGCTGGTCGAGGGCTGCAGTTGGGGATGTGGCATTGGTACTCGGGCACTTCTAGGCTGCCATGCCTGTGGTTACAGCAGGCTCCAGCAGCCAGTGGAAGCCCTTGGCAAAGAGATGCATGTGTTGGCATATGGAAGGCAGGCCAGCTTGTATGGGAATGCTGAGACCTGGGGGATACTGCTTTCCCATATTAAGTCCACTCCCTCCTGATACTGCTTCTTTTAGGATGTTGCCTGTCACAATTTCTACAAAGAAGTTAAGAAAGAGGATTTGTGAAACAAGCTACAGACCCCCTCATTACCACGAATTCTAAGGTCATCAATGGTGTTCGTTGTCCCCGTGTGTCACCACTCATTCTGGATAGACCTTATACTTGACCACCACTCCTGCATATTGAGCTTGCTGATCTGCTGGGGTAACTGGGTCATCATCCCTAGAGGTTTGAAGTCCTGATCACTGTGCACTGGGCAGAATATCGTTGCTGCAATTGCCCATAATTTTTGTCATTGGGCTGGGAAACACCAAAATGAGCCCCACTGAATCCCCTGAGCTTTGGGCATCCTATTCTCTGACCCCATTATCTAGCAGCAGTGCTATTTCCTCATAATAGGCAGAATCTGATATTCCTACAAGTGTAAGAACTCCTTTCTTTGCCTACTGCTCTGTTGGCATGAGAAACCTAAAATGACAAGGAGCAGCTACAGCTTTAGGCGTCCCTGGGATAAGTATCTCCTCCCCATCGACCCCAGACATGCTGAGGGACCAGCATTACTGGTCCAGTGGAGCCTAAAGTTGAAGGCATTCTTGAGGTGAGTCACTGGGTGCAGTGGTGATGGGGCCACTTCTGTTTCCACTGCTTGTTTCCCATGTAGTCTGTCTGATGGGGCCCCAGCTCCACATAATGTCTGCTGTTTTGAAGTGCACATTGCTTCTCAAAAGTCAGCACCCTAAAAGTGAAAATGGCAGAATAGAGAACTACAAAAGCCTATCCCTCCACAAAAGGAGAAAACAAACTGGCAAAAGCAGTCAGAATCAACTTTATTGGAAATTGGGAAACTAACTGAAAGTTTACAGCAACCAAGAGAATATTTAATCAAGAAAAAAACAAAAAACAAAAAGCCACCAGAATCTTGATAATAGAGCTTCACGGTATTTAAATTACCCTGGCTCAGCAGTGGCCTTGAAGATAGCAATCCATATTCCTTGTATAGGCTCCTAGTACATAAGGGAGCAGAATAGACCTAATTTCCAAATAACTGTGGTTGTTTGTTTTGACCTGTCTTGTGGATCCCTGAAGAATTGACTCATTGCTGAGATCTCCAAGGGTTAAGGCATCTATCTACTCAAGGGGAATTTGTTGAAAACATTAAAAGGCAAATGTAACAGCTGCTGCCACTTGGGGCAATAGATAACTGTTGGGACAAACTATAGACAAACCAAAAGGGTTGGGAAGAAAGAATTGGGGATTAAAACACATTGGGAAATAAAGGCTTTGAAAAGCTCTCACATATTTGTGGGAATCTAGAAGCCCACTTGCATGCCCAGAACTGGGTGCATGCTCAGGAAAGACCTGAGAAGTTTTCACTTCTGGCTGACCTCAAGGCTCTCCACAAGGAGGAAGTGAAGACTAAGGCAGAGTGGTAAAGTGCCTCACCAAGAGTTGAAGGTATACTCCAGCATGCACATAGAGTCCATTTGCAAACACCGAGAGATTTTCTTTTCTTTTTTTGTTCCAGGCAAAGAATACACGGCTGTATTTAAATCACCAGCTGAACCACTAGGCTAACAAAATGAAGACTTCTGTGGCTATATACAACAACGAATAAAGTCTTTACAAAATTAAGGAAAGAGAACTAAGCAATCAAACAACAACAATCACAAAAAGCAGCTGCAATAAACCCTGGTGGGAGGAAGATGATTTCCAGATGTGCCATATCATAATATTCAAAATGTTCAGCTTTCAGGAAAAAATTATGAGTCATGCAATGAAACAAGAAAGTGCAGCCCATACACAGGAAATAAAGAAATAATAGAAACAGTTCTTGAGGAAGACAAGACATTGAACTTACTAAACAGACCATAAACCAACTATTTAAAATATACTCAAAGAGCTAAAGGAAACTATGTACAAAAAACTATGTACAAAAAAACCAAGGAAATCATGATAATTATATTTCAAGAAAATAGAGACTACCAATGACATGATAGAAATTGTAAGGGGAACCAAAAAGAAAATCTAAAGTTGAAAACTACAATAATTAAAATAATTTTTTTTTCAGAGAGATTCAACAGCATATTTCAACAAGTAGAAGAAAGAATCAGCAATCTTGAAGAGAGGTCAATTGAGATTACTCAGTATGAGGAGCAGAAAGAAAAAAAATAAAGAAAAATGAATGAAGCCTAAGAGATCTGAGGTACATTATCAAGAGTACCTAGGAGTTTCAGAAGGGGGGGGGGACAGAGAGAGAGAGAGAGAGAGAATGAGAAATAATAGTTGAAGTAAGAATAGCCAAAATTTGCCAAATTTGATCAAAGACGTGAATCTACACATCCAAAAATCTCAATGAACCTTGAGTCTCACTGAAACACTTTATAATCAAACCGTTGAAAACCAAAGACAGAATCCCGAAAGCAGCAGAAGAGAGGTGATTCATCACATACAAGACATCCTTAATAAGAAATACAGCTTCTTCTTTTTTTTTTAATCAGAAACTTAGGAGGCCAGGAGACAGTGGGATGACTTACTCAAAATATTGAAAGAATAAAATGGTTAACCAATACTTTTATATCCAGGAAAAATATTCTTCAAAAATGAAAGAGAAATGAAGACATTCCCAGATAAAGAAAAACTGAGAGAGTTCATTGCTAGTAGACCTGCCCTGCAAGAAGTGTAAAGAAGGTCCTTCAGACTGAAATGAAAGGACACTAAAAAGTAACTTGAATCTAGATGGAGAAATGAAGAACACCAGCATAGGTAATCATGTAAATAAATAGAAATGTTAGTATAAAGGCATTTGTGGTTTGTAACTCCTCTTTTTTTCTATATGATTTCAAAAATAATCACATAAACTAGTAATAATAACTATATGTTGATGGGCACATGATGCACAAAGATGTAACTGATGACAATAACAACATAAACAGATGGGAGAACAGAATACAGAAGTAATGTTTATTATATTATTGAAATTAGTTGGTACTAATTTGAACTTATCTAATTGTTATAAATTAATTGTAATCCTCAGGCAACCACTAAGAAAATAACTAAAAAGTATATAGTAAAATAAACAAGAAGGAAATCAAAATGGTACATGGAAAATATTTATCTAACATAAAAGAAGGCAGCAATGAAATGAAATTGAGGGAAAAAAATGAGATATAGAAAAATAGGAAAATGGCAGGAGTAAGGCCCTTTCCATCAGCAATTACATTAAATGTAAATGGCTTAAACTCTACAATTAAATGACAGATTTTTCAGAATGGATTAAACAAACAAACCATGATCAAACTCTACACTGTCTACAAGAGATCCACTTTAGATCGAAGGACATGAATAGAATGAAAGTGAAAGAACAGAAAAAGGCAATATATGCAAATAGTAACCAAAATAGAGATGAAGTGGCTATACTGATATCCAACAAAATAGACTTGTGACCATAAATTGTCACAAGAGACAAAGAAGGACTATATAATGACAAAAGGGCCAATCCATCAAGAATATATACAAATTATAAACATATATCCACCCCTAAAAGAGACCCAAAATATATGAAGCAAAAACTGACAGAATTAAAGGAAGAAATAGACAGCTCTACATATTCTAGATATTTCAACACCTCACTTTCAATAATGGATAGAAAAACTAGATGAAAGATAAACAAAGAAACAGGAGACTTGAACAACACTATAAACCAACAAGACCTACCACATATACAAAACACCCAAGGAACAACAAAGTACATATTCTTCTCAAGTGCACGTGAAACATTCTCCAAGTAGAACACGTGTTAGGTCACAAAAAAAGTTTTAATAAATGTTAAGATTGAAATCATAAAATTTATATACTCCAATCTCAATGGGATGAAATTAGAAATGAATAACAGAAGAAAAACTGGAAATTTCACAAGCATGTGGAAATTTAAAAACACACTCTTAAATGACCAATGGCTCAATAAAAAATCACAAGGGAAATTAAAAAATACTTTTAGATAAACGAAAATAAAAACACAATAAAAACTTATGGGATGCAGCGAGAGCACTGTGCAGAGGGATATATATAGCTGTAAATGCCTACATTAAAGAAGAAAGATCTCAAATTATCTAACTTTATACCTTAAGGAAGCAGAAAAAGAAGAGCAAACTAAATCAAGGCAAGCAGAAGGAGGGAAATAATGAAGATAAGAGCAGAGGTACATGAAATGGAGTAGAAAAACACTGAAGAGAATCAATGAAATTAAAAGTTGATTCTTTGAAAAGGTTTTTAAAAATTGACAAACCTTTAGCTAGATTGCCTAAGCAAAAACACATTACTCAAAAAGCATAAATAAAAGTGGAGACATTACTAATGACCTTACAGAAATAAAAGAGTATAAGCAAGTAATACGAATAATTGTACACCAACAAATTAGACAACCTAGATAAAATGGACAAATTCCTAGAAACATACAGACTACCAATATTAACTCAAGAAGAAATAGAAATGCTGAATAGACCTATAACAAGTAAAGAGATAAAATCAGTAATCAAAGAACTTTTAACAAAGAAAATCTCAGAACCAAATAGCTTCATTGGTGAATTCTACCAAACATTTAAAGAAGAATTAAAATGAATGCTTCTCAACTCTTTCAAAAAATAGAAGAGGAGGAAACACTATTTAATTCATTTTATGAGGCCCACATTACTCTGATACCAAAGTCACAGACAGATATAACAAGAAAAAAACTAGAGGGTCATATTCCTATGAATATCGATGTAAAAATATTCAACAGAATACTAGCAAACTGATTATAGCAGCATGTTCAAAAATTATACCCCAGCCAGGCGCAGTGGCTCACACCTGTAATCCCAGCACTTTGGGAGGCTGAGGCAGGTGGATCACGAGGTCAGGAGATCAAGACCATCCTGGCTAACACAGTGAAATCCTGTCTCTACTAAAAATACAAAAAATTAGCCAGGCATGGTGGTGGGTGCCTGTAGTCCCAGCTACTTGGGAGGCTGAGGCAGGAGAATGGCATGAACCCGGGAGGCGGGGCTTGCAGTGAGCCGAGATCGCGCCACTGCACTCCAGCCTGGGCGACAGAGAGAGACTCTGTCTCAAAAAAAAAAAAAAAAAATATATATATATATATATATATACACACACACACACACATGCACACACGCACACACACACACCCCATACCAAGTAGAATTTATCCCAGAAATGCAAGGGTGGTTCAACATACAAAAATCAGTCAACACAGTACACCGTATTAACAGATGAAGTAAAAAAAAAAAAAAAAAAAAAAGGCAGTGATAATTGATGCAGAAAAAGGATTTGACAAGACCCAACACCCTTTCATGTTAAAAGAAACAAACAAACAAACAAACAAACAAAAACAACCACTCATCAATCTGGGAACAGAAAAGAAATTCTTCAACATGATTAAGGGCACCTATGAAAAATCCAGAGTTAACATTAGACTTAATGGGAAACCTACAGAATGGGCAAAAAATATCTGCAGACCACTTACCTAATGAGAGATCAATATCTAGGATACATAAGGAACTAAAACTCAACAACGACAAAATAACTCAATTAAAACATGAGCTAAGGGCCGGGTGCTGTGGCTCACGCCTGTAATCCCAGCACTTTGGGAGGCTGAGGTGGGCGGATCACGAGGTCAGGAGTTTGAGACCAGCCTGGCCAACATAGTGAAACCCTGTCTCTACTAAAAATACAAAAAATTAGCCAGGCGTGGTGGCATGTGCCTGTAATCCCAGCTACTTGGGAGGCTGAGGCAGGAGAATCACTTGAACCTGGGAGGTGGAGATTGCAGTGAGCTGAGATCACGCCATTCCACTCCAGCCCAGGCGACAGTGTAAGACTCCATCCCCCCCCCAAAAAACAGCTAAGTACTCAAATAGACATTTCAGGAAGATATAGAAATGGCCAATAAGCACACAAAAGATGCTTATCTTCATTAATCATTGGGGAAATGCCAATCAAAACCACCATAAGGCTGGGTGCAATGGCTCATGCCTGTAATCCCAACACTTTGGGAGGCTGAGGTGGGCCAATTGCTTAAGCCCAGGGCTCAAGATCAGCCTGGGCAACATGGCGAAACCCTGTCTCTACAAAAAAATGCAAACATTAGCTGTGTGTGGTGATGTGCACCTATCGTCCCAGCTGTAGGTGCCAGGGCAGGAGGACCACATGAGCCCAGGAGTTTGAGGCTGTGGTGAGCTGTGATTGTGCCACAGCTCTCCAGTCTGGGTGACAGAGCGAGACCTTGTCAAAAAAAAAAAAAGAAAGAAAGAGAGAGAGAGGAAGGAAGGAAAGAAGGAAGGAGGGAGGGAGGAAAGAAGGAAAGGAAGGAGGGGAAGGGAGGGAGGGAGGAAGGAAAGGAAGGAAGGAAGGAAGGAAGGAAGGAAGGAAGGGAGGGAGGGAAGGAAAGGAAGGAAGGAAAGAAGGAAGAGAAAGAAAGAAAGGAAGAAAGAAAGAGAGAAAGAAAGAGAAAGAGAGAAGGAAGGAAGGAAGAAAGAGAGAGAGAAGGAAGGAAGGAAGGAAGGAAAGAAAAAGAAAGAAAGAAAGAAAGAGAAAGAAAGAAAGAAAGAAAGAAAGAAAGAAAGAAAGAAAGAAAGAAAGAAAGAAAGAAAGAAAGAAAGAAAGAGAAAGAACCACTGTGAGATATCACTGCCCAGCCCCTCGGATGGCTATGATTTGAAAAACAAAAAACAAATGTTAGCAAAGATGTTGAGAAATTGGAGGCAGGAATGTAAAATGGTGCTGCTGCTGGGAAAAAGAGTTTGGCTATTCTTCAAAAAGCTAAACAGAATTACTATATGAGCCAGCCATTCTGCTCCTAAGTACATACCCCAAAGAACTGAAGACAGGTGTTCAAACAAAAACTTCTACAAGAATTTCATAGCAGCACTATTCACAACAGCCAAATGAATAAACGTAATATTGTACATACACACAATAGGACGTTATCCAGACATAAGAAGGAATGAAGTACTGATTGATACTTCAATTTGGATAAAGACATTTTGCTAAGGGAAAGAAGCCAGACACAAAAGGCCACGACTTGTATGATCCCATTTATACGAAGCGTCCTGAACAGGTGAATCTATACAGACAGAAAGCAAATTAGCTGTTTTCAGTGGCTGAGGAGAGGGGAAAATGGGAATGACTGCTGGATGAGTCTAAGGTTTCTTTTGAATGAATGAAAATGTTCTGGAATTAGATAGTGGTGATGGTTGCACCATCCTGTGAATGCACTAAAAGCCACTGAATTGTATATTTTTAAATGGCTGAAATGGTGAATTTTATGTTATATGAATTTTACCTCAATAAAAAACAGTATAGCATACCAACCTTGCTGGGTATCTCCCCTAGGCAGGCTTCTTAGCTGTGCTTCTAGCAAAAAGTCAGCAAGCAGCTTCTGGTGATGCCTTCCTTGGAAAAACCTGTCTGTTCTGTGGCTATGTGCCCATTTTCATACACCTTTTGCCATGCAGTGGGTCCCTTGGTGTAAGAAGAGGTGATATGGAATCCTAGGAAGGTAAATCAGTCCCTTTGTGAGTTCTTAGATGGTGGTGCTGGTCAATGCACTGTTGGTGGGAAAGTCAACCAGAAGGAGAAGGAGGGCCTATATGGCCTGAACTGTGAAGGCCTGAAGGGATAAGGCCAGGTGTCAACAGCACATATTTCAAAAAAAGAAGTTCGAACTCAAGAAAAATTTCCTGGCCGGGTGCGGTGGTTTACGCCTGTAATCCCAGCACTTTGGGAGGCCGAGGCGGGCGGATCATGAGGTCAGAAGATCGAGACTCATCCTGGCTAACACAGTGAAACCCCGTCTCTACTAAAAAAAATTTCAAAAAATTAGCTGGGGGTGGTGGCGGGCGCCTGTAGTCCCAGCTACTCGGGAGACTGAGGCAGGAAATTGGCGTGAACCGGGAGGTGGAGCGTGCAGTGAGCCGAGATCGAGCCACTGCCCTCCAGCCTGGGTGACAGAGCGAGAGTCCATCTTAAAAAAAAAGAAAAAAGAAAATTTTCCTGAGATGTCCTAGGCCATACAAGCACTTTTGGGATGGGGCCCCTGGAAAAACAGCATGACTTTCCACCTCTGTTAAAAGCCAAAGCCTCTGTTTTTGGTGCAGGATGGTGACCAGTTTACGTATACTGTCTCTATTGATTCTTTCAGCAACTCTTTGGGATACACGTCCTCATGTGCAAATGGGAGAATTGTTTCCTGTAAAGCTAAGTAACTAGCGTGTGATTGCAGAGCTGAGAGGCGGAGGTGTCTGTGAACAGGGCTGCTGCTTTCCGTGATCCATGCTCTTTCTGCAATGAAGTTTGGAAGATACACCACAAGTCGGCCACCACTGACTGCTCCAGGGCTCCTGGCAGACATTATTAATCAATCACAGCTTCTTTTCCCTCTGAGTCTGGACTTAGCTTTAACATCATCTGCAAAATAGCCCTCGGGCAGCTGCTGTTAACCGTAACTGGCACATCAGATGAAAACTCCTAGGCCATCCCAGCATCACATACGACTCTGTCTCCCTCTATCTGAGCTGACATTTCCTGAATCTGCCTTGAAGGCAACGTAAGAGTTCAAGTCAACGCAAAAGGCCCCTGTAGAGGAGGTAGCCATTTCTTGCCAGAGGCCTAACTGAGGTGTGGTTTTGAGAGCCTGGGGAGCAGTTGGCCAACAGAAGACGAACGGACAAGAGTCAGGAAACTGAAAGAACGCAGGAGACCAGGGTCCCAGCCCCCTGTCTGCTTCATCTCCAGAACTGGCCAATCAGTGCCAGTAATTGGAAGGGGCACATGACCTGGGCTGGGCCAACCATAATGAATCCTGGGGCTTCGGTTGGCGTTTTGGGAATGAGGTGGGTGACTGAGCTGCAGATGTCCACTAGGGGCTGCTGCGCCATCCTGTCACCAGGAGGGGAACGAGGGGAGCGTCTGACTGAGAACAGAGCCAATAGCAGGGTGAGCAGAGCCAAGGGACAGGGCAAGACTGATTCTTGGTGGCATGGCCTGAACTCCCAAATGCAGCCATGTCTACAATCAGCTCCTGCTGCTCTTTTTTTTTTTTTTTTCTTAAGCCAGTTTGAGGTTTTATTTTGTTGTTGTTAATTGCTAATGAAAAAGTCCTTGATACTGTCATCTATTTGTCTCCCATAATTGTTCTTTGCCTCAATTTTCATTAAAAATTATGCCCTTGGCCCAGTGCAGTGGCTCACACCTGTAATCTGAGCACTTTGAGATGCTGAGGAGGGAGGATTGCTTTTGAGGCCAGGGGTTTGAGACCAGCTTGGGAAACATCGTGAGGCCCGTCTCTACAAAAAGTACACACACACACACACACACACACAATTAGCCAGGTGTGGTAGCACACATTCGTAGGCCCAGCTGCTTGTGATGCTGAAACTGGAGGATTGCTCAAGCTCAGGAGGTCAAGGTTGCAGTGAGCCGTCATTGCTTTGTTGCATTCCAGCCTGGGTGACAGAGCGAGAGACCCTGCCTGAAAAAAATTTAAAAATGCCCTTCATCATTGTGGACTGAGCATCTCTCCCTTATCTTTACCCAAGTTATTACCCCTTTCTCTGCTCTTCCTGGTTCATGCTGGCCTAAAGGACCTCCTGGGCTACCTGCTCCAATCGCCCCCGCCGCCACTTCAGGTTTATGAGAGGGAGGCACTGGGTGAGCCTCTGAGTGTCTTTTAGAAAACCTCCTTCTATGTCAGGAACTTTGTATTTATTACCCCATGTTCCCTATGAAGAAATCATGGCATACACTTCTCTGAGAGAGCAGTGCCAGGAAAATGTAGGTGCCATTATTATCCCATTTTCACAGTAGGAAGCTGGGGCCCTGACAGATTAAGTTGCTTATCTACGGTCATGCAGTTGTTCTGTTGGGCCAGGATTTAAGCCTGGAGTTTCACCGCTGCAGTATCCTGTCCCATTCAGTGAGGGGCCACCATCACTGTAGTCAAGCAGCCACTCCAGCGGGCCGATGTGTGATGGCCTTCTCATCCCTGACCACCTGCCCTTCCCGCCTTCCCATCTTCCAGCAACCCCAAGTCTTCTTTATAAGGAGTCATCTACAGCTGGAGAAGAGGGAGGGTGGCCGTGTTCAGCCCCTCTGCTCTCAAAGGCAGGTGTGAAAACAGTCACCTGGGATGACTTGAAGTGAGCTTGCTCCACAGTTATCTTTTTCAGCACACTCAGCTTCAGAATCAGCAAAACCTGGTGCGATAAAACCTGGGTCAATCTGCACGTTACTCTCCTGCCATCTCTGTTAACAACCAGTTGGCAGTCCTACCTGGGAGGTGTGGCTGAGAGGAATCGTGAACATGGAGTTAAGACACATGTCCCAGGCCTGACCTATGGACAGCTTCAGGCCAATTTCTTCCCTTTCCTCCTCTGATCATCACTTTCGACAGCTGTAAAATTGGGAAGTGGAGGGGTGGGGTCTGATGAAAGTTTTATTTCCCAAATAATTTTCCATAAATTGAAAAAGAAAAATAAATCGCAAAAGAAAGAAAAAATAGAAGGCTTCCCCGTCCTGGGCCAGTAATTTTGGGAACACAGTGTAGAACACAGTTAAACAAAAGTATATTTCCTGCAGGACTTGGACACCTCAGTCTGCTCTGACGCATTGTGGGTCCTAACAGGGAGGTAGACCACATAGCAGTTCCCACACTTCCGCAACAAAGGAAACCTTCCTGGGTACAGTATCCTGGGGCTGTGTGGTGTGAAACAGACTTTGGGAAAAGTTAGATGTGGTGAAAGGATCCCTTTCAGCTCTGAGAAGTTACAACTCAAAGTGCATTATTCTGACTTAGGGCTCTGTGAGATGCTGAACTATATCCTGAATGATGAACAACCACAAAAATCATGGTCAGTAAAGTTAGATGAAGTTCGGTTGTAATTGTAGAATTGTAGTTGCTGTGTGGCATGGGTGGTAATGACCCAACAAACAGAACATTTAATGGACTTGGGCCTTGCTGGGCAACAGGGTGCTATGCAGTAAGCCAACCTCATGATTCCTTTTTTGGAAATCTGAGGATATACAGATGACCCTTTCCACACCCCCAAAGCCTGGGTTGAATATAAAGTCAGAAACTCATGGCTTAAGGAAAGTGCCTTAGAGACTCTGTGTTGCAAAATCAAAAAGGCTTTGAACTTTTGGAGAAGGACCGAACACAGAAAAACAAAGGTCTGTTGCTGTCCATGTTGTCCACAGGAAAGCCAAAAAGCAAAATGAGCTAACAAGCATCTCTGTGAATCCTCCTGAGGAAGAAACCAATTCCACAGCAGCCCTGATTGCTAATTGTAAAAATGTGCATAATGTCATTGACACTCTATTTGGGGAGTTTTCTTCATTGTTTTATTTTGGTGAGTACAGAAAGTACCCATAAAAGAGAAATTAATGGATTCACTCTTGATTGAAGTCCTCCAAGTCAATTTTTACTCAAAATTGAATTTTCCCACCATGAGAGTTCCCAGGAAGCAGAGGGGTATAGGGCAAAGGATGTGGCTTTGGAGTCAGACATTTATTCAACAAATGTGTATTCCAGTGGCCACTATGTGTCTACCACTGGGAATACAGCAGCAAAAAAGAGTGAGAAATCCCAGCTGGGTGCAGTGGCTCATACCTGTAATCCTAGCACTTTGGGAGGCTGAGGTGGGAGGACCACTTGAGTCCGGGAGTTCAAGACCAGCCTGGGCAACATAGTGAACTCCCATCTCTACAAAAAATTTTAAAAATTAGCCAGATGTGTTGGTTCATACCTGTAGTCCTAGCTACTTGGGAAGTTGAGGCTGAGGTGTGAAGCTTGCTTAAGCCCAGGAGGTTGAGGCTACAGTGAGCTGTGGTGGTGCCACTGCACTTTAGCCTGGGCCACAGAGCTCGACCTTGTCTAAAATTAAAAAAAAAAAAAAAGTCTCTATCCTAATAGAGCTGCCACCCTGGCTATGTTGCTCATCAGCTGTGTGAGCTTAGGCAGGTCACCTGATCTCTCTGAGCCTTAGCTCGTTACAGCATGGTCACAGGATTGTTGGGAAAGCTAAACGTCAGACCTTATTTGTAGCGTGTCGGGCCCAGGGCCTGGCACATAACCAGCCTTCTAGCAATGGTAGTCAGAATTCTGACTCTCGCAGCCAGAGGAGGAAAAGGGAGTTTAGATGGTTTCAGGGGGTTTCTCTCCAAAGGCTGAGCCTTTAAGGGAGGTATAGGATGAGCAGGGGCATCTGAGAACAACAGTATGCCTCCATGAATAAAGCCCTGCTTTTGCTCTCTGCACCTCACCTGACCCCCCCTCTCTCCCAGGTTCACCAGCATAGACAGGTGCTGGGCTGCTGACCCGTAGGCCCCAGGCCCCTGTCCAGTTGGCTGTGTTTTCACACAGAGACAAATTCCCAATCACAAGGTCAACCCCACCTGCCCCGGCCTCCTGGGTCCCCTCCAAGGTTGTAGACTTGCCTCCATCCCAGCCTGGGGCAGGCATCCCTGCCAGGCACACAGAGGCAATCAGGAGGCAGGTGGGACAGACCTGTTCCCACTATAGCCCAGAGCAGCTCAGTCACACCCCTGGGAGGCTGAAGACAGGGGCTCTGTGCTTAGCCTGCTGCTCTCTTGCCTCCTGCCATGAGCTGCTTACCTCTGTCCTGAGTCCAATTCTCCCTCTGTAGACAGAAGGGGTTTGATCAGGCCACCCTGTGGTCAGTCCGCCAGTTTCATCATTCTGCAAGGTCCAACTGCTCCTCACACAAAACGCCTGGCAGAAATGTGGAACCAGTCAAACCTCAGTTTGTTCAGTGTTATCTCCACTGTATGAGCTCAGTTTTTCTGTCTGCACAGAAGTGGGATTTATAATCCCCACCTTTAAATCAAGACTATTGACACACTGGAAGGAACATGGGTCTTGAGTCGGATTGGCTTGAGTGTGAATCCTGGTTCTGCCATTTGCAAGGCAACTCACTTTCTCTCTCTAGTGAAACTGAAGCCTCAGTTCCTTCATCTGCAAAATAGGCCTGTAGCATCTCCCTTGAAGAATTGTTGAGGTAAATGAAGCAAGCCATGCATCACACCTGCACACAGGAAAGGATTAAGGCTGGGGAGCTGTTATTATTGTGGTTGTAATTTACTATACAATGAGGGCCTGGCTAAGCTGATACCATCCCCAATTTCCACCACTATGCTCACCCTCTCTGGGTTTTTGGTGCTTGGGTCCCTCCAGTCTCTCCTCAGTAACAGAGCTTCCTGTGGCTGAAGGAATTCAGAGGGATTCCAGGGGCTTCCAGGATTCCTTTCAAGCTACAGAGTCCATGGTCCATGCAATCCTTGCTGTTGAAAGTTATATTCTCAAATACATATGATGTGTCCTCAAACATATGATAGCCGTCCTCCCTGTTCTCCTGGCTCCTGTGCTGGAGCAGACATAAATCCTTTTGGTGTGTCATTCCGATCTCACATTTTCTCACCCCGCAGAGCCCTTTGTCCCTGCACACTGCTGCACAGCTTGGATTGTCAATTCAGAAGAGGATGTGGCACCAAAAGGGACTAGAAGCTCTGAATCTTAGGGTTGGAGGAAAATGAGTGGTACTTAGTTGAACTACTAATTCAACTAAGTTCAATCTACTGATTGAACTTTCTCTACCCCACCTTTTGACGAGGGTTTATTCAGTCTATTCTTACTTCCAAGGAAGGGGAACTCACTGAAGAGAAAGGTGGGGCATATCATCACCCACATAGTTGCCAGTTAGCTGACTGGCTTTCTTGGAAAAATGACATTCAACAGCGACAGAAAAGCTTCTATCATGGGCAAGCCGTCTGGGAACAATAGCTCTAGAGAACAATACTGTTTTCTTGTCCACCCCCTCCTCAACTCTGCACTTTGTGGTCACAAAAAAATGAAGATATGACATTTTTTTTCTCTAGAATAACACAACTTTGTTAATGTGTCTCTTTTATTCACCCACCCACTAAACATTCCCGTAAGGAATCTACTTCAGATGCCCACAGAGAATGCATTTCAATTCCCGACATAATGAGCCAGCTTCCAGAAGAAGGAGGAGAAGCATGTAGAGGCACGGATAAATCATACCCTCCGCCAAATACCCTCTTCCACCTTCCAATGGAGAGCTCAGAACCATCCTAGGACATGACTCAGTGGGGAACATTGTTTTCATTGTGCAGCTTCAGAAACTGAGGCACAGAGAAGTGAAGGTCACGCTTGTGAGGCACAAGCATGCACTAAATCCCAGGAATCTAAGACTTCCCAGCATAGTAATTCAGCCCCTAGGATAAATGTTTGTCTTGCTAGTCAGGGAAATTTACTGTGGCCTTTACAGAAGCCTTCTTCAGGCTCAAGATTATAAACAGGGAAACAGGACCTGGCGATTAGTTGAGTGAGTAACTGGCAGAGAAAGCTTTCAAGTAGGGAAAGGATCAACGAGTTGAAAAAAAAAAGAAACATCTTTTCAGAAGTCCTGGCCTCCCACCCCCAACTCCCTTACATTGTTTTAATTCTTCATGCTCAGCGTCTTCATTAAATATTTTTGAAGTGGGTTTTTATTTTGTTACTTTGTTTTGCTTTTTCTGTCAAGGTTATTTGATCTCATCTCCGACTTAGATTACTTCTCAGGTTGAATTGAACACAACCTTTGCCCAGTGAAACAGACAGCCTTCTTGCTTATGGGAAGTGTAAGCTTATGGTGCATGCAACCCTTCTTGTTGAAAGTTATATTCTGAAATACAGATGATGTGTCCTCAAACATATAATACCCTCCTTCCCTCTTCTCCAGGCTCGTGTGTTGGAGCAGACATAAATCCTTTTGGTGTGTCATTCGAATCTCACATTTTCTCACCCCCACAGAGCCCTTTGTCCCCTCCAAGAGGCTGTGAAATAATAATAAAACAGATAAATGAGATAAAGAATGAATGATAAAATAATAAAAATGATAAATAATAAAAAAGAGATAAAACAATCGAGAGGCCATGGAATAATAAAAAACACAACCGGAAATGGCTGAGCTACAGCGTGTTCTGTTTTGCTGCTGTGTTGAGGCCATGGACACAGGTGGGCGTGGCAGCTCCAAGGGAGCCACCTGAGGAGTGGCCAACTCAGCAGCTTCTCTCCTTCACTCCCCTTGTTATCAGCAGTGGAGATAGCATAGGCTTCCCAGCTCTGCCATGTCCTTGCTGCATCACTTCAGCAAGTTGGGCAAGCTTTCTGAGTCTCGGTTTTCTCAGCCAGTCCTGCTCACCCGGCAGACTCCGTGGGGGTGGGGCTGTACCTGTGGTGCTCAGCACTGTCTTCTTAAGTGCCTAGCAGATAACAGGCATTTGACACGTTTCTGCTACATGAAGGAACGGAATAAGGATACTCTCACTGCTGTTGCTGGATCGTGGTGAGGATTAAATGGGAAATTGTAAATAAAAGCCTAGAGTGTTTTAGATGTGCATGACACAGTAGCTCTTCCATTGCCAGATGCCTTCCTTCAGTGTCAGCACGGGGAAAGGATCCAGATGTTGCACCGAAGAGCCCCTTGTTCTGCAGATGAGCAAACAGAGCCTCAGATCTGTAGATTTGTTCATTTGTGCATTCATTCATTTCACATAGAGGGGACTATCAAGACAGAAAGTCTCCATGCTTATGAAGCTTACATTCTAGTGGGAGGAGACAGTAAATGAGTAGACAAATATATAAACAAGAATTGTGTCACATACTAACACAGTGCTATGGCGAGCAAGAACACAGGGGAGTGTAATGGAGGGGGGCTGGGAATGGGGGGGTACACTGGATGGGGGAACTAGGTGTGCCTCCCTGTAGAGGAGGTATAGGATATAAAAGTGGACCTGAATGACCAGAGGGAGAGAGTCGTACCAAACTCAGGAGCAAGAGTGTTCTAGAACACTGCCTTTCGGGTGTTTGCTCTCATTGGTCTTTTTTGCAGGAAGGGGGGACATGACTTTT
This sequence comes from Macaca mulatta, assembly GCF_049350105.2. NCBI lineage: Eukaryota > Metazoa > Chordata > Mammalia > Primates > Cercopithecidae > Macaca > Macaca mulatta. Next base: position 153,011,805 of record NC_133407.1, on the reverse strand, counting down.
ATTTTGACATAATTTCAGATGTACAGGAAAATTCCAAGCATAGTACAAGGAACTCTCATCACTAATTGTTTATGTTTTGCCTCATTCTCTGTCCTCTCTCTCTAAATATACAATATACACATCACACATACACGCGCACACACACACACTTTTCACAGAAACATTTGAGAGTGCACAGTGCGAACATACTGCCCTTTCACTCTATACTTCAGTGTGTGCTTCCTAAGAATAAGAACATTCGCTTACATAACCACAGTCCATATCTAATCTACAGCGCATGGTTAAATGGTATCAATTGCTCCAACAATAACCTTTTTAAATTGCACATATTTTTCCAGGCTAAGGGTCACATATTACACTGAGACCTCATGTTTCTTTAGTTTTCTTTAGTCTGGAACAGTTCCTTAGCCATTCTTTGTCTTTCTTGACCCTGACATTTTTAAAAGAGTGCAGGCCAGTTATTCTGTGGGACGTCCTTTCATTTGGGTTTGCTGATATTTCCTGAGGATTAGATTCAGGTAACACCTTTGTGGCAGGAACACCACAGAAGTGACGTTGTGTCCCCCTCAGTGCATCACAGCAGGAGGCACGTGGTGCTGTTTGTCCCTATGTTGGGGACATTAACGTTGGTTAATTGGTTTAGGTGGTCTCCTCCAGGTTTCTCCATGAAAAAATTGCCTTTTCCCCCTTTTTAATAAACGAGTAATTTGTGGGGAGGCACTTTTAGAATATAAGTGCTCTGATCCTCAATAATTTTAGCATACTCCATCTTCTACAACTTATTAGTTGCCATTGTACTGTAAGGAAGAGCTTTTCCTTCTCTCCCATTTACTTTATTTATGTATGTATTTATTTATATTTATTTTTTTGACACAGTATCTTGCTCTGTCATCCAAGTTAGAGGGCAGTGGTGCAATCACAGTACCCTGCAGCCTTGACCTCCTGGACTCAAGGGATCCTCCCACCTCAGCCTCCTGAGTAGCTGGAACTACAAGCATACCACCATGCCCAGCTAATTTTTTGATTTTTTGTAGAGACAGTATCACACTATGTTGCCCAGGCTGGTCTCAAACTCCTGGGCTCAAGCGATCCTCCAGCCTCAGCCTCCCAAAGTACTGGGATTTCAGACATGAGCCGCCATGCCTGACCCTACCCATTTATTTATATAATCATATAATTCTTTACATAACTATGAACTCATGGCTTTTTATTTTATTCACTAGCTTATAATCTACTGCTATCAGACCACCTCAGATTTGACCAATGAGAGCCCTTCAGACTGGGTTCTGTGTCTTTCTGACATAGCCCCACCATTCTTCAGTCATTTCCTTGCCTGCTGGCACAATAAGATGTTTTGGGCTCCTCTGGTACTTTCCCTGCCCCAGCCCTGGAATCAGCCCTTTCTCCAATGAGCCTGGTTCTTTTGGTGTTAAAAGATATTTAGAATCCAAGATCTGGGGGCTGGGTGGGTTCCTGCCACCAGGTGTGTTACCACTTCCAGGATCTCTCTGGGGACAGAGCTAGAAAGCTCCTTGAACTCTGATGTGCATATGAGTGACTAGGAATATTGGTGAAGTGCAGATCCTCATTCACTGGGTCAGATCTGCCCGTGGGGGTGCATTGAAGACTCTGCCTGTCTCACAAGCTTCCAGGGCGTGCAGATGATACTGGTCCACAAGGCTCATCTTGAGCACCAAGTATGTAGGACAATGGTTCTCAAAAGTTGGTGTGCTTGGGAGTCACCTGGAGGGCTTGGTAAAATACATATTCCTGGGCCCTACTCCTAAAGTTTCCAGTTCAATAACCTTGGGCTAGGACCTGAGAATCTGCATTTCTAACAAGTTCCCAGGTGATCCTGGTCTTGCTGATCTGAGACCACACCTTGGGAACCACAAGATCTAGGACACTGGTTCTTAAAAGTGACTACACATTGGAATTATTGGGGAGGTTTTGTTTCTGTTTTTGTTTTAAAAATGGATCTTTAAGGCTCCAGAGATAATTTAACTGGTGTAAGATGTGGCCTGGGCTTTGAGAGTTTTATGACCTCCATGAGTGGTTCTGTTGCTCAACATGATTTGAAAAGATTGTTCTAGGAAGAGGTAGGAGCAAATGCAAAGGCCTTTAGGAAGAAATTAGCTCAATATTTTCAAGGAATGGCAAGGAGGCCAGAGTGGCTGGACAGAAGGAGTTGAGGCCAGAGAGGCCAGGGCGGATTGGATCAGGAGGCGGAGAGATGGGTCAGGATTGTGGGTGTTACTCTGGTGAGACAGGCAGCCACCAAGGGCTTTACACAGGGTGATGTGATCTGAAGGCCTTCACCAGGGCCTTCATCTAGCAGTTTCAAGGCCAGCTCTCCTCCTGTCAGTCAAGCGCTTTCTACCCAGAGCAGTTTGGCTTGTGATGAGTAAAGGATGAAATAGCTTCACAGCCTTCTCTAAGTGCTCCCCATACTTTAAATCTTGCCCATGGATTTTGTTCAGAGTTACTGTCCAAGGCTTTGAAATCCCTGAAGGGTAAGTTTAGGCACAGTAATAAAGTATTACATCATGGGAGAAGGACTTGCAGATGAGGGACATTCAGGAGTGCTTTGCTTTAAGAAAACTTCATATATGTTGCACAACTGTGAATATACTTAACAGTACTGAACTGCACACTTATAAAATGGCTAAGATGGTAAATTTTATGTTATGCATTTTTTACTATAATCAAAAATAAAAATTAAAAAATATATAGTCACAATACTTTTACAAATATCTACTATACTTCACTAACACGAAAGTGACAGAAAAAAATATGCTGATAGTATAAAGAAGCTAAAATGTAAGTTGATCAAATGATGCACATCATTTACATGTTGAACAATTCTCAAAGATGTCAAGGGGCAGGAATGATCCTTCAAGGAAAAGTAACTTAGACCAAGAGGATTTTAAAGCTTCAGTAAAGGCTGATGATATTCATCATGTATATGAAGATAAGCCTGCCAAGCACTGTGTTCTCCAATTTGTTCATTTTTCCTTGTTCTTCAGGAAAGTCAGCATGGGTATTTCATTACCATATGGAAAACTATGTCATACCATTAAGAGTAATAAAGAATTTGGCAGGGCGCGGTGGCTCATGCCTGTAATCCCAGCACTTTGGGAGACTGAGGCAGGTGGATCACCTGAGGTCAGGAGTTCGAGACCAGCCTGGCCAACATGGAGAAACCCCGTCTCTACTAAAAATACAAAAGTTGCCGGGCGCGGTAGATCATGCCTGTAATCCCAGCACTTTGGGAAGCTGTGGTGGGTGGATCACGAGGTCAGGAGTTTGAGACCAGCCTGGCCAGCATGGTGAAACCCTGTTTCTACTAAAAATACCAAAAAAAAAAAAAAAAAAAAAAAAAATTAGCCAGGCATGGTGGCACACGCCTGTAGTCTCAGCTACTTGGGAGGCTGGGGCAGGAGAATTGTTTGAACCTGCCAGGCGGAGGTTGAAGTGAGCCGAGATTGCGCCACTGCACTCCAGCCTGAGTGACAGAGGGAGACTACGTCTCAAAAAAAAAAAAAAAAAAAAAAAATTAGCCGGGCATGGTGGCAGGCGCCTGTAATCCCAGCTACTCGGGAAGCTGAAGCAGGATAATTGCTTGAACCTGGGAGGCGGAGGTTGCAGCAGTGAGCTGAGATTGCGCCACTGCACTCCAGCCTGGGGGATATGAGGGAGACTTCGTCTCAAAAAAATAAAAATAAATAAATAAAATAATAGTAAAGAATTTAAGCCAAGCCTGAAAAAAAGAAAGAATGTATAAAAGTACGAGCTTGGGAAATGGAAAAAGTTGGGGACAACGATTCACTTTAACAAAATAATTCTTTCTGTGAGGCTTTGCGCCTGGTTTCACCTATGAAATAGTGTCCTTCTAGAGCACAAAAGCACTCGACACACAGTGTTGCAGAAACATGACAAGCCTAGAAGAGGCCGGCTAGAGGCCTTCTGCAATGCCAGGTCCAACAGTATGATAATAACTTGGAGATTTTGCTTATCTGCTTTATCTTCCAAAGGGCATTGCACAATATCAGTGTGCTTGGATTGGACAGGATTCCAGTGACACAGTTCATGTTCTATTTTGATTCTGGCAGTTGGTAACCTTTCTTCTAGGAAAGGGGAAATACAACAGCCCACTGGTGATATTCCGTTGTTCTGAGCATACGAGGGTGGTAAGGCTGCCGGGGGCAACTGACCAGAGGCAGGTGTGGTCCCTGGGTCATTTTTAGCCACACTCCCAGGCCCTGATATCTGGCGGGGAGGTCTGCAACTAGCTCTGTCAATCTGCCATGAGGATGACCTGCCCTTTCCCTTGGTTATTCAAGTCCCAGGTTTTTCCTGAGCAGAAGCTGACAGTGATGTCATTGTCTCGTGATGTTGTTGGGGTGACCTTGTTCATGGAGCTGGTTTCATCCATTTCTCTTCTACCTTGAAGCTGAACTGAGAAAGACATTGCTGAGAACCACAGAGTGGGAGGGCAGAGGACCCTGCAAAGGGGAAGCTCCCCTGTCCCCTCATCTGATTCCCAAACCCTTATCATGACCAGCTGTTAGCCAACCCAGTTTCTAGCAGAACTCAGCCTGGAAAAGTCATACAGGAAAAACAATGCAAGGAGAGATGGAAGAAAACTTTTAAAAAAAATGTTGTAGTAGACTCAGCAAGGCAGAAACTATGGATTCATGAAGAATAGATTGGATCCTTGTTATAAAGACAGATAAATATTTATGGGTGGTCTTTTCAGAAAGGCATTCAGGAGGAGACAAGAAGCATCTTATTGAGAGCTGCTGGCCCAATTCCCAATTAAGGGAATCAAAGATGCCCTGAGCTCCAACTCCACGGCAGGACCTGAGCTCCATCCTTGATGGACATCTTTTCATCCTCAGCCCTTCTTCCTGAGGGGCACTGTCACTATCCTCATTTCCAGAGGAGGAAACTAAGGGTCAGAGAGGTGGAGTCTGTTATTCAGTTGGGAAGCAGCAGTGCTAACGTTCACACGCATGGCTTTTTCACTCCAAATCTGTTCGCTTTCCCTAGCACACACCAATGTCGGCTTTCAGATGCTGCTACCAAGAGTTTTTCAAGAACTCCAAACCTAGGCTCTTTTAATCAATAGCAGTGATTGAGCCCTTTTCCTGAAACTCACATTGTTCAAGCTCAAAGGACACTGTATAGATGAGGACTCCAAGGCTATGAGCAGGAAAAGGGATCTGCTCAACAGGATGGCAGAATCCGGGCTCAGGCCCCAAAGAAAGCTCTCTCCACCCATCATTCAGTCATGTGCACAGAGCCGGCGCAGCAAAACCCACCACACCTGGAGTGCGGCTTTGTTGGTGATCTCAGTTCAGCAGGATATGGGCACCACAAGAATGGTATTTTCCCTTACAACTTTCTCCCTGGGGCCTACATATTATGTAGCTATTGTAGGGTTGGAGTTCCACAAACGATCTGAGAGCTTGCTGGCCAGTATTAGTTCATGTAGATTGCAAAGCGAGGACTGAAGTGGAAAAGTAAAAGAGCACAGCACCACCTGGTGTTGCCAACTAAGACATGCAGGTTTAGGAGTAAAAACAACTCCCTGCATTTCCCTTCGTGTGAGGAGTGGAAGCCCAGAATGGGTGAGGAGCTGGCCAAAAGTCACAGAGCACACAGTGATCGAGCTGAATCTTGCGGGTGTGATTTCCAACTCTGTGCTCCTCCCACGAGGCCTGGCCAAGGGGAGGGAAGCAGTCTTCCCCCTCCTGAATATCAGCTCACGCAGGGTCCCCATAGCACCTGCGAACTCAGAAGGAAGAACCTTTCCTTCGAAAAGAGAAAGGATGGTGAAATGCTGGCCTGTGATCGGAAGAAGGGAACCATGTAGCTGCAGGAGCGGCACACTGCACGGCTCCAGAGGCTACAGTATGAGCGGCACCACTGGAGCTGGGGCACACAGTGGCCTTTATTTAGGCTTTAGAACTAGATTAGCCTGGACTCACGGTGGCCTCAGGCAAGTCTATTTCACTCTTGGGCTCTTCATCCCCTTCTGTGAAATGAAGGTTCTGAATGATACCTGGACTTCCCAGGTCTCAGACTTTTGGCTCACTCTTCCCATGCTGACTGGCCTCCTTGCCGACCCTCCACCAGGAAAACCCTCATCTCAGAGCCTCTGCACGGCCTCCAGTTTCTGGAAGAATGCTGTTTTGCCAAATCCCCTCGGGACCTGTTCCCTCCTGCTGTTCAGATGTCCACTCAAATGTTCTCTGCTGAGACAGACCTCTGCCTGAGCCCCATCCCCCCTCACCCCCGACAACACCATGTCACCTCCCATCTCCTCACCCACTGCAGGTCCTTCCCAGCTCTTAGCATCGTGCACATAGTTGGTCTTGCTCAGGCCTCTGTGGACAGATCCTGGCACAGAGCAGACATCTGAAAATAACTTTCAATGGAACAAATCAAGTTATTTCAAATTCATCATTCTCCTGAAAACTATCTGGGAAAGGAAAGAGCAGGCACATTTGGAATAAGCTGAAGGAGTGGCCTCCCAGTGCCCCTTCCACCTCTGTGCCTGTGACCCTGGTGTCAGTGATTTGGCAGTAACATCCCAGCACCACCCTAGCCTGCTCCTAGGGCCACTTTCCAGCCCTTACAACTGACCTTAGGACAGAAGCTATTTGCCTAGCTGGTACGTGACACAGCAGGAACTCACAGCCAGGTTTCTCTGACCCCGCTGCACTGCTAGACCCTGTATGGTCAGTTCTGCACCTCACTAAGGGTCACTCTGGGGCTTGTGTCAACACTCAAGCCCAGATCCCTGCAGCACTGCAGGTGGGTGGGATGAGCACCAAGAAAACGTTCCTCTGGAGTAATCAATATCAGAAACTGCAATGGGGCATGCTGCCTCCACACCCAGGATATTTCTAGAAGCAGCCAAGGAAATAAGAACCTACATGCTCTGGTTTATTAAAATTGGGCAATGCATCTAAAGGAATTTAAAGCATTTGGCCTTATCTTCCTTGTTTCTTCGTATTAGTTTTCCATGTAAATTAATAACTAGTTAGGTATCTGGAGTTGGCAAATACTGATATTTTCAGGTAAATGGTACTGGGGAGGATGGCCACGAGGGTAAAAAATGGGGAACATTGTCCTCTTGTAGGAAGGAAACCACAAGTGTCTGGAAAACAATGTGCAAAGTTCACCTTCTTTCAAACTCCCATTTGAACCTTCCATCCACAGTGCTGATCACAAAGCCCTGTTGCACTAGTCTTCTTGTCATTTAAATACTCATTCAACATTTATTGAAGACAAATTCTTGGCCAGGCCCTGTGCCAGGGGTTGTGAATATGGTCTCTGTCTGTAAGCAGCAATTTGTCTCATGGAGCTTAGTGTTCTTCAGTCCACTCTGTTCAAGTACCCTGCCCTCCCCGGAAGCTCTGAGGACCCCGATACCCACCCCCAGCTTAACAGCCCTCTTGTGTTGCCCATCTCCTACCTAGACCCCTCGAGAGGACTCAGGCCCAGTCAGCCAACAAATCTGAGTTCCACCCATACTGATCCCCACACAGGTTGCTCCAGAACCTCCTGGATTCCAGAGCAATAGCTTAAAGTCAAAGTGTCAGTCTGAGGTGTGTTCTAAGAAATTTGTTACTAATAGCAAAGTACCAAAGGGATTTATTTTCCTATAAGTTGGGGCAGACTAAAAGTTTTCCTCTGTAATAGGCATTGTGTCCAGCTCCATTCCCCCTTCCCTCTGGTTTCCTTTAGAGAACAACCCCTCCCTCTACACTCAGACCACACAGTTCAGGTGGGGATAACCTTGCTCTTAGTTCCAGGAATGGACGTGTGACTAAGGCCTGACCAATCAGAGTCCCACATTCTCAGGGCCGTAAAAACCAGCCCACAGCTGGGCACAGGGACCAAGCAAGGAGGATGAGCCCACTGCAGCTGGAGGGCAGGTAGGCTGGAAGTCTGCATCTGCTACAGGGAGGAGCTTGCCCATGAACGAAATCCACGTGGTTCAGCAGAGCTGAGTGACAGAGAAACATCAATTGTGCTTCTTGATCTAGCCAGGATGACTCCTGAAACTTTTATTAATTTTCTACATTGAACACAGCTGAGCATTACTCACACCTGACATCTGTTCAAACAATGGAACATTCCTCGCCTCCTGGCAGCAGGCTAAAAGCAATATGGGCAATAGCTAAGTATTATTTGAGACAGGGTCTTGTTAATGTTGCCCAGCCTGATCTCCAACCCCTGGGCTCAAGTAATCCTCCCGCCTCAGTCTCCTTAGTGGTTGAGTTTGCAGGTGTGCCTCACCGCACCCAGTTTAACTAAGTAATATACACAAAATTAAATTAAAGGGTGTGTGAAACCACTTTCTGCCTCTTAGTGTGTAGAGGGATAGTAGTCTAGTTTGGGCAAATCTTCAAAAATCACATTTGAAATTTGAAAATCGTCCATTTGTAGCTAACGATTAAGTTTAACTTGGGATACTCAAGTTACTTTTCATTTTGGGTACATTTCATCTCAAATATGTGGTCCCATATTTTGTCCATTTTTCTTTGTGGAAGGCAATGGCAATTCATATCAGCTTCTTTCATAAAACCACCAAGACAGGGATCCAGGCATGACACCTGCTGGAGAGGCTCCCCTTAGGCTAATCTGACACCTCGTTGCAGAAACCACCAGTCACCAGCTCCAGTGACCACGGCCATCCAGCTGGCTGGAGCCGAGTGCTCTGCAGACTCAGAAGCCCAAGGCGTGGCTCCCAGGGGCCCTCACAGCATAATCCCGCAGTGGACAGCACCCCTGCAGAGGAAACCTCAATGTGGACCATGGCAGGGTCCTGCTTGAGCTGTTTCTTGTGGATTGAGTCCCAGCTCTAAAAGGACTCACGCATTGCCTCCCCTCCCTTCATTTCCTAACACACAGGTGGCTATTCTGCTGTTAACCTTTTATTGTCCCTCCCCCTGTATCTTAGCAGCTAGGAAATGAAGTGGGTTGGTATGTTGTAGTTGGATGTGCATGTGAGAGTAACAATGTCAGATATTAAGGTTCATGGGTTTTAGAAATGTGTATAATCAAGTCCTCATAGCCAAAAGTTTTAGTGTAAACTATCAGTTCCCAGAGAAAAAGGAGAAATGTAACTAAGAATGAAGAGAAGAAAGTGTCCAGAAATTCAGTGTGACTATCAGAAACCACTAAAAATGAATGTAGTGCTGGGGAGAACTGCAGACTGGCAGAGCGAGGCCAGATGGCCTGTCACACCACACCGTAGTGAACACTAGGAGCCAACAAACTGCCCAGAGCCAAGGCCTTGGCACCACACCCACACCACAGGCTCACACAGGTAGGAGGCAGGCAGGTTCAATCTTGCTGCCATGCACTAATAACCACAGGTGGCTTGAGGTCTTTGAGGTTGTTTCTTCTAACATTCTGCGGGAGGGAGTTCATTTTTCAATAGTGAACGGGCTGCTGTAAACAGGTTACCTCCTGGGACCACTACAGTTTAAGGACAAAGTGTGGGGATAGCACAAGGGAAGGGAGGGTGTCTCTCCTGCCTCCTCACCTAAGATGAAACCTCCATCAGCTCACCCACACTTGTGTTTCTCTTCTCCATGAACTTGCAGGGGCATGTACCATTAGTAAGGAAAATAAAACCTTTTAAATATGTCTACTGAAAGCATCTTTCTTGCACAAGGCTTAAAGTACCGTGCATTTGTGAGCATACTGTGCTTGATAATGAACACACACACACACATTCAGCTCATTTACGGACAAACCATCCATATGTTGGATTTTCTACATTTCAAAATGGAATGACCATAGTGGAGAAGGCCAGGTTCTAAGTCCTGTCTTGATAAAGTTGGAGCGATTGTAACATGCTTTTCCTTTTCTCTTTAGGTTTTAAGCATTATGTGCTGACTGAAGCTAGAAATAAAAGTAACTTTGCTTTTAGCCAATTTCTGCTTTACTGTGCCACTGAGACATGTTGTTTGAGACCCCTCATCATTAATGGCCAATGATCCAAGAGTAGAAAAATGGTTTGAGTCATAATTATAAGCAGGTATGACCAAGCTGAACCACGTCTGACCTTAGAATTAAATCCGGCCAGAGAAAAGAGAAATCGTGGTTTGCTGTCTTCTATTGCAGGATTAATGTTTACAATGTCTGTCTGCCCCTTTCTCCCATATTTGGGTGCTCTTCCCCATGCTCCTATGGCATCCTGCATGTGCATGATTCTATCAGCACTAATCTTACTGCCTGCAATTGTTGGTTTAAACATCTGCCTCCCCAGAAGATTTGAGGGCAGAATTTTTTTTTTTTTTTTTTTTGGACACAGAGTCTCGCTCTGTTGCCCAGGCTGAAGTGCAATGGTGTGATCTTGGCTCACTGCAACCTCTGCCTCCCGGGTTCAAGTGATTCTACTGCCTCAGCTTCCTGAATAGCTGGGATTACAAGTATGTGCCACCACGCCTGGCTAATTTTTGTATTTTTAGTAGAGACAGGGTTTCACCACGTTGGCCAGGCTGGTCTCAAATGCCTGACCTCAGGTGATCCACCCGCCTCCCAACCGCTGGGATTACAGGCGTGAGCCACTGTGTCTGGCCCAGACAGCATTTTGGTAAAACTCTGGTTGCCAGCACTCAAACCTGGTGCCTGAAACACAGTAGGTGCACTGCAAATGTGTGCTAAGGTAAGACGTGGGCTCACCTTAAATCATTTACAAGACAGAAGACGGCACTGAAAAAAATCTACGAGGAAACACCAATTTAAAGAAAAAAAAAATGAGAAAAATATCTGTGAGAATAATGGAGCAAACAAGTCCTGAAAAAGAGTTCTGCATCTTGGTGGTCATATTTATTGGAAGAGCTTAAGAAAAATGAAAATACCATTTCACTTAAGAAGTTGTGAGTTATCTGCAAATCAACTCATTTCAGGCGTGGAAGAATCCCCAGAATTATTTCTTAGTATCAAAATGTATGCAGGTTTCTCTTTTGAATGTTTTGTACATTTAGAAAGGCCACTGTACAAAGTCTCCTGTTTTCCATACAGGACAAATTCTTTGTTTCAGCCAACTCTCAATGGAGGGGCAACCAGGACAACACCATCTCCCCGCACAAAGAGCATTGGAATATTCCGTTTCGTTGACTAGAAAAGAAAAAAAAACAGAACATATTTATACAATTGTGTATTACTGCTTATTGTTTGTGACAGAAATGTTAAAAAATGGATTCATCATGATACAAAAAAATTGGATTAAAAAACCTGATCACTTACCTTGGTAGCACCAAGAACCAATTTATCAACTGCTTTCTTTCGACAGTCGTGGCAGAGACTGGAGCTACCCATTAAAACTCACTCTCCTCCTCCTGGGCACACAGCTGGACTATGTTTCTTATTCTTCCTTGCAACCAGATGTAGCCATCGGATTGCTTTAACCAATGTCAAGTAAACAGAAATGGCAGGACTATATCCAGACTGACCCAGAATGCCCCTCTGCGATCGTTCCTCTAACACTAAATGAACTAAGATAATGGCGAGAGCTCAGGGATGGCAGAGCCACTGATAGGCAAAGCCTGGGTCCCTGACTTACCACCTGGAAGAAAGCTATTGTGCAGACCTAAACCCCACCAGGGCTGTCATGTGGACAAGAGATCAACTTCTACTTTGCTGAGTCATTATGTGTTACTTCTGTGTGCTATTGTGGTCACACATATGGAATGGATACCTTGACACATTAGCTTAGTGGTCAGGTCTTGGGCAGTAGAGAAACACATGAATGTTTGAAATCCTAATATTATGCCTTGGCAAAATATTAGATAAAACTTGGAATGTAGCCCAAGGGGCTCCTAAACTTACGAGCTCTGGGAGAAGAGGCTGGAAAAGCCAAATGTTAGTAGGTGTTGCTGTTAGCCTAATGCATTTAGCAGGGCAGTAGAAAAAAACAGAAAAGCTCAGGCAAGAACTAGTTGGCTTTCAAGCAGAGATGAAAAGAAACAGGATTCACAGGGTTAGAAAACCCACTGACTTTTAGACCACAAGTTACAGAAGTAAGTATGAAAAAAGGCTTTGAGAAACAAGGCCCAGTAAAATTCCCCAGGTAAACAAACTCAGCTCTGAGGCAAAGATCAGATTAAGGGTGTTGTCTTTCCACCCAAACTTTTGTAGCAAATGGCCTCAAGGTAGTCAACATTAATTTCAGAAAGCAGAACAGGGGTGAGAAACTGAAGAAATAAAGCAGTCCTATAAACTATGCCTAGGGAAGAGCTTAGACAGGTTACTGGCCCTTTGAATTGTTTGGATGTAAACAGTTCAGAAACCTATGTTCCAAGTTTTTAAAGAAATTGCATTGCCAAAGAAACCATCAGCCTGGCCAAAAAACAAAAACAAAAACAAAAAACAAAAAACCTTTGACTCCTTGAGTCTTCCAGCGAAATAGAAGTTGGCCCTGAAAGCTCTGCAGACCCCATTTAGGGTTGCCATATTTTGCAAATCAAGATGTAGGACGCACAATTAAATTTAGTATAAGTTCCAAACACCAGATGGGACATATTTCATCTAATCGGGGGATTTCTGCTGCTACCAGGACAGGGAGCATTCATGCCCTCCCAGTGGGATTCATCACTGTTAGGGACCAGTAACTGTCTTATGTTTCTCATTTCTTCCTTCTCTGAAAGAGAGTTTTTGTGGTGGATATCCTGTCCCTGCTGTGTTTATCATGAATGTGGGAGGGGTAAATTATTCATCTTCTTTGGGGTATGGGTGTCTGTCCAAGTGACCACATGTAGTCTGACAGAGAATTGAAAGTCACGTGGCAGTCCTGCACCGAGCTGGATATCCTGCTTGCATCCTTTGGGGTAGAGATGTGTTCCGTTTGGGAAGCAGGATTCTGCAACACCCACTATCGTTGATCTCTGCAGCAACTTGGCCCTCAAACTGACAAAGCTCAAGACAGCCAAGGGCACACAGCTTTATACAAAGGAAACACAGCACATGCCCGCTGGGCAGCGGCAAGTGTCTCAGCAGAAGTCTTTACAGCATTCCAAGGATTCTTATCTAGCTACCCAAATGACTTCTTAGTTAGCAGGTAGGTGCAGGAGCCATCCTGGCTTAACTGCCCCAAGCTCCACACCAGAACCAGTATCTTTTATAACAGTTCCATAAATGTGGCTTCATAGTCACCAAGGAGGGGGCACACTCCACTACAAGGGTTGCAATGCTCTCAGGAAAAACCATTGCTATGGGCTCCTAACAGTATTCAGAGCTCATTCACAGTTCTCTCAGTTCAGATGCAGTTTACAAACCAGGGGCCTCTTTTTAAAATACAGCAATATTTTTTATTAACACAGCTGATATTCCAATTTTATCTGTTTCTAGGGAAAATGAACTGGTAAGTTAACCCATGGTCATTTTTCCATAAAGAATTTTTTTTTTTAAAGCCCTTTGCTCACAGGGATATATAGACACTGGTTGCCACGGGGGCAGACTATGGCAGAAACTGCTAGCTGTTCATAAAAATTCCTTCTTTCTTCCTAGGCACACAATTTTACTGTATTTCCCAGGCTCCCTTACAGTTGGGTAGGGTCATATTACTGAGCTCTATCCTAAAAAATTTAAGAGGTGTAGTACTTCCAGGCTGATTCATAAACTTCTCATGTACACTCCTCCACTCCTTTTTGCTCCCGCTGGCTGGATGTGAAACAATGACAAAAGACTTAGGGGTTGGAGGAGTCACAAGACACAAGGAGTCTGGGTTCCTGAACGACTGCGTGGAGGAAACCTACCTAGAATAATTATGTCATTGAGAAACAAACTCCAGCAGTGCAGAGCCACTGCACATCTGTGAGTCTGCTGAGCCAGTACATGTTTAGGGGGTACCTGTTACCATAGTCTAGCCAACACAAACTAATATGCCCACAACAGTATACTTTCAACAACCCATGTGTGAGGACTCTCCCCTAGGCTGTCTGGCCATAACACCCAGGCAGGAGATCTGGCTACAGATAAATAATTCCTGAGAAAGAAGGGGACTCTAGTACAAGGAGTTCAGTGTGTAAACTTAAGTGCTCTAGGTTAAAAGAAAAAAAAAAGAAAAAAAAGAGAAAAGGATGCTATAAACTCAATATCAGAGAAATGTTCTAGTACTGGTGATGAATTTCACCCAGAAATTTTTTTTAAGTGTTCATGTGTGTCCGATAGGTGACAAGGCTTGGATCTGTAGTCCTTGCAATGAAACAGAATCCTCTGTTTAAAACTTAGAGTCAACCTGCAATGAAATCTGAAGTCCACTCATACAAACATTTGCAGTGCCCATTATGTGTCAGGTACTATGATAGGCATTAGACACAGGGAGATGAATAAAACATGGACTGTCCTCCTAGAATCCCCATTCCAGAAATAAAAAGAGAGAAAGTATGAATTTATTCTGCAGGTACACTCTCACATTAAGAAAAGGATAAAATTGAGATTTCTCCTCTCTGGACAGGCTATCTCTGTAAAAAAGGCAGCAGCCCCAGTCAGGAGCTTATAGCAGACTTAAACGTCCCTGCCTGATGGCTCTGAAGAGGGCAGCAGACCTCCCAGCACAGCATTCGAGCTCTGCTAAGGGTCAGTCTGCCTCCTCAAGTGGGTCCCTGACCCCCATGTATACTGACTGGGAGACGACTCCCAGTTGGGGCCAACAGACACCTCACACAGGAGAGCTCTGGTTGGCATCTGGCAGGTGTCCCTCTGGGTTGAAGCTTCCAGAGGAAAGAACGGCAGCAATCTTTGCTGCTCTGCAGCCTCCGCTGGTGATACTCAGGCAAACAGGGTCAGAAAACTCCAGCAGACTGGCCGCAGAGGGGCCTGACTGTTAGAAGGAAACAAACAAACAGAAAGAATTAGCACGTCCACCAAAAGACCCCATCCGAAAGTCACCAATATCAAAGACAAAAGGTAGATAAATCCACAAAGATGGGGAAAAACCAGCACAAAAAGGCTGAAAATTCCAAAAACAAGAACGCCTCTCTTCCTCCAAAGGATCACAACTCCTCGCCAGCAAGGGAACAAAGCTGGACAGAGAATGAGTCTGACTGACTGACAGAAGTAGGCTTCAGAAGGTGGGTAATAACCAGCACCTCCGAGCTAAACGAGCATGTTATAACTCAATGCAAGGAATCGAAGAACCTTGAAAAAAGGTTAGTCAAATTGCTAACTAGAATAACCAACGTAGAGAAGAACATAAATGGCCTGATGGAGCTGAAAAACATGGCACGAGAACTTCGTGAAGAATAAACAAGTATCAATAGCTGAATCGATCAAGTGGAAGAAAGCACATCAGTGATTGAAGATCAACTTAATGAAATAAAGAGAGAAGACAATATTACAGAAAAAAGAATAAAAAGGAACAAACAAGCCTCCAAGAAATATGAGACTATGTGAAAAGAACAAATCTACATTTGATTGGTGTACCTGAAAGTGACAGAGAGAATGGAACCAAGTTGGAAAACACTTTTCAGGATATTATCCAGGAGAACTTCCCCAACCTAGTAAGACAGGCCAACATTAAAATTCAGGAAATATACAGACCACCACAAAGACGCTCCTCAAGAAGAGCAACCCCAAGACACATAATCGTCAGATTCACCAAGGTTGAAATGAAGGAAAAAACGTTAAGGGCAGCCAGAGAGAAAGGTTGGGTTACTCACAAAGGGAAGCCCATCAGACTAACAGCGGATCTCTCTACGGAAACCCTACAAGCCAGAAGGGAGGGGAGTGGGGGCCAACATTCAATGTTCTTGAAGAAAAGAATTTTCAACCCAGAATTTCATATCCAGCCAAACTAAGCTTCATAAGTGAAGGAGAAATAAAATCCTTTACAGATACGCAAATGCTGCGGGATTTTGTCACCACCAGGCCTGCCTTATAAGAGCTCTGAAAGAAGCACTAAACATGGAAAGGAACAACCAGTACCAGCCACTGCAAAAACATACTACATTGTAAAGAACATGGACATTATGAAGAAACTACATTAACTAACGGGCAAAACAACCAGCTAGTATCATAATGACAGGATCAAATTCACACATAACAGTATTAACCTTAAACATAAACGGGCTAAATGCTCCAATTAAAAGAAACAGACTGGCAAATTGCATAGAGTCAAGACCCATCAGTGTGCTGTATTCAGGAGACCCATCTCACATGCAAAGACACACATACGCACAAAATAAAGGGATGGAGGAATATTTACCAAGCAAATGTAAAGCAAAAAAAGCAGGAGTTGCAATTCTAATCTCTGATAAAACAGACTTTAAACCAACAAAGATCAAAAGAGACAAAGAGGGGCATTACATAATGGTAAAGGGAACAATGCAGCAAGAAGAGCTAACTATCCTAAATATATATGCACCCAATACAGGAGCACCCAGATTCATAAAACAAGTTCTTAGAGACCTACAAAGAGACTTAGACTCTCACACAATAATAGTGGGAGACTTTAACACCCCACTGTCAATATTAGATAGATCAACGAGACAGAAAATTAACAACGATATACAGGACTTGAACTCAGCTCTGGACCAAGCTGACCTAATAGACCTCTACAGAACTCTCCACCCCAAATCAACAGAATATACATTCTTCTCTGCCCCTCATTGCACTTATTCTAAAATTGACCACATAATTGGAAGTAAAACACTCCTCAGCAAATGCAAAAGAAAGGAAATCTTAACAATCTCTCAGACCACAGTGCAATCAAATTAGAACTCAGGATTAAGAAACTCACTCAAAACCACGAATACATGGAAACTGAACAACCTGCTCCCGAATGACTACTGGGTAAACAACGAAAAGAAGGCAGAAATAAAGATGTTCTTTGAAACCAACGAGAACGAAGACACGACGTACCAGAATCTCTGGGACACATTTAAAGCAGTGTTTAGAAGGAAACTTATAGCACTAAATGCTCACAAGAGAAAGCAGGAAATATCTAAAATTGACACCCTAACATCAAAATTAAAAGAACTAGAGAAGCAACAGCAAACAAATCAAAAGCTAGAAGACATGAAATAACTAAGATCAGAGCAGAACTGAATGAGACAGAGACATGAACAACCCTGAAAAAATAATCAATGAATTCAGGAGGGTTTAAAAAAAAAAATCAACAAAATAGACCGCTAGCCAGTCTAATAAAGAAGAAAAGAGAGAAGAATCAAATAGATGCAATAAAAAATGATATAGGAGATATCACCACTGATCCCACAGAAGTACAAACTACAATCAGAGAAGACTATAAGCATCTCTATGCAAATAAACTAGAAAATCTTGAAGAAATGGATAAAGTCCTGGACACTTACACCCTCCCAAGTCTAAACCAGGAAGAAGTTGAATCCCTGAATAGACCAATAACAAGTTCTGAAATTGAGGCAGTAATTAATAGCCTACCAACCAAAAAAAGTCCAGGACCAGACAGATTCACAGCCGGATTCTATCATAGGTACAAAGAGAAGCTGGTACCATTCCTTCTGAAACTATTCCAAACAATAGAAAAAGAGGGAATCCTCCATAACTCATTTTATGAGGCCTGCATCATCCTGATACCAAAGCCTGGCAGAGACACACACACAAAAAAGAAAATTTCAGGCCAATATCCCTGATGAACATTGGTGCGAAAATCCTCAATAAAATACTGGCAAACTGAATCCAGCAACACATCAAAAAGCTGATCCACCACGATCAAGTCAGCTGCATCCCTGGGATGCAAGGCTGGTTCAGCATATGCAAATCAATAAATATAACCCATCACATAAATAGAACCAGTCACAAAAACCACATGATTATCTCAATAGATGCAGAAAAGGCCTTCAACAAAATTCAACACCTCTTCATGCTACAAACTCTCAATAAACTAGGTATCGATGAAACATATCTCAAAATAATAAGAGCTATTTATGACAAACCTACAGCCAATATCATACTGAATGGGCAAAAACTGGAAACATTCCCTCTGAAAACCGGCACAAGAGAGGGATGCCCTCTCTCACCATTCCTATTCAACATAGTATTGGAAGTTCTGGCCAGGGCAATCAGGCATGAGAAAGCAATAAAGGGTATTCAAATAGGAAAAGAGGAAGTCAAATTGTCTCTGTTTGCAGATGACATGATTGTATATTTAGAAAACCCCATCGTCGCAGTCCAAAACCTCCTTAAGCTGATACGCAACCTCAGGATACAAAATCAACGTGTAAAAATCACAAGCATTCCTATACACAAATAACAGACAAATAAAGAGCCAAATCATGAGTGAACTCCCATTCACAATTGCTACTAAGAGAATAAAATACCTAGGAATACAACTTACACGGGATGTGAAGGACCTCTTCAAGGAGAACTACAAACCACTGCTCAAGGAAATCAGAGAGGACACAAATAAATGGAAAAAGATCCTATGATCATGGATAGGAAGAATCAATATTATGAAAATGGCCACACTGCCCAAAGTAATTTATAGATTCAATGCTAACCCCATCAACCTACCACTGACTTTCTTCACCGAATTGAAAAAAAATACTTTAAACTTCATATGGAACCAAAAAGAGCCTGCATAGCCAGGGCAATCCTGGGCAAGAAGAACAAAGCTGGAGGCATCACACTACCTGACTTCAAACTATATTACAAGGCTACAGTAACCAAAACAGCATGGTACTGGTACCAAAACAGATATATAGACCAATGGAACAAAACAGAGGCCTCAGAAATAACACCACACAGCTACAACCACCTGATCTTTGACACAAAGATCTGACACAAGAAATAGGGAAAAGATTCCCTATTTAATAAACAGTGTTGGGAAAACTGGCTAGCCATATGCAGAAAACTGAAACTGGATCGCTTCCTTAAACCTTTTATAAAAATCAACTCAAGATGGATCAAAGACTTACATGTAAGACCTAGGACCATAAAAATCCTAGAAGAAAACGTGGGCAATACCATTCAGGACACAGGCATGGGCAAAGACTTCATGTCTAAAACACCAAAAGCAATGGCCACAAAAGCCAAAATTGACAAATGGGATCTAACTAAACTAAAGAGCTTCTGCATAGCAAAAGAAACTATCATCAGAGTGAACAGGCAACCTACAGAATGGGAGAAAATTTTTGCAATCTATCCATCTGACAAAAGGCTAATATCCAGAATCTACAAAGAACTTAAACAAATTTACAAGAAAAAAACAACCCCATCAAAAAATGGGCAAAGGATATG
The DNA here is from genome assembly GCF_049350105.2 of Macaca mulatta. NCBI lineage: Eukaryota > Metazoa > Chordata > Mammalia > Primates > Cercopithecidae > Macaca > Macaca mulatta. The sequence goes on along the minus strand of NC_133407.1, from coordinate 152,992,560 downwards.
AAGAGACACTTCTTAAAAGAAGACATTTATGCAGTCAAAAGACATATGAAAAAATGCTCGTCATCACTGGTCAATAGAGAAATGCAAATCAAAGCCACAATGAGATACTATCTCATGCCAGTTAGAATGGTGATCATTAAAAAGTCAGGAAACAACAGATGCTAGAGAGGTTGTGGAAAAATTAGGATGCTTTTACACTGTTGGTGGGAGCATAAATTAGTTCAACCACTGTGGAAGACAGTGTGGCGATTCCTCAAGGATCTAGAACTGGAAATAAAATTTGACCCAGGCATCCCTTTACTGGGCATATACCCAAAGGATTGTAAATCATGCTACTATAAAGACACATAAACATGTATGTTTATTGCAGCACTATTCACAATAGCAAAGACTTGGAACCAACCCAAATGTCCATCAATGATAGACTGGATTAAGAAAATGTGGCACATATACATCATGGAATACTGTGCAGGTATAAAAAAGAAGGAGTTCATGTCCTTTGCAGGGATATGGATGAAGCTGGAAACCATCATTCTCAGCAAAATATCACAAGATCAGAAAACCAAACACCCCATGTTCTCACTCATAAGAGGAAGTTGAACGATGAGAACACATGGACACAGGGAGGGGAACATCACACACCAGGGCCTGTCGGGAGCTGGGAGGCTAGGGGAGGGATAACATTAGGAGAAATACCTAATGTAGGTGACGGGTTGATGGGTGCAGCAAACCACCAGGGCACGTGTATACCCATGTTACAAAACTGCATGTTATGCACATGTAACCCAGAACTTAAAGTATAATTAAAAAAAAAAGATAAAATTATTTACAGCAGAATAGGTTTAATTAGCAAAATACTGGAAATGGCTATCTGTCCATCAATAGGAGAACAGTTAAATTATGGTACATCTATACAATGAAGTACCATAAAGCTAAAAATGAAAGCACAAGGAAGCTATGTATGAAAGGGAAAGAGCACTGAGATAAAAAAACAGGGGAAGGGAGAATTAACATTCATTAGCATATGCATAAATACATGAGAAGATTCTCAAGAAACCAGTAACAGTGCTTATGTCTGGGGGTGGGGTGTAAAGATGATGAACAGAGGATGGGGTGGAAGACTTTTTACTACACTGTGTTCCTTTCTGCATTTTGTGATTTTAAGACTGTGTGAGTCTAGCATCCATTCAAAAAGTTAAATTAAAATGGAAGCAACTTAAAATGAGTAAGAAAAGAAATATGTGTTAAGTACTATAGGGTGATATGGACCATGTGGTCTCAGCATGGACCATAAAGAGTTAGCTCTGTATAAGGGAGCAGGTCTAGAGCTGCTCTAATACAAGTGCCACTAGTCAAAGATGGCTCATTAAATTAAAATTAAATAAAATTAAATGTTCAGTTCCTTAGTCACACCAGCACCCACATCAAGTGCCAAATAGCCACATGTGGCTCACAGCTCCTGTAATGACAGCTTAGATAGAAATTTTCACTACTGCAGATAGTTCTATTATTACAGTGCTAATCTACAGAAAGGTCTAGAAGAGCCATCTGATGCTGTAGAAGACCTTCAGGCAAGCAGAGGGAGCAGAGGGCTCAGTTACAAAAGGGTGCAACGTCCCCAAGAGAAACTGTCTGGTGAACCAAACTATGAGGTGTTTGGTGAAGGAAGGTAGTACACATGATGGACAGCTGAAAAAGTAGGCTGGGTCAAATAACACAGACTGTTCACAATCTGTAAAATGGAAACTCCAATTATGGAGGACCGAGAATCAGAAGAGTAAGACTGACTGCTTTCCATCTTCCCATTTATAAGTCAGCAGTCAAATTAATTATTTAGAAGTCAATTATGTAAGTTATAGGTGGAAAAAAACCCAACAACCCTATGGTTTATGGGTCCCCCATACTGTTTTGGTGATAACGTTGATGTTCATTAGTTATTTCAATAGACGAGAGAGAGAGCAACATGTAAAATCGGCCAAGGTAAGAAACCATTTAGTCTGGTTTCCCATCTTGGTTTCCCATCTTGGAGATGAGTAACAAGAGTGCACAGGACAGTGAAGTAGTTAGTCTCCATGGCACTGAACCAGATGCAGACACTCTCCATAATATCACTGTCTTTCCTTTCTAAGTCTATTGTTAATACACATTTACACACTGAAGTATTCTCAGTCATCCAAAGATTCCATTTTAAATGTTTTACCCAATACATCATGGCAATGTGAAAAAAACTCATTAACTTAACAGACTTGGCTGACTGTTCTGCAGCTGCAATTCTAGGCACAAGAGAGATCACATGCACGCCAGCACACAGCATTCAGGAGCTAACTAGTCCCAGTAGTAAAGGCAGCAATTAATCTTAATGGAGGTCAGTAACTACTGAGACTGTTATAGACACTCCACCCAGAGAAATGCACATGTGCACAGACACATAGCACCTTCAAACAGTTTCAGGAGGAACCGCACGTGGAGCAGACTACTAGGGATGACAGAGGTGGACCTTGCTGTTGGTTCACTGCAAACATGGAGTAAGTGGCAGTGTTCCCTTCTCTGTAAGAATAGACACCACAGTTGAAGACTCATTTCTGTCACAAGCAGAATTCAAGTCAAGAGCATTAAAATGCTTATGAAGAGTCTACTCCCATGGTAAAATTCTTATGTTAATAATGTTACATGAATAAAGCAGAATATTAAAGCTGCATAGTCCATATTTTATCACATTTAAGATATCATTTGTAAGCTTAGTTGAACCGAAAAAGGAAAAATTTTGCCAATTAAATTATGACACAATTCTTTTTTTTATCACATCACCTGTAAGATGCAATCAGATTTTTAAGATGCTAAAATTTAAGAAAAAGTGCATCTTAGAATTGGTACTTATGATTGTGTCCATGTTAAGAAAACAGTAACAACCACCAAACAATAGTTACTAAATGAAATTCCTAAAGGGAAAAAAAATGCAGATTTTAAAAAATACTATTCTTTCTTGGAGAAATAAGCCAGCAAAAATACATAAATAAATAAGTAAAAAACAGAAAAAAATGTGAAATGTTTACACTTAGGAGAAAGAACACTAGCAAAGGAGTCAGGTGTGGTCAGAGAGGAGGAATGCCAGGATAAAGCAGAACTACAAAATCCAATGAAGGCTAACAGTTTAACAGTTACAATGTGCCTGTCACTAATCTGAAGGCTTTTCATGTAGCCCTCAATGAATCCTCTACGGTTATATGAAGTGGGTCCTATTATTATTCCCAGTTTACAGACAAGGAAACACATTCACAGACAGGGTAGGTGAGCTGGCCCAATTAAAAAGGTGGTAAGCAAGGGAGTCAAGATTTGAATCCACGTAGTCTTGTACTCTGAGCCCACATTTTAACCAGTATGCCCTGGCAGGCTCAGAAACTGGCTTCCCAAATCTTAAAGATCTCTCTGCTACGGCCTGGCACAGTGGCTCACACCTGTAATCCCAGCACTTTGGGAGGCCAGGAGTTCAAGACCAGCCTGGCCAACATGGTGAAACGCTGTCTTTACTAAAAACACAAAAATTAGCTGTGCGTGGTGGCACATGCCTATAATCCCAGCTACTTGGGAGGCTGAGGCACAAGAATTGCTTGAACCCGGGAGGCGAAGGCTGCAGTGAGCTGAGATCGCCATTGCACTCCAGCCTGGGTGACGCAGGGAGACTCTGTCCTAGAAAAAAGAAAAAAAAAAAAAGACCTTTCTGACAAGATCATTGGTGATACTAATAAATGTGATTTTTTTTAAACATTGAACAAATAAAATGAATCTGCATAGCTCAGTGAACTATTTTCTAAAGAACCAGTGCCTGATATAACCAAATCATGCATGAGTAAAAGATCCATTTGAAGTGCAAGGCAGATTAATGAATTTTCACCTAACAAGAGTACAAAAAGTTTACTGTTATCGTTTCAGATTCCAGACTGCAAATAACCCTTGACTGACTACCACTTGTTCAGTTTGGGTGTAGTATCAAAGGTGGAACATCCACAAAACATACTTCTTCCTTTCCAACTACTTATCTGTGTGGTCAGATTTGCTTCATTTACAACAACATCTCATGATACATTTAATGCAGAAAAAAGATGTAAGAATCTTCTAGCTGTCATTGATTAAGCTGAGCATTAAAGAGATTTGCAAAAACGTAAAACAAAGACATTCCTCATTAAACATTTTGTTTTAGAAAATATTTATTGTTCATAAAAATGTTACAGTAACATGTGATAGGTGTTTTGGTTTTGTTCTGAGAGAGTCTCACTCTGTCCCCCAGGTTGGAGTACAGTAGCACGATCTCAGCTTACCACAACCTCTACCTCCCGGATTCAAGTGATTCTGCTGCCTCAGCCTCCCGAATTGCTGGGATTGCAGGTGCCTGCCGCCACGGCCGGCTGATTTTTTGTGTTTTTAGTAGAGACAGGGTTTTGCCATGTTGGCCAGGCTGGTCTCAAACTCCTGAACTCAGGTGATACACACGCTTTGGCCTCTCAAAAGTGCTGGGATTACAGGTGTGAGCCACCGTGCCCGGACTTTTTTTTTGAGATGGAGTTTCACTCTTGTTGACCAGGCTGGAGTGCAATGGCACAATCTCAGCTCACTGCAATCTCCACCTCCAGGGTTCAAGCAGTTCTCCTGCCTCAGCTTCCCAAGTAGGGGGGATTACAGGCATATGCCACCACACCTAGCTAAGTTTTTGTATTTTTAGTAGAGACAGGGTTTTGCCATGTTGGCCAAGCTGGTCTTGAACTCCTGACCTCAGGTGATCCACACGCTTCGGCCTCTCAAAGCGCTGGGATTACAGGTGTGAGCCACCGTGCCTGGCTTTCTTTTTTTTTTGAGACAGAGCTTCACTCTTGTTGACCAGGCTGGAGTGCAATGGCACAATCTCAGCTCACTGCAACCTCTGCCTCCAGGATTCAAGCAGTTCTCCTGCCTCAGCCTCCCAAGTAAGTAGCTGGGATTACAGGCATATGCCACCACACCCGGCTAATTTTTTGTATTTTTAGTAAAGATGGGGCTTCACCATGTTGGTGAGGCTGGTCTCAAACTCCTGACCTCAGGTAATCCATCTGCCTTGGCCTCCCAAAGTGCTGGGATTACAGGTGTGAGCCACGATGCCCAGCCAGGTTTTTTTTAATGAATAAATATTTAAAAACTTTTTCAGTTTCAGTTTCTAATAAACTAAGTATTAACAGATCAAATCCATAGAAAATGAAAGAACACTGTCCACTATTACTGTTACACACTACTATACATAGCCACCTTGCATTGTTGTATCTCACTGAATCTGGGAACCCTATGAGGTAAATGGTAGTATTCCTGCTTACCAATGAGAAATCGGCTAACTTAATTCCCTTGCCCAAGGTAGCCCAAGTAGGAAGTGGTCAGGCCAGTACTGGCAACAACGTCTGTCAGATGCCAGAATCCCTGCATTTAATTGCTGTGCTCTATTGAGTCCATAAGTAGGTGTCAAAACATGATGCGCTTCCCATAAATATGAGTTAAGCTGTTTGAAAGAGAACAGGTGATATTTGCAAAGCAATGAATAGAATTGCATGACTTACTTTATATATCTCTTCATATGTTTCTTCATCAATTTCTATAGTAGTCACAGTTTCTTCCACGTCTCCCAAGATCATATTTAAATGCTGATCATAAGCCTCAAGTGGGAGGGTAAAGAACCAAGAAATTTAATAATCAAATTATGAAAATGATCAAGGCTTAACAATATGCAAATTGCTCAATTACAACTAAGGCATTTGATACTTACATCACAAACTTTTACATGCAAATAAAAAGTAATCCTACTGTACTAATACACTGTTTCTTTACAAGTCATTTCAAATGATTACTTAATTGACCTGATAAAAATATAAAACTGCTCATATGGCCAAAAATAAATTTACTCAAAATCACTTGAAATTATTTTTAAAGTCTCCACCCCACTTGTTATCTAAGGCAGTCACATCATTTATAATATTTAATTATGAAAAACAGCAGATACATCTTCATCATTTATCAGTAGACATCCTTCAAATTCACCTATAACAATGTGACAAGAAAAATACAGTAAAGAAGATAAAATCCTTTGTTTACTGGTAACATGATGGCATTGCAGTCTTCTAAAGGCACACGGTAGACTACATGTTGCAGAGAGAAAGTAAGTAGAGCAACACCCTGCCCATTTCTAACCTATCCAAAACTTAAATGCACCTGTGGGCTCAATCAATAAATGTTGCAGCTAAGATATTCAATCCAAGCTCCAAAGTTCATTCATTTTACTAAAAGGTGCACTTTAAAGCTGGGACTTTGTTCAGAACTCAAGTTTACTTCTAACAACGTGTTACATGGTTCACCTGCTCACATCAAAATAAAAGTCACTTGTCAGCCACGTGGGGAACTGCTTTAAGCAGGGCACGCTAACAAGAGCAAAAATGTATAACTGAGGGGCACAAAACAAACAGAAAGTTGGGGCCATTTAGGATACAGACCATCAAGTTTACACAGGGAACTGAAGAAGCCTCCAAGGGCCACAGACTTAAGTAATTAAGCTCAATTCCATTTGTATTCCCGAAGTTACCACTATTCCTTTCCTGGAGTCTCTCTTCCTTTAAGGCCAACTGTAGATTGTCTCCCTGGGTCCCTATTTCCTTTCCAAGCCCAGAGGTTCTTTATCGTTAGGTTTTGTGGAAGGTGGAACCACAGTACTTAAGAGTGGGGCTCAGGTCAGACAATCTAGATTCAAATTCTAGCTCTCTCTTTACTGGCAAGTGACTGTACCTTTCTGAGCCTGAGCTTCCTACAGTGCAAAGCAGGAATAATTAGTATGTATCATCACAGGGTTGTTATAAAGATTAAATCAGATATCACACACAAAATGCTTAGAATAATAGTAGCTGGTCTATAACTAATGCTCAATAAATGTTAGCTATTTTTAATCACTTTAGGGTAAAGTAGCAACACTAAAAACAACACACTTAGGAAAGCAACAAGTCATTAAGGAGAGGCAAAACCTTGAGGGTACTCTATGAACAAATGGGATTACTTCAAGGGACCAATTCTACAGATATTTTGCAGATATGCACAAATAAATATGTAAAAAAAAATGCTTACTGCAAGTATTTATGTAAGTATTTGTAGCAAGAAATGAAAAAAAAATCGATCACTATCATATACAGAATCCTAGGTAGTCATTAAAAAGAACAAATGAGAATTAAATGCACTAATGATCAATAATCTCGAAGAAAGATTAAGTGAAAAAAAAAAAGGTGCTGAAAAACGTGTATAGCAGGATCCATGTTTTGTAGAGGTAGGGTGTACATAGTGCAAGTATGTGCATATGTACATATATGAATGTATGTGTGTAAACATACAGAAACAGTAACCCAATTTTTAATTTTTTAATTTTTATTTTTTGTAGAGACAGGATCTCTCTATGTTGCCTAGGCGGGCAACACAGAGAACTCCTGGCCTCAAGTGATCCTCCTGCCCCAGCCTCCCAAAGTGCTGAGATTACAGGGATGAGCCACTGCACCCGGCCAAGATAATCCAATTTTTAATAGTGGTTACCAGTAGAGGAAATGGGATTTCACTTTTTACTCTATATATTTTTGTGCTGTTTAACTTTTCATAATAAAACACATATTTGTGTTTTAAGTTTAAAAAACATTTAAGAATGGAGGACAAATAAATGTTATTTACAAATAAACAGAAGGGAAAATGAAGGGAATAAAAATGTTCTATAATAAACATATTTCTATTAAAAGAAAAAATATTAAAAATGTGAATACATGCAGCTTCATCTGGCTTATGGAAACATGGGTGATTTTCCACTACCCTCTCTTCCTTCAAAATACCTTTTCACTCTGGACAGGTTTTACATTTCAAGGGAGTGGGGGTGGGAAGGAATCTGATTTCAAGGTAACTTGATAAATTTACTCACATGTAATCTGCCTCGAAGCTCTCGGTCATTTCTCATCTTCACATAAATTCGCTCATCTAGGCTGAGCCTGATAAGATCCAGGGGCTCCTCTACAGTGTTGGTAGTTTGTTGCTGATAACAGAAACAGGTTTAGTAATATAGTACTAGAGATAAAGTAGTGCTTAAATCACTGCTATGCTGTATGACCATGTGCAAGTTATTTAACCTTTTTCTGCCTCAGTCTCCTAATCTGTAAAATGGAGATAATAGTGTCTACCTAATACTGTTTTTATGAGGCTTAAGTGACATATATGAAGGCTTAGAACAGAACTTTTCACATAGTATGTGCTATATAAATGTAGATTAAAACACGCATACATAAGAAGGAGTTACACAGCAAAATAATCATGACTATACTTTGTTCCCTCAAAATCCAAACTGCCTGACCCGATTTCAGGGTATAGGGTCTTAGGAACTTTAGCTTTATCTCAAATATTATGTAATCATAGGAAAAACACTCACTTAATGCCTACCATATACTAGTCAGAATGCCAAGTAGAGGTGTAGGTTTATGGGAAGATTATGAATTCAGCACAGGTTGAGGTTAGGCTGCCAACTGGCCAGTAAGATGAATATTTAGTAGCCAGAATAGAACACTGGTTCAAAGCACTGGCTTAGCCGGGCATGGTGGCATGTGCCTGTAGTCCCAGCTACTCCGAGGCTGAGGTGGGAGGATTGCCTGAGCCTGGGAGGTGGAGGTTGCAGTGAGCCAAGATGGTGCCAACAAGCAAGCAAGCACTGACTTTGGAGTCAGGCAGTCTGGGTTCAACTCCTGGCTGTGACCTGACACTTATGAACTGAGATTAAAAATCATGCCATCTGTAATTCTCAGATTCTTCATTTGTAATTGAGAAAGCCACAACCTTCCTTCTGGATTCTTATGAGGATGAAACTAGTTAATGCATTTAAAACAGTGCCAGGAAAGCAGAAAATATTAATACTTAGAAACGGTTCCTTTTGGCTGGGCGTGGTGGCTCAGGCCTGAATTCCAGCACTTTGGGAGGCTGAGAAAGGCAGATCACCTGAGGTTAGGAGTTTGAGACCAGCCTGGCCAACATGGTGAACCCCGTCTCTACTAAAAATACAAAAATTAGCCAGGCGTGCTGGCACGTGCCTGTAGTCCCAGCTACTTGGGAGGCTGAGACAGGAGAATCGCTTGAACCAGGAGGCAGAGGTTGCAGTGAACTGAGATCACGCCACTGCACTCCAGCCTGGGCGATAGAGTGAGACTCCATCCAAAAAAAAAAAAAGAAAAGAAAAGATTCCTACTAATATTATATTATTAAAGAACTGCTGGAAACACTGGTTTTAGAGGTCAGGGCTAGGATGACTTGGGGTCACCCACATGGAAGGGAGGGTTGCAGCCATTAAAGAGTTAGATGATTCAAGGAGAGCTTCTTTAGTAAGTACACAAGGCCAGTGGAGGAAGGTAACTGAATTCGTAACAGGCGCTAAAGATTCAAAAGGCCCGATGAGAGAAAAAAAAATAACCTAACTCAACTGGTCCCTATGTCCCTCAGTTCAACAGGTGTTTGTTAAAGGATCAGATAACCAACTGTTAGATTACAATGATACAGAAGTCACAATCTCCACCCTCAAGGAGCTCATTCTAATGTGGATAGGCATATGAATAATTATAATACTGTAAGAATATGCACATGACAGAGCTCTACTGCTACCTAAGCCTCTGTCTGGGATGCCCACTTTCTGTTCTTTTTCATCCTGTAGCTTTATACATTGGCTTTTAAAAGAGGCCTCCTCTGATCATCTAACTCATTCACTCAAATATTTGTTGAGTATTTCCAGCACTGTTCTAAACCCCAAGGACAAAAGAATGAACAAAACAAAATGCCTACTGTTATGGCACTTACATTCTAGTCAGGAGAGATACACATTAAACAAAGATGCATACATTTAATATGAAAAAATAACGTTCTATGAAGAAAAATGAGGCAGGGTAAGCAGAGTAGGGGGAGTGCTATTTGGGCAGAAGTCCTCTCTGAGGAGGTGAGATTTCAGTAGAAAGTTTAAGTTGTAGCATGATCTCCAAAGATATTTGAGGAAGAAAAAGACCAGGTGAAAAAGCTTCTAGGACCATCTGTTATTCTGCATACCAGTTCCTTGTTTCCTTCATAGCACATCACAGTTCCTATAAATCTTACATATTTATATTTATCTGTTCTCCTCGCGAATATAAGCTCCAAGTCATGGCAAGGATCACTTATATATCGATGTCAGTGTCCCTGGCTCTTAGAACAGTGTCTAACCATACAAAGCTGATGTTCACTCTCTCTGCTGAATGAGTAAATAATTGTTGTGCTCAGTAATAACAACTCCTAACTTTATTATCTGGCTTTCTATTGGAATCCTGACAGCTCCGTGAGGTAGGCACGCATAATAATTTACAGATTTAAAAAAACAAAGCGAAGAGTGTGATGAATAGTCATCAGGTGGCCTTCTAACGGAAAAGACCTCAGGGCCTGCAGCAAAATTCGGACAGGGGTGTTTACGGAAAGGATGGGGCGGATTAGGCCGTGTGACTTGGAAAGAAGAGGCGCGACTGGCCATTTTTCCTGCGTTTGGAAAAAGCAGTTTAGTACAAGAAGCGGCGCCGAGCCACCGCCTTAAAATTCACTCACCTGGTCTACGTCGTCCGCCATGTTTCAAACCCTGCGCCCTTTCCCGCCTCTCGCGAGAACACAAGAGCAACGCCGAGCTCCGGAAACGTGATGCTACAATACACCGGAAATAGAAACCTGCTGTGCTCTTGCCTGCTTCCCGCGGTTTTTTAGTGGCCACGGGTATGGGGCGGAGCTTCCTTTGGGGGCGTGACTAGGCCTCCAACGAAGGGGCGTGGCCAGACGCGCCCGCCTCGGGGCGGGGCCTGCGTTCTAACGCATCGCGGCCTGGTGCGTCACTCGCGAAGTGGATTTTTCCCCGACAAGCAATATGGCTCGGAAGCGCGCGGCCGGCGGGGAGCCGCGGGGACGCGAAACGCGCAGCCAGAAGTCCAAGGCCAAGAGCAAGACCCGGCGTGAGGAGGAGGAGGGTGAGAGCGTGGCCCAGCGGGCTTCGCGGGAGACTCTGCCGGTGGGCGGAGGAGGCCCAGAGGCAGGGGCGGCGGGAGTCCAGACGCGGAGGCCGGGAGGAGGTTGCTGCGCGCGTTCCGCGCAGTGGGGGCAGCACGGCAGGCCGCGGCCGGCCCTCCCCGCTGTCCCTGCGCCTTTGTCCTCTGCACCCAGAGCGGCTTCCCGTGAGCCTCGCCCGACCCAAGCTCCTGCGTAGCTTCTTTCCCGCTCCCCGTTGTCCAGAGGATACAGCGCAGATGTTCAGGGTTGAACGCGGAGAAGGCAGTTATTTGTGTCCCAGGAAAACGGACGGACGGACCAGGACGTAGAGTGATGCAGTGTGCTGACTCCCGAATGATAACTTCAGCTGAGTCTCGCCCAGAGTTCCACAGTGGGATCCCACCTGACTTCCCCTCGTGGATATTGGATAGGCTTCTTACATTTGTCGTGGACAGTGCAGAGCTCATGGTCTTCCCCTTCAAATCTATGCTTTCCTCCGTTTTTCCAGTCCCAATACTTGTTATAAAACAAAGTCCACCTTTTTCTTATGTGCACACATCCAGTCCCGTCAGCAAGTCCAGTCAGTTCAGCCTCAGACTGTATTTCAAATTTGTCCACTTCTCTTCATTTCCATGGCCACAACCCCTGTCCAAGTCACCATCACCTTTCAGTTGAGTGACTGCAGTTTCCTCTTGACTGGCCTCCCAGCTCTGCATCCAGCAACGCAAATAATCTTTAAAAAAAAAAAAAAAAATCATGCCATGCTCCTGCTTTAAACTCTCCTTGGTTTTCCATTGCTCTTAGTTTAAAATCCAGTTGTCTTATCCTGGCCTGCAAGATGCTACGTGTTTTGGCTCTTGCTACCTCTCCTGTTTCTCCTACCACTTGTTTCCTTGCCAGATACCCTCCTCATTGGCCTCCTTTCTCTTCCTCAAATATGCCAAGTTATTTCTTGAGCCTTTTCCTTTGATATTCCTTCGGCCTAGAGTGACCCCCCACCATGGCTTTTGCCAGGTATGATTTCTTCAAATCTCAAGTCAGACATTCCTTGAGCAAACTAAGGTAGTCCTTCCCAGATACCCCGTGGATACTAAAACCTGTGATGCTCAAGTACCTTGTATCAAATGGCCTAGTGTTTCCATGTAACCTATGCGCATACTCCGACATACTTTAAATCATCTCTAGATCACTTGTAATATCTAATACAATGTAGATGCTATGGAAATAGTTGTCATACTATAGTTTTAAAATTTGTGGGTTTTATTTTTCCCGAAATATATTCATCTGTGGTTGGTTGAATCTGTGGATGCGGGGCCCGTCGATTGGTAGGGCTAAGTGCTAAATAAATATTTTTTATTTTTTATTTTTTTCGAGATGGAGTCTCACTCTGTCGCTGAGGCTGGAGTGCAATGGCATGACCTCTGCCTCCCAGGTTCAAGCGATTCTCCTGCCTCAGCCTCCTGAGTAGCTGGTATTACAGGTGACTGCCACCATGCCCGGCTAATTTTTGTATTTTAGGAGAGATGGGGTTTCGCCATGTTGGCCAGTCTGGTCTCTAACTCCTGACCTCAGGTGATCCATTCGCCTCGGCCTGCCAAAGTGCTGGGATTATAGGCATGAGCCACTGTGCCTGGCCAATAAATATTTTAAATAATTGCAAAATGCAGGCTGTAGAAGGAATTTCTGGGTCTCCTGAAATAACTGGGTAGATTAGGTAACCAGCAAAGGCTATCACACTCGATTCTGTGTTTCTATACCGATTATAAGTTCATCATCCATTAGAAAATAGTCAAATGGTAATAATTCCTAAACTTAGAAGGTGATTTACCTCATATGTAGTATTTCGGGTTCCATTTTATTCATTTACTCGTTCATTCAAAAAACATATTTTGAGTACTATGTGCTGCACATGAATGAGGTGACATGGGAGATAAGCGTATCTTGGAGGATCATAGAGTAGTGTTGACATGACATTTGCATGTAAGACATGCAAGGCAGAGTGTGCTAAATACTGTGGAAGAAGGTACAAGGCTTTGTAGCTTCCAAAGGATTAATCAAGTTTGACTAGCATGATCGGGGAACGCTTTCTGAAGTTGTTTGATCTGTGATTTAAAGGATGGTTGCTATTTTAGCAAGGGGTCACAAAAAAGGGGCTGGTATTCTAGTCAGAATGTAATTTGCATATATGGCAATTAAAAATTGTTGTAATCTGATGGAAATGCTACCTGCATTCCTCCCAGCTCAACACTTCACCTGGGTTCCAGCTTGGTAGAGCTTCAATTCTTAGTTATATGCACTTGGGTGAATTATTTTGGACAAGTATTTTAGCCCTTCTAAACTTCTTCTATGAACTATAATAACTGCCTTGCAGGGTGGCTGTAAGTTTTCAGTGGGATAGCATATAAAGCCAAGAGCTTTAGCTTTACCCATGTTAGGTAATTAGTTGGGCTAGCTGGTGTCATTCAGCCTAAATGGAGGTAAGGATGCACCCAAGTTTACTCTGCTAGCCAGAGGAGGTAGCAGTCAGTTCCCAAGGCAGCTTCCAATCTGCAGAGTTACAACTTTTGTTGTGGTTTGGTGGTTTGTTGGGGAAGCATAGACTTAGCAAGTGTGGTTTGGGCTGCAGGTGACAATAATTTGGTGACTGTCAGTGTAGTTTCTAACACTGTAATAGTGTAGGTTTTAACAGCACCCCTGTACATGCAAATGAAGGTGATACTTGGCTGCTTTCGACAAATAGGAAAAAAGAAAACAGGCTTCCACATGATTTCCTTTGTGTTACTAAAGCACCTCTGGTTTCTTTGCATTTCTTCTCTATGTTAACACCTTCGGTGATAATCCGTTAACTCCTTCAACAGCTGTTTATTGAGCGCCTACTATTTTCAGGCACTGTTCCAGGTACTAGGATAATAGTGGTGAACAAGACAGGTGAGGCACCTGCTCTCATGATTATAATCTGTGGGGAGGGGTAAGTAGAACAGATAACAAGTTAAAAAAAAAACAGATTCACATAATGGTAAGAGCTATCACCCTGTGTTAAGACTGCTGTGATAAAACTTACTTGGGTACATAGCAGAAAATGCTTCTATAGATGGGGGAAAAAAAAACCCTCAAATTTAAATGGGGCTGGGAAGGGGCAGCTAAATGGGAATCAGTGTCAGGGAAGGCCTTTGTAAGGAGATGGCATTTTGAGGCAGTTAGTGTAATTTTGAGCCATTCATAGGAAGTTCTGGGGAAAAGAGTTCTAGGCAGAGAGGACAGTGTTTAAACACTCTTAGGAGGGAATGAACTTGGCCAGTTGGCTGGACACAGTGAGTGAGGGGCTGGGTAGGAGAAGTGGGCAGGGGCCTGAGCTTGGATACCAAGCTAAGGAGTTGGAATTTTATTCTGAGTGCTGTGAGTTGCTGCTAGAAGGTTTACTCTGGTGTTCTTATTACATCCCAGTAGATGGGCAAGCAGACCACAGTGGTAATTCCTGCCCTACTGAAAGAACGCTGAGCTCGAGGAGGCTGGTTAGGCATATTAGATCACTCAAGATTTTGGAGAGTCCTGGAAAAGAGTCTCTAGGTGCTTAGGGACCAAAGAATAGCAAAGAATAGAAAGTCACCCATATTTCTGCCATCCAGAAATAGCCACCATGAAATAATGGTCTGTTTCCTTCTAGTCTGTTTTTTACATAGCAGAAAGCATGCTGTAAAATCAACTTTGCATGATTAACATTACATCATCTATCGTTTTTCTTTATCTTAAAGGATGACTCAATTATATTTTGTTGTGTGGCTCTGCCCTAAGTTACTTAACAATTATCTCGTGGTTGTATGTTCAGATTATTGTTAGATGCTTTTGAATACTATGAACATCCTTTTGATTCAGAGTTTTGTGTTTCCTTTTTCCCCCCTTTCCTTTTTAACTCCTCTACCTTTCTCTTCAAACACAGAAATAAAAGCTATGCTTTTTAACCAACCAGAAAAGTTTGTGATGCCTCTGAAGTATCCTCCTACCTGCATTTTTTTTAGATTAGTAGAAAGTGAAGTATTTTGCATCTTTGCCTATTAGAGGGCTAAATACCATTGTAAGATCCAGAAATCTTAATTTTAGGGCACCCTCCTCAAACTGTCAAATCTTAAGCTTTATGCAGCCTCTGGCCTTGGAATCGGCAGTTTGTTCTCAGATTTGAAAAAATTAATTTTGAAATACTTTGCACTTCAAAATTTTTCCTTATTTTTTGGTTTCCACTAAAATGTTTAAAAATGGGAATACATAAATTCCTTTTTCATAAAACATTTAAAGAAACAACGGAATCAGTGATTTATCTAGCATTAAAAGAAATGCTCCTTTGATATGAATTTTATTAACATTTAATAATGATTTCATCTAGATCAGAGGGAGAGTCTTTTTTCCCTCATGCAAAAATTTATATTCTTGTGGAATATAAATACCTATCCAGAGAGTCAGCAAGGCAAACAATGAAAAGACTGAATTATTAAATAATTTTATATTTTAGGTTAACGTTGCAATCCCTTATGGAACCTCAATAAAAAGTATTTTTATTTTCTAAAATTAATTGAAGCAGAGTCATGCAAAGACAAAAGAGGATTTATTTCGGATTCAAGATCATTTGTGTGAATATATTTGCAAAATAGAAAACTATCCTTCCCTGCCATATTGTTATTTATTAAAACTAATCTATTAATATAATTATTATATGTAAATAAACCATAATTTTAGATACCCCAATTTGACTAAAACCAGCAGCTTATGCATTTTTTATTTCCCTTTAACAAAAAATAATTATTTTAAGAAAATACTTTTGAATTATTGCTGTCTTTTTTCAACTGTAAGTTTGCTGAGGTGGTTAGTATACGATAGCCATTTGGGTTACATTGGAAAGGTTTCAGAGCAGTATGTGTTTTGAGCAGTTTGGTCTTGAAGGTTGGCAGAAATGTAGATTAATAGTAATGATGTTGTGGTAAAACTTGGAAATGTTTATGTACTTAACATTTTACTTAAGAGGAGTGCATTATCCCTAAGACAAACAATTAGTCTTGGCAGATGATAAATAAATAGGGTGCTAATTAATGGATGTTGTATTTTCTTGGCAGGAATTGTGTTGTATTTTCCTTTCCAGGATGTTGTATTTTCCTGGCTGACATTTAAGATCTGGAAGTTAGGTTTTATTTGACTCCTGTGGTATTTTCTGTAGTCATAGGAGAAGTAAAGTGCTGATAAAGGAGAATGGTTTTTACTATAAACATAGACTAGCCGCAGGTGGGTAGAGGCTGAGAGCTGGTTGCTGACCAGACGGGATGGTGAACAGGTGATGGAGATCGGGTTTGGAGACAGATCATAGAGCCTTTTCATGCCCTTGCCCATAAGCTGCTCTGCCTCCACCTTTCCTTCCACCCCTCACCTCATGTTCTGTATGGTCACCTAGATGCCTTTGAAGATGAGAAACCCCCAAAGAAGAGCCTTGTCTCCAGAGTTTCACAAGGAAAGAGGAAGAGAGGCTGCAGTGATCCTGGGGGTTCAGCAGGTGGTCCAGCAAAAAAGAAAGTGGCCAAGGTGACTGTTAAATCTGAAAACCTCAAGGTTATAAAGGATGAAGCCCTCAGCGATGGGGATGACTTCAGGTGAGATGCCTGCAAAGCTTTGTCTCGGGTCTTGATTTTTCTCATCAGAGAATTGTGAGTAATGAAAACCTCTATTCTTACTTGTCACTGGGGTCCATGGAAGATTGGATCTTTAAGCTCTTCTAGGTACAACTCAGACCTGTAAGAACTGGAAACTTTACAGATAAGAATGGTGACAGTGTGCAGAAAGTGATTTGTTCATGCTTCCACAGCCAGACAGTGGCAAAAGCAGGAGAACCCAGGTCTTCTGACTCCTGGTCCAGTGTTCTTTCTACTACACAAAAATATTAGATATATCACAAAATATTTACCTGCCATTCCAGCTTTATCTCATACTACTTTCCTCAAGCATGCTCTTCTCTGGCCCACCTGGACTTCTCATCATTCACTGAACACATTCTCGTACTTTCCGCACCTGCATTGTGCTCATGGTATTCCCTCTACCTGGAGTGCTTGCTGGCTTCCATCTTGAAGATGCAGATCCGAAACCACCTACTCTAGAGGCTTCACTGATTCCTCCCCCTTCTCTCCTCTGATTTCCTGTAGTGCTTCTAGGGAGTGTGATATGTCTGCCAGTTATTGTTACCACGCCACATACCCAGGCTTACTACCCTGTGACCTCTCAGAGAGCTGGAACCATGTGGGGTTCATTTTCATATGTCCTGTAGCATCGATTGCAGGGCCTTTTATTTGGCAGAAAGTGAAAAAGTATTTTTGCAGTGAATGAGCATTTATAGTAATATGTTGTGAACAATAATTATGAGCCCAGGGAACACTTGGTTATCTGCCTCTTAAGAAAGTTGAGGGGTGGGGAGAAGAGGAAGAACAGAGGGGTAGTTGTTCCTTTGCTTCTTAAACAAATCCTCACTCCCAGTATCTGCTTTTCCAGCAGCCTGTAGTCCTGGCGTGAGAGAGTAGTCCAGTAGAGAGCACAGGAAGGGACACGGGACAGCATGCTGATTTTCTGCCATGGTTCATCTCTTCTTTTCTCTAGACTTTCCTTCCCTTCCCGTCCCGTCCTGTCCCCGTCCCTGTCCCGTCCCGTCCTTAATGGAGTCTCGCTCTGTTGCCCAGGCTGGAGTATAGTGATGCAATCTTGGTTTACTGCAACTTCTGCCTCCCAAGTTCAAGTGAGCCTCCTGAGTAGCTGGAACTATAGGCGCCCACCACCATACCCAGCTAATTTTTGTATTTTTAGTAGAGATGGGGTTCCACCATGTTGGTGTCGAACTCCTGACCTCAGGTGATCTGCCCAGCTCGGCCTCCCAAAGTGCTGGGCTTACAGGTGTGAGCCACTGCGCCCGGCCTCCCCTAGACTTTTCTGAAGAATGCCTCTGAGCTTACTACTTTCCAGTTGCGTCCCCTCACTAGTTGAATTGTATCTCCAGAGACATATACATAGAGATAGGCCATGATACTGCCAAGGAAAGCTCTGAGTTCCCCTTTCCCTCTCCTCTGAGCATTGACTGTGGTCATTTCTGCTATGTTCATTCTAAGGGGAAATTTTTATTGCTGTGGTGTTGAGGGAAAGTGGTACCCTAAAAAAAGAGCATATTACTAGAGCTCAAGATTGATGATTGGTTATTTTAAATGTTTATGCCAAAATCCTAGATAATATTCTCACTTGGTACCAAGTGCCAAAGTTTACACAAGTTAAAAGTAACTGGATACTCTGGACACATTTTGTGTATGAATTTGCAGAAATATATTACGAATCAGCAAGTACTTAGTCTTGAACCATTGTTTAGCCAACTACTTATCTATGTTATTATCTATTTAGCTAGCTAGCTGTCTATGTATCTTGTTATTTATGACTCACCTATGTGTAGTGACATCCCTACTTGAAGTTAGAATGCTACGAACAGAAATATGATGTCTCCTTACATCATATTTCTTAAAGATGGAAAAGAAATCTGAGTAGGCTTATAGTAGGATAAGTAAATGTAAATTTTATTCTCTTCTTTCTGGCCTCCAAATGCACATAAATCACACAGATATCACAGTTCTGGAACTCATGTTATTATTTTGGTGTCTTCTAACTTTTCCTTGTCATGTCCAGGCACAGCTATGTTTTCTTTCACACAGATCTAGATTGGAGGTTTTTTGACAGCACATCTGGTATGTATTAGATGATCAGAGCACGTCTCGATGAGATGTTGAGACACGTGTTGATGGAGGAAGTGAGGCTCAGCGCTTACTAATCATCTTTAAATAGTTGCCACAGATTCTCAATAAATAGGAGGGGTTTTAAAAATTCCGTTTAGCTTGAATGGAACTCGAGGATATCTGAGCCTTCTTCATCTTCCTTCCTGTGGTCTTTACACAGGGACTTTCCAAGTGACCTCAAGAAGACACACCATCTGAAGAAAGGGGCTACCATGAATGAAGACAGCAACGAAGAAGAGGAAGAAAGTGAAGATGACTGGGAAGAGGTTGAAGGTGAAACATCTCTCTTTGTTTTTCAGAACTCTTTGGTTCTGTTTGTTTTTTTTTGTTGTTTGATTCTGTTTGGAGTCAAATCACTAATTGCAATCCTGTTGTTTCCTTTTGAGCTAATTAGACCACAGATAAGGTTGTACCAGGGACTTGCTTTGCTATATATGGAAAAACTCATGGCCAAGTTACCGAAGAAGGCTGTTTACTCTCTTTCTCTGGTGACTGTCAGTGGGGTAGATATAAATAGAGAGGCAGCACTATTTAGAAGGAGCAGAGGCTTTGAAAGTAGTTAGAACTGAGTTCAGTGCTCAACTTTGCCACTTAGGTAGCAGTGTAAGTGAGTAATTTAATCTTGAGCAAGTAACTTCACCTCTCTGAACTGAGTTTCTCATTAGTAACACTCTGTAAACACCGAATGTTTAGTGTGAGCCATTCACAGTACAGGCTGTAGGATTATTGTGGGGAAAAGAAAGTTTGCAAATGTATCATACACTCACAGTAAATACCAGCTAATGTTATCATCCTTGATTCCTTCTGTCTGACCTGACTTTTCCCCACCTTTTTCTTTTGAAAGTGTTCATATTTATCAAAAAAGTGAAAAATGTAATATATGTCCTCTTCACCTAGGTTCATTAACATTTTGCCACATTGAATGTATGTTTCCCTCTGTAAATATTCATTGTGGAACCATTTGAAAATAAATTGTAGATATTCTGATATTCCACTGCTGAATACTTCGGCATGCATTTCCTAATAATTAGACATTCTCCTGCATGACAAAATGACCTCATCACACCTAAGAAAATGAAAAATAAGTCCCCAATTGTTACAAAAACATCCTTTATAACTGTTTCTTTTTCCACACCAAGATCCAACCAAGCCTTGTATTTGATCGTTATGTCTCTTCAGTCTCTTAATATAGAGCAGTAGCTCCCGCCCACCACCTTGTTTTGCTTTTCATAGCACTGCCTTTTTTGAAGGGTCGTAGTCTTTTGTTTTGTAGACTGTCTCATGTTCTGGTTTTGTCTGATAAACAGTCACATATCTTTTGATGTTGTTAAACTTGTTTCAGTATCCCTGTATTTCTTGTAAACTAAATCCAAAGATGTGATTTAATTTTTATTAAACTTTTTTTTTTTTTTTGCAAGAATCCTTCCTAGGTGATGCTTTAAACCTTATCTTGCATTGATTAAGCCACCTCTAATGTCAGATTGTTCCTCTTCTAGTCATGCTACCTTTAAGCTAGCTGTACTACCATGTCCTTTTGACATGGCCTCATTAGTCTTTGAGAACATTTTTGTTTGGCTTATACTTTTCTTGCTGTAGACTTGAAACCAGCTTTTTTTCTTCAAGAAGGTGTGGTTCATTTTAGTAGAGATTCGTGTATAGAGACCAAGATCTGGCATTAGATGCATTCTTTGCCAGTGAGATGTCATGGCTTCTAGGCCGAGATCCTCTTTTAAGGAACTTTTGCTAATGAAGTTTTCAATTAGATCCAGTTCAGCAAGTTTAGTCCTTTTCAGCTACTGTATACAAGCAATATAGGGGGCGAAGAGATGAAAAGGATGTATTTCTTGTCACTTTGAGAATGAAAGACGGACACCTAAGTCATGGCTCTATACAAAGCAAATTGTGCTAATTGTTATAGTGATATAGAATGCAGAGAAAAAGAGATTATTCTCATTTGACTTTTTTTTTTTTTTAAAGAGTTTTAAGTATATACATACATGCATGAGTGTCAGCTTTTTAATAGAGGGGTCTGTATGCTTTAGGTCCCTTATCTAAAGACTGCCTGGGTCATGTGGGTTAAATGAGACACATGAATAAATAACACTCAGCACAGTGCCTGGCACATGGTAGGACTCAGGGCAGGGCATGCCTAGGGGTCTCTGTGGGCTATCTCTCTCACATTCATGCCTCACTTCCTCCTTCCCAGCAGAACCTTGATTCTGTTCAGTACAGTAGGTTTTATTGTTGTTATTACTATTACTGATTTTTTAAAATGCTTGTTGATAGAACTTAGTGAGCCTGTGCTGGGTGACGTGAGAGAAAGTACAGCCTTCTCTCAATCTCTTCTGCCTGTGAAGCCAGTGGAGATAGAGATTGAAACGCCAGAGCAGGCGAAGACAAGAGAAAGAAGGTAAGCTTAGACCCTTGCTTGTAGGCTCCTGTCACATGTAGTTGGCAACAGCTGCTGCTTTAGGAGGACTTTGGAGAAACTTGTAGGGGACCAAGACTGAGTCTCAAAGTTTTTGAGAACCTTGGGTCAGGAACCTGATTTACCTTTAGAGACTTGAATGAGACACCTTCGTGTCCTGGCTGGGGTGGGGGATGAGGAGAGAGAACTCCTGTGTGCCAAGGATTGAGCAGGTCATCCGTTATCTTACCTAATCCTTAGAAAAGTGTTATGAATGAGGAGCCAGAGGCTCAGAGACACTAAGTAATGTTTCAGGAGTCACTCAGCCAGTAATTGAGGAGCTGAGACCTAATCCTTCTCATTGACTTGGGATTCACGTTTTCCCTACCATGTCACGCTGCAGGACTTGAGGCAGTGCCCACCGTGGTAGGGAGCCCCTATCCTTCCCAGCATCCTGGAGTACCTCTGCAGCCTCTGAGGACCTGGGAATATGGAGCCTCTGATGGCTTGGGAAGTACACTGTGCGATGGGCACGTTACTAGGCACAGAAGAGGGAGATAATACAAATCATTCAAGAAGTGTCGAGTTGTCTTGAAAATTTATGGTATATAGACTGAAAGAGGTTTTACACTAGAACAGTGTCACGTAAATGACGGTGTGTTAATTTAACATTAATAAAGGTAATGGCTGCTAAGTAGAGAATCAGTAGTCGGAAGAGTTGGACAGCCAGAGAAGACATCCTGGAAAAAGTGAGCTTTGAGGCATGTAGGTGAGGTGTGGTCTGCTGTTGGTTGAGAGGACGGTTGTCTGGGTACAGAATGTCCCAGGCCAAGGTTTGCTGATGAGAAGGAGCCAAAGAGCCTACAGGAAATAGCTGGGTTGCAGATGGACTTGAGTAGCACAGCCTTGTGTAGGGAAACAGGGAGAATGATTCACTGTCATCCAAGGAGAAGGAATTGCCTGGGGGAGTGGAATCTGGTTTCAGTTCCCCACTTCATTCCCAGATTTTTCACTATGTGTTGCAGTGAAAAGATAAAACTGGAGTTTGAGACACATCTTCGGAGGGCGATGAAACGTTTCAATAAAGAGGTCCACGAGGACACACACAAGGTAAGGGCAAGGGATGATGGGGAAGGACTTTTCGTTGTCGGCGGTAAGAGCTTGTGCTCACCGAGGCTTTATTTCTGGCTTTGCTGCTCACTTTGTGGCCATGGCAAGTTTCTTACTCTCTCTGAGCATTTGTGTCCTCGTCGGGGAAGTGGGGGTAGTAATAGTGTCTGCCTGGGAGGGTGGTTGTGTATTATAGGTAAGGTAACTTACAGCACCAATGCCTGGCATGCAGCAGAGGCTAAATAACAAGTACTTGCCTTCCATCTCTCCTTTCAGTCATTTAATATCATTAATTCTAATCTCAGCTGCAGGCACTGGCTTTTAACTTTACCTGATAATTATTGAACACCTATACACACCTAGCAAGGTGCTTGGCGTGGTGGGGATAGAGACTTGGATAAAGCTTATTTCCTACAATTGAGGAGTATCTGATCTCTAGATGGAACATGGACTTCCAAACAGAGAAACTCAAGACTATGCCTAAAACAGTGAAAGAGATCAGCCTGGCTCTGTGGAGCTGGGCAAGGCTTTATGTAGGAGAAAGGATTAGAGCCGGGTCTAGGAGAAAAAGTTGAAGACTCTAGCCAAGTTGTGGAGGGGATGGCAAGGTGCCCAGCTCACCTGCGTGTGTGGAGTGTATAGGATGGGGGGTGGGGGTGAAGGGAGGGCAGGCTTTGGTTTCCCTTTGATGGATGGTGGGCTGCCAGAGAGGATAGCGATGGGGTGGGGGAGATGCTTTATGTGCAGCTGCTCCAGAAATCTAGAGGTGCAAGGACGGTGATGAAGTTAGAGAGGGTCGCCTCCTTCATCCAGGCCTGGGGCAAGAAATGAGACAGCTTTGTGCCTTTCACCTCTTGTTGGGTGCTGGAGGTGAAAGAAAGGGAAGATGACTCTCAGGTTTGAGACCTGAGTGAGGAAAGAGAGGCAGCACTATTGATTAAAATAGAGCGACTGTTAGTAGGGGAGGAGGAAGCCAAGGTTGAAGGGAAAATGACGCAAAGCAGTGTGTGAAAAGAGGGGAAGAGGCCATATAATCATTTTAGTAGGTGGATGAAGGGTGGGGTTTGGGGTCAGAGGAAGGGCGAAGATGTGGAGCCTGTGACAGAAGGTTGGGCTCAAACACCCAGGGAGGTGGTGAGAGCAGCCCAGTGAGCTACGTCCCACCACCGGCTTCCACAGGCTTCCAGCAGTCTCGCCAGCTCCACCTCACTTGCCTTTCCTCCTGATCTCGTGGAGCAAACCCCAGTTATGACAGCATTTCATCCAGAAATCTTTCAGTATGTATCTCTAAAAGACAAGACCAAAACAAAAACAGTTTGTATTTTGAAAACAAAGCAGTTTGTATTTTGAAGCTTTGAGTTTTGATGATTCCTTTGAAGGAATGAGTATACAGAGAGAAAAAGAGAGGGTGAAAGACAGGCTTGGGAAGTGGCCAATACTAGTATTTTTACTTTCTTATATGTAGAAATGGCAACACATATTTCTTGCCCACAGGATGTCTTGATTTTGGCAGCAAAAGTTCCTCCTGGTCTCTGGCCTGCCTTCCATGCTGCCCCTTCCTCCTTTCCTTTTTACAGGTTCACCTTCTCTGCCTGCTAGCAAATGGCTTCTATCTAAATAACATCTGCAGCCAACCAGATCTGCGTGCTATTGGCCTTTCCATCATCCCAGCCCACTTTACCAGAGTGCTGCCTCGAGATGTGGACACCTACTACCTCTCAAACCTGGTGAAGTGGTAAGGCCCTCCGCCTGTCCTGCAGAGGTGGGGAGTGTAGGATTTGTGTTCCTCTCAGAGGCTGTGTTCAGATCACTTCCACAGACCTTCCCTGAGGTGGTAACTATGGATCAGGTGGTGGGCATGGCATTGAAGATAGAGAAATGCCAGGCATGATCTTGCCCTGGTGTAGCTCCCAGACTGGTGGGGAGACAAATACATACCAGGTAATTACAGGGTGGCATGAGGAGTGCCCTGAAAGGGGTGTTCTGGGAACTGCATGCTCACAGTGCAGGGGTGCTTTTCTCAGCTGGGAGGTCTGGGAAGGCTCCCCAAGGAGGTAAAGTCTGAGTTGGGTTTGCAGTGATGAAAGGAGTTAGCAAGACAGGCTGGGGAAAGTAGGACAGGGGCAGGCGGGTCTCACGATTCACTCCCTCTTTTGATTTTCTTGGCTGTAAATGAAGATTCCCATTTGCCCTGACCTCTGACACAAGGAATGCCTGCTTTCTCCCCAGGTTCATTGGAACATTTACAGTTAATGCAGAGCTTTCAGCCAGTGAACAAGATAACCTGCAGACTACATTGGAAAGGAGATTTGCTATTTACTCTGCTCGAGATGATGAGGAATTGGTCCATGTAAGTGATTCCTTCCAGATCACTGTTTTTTCTCAGTACTGTTAACTAATGATAATGGCAGCCATGTGCCAGATGCCATTCCAAGTGTGTTACCAACACGACCTCAGTCAGTCCTCGTAATGACGATAGCTGCTGAAGCTCAGAATAGCTACTTGATGCCTCTAAGATCTTTTCCTTGGTGAGCCTGAGAATCAAGATTGGGATTGGAGTCTGAGTGGCAGGCCTGCGTGCTTTCCTCCCTGTCACCTCTAGTGCTGGTGTACCAAAAAGCCCATAATTTTTGGTCAGATGTGCTAGAAATATTTTCATTAATTATTCCAATTTTGTCTTCAAAAGTCCCGAGGAAATGTTTTTTCACATGGGATGCTGAAGTCCTTGAGAACGTGTTTTTGTATCTCACATTTGGGTGATGACACTGGCAGGCAGCAGTGCAGTGAGGAGGGTTCTGTCCATAAAAAAGAATCGTGATAGCAGAGTGCTCCAGGGACAGGCAGGCTTTATCAAATGCCTATGGGCACCTGTAGGGAAGGCTGTGTCTGAATAAAACAAAAACAGAGATCGAAATGTGGTTTTATCCCTAGAAGATTCCTATTAATCCATACAGTTCAATCTGGAAGTCCCAGATTCTCTGGAGAAAAAGACCAGATTTTTCATATCTGTAGAGGCCAAATGGTTGACATCTTTAGTTCTCTTCTTCCATATTGCTTTTAAAAAGCCTAAGATATTTGGCAAGGCTGATAATGATGTTATAATATGCTGCCCAAAGAAAACTTTTTTTTTTTTTTTTTGAGACAGAATCTCTCTCTGCCACCTAGGCTGGAGTGCAGTGGTGCGATCTCAGCTCACTGCAACCTCCACCTCCCAGATTCAAGTGATTCTCATTTCTCAGCCTCCCATGTAGCTGGGATTACAGGTTCGCACCACCATGCCTGACTGATTTTTGTATTTTTAGTAGAGATGGGGTTTCACCCTTCACCCTGTTGGCCAGGCTGGTAACTCATTAATATTTTAGTATTGTCCTCCCAGACTTGCTTCCTGTGTATTTGTGTACATATGTATTTGTTTTATTTGTTTAAGCAAAATGGGATCATATAGCTTTTAAAGAGGGGGTACAATTCAGTGACCATTTAGTACGTTTACAGTGTTGTGCAACTACCACCTCTATTTCCAAAATGTTTTTGTGACCCCCATGGGAAACCCTGTATGTACCCATTAAATACCCCGTTGTTACCCCCGTCCCCGCTCATGGCAACCACCAATCTGTCTTGTGTCTCTGTGGATTTACCTATTCAGGATATTTAGTATAAAATAAATTATACACTATGTGGCCTTTTGTGCCTGTCTTTTGCATAGCATAATGTTTTCAAGATTCATGTGCATTTTAGCATATATCAGTATTTCATTAATATTTATGGCTGAATAAGATTCCATTACATGTATATATATTTTCTCTATCCATTGGTGGACATTTCGTTAGTTTCTACCTTGTGGCTGTTGTGAAGAGTGTTGTTAACAATGTCTGTACATATATTTGTTTACATACCCTGTTTTCAGTTCTTTTGGGTATATACCTAGGATTGAAATTGCTAGGTCATATGTATAGTCTATGTATAACTTTTGGAGAAACCACCAAACTGTTTTCTACGGTTACTCTACCATTTTACATTCCCACCAGCAATGAACAAGAATTCCAAATCTTTGCCAACACTTGGTTATTTTCCAATGTTTTGATTATAGCCATTATGATGGTTGTCAAGTGATACCTCATTGTGGTTTTGATTGCGTTTCTCCAATGACTGATGATGATGAGTGTCTTTTCGTGGGCTTCTTGGTCATTTGTGTATCTTTTTTGAGGACATGTCTATTCAAGTATTTGCCTATTTTTTAATTACGTTGCCTTTTTGTTGATGATTTGTAAGAGCTCTTTATGTATTCTGGATATTAGTTACCTATCAAAATACATGCTTTGCACATAGTTTCTCCCATTCTGTAGGTTGTGTTTTTACTTTCTTGATGAAGTCCTTTGATACACAAAAGTTTTGAATTTTGACAAAGTCTGAGTTACCTATTTTTCTTTTGCTCTTTGTGCTTTTGGTGTCATATCTAAGATTCCACTGTCAAATCCAAGGTCATAAAGATCGACCCTGTGTTTTCTTGTAAGAGATTTATAGTTACTGCTCTTACATACATTGAATATTTGCACATATCAGGTAGGTGTTCAACATCATTCTTATGCATGTGGATAGCCATTTGTCCCAGCATTATTTGTTGAAGAGACGATTTTTTCAGTGGGGCTTGGATGGTGTGGCATCCTTTTCAAAAATCAACTGGCCATAAACGTATGGGTTAATTTCCAGCCTCTCAATTCTATGTTATTGTTCTTATGCCAGTACAACAGTGTTTTGATCACTATAGCTTTGTAGTAAGTTTTGAAATCAGGAAGCCTCAGTGTAACTTTGTTCATTTACAGTATGCTTTGGTTATCTGGGGCCTCTTGCAATTCCATATGAATTTGATGATCTGTTTTTCCATTTCTGTGAAAAAGCTGTTGGAATTTTGATAGGGACTACTCTGAATCTGTAGATTAATTTATGTGCCATTACCATCTGGTTATTAGGTCTTCTAGTCCATAAGCATGGATGTCTCTCCTTTTATTTTTGTCTTTCTCAGCTGTATTTTGTAGTTTTCAGTGTACAGTCTTTCACCTCAGTTAAATTTTTTTCCTAGGTACTTTATTCTTCTTGATGCTGTTGGAAATGGCATTGTTTTCTTAATTTCTCTTTTAGATTGTTCATTGCAAATGTATGGAAACACAACTGACTTTTTTGTGTTGTCTTGTACCCTGCAGCTTTGCTGAATTCATTTATTAACTCTACTAGCTTTCTTGTTCGTTTATGTATGGGATCCCATATGGTATCTATAAGTAGATCATTTTACTTCTTCCTGTCCAGTTTGCATGCCTTTTGTGTCTTTTTCTTGCCTAATTGCTCTGGCTAGGATTTCAAGTACAGTGTTGAATAATGATCGTGACATCAGGCATCCTTCTTTTGTTCCTGATAATTCATGGGGAAAGCTTTCAGTCTTTCACCATTAAGTATCATGCTGGCTCTGGGTTATGATGTTGACTCAGTTTCCTTCTATTCCTAGTGTTTTGAATGTTTTTTTTTTTTCTCATGAAAGCCTGTGGGATTGTCTCAGATGCATTTTTCTGTGTCAGTTGAAATGGTCCTGGATTTTCTTTCCTTCATTCTTTTAATGTATATGTAATTGATTGATTTTCTTATGTTGAACCATCCTTGCATTCCTAGAATAAGTACTACTTGGTCATGTTGTATATGTCTTTTAATATGTTGTTTGATTTTGTTTATTAGTATTTTATTCAGGATTTTTGCATCTATATTCATCAATTGGTTTATTTTCTTGTGATGTATTTGTCTGGCTTTGGCGTCAGGGTAATGCTTGCCTCGTAGAATGAGTTAAAAAATGTTTCCTCTTCTAATGTTTGGAAGAGTTTGAGAAAGATTAAGGTAAATTCCCCTTCAGATGTTTGCTAGAATTCACCAGTGAGGTAATCTAGTCCTGGACTTTTCTTTGTTGGGAGGTTTTTGATTTCTGACTCGATCTGTTGTTACAGATCTGTTCAGATTTTTCATTACTTCTTGAGTCAGGTTTGGTCATGTGTATGTTTCTGGGATTTTGTCCGTTTTCTATACGTTATCTAATTTGTAGGGATCATACAGTTCTGTAACCTGATTTTTTTCCTCAGCAATGTACATTGATAGATTTCTTATTAAAGGTGGTGACTGTGTATGCTTGGGTAGCACTAGACTGTTTCCAGAGTCCTGTCAGCTACATTATCTTGTCTAATCCTCTTTAGAGTCGTGTGAGGAAGCTGAGGCAGGGATTATTCTAGATGCAGAAATCCAGGTGTAGGGAAGTCACTCAGCTAGTGGTGAACACTTAGTTATCCAGACTTCTGGACCTGTGCTCCTGTGCCATGCTGTACAATAAGAAACTGAGAAATTAATATTGGTACAATGCCATCAGCTAAACTACAGACATTATTTGGATTTTCCAAGTTTTCCTGCTGATATCCTTTTTCTATTCCATGATACTGGTTTGTATTTAGTCATCATGTCTCCTCCAGTGTGTGACAGTGTTTTGATCTTTCCCTGTCTTTCATGATCTTGACACTTTGGAAATTTTTAGCCGCAGAAGAAACAAGGCAAAAGCAATCATTTATCTCACCATAACATGGCTCCTCACACTGGACTTTCTCCTGAGGCTGTGGCAGTAATCAAGGAGAGATGCTGGGACCTGGAGACCCGTGTAGGAAGGCCTTGCCTGAGTACATTATCACTGTTGCCGCTGAAGGTCAGGTCCCCTGAGGGGCTCCCAGACTTCCAAGTTAACAGTGTTCAAAGCTGCAGACTCAGTTAAAGATTCAACGTGGGGAAAATTGGGAAACAGGGAACAGACTTAGGTGATCTGATGATAATGATATTTTCTACTAGTTCTTCCCAAAGTGGTATTTCATTTTATTATTTTAGTCACAAACGTAACACATATTGACTATAGAACAATCAGAAGATAGGTAAGCAGAGAAAAAAATCCTGTAAACACCCATAACCCAGTATGTGGATGCTTTTTCAAATATCCATGTATGTCTAAATTTATATTTACGTATTTTTTTTTTTTTTTTTTGAGGCGAAGTCTTGCTCTGTTGCCCAGGCTGGAGTGCTGTGGTGCGATCCCGGCTCACTGCAAGCTCCGCCTCCTGGGTTCACGCCATTCTCCTGCCTCAGCCTCCCGAGTATAGCTGGGACCACAGGCCCCTGCCACCACGACCGGCTAATTTTTTGTATTTTTAGTAGAGATGGGGTTTCACTGTGTTAGCCAGGATGGCGGCAATCTCCTGACCTCGTGATCCACCCACCTCGGCCTCCCAAAGTGCCAGGATTACAAGCGTAAGCCACTGCACCCGGCCGTATTTTGTCTTATAAAAATGTAATCACATCATACTTTTGAAAGGAAAAATTTTATTTTCCTTTAATATATGACGAGCATGTTCCTGTTCTTCTATGAAGATAAACCTCTGCATCACCATTTTTAACAGTGTCTGGAGTTTCCATTGCCCATTGCGTACTGTTAGAAAGTCTGGCTGTTTCCAACTTTTCCCTGTCTTGAACAAGCACCATAACAAACAACATTGAACTCATTACATCTTTAATTACTTTCTTAGGATAACTATGTTATTCCTTTTCATCATAGATATTCTTACTGATTCTCCGGGCTCTGCAGCTCTTGACCCGGCTGGTATTGTCTCTACAGCCAATTCCTCTGAAGTCAGCAGCAGCAAAGGTGAGGTGCTCAGGGCTGCCAGAGAAGAGCAGCAGTTGACAGGAAATTGTCACCCTTAAAAAAACTGATCATTATTGTATTTTTAAGAGCTGATATTCATGGAGTGTGGGTTCTTTCGAGCCTTGCACATACCCTGTGTTAGGGAAGACTCGGGCACATGAGTGGGTATCTGGCATCCTGAGCTTCATGTGTGCAGAGTGCTGCTTTTGTTTCTGTTGTGTAAATTGGGTGGAATGGTGCCTGTCCTCACTTGCTCCGTGAAGTGCTGATGAGTGAAGCACTGAGTTTTGAGGTGCTCTAGGTTAGCTTCAAAAAGCTAAATGCTATACTCATTGGAGTATTGGCATTATCTGAAGCCTGGTGGTCTAGAAGCTGATTTTCATAATATCTGTATTCTTAAAACTACAACTGTATTAAGTTCATACGTATTTGTTTGCAAAATGCTTATGTCCGAGGTGGGTAGTAGTACTGCTGAGGAAACTGAAACTTGGAAGTTAAATAATTTACATAACCAATAAGAGTTAGAACTGGAATTCAAACCCATGTTTGACTGTTTCCAAATCCCATGTTCTTTTCTCTTTACCGTTAGGGTGAAAATAATTATACTGTGGCCTTATCTAAATGCTACCGATTTTAGCCATACATGCATACAACCCTGAGGGATAGCTGGTTGATCACTGTCTGAGCTGGGGACATCTTGATGTATTGGTTCTCTAGCTAGTGAATTAACCCTATTAGATTACAGGATTTCTATCATATCCTTAGCAAAAGAGGGAAAAAAGGAAAGCAAAGCAAAATTTCTTACTCTGTTTAAGGGAAAGAAACCTTCCAAGGAGAGACTGACTGCGGATCTGGGAGGCTGCTCAGAAACTTCCAGCCAAGTTCTAGAAAACCACACCAAGCCAAAGACTAGCAAAGGAACCAAACAAGAGGAAACCTTTGCTAAGGGCACATGTAAGCCAAGTGCCAAAGGGAAGAGGAACAAGGGAGGCAGAAAGAAACGGAGGAAGCCCTCCTCCAGCGAGGAAGACCAGGGCCCAGGAGACAAGCAGGAGAAGGCAACCCAGCGACGTCCGCATGGCCGGGAGCGGCGGGTGGCCTCTAGGGTGTCTTATAAAGAGGATAGTGGGAGTGATGAAGCTGGCAGTGGCTCTGATTTTGAGCTCTCCAGTGGAGAAGCCTCTGATCCCTCTGATGAGGATTCCGAACCTGGCCCTCCAAAGCAGAGGAAGGCCCCCGCTCCTCGGAGGACAAAGGCTGGGTCCAAGAGTGCCTCCAGGACCCAATGTGGGAGCCATCGTAAGGACCCAAGCTTGCCAGTGGCATCCTCAAGCTCTTCGAGCAGTAAAAGAGGCAAGAAAATGTCCAGTGATGGTGAGAAGGCAGAAGAAAGGAGCATAGCTGGTGTAGACCAGTGGCTAGAGGTGTTCTGTGAGCAGGAGGAAAAGTGGATATGTGTGGACTGTGTGCACGGCGTGGTGGGCCAGCCTCTGACCTGTTACAGGTACGCCACCAAGCCCATGACCTATGTGGTGGGCATTGACAGTGACGGCTGGGTCCGAGATGTCACACAGAGGTACGACCCAGCCTGGATGACAGTGACCCGCAAGTGCCGAGTTGATGCTGAGTGGTGGGCAGAGACCTTGAGACCATACCAGAGCCCATTTATGGACAGGGAGAAGAAAGAAGACTTGGAGGTAAGGCCTTGGCTGCCAGGGGCTCTTAAGACCCAGTCAGGTTATTAAAATTATTCCTGTTTTTGAGCACCTTATATATGCCCAGCACTATGTTGGGTGTTTTTAGTGGGTTGTCTCATTTAATTGTCTCAGCAATATAAAGCTGGGGCAGTTGCTGCCTTAATTTTAGTGGTAAAAGTTGTGGAGATGAGAGATGAACTGCCATGGTGTTTGAGCCCAGGTCTGTGTGGCTTTGGAGCCTGTATACTATTAGTTATTGCCCAGTTACAAATTTGGAGCTTTAAAATAATTTATGCAAGTAATATAACTCAGACTGAGTGAAAGAAGGAATAGCCCATGGATATATTCTCCCCCTTCCCCCATCATGCGTGCATGTAAAGATGCATGTGCAAACACCCCTCATACATAGAACACTCACCTCCTGGGAAAGAGCGGTCTCGGAATGAGACAATATCTTCAGTCTATTGAGAAGGCAGATTGGGAGGCAGAGACTTCTAGAACATAACACAGCTATGTCACTTGATCCTAGAACCAGCACTTAACACCAGGAAGAGTGCCCGAGCCGCCTGTGTGTACGGCAGTGGTGGTGGTGGGTGGAGCTTGCCATTTCTACACAGGAACATGCCCAGATTTGTCACAGGTTTATTTCCAATCACTCAGGATAGGTAATTTGCAGATTTATTAATCCTTTCCTATAGGAGTGCAGTGCATCCCACATGGAGTGTTTGCTCCAGGGGTGTTCTTGGTTCATTTTACCTAGTAATGACGGGTTAAGTGGAAATTATGCAGATGGTATTGTAACTAATGTACCTAAAGCTTAGTGGAAGCTGAACATGCAGCGTCCTCTCCTATCAGCAACTCCACATTGCCAGTCCTTACTAGTCTGTTGGGGTTTTTGAAGAAATGCCAAGGGCAAGCCTAAGAGAGCCTGGTGAACAGGGTGACTTAAAGCAGTGAATTGCCTACTGAGCAATGAGCAATCTTAGAGAAGGGCAGAGAGAACACTGTCAGAGTGGACCAAGAGAAAAGTCGCAGGGTGAGAACCACTGCTCTCAATTTCCTGTGAGAGCCGGCAGATAAGCTCACGCTCTTCTTAGAAGAGGATTGTCCCTTTGAGATAAGACCTTCTTACTGAAGAGCACTGTGTGTTTTTCTTCCTTGCAGACCTTTAACAGAGCAGGCGCTGATCTGCTGGGGCTGGGTTAGGCATCTAAGCATTCAAATAGGTTAGACAACTTTTTGAAGTTGCCACAAGCCACAGATTTATTTGATTCTTTTTAGCTTTTGATTCATCTGTGACCGACTTACTGGCCGGAGCTACAGATGTGATGTTACAAAAATCATTAGTGTTCATGAAACCTTGGATCCACCACCTGTTGTCAGAACAACTTAGTCTAAGGATCATCTCCCTCAAACTTCATTTCCTCTTCTAAATAACATGCTCAACTTTGCCTGTCTGGCCTTTGCAGTTTCAGGCAAAACACATGGACCAACCTTTGCCCACTGCCATTGGCTTATATAAGAACCATCCTCTGTATGCCCTGAAGCGGCATCTCCTGAAATATGAGGCCATCTATCCTGAGACAGCTGCCATCCTTGGGTATTGTCGTGGAGAAGCGGTCTACTCCAGGTGCGTGAGGCAGCCTGGTTGGCCTCAGGGGCTTCCTGGTGGTGTGGGATTAACAGCCTTCTTCCTGGGCAAAGGGTGCTGATGGGAGCTCATCTGACTTATCAGTGTTCTCAGGCTAAGCCAGTGTGCGTGTGCTGTGTGTGTGTGATGTGTAGGAGAGAAGAAAATTTGAAAATTAAAACAGGGATTAAAAGAATGGCAGGGGAAAAACAGTTACAAAGGAAAAGAAAATACAAAGTAGGAAAAATAAAATTTAAGATAGGGCAATATAAAACACGCCCCACAAGTACAAGTCAAAAACATACAAAAGGAAGGAACAAAGGATTTGATTATGGAAGTTAAAAGTGAGTGGATTTTTCATGGGTACAGAGCTCTGTTTGGCATGAAAAAGTTCTGGAAATGGATGGTGGTAATGGTTGTACAATGTTGTGAATGGACCTAATGCCACTGAACTGCACACTTAAAAATGGTTAAAATGGTATATTTTATGTGACTGTATTTTATACCACAGTAAAAAGAAATAGCTAAAAAAGGAGTGGAATAAGAGCAAAAAATGAGTAAAATATATATAAAATTAAAATTGAAAAATGTTAATACAATTTTGAGGTAAGAAAAAAATAGATACAGGAATTTTGAGAAATGGGAATAAAAAGCAAGTAAAATAAGTAATTTTAAAAGACATGGGATGTACAAGACCAAGAAATAGGAGATGTTCTTAAATGAGAAAACAGGAAGTAAAGAAAACAGAAAAAGGAAGCATAGGGAAACCCACATGAGAGTGGGTGATTTGAGTCCTCCCACTGGGGATGACTTCCTGCTTGTCAGCCCCCTGTGGGAGTCATACTGGACCCTCTCTTCAGGGCTCTGCCCTGTCTTGGAGCTTTTTGTTTGATGTCGGGGGCATGCCGCCCTGGGCAGGGGCAGGGCTTTGTTGTTCTAGGACTTTAGCACCCAGCAGTCAAAGGCAGCAGGGGGCCTGGGCTGCCCTGATAGAGGCTTCCTCTTGTCGGTATGTATAGTAGTTGGGAGAAAGACTGTTGGGAAGAGAGTGCTGGCGTCGTCCAGGGGCACCATGTCAGTGATAGAAGGAAGCATTAGAGGTGCATATTTATTGATTTTTTTAAATTGTGGCAAAATATATGTAACATAAAATTTACCATCTCAACCTTTTTAAGTGTACAGCCTACAGCATTAAGCACATTCACAGTCATCCAGCCATTACCACCATCCATCTCCAGATTTCTTTTCCTCTTCCCAAACCAAAACTCCGTCCCCAACAAAAACTCCCCATTCCCCTTCTCCAGCCCTGCACCCACCATTCTCCTTTCTGTCTCTGAGTGTGCCTACTATAGGGACCCATGTAGGTGGAATCATGCGGTATTTATAGTCATATTGTGACTGGCTTATTTCACTTAGCATAATGTCCTCAGGGTTCATCCATATTGTATGTAGCAAGGAAAGTTTAGGAATTTCCTTCCTTAAATTTTAGGCTGAAACTCCATTGTGTAGGCAGACCACATTTTGCTTGTGCCTTCATCCATCAGTGGGCACTTGGCTTGTCTCCACCTTTTGGCTGTTGTGAATTATGCTGCTGGGAACATGGGTGTGCAGATAACTTTTGAAGATTCTGCTTTCAGGTTTTTTTTTTTTTTTTTTTTTTGGTATATACCCAGTGCAATTACTAGGCCAGATAGTAATTCCCATCATTTTTTAGGAACCACCTTACCATTTCCACAGCAGCTGCACCCATTTTACATTTTCACCAACAGTCCACAAGGTCTCCACTTTCTCCACATCCTCACTGACACTTGTTACTTTCTGTGTTTTGGTAATAGCCATTTTAATGAGTGTGAAAAGGTTAGAAGTTCACATTTATTCCAAGAGGACTGTGACCACTTCCTTGCTGTTTTCCTTAGGAAGATGTCCAGATGCTGCCTGTCAACCCCTAAGACCCCTTTTTTACCCGCTCCTGTCTGAAGACCACACCATTACATAATCACTCCTCTGGGCAGTCAAAGATGTTCCCCCCCCCGGCAGTGGGAGCATGAGTGGAGCTTTGAGCTCTGGCAGGTTGATGCTACTGGCAGAAGCGCTGCTCTGGCACTCAGGAAATGTCCGGTCCTCCCAGCAACCATGTGTGGTAGAAAGGACAAGCTCACTGTCCCTAGTTGATAGGCGAGGACACAGGTGCTCCTTGACTTAGGATGAGGTTGGATCTCCATAAACCCGTTGGAAGCTGAAAATAGGATATCCTAAGTTGAGAATGCATTTAATATACCTAACCTGCCCTAACTGGACCTCATGTAGGTGGAATCATACGGTATTTATGGTCATTTTGTGACTGGCTTATTTCACTTAGCATAAAGTCCTCAAGGTTTACTCCTGTTGTATGTAGCATGGGTCATAGCTTAGCTGAGCCTCCCTTAAACGTGCTGAGAACACATTAGCCTCCAGTTGGGTACAGTTATCTAACACAAAGCCTATAATGAAGTACTGAATATCCATGTAATTTATTGAATACTGAAAATGAAAAAGAGAATAGTTGTATGGGTACTTGAGGTACAGTTTCTCCCGAGTGTATATTGCTTTTGCATTATCATAAAGTTGAAAAATCTTGAATCAAACCATTGGACGTTGGGCACTGTCTGTACTGAGGCTCAGGAAGGTAAAGTGACTTGTCCAGATGGCCCAGCCAGGAAGTGGCACAGGTAAGATTCAACCTCCATCCATTGTGCTGTGCTGAAATTCAGCCTCAGATTCCCTTGTGGGTAAGGGCCTGAACCTGCACTAGGAGGAAATGGGGTGCCCTTGCTCATTGGAGCCGCTCCCTGGACAGAGTGAAGGGGTGCAAACTAGATGGGCGTGCCCTATTAAAGATGGCTTGGCAAGGGAGGGGTTGAGCCTCATTGGAAAGTAGACTTGCACGGCTTTGGTGAGCTCTTAGCTCTGGAGGAAGAGTGAAGCCAGAGGATCTTTGCCTGCAGGGATCATTTGACTGTTCCATGTGCATGTGTCTTGGTTCTGTGATAGCTTATTAGCTTATTATAGTTGGTTTCTCTGCAGCCTTCCTTTGGGTTCACTGTCCTCTCCTCTGGACACTTCCCCCCACATGGTGTTAATAGCAGATCAGAGCCTCAGCAGGTGCTTGCTTGGTGGTGGTAGTAAACGTGAGTAACTGCCTGCACACAGTGGCCTTTACCCCATCCTGATAGGCTGTAGCTGGAGCTCTCACAGGCTCTGGACACCAGAGGAGAGGAAAACCTATAAAGGGGAGGAGTGGTGGAGGCAAGGCACGAAGGCTGCAGAGTAACTCCATGCAAATTAGGGTTTGTAAGTGGACACATCCCCCAAAAGACAGGCAGTCCACATTTGAGGCTGTTTGGCTAGCACAGCTCCTTTGGGCCCCCTAGGAACCTGGCCTGCTTCAGGGTGGCAGAACCTGAGGAGGGAGCCTGCAGGGCCCCTCTGAGTTTGCCTTTGTGTCCTGTGTTCATTCCGCAGGGATTGTGTGCACACTCTGCATTCCAGGGACACGTGGCTGAAGAAAGCAAGAGTGGTGAGGCTTGGAGAAGTACCCTACAAGGTAACTGGAGCTGGAGGGTCCCAGCGGGGAGTGGTGACGCAGGACTGTAGCTGAGTGGGAGAACTGGGGGCAGAGAAGTGATGATGAGGAGCCTCCCAGTGTCCTGCCCAGGATCCTGATCAGAAATGTCTCACTTTCTCGGTTTGAGCAGGATTCAAGGAGGAGAGAAACATATCTTTAAATTGTCTTATTAATAAGACATTTGTAAGAAATTGATCTTCCAAAACAGAAAAGAAATCTAGGCCAAATAGTAGGCCTCAGACTCCTTATGTGAGTTCAAAGGTTCTACAGGTTGGAATTGAGTTACTGGATGGTCCTGGGAGGTCAAAGCCCTGCTTTATAGCAGCACGTTCTCCAGTCAGATTATCCTTCTGTTTGGCAGTTCTCCGAGCATTTTGCATGTGTGTGTTCTCTGTTGCCTCAAAAGCCATAGGAATTGGCATTATGATGCCCATTTTACAGATGAGAAAACTGAAGCTCAGGGCAAGTGACTTGTCCAAGTCCCCACAGTTAGAAAAATGGCAGAGCAGAGCCCAGGTGAGAATCCCAGGGTCTGCCTTGAAGCCAGTGCTCCTTTCACACTGTGCTGCGGTATTGTTAGACTGGTTGCTCTTGAGGAACACGAACCGAGCGAGGTCCCACAGAGACTATTCACAGGACACACAGCTCAGTACGACCAGCAGAGTAAAGTGGCCGATCACAGAGACCATTTACTTCTCATCAGACCCCAGGAGTCCTTGGGGGTTGCAAGACTCCGGGAAGCTGGGTGGGGGGTGGAGGGGCCTCCGCTTAGTGGGAAGGGCTGTAGGTGCTGGTCGCAGTCACTGCCAGCAACAGGCTGGAGTGTGTGATGCCCCTTGCCCGGGCCTGCAGGGCTGCTGAGGATTTTCTCTGCACCATCTCACCTGTCTTTCATGCTGGAACCAGCATAGCACTGTCCAGTTGAAATGTAACATGAGCCACACATTTAAATTTTTTAGTAGCTACATTAAAAACCAAAAACAGTTGGAATTTTAACATTAAAATATATCCAGATATATCTAAAATACTATTTCAGCAGTAAGAAATATTTTAAAGTGTTGAGATACTTAAATCCATTTTGTTCCTAACTCTCTTTAATCCTTTGTGTTTTTGACTTTCTAAATCCATTTTGTTCCTAAGTCTCTCTAATCCTTTGTGTTTTGACTTTCTGTACCTCAGTTCAGACCAGCCACATTTCAGGTGTGCAGTGGCCACATGTGACTGGTGGCTGTCATGGTAGCACAGTTCTGGAATAATCCCAAATCTCTCAAATTTACCTCTTGTTCTGATCCCCACCACCCCAACTCCTGCCTCAGTATCTTTTGCTTGGGCAACAGCCACAGCCTCCATTCCAGCCTGAATCCATTCCCCTGTCAGTCACTAGGCTCTTTCTGTGCGTTCCAGCCGTCCTTGCCCCACCCTGGCCAGCGCCTTTAGTCCGAGTCCCGCACCCTCCCCATGGTGCAAAGTGATGTTCTGGTGCTTACTGCCTCTGCATTCCAAAGGACTTCAGAGGCCCCAGGTCCCAGTGTTCTCCCACCTCTGTGTCCTTTGGGGTCCAGCCCTGTTCTCTTGGGCAACTCCTTGCCCCTTTAAGCCTCTGCTCAGGCAGGACCTGTTCTGAGCAGCCTTTTTGCCTCCACTGTCCTCAGGGCTGGGCAAGAGCTTGCCTCTGAGCTCCCGTTCCACCCTGTACTCTTCACGCTGAGTTGTAGCTGTGTCTCTTCCCCTGCAGGAGCCTGAGCTCCTAAGAGAAAAGACTGTCCCCGCTCTGTCCCTCCTTCATGACTGGGTCATGGCCTGGTTTCCAAGAGATCCCAGTGGAAGTTTACTGAACAGTGCTGGGTGAATGGCTTCTCAGAAAGGGATGGTTGTCGGAACTCAGAGTCCCTCAGTCCCTGAAGCGGTGACAGAGAGGGTGCGCCCAGAGACAGTGGCAGGAACGGACATGAGAGCTCACAGGCCACCCCCAACCTGGGGAATGGTTTTTCACATTTTTAAAGGGCTATAAGAATGAGAAGAATAGGCTGGGCACGGTGGCTCACACCTGTAATCCCAGCACTTTGGGAGGCCGAGGCGGGTGGATCACAAGGTCAGGAGATCGAGACCATCCTGGCTAACACAGTGAAACCCTGTCTCTACTAAAAATACAAAAAATTAGCCAGGCGTGGTGGCGGGCGCCTGTAGTCCCAGCTACTCGGGAGGCTGGGGCAGGAGAATGGCGTGAACCCAGGAGGCGGAGCTTCCAGTGAGCTCAGATTGCGCCACTGCACTCCAGCCTAGATGACAGAGCGAGACTCCGTCTCAAAATAATAATAATAATAATAATAAGAAGAAGAATAAAGAATATGTGATGGAGGCCACACATGACCCTTTACAGAACGAGCTTGTGGGCCCCTGCACTAGAGGAAGTCTGTACGTCCAGGCCCAGGGGCCAGCCCTCAGCTGCATGCCCATGCCTGCCTCCTCTAAGAGTTACGTGACTCTGTCCTTGCCGGTCCTGCACCCCTCTCACCATGTCACTCCCCAGGGAAGATCTTGGCCTTGGCCACTGCACGCTGTTGGGGAGCACACTGGGGGTCCTGAACTGTCAGTGCTTTCCAGGGCATGTGAGCAGACATAGGTTATATGTTGAGACATAGGCTCTTCTGATGGCCAGTTACCTAAATTGTAAATCCTGGTTCTTGTCACTTATCAGCCATCGGCTCCTAAGACCTAGCTTGTGGGTTTGTTGAAAAAATTAAATAAGTTAATGACATATAAAGCACTGAAGATAGGCTGGGCGCAGTGTTTCATGCTGTAATTCCAGCACTTTGGGAGGCCAAGGCAGGTGGATCATTTGAGGTCAGAAGTTTGAGACCAGCCGGGTCAACATGGTGACACCCCATCTCTACCAAAAATATAAAAATTAGCTGGGCATGGTGGCAAGTGCTTGTAGTCCCAGCTACTCAGGAGACAGGCATGAGAATCACTTGAATCTGGGAGGTGGAGGTTGCAGTGAAGTGAGATCACGCCAGTGCATTCCAGCCTGGGCAACAGTGAGTCTCCATCTCAGGGGTGGCGGCGGGGGAAGCACCGAAAATAGTGCCTGGGACAGAGAACGCTCTATAAATGTTAGCTAGTGCTTGTAGTAAGAAAAGGGGAGCAGCCGGACACAGTGGCTCACGCCTGTAATCCCAGCCCTTTGGGAGGTTGAGGCGGGTGGATCACCTGAGGTCAGGAGTTCAAGACCAGCCTGGCAAACATAGTGAAACCCCGTCTCTACTAAAAATACAAAAATTAACCGGGCGTGGCGGCGGACACCCAGCTACTTGGGAGGCTGAGGCAGGAGAATTGCTTGAACCCAGGAGGCAGAGGTTGCAGCGAGCCAAGATTGCACCACTGTACTCCAGCCTGGGTGACAGAGTAAGACTCCATCTCAAAAAAAAAAAAAAGGGAGAAAAAGCACCCCAGCTGGTAGGCATGTTGTGAGGGTTCACTGGGTACCAGGCATGCAGCACTGAGCATGGTGCCGGGCCTGGTGCCAAGGAACTGGTCACCTTTGTTGTCAACTGTGGCCGTGTCCTCTGGTGCAGATGGTGAAAGGCTTTTCCAACCGTGCTCGGAAAGCCCGACTTGCTGAGCCCCAGCTGCGGGAGGAAAATGACCTAGGCCTGTTTGGCTACTGGCAGACAGAGGAGTATCAGCCCCCCGTGGCCGTGGACGGGAAGGTAAGGGCAGCATCAGAAGGGGTCAGGACCAGGCTACCTTGTTCCCCTGCTGGCCAAATCCTGACGTGCTTACCCGCCACAGGTGCCCCGGAACGAGTTTGGGAATGTGTACCTCTTCCTGCCCAGCATGATGCCTATTGGCTGTGTCCAGCTGAACCTGCCCAATCTACACCGCGTGGCCCGCAAGCTGGACATCGACTGTGTCCAGGCCATCACTGGCTTTGATTTCCATGGCGGCTACTCCCATCCCGTGTGCGTGAGGGGCCTTCGATGGAGGCTAAACAGAGGGATGGGGAGGGGTGGCTCCAGAGATTGGGATGGAAAGCTGGCATGGGGTTACTGGGAGTTGAGGCCTGGTGGCTCCAGTTTTCAGGAGGTTACACTGGATTTGCAAAGTCAGTGCTTTACCAATTCTGGCTTGCCTCCAGAGGGAACA
The DNA here is from genome assembly GCF_049350105.2 of Macaca mulatta. Classification (NCBI taxonomy): domain Eukaryota; kingdom Metazoa; phylum Chordata; class Mammalia; order Primates; family Cercopithecidae; genus Macaca; species Macaca mulatta. The sequence goes on along the minus strand of NC_133407.1, from coordinate 152,951,398 downwards.
GAGCCAATGAAACTGGCATCCTAATGCTGAATTAAAACATTCTTCCCAGGTTCAGGGACTCACAGGCTAGTGAGCAAAAAACAGTCAGTGTCCTTCCTGGGCAGCTGGTTAGTGAGCTCTGTTCTCTGATGGGCAAGGCTGGATAGGGGCTTTCACCCCAGTTTTCTTAGGCAGAATCTGGGGAGGATTTTCCACAGGCCTGCCTTCTGCACGGAGGGTGTGGGACACTGGCTGACCCGAGACATCCTTCAGGACCCTTGGTGCTCAGATGTGGCCCACTGTCTTCTGCAAACCAGGGAGGGAGGAGAGGCAGAGCAGGCAGCAGGCTCAAGGGTTGACATCGCGTTGTGTCCCCACAGGACTGATGGATACATCGTCTGTGAGGAATTCAGAGACGTGCTCCTGACTGCCTGGGAAAATGAGCAGGCAATCATTGAAAAGAAGGAGAAGGAGGTAAGCACATAGGCAGGACTGAGGGACAGCAGAAGCAGGAAGCGACACTCAGCGAGTGGCTTCTTCCCTCCCCAGGCCGCGTCCGTGTTCCCAGGCCCTTCCCAACCCTCTCTGACATCATGACAGGCACCGGAGGGAGTGAGCACTGAATACAGCAGGCTCCTGCCCACCCCGCAGACTCACTGTCACTGTCCCTGAGGAGCCTGGGTCCGGGCTCTGGGTTCTACTGCCCCTGCTGCCCACACCTGCCTCTGTCTTGAATCGCCTGTGTCCAGGTTCTGGAAGACCTCACTTACTAAAGATTTTGGAGTCAGTAATGATTAAAAAGTTTTCTGTTTTTGTGGCTTTCAGGTATAGTACATCACTTGGTAAATCAGATCAATTTTTTGGAAGTGAGACTTGGTTAAGGAGAGGCTGTATCTTAACTTAAAATCGTGTATATATCTATCTGTCTTTATGTTCACAGTTTCCATCTTAATATTTTTCCTGAAAATGTCAGTGCTTAAGACTTTTCTCCCACTTCATTTTTGCCTGCAGAAAAGGGAGAAGCGGGCTCTAGGGAACTGGAAGCTGCTGGCCAAAGGTCTGCTCATCAGGGAGAGGCTGAAGCGTCGCTACGGGCCCAAGGTCAGTGCAGGTTCTTTGCAGAGAAGACAAGCCCAGGGTCAGTTTCCTGGAGATGCAGCTCAGAAAGGCCTGGCCCAGATTCTGCCCCAGCATCACGTCAGGGATAGCTTTGTGTTAGGACACCTCCGTCCTCTGTCTCCAAGTCCCCTTGTTTTTACCTTGTTGGGAGAGGTGTCCCTGGAGTGAGGCCTCAGCTGGCTCTTCTGCCCCAAGCCCTGTCCCAGTGTCCCTGTTTCTACTGTCCACATGAGTGTTGCCATGGGTCTGATTTGGTGCTGAACACATAGGGAGAGCCAAGTGTCCTGCATTTGGGGCACCCTTCCGCCTTCCAGTGTTCCCAGTGCCTGTGACCATCCTGCAGGCCTGCAGTGGCCTGCTCAGTACCTCTCACAGCACCTGCCATGTCCCAGGCCAGGCTTGGATACAGGTGTGAATTTGACATGCAGCCCTCAAGGGGGCCCTTCCCTGAGGCAGACGGACCCGAGGCCCAGTTACATGGTATAGTCAGTGCTGTGTCAGACACAGCAGAAACTGCTCTGGCATGTTTTGTTCCCTCTCTCCAGCCCTCTGTGCTGCCTGTTTGCCTTTAAACATTTTTTTGTCACGCTCCTCATTCCAGTCCCTCTGGTGGACAGAAAGCCCTTCATCTGGCTTTATGTTCTGACTAGCTCTTTGCCACCTTCTCCATCCAAACCCTCCCCAGCCTTCCCAGCTGGCAGAGTGCCGCCTCAGATCTTAGGGCTCCGAGGGCTGAACTGTGCATCTGGCCCGTTCAAAACATCATGTGCTTTCGTCCAGAAATGAGATAGCAAATGCAAAGCACGGATGACAGGCATCCCCAGATGCAGCATTGTGCTCCTAGAGGGCAGCTTCCTGCCCGGCCATCATCCTTGTGTTCCCCAGCACTCAGCTCATAGCAGGTGCTCTGGTGTCTGCTTGGATGCACCCCAGGCTAGGGAAGGCTCAGTAAGAAGAGTCTGGGCTCTCTTCCTGCCCCGTCCCATGCCCTCGTCCTCCCAGAGTTACAGAGTTTAGGGCAGGCTGGGAACTTGCTGCCTCTTCATGGGGCTTCCTGGTATCTGGTTACTGACCCTGGCCTGTATCCTCCCACCACTGCCACCTGACCAGAGTGAGGCAGCAGCTCCGCACACAGATGCAGGAGGTGGACTCTCTTCTGATGAAGAGGAGGGGACCAGCTCTCAAGCAGAAGCAGCCAGGATACTGGCTGCCTCCTGGCCTCAAAACCGAGAAGATGAAGAAAAGCAGAAGCTGAAGAGTGGGCCCAGGAAGACCAAAAGGGAAAAGAAGGCAGCAGCTTCCCACCTGTTCCCATTTGAGAAGCTGTGAGCTGAGCACCCACTACGGGGGCGCCCACCACTTGCTGCTGCCCCGCTACAGGCCCCACACCTGCCCCAGGCATGCCCAGCCCCCGGTGGTGGGGGCTTCTCACTGAGAAGGCAAACTGAGGCAGCATGCACGAGGCAGGGCCAGGGGAGAGGAGACCAAGCTGAGGAGGTGCTGCAGGTCCCACCTGGCCCCAGCCCTTGTCAGATCCACCCAGGGTGAAGCCTTCAAAGCTTTTTGCTACCAAAGCCCACTCACTCTTTGAGCTACAGAACACTTTGGCGGGAGATACTGTCCTTCCTCCTAGACCTGTTTTTTCCATCTTTGGAAACATCAGTTTTTGTATGGAAGCCACTGGGAGATTTCTGGATGGTGGTGCATCCATGAACGTGCTGATCCTTTCTTCCAGTTAGAGTCTTCATCTGTCCGACAAGTCCACTCGCCTCGGTTGCAGACCTAGGACCCTTTATCTGCAGGCCGCTTACCTTCCCCTGAGTCAGGCTTACTAATGCTGCCCTTGCTGCCTCTTTGCAGTAAGGGAGAGAGCAGAGAAATACAGGTCATCTCAGATTATGGAATTGCTGGGATCTAGTTTTCCAAGTAACATTTGCGGTGGCAGAAGCCTACAAAAGAGCTAAAATCAGGAAAGAAAAGGAAAAATACGAATTGAAAATTAAGGAAATGTTAGTACAATAGATCAGTGTTAAACTAGATTCTATTCATTACTAGATAAAATGTATAAAGCTATCTGTACTAAGGAGAAATAACTTTTATAACATTTTGAGAAAAAAATAAAGTGTTTATCTAAAGATTTGGCTCTATATTTTCTTTCAGATTTTTTTTTTAAAGATGGGGTCTTACTGTGTTGCCCAGGCTGGACTCCTGGGCTTGAGTGGCCCTCCTGAGCGCTTTACCTCAGCTGGCCCTCACAACCACTGTGTGTGGTGGAAAGGCATTGTTCGGGAAACAGTCCCAGCTCCCCAGGACTGCAGGCACCCACACACCACTGCCTGTGCCCAGCTTCTTTCAGATTTACATCAGTAAGAACACCCAGGTAACAGAGCAGTTTGTTCATACGTTGAGACAGCGTGAAAGATTCTATTTTGTTTTCATGTAGGCTGGGAATTCATTACATATGGAATTTTTCTGTGTTTAGTGAAGAGATCTTAAAAGGAGCCATTAAAAATCTGAGTCACTTTTATCCAAGGGAAACAAACAAAACACTTGGGTTATGACTCATATGTGGCAAGAGGCTGGCTGGAACCTCTTGTTGAGAAACAGACTGGGGTTGCTATGGAAACTAGTCTCAGACTTCCTCACCAGAGCTCGGCCCTCCTAGAGGCAACTTGTTTTCTGTTTGTTTTTTTTTAATATTATTTTTTGAGACAGGGTTCCACTGTGTTGCCCAGGCTGGAGTGCACTGGTGTGATCTCAGCTGACTGCAGCCTCCCCCTCCAGGCCTCAAGCAATCCTCTCACCTCAGCCTCCTGAGTAGCTGGGACCACAGGCATGCACCATCACGCTTCCCTTTCTGGGGTTTTGGATGATGGCATTGCCATGTCTGCAGAAATAACTTCAGGCATGTGTCAGCTACTAGGAGGCATTATGGAAATGAAATAGGTTCTGAGAAACAGAAGAGTAGGTTTGGGAAAGTTACCACTCACCTGCTTGTAAAAAATAAAGCACTCAAACTGCTAGCATCAGAGTGGGCAGTTAGCAGCCTGCCTTCAGAACAGGAAGCAAAATGAAAGAAAAATGAATGCCGCATGCGTCAGGCATTCTATTGGCTTTGTCTCATTTGGCCCTCACAACAACCTTGTGAGGTGGACGAGTGTTGTTCCCATTGTATTGTTGAGGGAACAGACTCAGATCTTTGATTTGCCCAACATCACAGCCAGTATGTAGCAATCTTTGGCTCAGAACTCAGGTCTGCATGCCAACTCAGGATGCTTTTGGCAGTGGAGCACACTGCTGCCCCTTCCACTTCTTCTAGCACATGCTGAAGATGCATGAAGCCTGAGTCATTCATTTTAAATCAAGCCAAAACAAAGTAGGCTTCAGTATGGAAGGCATCTGAGTGCTAGAGATACTGAGTTGCCCTTAAAAAAGAAATTAACCACTAAAAGCTCCAATTTCCACAATATTCAGTTCTTAATAAATCCTATGGCTGAATTCTTTATAGAAATTTCATAAAGAATGACAAAAAAAAAAATCTGAAACTAAAAACAGGATGTTTGTCAAAGTCCCACACCAGAAGATATTTAGAAATTTATTTCAAAATTTTTAACCAAAAATACAATGATATTACAAATTTGGTTTTCCAAAGCTTTCAAATTTTTCTTAACATTATTTTTCTCTTTAAGAACACTTTTGAAGTTGGCAGTAATTTAAAATCCTTATTAGAAAAAAATTAAACCAAAGCCCAAGGATTTTGCATTTAGTCATCATCTAGGTATACTGCGTGTTTTCCAAAAGCATCCTTTAAGAGTTTGGAGATTGGATGAAATTGTTCACGTAATATTGCTCACGTAATAAGCAGTTAGTGAATACTACTGTATCCTAAACCCAGATAAGTCATCTTGGGCTGGCTGTGTTTTTCATGTGAAGAAACTCATTTATAGCACAGGCACCCGAGGCCAGTAGAGATGGTTACAGATCACTGGTTTCAGAAGTTCTGACCCCCTTATTCAGCTACCAAATACTTAGTTGCTAAAGGAATTACTTCCAGCAGGCACAAAACGGTTTCTGAATATGACAGAAAGGGTATACAAAGAATCATTTAAGGCATCTTGGTTACAACATACTTTTAATGGTGCGAGAGTAGTTGGGGAACTCAGAAATTCTGTGACTTAGGTGTGGGTGGATCTTATTTAGGAGGACTAAAGCTATGGACACAACACATGAAAGGACTACTCAGAAGCAGCCATAGGAGGCCCAGGTGCCCATGTCGAAAGTACTCCCGGGTGAAAGCAGCCAGGCAGGCATGGGCACTGTACAGCAAGCCTCAGGCCTCAGTTCTTGATTGTGGTTGACTGGGGGTCACCATGAAGGTGCCCATTTAGTATAAAGCTTCCAACCTTTTCTCTTAATCTTTTCTTTAATCTTTTAAACCATCTTCAAGTGCACAGGGGAGTTCCTGATGCCAGAGGATGAAAGCAGCTGCTTTCTCCACCCTCTCCTCCCAGAGTGAAAACAAATCCTTTCGCTAATACTTGTTTCAAAAGCATCCGTTGTAAAGCTTCTCAGTGACACAGAATACTGAAAGGTAATTTTTTATCAGTCAAACCACATACCCAATTTAACACCTTTCGGTGCTCTGAATTCAACTGACAGACTGAAGGGTGTTTCCTGGAACAGTCTGAAATATTAATCATTCAAGTGTTTTTTTTGTTGTTTTAAAATCTTATTTCAGAAAACTTCCTCTTAGGGTAGGAAAGTACATACAAAGCAGCAAAGTAATGAAGAAAACCTCAAATAGGACCTTCAGATATCCCACACACTACAAAGATTCTACCAAGCCATAAGATAAGTGTGAAGCCCAACGTACGTCCAGCTTTTCTCCTCACGACATCTTCAGTGTTTCTTCTCTTTTAAACACCAAACCAGGTTCCAGCCACAGACTATGTTTTGGGTGTACCTGCTTTGTGGGGTCCATGCCCAGTGTGTCTGCTGGTGACCCAGGACTCAGCAGTAATGACTAACGGCCGCCCTTCAGGATCACAGAAGTGCTTGGTGGTGGCGGCAAAGCCTGGCACTTGTGTGCAGTGATGAGAAGCAGCACACGGCAAGGCTGAGCCCTTTATCAGCAGGCCTCCTTAGAGCGTGTCTGCGTCGTCAGCTGCCAGTGGGCTGAGTGGCTGGCCATACGCACTCAGTCCAAGAGAGAGGAAGGAAACAGCAGGAGAAGCTGTCAGGTGGCCATTCATGAGCTGCTGCTGCCCACCAAAGCTGCTTACTGGCAAGAAGAGGTGTGGGGAAGACATGAGCTGGTGAACACCAACCCAGCGCACATGCTGCCAAGTCTGGCCCCTGAAGAGGAGAGAGGGTGCAGAGTCCAAAACCAACCGGAGCTCCTGCTCTGGCATGGAGCTGGGTCAGAGGTGAGGGACGACCTGGATCCTAGGGCTCACGCAGGTGTCGGGCGGGTGCCAGGGTCTTTTCACTCCAACTTTTTGGCCGACACCCGTGTCCGAGCAACAATGATGGGCACCAGCGCCAGGCCGGCAATGAGGAGGGCCCATAGGGGCCGGTAGAAGAGCCAGCCAGCCGCCACGGTCAACAGGGTCAGCGAGGTGGCCATGCAGAAGGCAAAGGCTTTCAGGCCAATGTTGACCAAGTCTCGAAAGACAGGAAACCAGTCCACTGTGGAAAGGAGAAAGGTGATGAGGTGCCACCCACTCTACACCTCACCAGCTCAGCAGATCGCTCCTGTCCCTAGGTGAGGATGGGCCCCTGTTGCTACGTGCGTGAGGAGGGGAGCGGGTCAGTGGGGTGGAAGGCAAGGAGCCTCGTTCTGAGAGCTAAGGGAGCACAGGAGTCTCTGCTATGAGCTGCGTGGCTGGGCACATTGAGCCACCCACTCTACCCTGCTCCGGGGAGAGGATGTGGCAGTGCTTTGTAAACTTTAATACTATATGTGGAGAGCAGTCTGAGGCCAGCATAAAGACATTTGCCTGTAATGCTGGAAATACCCTGGGTCCTGCACACTCATACAAGAGGCTGTGGATGGAGCCTCCTGTGCCTATTTGGGCCTCTCAGCCATTCCTAGAGGTGTTGGTTCATTCATGCAGCAGGATGTTACTGATTATTTATGTGCCCAGCACTGAACCGGCAGGTACTAGAGGAAATAAATTAGCCTAAGCATTGGCCTCTCCTCAAGGATCTCACAAACTATTGGTCCAATAGGAGAAAGCCCAGAATCCAGCTAAATTCGTAATTACCCTATTCTTGCCTTGTATGACCTCTCCAGGTTGGCATTCCATAGCTGATGTCCACTCAGGGAATCTTTGCTCAGTTCCCGGGCCACCAGTGGTCTGGAATCACTGGGTTTGCAGAGCAAGCCCTGGTGCCCACCATACCTGCAGCACACCCTGCAAGCCACCACCTGGCCTCATCCTGGTCTGTTCCCATACAGCACTGCTACTCAGCCCTTATAATAAGCAAAGTTCATGTTTCTGAATGTTGCCTATGTGTTAGACACCACGCGCACCATCTCATGAAGCGCTCATGCCCACCCCGTAAGGTAGGTACTCTTCTTAACTCCATTTTGCCCACGGGGTCACTGAGGCTCAGGGAATTAAGAAACTCACCCCAAGTCCTCCTGTTAGAAAGTGCCAGAACCAGGATTTGAACTCAAGACTGTCTGGGCCCAGAGCCTGGGCTCTGAGCCGCTGCTCTAATCCTTGTCTGTCTCTCTTGCTGTGGAGTCTTACACGTGGCGGTCAGTATTTATCAAACGCATGGGGGAGTGTGCGCTTCCCTGCTGCACTAGCGACTCACCCCACCCACCCTGGGGGTCCCTCCATGCTCTAAGTCTGTCCTGAGTCTGGCTCATTCCAGACATAGGGTGAATTGGGATCACAGACGTCAGAGATCCAAAGAAGGGCCCACTGAGACAGACACGAGGAAACCAAGGCTCCAGAAGGGAACTGGTCTGCCCAAGGTCACATAGGCAAGAAAGAGGATTCCGCTTAAATGCTGATGTCTCCCTAATGTGCCCACCATGTCACTAGTCTTTCTGAGCACAATTCAGCTGTCCAAAGAAAGGCTCAAGGAAAGAGTCCTTCCCTTCCCGAGCCTGTTTTCCCAACTATAAACAAAGGAGGTGGTCCCCCCGGCTCAGACAGCCCGAGATGTGCAGCCAGACCTCTTCTGACTTGTACATCCTGAGTGGGGAAGAGGTTTCTGTTGGCACCCAGAAAAGGCGTGACCCAAACATGTGACTGGAAGGGATACACACCAGGGAAAGGCTTGGATGGAGAGTCCTCTGAGGAACCCCATCCTCCTGGGCCCAGAACGTACTTAGTCACCCTGGGCACTCAGATCCCGAACCACACTGGGCCACAGGACTCCTACTGAGCTCGCTGGTGCCAACCTCAGGCCAAGGAGCGGCCCAGAACTCTCCTTCATGCTCCGGACTTGCTGGCTGCCCAAATCTAGCCCAGGTTTTAGAGTGAGGAAGGAAGCATGATAGTTTTGGGTGTTTCCTATTTGCCACATTCATAAAACTCTGCATGTGAGGGGTGAGGTGACTGAAGCTGAGGTGGGAAGGGAATGGCCAAGCACCCAGAGCTTGGACGTGACAGATTTCAAATGCAGGTCTGACAGGCTCCCATGTGGTATCAATTGTGGATCAAAGGAATGAGCAAATGAGCGAGCCAGGGGATGGACGAACCTTCAGGCTGTGGAGTGAGACCAGTGCCCCAGAGTCAGCCCCACCCAGCCTCACCCCTGGCAGCTCCTGCCCTCAGCCTGCCTTCCTCTGCTCCCTCATCCCAAGGCTATGGAGCGGAGATACAGAGATGAGCCAAATGCTTGGTCTCTGTGCAGGGGCCATCCCATCAGGCCGGAAGGGCTGAGATGATGCGACAGGCAGAGGCCAGTGGGGGTGCAGGAGGGAGGGCAGTGACCCACCCTGACACCTACCCAGGGTGTAGAGGATGCGTGTCATAAGGTTGAGGCCCATGAACATGGCCATCCAGCCAGCTGCCCGCAGGCCCCAGGTCTTCATGGAGTTGCTCCTTAGTTCTCTATGAAACACCTCCTGCAGGACAAGGTGGGGCAGGTCAGGATGCTGAGGGCCAGCGGTGTACCCAGTCGGCAGGGCAGGTGCTGAGGGGGCTGGACCAACTCGGGAGCTGTTGGCCATTTCCGAACAGGCCAGAGGGAGGTGGGGCAAGCCTCCTATAGGGGTAAGTCATTCTGCCCATCTGGCAGAGCACAGGGCAAGGCATGAGATCTCTGGAAGGTACTGGCCCTCCTCAGCTCAGAGGCTGCCAGCACCTGGAGCCCTCAGCCCACAGTCTCACCTGGAATGAGCAGGACCCTCCCCACCACCCCTGAGCAGGTCTGAGTGTGCCTGCTGGGCAGCATGCTCCGTGCTATGTGTGTGATCTGTTTAATCGTGGACCCTCTGCAGATGGCCTGGGACACCGCACCCGCCTTCTCAGGCTCCATCGCTGTCGCTGTCCCTCTTCCTGTCTGTTAAGACGCTGCAGTTCTTTAGCTGCTTCAGTCCATACTTTCCCCCCGAACATCCCATCTGCTTCCTTGGCCTCCATACGCTGTGACCCTCCAATTTAAAGCTGGAGCTCTGGCCCTCTCCTGGGCCTCACAAACCTGTGGCTCCCACCACCTCCTCGACATTTCCACTTGACATCTCGGCCTGTCCAGCACTGACACTGGTGCCTTCTCCATCTCAGCACATGGCACACCCACCCACCCACTCACATCTAGGGGAAAAGACATGGCCTGCTCCTCCCCCATCACCTCATCCAGTCCAGGTCACATATTCCCGAGTCTCTCGCCACCATCTGCCTGCAGGAGCCTTACTGGCCCTGCTTCTATCACCCCACTCCGTGTTCTCCACACAGCCACCTGCCAGAGCCCTGCCACATCCCCCCAACACCAACCCTGCTGCTGGTGCCCTGACCCCGCTGGCTGCTGTTCCCAGTTCAGGTCGAGCGTCCTCTCCCCTCTGTGTATCTGTGCATGGGTTTGCTCTGCCTACAGCGATTGCCTGCAGTCATGCCTGGCCAGCTTCCTACATAGTCTTCCAGCTTTGCTCGAACCCCATTTCTTCAGAGGGCTTTCCTTGACCCTCTAATCTGAATCGGGCCCTCTCTCAGAGTCCGTAACAAAAACAGGTCACACTGATCCTTATCTGATACTGTCCTAAGTGTTTTACAAGTATTATTTAATTCTCAGATTCACTCAGTGAGGTAGGAATACTTACCTCCAATTTATAGACGAGAAAACTGAGGCTCTGAGAGGGCACATAAGTCATGTGCCCAAGGTCTCACCTCAAGCAGTTAACTAAACGCTACATTTCCAAGAGCAGGGAGCATGTCTGTGAAGTACCTGGTGTTCAATGAAAACTTTCTGAATGAATGAATAATCCTCAACAACCAAACCAGTTAGGGATGATGTGACTATTACTAATAGTACTTAAACATTTTCCCCTTCACGAATGAGGAAACAGGCTGAGAGATCAGCACCAGCTCAAGGTCCTGTAGCAGGTGGGAGGCAGCGCCAGGGCCATCTGCAGTGTGCCTGCTGGGGCAGCTGTACTCTCCTGCCCCTGGGACTGGAATTGGGGCATCCTGATTTTTGCCCTGAGCTGTCTGCCTGGCTCTGGGCCTTTTCTTCCACTTGACAGAGACCCCAGACCTTGTGTGGGGGTGGGGTCCGGGCTGGGGGAAGACAGGGCTTTGGGATGCTAAGCAGCAGGAGGCCCCGGGAGTGAGGAGGCCACCTGAGCATCTGCACTGCAAGGCCTTCCTTTCTGGGGCATTACCTAAGCCATGGGCCCTATCCACTCCTCTCTGGAGGGGTGGCTCTGTGAGCTGGGCCTCAGCCCTGGGAGAGAGAGCAAGGCCTGGACTGGGCCTCCTAATTTTAGAAACTCACTGGGGACCCTCAGCTGCTGGTGAAGGGTGACTCATGGCCTTTTAGGCTGGGAGGTGGCAGCCCTACCCTGAGGCTGGTAACTGGGCTCCTGGGCAACAGCCTGACCACAACCTAGCCCTGGCCAGGTACCAGGAGTGGGTGAGGCCCAAGCACCACCGCGGGCTGGAGGTTAATGGGACAGATGGTTACTGACGATCTAATAACAGGAACAAAAAGTCACAGCTAACCCCTGATGCCTGGCTGCTGCCTTGCCCCTTTCTCGCCCTTCTGGAATGAAAACTCTGACAGTCCTGGTTAAGGCAGGTATAGAGTGCCCCACCAGGGGTTATCTGTGTTCATCAACAACAGAAAAACTAAAGACTTGATTTTTCTGCTGCAAAGAAGGATTGCCTGCCTAGAGAAGACAGGCTAACTTTTAAGACATAGAACTGAACTAATCAGCACATCTTGGCACCCCTTCTCCTTGGGACCCGGGGGAGGTATAGCCCTCCCAGTGTAAATACAGTGGGAGAGGGATACTGAGGTAGCTGAGGCCCAAAACCCTTCCCTGCCCTCCTGATGTTCTGGAAGGACACAGACCATGGTGGAGCCCCCCCATCCACTCCCTCTCCCTGCTCTGGGCTGTGGCCACAGCACTCCAGGTGCCCCCTGAAAAGGTGAACCCTTTTGTGCCTGGACTGGGCTGTTCTTGCTGGAACTACTGACTGACCACTGATTCTTCCAGGGTTAACCCCTTCTCGTCAGCAAAACTCACTTGTCAGAGGCCCTGCTTGATCACTGTAGAAATGGATGTCCTATTCTGATGTCCACTGGTATCAGAGCACCTGTTCTCTTTCCAACACTCGGCACAATGCATCAGTACTTACGAGCTTCTGTCACTCTCACTCCTCTACTGGACAGTCTGTGAGGCAGAGTGAGTTTAGTGCCTAGCACAGTCCTACACACTGAGGGTTCATGACAGACTCAGCATCCCCAATCCAAAAACCCAAACGCTGAAATGCTCCAAAATCCAAAACTTTCTGAATACCAAAATGACGCCACAAGTGGAAATCCCACACTTGACCATATGTGACGGGTTGCATTGTATAAAATCACCTTCAGGCGATGTGTACAAAGTACACATGAAACATAAATAGATTCTGTGTTTAGACTTGGTTCTCATCCCCAAAAGATCTCATTATGTTATACAAATATCTGCAAATCCCAAAAAATCTGGAATCTGAAACACTCCTGGTCAAACACTTTGATGAGGGATAGTCAACATTCCGCTATTTCTTCTTGCCTCATTCACTGGCTATGACCCCTGGTAGTGTGATCTTATTAAATAACCACTGGAAGGAAGGAAGGACATGCTTGTTCCCCCACTGTACGAGTGGGGCACAGTACTCACCTCTGCTGAGAAGTCCCCATGGTGCAGGAGCAGTAAGGTATCCCCAGACTTGGTGGAGAATGGGACTAGCTGGTCACCCCGCTGTCGGGCAATCACAGTGACCTGCACAGAGGATTTGGCGTTAGAGCTGAGGGGTGACCAGCAGGAGACGCACCCCCAAGAGCCATGGCCCACCCTCCCGGGACCGGGTGCCAGCTGGGGAAGTGAGAGCACAGAGACCCTGGGGCTTCTCTCTCTATATGTCCACCTGGGGTGTATCAGCCCCGCAGCTCTGGCTGAGCTGCTGCATTCAAAGCTCCAGGCAGTACCTTGGGCAGCGGGCAGAGCAGGGGCTGGGGCGGGACTGCACACAGGCCAGGAACGCAAGACCAATTACTGACAGATCAAAACGGGCTTGAGGAGAGGGTCTGCATGTGACTGGAACACCTGTCATAAGGCGCGACTGTGAGACCCCTTTGGAGCTGCCCTTCTTAACGTGGGGTCCATGGATGGCTGTGGGGACATGGAGCTCTGAAACTGCTCAGAAGCATGCCTGGCTGAGAGTGCGTGCAAGCGTGTGCTTTCCCCAGGGGAAAGGGAGTCCAGGTGCTCCTGACATTGACCAAGCTGTCTTTGTCCGGGGCAGTCGTGAGGCTCTGACTTAGTGTCTGCCCCTGGGAAGCCAGGTTACCATGTGAGCCGGGCCCAGGTCAGGGTCATCGCCGCTCAGTCCAGCATAGGAAAAGGAGACGCGCAAGTCTCCCACCTGGGGGTGGAAGAGAAGCAGGGAGAGTGAGGCAGGGAGTAGCTGACCTAGGCCCAGGTCCAGGATGCCTCGGCCACGCCCCTCAGGCTCTTCTCCCACCTCCACACCCGTGCCCAGGCTGTGCTGTCGCCCAGAAGGCCTCTCCCACTTCAGCTGCACTTGGCCAAGTGCAGCTGTGCATGCAACTGAACTGAATCTGCCTGGTGCAGGAACCTGATCCTAGGGCCCCGACCCTCCTATTTGGAGAGCCCAAGCCTCTCCGCATACCTCCGGATACTTGGGATTTTCGCTGTGGTAGAAAAAGTCTCCACGGCGAATGATGTCCACGTGAGGGTCCTCCAGCTTAGACAGGCTCAGGGGCTTGAAGTTGTCAACTTTGTCGATGAGGCCTGAGGGGACCAGAGTGGTTAGAAACCCAGTGGACTAGGTGAAAACCTCAATCTGCAAAGTCCCTGGCCTGACCCCCTTCCCCCGCGCCCTTGAAGCCTGCACACGTGGCGCTCCCGCCTCCGGTGCCTCTTTCTGATCTGTCTCGTCCACGGCTTCCCCTGGGTTAGACCATCTCCTCCAGGAAGCTTTCCCTGTGCCCTCTCCCACCAAGTCAGAGTGACCACAGCACTGGGAGTGGCCTTAGCCCTTTTCCCTTCCATCAAGGTTACGGCCATCCACGTCCAAGCCTGACTTGCCTCCTGGGTTGAGAGCTACTTGAGGGCAGGCCCAGCTGGCACAGCAGGCACCATCCAGCAACAAAGCAGACCCAGGCCAGGCTCAGGATCCCCCAGCCTCCCCAGGGCTATCTGGACCCTTGGTATCTTCTCCCACCTTCACGGGTCAGGCCCAGGAACAGACCCCAGGGTTACTCCGGCCCATGGTGCCGGCCCATGGAAGTTCCCTGGAGCTTCCTACCCTCTTGCCTAGACCCCTGCCAGCCTGTCGTGCCCCACCCACCGCTGTCAGATATCTCTTGCATGGACTTTACACCCCTCACTAGCCCCTCCCAGAGCATTCCATCCCCTGACCATCTTACTGGCACAGCCCAGACCATTGCTGAACAAGGCCTGCTCTCTAGCCACACACTCTCCGGCCCACCTTATCCCTTGCAAGCTTCTCTTTGGAGTCAATGGGGGGTGCCTGTGATGAGCTAGTGACTTCCTGGCACAGGTGGGACTCAGAGGCGGAGGCCTAGACCGAGAGCACTGAGTCGCCCCATGTCTACTACTAGCCGGAGTCTGCTTGAGGAAGGAGTCTGCTTGAGGAAGGAAGGCAGACACCGGCACGCAGCAGGGTGAGGATGCATGCCTGAGTCATTCTCTGGAACAACCCAGGTTTCAGAGGAACCTGGTAGGATGGAGTGGGGAGGGGGTTTCTACATTAGCCCTTGCTCCCTGGGGATTCGCCTTCCCCTGGCCGCCCAAAGCATGGTGGTGGGAAAGGTATAGACTGATCCTGTGCCTTTAGCCATCTGAAGGCTGAGTGCTGGGAGCTCCGGCTGTGGGAGGGGCCTTGTGCTTCTGGCACAAGCTCCTCTGGAGAGGTCTGAGACTTACCTGGCGAGAGGAAAAATCTGCCAATTTGGACAAAGGGGGCTGTTGCCGTGAATGACTCCACTGCCATGGCACTGTGGGAGAGAGGAAGCTGTCAAGAGATGGGCACCAGTGTTGGAGCTGCCTGGGTCCCTTTGGGTTGTTTGTGCTGGGCAGGGTCCCCACCTGGGGGTTCCTGCAAGTCCAGATTAGCCCAGGCACAGCAGACATCTTTTCTTGTCCACCCCCAGGGCCCTTGTGCCCCCTCCCCCGGGCTGAGTGCCCTCACTCTGTCTCCTGTTCCCTGGAGCTTCCTACCCTCTTGCCTAGACCCCTGCCAGCCTGTCGTGCCCCACCCACCGCTGTCAGATATCTCTTGCATGGACTTTACACCCCTCACTAGCCCCTCCCAGAGCATTCCATCCCCTGACCATCTTACTGGCACAGCCCAGACCATTGCTGAACAAGGCCTGCTCTCTAGCCACACACAAGTGTTATGCCCACCTCACCACTGGCATGCCACGGAGCTAACCTCCCTCTGCTGAAATCCTGAGAAGCCTCAACAAATGCTGCTGCCTCTGGAAAGCCTGTCCTAATTGTCCTCCTACCCATGGCAAACCATTAACAAAATGCTTGCCTGGCTCCGTGTGTGCAAATCCCCTTAGATGCTTAGTGCAGGCCGTACATTTGTGACCTGTTTGTGGGGAGCTCGTTGGGGGTCAGGGGAGACGGGTCTCTGTGTTCCTGGTGCCCAGCACAGGGCTTGGTCTCAAAACCATGTCCCACATTTTCAACCCATGGAGCAGGATTAACTCAATCCTGTTATTCAGATAAAGAAACTGAGGCTGGAGACCTGTCAGTATAGACAAGGCTGCATTCAGGCCTGGGGCCTGGCTCTCACCTGGGGTTTTTGTGGCCAATCTCTCGGTCGAAGTTTTTGCTGTTGATGATTTCTGACCTCCATTCGGTGTCTGCTCGGGGAGAGGAAACAACTCAGAGCCTGGGTAGGAGTGGCACGTGGCTGATACCCACCAGCCCAGCTCCTCCCATCTCCCAGCCAAAGGGGTGGGTCAGGGAGCCTCACTGGATGGGTGGGAGAGCAGGACTCTGAAGACTGGCACCCAGGGATTCTGATGCCTGGTGCTGAATCCTTCTCATGGCCCAACTCACAGCCCTGCTGTCCAGCCACTGCTGTGGGCCCCCACCATGGGTAGAGACCACGTGAGGGGCCCAGTACTCACTGTAGGAGTACCTCGTCTCCTTCTTCACCTGCCCATCCTCAGTGTACTCCCTGCAGGGAAAGCAAGGCAGCCATGGGGGTTAGCCTCGTCGCCCTGGACGGTCTAACCTCTAAGCATCTGAGCCAGAAGCAACCTCAGGGCTACCAGATGCAGACTCCCCAGATGGGGGCAGATGCCTTCTCTACATCAGCCCCAAGATAGGGCACTCCCTCCTGACAGCCAGCCAGCTCCCGCCCTCGAAGGCGCTGCCTGGAGGAAAGCGCGCTCCCATCCTGAGCTGAAATCTACCCCCACTGGCCTTACACCACCAAGGGGCCCAGCTCTGCCCTTTGGGCTCAGAGATCTGGTTGCACCCTCTGCTCCGGGACAGCCCTGCGGGGGCTCCTGAAGCTGCCCTTCTCCTGCTCCTCCCGCCACCTCCCCACCCATCGGTCACAGTCCATGTGATTCAGGTGGGGCTCCAGGTGACCCCAGCCCTGGTCAATGAGAACCTGCCCCGGGACTCCTGTCAGAAATGATAAGTTGTAAGTGGAGAGAAGATGGGACCAACACAGCTGATGGGAAGGCGGAACACAGAGAGATGCAGTGGGGTCTCGGGGGTGACATGCTGATCCCATGACAGTGTTTCACGCCTGCTCCAAGTCATGCTTCAAGCTTGTGCATCTCTGGAACTTCCCAGATGTGGGAGTGACTCGATCCCCTTTTCCTCTTGGAGCCACTCTTCACTGGGTTGTTGCCACTTCCAAATCACTGGCTATTAATTTGGGGATAATTTCACACTTTTCTGATAGGAAGATGTTATCCTTGAATTTCAAAGGCATCAAAATGAAAGGTATCTGCATGTTATCCTGACACCTACACCTCACTCCTCCTTTACCCCAACAGAGTTTTCAGCCCCTGGCGCCTCACCTGGACTCCTCAGTTTCTACCCACTGGTACATCTCCACGTGCCTCCGCAGTTTCACAGCCGGAAGATGAACCCCATAGTTTGGATCAGACAAAAGCTTCAAACAGAATCAAAGAAACCAAAAAAATAAAAGATAAGATTCATGTCAGCCCAGAAAGCCTGGCTGAGGGGAAGCTGGACTGGAAGAGGAAGAAATAGAGAAGGGGACAAGGGTGGAGAGCCCTAGGCTGCTTTGCAGGGGAGGATCAAGGACACTGCCTATCCCAAGTTCTTCACACATAGCGCCCGTGACCCTCACAGTACAGGCCTGGGCTGCATGGCCCAATGGCATGGTGCCAACAGCGTACAGGGTGTTCAAATAACACGAAAGCTCTGGTGCCCAGGGTTGTTTTGTGGCTTTGCACTGGTCACACACGGTCATCACAATCATGAGAGCACCTCCTTGAGTGCCACCCTCTGTATCAAGATGTTAGTTATCTCATCTCACCAAATCCTCAAGGCTGGCCACAAGCTTGTTACTATTACCATCCCCATTTTATACATGAAGACACTGAGACTCAGGATAGACAAGTCCACACAGCTGCTGAGCGGTGGAGTCGGGAATCACACTCACGTGTGACCATCTCCAAGGCCCATGCTTTCAAATCCTCAGCCAGACAACATCCAGGATGAGCCCCGAGCCACTGGCAGGTCAGCATCCCCTGCCAAGCCTACCTTGGATGTCCGCAGGGCGCCAATGATATGCACCAGCCTTCCTTCATTCTCTGGCGCCACACTGTGGATGCTGTCAGGGGACACGACAAGCGAGAGCCCCTCGGCCAACGAGGTTGCCGTCTTCAACGCACGGCCCTGGGAGCAAAGGGGAGTGGGAATTTCAACAACTCAGGGGTGGCTCAACATGACTGTGCTTGTTGCAAAGTATCAGGGTAGGATGGGGCCTCAGGGAGCACTGAGACCCATCTCCCCACTGTACAGTTGGAAAACTGAGGTCTAGCAAGTGGAGAGTAAGGACTGGAACCCAGATTCCTGCTTTCCCAGGCAGACTTCTTCCCACTGCCCCACTGGTTCCCACTAGCCCCCACCAGTCTTAGCACTGCCCCAGTGGTGAGAACAGCTGGCGTTTCTGCTTGCCTGTCTCTTTCTCCCCATTTTTCTCTGCCTTCTTTTTCTTAATTTTATTTTTATGTTTAAATTTTTTGTAGATATGGGGTCTTGCTATGTTGCCCAGGTTGCTTTTGAACTTCTGGCCTCAAGCAATCCTCCCTCCTTGGCCTCCCGAAGTGCTGGGGTTATAGGCCTGAGCCACCATGCCTGGCTCTCCTCTCCCCTACTCAGTCCATGTGGTTTACCTAGGTAGATCTGAACCCCTGTTCAAATCATGTGACCCAGACCTTGCCAATCAGAACATGTGAGTGACCCCTGGCCACGGAGACTGATTCAGAGGACTGACAGCCAAGCCAGGACACTGAGAGATTGCCCTGTAACTGTTGCTAAATTGATTTAGAAATATGCTGTTGCATCATGAGGTCTTATTTTAAAAAAAGGAAAAAAAGAAAGAGAGAGGAGAGAGAGACAGAGAGAGAGGAGAGAGAGAGAGAGAAAAAAAAAGAGAAAAAGAAAGAAAGAAGAGAGAGAGGAAGGAAGGAAAGAAGGGAGGAAGGGAGGGAAGGGAAAGAAGGGATGGAAGGGAAGGAAGGGAAGGAAGATAAACAAATGGTTTTTCTCTTCCCTGGGCTAAGTGGGGGAGGAAGGGAGGGAAGGGAAAGAAGGGATGGAAGGGAAGGAAGGGAAGGAAGATAAACAAATGGTTTTTCTCTTCCCTGGGCTAAGTGGTTGGATGTAAGCCAGTTGCTGGGGCCACATTTACCATCACAGAGGAAGTGCCTGCCCAAGAAATACACCATAATAGAGAAAAACAGGCTAAAGATGAAGAAATGGAGACTCCTGGTGACCCAGCATGAACACCTGGATCCAACTACGCCTGAGGCAGGTGCTAAGCCCTGGATTTTCGGGTGTGTGAACTGATCTACTCCTTTTCCTGCTCACATCAGCTGTGGGATGCATCACAATGCAAAGAACTGTGATTAACTCAGTATCCTTCTTTCTCTTTTGTAAAATCTAGGCCCTTTATTACCAGCCTCTGGGTTCATAGCCTTTGCTCTCTGACATGGTAGGGACTCTCACTCTGCACAGGAAGACGCCAGACATTTTACCTCATTGGTGAAAATTAGGTAGAAGGAGAGCAGGAAGGTCATGAGCCCCACGACCATCCCACCCGAGGTCTCGCTCAGCCGCTCCAGGAAGCCTGGCTGGGAGCCGGTTGTAACTTTGACATGTTCTCTCCGGGTACTGGTACTGGAATACTGAAGAAAAAGAAACATAGTCACAGAAGGAAAATTAGTTTTTTAAAAATAAATGAAATTTGCTATTTATTTATACTCAGTTTTTTTTGTTTTGTTTTTAGTTTTAACTGTATGTGGTAAAAACACACAGATACTCAATGTGCAGTTTGGCTAGGTACAAAATATTTCCATCTCCCCAAAAAGTTTCTTTGTGCCCCTTTCCTGCCAACTCTCCCCCTCTCCACCAACCAGAGGTAACTGGTAGGGATGGGGAGAATCTGAATTTGAATTTCTCCCACTG
Organism: Macaca mulatta; assembly: GCF_049350105.2. Lineage (NCBI taxonomy): Eukaryota > Metazoa > Chordata > Mammalia > Primates > Cercopithecidae > Macaca > Macaca mulatta. The sequence continues at coordinate 152,931,897 of NC_133407.1, read as the reverse complement.
TAGATTAGTTTTGTTTCTTCTAGAACTTGAGAAAAATGGAATCAGGGCACCAACTCCTTTCTGCCCAGCTTCTTGGACTCAGAGCACTGCTTTTGCAATTCGTCCACGTTGTGGTGTTTATCAGGAGTTTGTTCCTTTTCAGGGCTGAGTAGTATTCCATTTATGACTATACCACAATGTGCTGAATCATTCGTCAGTGGATGGGTATCTTGGCAGCTTCCAGGTTTTGGCTATTATGAATAACGCTGCTGTGAACATTCATACATGAACCTTTATGCAGACGTGTGCTTTCATCTCCTGTAGGAATATACCTAGGAGTACAACTGCTGGCTCACAGAGAAGATGTGTGTTTATGAAACTGCCAGGCTATTTTACAAAGAGGTTATTAGAGAGGTATTTTTAATTAAATTCAGCAAACAGTGGCTGAGCTTTCTGAGGGCAGTGCTAGCCCTTGTGGGGTCAGAAGTAGACAGTCTTAGGGCAGTGAGGTCACAACCATAAACAATACTAGAAGGTCATACAGAGTGTCTTGTGAGAGGGGTGGACTCAGTGCTCAAGGAGTGACCCCTTCCAGCTGGGGTATCAAGGCAGGCTCCCTGGAGGAGGGGGCATTTGAGTGGAATCTTAGAGACAGACCTTAGGGGAAGAGCATCCCTAAAGGGAGAACCATGTCAGCAGTGATGAAGAAGTAGGAAGTGGTCCTGGGGGAGCAGCTGCCTATCTGCTTTGGCTGGGTTGTGGGAGGGATGGAGGAAGAAAGGGCTTGGAGCTAGGCATTTCTGGGCAGGTTCACAGTGGGCCTCAAACTCAAGGGTGAGTGGATCAGGCTTTGGTCAATAACACAGGCATGATTTGGGGTGCATCCACTGCTGATCAAAAGCGTCATCGTCTAGGGCAGGATTCTGGAGCCAGAAGAACTGGGTTTGAATCTATGCTGTGCCACACACCAGCTACAGGGTCTTGGGCAAAAGCAATTTCACCACTTTGTGCTTTCCATTTCCTCTGTGCATAGGGTTGTGGTGAGAAGCAAAGAACATAGTTATTGGGGGGCTCAGGGCCGAGGCCTTGGTAAGCACTCTACACATGTTAGCTAGTGGGAATGTTACCAGATTTCTCTACAACTGATAGTGGGCTGGCACCAGGCTGGGAGTGAGCTGACAAAAGTCACAAAGATATAAAGTGGGGCCCAGCTAAGACAGTGCCCCATCCTGGCACTAGGGGCCAGAGGAGTGATTTGAGTCAGAGTCTCTGCTTGGACAAAGCTGATGTCACGTTCTGATTGTCTTTGAATATCACCAGCCAAGGCCTCCAGTGACCAGATGTCCATGAATCCAGAAGTCATCTTGACTTTCTATACCATTTGGAAACATTAAGGGAGGGAATCACCACAGGCAGGCAGGTGACCATCATAATGATGACAATGGCAAACACGCCGGTCTATCACAGGCCAGCCCACACGCAAGCCCAAAGAGCTGGATGCCATAACCACCCCATTTCACTGATAAGAAAATCGGGCTTGGGTTAAGTCATCTTCCCAGATCACACAGTTTCTAAGAGGAAGAGTTAGGATTCACATCTGGGCAGACTGGAGACTACTCTCCTATTACTCATTCCAGTCTGTGCTCCCCAGCTCTTGGGCTACAATGTGAGTTGAATGTTGGGTGCCGGCTGCAGGCAGCAACAGGAAAAGGAGGCGTGGCTTCCTCTTGGGCGTCCCCTCAGCCAGCATCAAGATAAGGGGCTCAAAGACAGCCTTGGAGGGAAGGAAGAGAGGTACAGGAGGGTGCCCCTCAGGCTAGGGGAGGGATGAGGTAGGCAGTGACATGACATACCCAGCCCACATTCTGAACCAAAATTCCCAGTAAACATGGAGGATCATAAAGGATCTATATATACACACATATTTATATATACATATATATTACATGTATACACACAAATGTAAACACACACACACACAGACATCCCCAGTGACACATCCCCTCCCAGTCCCAGCACTCAGGACTCAGAAGAAATGAGCAATGAGTGGTGGGAACAGAGGCTGACACATAAGCCCTGGAAATGAACAGAACTGGGTTCGATGCCCAGGTTCACCAATCACTTGCTGTGAAGCCTGGGTAAATTGCTCTACCTCTCTGATTCTGTTTACTCACTTATAAAGTAGAGAGGGGAATAGTACCTTCACCATCGGTACTGCTGCTGCTATACTGATTGAGAATTCTGTTGCCTCCCTACTCCATCCCACTATCTTCTTCCTCACCCAGCCTAGTGGCTGCTGTAAATGTATACCCAGCTACTGGATGAATCAACAAATGCTTGGCAGCAGAGGATACTCAAATGCATGTATGTTCCTTGGTGAGGGGCCAGGTCTCAATGTACCCAAGACGATCTCTATTCACTGGGACCATCTGTGCTCCCCTCTGCAATGACAGGCTAGTTTTCAAGTATTAGGTACCTACGACACACCAGGCACTGTGCTAAGCAGTCTCCCTTAAATGTCACAGTAACTGATCCATGAGGCTACATAAACCTGGAGAGATGAAAGCCACACATCTACTGGGTGGAAGAATCTGGATTGCCCCCAGGTCTCCCTAACTCCAAAGCCTGCCCTTTGCAGCATGCCAAGCTGGCCACAAGAGTTTGGGCAGGTGCCTTCCCCTGCTGGGGAAGTTCACCATCTGTAAAATATGGTGGTGGTGGTGATGGGAGCAGACAGAGTCCACATACTACAAACAGGCTGGTCTCCTGTCTGCCCTCTCTCCTGGCCGAGCCTGAGTCTCTCGGAATACCTCTGAGGCCTTTCTAGGTACACCATTCAAGGCTTCTAACCCTCCTGTGGGCCCAAAGTGTCCTGGGAGTGTAGATGATACTAACCCGAGACAGAGTGTACTAGGACTGTGGGTGATGCACACCCTGGCCTCTCAAGGGGTGTGGGAGGCAGAGAGGACGCTTGGGGACAGAGGCGGCGTCTGGAAATAGGGTGTGACAGGCAAGGGGAGAGCTGCTAGGACACTCTACCAAAGCAGGAGGGAGGGTGTGTCTGGGGCTGGCTGGGCTCCTAAGCAGGCCCTAGAAGCACTTTCACAGAGGAGGGGAGAAGTGAGTCACCAGCTTCTCCCACATCCAGCGCCCTGGTAGGAGGCGCTGCTTGGTGTGCTGAATGAATGTTGGGCTTAAATAGTTTCCCGAGAAAGGCTAGTTGCAGGGAGAAGAGGCCTTGAAGGAACAGCCCTCAGCCAGGCCTTCTCCAACCAAATCCTTGCTAGGAGGAGGAGGGGCCCCGACAGTAGAGAAATGCTCCCTCTCCCCCTAACTCCTTCGCTCCCAGCCCAGCCTAAGCTTTTTGCAGCATCACAGCCTCGGTTTACACAGCCTCCCTAGAGCGGGGAGCTCTCTGCCCGCCTGGACAGCCCTATCCGTCCATTGCTGGACAGCTCCACTTGGGCTGGGTCGCCTTCCTCCCTCCCAAGGGAATGGCCCCCTCTCTGAGCTCCCGTCCAGCTCTCATAATGCGCAACCTTGGGACGGCTTCAGGGCCCCAAGATACAGGAGGGAACTAGGAATGCAAGGAGGAGCCGCGGAGAGGCGTACAAGCAGATCGTAGTGCGGGAGCAACACCTCCGAGTCCGCCTCCGCACGAACGCCGAGGACTAGGCGGACCAAAGAACACGGACAAAAGAAGTCTGGACGGTTCGAGAGATTAACAGAGGGATGAGCTGGCGAAGGCACCGACACGGCGCGCAGAGGGAGATGCGGGCCCAGCCGCAGGGAGGAGCTCCAGACGGCGAAACGGACCCAGAGGGCCCCGGGGAAGAGCCCCAGGGCGACGGAGAAGCCTGGGTGTGGCCCGGCTGGCCAGGGGACACTCACATTCGCGGCCATGGTGGGACCCGGCTCGCTGCCGCCGCCTCGCGCTGTTCAGCTAGGAAGTGGGCTGACGACTGGAGCGCGGAGTCCAGCGGCCTCTTGCCAGCCCCAGCTTCGAAAATCCGCGTGGACTCCAAGACCAGGCGGGACTTACTGCAGTTACCGCCCCGTGTGCCCAGTGTTTCTGCGCATGCGCACGGCGAGACCTGGAAACGGGTCAGGGACATTACAGTACCTCATTGATGCGCCTGCGCACTGCAAAGCTTTCTGGGAAATGTAGTTTCTACTGCCTGGCGAGCTGCTGTGGGGCTCGCGACCTGCTGGGAAATGTAGTTTCCGGCTGAGGTGGGCCTGGCCGCGGTTAAGAGGGCGCCGAGGCAGGCGCGCGGCGGGCAGGCCTGGAGGGGGCGGGTCCGCGCGGGCTTCGGAGGCGCCCGCCCTGCCTGAGGAGAGGAGGTCACGGCGTAAAGCTGCAGCTACCGCCACTGCCGCTTCTGCAAGGTCTCAGGGACGGGCTGCAGCCATGTCCTATTGCCGGCAGGAAGGTAGGGAGGGCGGGCTGCCATGGAGACCGGCCTACGAGGGCCTGCGGGAGACACGCGGGCCCCGGCGCCCCGCTACCACGCCGCAGGCGCGGGCCACCCGAGGCGCGGCCCGGTTGCCCACCCTGGGACACTCGGAGGCGGGCAGGCTGGGGGGTCGCCACTCGTGTTTTGCGAATGAGAAAACCGAAGCTCTCGGGGGAACGGGACTGGTCCAAGGTCACAGTGAAGCCCGAACCCTGACCTCAGAGGGGCCTGTGCGTGGGAAGTCGTAAACTAGGCCGGGTTGGGGCACGGGAAATGCCGAGCACGTTGCGTGTGGCTCGTAACTGGGAATGTATGTTAATTATTACTACCGCTCCTGCCATACCCCACGTGTTGCCATTTTGCACGCGCCTTTAAAAGGCGGGTCCCGAAAAGTTGCTACTGGGGGTAGCGTGTGCTGTGCTGGGGTGCTAGGAGTTGTGCTAGGAGTTCTACTAACGGGAATGTTTTTGAGCCCCCTGCTACCTATCAGGCACTGTTCAAGGAAACTTACGTGGCTTGTCTCATTGATCTCGCTGCGCCCTTTGTAAGTCAGACTCTGTTACTGGTCACATTTTACTGAAGAGTAAAGTCTGACACAGGAGACTTGGCTAAAGCCACTCAGCCAGCAAATCGTGGAACCGGGGTTTGAGCCTGGGCATTGTGACCCCAGAACAGCCTTTTCCAATCTAGTGCCCAGTGGATTGCAGGGAGAACCCTGCCTACCTCCCACCCCAAAGTTGAGCTCCAACCACCTAATGCTTCCTTGATGTTACTCTACCCAAGAGCTCAGAAGTACCCAAGCCACAGGTCGGAGGGCCTCCCCACACACTGCCACAAACTGACTCCTTGGCCCTAAGCTCCTACCTAACCCCTCCAGGCCCTGGTTTCCAGTGTTGTAAAATGAGATGTTGGGCTTCACTGATACAGCAAATATTCATGAAGCATCTTCTCTGCTCCAGAGAAGGGGGATGGATGGTTATAAAGCTACAGAGAGAGTTGGAAGTCACCCAGAAATTCTTTGGTGAATACTCCAGCTCCATCAGTTAATTCAAGCAATCTGAAGCCCAGAGAAGGAGGTGGCCTACCTTAGTTACACATCCAGTTAGGAGCATAGCTCAGCCTAAAATGCTGAGCCTTTTCCCTAGTAGCCCTGTCTGCTTCTAGAACCTCTCCTCCTCTGGGTTGTAAAGCCATAAGACTCACTCTTTAATGAGTACTATTATATTTCCGCTGATTACTACTTAATGTGTGCCGTAAGCAAAAGTCCTCTGCCCTCACCACTGTTGTTTTTAATTTCAAGTCTCTCTCTAATTTACTTCATTTAGCAAATAATTTTTGAGCCTTTGGGTATAATGAGGCTGTGCTGATAAACAAAACCCTCCTTCTCTTTGAGGATTTACAGGAGGCAGTTTTCTCTGGAAAGGGAGGCTAGGTCCATCTGCCTTCAAAACATGGAGCCCTTGGCTGGGCGCGGTGGCTCAAGCCTGTAATCCCAGCACTTTGGGAGGCCGAGACGGGCGGATCACGAGGTCAGGAGATCAAGACCATCCTGGCTAACACCGTGAAACCCCGTCTCTACTAAAAATACAAAAAACTAGCCGGGCGAGGTGGCGGGCGCCTGTAGTCCCAGCTACTCCGGAGGCTGAGGCAGGAGAATGGCATAAACCCGGGAGGCGGAGCTTGCAGTGAGCTGAGATCCGGCCACTGCACTCCAGCCCGGGCTACAGAGCAAGACTCCGTCTCAAAAAAAAAAAAAAAAACATGGAGCCCTTATCTTTTCCTGGTTCAAAGATCTCTCTTAGGAGATGAGTGAGAATTGAAAGCACTCACTTATAGGCCTTCCTTAGTATTTTTCTTATCCATACCACTGTCCCCCTAAGAAGTCCCTAACATTTTTTTTTTTTTTTTTTTTTTGCTCACTGATCCTTTATGCTTCCCATAGGATTTTTAAAAAAAATGATCCCAAACTCCTTACCGTATCAGAGCTTATGTGATCTGGCCCTGTCTGCCTTTCCAGCCTGGTCTCTTCCCACCTTTTTGTTGCCCAGCCTCTAACCTCTTCGCTATACCCTTGGTTTGGTAGATCCTGCCTTCACCTCTTCCATGGCTGACTCCTCATCCTTTAAAATTTAGCCTCCTGACCCTTTGTGTCTTTCACATCCTGAACTCTCTGAAATTACCTTTTTTATTTTTTGCCATCTTCCTGCCTGTCTTCTCCCACTAAGCTGAGAGCATCAGATGGGCTGTGGAATCCCCAGCATCTGGCACAGGGCCTGGTGTACAATGGGTGCCCAAATCTTTATTGAATCATGCGTGTACCTGCCCTCTGTCCTGAGTGAATCACTTGCCTGTGCAAGTTTATTTCAGGGGTCCACCTGCTACCCAGCCTTCAGGTTAAACTCCTTGGTTTGGCATTCGAGGGCTCTCATCCTGGCTCCCTGGCCTTGGGCTAGCCACACTTCTGTGTGTCAGCACCATAGTGTTTCTTTCTTAGTTTCCTCTTTCTAATGCAGAGCCTGCCCACTCGTGTTTAGTCAACATTTATAAAGCACATGTGACGTGCCAGCCATTGGGCATATAGTGGTGAGCAATGTGACACATTCTCTGCCTTCCTGGCATGGTGGAAGAGATTGCCATTAAAACATCACCAGACCAATGCATGATTACAGACTGTCATAAGTGACATGAAGGGAAAGCCCAGCATGCTATGATCATTTAGTGAACGGCTCTGTGGGGTCTGAGAAGGCTTCCTGAGGCTTCAGAGATCCTTTTAAATGCCAGTTTTCTTAAGAAAACCTTTTGCAGTCCTCAATGTGTGTGAGCGAACACTACTTAAAACCCTCCTTTTGCACTCCAGGCTTTGCCCAGGATGGTCCCTTCTGGAATGTCTATTCCCTCCTTCCCTCCCTGAAGTTCTTTGTCAGGGACAAAGGTAGGATCCCTCCCCTTCCGTCTTCTCCACTGGATGCCTGTGTCGTATTCATCTGTGACCACCAGGTACTACCACAGAGCTGGAGCTAAGGAAGGTTTGTTGAGCTAAACTTCTAACACTTGCATTCTTCTTACACTCTGTCTGAAAGCTATTTGTGTGTTCTTCACAGATACTTGATTCTGTACGCGGGAGTTATATCTTTCAAAGGGGTTAGATTCTAAACATGAAAGTCCTCAGCAGTCAGATTTATCAAACTCTTAGAAACCCCTTACTTTACTCACTCAAAATATACCACAGGCACCACTCCCTCTGGCTTTAGATCTCTTTCTTGGGTTGAGTGTCAGAAAGTAGTGGTTGGAATTGTATCACAGGTGTATTGAATCAGCTTAGCCAAAAATGAAAGAAGACAAGTCCGTAGTGCAGGTTGCCATTCTCAAACATGATCCTGGTGAGTCAGCATCCATGGGAGACAAGAAACTGCTTCCTCTGCAGGACACACGGGCATTCCTTCTGGAGTGGATATGCTGAGAGATTCTTGCCTGTAAAGATCTTCCCCTTTCATGGGGGAAATCAAACTACTCATCCAAGGGATTTTTTGGTCTTGCTCACTTAATGGTGATAACCATTCTGTCTTCCTGCTTTCTGCTGGGACTGGGTGACAGAGCAGGAGTAGCGTCATCTCGGACAAACACTGGCACTTTAAGTTCCAGCTCCCTTTCTAGCCTCATGCATTTCAAGGAAATCACTTCTAACTACAAGCAGCCAGGAAGAGCAGACAGTAAAACACAGATAAGACACCTCGGTCATAGAGGGAGGTGGGGGAAAGTCTCTTGGGTAACTGCCAAACTTCACCCTCATACAGTGGACCCCAGTAAAACTGTGGGCCTTAATAAGAACATTCCTTTCCCTTCAGGTGCACTAAGATAGGGAAGCTAAAAGCAGTCCTGGGGGGGATATGCCTGCAGCTGCAGAAAGATGTGTGGAAACAGACATACAACTCTGCCTCCCAGATGAGCACAATAAAGAGACACAGAAGCAGTCCAAGCCTCTGATAAACTCTCTCACCCTGAATCCTTAAAAACTCTTAGTCTGTAAGAGAATGTGGCTCTGACCTAACTCAGCCAGCAGCCCACCTCAGGTTTGTTTAAAATAAACCTGTCCCTGTTGACTGAAAAGCCACCGTTCGTGTTTCTCTCCTCTTTCTTTAATTCTTACACTAGGGTCTTCATGCCGTAATCCAGAGTTGTTTCTCCATTCACTTTTTTCAACAAAGATTGAACACCCACTTTGTCATTGGCACTATTCTGGGCTCTCAGGATACTGCAATGAACAGAATAGACAAAAATCGCTGCCTCTGAGGAGCTGACATTCCAGTGGGGGCATCAAGTGGTAAACATACATAGTATGTTGGGTGAAGAAAAGCACTTTGGAGAAAGATAAAAAAGCAGGATAAGGGAGATGGGCAGTGGTCAGGGACGGTGGCATGTGAGCAGGAAGTGAAAGCAGGGAGAAATCGCTGTGAGGGTACCTGAGGGAAGGGAAAGTGCTCGTGGAGGACAGAATACCCTGTGCAAAAGCCAGAGGTAGGCATGTGCTCAGCATGTTCAAGTAAAAGCAGAGGTCAGCATGGCTGGAGTGGAGGGAATGATGGTGGGAGATGGGGTCCAAGAGGTGAGAGATGCAGCTCTTTCTGGATATATTTGAAGATCGAGCCATTCTAATATGCTGATGGAGATGTGAGAGAAAGACGGGTTGGGGTGGCTCTACCAAAAGTAAAACTAAACAGCTGAGGGTGGAAGGTGTCTTGGTATCCGACTGCTCAGTCAGTTCTGTTCTCAGCCCCACCCTGAAGTCCTGTTCACAGAGTAACCCCTCGGGCCTCCAGTTCCCCACTCTGACCAAGGTTCTGGGGTGGGGACTGAGTTGATTCTGGGGGACCTCCTCCTTGTGCACTTTGGGTTCAGCTTTCTTCACTGGTTAAGTCAGAGAGCACTCGACCATCAACTCTCCCATTTCCAAGATATTATTGACATCTCTGAGCCTGTGATTGTCTCTTTTCCTGGCCACGTACCCTTTAAAACTTACTGTTGAGTGGGATTCTAGCTAACAGCAGAAACACATTTCACCTCCCCAACCATGTGAGGTAGGTCAGTGAAGCTGGTGGTAAGGCCTGGTTTCTGAGGCCCAGAGGGTACCTGAGCTCACACAGTGGGAAGTGCTTAAGTCCAGCTTTGAACTCCAGTTCTCAGACTCTCTGTGATATTGAAGCCACTGTGAGCCAGAAGGTTTAACATAGTTATCCACCTCCTTCAGAACATGCATATTCAACTGCTTTTAAAGCTTATCTTAGAAATAAAAACACAAGCACTTTTAATTTTATTTTTCTGGAGAAATTGCTGAGAAATGTCATAAGAACTACTTGTCTAGCTGATTGTCCCACTGGTTGGCATCTTATGACTAGTCTGACCAGTTCTTTCTTTCACACTTAGATTTGTTAGGAATAGGTAAGCCTTGTCCTTGCATCGGTTCTTGAATTGAGTTTTAAATGTTCCAGAAAGCAGAGGCCCTCCAGGACAGGCATGCAATGGACAGTTTGCAGGAGACACACTCTGGATCTTTCAGACCAGAGTTCCTGTTCTGCCTTCATTTACTGCATGTCTTTTGGTCCGTTTCTCAGCTCCTGTGGTTTCTGTAAAATGGAGATAAAGTAATACCCACCAGTGAACTCACAGATATAATAAAACACATTGCATGGGACAAAAATGTATAAAAGATGCAGCTATTACTGTTCTACCTTCAATCCAGTGTGAACTGTGCTGCAAGGGAAAATGTCCAGGAAGGCACATGTGAGGACTTGGCCCAGTGGTAGGGACCTGGAATTCTCAGTGGGATTGTGCTAGGCTGGTGTTTCCTAACCTGGCTGTGTATCAGTCACCTGTGAAGCCCGTGAGCTACATGGATGTGGCAGAGAGCTCGATTCAGCTTTTCTTGGGTGAGGCCTGGTCTCTCTATGTATGGCAAACCCCAGGAAGGCCTCATACTTTACCACATTTGGACCTTTTGCTTTGTGTGCCTATGGCTGGGCCTCACCATTGGGCTGTGCTGAGCTGCCATCTTGGTCAACAAAACTGCCAGAGCTGAGTTGCGAAATTTGCATCAGCTCATTGTACTTAGCGTTCACCATTTTTACAGATTGCTTTTGAGTATTTTGGAAACTGGCCAGAATTACCAAGATTACTAGGTACTTTAACAAGTCCTGGCTGCCTGGTCCAAAAGCTTTCCCAAGTCAGCCACAGGGGAAAAGCAGTCTTCTGTTGGATGACATGCAAGGTGTTGTGGCAGAGACCATCTCTGGGAGCAGAAACCTCCAGTGTGTTGGGGGTCCTGGCCCTGTGTGTGCTGAGGTTTTTTTGTTGTTACTCTGTCCTAGCGTAAGAGACCCTGTGCAGTGTGGGCATGGCGTAAGGCACCAAAGTGCCCTCCCTCTGTCCCCTGAACTGTCCTTCTCACTGGAGATGTCGCTCAGTTTTTGTTGTCACTGCCCCCTGCCTTCCAGAAGCCTCTTCCTTAATTACATCAGTCCAAGCATGGGCCCAAGCCTTTTTCCTTGCTTTCCCCTCAGCATACCTGTGACCAAACTTTTCTAAATATAAAGAGAAAACAAAAAGTATAAAGTAATCAGAGATGCCTGCAGCTTTCACAGAGCCACGTTTCTGCAGGTCAGGCCTCTGTGCCCACAGTAGCCGCTCACTCAGAGCCACGCACTTTTGGCCATAGCTGAAGAAGTCTTCTTAAATGCATAGCACCTCCTATCCCCTTCCAGATGAGGGTCCCTGTACCCCAGATCTCCTGGGATCAGAACGCATGGTCAGTTGCTCTGTAGAATTTGTCATTCATCTTCACCAGGAAGGTACAAGAAAGATCTTGTTTGTTTACTTGGCAAACATTTCACTTGATTCTAAGCTTTTTGAGGCAGGGGTTGGGTCAGATTTTATTGTGTTTATTCATTGCCCAAGGTGCACAAGCTCTCAGGCAGTGCCTAGTCATGCTAAGTGCTTAGTGTCAGCTATCATTATTCTTGTGCAGATGTTGGTGCGGGGCAGTATGGGTGTGTAGAAAGGATCTCCAACAGTGTAGACTTCAAAGAATCCTGTCCTGTGTGGCCCAGCAAGTCACTACTCAGAGCCTCAGGCTCACCACCATTAAAAGGGGGTGCTGCCACCTCCCTCTCAGGGTGGCGATAGGATGGAGGAATGAACTCACACGGAGGACCAAGAGATGGACTGGCTCTGTCTGTTCTCTGGGTACTGCTGGAGAAACTGATGATCCACCATGCAGCGTGGGGTACTGAGGACAAGGTGCTTCTTGCCCACAATGAGAATATCTGACGCATACCTGTGGTGTGGTTAGCTGATGGCCGAAGTTTTTAGGAAGGTGAGGTAAAGTGTTGACAGCTACAAGGTGTAGTGGAGAGGGCTGTAAGGACCTACCTTCTGCTTACATAGCCACTCAGCCTTGGTTTTCTCCTGTACTCGATGGGGGCTGAGCGTGATAATACTTCATAGGGGGTCACTGTAAGGCAGTTAATGCACCCACCCTGGTTTGGCCAGGACTGATATGCTTTTCTGTGCTCACCCAGCCTCCAGTGAGGAGAAGCTCCTAATATAAAATGCATTTGACTCTCACTGGTCTGTTTTCCTGTAGTCCTCAGACCTTCCGGCAGCCAGGCCCCAGGGTGAGGGCTTTGGTTTTGAACAAGGTGCTCTGCACTTTAGGCCTGCTGACTTTCCCATGCTGGTCCTCACAGGACCACAGTCCTGACCCTAACCACTGTGGGGTTTGTCCTAAAAAAATCAACTGCAGATGGTCACAGTTAAAAAGATCTGAGAAGTGCTTTTCCTCCTGTCCCCCTCCAGTTGTTATCCTTGTTGGGAAATGGTCCCCAGGCCTCTCGGACTGTGGGGAATGGAAGGGCTGCAGTGTTCCTCACCTTCATGACCCTTTCTTCTTCCGGCCACGATTAGGAGCCCTGAGGCCTAGTGGGGGTGCTGACTGTGGGCACTCTCAGACTGCCCGTGTCCTCAGCCTTTCAGAGGCAGGGGCCTGTGGGTACATCAGCTGTGAGGGCTGTAGTGATCTGTAGGCTGAGGACCCACATCACTGCACACTCACTTTGCCAGTGTGCTCAGTCTTCCTCCAACTTTTTATGCATTCTGAACCCTGTGGGTAAGCCCCTAGGACACTTTCTTGAGTGCTTTTTTTCCTGCCCTGCCCCTCATCCATCCCCTTTTGTTTCCTACCTGTAGCATATGAGAGCAGTTTGATGGTCACCTCACGTAGGGATGGCATATGGAACAGTCTTCAAACTTGGTTTGTATGGCGACTGCTTTGGGTTTAAAGCTGACTCACTGCTCTTGAATGAAACATTTCTTCCTGTGTTCTCCAAACACTAGGGAAGGATCGAATCATATTTGTAACCAAAGAAGATCATGAAACTCCAAGCAATGCAGAACTGGTGGCCGATGACCCCAATGATCCATACGAGGAGCACGGTGAGTGACATGGGGCCTCCCACATCAGGGCACTGGGGGGAACCTCAGTGTTCTTAATTCCTTTCCCATGTTTTCCTAGCCAAGGCCGAGTTTTCAGGTATCTATTCTCAGCCATAGACTATCTCTGAGGGCAGTGGTTTATCTTCCTTGGAGGTTTGAGGGACTGTGCTTGCCAACCTTGTTCTGATGTACTTCCCTGGCACAACAGTTAAGTTTTGGGAGAGGGTGTTAGTAGATTCCAGCAGTTATAGGTAGGTTAAGGTGACAGGGCTCATGCTCAGACAAGTTGTCAGACTGAATTATGCCACATCTAGCAACTTGATTAGCAAGTAGACAGTCATGTACCTTGTTCTGTAAGGTTGGTGAAGTCCCTGCTCTCTCTAACTGCTCCAGCAAGCACCTTACATGAAAAGGTCACTTGACATAGACAGCTTTCCAGCAGCAGGATTCAACTAACCTAGTCAGAGCTGTTGCACACTCCTTAGTTAATGGCTGAATATAACAGTGGTTGCTTAGGCCTAGGACATTGTTCCAAAAGTTTTGGGCTGCTAAACTCACTAGATACTTACTACTGCAGCCTGTGTGCGGTGGATGTGTGTGTGCGGTATCCATGAACAATCTACGTATTGTACAGTACTCAGTTCACCAATCAAAAACCACTTCTAGTGTCCATGATGACAACTAACCTTCTAGTGCTAATTGGTAATTGAAGAGCATGAAGCAGCCGCATCGGGAATATGGGTTCCTGATTGGAATTTCTCAAATGCTAACTGATGTGTCTATTCCTTCTGTAGGACCCTTTACTTGTTGCCCTGACTGATCCTAGGGGTCAAAGCATAAAGTATATATCCAGCACCCAGTGGGAGCAGCGGGAAATGCAGACATTATGCAAAGTGCTAGCATTCTGAGAAAGACAGCTGCAAGGGTAATCTTGATCAGGACTTACATGTCAATTCTAGTACCTTGCTTATCTTTAGATCCATATTAAGCACATTTCATTAATTGATCAAGACTATGGAGGCCTGCAGTACAAGTTGGGCCTTGTTTTGTTTGCCTCACAGTGTTATTAAAAACTGAATGTATCTGCCTTTAGGCTGGGCTGCTCCCTCCAGATCCCACCATTCTTTACTGTCCCTGTTGTTTTTTTTACCTGCTTCTGTCACTTGCAATGTGTCTGCTTGGATTGTAGGTATCCCATATGATGCATTTAGCTTTGCAGCCCCTTATAGTGATACTTTGTACAAAGCAGCATATAAAACACAAAGAACTCTGGGACCCAGGTTTCAACCTCTTAACTGCAAAATTACTAAGTGGGCCAAGTAAGTCACCATTTTATGCCATCTACCTGCCTTCCAGCACCCAGCTGTGCAGCTGAGATGGTGCTTGTAATAGCTAAGAGTACCAAGAAAAAAAGGTGGCAGAAGTAATTTTCCTAGAATCAAAACATCAAGAGGGCCTTAAAGATCATCGGATCCAATGAGAAAACTGGGGACCCAGGAGGGGGCGGAGACAGACTCAGCCAGAGACTGGAACCTCAGGCCTTAGACTGCATGTTTGACAACACACTGCATCTGAGCTTTATGTAACATGCCAAAGGTACCCTCTGTGTGGATTTATATTGTGTTCCTGAAATGCAGATTGGCACCATGTGCTTTGTGAGGAAGTATCTCATTCCAGCTCACCTGCCCCTAAGAAATAATGAAATAAGGACTCCTGGAGACCTAGGATATAATTTTTTTTGTTATTTTTGATCAACCACCTGGTCAATTTGCACTGGGTTGTAATTTTTAAATGTCAGTATTATCTCTTGGAAACTGGTTATGCAGGTTTGTGAGCAGATTTGAAACTCCAGGGGGTAGCATTTGCAAATGTTTTTCCAACACTGAGGTCCCTGTCAAGAAGCAGTGAGATGTAGGGGAAGGGGCATGGCTCTGGGAATCCTGCCAGCTCAGTCTGCAGTCCTCACTTGGACCATGAGCCCCAGAGACTGCGTGTGCAAACTGGGGTTAGTAGCACCCACTGCAGAAGGTTGTCAGAAGGCTTATGTGAGTTACCAAGCATAACTTAATGCAGGAGAACTTGATCTGCAACTGCTGATGGTCCTGGGGGTCTGCTGCCTGCTAAGGGGGCAGCACTAGTTGGCATCGTCCATGCTATCCCCATTTTACAAGTAAAGGACAGGAATAGCTACAGCAGATCCATTGGTCAGTGGAGCTTCCCAAGCTGGAACTGAGAGGCAGGCGGGGTTTCGTCTAGGACTTTGGACATTAGTGCAGTGCGCCAGGCCTCGGTATTGCCCTGGAGTGAAGAATCATGTGTAATTTCACAGGACATTTTAGAGGCTCTCTTAGAAAGTACTTTCAGTCTCTTAATAAGACTCATGTAAGAAACTTCTATATGAATGGTATGTCTGTCGCAAAGCTGAAAATGAAGCCATCATTTTGAGAGCATTTTGGAAAACCAAGAAATACTATTTAGATGTGAATAAAGTTCAGTGATAAGAAAAGGTATAAAAGTCAAAAGTAAGAGGCCTATTAATAATAGTGAAAATGAAAACCCATTTATAACCTTGTTTCCTCCCCAACACATATGTGCAGTTTAACAGTTTGGTTGATTTTCACAAGAATGCACTCACACTAATGGTAGGCCACCAGCTTCTCATTGTGCCGCATGTCTTGGACATCTTTCCTCATCAGTACATAAGGAGCAACCTCCTCCTCTTCACCACTCCCCAGGCTATGCTGAGCTTCTGAGAGCAGCTGCAGGGCAAGCTGGGTTCAAGGGGCAGGGAGCATGGGGGGTGGGGTGGTCCTGACCATCCATATGAGGAGGAGGATTAGAAAGAGGAGATCAATACCTCGGTTCCTTAAAGTGTTTGGGCTTTCAAAAAGCTCTTCACTAACCATTCAAGTGATCTCCTCCTCTTTGGGTTAGATGGGTCCCGGTATTTAATTCTTGGAGCACAGCCTCAGAGCACTGGGAGGTGGCTTAGAATAGACTAGTGTCACACATGGAGAAAGATGTCATTGGTGGCTTCTCTCCCAGCTGGGCCAAGGAATGCTGGATATGTGCTAGGCTTTAAATGTAATCCAAATCAAGGTGTGGGTCCATAGGCAACAATAGTTCCTGTTTTGCACCACCTGAGTAGCCTGTGAGGACTGGACTAGTTTTGTATTTTCTGAAACTTTAGAGAACATCTCTCACATTGTCCTTGCTTATCTTCCTGTTCTAGGATTGATACTGCCAAATGGAAACATTAACTGGAACTGCCCATGCCTTGGGGGAATGGCCAGCGGTCCCTGTGGAGAACAGTTTAAGTCAGCCTTTTCCTGCTTCCACTATAGCACGGAGGAGATCAAGGGGTCAGACTGTGTAGACCAGTTCCGGGCCATGCAGGAATGCATGCAGAAATACCCAGACCTCTATCCCCAAGAGGATGAGGATGAGGAAGAGGAAAGGGAGAAGAAGCCAGCAGAACAAGTAGAAGAAACAGCTCCCACTGAGGCCACTGCAACCAAAGAAGAGGAGGGGTCAAGTTAATGAAGGCCACAAGGCACTGGGCTCCAGTCCTTTTGGAGTGGACCTTTTGCAAAAAGGCCTTGTTGTCACCTTCCAGGAAAGTGTCTTTCCCTCTGTTGTCCTGTGCACTGTAATATACAAAATAACTTATTTTGATGATCAGGGGTCTTGACCTCTTGACATATACACTGAAAAAAATGGGGGTTGTATGTATGTGTGTCCTACCTAAACCTGTAGCTGCCACTTTTGAATTCTCTTCTCAGATTGCCCTGAATTTTGCCACTTTTAAATAACGTGCTGAATAAGCTCAGCAACTAAAAACCATTACCCAGGAAGGTTTCTTGTGAGTGAGCTGATTTATTCTGATTCATTATATTCCTTTTGGTAGATTTTATACCCCTTGGGGAAAATAATACAAGTATAGAAACAAAAACATATTCTCTTAAAAATGCTGGGGTGGGGCCATATCTACTAGCAGAGGCCAGATGGTCAGATACGATTTCTGCAAACCCATCTTGACCTTGAGTATGTGAAGGGGTACTGCACTTCATTCCTGATACATTTTGGTTTCCATGTTGGTGTTGAGCTCCTGGTTTTCTGTGTTTAGACGGTGAAGATTTGGACCCTCGCATTCACAGTCCCTTTCTAAGTGAAGGGAGAGGCTGGCTTGGCTGTTCCTTGTTATTCCGAAAGCCCTGGTTTGGGGCCCATGTTCACACTGGCTCTCAGTCTGGCCAGGTGCAATGTTCTTGAGAGGTGGGGACCTAATTATTACCAGAGTAGCAGGAAGAGAGGAAACATTGTGAATTAAGTATTCAATTAAAAGGAAACATGATTTCTACCTGATTTTGAATGTGTCCTTTGTTTTCACTAGTTAAAAATGTTTTCAATATAAAAAAGTATAAATTATGAACAATTCAATTGAAATTCCTCTGGAAAGATATTGGTAAACCAATTAGTCTGTTAAAATTTTCTGTGTTGAGTTCAAAGGAAGCTCACTTTTTTGTATGTGAGCAGATTCCTTCACACAGACATTGCAGTTAGTCTGTGAGGTGGGGAAGGCTCTTGCTGTTTGAAAATAGATTAACTTGCCTAAGGTAACTGTGACAGTTTTCAGGCTGTGGCATAGTAATGCCTCATTTGTCTCAAATGTGTTATTTATGTAAAAAATTACCTTAAAACTTAGTAGCTTGAAACAAGGAATCTGGGCATGCCTTACCTGGGTTCTCTGGCTCAGTGTCTCATGAGGCTGTGATACTTGCAGTCATCTCAAGGTCTGCCAGGCCTTTCAAGATCGCTCAAAGTGGTTTCTGGGAGGGTTCAGTGGGTTGAATTTTGTGGGTTGTGGATTGAGGTCTCAATGCCTTATTGGCTGTTGGCCAGACACCTCCTTCAGTTCCTTGCCACATGGCCCTTGCCTTAAAGGGTCAGTTCACAACATGGGAGGTGGCTTCCATCAGAGCAAGCAAGAGAGCAAGCTGGAAGTCAGAGCCTTTTCATCACCTAATCTCAAAACTGGCATTCCATAACTTTACCATAGTCTGTTAGAAGTGAGACACAGCCCACACTCGAGAGGGACACAAGGACATGAGTAACAGGAAGCTGCCTGCCACACTAGAGAATGAGGCACCACTATGTTAAAGCTTGAAAGCTTAAAGGCATGTTTAAAATGCAAGGATTTGTGGTTCAGAGGTGTATGGAGGTAGAGAACTGCTTTCTATATCCAGAGCTTTTTAAAACCTTGCTTGATTAGGAGCTAAGAACCTGGAGCTGGCCAAGTATGGAAGACGTGACAGACCCTAATGACTTCTTTTAACAGAGTTTTGCACATTTAAAAACCATATTTCTTTCGTTAAAATTTTGGTCATAATCAAGGTGTTACTGTTTTGTGACCATGTCATGTACCCCATTTATTTGATGCATTCACAGACCTACAGTTCCAAGCCTTAGGATCATAGAGTGAGTCATTCATGGTACTGCCCATGAAGCTACAATCTAGCCAGGAAGTCAACATTTACTAGAAAGCAGAAAGGAATGGATGAGTGTTACATAATGGTGCTGGATTTTCAGGGCTGGGTTCTTCCAGCCATGGTAACTTACAGCAGAGATTCTCAAACTGTCTGTCCAACGCGACTTGGGTTAGACAAAAGGTTCCATCCTTTTCCACTTTTCAGTGGAAAAACAAATTGGTGATAAGGAATTGGCACTGTATAAGCAGTTGGAAGTGGGTGGAGATTATGCTTTACTACAAGGGGTTTGGATAATTCATATTTAAGTTGCTGTGTATCTTTAAATGTAAGAACACCAACAGATCAAAGAGTTAATGATTCAGATAAATGCAGGTTGATGATTTTTAAAGAACAGCAATAATTGAAACAAAGGGCTGCTCAAAAAAACACTGACTTGGGAATGCAATTACTAACACACTGCTTTATGTCTTTCGTTTTGTTTTGTTTTGTTTTGTTTTAGGAGTTCGCTCTGTCGTACAGGCTGGAGTGCAGTGGCGTAATCATGGCTCACTGTAGGCTCAACCTCTTGGGCTCAAGCAATCCTCCTGCCTTAGCCTACCAAAGGCTGGAATACTTGGCCTGTTTTGTATTTTTATGATATAGGCAAGTGCAGCATATCAACCAAGCTTCTTAATAGAGGACTACAGTCTAGTCCTTAGTTCTAGGACTGTACAGATTTTAACTTATTTATGTATTTATTTTAGAAACAGGCTCTCGCTCTGTTGCCCAGGCTGGAGTGCAGTGGCACAATCATAGCTCACTGCAGCCCTGGACTCCTGGGCTCAAATGATCCTCCCACCTCAGCCTCCCAAGAAGCTGGGACTATAGGCGTGCTCCACCATGACTGGCTAAGTTTTTATTTTTATTTTTGTAGAGATAGGGTCTCACTATGTTGCCCAGGCTAGTCTCAAACTCCTGGCCTCAAGCAATTCTCCTGCCTCAGCCTCTGAAAACACTGTGATTACAGGTGTAAGCCATCATGCCCAGCAGAGACTCATTTTCACATAAGGGCTGCTTTCTTGTAGTTTTGAGACATTATGGGTTACTAAAATATTATGAAGTTAAAATCTGAAGTCTTTGATATAAAATGGCATAGTAATTGCACATGAACAGGCTGGCTACAGTTAAAGCAGCTCTTAGATTTTCATAGTGGAGCCAGAAAAGCAGAAATTTCATTCCTTGCATTTTTCATGAAATAAGTAGCCCAAGGTTATATTGTTAATGGATAAGATTATTGTGAGGGATAACTCAAATGAGAAATGATGTTGCTGTCTTTGAGAGTCGGGGATTTTGGTGTGGGAGAAATGAATAAAGATGTAAAATTGATAAAGTGTAGTAAAATCCCTTAGTTCACAGTTTGAGTTTGGATTATCAATGTAAACTCAATGTATTTTTTTAAATAAGACTTTTTAATTTTTCCATGGAAAATGCCTAGAAATAAGTCCAAACCCAGTAGTAATGCATTTCACTACTACCCATATTGTGGTCTCCACCATTTTTATTCAATGGTCCCAAGACGTCTTCAAGTCTGAGAGACATGTACACGATGAGCTTGGAACTTCTTATACTGGGAAGTGTGGATGCTATGCTATCAAACCTACGAGGGTCGTGTCAAAAAACTCAGGACAGATTGAACAGACTCCTATTTGGCAAACACAGGACAGTCTGATCATCAGAAAGGATAATAATTGCAATATACTGAAATACATTAAGTATGTTTAAATCCACGAGCTCCTAATGCTGCAGAGATAACTCAGGTCATGTTGGATAGTGCTGGGAAACATAGTGAAATGGTGACAACCAAGACTGCCCCAAATACTTGGGATGCATGGACACCCTTTCAAAAGACATATCAACCTATCATGATGTATGTGCTGTATTTGGACCTGATTCAAACAAACTTATGAATATATATATATATATATATGGAAAATGTGAACACTGAATGCAATATATCTAATACTGTTAAATTTTCAAGTATGGTAATGCCACTGTGATTATGTTTAAAAAGGAAAATCCCTATATTTCATAGAAATATATTGAATTTTGTTGAAGTTATATTACTAATGGGATTTGTTTCAACATAAGGTGAAGAAGTCGCAGGTATAGAAAAAAGAAGATTGGCCATAAGTTCATGACTTTTGAAGCAGGGTAAAGAATGCAAAGCTAATATTATACTATCCTTTCTGTTTTGTGTGTATTTCAAGTTTTTCTATAATAAAAAGTTTAAACCTTGGAAAGAGATACCATAAACAGGGTAAGAAACAGTGGCAAACTCAGAGAAGGTATTTGTAGCACATATGATTGGCAAGAGATTAATATATAGAATATCTAAATGGACTCCTAATAATAAAACTACAGATAACCCATAGGAAAATGGGCAAAAGACATGAACAGACTATTCACAGAAAATGAAACAAGAATGTTTAACATGCATTTGGAAATATATTTATCCTCATTATTAATCAAGGAAATACAAAATAGAAAATAAAACAAGTTACAATTTCAAACTTACCAAATTCGGAAAATGAAAAACGTTGATTACAGTGTTGGCTAAGATGAAAACTCTTACACATTGCTGGTGTGGGAGGTAAATTTATAAAACTATTTGGAAAACAATTTAGCATAAATGAATGTGAATAAACACAGGCATAATTTAGGAACAAGCAAATTCTGTGGTATGGACCATAGAGAAAATATGGCACATATGACCAGGAAATATCTTTAAAAAAAAAAAAAAATCCCCAAACCATTTATTCACCAAACTTCCTAACTCAATTTTAAGCAAAATATAACAATGAATTAATAATCTGTGCAAGTGCTGACAGGCATGCAGACTGGTGTGACCTTCATGGAAGGGATTTTGAGAATATCTAACAACTACAGATGCGCATTTACCTTTTGAGTAGGTGAGCCCACTGCTAGGAATTTACCCTGAATCCACATCTCCACAAATAAAAAACAAGATATGCACAAGATTATTCACTGCAGCATTAGATGTAATAATACAAGACTGCAAACATCCTAAATGCCCATCTACAGGAGACTGGTTGAATAAACATGGTACATTACACAATTGAGTACTATGTAGCCATAAACAAGAATAAACATCTCCATGAACTAATATAAACCAACTTACAGGCAATGTTAAGTGAAAAAGTAGATATGGTATGTCCACTTAAAAGGCCTACAAGTTATAGCACTCAGCAAAATTAAGTATGCCTATAGTCCAGATCTTGGTTTCCAAAAACCAATCTCTCATTAAAAGAGCTCCTTGGAAAAATGGCTGATTCCAGGTCAAAGGCAGGGGAAATGCGAGATGAGCCTGGAACATCTTTTTGTGCCAGAAAGTAAGAAAATGCTCAAAGATGAATGGGGGCATGTCAAAAGGATGCAGCTATATCTGTTAATAGTATAGTACCCAGAATACATACAGAACCTTACAACCCAACGATAAAAAGTCAAATAGGCTGGGCGTGGTGGCTTATGTTTGCAATCCCAACACTTTGGGAGGCCGAGGCGGGAAGACACTTGAGCCTGGGAGGTCGAGGCTACAATAAGCCTTGGCCACTGCACTCCAGCCAGGACAACAAAGTGAGACCATGTTTCAAAAACGAACACAAAAAACACAAAAGGTAAATAACCTAATTTAAAAATGAGCAAAGAATTTGAATAGACATTTCTCCAAAGATATATAAATGGCCAATAAGCACATCATAAGATGCTCCCTAACATCATTAGTCACTGAGATACCTACCACCTTCATACTCACAACGATGGCTGTAATTTGAAGACACTCAAAAAAACAAAAAGCCAGACTGTGTGTGGTCCTCACACCTTTAACTCCAGCACTTCGGCAGGCCAAGGTGGGAGAACTATTTGAGGACCAGGAGCTTAAGACCAGCCTCGGCAACTCCTGTCTCCAAAAAGTAAAATAAAATAATAAATATGGCTTTACAATGTTATTCTTTCTAGAATTTCTGATCATTTCAAGTGAGAGAGGTAAACATTTTTAGTTACGTGATCAGATACCCCATATAATTTGCTGACAATTCAATATATCTCCAGTGGGATGATTTACCGTAAAGAAAGCCACCAAAAATTGTAAGCAGTCTGGATTCGTGTTTCTTGCAACCAGTAATTAGGGACATAGTTTTTTCCCCAGAACTAGAAAGCAAGGTTCCACATAACTGCATACTGCACCTGCATACAGCCACATCCCTGGACTAAGGCTGTGGGGGAGAATCTGCCGTCATAATTTTAAGTTAGAAGCACCCATAAATTTAGTATATAGACGACAATGAACTTTCACTTACAGCATCAACATTGTTAAGGTCATGATGTACAGAGCAGTCACTTTTAACTTCATTAAATTAATAAAACATGACAATGTCTTCAGTTTAAATACTGATTTTAAAATGCCCATAAAGTGCAAACAACATAATCTAGCAGCATATCTGTTGCAGTTTTAGGAAAGACCAATTCATGGTCTTTATCTCAGCCACATAGTCAAAGTTGGGCTTTTCTTTGATTTTTTTTTTTATTTTAAAAACAAACAGCAGATGTAACCATTATACTGTGTATAAATAATCATAAAATTGTCTTTAACAGTCTACCACACAAGTGTACGCTGCAAATAAAATGAATTTTACCTTAAAATGTAAATGCTGTTTAGTATTTGGCCTTTGGTTTCAATGCTTGAAAACCCCAAAATAATAAAACTCATCTCCCTTCCTCCCACCTCCCAGAAAGACTCCTGCAGCTCCCCAAAGTTGGTAGACTTTGGCAACCACTAAGCACATGACGCTATGTGTCAGTGTCTTCTGATACTAGGAGCATCCACTTGTCGTGTAAATAAAAGTGGTCTCCAAGAAACCTTCCTTCACAAGACATGTGTCTTAGTATTTCATTAGTTTTAGTATATTTTATATTGATACAAAAAGTGCTTAACAGTTCAAATGATAAATAAACAAAAAGTGAAATTTTGCATTAAAATTTACACCGTATCCCTCTTAGGCATGTGCCTTTCCAAGAGTTCTTGTTTCTGAGTCACTCATGTTACTCCCAGAGACTAAGTGACCCCACCTTTAGTGTGACCATAAGCTGCCTGGCATCTATTGATGACCAGGAAACATCTAAAATATATTCAAAGGAGCCTTGTTTATATGTTCCTAAAAGATTGGGTAAAGATATTTTGTTTGATTCATGCAATGTCATTTTATAAGAAGTGCTGATGAACTACAGCTTCACATGTCAACAAGGATTATTCTCAAAACGGAAGGCTTAGTATAGAAAACAACTTTCCAGGAACGAATCCAGAATGATTCCATATATATATAAACAGTGACGTTCACAAAAATCTTTATGATATATTCATATAATATATAGCAAAAACTTTAAAATGAAAAGGAAAATTATAACGTGATTTATTTAGGAGATTTATGTTTCAATGCATTCAGGAAAAGATACATAGAGGCTTCAAATACATCAATAAACTCCCATATTGTATAAGCTAAGTGGTAGCTTTGGTAGGGTTAATTCTATTTAATATAATAATTATTATTCTTTAGCATCAATTTCTCAAATTAAAAGATAATAAAGAGAAATATAACTTCAGAGATCCCTTGGAATATTTTGGGGGCATTTGCAAAGTAGGAGTCTTTTTTGTTTTTCCATGTGGATAGTCAATTGTCCCACCGTATTTGATAATTGACTTAAAGTGCCACCTCTGTCAACACTAAGTTTACATACATGGGTGGATTAGTTTCTCGACAGTCTGATTCATTGGTCTAACTGTATAAACCTACATGAATACTACATGGTTTTATTTACTATAACTTGAAATTATACTTGATATCTAACAAGCCAAGCTCTCTGTCCTTTATTTCTGTTCTTCTTTTTATCCTCTTCCTTCCTTACTTCCTTTCTCTTCTCTTTTCTTCTTCTCTCTCCAATTTTTATTGTTATTTCGGCTGCTTGTTCTCTAGTATTAATTTTAAGATCAGATTGTAAATTTCTAATAGTAATCCTTTTGAATTTTGATTGTTTATTAATTTGGGGGCTGTTGTTCAGGGGATTCTGTCTCTTCCTATCCATGACTATAGTATAACTCTTCTTTTATTTGGGTCTTCATTTGTGTTTTTATTAAGTTTTTGATGTAAGTTTGTATACATTTGTCCTAGGTACCATGTATATTTTCATGTTACTATGAATGGTATTCTTTTAAAAAATTGCATTTACTATTATATATTTGCTAGAGAATAAGAGTACTGTTGGTTGAGTATGGACTCTATATATAGCCATCTTGCTGAAGTAACTCCTTATTTCTACAGGTTTCTCATGCATACTGTTGAACATTACATTTTGAAAATCATATGATGTGAAAAAGGTGATTTTCCTTGCCAATAGACTTAATTTTTTCCTTTAGAGCATCCCTTACAATTCTGAATAGCAGAATTTCATATCAGCACATGGACATACTAATAACTCTAAAAGGAATGTTTCTGCTTCCTTATCTTTAAAAATGTTTCCAAAGATATGTTTGTAGACCATTTAAAGAAGTTGTCTTCTCATCTCGATTGCTAAAATATTTTATTGTGAATGAATACCAAACTTTCTAGATTATATTCTTCTGCATATATTGATATGATCATATCTTCCCTTTAATATAATAATGTGGTCATTTACTTTGACAGATTTTGTGATACTGAACTCACCTTACATTATTGGGATAATCTTTTATTATGTAGTCTTATGATTAAATCATTGCTGAATTTTATTTTCTGACATTTATTTAGGAAAAGTCCATCAGTGTGCACAATACAATTGGTATATAATTTTCTCTTATTTAGCTCTATTTACTCTGTTTTGGTCTTAAGGTTATTCCAGTCTGATAAAATGAGTTGAGTATCTTTCCATATTTAAAAATTATTTTAATTTTATTAACATTTTTATACTTTAAGTAGGGATTATTCATTTACAACATTTAAAAAATTTTCCTACAATCCTATTTTACTGTTCAGAGGGATTTTTACTAAGGGTTCAGTCAGTTGCTTTAACGATTTGGTTTATTCAGACTTTTTTTCTTTAGTTACTTCAGAAATGAATGATGTAATTTAAAAGTTTGAACTAATGAACATATATAACATTGTATCTCATAAAAAGAGATTGCACATTTTTTCTGGCACCCAAAGAATATTTCAATAATGACCATAAATTAGACTAACCAATTAGTAAATTATGTCAAATCAATATATAATAGGCCATGATCTCTATCTTCATTATGATTAAGAAAATTATAATATAAAATATATAATATATAAGATGTTAACAACAGAAGGATAGTCTAGAAAAATTGCCTATCTACTTTAAGCATGTTAAACTCCAACCTAAACAACTTTGGGATTGTGAAAGATATCAAAACTGAAGTTTGGGACAGGAACAAATTTTCTGTGAAGGAAGTATTAAGGATAAATATCCTGAGTTCAGTTCCTGAACTCTAGGAACTACTAGCTTTATAAACACTGGATATAAATAATTCAATTTATACAAATATCCTTTTTGTTAAAATGGGGACAGGAAGTCCTAATATTATGAAGCACAGAAAGTAAAGTATTCAATTTTTGAATTAGAAACACAGCATAAAACAATGCTTATTATAATAACAGAAGGAGCGTAGGACCTCACGAAGTCAGTATTTCTCATGAGACCCTGTGGCCTAACATAAACATCTTAGATGCTTTTCTCTTAAATGTACAGTAGTGGTTTTTCTGCTGACACAACAGACTAGAGACACAGAAAGACCTTCTGTTACAAATATGTTATAAGCCATTCAGTTAATAGGGTTGCTCCTAGAAAAAAGAATATGTTATAAGCTATGTATAAAGTAACCTTCTTTTAACTGTGTAACTGAGTTTATAAAATAGTGTGGGAAATTCTCAGGGGATTAAAATGAAGAAGAATCTGGAACTGGGAAACCAGGTTCCTCTTAGGCTTTTTTTTTTTTTTTTTAAGTAATTTTAACTTTTAGATTTAGGGGCTAGATATGTAGGTTTATTACATGATTATATTGTGTGATGCTGAGGTTCAGGGTATGAATGATTCTGTCACCCAGGTAGTGAGCATAGTACCCAATAGGTGGTTTTCCATTAAGCCCTTGCTGCCATCTCCCTCCCTCCTCTAGTAGTCCCCAGTGTCTATTGTTCCCGTCTTTATGTCCCTAAGTACCCAATGTTTAAGTTTCCACTTATAATGAGAACATGCAGTATTTGGTTTTCTGTTCCTGTGTTAATTCACTTGGGAGAATGTCCTCCAACTGCAACCATGTTGCTGCAAATGACATGATTTCATTCTCTTTTAAGACTGAATAGTATTCCACGGGCAATATGTACCAAATTTTCTTTATCTGGTCCACCATTGATTGGCACCTAGGTTGATTCCATGTCTTTGCTATTGTGAATAGTGCTGCGATGAACATACAAGTGGATGTGTCCTTTTTGTAGAATAATTTATTTTCCTTTGGGCGTACACCCAGTAATGGGATTGCTGAGTCAAATGGTAGTTTTGTTTTTAGTTCTTTGAGGAATCTCCAAATTTTTCGCAGTGGCTGAGCTAATTTACATTGCCACCAATAGTATATAAGTTTTCCCTTTTCTCTGCAGCCTCACCAGCATCCGTTATCTTTTGTCTTTTTAATAACAGTCATTCTGACTGGTGGGAGATGATATCTAATTATGGTTTTGGTTTGCATTTCTCTAATGATTAGTGATACTGACCATTTTTTCATATTTGGCCACTTGTATGCCTTCCTTTGAGAACTATCTGTTTATGTTCTTTGCCCACTTTTTAATGGGGTTGCCTTTTTTTCTTGTAAAATTGTTGAAATTCCTTAGAGATGCTGCACATTAGACTTTGTCAGTTGCATAATTTGCAAATTTGTCTTCCATTCTCTGGGTGTCCATTTACTCTGTTGATAGTTTATTTTGCTGTGCAAGAGCTCTTTAGTTTAATTAGGTCCTACTTGTCAATTTTTGTTTTCGTTGTAGTTGCTTTTGGGAACTTAGCCATAAATTATTTGCCAAGGCCAATATCCAGAATGGCATTTCCTAGGCTTTCTTCTAGGAATTTTATAGGTCAAGGTCTTACATTTAAATCTTAATTCATCTTGATTTTCGCATATAGTGATAGGTAAGGGTCCAGTTTCATTCTTCTGCATCTGGCTACCCAGTTATCCCAGTACCATTTATTGAATATGAAGTCCTTTCCCCCATTGCTTATTTTTGTTGAAGATCAGATGGTTGTAGGTGTGCAGTTTTGTTTCTGGGTTCTCTATTCTGTTCCACTAATCTATGTGTCTGTTTTTGTACCAGTACCACCCTGTTTTGGTTACTGTAGCCTTATAGTATGGTTTGAAGTTGGATAATGTGATGCCTCTGGCTTTGTTCTTCTTGCTTAGGATTGCTTTGGCTATTTGGACTCTTTTTTTGGTTTCATATGAATTTTAGAATAGTTTTTTCTACTTCTGTGTAAAATGAAATTAGTAGTTTGATAGGAATAATGTTAAATTTGTAGCTTGCTTTGGGCAATTTAAATGATATTAATTCTTCCAATCCAGGAGCATGGAATGTTTTCAAATTTGTTTGAGTCATCTGTGAATTCCTTCAGCAGGGTTTTGTAGTTCTTATATAGATCTTTCATATCCTTGGTTAGATGAATTCTTAGGTATTTTATTTGTTTTGTGAATGGGATTGCCTTCCCAATTTGACTCTCAGCTTGAATGTTACTAATGTATAGAAGTGCTACCGATTTTTGCACAATGATTTTGTATCCTGGAACTTTACTGAAGTCACTTATCAGGTCTAGGAAACTTTTTGTGGAGCCTTTAGGGTTTTCAAGGTATAAAATCATATCGTTGGTGAAGAGGGAGAATTTGATTATTTTCCTTTCCTATTTGGATAAATTTTACTTCTTTCTCTTGCCTGATTGCTATGGCTAGGACTTCTAGTACCATGTTGAATAAGAGTGGTGAGAGTGGGCATCATTGTCTTGTCCCAGGTCTTAAGAGGAATGCCATTGGGTATCATGTTGGCTGTGGGTTTGTCATAGACAGCTCTTATTTTGAGGTATGTTCCTTTGATGCCTGGTTTGTAGATGGTTTTTTACCACGAAGGGATGTTGGATTTTATCCAAACCTTTTTCTGTGCCTATTGAGATGATCATATGGTTTTTTGTTTTAATTTCATTTCCGTGGTGAATCACATGTATTGATTTGTATATGTTGAACCAACCTTGCATCCCAGGAATAAAGTCTACTTCATCTCAGCGAATCAACTTCTTAATGTGTTGTTAGATGTGGTTTGCTCATATTTTGTTGAAGATTTCTGCTTCTATGTTCATCAGGGAAATTGGCCTGAAGTTTTCTTTTTTCTTTCTGTCTCTGCTAGATTTTGATATCAGGATGATGCTGACTTTGTAGAATGAGTGAAGGAGTCCCTTCTCCTTGATTTTTTGGAATAATTTCAGTAGGATCTGTACCAGTTCTTCTGGGAGGTACTTTAAAAGCCCTAAGTAAATAGATATCCTCTGTTCAGTATAGGGAGTCACAAAGTTTCTGAGATTTCAACTCTCAGAAACATATCAGTTTAAACATTCATTGCAAACCCAATCATAATCTTAGCAGCATTTTCTATAGAACTTGTTAAACTTAATGTAAAATGTATTGGGAAGGCAAAGATTTCATTACCTAAAACAATCCCAAAAAAGAATGAAACTGGAAGACTTATACCATTTCACTTCCTGTCTTATTGCACAGAGACTCTAATTGGAACAGTGTGATATTGTCAGAAGGACAGATACATATATCAATGGAATCAAATAGTTACCAAAGAAATATACCTTCTATGTATATGGCCAACCGATTTCTGACAAAGGTACAAACCAATCCCATGAAAAGGAAAGTTTTTCAACAAATGATGTGGAAATAACTGGATATCCACATGAGAAAAATGAATCTTGATTAGCACCTCACAGTATACACAAAGTTTAACTCAAGACAGATAATAAATTTACCTACAGAAGCTAAGAATATAAAGATTTTAGCAGAAAAAATAGGATACTATCTTTACAATTTAAATAGGCAGAGATTTCTAAAGACACAAAAAGCAATAGCCATAACAAAAAATGATAAATTAAGTTTCATAAAAATCACATTCATCAAAAGTCACA
Organism: Macaca mulatta; assembly: GCF_049350105.2. Taxonomy (NCBI): domain Eukaryota; kingdom Metazoa; phylum Chordata; class Mammalia; order Primates; family Cercopithecidae; genus Macaca; species Macaca mulatta. Next base: position 152,902,226 of record NC_133407.1, on the reverse strand, counting down.
ATTTAAAATATTTAATAAGAGCCATATGCTGAGAAAATATTCAGAAAGCACTTACTCGCTTTAGACTTGTATGTACACTATACAAAGAACCCCTTAAACTCAAGTATAAAAAGACATAAATAGAGACTTTACAAAACAAGGCAAATAGGTAGCCAATAAATGAAAAATTGTTCACTACCAAAAGTCCTTAGAGAAATGCAATAAATATGCCAGCGAGATTCCATTACACAATCACTAGAATATCTAAGATGAAAAAGGCTGAAACAACAAAAATATTGGCAAGAATGTGAGTCAACCATCATCTCACATATTGCTGGCGGGAATGTAAAATGATACAATGACTCTGGGAAAAGTTTTAGCAGTTTAATTGAGTCAAATATACACTTGCCCTTTTTCTTTTTTTTTTTTTTTTAAATTTAGACAGGGTCTCGCTCTGTTACTCAGGCTGGAGTGCAGTGGCCCAATCTCGGCTCATTGCAACCTCTGCTTCTTGGGTTCAAGCAATTCTCGTGCCTCAACCTCCCAAGTAGCTGAGACTACAGGTGTGTGCCACCACACCCAGCTGATTTTTGTATTTTTAAAAAACATTTTCTATTTTTATTTTTATTTTATTTATTTATTTTTGAAACAGAGTTTTGCTCTTGTCCAGGCTAGAGTGCAATGGCACGATCTTGGCTCACTGCAACCTCCGCCTCGTGAGTAGCTGGGATTATGGTTGCACACCACCATGCCCAGCTAATTTTTATATTTTCAGTAGAGACAGGGTTTCGCCATGTTGGCCAGGCTGGCCTTGAATTCCTGGCCTCAAGTGATCCACCCTCCTCGGCCTCCCAAAGTGCTAGGATTACATGTGTAAGCCACCACACCCAGCCTTACACTTACCTTTTTATTCAATTGCACACTAATATATTTATCCAAGTGAACTGAAAACATCACCATAAAAAAAGACTTGTACATGAATTTCAAAGCAGCATTCATGATAGCCAAAAACTGGAAAGAACCCAAATGTTCTTCATGTTAAGAAGCAAGTGAATGAGCAAATTGTGGTATTTTAATTCAATCGAATACTATTAAAAAATAAAAGCAAAAATAACACTCAAACACATGGTAACATGGATTAATTTCTCAGACATTATTAGACATAAAATAGTAAATAGTGCCATATTTTAGTTCTATGTCCTAGAAAACTAAAAAATAGTCTAAGGAGAAAATGATCATAATGGTGGTACTTCTAGAAGGGGAGGACTTGACTGGCAAGGGATATGAGTGAACTTCCTGAGTCAATGGAAATGTTTTATATTGTGATAGGCATGTGAATTGCACAAGTGCTTCAATTATCAAAATTGTATGGCTAAGGTTTGTATATTTAAATACAAGTAGATTTTGATTCTACACTGAATTATAAAACAATGATGAGGAGGAGAATGAGGATGATTAACAAAGGGATTATAGCGAGTGGGTGGAGAGATAGATGATAAAAGAATGGACAATTACTACGTAAGGAACTCATACAGCCCAATTGAAAAAAAAAAAAAAAAACAAATAACCTGACTTAAAAATGGGCAAAGGACCTGAACAGACATTTTTCCAGAGAAGGCACACAAATGGCCAACAGGAATATGAAAAGGTGCTCAACATCACTAATACTGGGGAAAGGCAAATCAAAATCACATGAGACATCAAAAAGACAAAAGCTAACAAGTGCTGGTGAAGACGTGGAGAAAAGGAAACCCTTGTACCCTGTTGGTGAGAATGTAAATTAGTACAGCCATTCTGGAAAACAGTATGGAAGTTCCTCACAAAGTTAAACCTAGAACTACCATATGATCCAGCAATCCCAGTTTTGGATATATATCTAAAGAAAATCCATATCTTCAGTATATATCTGCACCCCCATATTTACTGCAGCATTATTCACAATAGCCAAGATATGGAATCATCCTAGATGTCCATCAGCAGATGAATGGATAAAGAAACTGTGGTATCCTGTATATATACAGCAGAATGCCATTCAGCCATAAAAAATAAAGGAAATTCTGCCATTTGCAGCAACATGGATGAACCTGGAGGGCATTATGCTAAGTGAAATAAGCCAGACACACAAAGACAAATACTGCATGATCTCACTTATATGTGGAATCTACAAAAGTCAGACTCATAGAAGCAGAGAGTAGAATGGTGGTTCCCAGGAACTGAGTGATGGAGGAATTGGGGAGATGTTAGTCAAAGGGTACAAATGTTCAGCTATAAGATGAGCAGGTTCTGGGGCCCTTGTGTACAGCATGGTGACAATAGTTAATAATGTATTGTGTGCTGGAAATGTGCTAGAAGAGTAGATCTTAAGGGTTCTTTCTACATCAAGGAAAAGATAACTACCTGAGGTGAGGGATGTTTTAATTGGCTCAATTGTGGTCATCGTTTCACAAAGTAAATGTATATCAAATCATGTTGTATACCTTAAATATATACAATTTTTGTCAATTATACCTCAATAAAGCTAAAAAAAAAAGAATGGCAGAAAGTTTATAATTGCTGAGGCTTGGTAATGAACACATAGAGATTCACTAAGTTATTCTGTATACTTTGTATGTTTTAAAAAAATTCTACAATGCAAGAAGAATAAAAAAAGTAAAAACCAATAATGATTTTTTTTTCATGTCCAATGCACACCTTTAGAATGGTCTTGGTTAATTGTACAAAGTGATAAAGAAAATTTCTTTTCAAACCTGGGGACATAGGCATAACTAGGAGACTTGATGACTTTCTTACTTGCTGACAGATCACTGCTTGAAGAAGAGCTGAACTTAGCGGGCTGCTGTGTCTGCTAGATGGGGCCTCTCCGCTGCCCTCTGCAGGAGACAAACTTTGTTGCTTGGCATGTGTGGTTACCACCCTTTATGCCCCTCCACCTGCTGCTCAGCCTGTCTGACTGGCAGCCGCAGATCAAGTGCTCCAAATTTCTGATGAGGGGCGGCGAGGGCTGACCTGGGCAGTAGACCCCACATGCCATGGACTGGGTCAGCTCATATTACTTACAGACAAGTGATGGCTTATGGCACTTTTTATTAAGCCAATAACCTCGGTGGTCTGTATTTTGCCTAGAAAGGTACATATTAACGTATTTGCCTCAGCATTTTACTTTTTCCTCTTTCAACCTCCTTGAATGGGGAGAAGTTTTGGCCCCCTTCTTGCTTTCTCCCTAATGATTTTTTTTTTAATTGAGAGTTGTTCAAGATCAAGTTGTATACCATTTTTGCTTTTACAGTATGATCACATTTGAAGCCTGGGGGTTCCTGCACTGCCAGAGAACCTTTTGTTCACACCACACTGGTCCATCATGATGTACTTCTCCTTTGTTGCCCTGGAAGTCTCAGGAATCGGGTTTCTCAGTACCTCAGCCTCTGAATGCAAAGCTTCCCGCCCCTCCGCGTGTGTTCCCCATCTCCTGAAGGGTCTGGACCGCCAATAAGCAGGGCTGCACATTTATATCACGTTAGGGCCACTTTAGGGATTCCTGGAAAGTGGGGAAAAATAGGCTCCAAAGGGATTTCCTCCCTTCCCATAAGAGGTATTTTACATTTTATTTAATCTGTGAGAAATCTGGAAACCGAACTGAGAGAATGGAAGTCATGGGATACACAACCAGTACCACCTGGAAGCCACGTGCTCCCTGTGAGAGTAGCTGCAGGGATGAGGGTGCCTCACACACTGCGGGGAGAGGACACGCAGAGTCCCTTTGAACTCGCGGGAGGTGGCAGGAACCTCTCACTCCAGAGTGGAGACATTACAAAGTGTGAAGTGGCGTTGGACTAATTTGATTTTGGGATTGAGATTAGAGAATTTGTATTGTCTACATGACTTCGACCCTTCCAATCCCTCCACACGATGTGACAAGGGAGCTTAGAGCAAGTTTTGAGCACAGCTCTTCCCAGATTGGTTTGTTTGTTTGTTTGTTTGAGATGGAGTCTCGCTCTGTGGCCCAGCCTGGAGTGCAGAGTCACGATCTCGGCTCACTGCAAGCTCCGCCTCCCGGGTTCACGCCATTCTCCTGCCTTGGCCTCCCAAGTAGCTGGGATTATAGGCACACACCACCATGCCCAGCTAATTTTTGTATTTTTAGTAGAGACGGGGTTTCACCATGCTGGCCAGGCTGGTCTCAAATTCCTGACCTCAGGTGATCCACCCACCTTGGCCTCCCGAAGTGCTGGGATTACAGGCTTAAGCCACTGCATCTGGCCACCCAGATTATTGTTATCCTGGAGAGAATCCAGTAAAATTAAGAGGCAGGTACATTTTCTTTCTTTCTTTTTTTTCTCCTTCCACATCTCTTTTAATTTTCACATATTTGAGTGTGGCAAAAGTCTCAAACTTTACCATCAGCACCATTCTTAGCTCAGAAAAGCAGAAATCAGGTCACTTATAATGCCTTAAGGTTTGTCCCTTGTGGCTATCCCCCTTCTGCCCATCACCATTTTTCCTGATTATATGTTCAAATGGTATTTTGGATATATGGCTTTAAATAAAATACATTTTAAAAATTAATTTCACCTGTTGCCTTTTGCTTTTTAAATGTGGCTATTAGAAACTTAAAATTATATATGTGACTCCCATTATATTTCTGTTAGATGGTGAGTGTCTAGAGTATAAAAGCCAGTCAAAAAGGAGAAGCAGGGGATTCTTAATCGATTGACTTTCTTCTTTCTACTCCTATTGATGACAATAAAGCTCAGGTCCTAGCTGGGCACGGTGGTGGGCACCTACGGTCCTAGCTGCTCAGGAGGCTGAAGTGGGGAGAAGGCTTGAGCTCAGGAGTTCAAGGCTGCAGTGAGCTATGATTGTGCCACCGCACTCCAGCCTGGGCAGCAGGGAGACTCTGTCTGAAAAAATTAAAAGAAAAAAAGAGCCAGGCACAGCAGTTCACGCCTGTAATCCCAGCACTTTGGGAGGCCAAGGCGGGTGGATCACCTGAGGTCAGAAGTTCGAGACCAGCATGGTAAACATGATGAAACCCCATCTCTACTAAAAATATAAAAATTAGCCAGGCATGATGGCAGGCGCCTGTAATCCCAGCTACTCAGGAGGTTGAGGCAGGAGAATCGCTTGAACCTAGGAGGTGGAGGTTGCAGTGAGCCAAGATCACACCACTGCATTCCAGCCTGTGTGATGAAGTGAGACATTGTCTCAAAACAAACAAATAAACAAACAAACAAAAAACAAACCACTATGTCCTGCTAGCCTTATGTAATACAAATCAAGTCACTAAGTTGTCCATGGCTAAAACATTCCAGTTAACTTTAATTTTAGACAAAATATGTATTAATTAAATATATAAATTAAACATATGTATATTGGCCTGCCTTGTGATGAAAGCTAACGATTTACAACTATAGCATATAGTTGATATTCACCTCTGTTCCCAAAATATCTTTGTATAAACAATGTGTTTATACTTCAAAACTCAAACTCACCAAGGACAGCATCTTTTAAATCTTACTGCAGTTAGCTCATTTTCCTAAACTGTTACTACACATAGGACACCTGATTTGACAGTTCGTATAACAACACATTATACATTTTAAATTGGATGTGGTTTTTACCTTAAACTCTAGTGATGGCAAAACCATTTTCCTCAAAGCTGATCTGGTATGCAGGTCTATAATAGTGCTTCAATGTCACCTCACCATGCCAAGCTTGCTGACAAAGAGGAATCCTTTTATTTTGAGACTTTTTGGTATTGAACATGATCTCTGCAAGAAGAATTTTTGTTTTACTATATTATTAAGAAACAACTGCATCTTGCTCCTTAAAAAAAAAGTTCAGTCCTAATTGCTTCTCACCTAAGGTCATTTCCTTTTTTCTTTCTTTCTTTCTTTTTTTTGGGGGAGACAAGATCTCACTCTGTCACCCAGGCTGCAGTGCAGTGGTGCTGTCTCAGCTCACTACAACCTCCACCTGCTGGGCTCAAGCGATCCTCTCGCCCCAGCCTCCCAAGAAGCTAGGACCACAGATGTGCACCACCATGCCTGGCTGATTTTTGTATTTTCTATGGAAATGGGCTTTTGCCACATTACCCAGGCTGGCCTCAAACTCCTGGGCTCAAGTGATCTACCTGCCTTGGCCTCCCAAAGTGCTGGGATTACAGGCATAATCCCAGAGCCACCGCGCCTGGCCTCACCGCAGACCATTTCAATGGTTCTACTGGTCCCTGCCTACATGGTGGGCTTTTCATAACCTACCCTATTAACCATATTAACCTTTCTAAAGCACCTCATCCCTCCACTGCTCACTTAGGTTTCCTTCAGGGTTCCTGCAACATTTCAAATTGAGGAGTAAAGCTGCCTGGCATTCCGTGGCTTTCCACAGAATGAGTCTAACCTGCATTTGAGGACGACTTAGGACTGCTCCCCTTTATGTACCCTTGGATGCACCAAACTGAGGGTTTCACCTCCACGGGACCCACATCTCTCACCTGAATCCCTTCTTTGATCATCTTCCCTCTGCTTAGAATGCCCTTTCCCAAACTCCTACTCACCAAAATCTTACTACATAATAATGGTATTGTGTTTACATGAAAAAGAAAAAAGCATATAGAGGTGTAAAGTACAAATTTAGATATATAAAGTGAAAAATTTAGAGATAAAAACATTTTAAAAATCATACTAGGACTTTAGGTTCTATATCACATACCTATGCCTTCATGAAACTATTACTAATGACTCCAAACCTTCAACAAACTCCCTGGTGCTATGTGCTATGCATTACTGTAGGTGCTGGGCAAAGTACACAGTTAAGTCTGAGTCCTGCTTTTAGGAATTCAGTCTCACTAGAGACAGCAGCATAAACCAACAAATACCACGAAGTGTTCAGGCTCTGACGGAGGTGGGACCGCTGACAAGTCCTAATCCAGGCTGGTTACCGGCAGCAGGAAGCATCCTAAAAAGTTATGTAGAAGGCCCTAATGCTCCTTTTATAATGCCCAAGATGCCATTTACAGCTTTTCTGGTTTCTGATTGTCTTTCATATTGTCATGAAATGCATATAAATAATGATCTTCATTATTTACATATGCCATGTTTGCAAATATGCCTATTGCTAAAATTTATTTGTAACCCCCAAATCAATGTTCATTGCCATTTCTCAGTCATTCACAAACATGCCAAGTGGTGAAAAATGTGAGTTGCCCAGTGCTCACTTTCCCAGCTGAGGTAGAATGAGGTGATGCCCGGCCTTCTTCTTCCACTCTACAAGCAATCATACTGTCAACAAGTGTCACAGTCTAGCTAGTGTCACATTTTCCATATTTTGTGCTTTTTGTTGATGATTCTGCTGTTTAAAATGGCCCCAATCATCGTGCAGAAGTGCTGTCTAGTGTACCTAAGTGCAAGAAGGCTGTGATGTACCTTATGGAGAAAATACATGTGAGAGAAACTTCACTCAGGCATGAGCTATGATGCTGTAGGCTATAGGTTCAATGTTAATGAATCAACAATATATATTAAATAAGGTATTTCTATACAGAAACATCAACAAAACAAGGTTGCGTAATGATCAATTCGTGAAAATGTTGTGACCCGAGGCTTGCAGGAACCTAACCCTGTCTTTCCCCTAGGAGCAGTGGCTCAGTGTTTCCTAATTCAGGGTTAGTGGCAACTTTATAGAACACAGCTACAGCAAATAAGAATTAACTGCACTTACTGTTCCTTTGAGGGTAGGATCTAACTTGCTCATCAGTTTATCTTTTGTGTGAATGCCTTTGCTACAAAATTAAATAACCTTACAGTTTAACAAAGGCAGGATCTTAAAACAAAATAATTTTACACAACATTAACTTCACTTTATAGCTTCAAAATGACCAACAATGGCTTTCACCAGCATGTTCTTCAGATTAGGGTCTGCTCCACTTTTTAGAAATTCTAAGGCACATTGTTTATGGGCTGCAAAGCTGCACAAAGCAAGGGTGTATTTCCCAGCTGATCCAAACAGTTAACATCAGGAGGATTGAGCCTGTTGAGCTAACAATTAAAGAAATGTGGCCAGGCGTGGTGGCCCATGCCTGTAATCCCAGCACTTTGGAAGGCAGAGGTGAGGATTGCTTGAGGAGTTTGAGACCAGCCTGGCCAACATGGAAAAACCCCGTCTATACTAAAAATACAAAAATTAGCCCGGCATGGTGGTGCGTGCCTATAGTCCCAGTTACTTGGGAGGCTGAGGCATGAGAATCACTTGAACCTGGGAGGCAAACGTTGCAGTGAGCAGAGATCACACCACTGTACTCCAGCCTAGGTGGCAGGGACAGACTCTGTCTCAAAAGAGAAAAAAAAAAAAACAGAAAGAAAAAAATGCTATGCAGTTATATATCAAAAATAGACTTTCTCTCATAATCCACGGGAAGGTGGAGCCTAAAGAACAGCCAGGCTCCTAGGCATTGTGGCTGTTAGTGCTTTCTCGCTCACTAAATCAGTCAATCTTGCCACTCTCAATGCTTGTTCTCAGATGCTCTGAGATACATCACAGGCCTGTGTCCAGGTCCCACACTTTCCTGACAGCATGCACCATGCACTGTGCCACTGCCATCCTACTCACCCCACACATTACGATTTCACAACAGTTTACCCAAAGAGGCCTTTTCGAAGGAGCTGAAATAAATTCAAAGCAAATGGTAGTGCTTCAGTCATGAATTCTGAACAAATTTAGAGTTTCATGTTTAATGAGACTGTGCAGGAATGGAAACTGGAAGGTAGGTCTTCTAAAGGGAAAAACAGTGGGTAATGCTTTGAGTCTAATGTGGTATAAATGTTCCAAAATTCTGTCCCCTCTTTGCATGTTATCTTCTAAAAGTATAGAATTCCTCTCAGAAATTCCTGCTGATCAAAGCTAGAAAAACTTAATTCCTTTATAGGGTATATTATGTCTCAATTTTCAATTGGCTTAATCTAAAAAAAAATTAAGTTATCCTTGTGTTAACTATTTACCATGAAAATTCAGATTCTTATCCATCAGGTTTTCAGGGGACTTGGGCAGGTGTAAATCAGAAATTCAGAAAAAAAATTCACCATTTAAAACATGTCCTGCTTCAACTATTACCATACTAAGTGTGTGTGTGCGTGTGTGTGTGGGTGGGTGTATGTGTGTTTAGTTATTTAAGAACTTTTGTTCTATTATGATTCCTGGAGATTTTTGGTCCCACAATTCAACTAAATTATAAATTTAACAGTAAGTAAAACTTTCCCTGAAATATAAAGAAATAATGCTTTTTGTCTTTGGGGTTTTTTTGTTTGTTGGTTTTACCAGGGCTGTGAGTTCTGTTGTTTTGTCCTCTATTGCTGCTGCTAAAAGTCATTCTTCAAATTTTCTTTGTTGAGTTCTTTCTATAGCTGCAAAAGAAAAGGACATATTACTCCATTGCTAGTTAGGTTCTGATTACAAATTCATTAAAAACTTGTATAAAAATACAGTGATCATGATGAAAAAAATAAAAATGTTTTGGATTATAATTAAAATACAGTTATACTTTATTATTATTCTCATGTCCTTACATTTCAGATTGCAGAGTTCAATTTATTTCAGATTTGAATGAATTTAAGTTTTCAATTCATAGGTCTTTAAGTATTTTATTCACCACAACACTCATCACAACCAATTATGGATTACTTTTACATACTGAAATACTATTACATATCTGCCTTGGAAAGGTAGGTAAGTGGAGTTCATACCTTCCAGAACCTTAGAATGTAAAAGTAATAAAAAATAGCATTGATAAGAAGATGTACATGCCATATAAATACATGCATATTTATGCCAATTTACTTATAAATTGCCACATAAGAATCGACTGATTGATTGATACGGTCTTGCTCTATTGCCCAGGCTGGAGTGCCATGGTGTGATCATAGCTCACTGCAGCCTGGATCACCTGGGTTCAAGCAATCCTCCCACCTCAGCCTCCCAAGTAGCTGGGACTTCAGGTATGTACCACCTTGCCTGGTTAATAATTTTATTTTTTGTAGAGTTGAGGTCTGTGTTACCTAGGCTGCTCTCGAACCTGAAGTCGTTACAAGGTTTTTTATTTTGCTGATTTTTACAGATTGTTAAAGCAAACTAAATATGGCCTGAGTAGGACTCTGTACTTCTATATTTGAGTCTTTATGGATGAACAGTAACCTAGCTTAATAGTCAGACAAAATTGAAAACCTAACTTAATAATATGCACTTGTAACAATAGCATAGTGCTGGCCAATCCCAGTGGCCATACTTCAACCACCCATAGACTGCTGAATGTTCAAACTGCATTCAAATAAGGCAAACTCTGAGCTGTAACCAATCTCGTTGTTTCTGTACATCACTTCTGATTCCTGTCCTTTTTTGTCTACAAATTTCTTCTGGCCAGGAGGCATCCCTGGAGTCTCTCTGAATCTGCTGTGATTCTGGGGGCTGCCTGATTCATGAATTGTTCATTGCTCAATTAAACTCCTTTAAATTTAACTCGGCTGAAGATTTTCTTTTATCAGCTGGTGTCAGAAGCGGGATCTGAAGCAGAGGTTCCAGCAACTCCCAGGAGCACTGAATGAACACGCAAGGTAGCTGCAGGACCTGCTTGTGTCCATTGATCTCTCAGAGTGGCTGGGGACCGTGGGTAGGCTCCTCTGGGATTTCAGAGCTCCACGGCTTTGCGTTTTGAGCTCTCTGAGTTTCTTTGAGCACATTTCTGATCCAAACTGGGTTTGGAGTTGCAACAGAAACTGAACTGGGTTCAGGAACAGATTTGACCCGGGAATTAACTGGTGTGGATCCAGTTACCTCTGACTGGGTCAAAAAGGAACTGGTAGTAACCAGATATATTGTAGGGGTTATAAAATTTGGCTTTTGAAAATTCACTGGGATTTTTGTGTTCTACCCCTTTGTTTCATTTTTCTGGTGTGTTTAGGTAGGAAAAAAAAAATCATTGGCTAAATTAATCAAGAGAACCTGAGAGTAAAGCCAATATTTTTGGTAAAAATGGCATCCTGAATTTCTGGAAAACTGTTCCTTCTGGCTTATACATTAGTCCTGGGAAGCAGTGAAGTTTTACAGAAGCGGCAAAATCTTACTAAAGATAACTTACAGTGGAACGTTCAGAATGAACAACAATACATTGAAGTACATTTAAAAATGAGGGCTCTCGGTAAAGTCCGTTTTGGCTAAGAATGGATTTGGCACTACGGGATGCCAATTGCTCTTCTCTTTGGAATAACCTGCCTTGCACTCTTTGCTGATGACTATGGGTGACAAAATTAGGCACAGAGTGGTGGGACATGGGGAGCTTTTTCCTCCTTCAAAAGGGGAAACTTGAGAGCGGATGGGACTGCTGGAAAAGATCCCTTTGCTACCAAGCAGCAGCCGCCTGAACTTTTCAGTGTTGCTGCAATGGGTGGGTCTTTCTCTGGTCTCCCTGATCATTTTGTCTTCTCCACCCTGCCACAGGCAATGCTGTTCTCTCTCTCCTTTGCCTTTCTTATCTTTTCTATTATTCAGGGCGACCATCTTGCCCAGAGACCACATGTTGAAACTTCTGGTCAGAGGTTGGATTAACCATGATGGGGCCCAACCAGGGGCAAGTTTGAGACTTGCCAATTTGATATTGGGCGCTAAGCAGAGTGGCTAATGTCTATGTTTTGTCACACATATTTTGCTCTGGCCAGATGAAAAAAGGTAATTTTCCTTTATGATGCTGCTTGGCCTCCAGCACGATGGTGCAAGCTGGGTCACTGGGGCTGCTCAGGGACAGGGAATCCAGAAGCCTGGCATGCTGGCAAAAGGGTAAGAATTTATTACCAGCCAGATTTCTGGCTTCTCTCTCTCTCTCTGGCAAACGGTTGTGAAGTCTTACAGAAATGGCAAAATCTTACAGAAACAGTAAAAATCGCTGTATTTCTCTTCTGTATAGTTTTGATTAATGCGAAAAATAATTCTGAGGCTAGTCTTAAACGGATGCATTTGTGCTATGAATTTGTTTTTCTGTGTCAAAGGGTACCTTAGGATAAACTATGGGCTTAGGACTCCATCAGCTCGCTGCTCAAGACAGCCCTGCAAGCCGGTCAATAAAAAACTTTCCTACAGGTCCCTGAAACAAACAGAAAAACTGGATGGGGTCTCCATCTTGCTTTCTGTCAGTGGGAGCTTGACCTTATAACCAGGTTGAGGCACTTTCTCTTGGTCTCCGCTTTCCAAGGAATGGGAATTTTTGGGTTTATGTCATAGTTATCTCTAAAAACTATCTTGAGTAGTTAAAAGCCTTTGCAAGCTCAAAATTAACTACTCTAGACTCCTTCTAAAAAGTACAGTGAAGCCGCCCTGTGCTGTAGCTCAGTAACTTAGGCTTTGCCCTTTCATGCTGGCAGTCCAGGTGCAATTTCCTACTTAGAAGCAAGTCCTTTCTGGTTTAATATCCGCATGACCTTGTCTAGCCTCTTCTCCATGGACTATCTTACATTTTTCTTTCTCTGAGTACCACCTGGTAGGTTACCTTTGGTAAAGTTCAAAAGCCAGAAATATCAGACATTTGGCCTGGCTGAATTGGATAATAAGAAATTTTAAAAGGACTTTATTAAAGAGTGCTATGGTTAAAAGTCAGCTTAATTAAAAGTAGATATTCAAGCTCTAACAGCCTGGACTCCTTGGGAAAAACAGGAGGCACCAGAGACCCATTTCCTGGCCCTGTTCTTCCAAGGACTCCACCACAAAGCCAATAACCAATTAAGAAACTTAAAAACTGGCAAATGAAAAACCTTACAACTTCTGTAGTACTCTTCTTCTGTCTGTGTAATTAAATATGTGTTGTGTGTAATGTTTATCTAAAAGAGCTCTAATTAATTGGCTTAAAACAAAAATAAGTCCTTAAATCAAATATTTTGAAAGCAAAATAAAAACTATAATGCCTTTTAGTTCATGTAACTTTAGTAGTCTTTGGGAAATAAAAACAGTTTTAAAGATCATTGATAAAATAAAGACATTTTATCTAAATGATGCAGGGCAGATATTAGGTTTACTAAATGCTTTAAGGTCAATAAACTGCTTTGACTCTTAAAAATTGTTCAATTTATTTTTGAGACATTAAATTTTAAATAAGGCCTGGGGATATATGGAATTAGCCATGCCCCCTAGCTCTGCAAAGAAGGTTATAAAGAAAAGAGATTTTATATAAGAAAGGATGCTGTATGGTAAATTCTTTTCCTAAAGTAAAATGACTGGTTATTTAAAAAGAGGGATGTTTAGGGCAAGTCAGAAAATCAAAACATGACATACATGATCTGTGTAAGTCGTGAAAGAATTTATGCAAAGGAATTTATGCCAGAAATGTTACACAATTTAAAGGTGATTAAGCCTCCTAAATGATTCATAAAACGCCACTATGACTCAAATGTACAGCCTGCCTGCTTTATAGCTAGGCAAGGCCTGGGGCAAGAAGGCTGAGGCAGGAGAATGGTGTGAACCCGGGAGGCGGAGCTTGCAGTGAGCTGAGATCTGGAAAGGGTCAGACCTTATCTGCATTTCTGTCTGGGTCCTAGGCTCCACACCTAGTACATAATTAAAATCCCTTACTTACCAAGGTTTTCACCAAAAGTAAAAGTCATAAGAGTTAACATTGTAATATGTAATTGAGACTACTGAAAAAATAGGTTTACGTGCAAGACGTGTAAGGAGAATGAAATGTTTTTTTGTAAGAGATTATAAGAAAGTATGGTAATGTAAATTTTTGCCTAAGTTAGAGGGTTAAAGGAGTGTTTTTTTTTTTTTTTTTTTTTTGAGACGGAGTCTCTCTCTTTTGCCCAGGCTGGAGTGCAGTGGCCAGATCTCAGCTCACTGCAAGCTCCGCCTCCCGGGTTCACACCATTCTCCTGCCTCAGCCTTCCGAGTAGCTGGGACTACAGGCGCCCACCACCTCTCCCGGCTAATTTTTTTTTTGTCTTTTTTTAGTAGAGATGGGGTTTCACTGTGTTAGCCAGGATGGTCTCGATCTCCTGATCTCGTGATCCGCCCGCCTCGGCCTCCCAAAGTGCTGGGATTTCAGGCGTGAGCCACCGCGCCCGGCCTAAAGGAGTATTTTAAATTAAATAAGTTTCAATAAGTTGTGGAAGGTTTATAAAATTGTAAGATACAATTATATTAATTGTAAGAGGCTGAGCACGGTGGCTCACACCTGTAATCCCAGCACTTTGGGAGGCCAAGGCAGGAGGATCAGGAGGTCAGGAGATTGAGACCATCCTGGCCAACATGGTAAAATCCCGTCTCTACTAAAAATACAAAAAACATTAGCTGGATGTGGTGGCGTGTACCTGTCGTCCCAGCTACTTGGGAGGGTGAGGCAGGAGAATTGCTTGAACCCGGGAGGTGGAGGTTGCAGTGAGCCGAGATCATGCCACTGCACTCCAGCCTGGCGACAGAGCGAGACTCCATCTCAAAAAAGAAAAAGAAAAAATTAATTGTAAGAGATTCTATGTGTAAACATATTGGCTAAAGGTAAAATGGCATTGCTCAGTTTTTTCCATAAATTGGACATTGGAATAAAATCACAACAGAGTTTTCTTAGAACATTGTTCTGCTCTGAGAAAAAATTTGTAAAGGGTTACAAAATGTTTATAAAAATCTTACCTTATGGTCAAACTAATTAAAACAATAGATTTATAAAATATTATTAAAAGCTAGCTTTAACATTAAAAATACACAAATGGAAACATAAAATTTGGTTTTCTCTTTTAAAAAGGATTTTTATGTAATATTAAAAGATAAAGGTTTTTGTTTACCTTTTAAATAAAGTGCAAAAGAAATAGCGGAGGGAAGGAAAGAAAGGAGACAGAGTCAGTTGGCCTCATGCTATCTTCACTGGGTCTTGTTTGAAAAGCTGAGTCTCCTATCAGACTAACATTTTTTCCTTTAAAAAATTTTTGAGTTATTTTGGCTAAATGAATGACTTATGATAACTTAAGATTCTATTTTGTAATATCTAATGTTTTAAACCTTTGGTATTTAACAAGCCTTTCAAAATCAAGTTCTAGATTATCATGCTAAATCAGCCAATTCTAAGGTTGTTTAAATATAAAATTTGAATGAACTCCATGGTCTAAGTCAAATTACCTATGATAATCCGTTATCAATGCTATGCACCTAAATTGGAGAAACATAAGTCCAATATTAAGCATGGATTCATAAAGAAGCAGGACTTAAGAACCTTAAGATTTTGTTGTTGGGGGTTCTTCATTCCATAACTCGTCATGGAAAAGATAAAATGGTCCAAGTTGAATATATTGATGTGGTGACTTATAAATGGTGGAAACAGTTTAAAACCAATGTTTGGTTCCATTTTCCTGGAAAGACAATCAAAGCTTCGGTTACATTTGGTTACCTGATGAGCCATTTAAACATTTATAAAGGTATTTCATTCAATTGTCATTTTTCAATGCTTGTTATCTGGTGGTGTAGGGGCTTTCCCATGCAAGAGGGCATGTGTAACAGTGAATTGTTATGCTACAGTGTGTTTTCACCTGGTGGAGAAAGCTTCTTATGGTTCACTGAGGACAATCCCTTCACAATCTAGAACCCAAGGGTTGGATCTTCTGGCAACCTCAGAGAGGGACTGTCCTTGCCATCCACCACAGCGAAACTTTGGAGCCTTGAATCTTGGGTTTATAATCTCACAACTGAGAAGGGTCCCTCCACACTCCTGGAACTCTACAGCCATTGGAACCCTTAGGGTAGAGCTAACCAGGAAAGTTTCTCCCCAGAAGAAGATGGCATCCTTGATGTGAACAGCTTTTCCCAAGATTGCAGATCAAAATTTCTTCTATCATGAGACTCTTTATCTTTGAATATTTTTTCCTTGTTTATGCCTCTATTAACAACAGGAATGAAAATGGGGTCTATTTTGTGCGCTTCTAGGGTATACTTTTATTTGTGAAGGATTTTGCAGCCAGCCTTATACATGAATAAACTTATACTTCAATAGATAAAAGATGAAGGCCCAGTGTAGGTGAGAAACTTCAGTGGTATATCTGTTGCCTCATAATCAGTTTTCCCCTTAACCCACATCATGGATTAAAGAGAACATTGCCAGGAGGCCTTCACTCTGTAAGAAGGACATCATTTGTTAGGTCCTTTTTCCAGGGTTTAGAATAAAAGAGGCAATAATTAGAAATGTCGCCCTCACAATAGGCTCTACAGCAAATTCTACTTTAAAGGCTGTCGTTACACAACAGACTTTAAATTCTCTTGTGAAAGTTATGCTAAGTAATAGAATTAGCTAAACAGAAAAGTACCTGTGCAGCTGCTGACACTTGTGGCCTACAGAGAAATACATCAAATGTAAATTATAAAAATTCAGTTGTAGGGGATTAGTGAAGAGACCCTCTAGTCAAGCAAGTAGACTATCTAGCACATTCTTTAATCTATTTAATTTTAGGTATTTTGGTTTATGGGGACCCTGGGTAAGGAGCATACTCCAAACTCTTGGTATTATCATCCTAATAGTCATAATAGTCTCCCCGGTGTGCTGTATTCTCTCAGAGGTTGTAAATGCTTGCCAGACATCTCTAGGACATCAAATGGTCTCTCTTCAACTGGAATGACAAAAGCTGAGAGAAATGGGTGACTATGGGGACACTGCAACTTATGAATGACGTGCTGAGACCCAAAACCCAAAATGATGGCAACTGAGTGACCCTAAGTTTTGTTCACACTCTCACCTAAGTGAGAACCTGGCCAAAAAGGGGGAATTTTTGAAAACAAAATTATGGGAAGCCATTATTTTGGACTGAGCTCATGTGCTAGGCCCCAACAAACCAAACCAAACTAAAATGGAGTGACTCATGCTAAATATGACATAATCAAGCCAAGGCTTTAAGAAAACACTGATCCTAGAACAGACCAGGTTTTGTTTTTCTCTTGTAAACAGGATGTTCCAGCATAAGGTACTCTCTACTCAGTCCTTATTCTCTCCTTGCAAAACACACGATTCTGTTTCCAGTAGGTTTCAAAATCATATAAGTACATTTACAACAGTAATAGTAACATCAATGACTGAGGTTTTGGTCAACCTGTCAAAATTGAGAAAATGACCAAAAGGGGGGAATTGTTAAAGCAAATTAAATATGGCCCGAGAAGGACTCTGTACTTCTATATTTGAGTCCTTGTGGATGAACTGTAGCCTAGCTTAATAGACAAAATTGAAAATCTAACTTAATAGTATGCACCCATAACAATAGCAGAGTGTTGGCCAATCCCAGGGGCATACTTTAACCACTCAGACTACTTAATGTTCAGATTGTGTTCAAATAAGGCAAATGCTGAGCTGTAACCAAATCCCGCCGTTTCTGACTTCCAATTCCTATCGTTTTTTGTCCATAAATTTGTTCTGACCACGAGGCATCCCTGGAATCTCTCTGAATCTGCTGATTCTGGGGGCTGCTCAATTGGTGAATTGTTCATTGCTCAATTAAACCCCTTTAAATTTAATTCGGCTGAAGATTTTCTTCAAGAAACAAAGGAACTGAGACACCAACAGTTTCTGGAACTTAACCAAGGTCATGCAGCCAGAAGTGGAGCAGCTGGAATTTGAACTTGAGCAGGCTAGTTCCAGGGTCCATGCTCTTATCACTATGCTGCCTCTGAAATCAGACTAGCAGTAAGAGACTGGAATATGTAAGTAAGGTCTCATTTCTGCTAGATTTGAATTCTGCTTTGGCTCATCAAAAGGCTTAGTGGGCCGGGCTCGATGGCTCACGCCTGTAAACCCAGCACTTTGGGAGGCTGAGGTGAGCGGATCACGAAGTCAGGATATCGAGACCATCCTGGCTAACACGGTGAAACCCCGTCTCTACTAAAAATGCAAAAAGTTAGCCGGGCGTGGCAGCGGGCGCCTGTAGTCCCAGCTACTTGGGAGGCTGAGGCAGGAGAATGGCATGAACCCGGGAGGCAGAGCTTGCAGTGAGTCGAGATGGCGCCACTGCACTCCAGCCTGCGCGGCTGAGCGAGACTCCGTCTCAAAAAAAAAGAAAAAAAAAAAGGCTTAGTGATCCCACTTAACACGCATGTACAATGTGCTGTGCAAGGTTGCAAAGGAGGAACTATAAAGGTTTTTCAGGTGTTCCTGGCCAAAGTAAAGTTGTGGACAGAGAAGCAGATCAAGGAGCCAGGTGACTGGGGAAACATGAGCATTTATTAATAGTAATTACTATGCATTTAATGTTGAGACTACGTACACCATTGCATTTAACCTACAGGGAACACATTTATTGAATACAGAAATTGCTGAAACTAGTTCAGCTTTGTCTTAAGAAATGACTAACATTACTATTACTATAGACCATCATCCTTTCTCCCATTTTTTTTTCCACACCCAGCCACTCCACCTCAGAAGACCAAGCCTCCATGGAGGCTGTCAGTGGTGTCTTCTGTTGCTAGGATTCATTATCTTCAATCTTTCCTCTCACTGGTTCTATGGCCACTGAACTGCGAGCTCTTTGAGAACAGTGACATTGCCTATCCCGCTCGTATGTCCCTCCACTACTGCATGTATCCCCCTGAGCTGTGATTTATCCCCTTGGTCATTCTTGAAGTCAGGTACCAGTATGCCCACCAGTGGCAGGGTGAGCAAATGGTGGTGCATTCACCAGTGGTGTTCTTATCTGTCTGTGTAATCTAGGCATTTATGACAGTGTCTGGCACGATGTGTAGTTGGTCAAAATATTTATTGAATAATCAAATACTTAATCATGTTTGTTCACATTTTAGGGAAGCAAACTAAAAGATATCCAAATGTTTCTAAGTTTTCTAGGCTCATCAATGAAAGAAAATAGACAGGAATTTGAAGTTGAAAATACTAAATTGCTCTTAGATTATGTTTCTGGACATTTCCTGTCATGTATTTATTCAGAACACTGAAAGAAGATTGTTGATTATGCCAGATGAAAAGCAAATAGTCCATTTGGGGTGGTGAGGCTGCTGGAGAGCTGGTGATGTTCTGTTTGTTGATGTGGATGCTGTTTACAGAGATGTGCGCTGTGTTTCCAGAGACTGTAAAAACAGTGAGTTATACATGAACGAGGTAGACTTTCCTGCATATATATCTCAATAAATGTTCTTAAAGCAAATATTACAAATCCAAAAAATATTTTTCCTATGAAATTTAATATTACTTTAAACTAATTATCTTTCTCTTCAATCAGAATCAAGTTAGTAAGGATCTCAGAGGTCATAAAGTCTACCTCGGCCCTGACATGCTTACATACATGCACAGAGTAGGCTGAATAGGAGTACCCTTGAAATGCAAGAGAGAAGCTGGAAGGCATAGTTCATTAGTGATAGAAAATCATTACTTTGCAATCAACATAGTAATAAATGATTAGGGCAAGTATTTTTGGAGGGTGTTTGTAGCACTTTAATTATCAAGAGAATATAAAAATGCATTCAAATAAATGAAGAAAAATGGGTAAACAAATGGACACATTATGAAGATTTCTAAGGTTCAATTAACATCTGAGAACTTATCAACCTCTCAGTTATCAGGGAAGCCATAAGCCATTGGATCCACAAACATTAAAAAGTCTCACAATCCTGTGTCAGGAAGAATGCTGACTATCAGAAGTGCTGGGAGAAGCTCTGGAAAGAGCTTTGTAAAAAGCTCTTAAGCAGCATCCACTAATGCCAAACACCTCCATGAGCAGCAACTCCAATCCCAGCTGCGAAATGCTCAGGCTGAACTCAAACGAGAGGCAGGTGCATTCATAGCAGAGCCAGTCGTGATGGTCATACAGTGAAGACAGCAAATGCCCACCAGTGGCAGGGTGAGTAAATGGTGGTGCATTCACCAGTGGTGTAGACCAACCAGCCACTCCAGATCCACTGGGATCCACAGGACTTTGCAGACACAGGCCGCCTATAAATTCATTAATCACCTGGGGCCCGAGTCTTTTTGTCCGTAGAGCCATTCCCATCTTGGTACTGAGATGTGGTGGTGGAGACCAAGGATCCCTCGAACTGGTCCAGGGGTGGGAGGAGCTCTGCGAAGTCAGGGAATGACTGTGTCTGGCAAGAAATTGGAGCCATAAGGGCTCTGAGGTAACAAGGAGACTAGGGCTGAGTCTGGGAGTGATCGTAAGTTTGGGATTGGGCCAGGACTTGGGATTGGGCTAGGACTAAGCCTGGGCCTGGGCCTGGGCCTGGGCCTAAAATTGGAGTTGGAGCTGGAGCTGGGGCTGGGCCTGGGAGTAAGCCTGACTTGGAATCGGGCCAGGGGCTAGGATGGAGCCTGGACCTGGGATTGGGCCTTGGCTTTTGAGTGGGCCTGGAATGGGGCTGGGATTGGGCCAGGGGCTAGACCCAGGGCAGCCAAACGCCCTCCTGGGCTCTGCACCCAAAGATACTTCAGGCCTGGTGGAGGCTGAAGATCATGAGTTCCACCACTGGGAGAATTCCCAAGGGGCCAGGCTGACTGGGGGCAGAGGCCGCGACTTCAGGGAAAGGGGGCACAGTGCGAGCTCTGTGGGCTGTGGCCTGCCTGGGGCTGCCCCTGCTGCCCGGGCCGCTGCTGCTGGGGCTGCTGCTGCTGGAGCTGCTGGGGTTGCTGGGGCTGGACCTGCTGCCGGGGCCGCTGCTGCTGGGGCTGCTGGAGCTGGAGCTGGAGCTCCTGGGGCTGCTGCTCCTGTTGGGGCTGCTGCTGCTGGCGCTGCTGGGGTTGCTGGGGCTGGGCCTGCTGCTGGGGTTGGGCCTGCTGCTGCGGCTGCTGGGGCTGCTGGGGTTGGACCTGCTGCTGGGGCTGCTGGGGCTGCTGGGGCTGCTGGGGCTGCTGGGGCTGCTGGGGCTGCTGGGGCTGCTGGGGCTGGACCTGCTGCTCAGGCTGCTGCTGCTGAGGACGCTGCTGGAACTGCTGGAGCTGCTGCTGGAACAACCGCTCCCGAGAGCGTTTGGCCCGGCGATTCTTGAACCACACCTGCACTTGGTACTCCCCGAGGTTGAGCATCTCCGCCAACTTTTGTCGTGTGTCATAGCCTGGGTACGGCTCCTTCTTAAAGTGATTTTCTAGCACTTCCTGCTGTTTCCAGTTGTAGACTGTGCGGTCTTGCCGCTGTCTCTTTGGAAGGCCTGGGGATGGTGGAAGGCCTCGGGGATGCCTAGGGTCTTGCATCCTGGGTCCTGCTCTGTTCCTGAACATAATTAGAACAAATATTATCAATGAATGCTGAAACTACTGACTAGAAGTTTATTGGTAAACAGGATATTGACATTATCTCAACTTTTCTTCCCACACATTTATTCATTACAAAGGGAAAAGATGCCTTACAGTACACCACAAAGTGATCAGAGCTCACATCACCAATAAAACAGACATTACGTGCTCCCTAATGTGTTACACTAGTATGGGATACGACTTCACCTACATAATATTCCTGCCAGACATACATATCCTGAACCTAATCATATGAAGAGAGAAAAAACAAAATCAAGGGACATTCTACAAACAATTCCACAATTGCTTTCCTCTTAAAAAATGTCAGTATTGTCTGGGTGTGGTGGTTCATGCCGGTAATCTCAACACTTTGGGAGGCCAAGGTGTGCGAATCACTTGAGGCCAGGAGTTCAAGACTAGTCTGGGGAACATAGTGAAACTCTGTCTCATAAAATAAAATAAATAAATAAAATAACATAAAATAACATGACATAAAACAACCTAACATAACATAACATAAAATAAAATAAGCGAGGTGTGGTGCCACATATTTGTAGTCCCAGCTACTTGGGAGGCAGAGGCAGAAGGACTGCTTGAGCCCAGGTGGTCGAAGCTACAGTGAGCTATGATCACACCACTGCACCACTGTACTCCAGCCTGGGCAACAGGGCAAGACTCTGTCTCTAAAATAAATAAATTAATTAAAATTAAAATTAAAATAAATGGCAGTATCAAGAAAAACAAAAACAAAGGCTGAAGAATTGTTTCAGATAAAAAGAGACTAAAGAGATGATTAAATACAATGTGGATTCTGAATTAGATCCTAGATGGAAGGAAAAATTTACAAGGAACATTATTTGGACAACTGCCTAAATTTGTATATAAAATGTATATTATATAATATTAATGTTAATTTCCTGAAATTGATTATTGTGATTATGTAAGAAAATAATCCTTGTTTTGTTCTTAAAAGATCTAAAACTTTTCTTTTTTTCTTTTTCTTGAGTCAGTTTCACTCTATTACCCAGGCTGGAGTGCAGTGGTGTGATCTCAGCTCACTGCACCTCCAACTCCTGGGTTCAAGCTATTCTCATGCCTTAGCCTCCCGAGTAGTTGGGACTACAGGCACATGCCACCATGCCTGGCCTGGCTAATTTTTGTATTTTTAGCAGAGATGAGGTTTTGCCATGTTGGCCAGGCTGGTCTCGAACTCCTGACCTCAAGTGATCCACCTGCTTCGGCCTCCCAAAGTGCTGAGATTACAGGCGTGAGTCACCACACCCAGCTAGATCTGAAGTATTTAGGGGTAAAACATCACTATATCTGCAAATTATTCTCAAATAGCTCAACAAAAAATTAAAAGTAAATAAATAACATCAAATAATATGTAAAAGTCTAAACTAGATGTGGCAAAACGTCAATATTTGACAAATGTAAGTGAAGGACATACAAGTGTGTATTATTCTTGAAACTTTCCCATAGGTTAGAAATTTTTCAAAATAAAAAGACAAATGAGATATAGAAGAAGAAAATATCTTACAAGTAACAGTCTATACTTTCCCCAAATACCTCCAATCTTAAGAAACTTACTGCATCTTTCAAGGCAACCCAAGCCATTATTACAATACACTGGACCCAAAGACAAACGCCCTGCTACTCCATCACCTGGGCCATCAAGTGGCCTGGTTCTGCCGCAAATAAAATCATCCCTCTTCCCAAATAACAGCTCCTTAGGTACTTGAGTATGATTTCATTGTGCCTAGCTATTTCTTTGTTTTTGGGGTCAAACATTTCCTGTCTCTTTGTACATTATCCTGTGACATGGTTTCTGGTATACCTATGGTCTTGGTGAGTTCAATGCACTTCCTGTAGTCTGCCAATAACAGATTTAACACTATCCAGAAATGATATTATATGTGGATAAGGTGATCTCATTAGAGCAGAATCACTCAATTAAGTCTCTATTTCTATTTCCCAGGCTAGGACCACATCAACTGACAAATCATATTACTTCTAAAGTCAACTAGATCTTCATCCTTGTACAGTTTGGATTTTGAAAGTGCCTTAGAGCATGTCTTGATGATTGCCCTTATTAAATGTCAACTTGTCAGGTTAACCTTACATTCCAGTCTGTCAAGAAAACCTCAGTTCTGAGTTCTCATCGTGTTGCAATTAAAATGATGGGACATGATCAAAGACAGTACCTCATCCTCTCTCACAAATCATTAAAAGGCAGGAACCACAGCTAATATGTTCTACATGTCCCCACATTCCATAAAACAGTGTCTAATAGAAGACATTATATGTTGATTTGCTTGTTTACTGATAAGGAGGGTTCATTTTAAATGTAGAAGCAAGTTGAGACACTGATCTAAAGATGCCTGACAAGTAGACGTTGTTTTTGTAACTACAGAATAAGTGAGAATATTTTAGTTCTCAAGGGAATTGGAAAGTAATAAAGAGCAGGATCTTGGTTTTTCTTTAGATAAAAATACTAAAAATTAAAATTAAGAAATCAAAATCCTTTAAATACAAAATTATATTGCCTTTCTCTGAATTTCAAAGGAAAGAAACAAAGGATATGTATGAAATTGCAACTTTAATTCAATATCTTTACTCACAGTATAGAAATAAAAAACCTTTTCTTTTCAACATTAGGAATACTACTGAAAAATAATTATAGCAAAGCCCTGGTCATTCAAAGAAAGATTCTATTGCATGAGAGTTTCTAAATGTAAGCATCCAAACATTTTTCTTTTAAACAACATTAGAGAAATTTGAGTTATTGCAGACTCATGTCTTCCTAAATCCAATTTAGTCTTTCACATCCATAACAATGAAGCTGATCCATCAAGAAATTACTGCTTCCTGCTATACTACAGTGAAGTCCTCAAGAAAACGGAGCCAGCCAGGGCTGTCCTACCCAACACCAAATAACTCCCATAGCTGCCCCTCTTATAGTTTCTCTGTCCTGCCCTTCCATATTCCTTATCATGCTTCATCAGCCTATCAGCCATTTTCCTTCATGTCTCTAATTTTCTACTTTTAATTTTGTTGAGTATTTGGAAAACCTTTTTTTTCTTTTTTTTCTTTTTTTTTTTTTTTTTTTGAGACAGGGTCTTGCTCTGTTGCCTGGGCTGGAGTACAGTAGCGCGATTATGGCTCACTGCAGTCTCAAACTTCTAGGCTCAAATGATCCTCCTGCCTCAGTCTCCTGAGTAGCTGGGACTACAGACACATCACCACACCCAGCTAATTTAAAAAAATTAAAAAAATTTTTTTTGTAGAGATGAGTGTTTTGCCATGTTGTCCAGGCTAGTCTCAAACACCTGGCCTCAAACAATCCTCCCTTCTTGGCCTCCTAAAGTACTGGGGTTACAGATGGGAGCCACCATGCCCAGCCTGAAAAATAATTTTTTATTTTTTTGAGACAGTCTCACTCTATTGCACAGGCTGGAGTGCAGTGGCATGAGCTCAGCTTACTGCAACCTCCACCTCCCAGGTTTAAGCAATTCTCCTGCCTCAGCCTCCTGAGTGACTGGAATTACAGACAGCTGCCACCATGCCCGGCTAATTTTTGTATTTTTGTTAGAGACAGGGTTTCACCATGTTGACCAGGTTGGTCTTGAACTCCTGACCTCAAGTGATCTCCCACCTCAGCCTCCCAAACTGCTGTGATCACAGGCATGAGCCACTGTGCCCAGCCTGAAAAATAGATTTTTAAAACTTGCCATAATCTTGTATAAATTAAGAGCTCAAAAGTTTTAAGTAAAAAAACCGTCATACAGATAGCTATATCACTAATCAGTGACTTCCAAATGACATTATCATTAGTGCATTCGCTGGCTGTCCTCTATTTTGGTATCTCAGATGCCATTTTTAGTCATATTCTGAATGTTGGTTATAGTGAAAGTAAATGCTATTTATGTTAAGATCCATATTTATCTTAAAGCATGATTTCTTCATTGTGAGCAATTTCTTTTGCTGTCTACTCCCATTAACAACAGTAGTATGAGCATTATATTCTAAGAGAAGTATTCCCAACTTCTAAAACACAGATAAATTAATTTTAGCTATTATTAAGACTTAATTGCATTTAAGCCTTTTTGCAAATTATTAATTACTACCATCTCCACAACAGGAAAAAATACCATGTAAGAATCTTTATATCACATCTCTTGACTTGTACCCAGAATATATAAAGCACTTTTACAACTCAACAATAAAAAGACAACCCAATCAGAAACGTGCAAAGATGGCTGGGCACGATGGCTCATGCCTGTAATCCTGGCACTTTGGGAGGCCGAGGAGAGTGGATCACTTGAGGTCGGAGTTCAAGATCAGACTGACCAACATGGTGAAACCCTGTCTCTACTAAGAGTACAAAATTAGCTGGGAATAGTGTTATATGCCTGTAATCCCAGCTACTTGGGAGGCTGAGGCATGAGAATCATTTGAACTCAGGAGGCAGAGGTTGCAGTGAGCTGAGATAGTGCCATTGCACTGCTGCCTGGGTGACAGAGTGAGACTCTGTCTCAAAAAATTAAATTAAATTAAAAAAGTAAAAAACGGGCAAAGACAACAATGAACAATCCCAAAAGGAAACAAAAACAATTATCTTTACAATTGCATCAAAAAGAATGAAATGTTTAGGAATAAACTTAACCACAAAGGCAAAAGACTTGTGCACAAAAGACTTTCTACACAAAACACTGCTGAAAGTAAAGACATAAATAAACGAGAAAACATCCCATGATCGTAAATGGAAAGACTTAATATTGTTAGGAGCAGAACACTACTTAAAGTGATTTACAGATTTGATACAATCCCTATCAAATCCCAATGACCTTTTTAATATATTTTTATTTTTTTCTTTTTTAAAAAAAATAGGTGGATGGATTCATTCATTCATTCATTCATTCATTCATTCATTTATTTTTTGAGATGGTGTCTCACTCTGTTGCCCAGGCTGGAGTACAGTGGCACGATCTCGGCTCACTGCAACCTCCGGCTCCTGGGTTCAAGCGATTCTCCTGCCCCAGCCTCCCAAGTAGCTGGGATTACAGGTGTGCACCACCACGCCCAGCTAATTTTTTGCATCTTTAGTAGAGAGGGGGTTTCACCATGTTGGCCGGGCTGGTCTCAAACTCCTGACCTCGTGATCCAACCACCTCAGCCTCCCAAAGTGCTGGGATGACAGGTGTGAGTCACTGAGCCTGGCCCCAATGACCTTTTTTTTAAAACAGAAACAGAAAATCTGAGCGGATCTTCATGGTAGATGTCAGGCAGGACTAGATTGCAGCTCTGACTTGGACAGAGCAGCGTGCAGAGGCTCACATTGTGAATTTTAGCTCCAGAACAACTGCAAAAACAAACCAGGAATCCCGAGAGGACCCACAGACCCTCTGGAGAAGGTGGATTGCTCCTGCAGGACCCAGGAGACACCCCAAACATTATGAGTGCCTAAACTGAAGAAGTGGGAAAGGGAGATCCTCCGCTCCCGAACACACACCCCCACTGAGGAAACTGAAGGTCTAGTTTGTGGGAGAAGCTTCCCACCTTACCTGGAGCTGAGTCAATTTAGAGAACTGAGTGAAATACAGGGGTAGAGGAAGCAGCAAGAAAGGCTCTGGGAGCTTGCTGGGTCCCCAAGCAGGGCATTCCTGCCTGGCACCACAGAGATCCTTCAGCAGGGCGGCCAGAGGTGTGTGGAAAATGCCACAGGGAGAAGAAAATCTCCAACTGAACTTTGTAACAAGTTGAACTGGGCAAGAAGCCTCCTGGCCAGAACTCAGGGGACAGTGTGAACCCAGCAGGCAGACTCTAAAGGTGGGGAGAAAAACCAAAGCCCTTTTCTTTCCCAGCTGGGAGGTGGGTAGCCTGAGGCAAGTGCTCAAGTCCTGCTCAGCCACTGCCTGGAAACAGACTCGTTGCTGTTAGGAGGGGGCACAGTGGGAGTGAGACTGGCCCTTCAAGATTGTGTGGGAGTTGTGTGAGGCCTGTGACTGCTGGTTTTCCCCCCACTTCCCTGACAACCTGTATGACTCAGCAGAGGCTGCCATAATTCTCCTAGGTACACAACTCCAGTGACCTGAGAACCTCACTCCCATCCCCCACAGCAGCCACAGCAAGATCCACCCAAGGAGAGTCTGAGCTCAGACACGCCTAGCCCTGCCCCCACCTGATGGGCCTTCCCTAACCACCCTGGTAGCTGAAGACAAAGGGTATATTCTCATGAGAGGTCTAGAGCCCCACCCACTGACGGTTTTCTCCATACTACCATAGCTGATGCTCTCTGGAAAGCACTACCTCCTGGCAGGAGGCCAACCGGCACAAAAATAGAACATTAAACCACCAAAGTGAAGAACTCTCACAGAGTCCATTTCACCCCCTGCCACCTCCACCAGAACAGGTGCTGGTATCCATGGCTGAGAGACCCATAGACGGTTCACATCACAGGACTCTGTGCGGACAACCCCCAGTACCAGACTGGAGCCTGGTAGACTTGCTGGATGGCTAGACCCAGAAGAGCTTGGCTCTCAGGAAGCCACATCCCTAGGAAAAGGGGGAAGAGTACTACATCAAGAGAACACCCCATGGGACAGAAGAATCTGAAAAACAGCCTTCAGCCCTAGACCTTCCCTCTGACAGAGCCTACCCAGATGAGAAGGAACAAGAAAATGAACTCTGGCAATATGACAAAACAAAGCTCTTTAACACCCCCCCAAAAAAAATCACACCTGCTCACCAGCAATGGATCCAAACCAAGAAGAAATCCCTGATTTACCTGAAAAAGAATCAGGAGGTTAGTTATTAAGCTAATCAGGGAGGCACCAGAGAAAAGTGAAGCCCAATGCAAGGAAATAAAAAAAAAATATGATACAAGAAGTAGAGGAGGGGGGTACAAATATTCAAGGAAATAGATAGCATAAAGAAAAAGTAATCAAAAGTTCAGGAAACATTGGACCAGGAAACATTGAAACAATTATAGAAATGCAAAATGCTCTGGAAAGTCTCAGCAATAGAATTGAACAAGTAGAAGAAAGAAATTCAGAGCTCAAAGACAAGGTCTTCGAATTAACCCAATCCAACAAAGACAAATAAAAAAGAATAAGAAAATATGAACATAGTCTCCAAGAAGTTTGGGATTATGTTAAATGACCAAACCTAAGAATAATCAGTGTTCCTGAGGAAGAAGAGAAATTTAAAAGTTGGGAAAAATATTTGGGGGAATAACGGAGGAAAACTTCCCCAGCCTTGCTAGAGACCTAGACATCCAAATACAAGAAGCACAAAGAACACCTGGGAAATTCACTGCAAAAAGATCATTGCCTGGGCACACTGTCATCAGGTTATCTAAAGTTAAGATGAAGGAAAGAATCTTAAGAACTGTGAGACAAAAGCACCAGGTAACCTACAAAGGAAAACTTATCATATTAACAACAGATTTATCAGCAGAAACCCTTCTACAAGCTAGAAGGGACTGGGGCCCTATCTTCAGCTTCCTCAAACAAAACAATTATCAGCCAAGAATTTTATATCCTGCAAAACTAAGCATCATATATGAAGGAAAGATACAGTCTTTTTCAGACAAACAAATGCTGAGAGAATTTGCCACTACCAAACCACTACTATAAGAGCTACTAAAAGGAGCTCTAAATCTTGAAACAAATCCTGGAAACATATCAAAACAGAACCTCTTTAAACAATAAATAACATAGCACCTATAAAAGGAAAATACAATTTAAAAAGCAAAAACATCAAACAAAAAAAATTAAGGTACACAGGCAACAAATAGCACAATGAATGAAATGGCACCTCACATCTCAATACTAATATTGAATGTAAATGGGCTAAATGCTCCACTTAAAAGATACAGAACTGCAGAATGGATAAGAACTCACCAATCAATTATCTGCTGCCTTCAGGAGAATCACCTAACACATAAGGATTCACATAAAGTAAAGGGATGGAAAAAGGCATTTCATGCAAACTGACACCAAAAGTGAGCCAGAATAGCTATTCTTATATCAGACAAAACAAACTTTAAAACAACAGCAGTTAAAAGATACAAAGAGGAACATTATATAATAAGAGGCCTTGTCCAACAGGAAAATATCGCAATCCTAAACATATATGCACCTAACACTAGAGCTCCCAAATTCATAAAATAATTACTAATAGACCTAAGAAATGAGATAGACAGCAACACAATAATAGTGAGGACTTCAGTACTCCACTGATAGCACTAGACAGGTCATCAACACGGAAAGTCAACAAAGAAACAATGGATTTAAACCATATCTTAGAACACGTGAACTTAACAGATATATACAGAATATTTTATTGAACCACCGAATATACATTCTATGCATCAGCACATGGAATTTTCTCCAACATGGAAATTTTTCTGACACATAATGATCTTAATAGAAATGCTAGCTATTCTTTTTATTATGTGGTTCCTCATATACCCGGCTTGGGAAGCTAACGCAAGTCTCTGAAAGATTTCTTCAAGGATCCCTGTCTAAATGAGAGAGGAAAAGTTACCATTGAAATAGCAGACTCGCCGGGCGTGGTGGCTCACACCTGTAATCCCAGCACTTTGGGAGGCCGAGACGGGCAGATCACGAGGTCAGGAGATCGAGACCATCGTGGCTAACACGGTGAAACCCCATCTCTAATAAAAATACAAAAAACTAGCCGGGCGTAGTGGCGGGCACCTGTACTCCCAGCTACTTGGGAGGCTAAGGCAGGAGAATGGCAAGAACCCGGGAGGTGGAGCTTGCAGTGAGCCGAGATCGCGCCACCACACTCCAGCCTGGGTGACTGAGCAAGACTCCATCTCAAAAAAAAAAAAAAAAAAGAAATAGCAGACTCTATTTAACAACACTGGTTGTAGGTCTCTGATGAAATTTTAGTTCTCTGAATCCTCTAAAATTCATTTTACATATGTTTTATTATCATGCCACAAAACCCTAGCCTAAGTGAGTAATCAATTATTAGCTGGACCACATTCCAAAATGTTTCTTTCCAATGTTAGGCGTGTAAAATCAAGGTGGAAAATATAAGCACAATTCAAATAGATTTGGGGTCACTCTTTTTTAGTATTTTAATGGGAAAACAGGTATCCGCCCTCACCCTGAGAGATGATTCCCCATAGAAATCCAGGCTTTCATGTCTTCCTTGAGTAAGCAATGATATTTTTCCAAAGTAGGGGTCCTAGTTGTAACAATTACACTAGAGAATTTAGTAGAGACCTATTCATGGAGTATTTCCCTATGGTATGCAGGTATTTACTTTCAATCAGTTTTAATCCAAGGTGTATAGATATGGGGTACATAACACGCAAAATGGGACCAGTAACATATTCCTACAATTTTATCATCCGAAAATCAAGTGTGTAAGGCTAAATTATTTTCACAACTATTTAGAGCAGTGTGGCTTTATAGCTAACTAAGGAAGGGAAGAAATGCTAAGAAGCCATGAAAATTTATGTATTCTGAGCCTAGTTAGGTAATTGGTCTGAAACCTATGAAAAAGTTTCATTATCTAAAATATAAATTCCATAGAGTAGCATTAGCAAAGGTTAATCTTTTCTGAATTATTAATCAATTTAGTAAAAAAGTTCTCTCCATTCACACATTAAGAAAATTTGGATTTGCTCCCTTGATGTGCCCAGGAGAAAAACCAGAAAATATTAATCTAACGTCCCAGTAGTCCCCAAGCTTCATAGGTCCAACCAATTATTAAGCACACAGCACTAAATGGTTTCTTGTCTTCTGTGTGCTTATAAATGGAGTATACCTATTTCTGTAGTTCTATTTCATGTAAGTAATAAGATATATACAGATATCTTGATACTGGAAATGCTTTAAAAAGAAAAATATTAAATATATAACATTTAAAAGATGTTGCAAAAATATAAAACAAAATAATTATGAAATTCCCTTCTATCATATAATTTCTGGGAAACACAAGCTTTACTTCAATCCAGTTTATTTCAGTTTTAAAAATAAAATACATACCATCGTAAAACCAGCTAAGTATTAGTTTTAATCATTTGTAAACTGAGGACACAGAACTCAGTGTGTGTCCTGCCAATATAAATGTGTACAGTCCTGCCAATATAAATGTGTACAGAAAAGGCAGAATTCTTCAGGTGCCTTGAATTGCAGTAACATTTAAGAAATCATGTTTTATGTGGATCATTCCTTTAAAACTGATGGGAAATTATATTTCTATATAAGAGAATTTCCCCAGGTAGAGTTGGAAAACTTTTTCTAGAGTATTGGAAAGTGACACATGGGATACATTCATGATCATCCACTTATGGAGTGGTGCCCATGGAATACCAGGACAACAGAAAACTAAGCTCTAATCATCCAGCTGTCTCCACGTCGTGTGAATCATACACAACTGAATCTGTGAAGTGCACATCCCATCTCTATATGCTTTCTACTTGCATGTATTATAAGAAAAGGTACATAGCTACTTCTGTGCTAACAGATCATTTTTATTAGAAAACATCCTGAAGCAGACCCATCTCACATGCAGAGACATACATAGGCTCAAAATAAAGGGATGGAGGAAGATCTACCAAGCAAATGGAGAACAAAAAAAAAGCAGGGGTTGCAATCTTAGTCTCTGATAAAACAGACTTTAAACCATCAAAGATCAAAAGAGACAAAGAAGGCCATTACATAATGGTAAAGGGATCAATTCAACAGGAAGAGCTAACTATCCTAAATATATATGCACCCAATACAGGAGCACCCAGATTCATAAAGCAAGTCCTTAGAGACTTACAAAGAGACTTAGACTCCCATACAATAATAATGGGAGACTTTAACACCCCACTGTCAACATTAGACAGATCAACGAGACAGAAAGTTAACAAGGATATCCAGGAATTGATTTCAACTCTGCACCAAGCGGACCTCATAGACATCTATAGAACTCTCCACCCCAAATCAACAGAATATACATTCTTCTAAGCACCACATCGCACTTATTCCAAAATTGACCACATAGTTGGAAGTAAAGCACTCCTCAGCAAATGTAAAAGAACAGAAATTATAACAAACTGTCTCTCAGACCACAGTGCAATCAAACTAGAACTCAGGACTAAG
The DNA here is from genome assembly GCF_049350105.2 of Macaca mulatta. NCBI lineage: Eukaryota > Metazoa > Chordata > Mammalia > Primates > Cercopithecidae > Macaca > Macaca mulatta. The sequence continues at coordinate 152,869,898 of NC_133407.1, read as the reverse complement.
AAACTCAATCAAAACCGCTCAACTACATGGAAACTGAACAACCTGCTCCTGAAGGACTACTGGGTACATAATGAAATGAAGGCAGAAATAAAGATGTTCTTTGAAACCAATGAGAATAAAGATACAACATACTAGAATCTCTGGGACACATTTAAAGCAGTGTGTAGAGGGAAATTTATAGCACTAAATGCCCACAAGAGAAAGCAGGAAAGATCTAAAATTGACACCCTAACATCACAATTAAAAGAACTAGAGAAGCAAGAGCAAACGCATTCAAAAGCTAGCAGAAGGCAAGAAATAACTAAGATCAGAGCGGAACTGAAGGAGATAGAGACACAAAAAACCCTCCAAAAAATCAATGAATCCAGGAGCTGGTTTTTTGAAAGAATCAACAAAATTGATAGACCGCTAGCAAGACTAAAAGAAGAAAAGAGAGAAGAATCAAATAGATGCAATAAAAAATGATAAAGGGGATATCACCACCGACCCCACAGAAATACAAACTACCATCAGAGAATACTATAAACACCTCCATGCAAATAAACTAGAAAACCTAGAAGAAATGGATAATTTCCTGGACACTTACACTCTCCCAAGACTAAACCAGGAAGAAGTTGAATCCCTGAATAAACCAATAACAGGCTCTGAAATTGAGGCAATAATTAATAGCCTAACAACCAAAAAAAGTCCAGGACCAGACGGATTCACAGCCGAATTCTACCAGCAGTACAAGGAGGAGCTGGTACCATTCCTTCTGAAACTATTCCAATCAATAGAAAAAGAGGGAATCCTCCCTAACTCATTTCACGAGGCCAACATCATCCTGATACCAAAGCCTGGCAGAGACACAACAAAAAAAGAGAATTTTAGACCAATATCCCTGATGAACATTGATGCAAAAATCCTCAATAAAATACTGGCAAACCGAATCCAGCAGCACATCAAAAAGCTTATCCACCATGATCAAGTGGGCTTCATCCCTGGATGCAAGGCTGCTTCAACATATGCAAATCAATAAATGTAATCCAGCATATAAACAGAACCAAAGAAAAAAACCACATGATTATCTCAATAGATGCAGAAAAGGCCTTTGACAAAATTCAACAGCCCTTCATGCTAAAAACTCTCAATAAATTCGGTATTGATGGAATGTATCTCAAAATAATAAGAGCTATTTATGACAAATCCACAGGCAATATCATACTGAATGGGCAAAAACTGGAAGCATTCCCTTTGAAAACTTGCACAAGACAGGGATGCCCTCTCTCACCACTCCTATTCAACATAGTGTTGGAAGTTCTGGCTAGGTCAATCAGGCAAGAGAAAGAAATAAAGTGTATTCAGTTAGGAAAAGAAGAAGTCAAATTGTCCCTGTTTGCAGATGACACGATTGTATATTTAGAAAACCCCATCATCTCAGCCCAAAATCTCCTTAAGCTAGTAAGCAACTTCAGCAAAGTCTCAGGATACAAAATTAATGTGCAAAAATCACAAGCATTCTTATATACCAGTACAGACAAACAGAGAGCCAAATCATGAATGAACTCCCATTCACAATAGCTTCAAAGAGAATAAAATACCTAGGAATCCAACTTACAAGGGATGTAAAGGACCTCTTCAAGGAGAACTACAAACCAATGCTCAGTGAAATAAAAGAGGACACAAACAAATGGAAGAACATACCATGCTCATGGATAGGAAGAATCAATATTGTGAAAATGGCCATACTGCCCAAGGTAATTTATAGATTCAATGCCATCCCTATCAAGCTACCAATGACTTTCTTCACAGAATTGGAAAAAACTGCTTTAAAGTTCATATGGAACCAAAAAAGACCCCACATTGCCAAGACAATCCTAAGTCAAAAGAACAAAGCTGGAGGCATCACGCTACCTGACTTCAAACTATACTACAAGGCTACAGTAACCAAAACAGCATGGTACTGGTACCAAAACACAGATCTAGACCAATGGAACAGAACAGAGCTCTCAGAAATAATACCACCCATCTACAGCCATCTGATCTTTGACAAACCTGACAAAAACAAGAAATGGGGAAAGGATTCCCTAGTTAATAAATGGTGCTGGGAAAATTGGCTAGCCATAAGTAGAAAGCTGAAACTGGATCCTTTCCTTACTCTTTATATGAAAATTAATTCAAGAGGGATTAGAGACTTAAATGTTAGACCTAAAACCATAAAAACTCTAGAAGAAAACCTAGGTAATACCATTCAGGACATAGCCATAGGCAAGGACTTCATGTCTAAAACACCAAAAGCAATGGCAACAAAAGTCAAAATTGACAAATGGGATCTAATTAAACTAAAGAGCTTTTGCACAGCAAAAGAAACTACCATCAGAGTGAACAGGCAACCTACAGAATGGGAGAAAATTTTTGCAATCTACTCATCTGACAAAGGGCTAATACCCAGAATCTGCAAAGAACTCAAACAAATTCACAAGAAAAATCAAACAACCCCATCAAAAAGTGGGCAAAGTATATGAACAGACATTTCTCAAAAGAAGACATTCATAGAGCCAACAGACACATGAAAAAATGCTCGTCATCACTGGCCACCAGAGAAATGCAAATCAAAATCACAATGAGATACCATCTCACACCAGTTCGAATGGCAATCATTAAAAAGTCAGGAAACAACAGGTGCTGGAGAGGATGTGGAGAAATAGGAACACTATTACACTGTTGGTGGGATTGTAAACTAGTTCAACCATTGTGGAAGACAGTGTGGTGATTCCTCAAGGATCTAGAACTAGAAATACCATGTGACCCAGCCATCCCATTACTGGGGATATACCCAAAGGATTATAAGTCATGCTGCTATAAAGACACATGCACACGTATGTTTATTGCAGCACCATTCACAATAGCAAAGACTTGGAATCAACCCAAATGTCCATCAGTGACAGGCTGGATTAAGAAAATGTGGCACATATACACCATGGAATACTATGCAGCCATAAAAAAGGATGAGTTCGTGTCCTTTGTAGGGACATGGATGCAGCTGGAAACCATCATTCTCAGCAAACTATCGCAAGAACAGAAAACCAAACACTGCATGTTCTCACTCATAGGTGGGAACTGAACAATGAGATCACTTGGACATGGGAAGGGGAACATCACACACCGGAGCCTATTGTGGGGAGCGGGGAGCGGGGGGATGGCACTGGGAGTTATACCTGATGTAAATGATGAGTTGATGGGTGCTGACGAGTTGATGGGTGCAGCACACCAACATGGCACATGTATACATATGTAACAAACCTGCATGTTGTGCACATGTACCCTAGAACTTAAAGTATATTAAAAAAAAAATCCTGAAGCATGTGAATATTGCATAAAAACGAGCTAAAAGAAATCCTCCCAGTATGAATCCTCCCACTGTGCCACACCATGCTCACCACCTGACTTGCACAGCATGGTTTAGGAGATAAGGGGACAGAAAAGAAACCCTTTCCATCAGCAGGATGAGCTAGGAGACTTTCTTCAAATATGGTTCTTAGGAGTGTCAGATGCTGAGACCTGGCTTGCCCAATGAGCCAAGCCCCGAAAATTGCATTTTACACATGGGAAAAGGCAAGCTATTCTCAGAGAGACTTGAGATTTAGAAGATAATGACATAAATCACAGGAAAAATAACATGGAAGAAAATTCTGAGATAGGTCACATTTGGAAAGGCCACATTGCAGAAGACAAGAGAAAAGCTAAGTGCGTAGATTAAGAAAACACAGAGCAAGAAATGTCAAAGAACAATCTGAACATATCTTTGAAAAGTCACCATAAAAATCTCTCAAAGCAGACAGTGAAGCCTGAATTTCCTTCTGGAGAAAGGTAACATAGGTAAGATTCCCTTTACTACCTTGATTAAGGAAGCAATCACTTTAAACATTTTGCAACCTGTAGTTACCAAATCATGGACAGTCTGTGATACATGGAATAATCAAATGGGCCACAAACTAGTGAAGAATGCTAAGGTCGATGCACCTGAGCCAGTGGTCAGGAGAGCAGTGGAAAAGGAAGCAACCTCACAAGTTTGGCACTTATGCCCTTGGGGGTGGGCAGGTTACAGGGCGAAGGAAGGGAGTGAGGGCATGTCTATCGTCACATCTGCAGCACCAGTGTAATCGTGCATATCTCTCAGAGTAGAGATGATGTGCAAATACTGTGATTTACATCCAGCACCTAGTGAGGTACCTGAGCTATGTGAAAGAGCATACTTTGGCTTTGCATTATCATAATTGTCAACTTCATCATCATTGTCATGACTATCATCAATTTTCTCCTCAATAAATTTGAGAGATTACACCTTTGGGAGCCACAAAAGGGGTTATCACTACCATAATCATTTTGTTTTCTTTATTTTTTAAAGCAACTGCAACCTCATAGTCACTGTCTCTAATTTGAAATATTCTAGCCACTAGGGTACATGCTTATGTGCTGACACCATTAATTTAAATTTGAGAAGTCAGGCCCAGCACGGTGGCTCATGCCTGTAATGCCAGCTCTCTGGGATTGCTTGAGCCCAGAAGTTCCAGATCAGCCCAAACAACATGGCAAAACCCCATGTCTACTAACAAAACAAAAAACTAGCCAGGTGTGGTGGAGCATGACTGTGGTACCAGCTACTCAGGAGGCTGAGGTGGGAGGATCGCTTGAGCCCAGGAGGTTGAGGCTGCAGTAAACTGTGATGGTACCACTGCACTCCAGCCTGGGCAACAAATGAGACCCTGTCTGAAATCAATTAATTAATTAATTTGTGAAATTAAAACTGGGGTAAGATGTATCTTCATGAGAAATTATTGTTAGATATTTTGTGAGAATGTAAGGTTATACTCTCTTGATAAGCCAGTGTTTTGAATAAAGAATCTAATTTCCTTCTAAATGATTTAAAATTATTTTATTTCTATGTATATAATTTTTAAAAATTACTCAAACTATAGAAGACTTCTTAGATAATACTTTGAATTGATTGATAAAGATGAGAGAAGTAAAAGCAAGTATATCTAGTAAAATTCTGCAGTTAAAACCTATCCCTTCCTTGACCAATAGGAATATGAAATTAGTAATGTCTGGATCTAAAATAACTAGATAACATAACAATATGGACCTTGAGAACTAATAAAGCAAGTAAATAAAAGTCATTTAGTCTGAGAAGTGAATGCAAACCAAAAAATGAGTATCTCTCAAGGAAAGCATCCACTAATTTTATGAGTCACTAAAGGATTAAACATATCAAACAGAAAAAGATCCCCTTGCACTGCCAAGAAAACAATCCTCTGAGCCGTGGGTGATGGTTAGAGCCGGTTAGCTAATCTGAGGTCACCAAAGCCTTACTATTAGAACTGACAGGTCTCAATCCACAGCCTGCCTAGGGCCCAGCTCACCCACTAATTCTACACCTGCAGAATAAAGAGGCATTTATGCAGAGGGATGAGTAGGGGATTCAGTTCACCTGTGAAGAACCTGCACGGTTTTACGGAAAGATATCCTTTGCTCATTGCTCTGTAGGCCTGCAATTGTAGTGTCTATAGAAAGGTGGCAAAATTCAACTGGGGAGCATGGAATCATAGAGTCACCAGTGGAACATTTTACCTGCCTCTTAATTTTACTCTATTCTCTCCTGGATAATAGTAATCTGGGGAGAGCTGTGCTCAAAATTTTCTCCAACTTCCCTTGTCACATCTGTGTGAAGAATCAGAAGGGTCACAATCATGTAGACAAGACCAAGTTCTTTCCTTCTGATACCAAGATCAAATTAGTCCAAGCCCACTGCATACTTTGTAATGTCTCTACTCTGGGGCGAGAAGTTTCCTAGTGCCTCCCCTGAGCTCACAGTGGCTCTGCGTAGCCTCTCCCTGCAATGTGCGACAGGCACCTGCAACCTTAGGTCTGTTCTCCACTTGGAGCATGTGCTTTCCAGGTAGTATTGGTCATGCATGTTGTGATTTCCATTCTCCCATTTTCACGTTTCCAGCTCTCTCTCAGTTTAAACAAGATATTAAAATATTTCTTATGGCCATGAGTGAAGAGAGCAAATCCAGTTGGAAATGATTTCTTTCCGTTTTCTAAGAATTCCTACAGTGTCCCTAAATGTGATATAAATGTGCAGACCTGCAGGTCAATGGCCTAGACCCTGCAGAAGATGGAGCACACATCTCAAGGAGCTGAAAACCTTTTGGATTCTATGACTGAAGCACTGAGAAATCTAATCCTTGAGCCCTCCAGGGCAACAAAAGAGAAATACACCACCATGGATCACTGCAGTGTAACCAAAGGGTTCCCTGGTAGTACAGGGACACCCAGGCTTCAAATGTGATCATTCCATGAAAGCAAAAATGTTAGACAATTTGATCTTGAACAACTCTCAACCTTCTATATTTTACTAAATTCATTTTTTTTTCTTTTTGAGACAGAGTCCACTCTGTTGCGCAGGCTGGAGTGCAGTGGCATGATCTTGGCTTACTCCAAACTCTGCCTTCCCAGGCTCAAGTGATCCTCTTGCCTCAGCCTCCTGAGTAGCTGAGATCACAGGAACACAACACTATGCCAACCTAATTTTTTGAGTTTCTGTAGAGATGGAGTCTCACTATATTACCCAGACTGGTCTCAAACTCCTGAGCTCAAGCCATCCTCCTGGCTCAGCCTCCCAAAGTGCTGAGATTACAGCATGAGCCACTGCACACAGCCCAATTTTACCAAATTCATTAGGAAGGGAATGAGAAAAGAGATGAAAATTTCTGTCTATTCAAACAAGTTTAAATAGAAGTGAAATGCCCAGAAAAATACATTATTAAGGAGTTAGCTAGGCTAAATACAGACCATGGAGACTCTTGGCTCAATAAAAAGTGCCATCTGCCATCACTTGTCTATTAGTGTGAGCTGACCCAGGCCCAGGCCAAGGCATGTGGGATCCACTGCCCAGGTCTGCTCTCACTGCCCCTGATCAGGAATAAAAGGCACTTGATCTGTGGCTGCCAATCAGACAGGCTGAGCAGCAGGTGGAAGGACTTGTGGGGTCATAACCACACATGCCCAGCAGCAAAGTTTTGTCTTCCCACAGGGGTAGAGAGGCCCCATCTAGCAGACACAGCAGCCAGCGAAGTTCAGCTTTTCATCAACCGGTGATTTGGTACCACGTAATTAAATGCCATCAAAATGGATGTCAGAAAAATGTAGGATTAGGAATTTCCAAGCTATTATTCCCCAGGGAAGCAATGAAAAAATTAAGCAGAAACTATCTGAAACAACTCTGTCTGAGCTCTAGAAAACAGTCTACACCCGATTACAGCAATGAGGTGAATACCCAATAAAAAACAAAACCATTTTGAAAATCGTAAGAAAGTTTTGTGGCATTTTTTCTCACCTTACCCCATCCATTTTCTAGCATGGCAACAGTCTTGGTCTTGAAGTGGCAACAATCCAGATAATTATTCTCCTTGAACCAGAAGAAGCAGAGTAGATCTTATTTGCAAACCACTGTGTATATCTACTGTAAGCTGTCTGTTAGATACTTGAAGCATTTATGCAAGGTGTTCCTATCTGGTTTGCCCAACTTGGAACTTAGGCAGGAAATACAGTGAATGCTCATTAAAAGTGGCTAGTTAACTACAGACTTATAGAAGCCTGAGGCAAAAGGTTACAAATGGAGACACAAAATATACCACACAAAAGCATGGAGCAGCTGTTATGTGATTCACTGGGAAATTAGAATGTTCAAAAGCAGTCAAGTATATAAGGGAATTTAGAAAGCCATAGGCATGCCCAGGCAAGATGCATGCTCAAAAAAGACTTGTGAAGACCGTAAGCTTTCACCCCAGGCTCAGGGCAAGGCTAGCTAAATGCTGAAGGATTGTCCCAGCACAGAGACAATCTGCAAAGACTGGGAGAGTTCCTAGCATTCAATAAAATCTCTGTCAAACCACTAGATGCATATCAACTATAGGAACAGACATTACAGATAATATGTGACAAGGAATCATCTTTGTAAACGTAGTCAGGAAAAGTCTCAAAAGTAAAGGACTACTACAGCATTCAACAATTGTAAAGGGAGGAAAAAAACCCTGGGGAAGTAGAAGAATTAGACTTCACATAGATACCACATCATAATAATCAAAAGCTTAATTTTTAATTTAAAAAGCCACACAAAAAATACAGCATAACACAGCCCCTTCAAAGAAGAAACAAAAAAGCTAAAGAACTCATCCTTGAGAAAGTCCAGAATCAGGCTTACTAGATAAGGACTTTAAAACACCTGTCTTAAAGGTGTACTAATAGCTAAGGGAGAAGATAAACAAAACTAAGAGAAATCAGAAGAAGGATATATGAACAAAATGATGCCAGAAATAAGTTTCTTATCAAACTTCCTTGTTCTTTCTGGTTTTGTAAACAACCCTTCCCACCTAATTGGTAACAGGAACAGCCTCTCCCTTCCCACTTAATTGTCTGTATTCAATTTCAAACAATAGCCAGTCGGCTTAGTTTAGATTGTGCAGTGCGACTCCAGTTACTGGGGAAAGGACACAGAAACAGGAGCTGCATTAGGGATAAAAACCCCTGCCCCACCCTACTCGGTGTGCTCTTGCAATTGCATCAGATGCAAGCAGCACCCTTCTGCAGAAGTAAAATTGCCTTGCTGAAGAATTTTTGGTCTAAGTGCTGGCTCTTATTTGTGGCACCAAATACCTGTTTCCAACAATTTGGGGGCTTGTCCGGGATCCCATTCTCCTCCAGGGAAGGGTCTCCTCCGATCATCTCTCATGAGGAGACACATCCTGCTGCCTTGTTGCAGTTGCCTCAGGAGTAAGGGATTGAAACCCACCTGGCATGATGAATAAACCTGGACTCTCAGCAACATGGGAAAAAAAGAAGTCTACAAATAAATACCGTGGCAACCAGGTAACAGTACACAGACCAAGGTAAGAAAATCTGTGGGGGCAGTGAAGTATTTCCTTGGTGGTCGGGACATCCTGGAGGTGAAAGTGTGTAAATGAGATGCACAATTAAGTGTGAAGTGAGTGTGGAGTCTGGATCCATGGTTCCATGGTCACCTCATACAGCTTAAGACAGCCTTCCTGTCATGGGATTTATACTGACCTGGCATTGCTAAGAGGGACCTAAATTCCATGAGGGAAGTGGCCAGAGAAGGATGAAGTGAAAGCAAAGGAGTGCAATAAACCTCCAGTATGGGGGCTTGAGCCTCTAGAGAAAGGGTGCAAGAAATCTGTATTAGGAGAGGCTGAGCTCTGCTGACTCAGGGAAACTCAGGAAACACCTAAAACTTCCAGGATAGGAAATACCACCAGAAAGATAGAAAATAAAAAGGACAAGACAGACAATAAAGTTTCCTCTAATGCCCCTGAGGTCTCATGTTAAACTACTGGAGGGATAATGAAATGACCAAGCACAAGAAAAAGCGACAAATAATAAAATATTGTTTTATTTGGACCCAAGAACCTATCCTCAAACCCTCAGTTTTTTGGCCAAAGTTGGGTCCAATGAAGATTGGGTTTGTCAACTTTTAATAGAATATGTCAATAACAAAAGTCCTGTCTCCCAGGAGGAAAAAGACTATGCCCTGTGTTGGTGGCAAGGGCTTGTCCTCCCCTATCCCCTAAAAGCTACAGGAGACAAGCCAGAAACTACTTCCCCTCAGGAAATTGAGATCCCTAACCCCAAAAAAGTCCACCAACACATGGACACTTTAGACCACCTTGCCTGCCAAAAACATCTAACTTCCCTCCCCGTCAAGCAAATGCAACTGCCCCAAGCCCTTCTCCTTCTCATGTTGTTTCCTCCCCCACCTTATAATCCTGACTTTTGGGGCAGTCCCCAGCCTGAATGCCCTCCCCCAGGAAGACTTCAACGTGAGATAGAGCAATGTAAAAAAGATATCCAAAACTTCCCCTTCCTCACTACCTCCAGAGAATCTCCTCCAACCCTCTTTTCCTTAAGGGAAGTGTCTCTAGGAGGAGGGGGTATTGACTTTGTAAACACCCCCTTAACCAGAAGTCCAAAACCTAAAAAGAGAGCTCAACCCACTCTTAGATGATCCCTATGGAGTGGCAGATCAAATTGATCAATTCCTAGGACCCCAGTTGTATACTTGGGTTAAGTTAATGTCCATCCTAAGCACCTTTTTTTGGTGGGGAGGAAAGAAGCATGATCTGCAGGGCCAGTATGATGGTTTGGGAACATGAGCACCCCGCCCCTTCCCTGGTCAAAGCATCCCAGCAGCTGAACAAAAGTTCCCTGCCGAAGATCCTCAGTGGGATAGTAACAATATAGCCCATCAAGGAAATATCAGAGATCTCAGAGATATGGTAATTAGAGGGATTTGGGAATCAGTTCCTCAAACTCAAAATATTACCAAAGCCTTTAATATACAACAAGGAAAAGATGAAGGACCTATGGAATTCTTAGAGAGGCTTAAGGAGCAAATGAGGAAATATGCTGGCCTAGAATTAGAAGACTCCTGTGGATAAGGGATGTTAAAGCTCCATTTGGTCACCAATAGTTGGCTGGACATTACAAAAATACTACAAAAATTAGAGAACTGGAAAGATCGACTTATAGAGGAGTTTTTAAGGGAGGCTCAAAAAGCATATGTACAAAGGGATAAAAAAAAAAAAAAAAAAAAGCAGAAACAAAAGGCAAAATTTCTGCTGTCCACCCTACAACAAAGCACCCAAGGGGCCAAAACCTGTAAAGAACTTAAGCCTCCACTCGCCAGGTCATATAAAGGGTACAAAAGAGCAAAGCTAGGGAACTCAAAATTACTGAGAGAAAAGAGGGCAAAATAAATGTTCCAAATGTGGAGGAACAGGACACTTCAAAAGAGAATGCCCTGAATGGGAAAAGGAAAATAAAATCACCCCACTTATGGCTTTCAAGGAAGACTAGAGAGTCAGCGGCTCTGTCGCTTATTTCAAGTCCTACCCAGAGCCCTTGACAAATATAGAGGTGGGACCCAAACCCAAGCTTATTACTTTTTAAATCGACTAACAGGCAGTTGATTCCTCTGTTCCTCTGTTTGTTATCCTCCATCTGGTGTAATTTGTTCACAAGAACTTCTTATCTCAGGAGTAAAAGGAGAAAAATTTAAAGCAAAAATCTTAAAGGAAACAGAGGTCAAATATAAGAACCACTCAGCTAGTATTAAATTTCTGTTCATTCCAGAGGCAGGAACAAATTTATTAGGGAGAGATTTAATGCTAAAATTAGGCTTAGGCCTCTATATTAATCAAGGAAAATTTCTCACATCTGTAAACTTACCACCACAGATGAAGAACATATTCATCCTGACATATGGTCAAAAGAAGGAAATTAAGAAAAGCTACGGGTTCCTCCAGTGCATGTCAAATTAAAAACTCCCAGAGAAGTAGTACAAAGAAAACAATACTTTATTCCTTTAAAAGCCAGGATAGGTTTAAAACCCGTAATTGAAAGCCTTTTCCATGACAAACTCCTTGAACCCTGTATGTCCCCTTATAACACTCCAATACTGCCTGTATAGAAGCCAGATGGGTCATACTGGTTAGTGCAAGACCTCCAGGCTATTAATCAAATAGTTTGAAACACCCACCCTGTTGTTCTTAATTCTTACACTATTATTGGTAGAAGTCCACATAACCACCAATGATTCACAGTAATAGATTTAAAAGATGCCTTTTGGGCTCGTCTGTTAGCAGAGGACAGCTGGGACACGTTTGCCTTTGAATGGGAAGACCCCTACTCCAGTCAAAAACAGCAATACCGATGGACAGTTTTGCCCCCAAGGATTTACAGAATCACCAAACTTATTTGGTCAACTCCTAGAGCAAGTGATAAAAAACTTTTCCCTGCCCTCATCCATTTGCCTACTCCAAAACATGGATGACTCGTTTATTTCAGGAGAGAACAAAGATTAAGTACAACATTTTCAATCAGCTTCCTAAATCATCTAAGAGAACAAGGGTTACAAGTCTTGAAGAGTAAACTCCAGTTTGTAGAACCTGAAGTAAAGTACCTAGGGCACTTAATTAGCAAAGGGAAATGGAAAATAGGGTTTGAACAGTTTGAGGGTATCATATCCCTACCTCTACCAGAAATGAAACAAGAACTTAGAAAATTTGAGGGAGTGGTTGGATACTGTTGCCTATGGATTGAGTCATATGCTTTAGAAACAAAACCTTTATAACACCAAAAACTCACCCAAGAAGAGCCAGACTTCCTTCTATGGACCCTATCAGAAATACAAGAAGTAGAAAAATTAAAACATTTATTAGTAACTGCCCTGGTTCTAGCTTTACCCTCCCTAGAACAGCCATTTCATTTTTTTGTCAATGTAAACAAAGGAGTAGCCTTAGGGGTACTCACTCAAAAACACGAGGGCCACCGGCAGCCCATAGCTTTTCTGTCAAAAATTATTGACCCAGTAATGAATGGCCCAAATGTGTCCAATCCATAGCACCAACTGCCTTGCTAACAGAGGAAAGCAGAAAAAAGTAACCTTTGGGGGAAACCTCATCGTGACTACTCCTCACCAAGTCGGAACTATTCTTAACCAAAAGGCAGAAAGATGGCTTACTGACTCAAGAATTTTACAGTATGAGGCTATCTTATCAGGGAAGGATTATTTAACTTTACTGACAATTCACTTAACCCCACCGCCTTCCTAACAGAGAATCGAAACCCAGAGAACCTGGAACACAAATGTTTAGATCCAATCAGTTACCAAACAAAAATTAGGTTAGACCTAAGTGAAACCCCTTTCCAAACAAGGAGGCATCTTTTCATAGATGGTACTTCTTGAGTAGTTGAAGGAAAGAGGCATAATGGATACTCAGTAGCTGATGGGGAAACTCTCGCAGAAATAGCATCAGGAAGATTGCCAAATGACTGGTCTGCTCAAACATGCGAGCTATTTGTACTAAATCAGGCTTTAAAATGTCTACAAAACCAAGAAGGATCTACGCTGACTCCAAATATACCTTTGGAGTAGTCCATACCTTTGGAAAAATCTGAACTGAACGGGGTGTCATTAACGGTAAGGGCCAAAACCTGGTCCACAAAGAGTTAATAATACAAGTATTAGATAATCTACAGCTGCCAGAAGAAATAGCTGTTGTTCATGTCCCAGGAAGCCGGGGGAATAACCTTGCAGATCAAATAGCTAAGCAAGCTGCTTCTTCCCAGAAGGCACCCATTTTCTATCTAACCCCCTGTCTTCCCCCTCCAGCTGCAATCCCCACCTTTTCCCCTGCAGACCAAGAAAAACTAAAAAAAATTAGGAGCTGAGGAAAGCCCAGAGGGAAAGTGGGTATTACCAGATGGAAGGGAAATGTTGTCTAAACCTCTCATGAGGGAAATGTTGTCACAACTTCATCAAGGAACCCACTGGGGTCCCCATGCTATGTGTGACACAGTCCTTAGGGTTTATGGGTGTATGGGGATCCAGACCCTTGCTAAGCAAATTACAGATAGTTGCATAGTGTGCAGAGAAACTAATAAGCAAACCTTAAAGAAGCAACCTTTTGGAGGAAGAAATCCAGGGCTAAGGCCACTCCAAAGTATCCAAGTGGACTACACTGAAATGTTCCCAATAGGTCACCCCAAATATTCATTAGTAATAGTAGACTCTCTTACCCACTGGGTAGAAGCCATCCCCTTCCCAAGCGCAACAGCCAGTAATGTAGTTAAAGCTCTGTTGAAACATATCATACCCAGGTTTGGAATAATAGAGAATACTGATTCAGACAACGGGACCACTTTACTACACTCATAATTAAAAGGCTAACCCAAGCACTAGAAATAAAGTGGGAATACAATACTCTCTGGCATCCACCTTCATCAGGAAGGGTAGAAATAATGAACCAGAGTCTAAAAAGGAAAAAAAAAAAAAAGGCCGGGCGCGGTGGCTCACGCCTGTAATCCCAGCACTTTGGGAGGCCGAGGCGGGCGGATCACGAGGTCAGGAGATCGAGACCATCCTGGCAAACACGGTGAAACCCCATCTCTACTAAAAATATTAAAAAAAAATTAGCCGGGCGTGGTGGCGGGCGCCTGTAGTCCCAGCTTCTCGAGAGGCTGAGGCAGGAGAATGACGTGAACCTGGGAGGCAGCGGTGCTTGCAGTGAGCGAAGATCGTGCCACTGCACTCCAGCCTGGGAGACAGAGTGAGACTCTGTCTTAAAAAAAAAAAAAAAGAAAAAGAAAAAGAAAAAAAAAAAACGCTTCACCAAATTAATCTTGGAAACCTGGTTACCATGGACAAAATGCCTTCCCATTGCCTTACTAAGAATCTGAACTGCCCCTCGAAAAGACCTTGGCCTGTCCCCTTATGAAATGCTCTATGGGCTGCCTTCCCTAAATTCCACAACTGACCTTCCCACATTTGAAACAAAAGATCAGTTTCTTAAAAGCTATATATTTTGTCTGTCTTCCACCCTACCCTCCCTCAGGACTGAAGGCCTCCTAGCACAAACTCCACCCCTCAAATTCTCAGTTCACCAACACCAACCCAGAGATCACATATTTATCAAAAGCTGGAAAGAGGGAAAGCTCGAACCCACCTGGGAAGGACCTTATTTGGTACTCCTAATGACTGAGACGGCAGTCCAGACCACTGAAAAGTGGTGGACCTATTATACCAGAGTCAAAAAAGTGTCGCTATCTCCAGAATCATTGACTGTCACTCCAGGAACAACAGCTTCAAAATTAACATTCAAGCGGGTTTAATCTATCTTTTTCTTCTCTCCTTAGCTACTCAAGGATATCTTATTATCAATGTAACTCAATCACCCTTTCCCCAGATAGTTACATTTGATGCTTGTCTAGTCTTACCTTGTGGACATCTCCAAAGTCAAAGACAGCTAGCCTCTGCAGAAAAATACTTCTGTCCCTCCAAGGAAGACATTAATACTAATTCTGTCTTGTGTGTGGTGGGAATCTTCAGAGGAAGAGTCGGGTAATTGGGAGTTATGTTCTCAGTGGTCAGATGTTCTATGGACTACTAAAAATCAGGGTTGAACCTCCTGACAGGGTTGCACTGCCCTAAAACCATACCTACACTTCACCAAAGGGACTACCCCCTATAATTGCCAATCTAACCACTGCAACCCAGTACTTATCTCTATTAATACCCTTACCTTCGCCATTCCCATACCTGCTTTAGAGTGATTTTACGGCTTAGGAGCAGATGTCGCTGGAGGGGATCCTATAGGCTTCTTTAAATTACGCTTTATTCCTTCTCCTTCGTCTCCCACCCCCTTCTCAATCCCACAGATTCAAACCATTTCCCACCTCATACCCAACAACAAAACCAAAGTAACCGTAATATAAATCAAAAATTTAAAGCAAACTTTAGCCATTGAAACAGGGTACCAAGATGCAAATACCTCGCTGGAATGGCTTAAATATTCTGTCCGCACACAAAACAAAAGCAATTGTTACACTTGTGCAACAGGCAGACCAGAAACCCAAATTGTCTCCTTTCCTCTGACCAACAGGGCATGGACTATACGGTAGCCCTCTTCCAAAACCCCACAGATTGGGGGCAATAAGGCACGTCTAACCCTCTCGCTGCTATTCCCAGAAGTTAAAAGCCCTGCAGGTCAACCCCTGAGGGCCATTCGGCCTCCAACTACAAATGTCAATTTCACCTCCTGTCTCTCATGGCAGGGGGAAAACTTGGCATTCCTTGGAAGCTTAACAGGGTGCAGCACACCTAAGCCTTTTCAAGAGCTAACCAATCAGTCTGCCCTTGTTCATCCCTGAGCAGACGTATGGTGGTATTGCGGTGGACCACTATTGGGTACTCTGCCAAGTAACTGGAGCAGCACTTGTGCTGTAATCAAATTGGCCATCCCTTTCACCCTGGCATTTCATCAACCAAACAAAAAGGACAATTGCAGAAAAAGAAGTGTTCCTCATGGGTCTTTTGACCCTCATGTTTTTATAGATGCTATCAGAGTTCCCTGACGGGTGCCCAATGAATTTAAAGCCCGAAATCAAATGACCACAGGATTTGAATCTGTATTATTCTGGTGGTCAACTACAAACAAAAATGTAGACTGGATAAATTACATTTACTATAATTAACAGTGGTTTGTCAGTTACACAAGAGATGCCATTAAAGGAATAGCTGAGAAATTAGACCCTACCAGCCAAATGGCTTAGGGAAACAGGGTAGCCCTTGACATGATATTGGTTGAAAAAGGTGGAGTCTGTGTCATGATTGGAGTCCAATGTTGCACTTTTATCCCTATTAACACAGCCTCTAATGGAACAATTACAAAAGCATTACAGGGCCTTATAAATGAATTAGCTGCAAATTCCAGAATAAATGGTCCCTTTTCAAGTCTCATGGAAAAATGCTTTGGAAAATGGAATTGACTCATGACCTCAACATTTACTTCTCTAACAGTTATTACAGGTGTACTCATTCTTGTAGGTTGCTGTATTATACCTTCTATTCGTGGGTTGGTGCAACGGCTTATTATAGAAACAGCTCTTAACTAAAACCTCCCTCAATTCTCCTCCACCCTATTCAGATAAACTCCTGCCTCTAGATCACCAAGAGGAACAACAAAGTCAAATTATGTTAGAAAAATTTGAAGCGGAAAAACTATAAAGACAAGAGGGGGAAAACTGTCAGAAACAATAAGTTCCTCTTCAAACTTCCTTGTTCTTTCTGGTTTGGTAAACAACCCTTCCCACCTAATTGGTAATAGGAACAGTGTCTCCCTTCCTGCCTAATTGGCTCTATTCGATTTCAAACAATAGCCAACTGGGTTACTTTAGATTGTGTGGTATAACTGTAGTTACTGGGGAAAGGACACAGCAACATGAGCTGTGTTAGGGATAAAAACCCCTGACCTACCCACCTTGGTGTGCTCTTGCAATTGCTTCAGATGCAAGTAGCACCCTTCTGCAGAAGTAAAGTTGCCTTGCTGAGGAATTTTTGGTCTAAGTGCTGGTTCTTCTTTGTGGCACCCAACACCTCTTTCCAACAATAAGAATATCAACAAATAGAAAATATAACAAAGAACCAAACAGAAATGAAGATAAAGATACAATAATGAAAATAATAAAGCCATTGGAAGTGTTTGACATATTATTTGATTCCATTCTTCCTAAATATGATTTCAATCTTCTTAAATGTATTAAGTCCTGTTTTGTGGCCTATCCTGGAGATGTGTGATGTGATCTATCCTGGAGAATGTTCTGTGTGCACTTGAGAAGATTACATATTTTTCTTCTGTTAATTGAAAAATTCTGTATATACCTATTAGATCAATTTAGTTCAAGTCCACTATTTTGTTATTGATTTTTTACCTGGATTTTCTGTTTTTTATTGAAAGTAGGGTACTGAATTATTCTACCGTTACACTATTGCTGTCCATTTCTCCTTTCAGATATTTTGATATTTGTTCTATATACTTAGGTAGTCTAATATTAGGTGCATATATATTTACAATTGCTGTATCTTCCTGTTGAATTCACCTTTTTAACATTATGTAATGACTTTGTCTCCAGGGACAGTTTTTTTAAATTCTAATTTGTGCTATATAAGAATAGCCACTACTGCTTTCTTTTGAGTGCTATTTACATGGGATATCTGTTTTCAACCCTTCACTGCCAGCCTATGTGTGTCCTTGAATCTAGTATTTACTATTGCCATTTTGTTAACTGTTTTCTATTTGTCTTGTAGTTCTTTTGACCCTCTTTTTCTCTCTTGCTCTCTTCCCTAGTGTTTTTTCTCCTTTTTATATTTGAGACAGGAAATTAAAGAAAGGAAAATCAAATTAAACTTAAAGAGAAAAACAAGTTTTCCTGTATTGGGCTGTCTCATCCCAAAAAGCAGTAACAGACACAGCCCAGGCCCAGGAAAGGTCCTGATAACACTATCTAAGAAGCCAAGACCCAAAAGTAATGTGCTCTGGAGACTCTCCCAGCATTCCCCAACATAAGGATAAGAAAAACAAAATTCCTCTTTTAGCCTTTTACCCCTTCCCCATAAATATTTTGCAGGTTCTGTAAGTTCCTGTTTCTCCTTTGATGCAGCTGCAATGTCACAAGCTATGCTAGAGATTACGAGACCTGTCACTGTTTAATTAACTCTCTTTGTTCTGCTTCTGTAAGCTTGCTTATAAAAATCAAGCCCCATCTTTGTTCTAGGCTCAGGTTTTCGGATGCGAAAAAACTTGGATCCACTGAGCCAGTGAACACCTTAATAAAAACCCTCCTATAACACCCATTTGGTCTCTCAGGTCCTTTCATTCCTGCAACATATCAATACATTTTTATTCCTTCTCTTTTCTTCCTGTGTAACTTTTGTAAGTATTTTCTTTGTGGTTACCAAAGGTAACAGTAAATCATTCTTCACCAGTAATTACATTAAATGTTAATGGACTAAGCTCCCCAATAAAAAGATACAGAGTGGCTTAATAGATTTTTTAAAAAGCATGATCCAACTATACATTGTCTACAAGAGACTTTATTTATTTATTTATTTATTTATTTATTTATTTACAGATGGTCTCACTTTGTTGCCCAGGCTAAAGTGCAGTTACATGATCATGGCTCACTATAGCCTTGAATTCCTGGGCTCAAGTGATCCTCCTGCCTTGGCCTCCCAAAATTCTGGGATTACAGGTATGAGCCACCATGCCCAGTCAAGAAACTCACTTTAGATTAAAAAACACATAGGCTGACAGTGATGCAAATGGTAACAAAAAGAAAGGAGTGGCTAGTCGTATGTCAGACAAAATAGACTGTACACCAAATTGCCTCTAGAGACGAAATCATTATATTATGACAAAAGGATCAATTCAACAATTTACAGCTGTAAAAGCTGGCATTACGAGGTAATGGTCCAGAGTTTCCCTGGGAAATGTTCCCACAGGCATCCATCAGCCTCTCTGCCACTGCCACTTGGTATGGGGAAGAAACAAAGAGCCTCAGGGCTACACCTGAGCTTACAGCACACCATAGTCACCATAGAGAGAAGAGACCAGTCTCTCCTCCTAGTGAGCCTTTGACCCCATGCTCTCCAACAAGCAGCATCCTAAGCACATGCCAGCAGTGCAGCTGCACCATCCCACTGGCTGAATACTCTCAGTAACAGTGACTCCACATTTCTTGGAGGTGGAGCCACCAGGGACAACCAAAAGCCTTTCTGCCACTACTTCTGCAGTATTACCCCACTACCCTTGGACCAAAGAAGGAACAAAGACCCAAAGTGCCTTATCCACACCTCCAACAAGCTGCAGTTGACCCAAGGAGAGGAGACTGGTCCATTTCCCACAGGTCTCCCCCTACAGCTCATTATCAGACAGGGAAAACCCCCAGCTTAGGCCCACAACATAGACCCCTGATCCTGGGCTGATTTCTAACCTGCATCTCTCTGGGGTGGGGATCCAGGAGTCAAGCAAAAGACCCTTGGCCACAACTACTACTAAGGTCCCTTGCTCTGCTGCCTCAAAGTTGGGGAAGAAACATAAACCCTGAGATCACCCCAGAGCTGTAGGGGGCAGCCTGGGAGTGCAAAGCCACAATCTATAGCCAGCACTCAAGTGGGAGAGGAGCTCACACTTTCAGAGCATTGAGATACAAGAGCATGGCTGTAACTGTGAGGAAATATAGGGGAGGCATATGATTGAGCAGAAGCCTAAACCTACTGGATCACACCCCAAAGCTTCGACACCAAAATACCTCACTGACGTACCACACTATGAAACAAAAGACAAAAAGTCACATACAAATAAAGATCCTGTACAATACCTCAGCTCTGCAAAAACATCCAGAATAGAAGTTTCTTGAGTGTACTCAATCAACACTGCACTCAAAGGAACACCCACATGCAAGGATGGGAAAGAACCAATTCAAGAACCCCGGCAACTCCAACGGCCAGAGTGTATTTTGTTCTCCAAACAACTGCCCAAGTTCTTCAGCAAGAGTTCTTAATTAGGCTAAGCTGGCCGAAATGACAGAAATAGAATTCAGAATATGGATAGGAATGAAGATTGAGATGCGGGAGAATAGCAAACCAAATCCAAAGAAACTAAGAATCACAACAAAAGGATACAGGAGTTGACAGATAAAATAACCAGTAGAAAAAAGAACTTAACTGATCTGATAGAGCTGAAAAACACACTGCAAGAATTCCACAATGCAATCACAAGTGTTAACGGCAGAATAGACCAAGCTGAGGAAAGAATCCCAAAACTCAAAGACTGGCTGTCTGAAATAAGATAGACAAAATTTTTTTAAAAAGGGAATGAACAAAATCTCTGAGAAATATGGAATTATTTAAAGAGACCAGATCTGTAAAAAAGAAAACAAACCTTAGAAAACATATTTCAGAATATTGTCCATGAAAGCTTCCTAACCTTGCTAGAGAGGCCAACAGTCAAATTCAGGAAACACAGAGAACCCCTGTAAGACTTTTACACAAGATGATCACCCCCAAGACACATAATCATCATATTTTCCAAGGTAAAAAAGAAAGAATGTTAAAGGCAGCTAGAGAGACAGGGTAGGTCATCTGGAAAGGGAACTCCATTAGGCTAACAGTGGACCTCTCAGCTGAAACCCTAAAAACCAGAAGAGATTGGGGGCCTATATTCAACATTCTTAAATAAAAAAAACATCTTCAACCAAGAATTTCATATCCAGCCAAACTGAGCTTCCTCAGCAAAGAAGAAATAAGATCCTTTTCAGATAAGCAAATGCTGAGGGAGTTCATTACTACCCAGCCTGCCTTACAAGAGATCTTGAAAGGAGCACTAAATATATAAAGGAAGGACTGTTACCAGCTAATACAAAAACACACTTAAATACACAGACCCATGACACAATAAAGCAACCACACAAACAAGCCAGCATAATAACCAGCTAGCAACACAATGACAGGGTCAAGTCCACACATATCAATAATAACCTTAAATGTAAATGAGCTAAATGCCCCATGTAACAGGCACAGACTGACAAACTGGATAAAGAAGCAAGACCCAATGGTATGCTGTCTTTAAGAGACCCATCTCACACACAATGATGCCCATAGGCTCAAAATAAAAAATTAGGGGAAAGTCTACCAAGCAAATAGAAATAGAAAAGAAAGCAGGGTTTGCAACCCTAATTTCAGACAAAACAGACTTTAAACCAACAAAGATTTAAAAAAAAAAAAAAAAAAAAAGACAAGGTCATTACATAATAATTCAGCAAGACCTAACTGTCCTAAATATATATGTACCTTGGAAAGGAAAATAAATCTTGGGACCCCAAAATCACTAAGCTAAAGGGAAATGTCAAACTGGGAACTGCTTAGGGCAAAACTGCCTCCCATTCAATTCAAAGTCACCCCTCTGTTCACTGAGATAAATGCATCTCTGATTGTTGCATTTGGGGAGCCTATTCAGAAACTTGAAGAATGCAACAATTTGTCTCTTATCTACCTATGACCAGGAAGGCCCCTTCCTGCCTCAGGTTGTCCTGCCTTTGCCTCAAGTTGTCCCACCTTTCAGGACTAAATCAATGTACATCTTACACATCTTGATTGATGTCTCATGTCTAACCAAAATGTATAAAACCAAGCTGTGCCCCTACCACCATGGGCACATGTCATCAGAACCTCCTGAGGCTGTGCCATGGGCATGCACCCCAACCTTGGCAAAATAAACTGTCTAAATTAACTGAGACATGTCTCAGATTTTTGAGGTTCACATTTTGGCAATCACAAAGAAATTCTCAGTGGAGGTACCTCTGCCTTTGACAAATCTCCTATTGGTGCTTGGTACCAGCATGAGCCAACTTTATGGCTCAAACCGATAGGACAATTTGCTTAGGACTGGGAGCACCCCCTCCACAGAATCCCTGATCTCCCAAAATTTGGTCAAGACCTAAAGTTTATTTTGCTGTAAGACTCCCCCCGCCCTTTTTTTTCTTTATTGGAGTTCTACTTGCTTCCAACAGGGAAAGCAAGATTTTCTGTTTTCATGATGAGGGAAGGTAGGTAACTCCTTTATGGAGTTTGAGCTCACTCCAAGCAGGGAAAATGTGTTCTAGGTTTTTATTTTCCTGCTTCTAGGATGGTAGAAAGCCATCTTCAGCCTGAGACCCACCCTTAGGTCAGTAGCTGAATTAGGGTTTTTGTCTTGGCTAAAGTAACAACCAACTGGTCTTAATTTCTCGTTACCATTAGAGCACTCAGGAATCATTGTTGGTGTTTTTTTTGTTGTTGTTGTTTTTGTTTGTTCCAATCTTTCTCCCATCAGATTTGAGCAACTATATATCTATAATTCCAAATTATGGATAACAAAGCCTCTCTAATTTGGTTAAAATTCTTCAAAGCAGCAAAAGAGGGGGAAAAAAGAACAAAAAAATATGCTTTGTTTCTGTGTTTGTTTTCTGTCTTTAAAAAATGTTTGTTTACTTTTCTTCCATCCTATACCTCCTTCCACCTTTACCATCTGCAGTACCCAAAAGTCTAGAGAAGGCTTCTAATGACTTGAATGCCTTTAAATAATCCAGAACAAAGGCACCATTCATCCCTTTTGGGGTGTTCTTTTTTCTTTTTTCTTCATAGAGTTTCAAGAGTCATGGGCAGATTCTTCTTAGGTCTAAAGCTCTGTTTTTCTGTATTGCATAACCTGGCCTCTTTGGCTTTGTCAGTAGCAGAGATTACCTTGTACTGTGAGAGGATTTGACCATGGTGTGTGTAATGGCAGATGAGAGCTACAAAGTAGGGGTGGCTGAACACAGTTTACAGCAAGTGGTCTTGGCTGTTGTTCTTTTTTTCTCTCCTACAAAGTTGTTTAAGGATCCAAATTGTAGTTCAGAGATGCATTCTAAGGGGTCTATTCTCTATTGCTTTTTCTCCCAAAATTAATCTCGATTTGGCTTGTCTGTGCAGATTTGTTTGAGCAACTGAACTGTTATTTTCATAGGTAAATGAGAGACTGAGTTTTCTCAGCTCTGAAGAGAAAGGGCATTTTGCTCCTTCCAGCCAAAAAGCACCCCTAGGTGACTGGGGTCTCATGAGAGTGTCTGAGGGGGTGCTGACCCGCCACAATGTGCAGTGGCCCCACAGGGAAATTCCCAACAAAAATTGATTTTTTAAAAAGGTCTCATCCAAGAAATGCATATAAGGGCTGATCACCCAGTGTTTTGAGCCCTCTCAGAGGTCACAGACCTCTGAAGAGAGAAAGTGAGACACATGAGATGGTGGAAATGACTCATTGGCAACACACTGTGGCGTCCTGCCCACAAGCAGAACACACTGACCCACCACACAAAAACACTAGGCCAAAGCTCAGTACCTCCTTTTAAGAAAAAAAAAATGTGGAAAACAAAGAATCTAAGAATAAGAAGAATGACACCCTTTCAAGGACTCTGTAGGCTTTATGGCACATTCTACTTGCTAGAGTTTACGTAAAATGGAAGTAATATGGTCTTTGCACACATTTATATTAAGGAAAAAGAGCCCTAAGGTCAAACCACAAACTATAAAGTTCTTAAGTTCTCTTTTTCTCTTTCTTTTCTGCCTGCTTTAAATCTGCTGTTATTTTTCTATTAAGATAAAAACCACTGTTTGAATCCAACAGGTTCTTTTTGCAAGCTGGTGAATTTGTATTTATCTCATGGCTAAGGTTCTGAAATAAAAGCTATAGGACCTTGGGGGTGTGTGTGTGTGTGTGTGTGTGTGTGTGTGTGTGTATTTAAAAGGCCTTTATAATTTCTATAATTTTATGTTTAATTGGCAATTAAATACATTTTAATTTCCCTCTAGCATACCAGACTTTTTCTCTCCTACCTTATAATGTAAATTTTGCTATTTGATTTTCACCTGAGTTGTTTCCTTTAATATGCAAATTTAAGGCCATTTAGCTGACAACTGCCTAGGATTGTGAAACAAGTCATCAAAAATTTGAAAGTCTAGGATGGGAAAAAAAAGGGTCTTTATAAGATGTAGTTCTATTGGCATGCCTAATATGTCTATGTACTTATGGGTTGTGTATACCATGTTTCACTATTGAAAATATATAAAAGAGCTCTAATTAGTTGGCTTAAGAAAATAAAAATGCTTGAATCAAATATTTTATCAGGAAAAGAGAAGACTAGTCAAATGCTTTTTCCAGTTTGTGTAACTTAAGTAAAATCTGTAATAAATAAGCCAGATTTAAAGTTATTAGTAAAGTAAAATTAGAAATGTCAAGAATTGCCAGCATACATTTTTGTTTGCATTTATTTATCAAGCAATTTCATACTTATCCCTGTCAAATACTGTAAGGTGCCAATATTTGGCATAGGTGTTATAAAACCATAAACCCAGCCCAAGGCAGAATAATCTTGGCTTACGTAATTTTTAATACATAAGACATTGATATTGGTTTAATAAAAATAGCTACATCTTGAATTTAGTAAGATTATCATAACTTCTAATCTTGTGGCTGTAGGTGTTCTAGTCTACAGGGTGTAAGGTTTGTTTTGGGAAAGGACTATTACCATCTTTGTTTCAAAGCTGAACTATAAACCGAGTTCCTCCCAAAGCTAGTCTGGCCTACACCCTGGAATGAATAAAGACAGACTGCAGGTTAGAAGATGGAGTCAGTTAGGTCAGATTTTCACTGCCTCAGTTATAATTTTACAACAGTAGTTCCATAATTTTAAATGATGACTATTGGAGTTTTCATAAATAATCTAGCTAAACAATTAAAATAATTAGGTAAATGTAATGGGATAAATACATGTAGTCAAACTCATCATAATTTAGAATCTAAATTTATATTAAATTAAATAGATATTTCATTATTTGGGTATTTTTCAATAAAAATATATTTGTAGGAACACATTCTTCCTTAAAAAAAGTGTGTCATTTTTAAAAAGGTGAACAATTTTTATCCAATTCAAGACCTTTTTAAAGATTTTGTATAAAACAAGGTAGAAGGAACCAGAAAATAAGAGATGTAAAGAAAGTTATAAAAATAGAAGTTTTTTTTTTGTAAGAAAGCTTAAAGAGAAGTAATTTTATATGAGAAAGAATCTTGTATGGTAGATTTAGTCCTAGAATAAAATAACTGGTTGTTTAAGAAAGACTGATGTTCAGGACAAACCAGAAAGCCCAAACATGTCATGAACGGTCCATGTAAGTTAAATAAGAGGATTTACACTCCAGCCTGGGAGATGCAGATAGGGCTTTTGATATAGTTCAACATAGCTTCATGTTAAAAACTCTCAATAAACGAGGTATTTAAAGAACATACCTCAAAATAATAAGAGCTATCTATGACAAACCCACAGCCAATATCATACTGAATGGGGAAAAACTGGATTTCCTTCGAAAACTGTCACAAGACAAAGGTTCCCTCTCTCACCACTCCTATTCAACATAGTATTGTTAGTCCTGGCCAGAGCAATTAGGCAAGATAAAAAAATTAAAGGCACACAAATAGGAAGACAGAAAGTCAAATTATCCCTGTTTGCAGACAACATGATTCTGTATCTGTAAAATCCCATAGTCTCAGCCCATAAGCTCCTTCAGCTGATAAACAACTTCAGCAAAGTTTCAGGATACAAAAATCAATGTACAAAAATCATCAGCATTCTTACATACCAACAAGAGCCAAGCCAAGAGTCAAATCAGGAATGCAAGCCCATTCACAACTGCCACACACACACACACACACAAAATATATATATATATATGTAGGAATACAGCTAACCAGGAAGGTGAAAGATCTCTGCAAGGATAATTATAAAACAGTGCTCAAAGAAATCAAAGATGACACATACAAATGGATAGAAAGAAACAATATTGTTAAAATAGCCATACTGCCCAAAGCAATTTACAGATTCAATGCTATTCCTATCCAACTACCACTGACATTCTTCACAGCACCAGAAAAAAACTATTTTAAAATTCATATGAAACCACAAAAGAGCCCAAATAGCCAAGGCAATTCTAAGCAAAAAGAACAGTGCTGGAGGTATCACATTACCTGACTTCAAACTATACTACATGGCTACAGTAACCAAAACAGCATGGTACTGGTACAAAAACAGACACATAGACCAATGGAAGAGAATGGAGAGGCCAGATATAAGGCCACACACCTATAACCATCTGATCTTTAACAAAGCTGACAAAAACAAGCAATGAGGGAAAGAACCCCCAATTCAACAAATAGTGATAAGATAACTGGTTAGCAATATGCAGAAGATTGAAACTGGACCCCCTTTTTACACCATATAGAAAAAACAACTCAAGATGGATTAAAGACTTTAATGTAAAACCCAAAACTATAAAAACTCTGGAAGACAAGCTATGCAATACCATTCTAAACATAGGATGAGCAAAGATTTCATAACAAAGATGCCAAAAACAATTGCAACAAAAGCAAAAATTGACAAATGGAATCTAATTAAACTCAAGAACTTCTGGCACAACAAAAGAAACAATCAAAAGTGTAAATAGATAACCACAGAATGGGAGAAAATATCTGCAGACTGTGCATCTGACAAAGGTCTAATACCGGCATATATAAAGAACTGAAATTTATAAGGAAAAAGCAACCCCATAAAGAAGTTGGCAAAGGACATAAACAGACACTTTTCAAAAGAAGGCATACATGTGGCCAACAAGCATAAAGCTTGTCAGTGATACCGAAAAGCTCAATACCACTGATCAGAGAAATGCAAATTAAAACCACAATCTCATAACAGTCAGAATAGCTATTAATAAAAGTTCAAAAATAGCAGATGCTGGCAAGGTTGCAGAGAAAAGGGTACACTTATACACTGTTAGTGGGAGTGTAAATTAGTCCAACCATTGCTTAAAGCAGTGTGGCAATTCCTCAAAGAGCTAAAAGCAGCACTATCATTTGACCCAGTAATCTCATTACCATGTACACATCCAAAGGAATATAAATCATTCTACCATAAAGACACATGCACATGGATGTTCATTGCAGCACTATGCACAATAGCAAATACATGGAATCAACCTAAATGCTCATCAATGACAGACAAAGAAAATGTGGTACATATACACCATGGAATATTATGCAGTGATAAAAAAGAATGAGATCATATCTTTTGTGGGAGCATGGATGGAGCTGGAGGTCATTATCCTGAGCAAACTCAGAATCAGAAAACCAAACACTGCATGTTCTCACTTGTAAGTGGGAACTAAACAAGGAGAATTCATATACACAAAGAAAGGAACAACAGACATTTGGGCCTATTTGTGGGTAGAGGGTGGCAGGAGGGAGAAAAGCAGAAAAAAAATAACTGTCGGCTACTAGGCTTAGTACCTGGGTGACAAAATAATATGTATAACAAACCCCTGTGATACAAGTTTACTATATAACAGACCTGCACATGTACCATTGAACCTGAAGAAATCTAAATAAAAGATGTTATCAAAGAATTAAAAATAATAGCAAAAAGGATAATGCAAGAATTAACCCAGAAAACCAAAGATTATAGATGTACAGAATACACTAGCCTGCAAACACAGCCACACAACCCAAAAGACAGCAATTCACGACAAACAGATAAACCTAGAAAGTCTGATAGAGAAGTTCTAATACGGACAGAGACTGGTATGAAACAAACACACAGAGGCCAAAATCAGCAAAGTGACCTTGAAAGTTTCCTAGAATTGAATGACACACTCTGTAAAGGATGTTAAACAGTCAAGGTGCTATACAGTTTTTTGTTTGTTTGTTTTTAATGAGGAATTGAAGACCACATTGTAAAAAGCAGAAATAATCCCAGGTAGTTTTGAAGATTAAAGAATCATTACAGATTATTATAATGAGATTTAACAAGATATAATTCACAAAGCAGAAAATTCATTCTTTTAAAGTACAATGTGAAGTGATTTTTAGTATATTCACAGAACCGTACGCTTGAAAGTTGGAAGAAACCTTAAAAATTAGCTGTTTCCCAAAGTATGCTCTATGGAACCCTTCCAGCCCCACAGGCTACTGTATAAACAGAAATTTTCCTGTGGTTAAACACAGCACAACTGTATACTCTATATTCCCCTTGAAGAACCATAGGGAAAAACTAAAGTCTCTAAAAAGTTACAGGATATCCCAATTAACCTGACATAGAACCTCTTTTCATGGAACATGTACTAAAAGCCCATGAAATCAGGGCTCCAGAGAAGGTGCTTCAGAAAACCCTGGTGAATTTCAATCCCCTGGCATTCCAGGTTAATAAAAACAGCACCAGAGAAGTCCCACTGGCTTGATTGATATCTCACAGCTCTTTCAAACTGTCTGATATGAAAGCAACCGTTGGGAAGTATATTTTTACTGTTTATGGCAGGGCCAAAACCAGAAAACCGATTTCCAGATGTTTTTAGTCCAATGTTCTAAAACATGACACAGCAAAAACTGAAGCTCTGACACACGATGTCAACAAATTCCCATGGCTACGTCCTCTACAAGAAACCACAGAGAAATGAGGACTAAAGAAAGATATGCACAGATTTAAGGAGCCAGTGTGCCTGAACATTGTAAAGAAAATCTAATAGGAATCCTATATGATAAAATAACAAAATTTCATAGAAAAGTTTTTGACAAGGAGTAAGTAAAAAGTTAGAAATGCTATTTTCTGAAATTAGCCTTTATATCATCCCTCAAAGGGAGTTCACCATATACCTGTTAGCACTAGAAAAGTGAGAAAGAAAAAATACTTGGAACATGCACTGCATAGATATGTGAAACTAATATTTACCAGACAAACAGGCAAAACAAGTAAAACTAAGATATTTTAACCTGATATTAAGAAAAAGCCTTCGCCAAAATATGTAAGCAGAGACAGATACAAACAAGAATAAACACAATCTTGAAAGGCAATGGAAAAAAATACACATGCATCATGCACTCAATTATGGATGAGTGAAGAAGCTAAACTCCTCTATGAGAAAGAAATTCACTGGTTGGATTGAGAAACAAAATAGAACAACCTTCTTCCCAGGTCACCCTATTCCACCTGTAAGCCCTACGGAGATCAGATCTTTTCAGTATATGTGGCTTTTCTCCGTTCTGAGTTTGTATGCAGCTCATCCCTCATGCCCTGAACATTTAAGAGCTGAATACTGTAAGAAAATTACATCTAACTGAAAACTCCTACTGACTCTTCAAGAAGCAGCCCAAACAGCTCCACTTCTGGGTCATCTTTCCCAGCTGTAGGGGGTCGCACCATGGTTAAGTTTCGTGATTCTCTGTATTCTGGGAGCCCTCTTTTTATGATTCTCAAGGGGCAGTGACCTCTGCATCTGCTACGTGTCTGCTGCCCATGCATCTGGACTGTCCCCAATGCAGAGTGAGCTCTGTTGCTTCACTTTTAGATCCACAGCCCTAAGAGCAGTCACAACAGTGCCATTGCCATTACAGCCAACAACTGGGCACTCACTCTGAGCTTTGCACTGTATGTACCTCCTGGATTACCTCCCTGAATCCTAACAGCCAAACTCTACCAGGGTACCACTGGGGTCCCCATCTCACTGAGGATGGAAGCAAGGTTTAAAGAAGTGCAGAGTCTTGTCCAAGGTCACTCGACCAGAGTGGAGGGGCTGGGACTCATGCCAGCAGTGGCCTCCAGAGGTGAGCCTTGACCCACGGGCTTCTGTCAGGCAGAGGACAAGGCCTCAGACAGAGTAGGCCTCACACACAGTTTATTAAATGACATAAGATTAATCATAATCAGATCATCAAGACACATCATAATGAACGTTAATAAAACCTTTAGGCTCCCAAACTCTCAAATGAAACAAATAAATCCAAGCCAAATTTCAAGGAATACAATCAAACCCCTAATTCTAGAACACTAATATCAAACTATTCGATATCATAACAAAAGTGTTATGACAAAGCATTAAGACAAACTATAAGGAAAACTAAAAATACAATGGAAATTAAAAAACAAGTTGATTTTTAAAAATCAAATCTCTCTTACAAAATAGATAATGCAAAAGTTTAATCATAAAATTAAGAAAACACAATATAATAATACACTTTTACATATCTGAAACTAGTATTCAGCTATATGTTTAGAAAGTACTAAGTAGAAGTAAAAATGGCAGATAGGAGGCAGGACTGAATTGCAGCTTCCACTCGGACAGAGCAGCATGTGGAAACTCGCATCATGACCTTTGCTCCAGCGCTTCTGCAGGAACGTACCAGGAAAGCCGAGATAATCCACAGACCCGCTGAAGGAAGCAGATTGCTTCTGCAGGGCCCAGGAGACAGCCAAATACTGTGAGTGCCCAAATTGTGAAAGTAGGAAAGGGGCATCATCCACCCCAAACACACACCTTAACTGGGGAACCCAAAGATACAGATCACAGGAGAAGGATTTGACCTTACCTGCAACTGATTCAATTTAGAGAGCCAAGCAAAATACAGGAAGCAGTGGGGAAAGCCCTGTGGGTTCTCTGGGTCCCTAGGAAAGCCACTTCTGACTTATCTCATTGGGGTCCTTGAGGAGGGCTGCCAGAGGAACTGGGAAAAGGCCACAGGGAGAAGGAAACCTCCAGCTGAACTCTGTAACAATTCCAACTGAACGCAAAGTCTCCTGGCCAGAACACAGGGGAGGGTGTGAAACCCGTGTGCAGACTAGACAGGCAGGGCGGCATGAAAGCCCTGCTTGCTTTCTCAGCTGGGAGGCTGGTAGCCTGGGGCAAGATCTCAGTCCTGTTCACACATAGCATGGAAACAAACTCATTGCTATTGGAGAGGGCACAGTGGGACTGAGACTAGCCTTTTGGGTTGTGCAGGAACTGGGTGAGGCCTTAACTGCTGGCTTTCCCCAACTTCCCTGACAACCTGCATGACACAGTAGAGGCAACCATATTCCTCCTGGGAACATAACTCCATTGATCTGAGAACCTCCATCCCCTACAGCAACCACAGCAAGCCACACCCAAGGAGAGTTTGAGCTCAGACATGCCTAACTCTGCCACCACCTCATGGTCCTTCCCTACCCAGCCTGGTAGCTGAAGACAAAGGGCATATTATCTTGGGAACTCTAGGGCCCCACCCATCACCTAACCTTCCAGGTACCACTACAGCTGATGCTCTCCTGAAAGTGCCACCTCCTGGCAGGCAGCCAATCAGCACAAAATAGTGCATTAAACAACCAAAACCAAGGACCCTCACAGAGTCCGTTCCACTTCCCTGCCACCTCCACCACAGCAGGTGCTGTATCCACGACTGAGAGACCTGAAGATGGTTCACATCACAGGACACTGTAGACAACCCCCAGTACCAGCCCGGAGCCTGGAAGCCCTGCTGGGTAGCTAAGTCCAGAAAAGAAATAGCAATCACTACAGTTAGGCTCTCAGAAAGCCACACCCCTAGGAAAAGGGGGACAGTGCTACATCAAGGAACTCCCTGTGGGACAAAAGAATCTGAATAGCAGCCTTGAGCCCCAGATCTTCCCTCTGACATAGCCTACCCAAACGAGAAGGAATGAGAAAAAAAATTCTGGTAATATGACAAAACAAGGTTCTTTAACATCCACCCAAAATCACACTAGCTCACCAGGAATGGATCCAAACCAAGAAGAAATCCCTGATTTACCTGAAAAAGAATTCAGAAGATGGATTATTAAGGTAATCAAGGAGGCACCAGAGAAAGGTGGAGTCCAATTTAAGGAAGTAAAAAAAGTGATACAAGATATGAGGGAAGAAATCTTCAGTGAAATGGATAGCATAAATAAAAAACAATCACAACTTCAGGAAATACAGGATGCACGTAGAGAAATGCAAAATGTTCTCGAAAGTGTCAGCAATAGAATCAAGCAAGCAGAAGAAAGAACTTCAGAGCTCAAAGACAAGGTTTTCAAATTAACCCAATCCAACAAAGACAAAGGAAAAAATAATACAAAAAAATGAACAAAGCCTCCAAGAAGTTTGGAATTATGTTAAATGACCAAACCTAAGAAATTTAATTGGCATTCCTAGGAAAAGAAATCTAAATTTTTGGAAAACATACTTGGGGGAATAATCAAGGAAAACTTCCCTGGCCTTGCTAGAGACCTAGACATCCAAATACAAGAAACTCAAAGAACACCTGGGCAATTCATCACAAAAAGATCATCGCCTAAGCATGTTGTCATCAGGTTATCTAAAGTCAAGATGAAGAAAATAATCTTAAGAGCTGTGAGGCAAAAACACCAGGTAATCTATAAAGGAAAACCTATCAGGTTAACAGCAGATTTCTCAGCAGAAACCCTAGAATCCATAGATGGAATTCAGGCTCTATCTTCGGCCTCCTCAAACAAAACAATTCACAGCCAGGACTTTTGTATCCAGTGAAACTAAACTTTATGAGTGAAAGAAAGATACAGGCTTCTTCAGACAAACGAATGCTGAGAGAATTCACCAGTACAAAGCCAGCGCTACAAGAACTGCTAAAAAAAAAAAAAGAAAGAAAAAAAGAAAAAAAAACAAAAACAAAAACCTCTCAATCTTGAAACAAGTCCTGGAAACAAATCAAAACAGAATCTCTTTAAAGCTTAAATCTCACAGGATCTATAAAACAAAAATACAATTTAAAAAACCAAGTTATACAGGCAATGAATAGCATGATGAATGGAACAGTAGCTCACATCTCAATACTAACATTGAATGTAAATGGCCTAAATGCTCCACTTATAAGATACAGAATTGCAGAATGGATAAAAATTCACCAACTATCTGTTGCCTTCAAGAGACTCACCGAACACATAAGGACTCACATAAACTTAAGGTAAAGGGGTAGGAAAAGACATTCCATGCAAATGAACAGCGAGCAGGAGTAGCTATCAGAAAACAAGCTTAAAACAAAAGCAATTAAAGACAAAGAGGGACATTATATAATAAGAGGCCTTGTCCAACAGGAAAATATCACAATTCTAAATATATATGCACCTAACACTGAGCTCCCAAATTTATAAAGCAATTACTAACAGACTTAAGAAATGAGATAGAAAGTAACACAATAATACTAGGGACTTCAATACTCCACTGACAGCACTAGACAGGTCATCAAGACAGAAAGTCAACAAAGAAACAATGGATTTAAACTATACTTTAGAACAAATGGACTTAACAGATATTTACAGAACACTCTACCCCAAAACTGCAGAATATACACTGTATTCATCCGTGCATGGAACTTTCTCCGAGATAGGCCATATGATAGACCACAAAACAAAACAAATCTTAATAGATTTAAGAAAATTGAAATTATATCAAGTACTCTCTCAGACCACAGAATATAATTGGAAATCAATTCCAAAAGGAACCTTCAAAACCATACAAATACATGGAAATTCAATAACCTGCTCTTGAATGATCATTGGGTCAACAATGAAATCAAGATGGAAATTTAAAAATTCTTTGAACTGAATAATAGTGAGCAGCGAGATTTCTTTTTGGGATGATGAAATGTTCTAGAAACACATGGTGAGTGATGGTAGCCTGTGAATATACTAAATACCACTGAAATGTATACTTTAAGAGGTGAATCTTATGGAATGTGAATTATATCTCAAATTTTAAAAAGTTGCTAGGGAGACATGACTGTTATCCTTAGTAAGTCAAATAAAGGAGTCTCGCTACTAAAGGTAGCACAGGAAACAGAGACAATGACTCATGAAATACAATACAACACAGGAGCTGCACTAGGAATTGAGATTTGTCCTAGGGGTATTTTTTGAATATATATGAGGCAGTTGGGGACCCCTTATGCCAAGAGAAGAGGTATTAGGAAGTTTGATATGAAATGTATTTGTTAATTTGATTGCAGTATCAATATGACATGTGAGAAAATAGGTGCAGTAAGCTGAGATCATGTCAATGCACTCCAGCTTGGGTAACAGAGTGAGAATGTGTCTCTCTCTCTATATATATAGTTTCTATGAATGAAATGATTTATGTTCTTGCTATATTTATTCATAAGGTATAAAGCTGATATTTTATTTAAAGTATGTTTTTTTCTTAGTATACTTTGAGATATTTAAATTTAAGACTTCTGACTTCTGGCATGTAAAGAACTTAGAAGTTGTCACTCTGTTCTCACAAGTAAAAAGGTAAATGAACTGAAAATAAACAACTCTTCTTAGACCCATCAGGGAACTGTGGTCAAAGGGCAAACCACTACCTCAAAAACTGAAAAGACAGAAAGGAGAATATAGAGAATCACAACTGAGGGGTGCAAAAACCCATGAGAAGAAACACATGTGAGAACCAGTACTGGAGTAGGAATACCTAAGTGATAATTGATAAATTGCTGGCAGCTCAGTGTAAATAAGTCCAAGAGCTAAAAATTCCAACAGGGCTCAATCTCAGGGGGACCCCTACAATTCTGAGACTTTTACCTCCAGGAGCTCCACCAGGTCTCAGGGTGAATATATAGAAAAATCCCCTTGTGGTTCTGGCAGGGGAGGGAAAAAGCAGCCATTGTAAAACATGACTAGCACATTTTATTATCTTAACAAAGGCTGCCCTCAAGAGAAACTATTTTATCAGAGAAACTATTTTAACATGCCAGAGTTGTGAGAGCATAACCAACCTTGGGAAGGGAAATACTCAACTCCAGTCACCCGCAGCCTTTCTGTCCCACCTAAAGGGGGGACTGAGAAGCACATGTGAAGGTCACAGCCCATGGGCTCAGGCTTACCACCATGTTATCAAAGGCCTATTTACTGAAGCTTGTTATATGCATCATGCCTTGCTTTCAAAAACAAAACAATGCAACAACACAAGGCATAAAACACAGTTTGAAGGGACAGAGCAAGCAAGAATCAGTCTCAGATACAGTAGGAATATTGGAATTATCAGACAGTGAATTTAAAATAATTATAATATTCTAAGGGTTCTAATAGAAAAAGCAAGAATATATGGGCAATATAAGAAGATAAATGGAAATTCTAAGAAGGAAATGCTAGAGATAAGAAACATTGTATCAGAAATTGGAGAATACCATGGAGAACACAGATATAAAAGCAAATATTATCACAGCTAAAGAGAAAGACAGACCCCAACACAAAATAATAGCAGTTGAAGACTTCACCACCCCACTTTCAGCACTGGACAGATCATCCAGACAATAAAGAAACACTGGACTTAATCTACATATAGAACAAATGGACTTAATAGATATTTACAGAACATTTCATCTAATGGCTACAGAATACTGCTTCTTTTCCTCAGTACATGGCTCATTCTGAGAGACAATATGTTAGCTCACAAACAACTCTTAAAACATTGCAAAAAACTGAAATCATATCAAGCGTCTTCTGTGGCCACAATAGAATAAAACTAGAAATCATTAACAAGAGGAATTTTGGAAACTATACAAATACATGGAAATTAAGCAATATCCTTCTGAATGACCAGTGGGTCAATGAAGAAGTTAAGAAGGAAATTGCGAAATTTATTAAAACAAATGATAATGGAAACAAAGCATACCAAAACCGATTGGAAACAGCAAAAGCAGTACTAAGAGAGAAGTTTATAGCTATAAGTGCCTATACCAAAAAACAAGAAAAAGTTCAAATGAAACACCTGATGATGCATCTTAAAGAATTAGAAAGGTGGCTGGGTGTGGTGGTTCATGCCCGTAATCTCAGCTCTTTGGGAGGCTGAGGTGGGCGGATCACCTGAGGTCGAGAGTTCAAGAGCAGCCTGACCAACATGGAGAAAGCACATCTCTACTAGAAATACAAAATTAGCTGAGCATGGTGGTGCATGCCTGTAATCTCAGCTACTTGGGAGGCTGAGGCAGAAGACTCTCCTGAATCCGGGAGGTGGAGGTTGCAGTGAGTCAAGATCACACCATTGCACTCCAACCTGGGCAACAAGGGTGAAACTCTGAAACGCTGTCTCAAGAAAAAAAAAAAAAAAAAAGATAGCTGGCAAGATGACCGAATAGGAACAACTTGAGTCTGCAGCTCCCAGGGAGATCAATGCAGAAGGAGGGTGATTTCTGCATTTCCAGCTGAGGTACCTGGTTCATCCAATTAGGACTGGTTAGACAGTGGGTGCAGGCCATGAAGGACAAGCTAAAGCAGGGTGGTGCGTGGTCCCACCCAGGAAGCACAAGGGGTTGGGGAACTCCCTCCCCTACCCAAGGGAAGCCGGAAGGGACTGTGCCATGAGGAACAGTGTACTTCAGGCCAGGTACTACACTTTTCTCATGGTCTTCGCAACCTGCACACAAGGAGATATCCTCCAGTGCCTACGCCACCAGGGCCCTGGGTTTCAAGCACAAAACTGGGTGGCACTTTGGGTAGACACTGAGCTATATGCAGGAGTTTTTTTGGTTTTTTGTTTTTTTCATACCCCAGTGGCACCTGGAATGCCAGCAAGACAGAACCGTTCACTCCCCTGGAAAGGGGGCTGAAGCCAGGGAGCCAAGTGGTCTAGCTCAGTGGATCCCACCCCCGGGAGCCCAGCAAGCTAAGATCCACTGACTTGAAAGTCTCACTGCCAGCACAGCAGTCTGAAGTCGACCTGGGATGTTTGAGCTTGGTGGAAGGAGGGATATCCACTATTACTGAGACTTGAGTAGGTGGTTTTCCCCTCACAGTGTAAACAAAGTCACCAGGAAGTTTGAACTGGGCAGAGCCCACTGCAGCTCAGCAAAGCCACTATAGCCACACTGCCTCTCTAGATTCCTCCTCTCTGGGCAGAGCATCACTGAAAGAAAGGCAGTAGCTCCAGTCAGGGGCTTATAGAAAAAACTCCCATCTCCCTGGGAGAGAGTACCTGGGGGAAGGGGTGGCTGTGGGCACAGCTTCAGCAGACTTAAACGTCCCTGCCTGATGGCTCTGAAGAGAATGGCAGCTCTCCCAGCACAGTGTTGGAGCTCTGCTAAGGGTCAGACTACCTCCTCAAGTGCCTCCCTGACCCCCGTGCCACCTGAATGGGAGCCACCTCCCAGTTGCAGCTGACAGACACCACATACAAGAGAGCTCCAGCTGGCATCTGGCGGGTGCCCCTCTGGGATGAAGCTTCCAGAGGAAGGAATAGGCAGCAATCTTTGCTGTTCTGCAGCCTCTGCTGATGATACCTAGGCAAACAGGATCTGGAGTGGACCTCCAGAAAACTCCACCAGACCTGGGGCAGAGGGGCCTGATTGTTAGAAGGAAAACTAACAAACAGAAAGAAATAGCATCAACATCAACAAAAAGGACATCCAGACACAGAAACCCCATCCAAAGGCCACCAACATCAAAAACCAAAGTTAGATAAATACACGAAAATGGGGAGAAACCAGCACAAAAAGGCTGAAAATTCCGAAAACCGGAACGCCTCTTTTCCTCCAAAGGATCACAACTCCTCACCATCAAGTGAACAAAACTAGGTGGAGAATGAGTTTGACTAATTGACAAAAGTAGGCTTCAAAAGGTGGGCAATAACAAACTCCTCCAAGCTAAAGGAACATGTTCTAACCCAATGCAAGGAAGCTAAGAACCTTGAAAAAAGATTAGTCAAATTGCTAACTAGAATAATCAGTTTAGAGAAGAACATAAATGACCTGATGGAGCTGAAAAACACAGCACGAGAACTTGGTGAAGCACACACAAGTATCAATAGCTGAATCGATCAAGCAGAAGAAAGGATATCAGAGACTGAAGATCAACTTAATGAAATAAAGTGAGAAGACAAGATTAGAGAACAAAGAATGAAAAGGAATGAACAAACCCTCCAAGAAATATGGGACTATGTGAAAAGATCAAATCTACATTTGATTGCCGTACCTGAAAGTGACGAGGAGAATGGAAGCAAGTTAGAAAACAATCTTCAGGATATTATCCAGGAGAACTTCCCCAACCTAGCAAGACAGGCCAACATTCAAGTTCAGGAAATACAGAGGCCACCACAAAGATACTCCTTGAGAAGAGCAACCCCAAGACACATAATAGTCAGATTCACCAAGATTGAAATGAAGGAAAAAATGTTAAGGGCAGCCAGAGAGAAAGGTTGGGTTACCCACAAAGGGAAACCCATCAGACTAACAGTGGATCTGTCTGCAGAAACCCTACAAGCCAGAAAGAGTGAGGGCCTATCTTCAACATTCTTAAAGAATTTTCAACCCAGAATTTCATATCCAGCCAAACTAAGCTACATAAGCAAAGGAGAAATAAACTCCATTACAGACAACCAAATGCTAGGAGATTTTGTTACAAGATCTGCCTTATAAGAGCTCTTAAAGGAAGCACTAAACATGGAAAGGAAAAACCGATAACAACCACTGCAAAAACATACCAAACTGTAAAGACCATCAACACTATGAAGAAACTGCATCAAGTAACAAGCAAAATAACCAGCAAGCATCATAAGGGCAGGATCAAATTAACACGTAACAATATTAACCTTAAATGTAAATGGGTTAAATGCTCCCAATTAAAAGACACAGACTGGCAAATTGGATAAAGAGTCAAGACCTATCGGTGTGCTGCATTCAGGAGACCCATCTCATGTGCAATGACACACATAGGCTCAAAATAAAGGGATGGAGGAATATTTACTAAGCAAATCGAAAGCAAAAAAAAAAAAAAAAAAAAAAAGCAGGGATTATAATCCTAGTCTCTGATAAAACAGACTTGAAACCAACAAAGGTCAAAAGAGACAAAGAAGGACATTACATAATGGTAAAGGGATCAATGCAACAAGAAGAGCTAACCATCCTAAACATATATGCACCCAATACAGGAACATCCAGATTTATAAAGCAAGTTCTTAGAGACCTACAAAGAGACTTAGATTCCCACACAATAATAGTGGGAGACTTTAACACCCCACTGTCAATATTAGATAGATCAATGAGACAGAAAATTAACAAGGATATTCAGGACTTGAACTCAGTTCTGGACCAAGCAGACCTAATAGACAGCTACAGAATTCTCCCCTACAAATCAACAGAATATACATTCTTCTCAGCACCACATTGCACCTATTTTAAAATTGACCACATAATTGGAAGTAAAACACTCCTCAGCAAATGCAAAAAATGGAAATCATAACGAACAGTCTCTCAGACCAAGTGCAATCAAATTAAAACTCAAGATTAAGAAACTTACTCAAAACTGCACAACTACATAGAAACTGAACAACCTGCTCCTGAATGACTACTGGGTAAATAATGAAACTTAAGGTAGAAATAAATAAGTCTTTTGAAGCCAATGAGAACAAAGATACAACATACCAGAATCTCTGGGACACAGCTAAAGCAGTGTGTAGAGGGAAATTCATAGCACTAAATGTAGAGAAAGCAGGAAAGATCTAAAATCAACACCCTAACATCACAATTAAGAGAACCAGAGAA
This sequence comes from Macaca mulatta, assembly GCF_049350105.2. Classification (NCBI taxonomy): domain Eukaryota; kingdom Metazoa; phylum Chordata; class Mammalia; order Primates; family Cercopithecidae; genus Macaca; species Macaca mulatta. The sequence goes on along the minus strand of NC_133407.1, from coordinate 152,830,569 downwards.
GCAAGAGCAAACAAATCAAAAGCTAGCAGAAGACATGAAATAACTAAGATCAGAGCAGAACTGAAGGAGATAGAGACATAAAAAACCCTTTAAAAAAAATCAATGAATCCAGGAGCTGGTTTTTCTTAAAAGATCAACAAAATAAATAGACCGTTAGCCAGACTAATAAGAGAGAAGAATCAAATAGATGCAATAAAAAATGATAAAGGGGTATCACCACTGATCCCACAGAAATACAAACTACCATCAGAGAATACTATAAACACCTCTACACAAATAAACTAGAAAATCTAGAAGAAATGGATAAATTCCTGGACACATATACCCTACCAAGTCTAAACCAGGAAGAAGTCAAATCCCTGAATAGACCAATAACAAGTTCTGAAATTGAAGCAGTAATTAATAGCCTACCAACCAACCAAAAAAAGTCCAGGACTAGATGGATTCACAGCCGAATTCTACCAGAGGTACAAAGAGGAGCTGGTACCATTCCTTCTGAAACTATTCCAAGCAATAGAAAAAGAGGGAATCCTCCCTAAGTCATTTTGAGGCCAGCATCATCCTGATACCAAAACCTGGGAGAGACACCAGAAAAAAAGAAAATTTCAGGCCACTATCCCTGATGAACATCAATGCAAAAACCTCAATAAAATACTGGCAAACTGAATCCAGCAGCACATCAAAAAGCTTATCCACCACAATCAAATTGGCTTCATCCCTGGGATGCAAGACTGGTTCAACATACACAAATCAATAAACATAAACCATAAACAGAACCACATAAACAGAACCAACAACAAAAACCACATGATTATCTCAATAGATGCAGAAAAGGCCTTCAACAAAATTAAACACCCCTTCATGTTTAAAACTCTCAGTAAACTAGGTATTGATAGAATGTATCTCAAAATAATAAGAGCTATTTATGACAAACCCACAGCCAATATCATAATGGGCAAAAACTGAAACCATTCCCTTTGAAAATCAGCACATGGCAAGGATGCCCTCTGTCACCACTCCTATTCAACATAGTATTGGAAGCTCTGGCCAGGGCAGTCAGGCAAGAGAAAGCAATAAACCATATTCAAATAGGAAGAGAGGAAGTCAAATTGTCTCTGTTTGCAGATGACATGATTGTATATTTAGAAAACCCCATCGTCTCAGCCCAAAATCTCCTTAAGCTGATAAGCAACTTCAACAAAGTCTCAGGATACAAAATCAATGTGCAAAAATCACAAGCATTCCTATACATGAATAATAGCCAAATCATGAGTGAACTCCCATTCACAACTGCTAAAAAGAGAATCAAATACCTAGGAATACAACTTACAAGGGATGTGAAGGACCTCTTCAAGGAGAACTACAAACCACTGCTCAAGGAAATCAGAGACAACACAAACAAATGGAAAAACATTCCATGCACACAGAAAGAATCAATATTGTTAAAATGGCCATACCGCCCAAAGTAATTTATAGATACATTGCTATCCCCACCAAGCTACCATTGATTTTCTTCACAGAATTAGAAAAAGTCACTTTAAATTTCATATGGAACCAAAAAAAGAGCCCTCATAGCAAAGACAATCCTAAGCAAAAAGAACAAAGCTGGAGGCACCACACTACCTGACTTCAAAGTATACTACAAGGCTACAGTAACCAAAACAGCAATGGTACTGGTACCAAAACAGATATATAGATAGACCAATGGAACAAAACAGAGGCCTCAGAAATAATACCACACATCTACAACCATCTGATCTTTGACAAACCTGACAAAAACAAGCAACCGGTGAAGGATTCCCTATTTAATGAATGGTGTTGGGAAAACTGGCTAGGCATAAGCAGAAAACTGAAACTGGACCCCTTCCTTAACACCTTATACAAAAATTAACTCAAGATGGATTAAAGACTTAAATATAAGACCTAAAACCATAACAATTCTAGAAGAAACCCTAAGCAGTACCATTCACGACATAGGCATGGGCAAAGACTTCATGACTAAAACATCAAAGGCAAGGGCAACAAAAGCCAAAATTGACAAATAGGATCTAATTAAACTAAAGAGCTTCTGCACAGCAAAACAAACTATCATCAGAGTGAATGGGCAACCTACAGAATGGCAGAAAATTTTTGCAGTCTATCTGACAAAGGGCTAATATCCAGAATCTAAAAAAAAACTTAAACAAATTTACAAGGAAAAAAAACAAGCAACCCCATCAAAAAATGGGTGAAGGATATGAACAGACACTTCTCAAAAGATGACTTTATACAGCCAGTAAATATATTTTAAAAAGCCCATCTTCACTGGTCATTAGAGAAATTCAAATCAAAGCCACAATGAGAGACCATCTCACACCAGTTAGAATGGTGATCACTAAAAAATCAGGAAACAACAGATGCTGGAGAGGATGTGGAGAAATAGGAACAGTTTTTACACTGTTGGTGGAAGTGTAAATTAGTTCAACCATTGTGGAAGACAGTGTGGCGATTCCTCAAGGATCTAGAACCAGAAATACCATTTGACCCAGCAATCCCATTACTGAATATATACCCAAAGGATTATAAATCATGCTACCATAAAGACACATGCACACATAGGTTTATTGCAGCACTGTTCACAATAGCAAAGACTTGTAACCAATCCAAATGCCCATCAAAGATAGACTGGATAAAGAAAATGTGGCACATATATACCATGGAATACTATGCAGCATAAAAAAGGGTGAGTTCATGTCCTTTGCAGGCACATTGATGAAGCCGGAAACCGTCATTCTCAGCAAACTAACAGAAGAAGAGAAAACCAAACACTGCATGTTTTCACTCATAAGTGGGAGTTGAACAATAAGAACACATGGACACAGGAAGGGGAATATCACACACCAGGGCCCGTCGGGGGATGGGGGGCGGGGGAAGGGATAACATTAGGAGTAACGCCTAATGTAGATGACGGGTTTAGGGGTGCAGCAAACCACCATGGCACATGTATACCTATGTAATAAACCTGCATGTTCTGCACATGTGCCCAAGAATGTAAAGTATATAAATAAAGAAAAGAACTAGAAAGGCAAGAGCAAAATAAACCCAAAATTAGTAGAATAAAACAAATAAAGATCAGAGCAGAAATAAATGATTTTGAAATGAAGAATATACAAAAGATCAATGAAACAAAAAGCTGTTTTTTTAAAAAAGTTAAACAAAATTGAAAAACCTTTAGTTAAACTAAGAAAAAAAAAAAAAGAGATGGCCCAGATAAATAAAATCAGAGATGAAAAATGAGATATGAGAACCAATATTGCAGAAAGTCCAAGAATCATTAGTGGCCACCACAAGCAACTATATGCCAATAAACTGGAAAATTTAGAAGAAGTGGACAAATTCCTAAACACACATAACCTACCAAGATTCAACTATAAGGAAATCCAAAACCTGAACATATCAATAACAAGTAAAAAGACCAAAGCTGTAATAAAATGTCTCCCAGCAATGAGAAGCTCAGGACCTGATGGCTTCACTGATGAATTCTACCAAACATTTAAAGAACAACACCAATCCTACTCAAACTATTCAGAAAAAACAGAGAAGAAGGAATACTTCCAAACTCATTCTATGAGGCCAGTATTATTCTGAAACCAAAACCAGATAAAGACACATCAAAAAAGAAAACTACAGGCCAATATTTCTGATGAATATCGATGCAAAAATTCTCAACAAAATACTTGTAAACCAAATTCAACAACACATTTAAAATATTCTTCATAGGCTGGGCGTGGTGGCTCATGCCTGTAATCCCAGCACTTTGGGAGGCTAAGGCAGGCAGACTACTTGAGGCCCGGAGTTTGAGACCAGTCTGGCCAACATGTCAAAACCCCGTCTCTCCTAAAAATACAAAAATTAACCGGGCATGGTGGCATGCACCTGTAACCCCAGCTACTTGGGAGACTGAGGCATGAGAATCACTCAAATTCAGGAGGCAGAGGTTGCAGTGAACCAAGATCATACCACTGCATTCCAGCCTGGGCGACAGAGTGACACTCTGCCTCAAAAAAAAAAATAAAATAAAATAAAATAAAAAATAGAATAAAATATTATTCATCATAACCAAGTGGGATTTATCCCTGGGAACAAAGGATGGTTCAAGATATGCAAATCAATCAGTGTGATCTATTATATCAACAGAATGAAGGACAAAAACCATATGATCATTTCAATTGATGTTGAAAAAGCACTTGATAAAATTAAACATCCCTTCCTGATAAAAACCCTAAAAAAACTAGATATAGAGGGAACATACCTCAACATAATAAAAGTCATATATGACAGACTGATGTATCATAGTGAATGGGGAAAAACCAAAAGCCTTTCCTCTAAGGTCTGGAACACAACAAAGATGCCCACTGTCACCACTGTTATTCAACATATAGTACTGGAAATCCTAGCTAGAACAATCAGACAAGAGAAAGAATTAAAAGGCATACAAAAAGGAAGAAGTCAAATTATCTATGTTTGCAGATGATATAATCTTATATTTGGAAAAACCTAAACAACTCCATAAAAAAATCTATTAGAACTCAAATTCAATAAACTTGCAGGATATAAAATCAACATACAGAAGTCAGTAGCGTTTTTATATGCCAACAGTAAACAATCTGAAAAAGAAATTAAAAAGTAACTCCACTTACAATGGCCACAAATACAATTAAATACCTAGGAATTAAACTTAAAGAAAGTAAAAGTTCTCTATAATGAAAACTATAAAATGCTAATGATAGAAATTGAAGAGGACCCACAAAAATATGGAATGATATTCCATATTCACAGATGGAAGAATTAACATGGTTAAAATGTCCATACTACCCAAAGCAATCCACAGGTTCAATGCAATTCCCATTGCAATGTCAATTGTATTATTCACAGTAATAGAATAAACAATCCTAAAATTTATTTGGAACCACAAAAGACCCAGAATAGCCAAAGCTATCCTGAGCAAAAAGAACAAAACTGCAGGAATCACATCATCTGACTTCAAGTTATACTACAGAGCTATGGTAAATAAAACAGCAAGGTACTGACCTAGAAACAGACACATAGACCATTAGAACAGATTAGAGAACTGTTAAACAAATTCATATGCCTACAGTAAATTCATTTTTGATAAAGGTGCCAAGAACAAACATTGGAGAAAAGAGTCCCTTCTATAAATGGTGCTGGAAAAACTGGATATCCATATGCAGATGAATGAAACTACACCACTATCTCTCACAAAAATCTAATCAAAATGGATTAAAGACTTAAATCTAAGACCTCAAACTAGAAAACTACTGCAAAAAAAGAATTGCAGAGACTCTCCAGGACATTGGTCTGGGCAAAAATTTCTTGAGTAGTACCCCACAAGCACAGGCAACCAAAGTAAAAATGGACAAATGAGATCACATCAGGTAAAAAAAGGCTTCAGCACAGCAAAGGAAACAATCAACAAAGAGACAACTCATGGAATGGGATAAAATACTTGTAAACTATCCATTTGACAAGGAATTAATAACCAGAATATGTAAGAAGCTCAAACAACTCTATATAGAAAAAAATCAAATAATCTGATTTAAAAACAGAGAAGAGATTTGAATAGGCATTTCTCAAAAGAAGAAATACAGATGGCAAACTTGCATACAAAAAAATGCTTGACATCAGTGATCAGCAAAGAAATGCAAATCAAAACTACACTGGTATATCATCTTATATGGCTTATATGCAAAAGACCGGCAATAACAAATGCTGGCAAGGATGTGAAGTAAAGGGAACCCTTGTACACTGTTGATGAGAATGTAAATTATTGGAACCACTATGGAGAACAGTTTGGAAGTTCCTCAAAAAACTAAAAATAGAGCTACCAAATGATCCAGCAATCCCACTGCTGAGTATACACTCAAAAGAAAGGAAACCAGTATACTGAAGGGATATCTGCACTTCCATGTTTGTTGCAGCACTGTTTACAGTAGACAAAATTTGGAAGCAACCTAAATGTCCATCAACAGATCAATGGATAAAGTAAACTGTAGTACTTATACACAATTGAGTACTATTCAGCCATAAACAAGGATGATATCCTGTCAGGTCACTATGTTAAGTGAAATAAGCTAGTCACAGAAAGATGAACATCACATGTTCTCACCTATTTATGGGATCTAAAAATCAAAACAATTGAACTCATGGAGACAGAGAGTTCTTAGAAGGATAGTTACCAGAGGCTGAGAAGGATAATGGGTGCATGAGAAGATGTGGATGGTTAATTGGTACAAATAAGTTATTAACAGAAAGAGTGAATAAGGCTCAATATTTGATCGCATAACAGGGTGACTACTGTTAGTAATAATTTAATTGTACATTTAAAAATAAATAAAAGAGGCCAGGCAGGGAGGCTCACACTTGTAATCTCAGCACTTTGGGAGGCCGAGGCAGACAGATCACTTGAGGTCAGGAGTTCAAGATCAGCCTGGCCAACATGGTGAAACCCTGTCTCTACAAAAATACAAAAATTAGCCAGGTGAGGTGGCAGGCACTTGTAATCCCAACTACTCAGGAGGCTGAAGCAGGAGAATTGCTTGAAGCTGGGAGGCGGAGGCTGCAGTAAGCCAAGACCGCACCACTGCACTCTAGCCTGAGCAACAAAGTGAGACTCTATCTCAAAAATAAAGCCAGGCGCAGTGGCTCATGTTGTAATTCCAACACTTTGGGAGGCAGAGGTAGGCGGATCACCTGAGGTTGGGAGTTCAAGACCAGCCTGACCAACATGGAGTAACCCCGTTTCCACTAAAAATACAAAATTAGCCGGTGCGGTGGGCACATGCCTGTAACCCCAGCTATTCAAGAGGCTGAGGCAGGAGAATCATTTGAATTTAAGTGGTGGAGGTTGTAGTGAGCCAAGATAGTGCCACTACACTCCAGCCTGGGCAACAAGAGCAAAACTCCATCTCAATCAATGTAAAACAAAATAAAAATAACTAAAAGAGTATGATTGGATTGCTTATAACACAAAGGATAAATGCTTGAGGGGACAGGTACCCCATTTTCCATGATGTGATTATTATGCATGTGTATCTGCATAAAAACATCTCATGTACCTATAAATATATACTATGTACCCACAATATTTAAAAATACAAAATTTTTAAAAGAGATGAAGAATATCTTTGATACTTAGTAGAATGGACACGACAAAGGAAAGAATTAGTGAGTCTCAGTTTATGTCAGTAGATACTTCTAAAGTAAAAACCAATGATGGGCCAGGAATGGTGGCTCACACTTGTAATTCCTGCACTTTGGGAGGCCAAAGTGGGAGGATCACTTGAGACCAAGAGTTCAATACCAGCCTGGGCAATAGAGTGAGACCCTCATCTCTACCAAAAAAGAATTTGGCTGGGCGTGGTGGCTCATGCCTGTAATCCCAGCACTTTGGGAAGCCAAGGTGGGCGGGTTACTTGAGGTCAGGAGTTTGAGTCCAGCCTGGGCAACATGGCAAAATCTCATCTCTACTAAAAATGCAAAAAATTAGGCAGGCATGGTGGCGCATGCCTGTAATCCCAGCTACTTTGGAGGCTGAGGCAGGAGAATTGCTTGAACCTGGGACAGGGAGGTTGTAGTGAGCCAAGATTACGCCACCGCACTCCAGCCTGGGTGACAGAACATAACTCTATCTCAAAACAAACAAACAAAAAACAATAACAACAACTAAAAAGATTAAAAACCCCCAGAATATCCAAGAATGGTGAGACAACTATAAAAGGTGTAACATACACTTAATGAGAAAACCAGATAGAGAAGAATAACAGAAAGGATCAAAGAAACATTTGAAGCAATAATGACTGAGAATTTCCCAAAATTGATGTCTGAAACCAAACCACAGACCCAAGAATTTTAAAAAACAACATGCAGGGTAAATACCAAAAAATCTATACATAGGCATATATAGATTATAATAAAATATATGTCTTCCCAGGTAAATAAATTTGATTTGGCGAATCATACTGTAAATTACACTATAAACAGAAAGATGTAGTATAAACAAAATCAAAAGACCAATGCTAGAGTTGCAAAAAGTTATCTGTAATGTAGGTAGTGAATAAAATATCTAAAATATACAAAGAGCTCCTACAAAGTGAGATGATAATTTAGTGGGCAGATGATATCACCACTGACAATAAATGTTTTTATCTTAGTGTGTTTGTACTTTATAAAAATAACAACGGGCCGGGCATGGTGGCTCACACTTGTAATCCCAGCACTTTGGGAAGCCAAGTCAGGTGGATCAACTGAGGTCAGGAGTTCAAGACCAGCCTGACCAATATGGTGAAACCCCGTCTCTACTAAAAATACAAAAAAATTAGCTGGGTGTGGTGGCAGGTGGCTGTAATCCCAGCTACTTGGGAGGCTGAGGCAGGAGAATCACTTGAACCAGGGAGGCGGAGGTTGCAGTGAGCTGAGATCGCACCACTTCACTCCAGCCTGGGCCAAAGAGCAAAACTCTGTCCTTCACACACACACACACACACACACACACACACACACACACACACACACCCAAAAAAAAAGGAAAACAATTTTTAAAAATTCTTTAAAACTGACATATAGGTAAGAAACTGAAGCTTCATTTCCAAGCGGCTTTAATTGTCCTGGGCATTATTTTTCTTACTGAGAAGCTAGCTGCCAAAATCAGGTGAACTGTGTAGCTGTGTAGATTCGACTTGGAAGATTTGCCCCAGGTTATGCAGCTGGGCAGTAGCAAGAGTGTGTGCTGTACTTCTGGTTCCCATCCCATGGTTCTTTTATATCTTCCATGAAAAAAATGGCTCCCCCCAACCTCCTACAAAGTATAAGGATATTTTAGTAAAAATATACATGCCCATACACGAGACCCAGAAGAGCTCATGTGTGTCTCATGAAAACTGAAGCAAACCTGGAAAGCATGAAACAACTGGCAGCCAGTTCCAGGGGAAGCTTAATTTTGCCTACCTTTGTTTTATCATCTTTTTCTTTTTTACAGAGGGTCTCTAGAGCAAACAGTGTTGTGAGTTTAACCTAGCAATCCATGGAGCAGAAGCAGGAAGCAGGCTCAGCGTCCAGCCGGTGGATAAGGGGGACCTGTATAATTGTGCAGTTATGAGAATTTGGAAGGCTCAGCTCCCATATAGCATATCATTTCTTCCATCCAAATAACATTTAATGATTTGGCGGATAGTGATCTCCTGACCTTGCTCCACTTCTCAGAATGAGGGGGATTCAAGCACAGCATCTGTTAGTCACACTTCATAAATTAATTTGGTTCTTTGGTGTCTGTCTACAATGCTGTGTAGCAGGGAAAAATAATGGCGAGATGATAAGCAGAGCCACTGCATCCCACAGACAAAACAACTGTGAAGAGACTTTCCATTTTTAAAAAAACAGTTATTGTGGTGTTGTCTAGATAGTCATAATGTCATCTGTATGGTTGAAAATGTAACCAGGCTGGGCGCGGTGGCTTATGCCTGTAATCCCAGCACTTTGGGAGGCTGAGGTGGGCGGATCACCTGAGGTCGGGAGTTTGAGACCAGCCTGACCAACATGGAGAAACCCCATCTCTACTAAAAATACAAAATTAGCCGGGCGTGGTGGCACACGCCTGTAATTCCAGTTACTCGGAAAGGCTGAGGCAGGAGAATTGCTTGAACCTGGGAGGCGGAGGTTGCGGTGAGCCGAGGTCACGCCACTGCACTCTGGCCTGGGCAACAAGAGTGAAACTCCGTCTCAAAAAAAAAAAAAAAAAAAAAAAAAAAGGAAAAAAAGAAAATGTAACCAGGACATAAGGACATATCACTGCCAGTCCCTAGAATAAGAAAAAGTTTTCTCTCAGTATGAAAGGAAAAAAGAAGCATAGAGTTCAGTCTAATAACCCTCAGAAAAACTCCACTGAAAAAGAATCACTGATCTGTGCTTTCAGCCTGAAAATTCTGATTGTTGCTCTCATCTGTTCTTATTTTTGGCTGTAGTAATGCCACCAAATGATTACTTTCTAACAAAACCACAAAAAGTTTTGTACCTAAAAATTAGTGGGACTTTTAGCTGGCAGTCATCTGACAATGTCTAAGCTGAGAACAATTACAAAGCTCTGGTGTCTCTCATCTTCTGCCTCCAATAAATACCTTCAAGATATTTGTTACTTTTGCCTTTAATTGGAATGGTAGTGTACACACACACACACACACACACACACACACACACACACATTTAATGTAAGCATTTGTTGGGGGAATGGCAGCCCTCATTCAATCTTCACAAAGTTGCTTTCAGGCTTACATCTCTCTAGATACGCTACATTTCTGATAGATGTTTCCAAGATAGTAGATGGCAAATTTAGTTCATATACATCTCAAAAACTATATTATAAAGTAAATGGTAGGTAATGGCAGGGATTCTTATCCCTGGTATCCATCGTTTGGTATCTAAGACTATCCAAGATTGATAGTCTTAGACAGTGGGGAATCTGATTAATCTGTAGCTGCTTATCCAACAGATTGGCTGGATGGCAGATCTGCCAAATGGGCAGTGTGAGTTCCTACAAAAGAAAAAGAAAACGTAACCAGAAGAATTCTACCATGGAGGATTTAAAAAATGATATTATTGATTTTAAAATGTAAAATGTTGTTAACTTCTACAGTTCAAATTAATTTAATTAATTAATTAAATTTAGAGGTTCTTTAGAAGACAATTTTTAAAAATATTTTCTTTAATATTTTAGCTACACAGATATATTTCAGAATACAGATACATTTCAGAAGGCCACTGGAAAACTTTAACAACTTTTCTAGAAGGTTGGTCTGGGCACCTCTTACATAACCCCATGCCCAGTGATGCTGCCATTCTGATCTGTAGATATGGCGCCAGCTCCCTGCCTACCAGACCTGGCTTTGATGTGCTGCTTATCCAAGCCACAGACCTTCCACCCCCAGCGGACACTATTCCTCTGGCTATATCCAAACACCTGCAGAGGCCTCGATGTTTTTTCTGTCTAGGCTAATTTGTAAAGGGTTTTCCAGTGTACCCAGAGTTACCAAATTTTGTTCAATTCAGTGCCCTTGAGGAAGTACTAGTGTACCATGCAGGGCCTGGGTTTTACTTTGGCTTTTACAGTTTGTTTCCATTTTCCCATTTCATTTCTTAAAAATCTGTAGCTAGGCTCTGTGATGGCATTTAGTTTACATTACTTAGTAGCTATACAACAATTTAAGTATTAGAACATGGTAGGTGTGCCTTGAATCTAACGACAGGGTCAGAGGTGCCAGGACATGAAAGGAGAGTAGGCCTGTGAGGTGGTCCGACAGCTGGACCCAAAGGACTGAGAGAACTGACTTCAGATCAGAACAGTGCTGAAAAGACAGGGCCAGATGATTTGCTACAAAACTTTTCAGGGGCCAAAGTAGCTGTGAACAGGTGCAATCCCAGACTGGCTCTGTCTAAAGCCCTGTCCATGACGAGGAACATTTTAAAAGTGTCTCAATACCTGTGTGCCTGCAGCTCTCATGTTAATAGACAAACGATAGTTTGTCCTTCCCAATGTCAATGGCATTAAAATGAACTTTTTTTCTTTCAGAACAAGTTTGCCCTCTCCCTTGTTTTCCAGATACTCCGGTATCTGGAGCATCCTCAGAAAATATACTGGAATGGTAAATGAGCAGTTTTATCACATAGCATTAAGCAGATATGTTTAATTCCATATTATTTAGAAAGGAATCTAGGAGTTGCATAAAAGTGATGCACAACATAATCCAGAATGCGGAATAATGCCCAACAACGTTGATGGAAACCTATGAGAATTGTTAACTCGTGAAAAGTCTTTAATTAGGTTTTTTCTGGTAGAATCTGAGCCACTCTTTCTGCCATTTATTATGGTTTTAATGTGTCATTTCAGTGTAAGAAAACAGGAACAGAAAATGTTCTTTTTCTGTTATCACAGCACATTTGTATTGCTCCATATACTTACCCAGAAACTCCCTCAGAAAGAACAGACCCCCACAGTGGATAATATAATTTTACTTACACTTCTATGCATAGAGCAAGTTTCTGTACTTCTAATTTGTAAGTGTGGCATATTAAATATTTGGAATATGTCTCTGCTTAAGTTATCTGTGCAAGTGGATCTGATCTGGGGGAGGTAAGGAAGATGGCAACATTTCCTATTATATAAATCCTTGAATGTCCTTTAAGGTAGCAGTCAACACTACCACCCTGATTCAGTGAGGCTAGGATTCTGAGTAAAGTTATCTGAACTCTTCCTGGTATGACCTTTGACCACCAAGAATGACGAACATTTTAAAACATGTGAGTCCTGTGGTACAAAAGAATCTGCCTGGACACTACCTCTTAACATTTTGTATTTGAGTGTGCAACCTGGGAGCACTCCCAGAACCTGCCCTGTGCTGGGAAGCATAATCACCTTCTACACATTTTATTCTGAGGTTTGAAATCCTGTTAACTGTGGATGTGCCCACTTTGGCATTTTTCTAATGTCTCCTCTGAGTGAGTAATGTAATCTGAAACTTCCTAAGTGTAATTTCCAAGGAACTAATCCAAAAACATTAATTTTAAACAAATATTTTTTGAATCCTGCGTAGAGTAGTTTAGCTAAACTCTGTAGCCTGATCATGTGGAGCACTGGGACAGGAGTGTGTGTGAAAGGTGGATCATTTGCCTGCTGACCTGGCAGGATAACTGAGGTGGCTCCAACCCTTCCCCCGATAAGACCTCAGTGCAACTCACTGACAGCTCCTCCAGCCACCTCTGTCAAGGCTGGGACTTCTGCCCATCATTGGGTATTGCACTTACCCACCTGCTTTAGCCACAGTGGGTTCTTACCCAGGGATACTTCCCCTACTGGCCTGAAGCCTGACCATCAAACCAGTAAATACAATAATGGAGGAAAATAAATGAAAAAGTACATGCCAGAGGGGAATGAGATAAACGTCAAGAGACCTCTACCATTCCAACTCCATAGAAGACAATGAACTTGCTCACACATGGAGCACACTGCTACTACAACTAGCATATGAGAAAGTCATCATGCAAAGAATCTCTATAACCAAGGCACTCTTACAGAGTCTTCACCCCTGAAAGCACCAATAACCAAATTAGGCTATAATTAACTATAGGCATTAAAGTCACATCCTTAAGGGGAAAAATTTAAAAAACAGTCAAATCAAACATAAATTCAAGAATAATTGGAAGAAATAGGCTACCCCAATGAAAAGGAACTAGAAAAGTAACTCTGGTAATATGACAAAACAGGGTTCTATAACACCCCCAAAAGATCACACTAGCTTTCCAGCAATGGATCCAAACCAAGATGAAATCTTTGAAATACCAGATAAAGAATTCCAAGGTTGATTTTTTTTTCTTTTTCTTTTTCTTTCTTTCTTTCTTTTTTGTTTTTTTTTTGAGACAGAGTCTCACTCTGTTGCCCAGGCTGGAGTGCAGTGGTGCAATCTCGGCTCACTGCAAGCTCTGCCTCCTAGGTTCACGCCATTCTCCTGCCTCAGCCTCCTGAGTAGCTGTGACTACAGGCGCCCGCCACCACGCCCAACTAATTTTTTGTATTTTTAGTAGAGACAGGGTTTCACCGTGTTAGCCAGGATGGTCTTGATCTCCTGACCTCGTGATCTGCCTGCCTCGGCCTCCCAAAGTGCTGGGATTACAGGTGTGAACCACCACGCCAGGCCAGAAAGTTGATTATTAAGCTATTCAAGGAGGTACCAGAGAAAAGTGGAAACTGTCAAAGAAATTCTAAAAGCAGTTCAAGATACGAATGAAAAATTTTCTAGAGAAATAGATATTATAAAGGAAAAGCAATCACAACTTCTGGAAATGAAAGACACATTCAGGGAATTACAAAATGTCATGGGAAGTTTTAACAATAGACTGTAAAAAGTGGACGAAAGAATTTCAGTGTGTGAAGATATACTTTTGAATTAACCCAATCAGATAAAAATAAAGAAAAAAGAATCAAACGAAATAAACAAAGTCTTCAAGAAATATGGGATCATGTAAAAAAAAAAAAAAAAAAAAAAAAAAAAAGCCAAACCTAAGAATAATTAGTGTTACTGAGGGAGAGGAGAAAACAAAAAGTCTGGAAAACTTACTTGAGGGAATAATTAAGGAAAACTTCCCTGGCCTGGCTAGAGATTTAGATTTAGATAAAGAACTCCTCAGAAATTCTCTGCAAAAAGATCTTCACCAAGGAATATAGTAATCAAGCTATTTAAAGCTAAAATGAAGGAAAGAATTATAAGAGCAGTAAGATAAAAGCATCAGGTAACCTATAAAGGAAAATCCGTCAGACTAAGAACAGACTTGACAGCAGAAACCTTACAAGCCAGAAGGGATTAGGGTCTGATCTTCAACCTCCTTAAACAGGATAACTGTCAGCTAAGAATTTTGAATCCAGCAAAACTAAGTTTTATAAATGAAAGAGAAAACAAGTCATTTTCAGACAAATGCTGAGGGAATTTGTCACTACCAAACTAGCACTATAAAAAACTCTAAAAAGAGTTCTAAACCTTGAAACAAAAGCTCAAAATGCACCAGAATAGAACTTTCTGAAAGCATAAAACTCACAGGGCCTAAAAACAATAACACAATGAAAAAAAATCTAGATAACAATTAACATAATGAACAGTATCTCACATCTCAATATTAATGTTGAATGTAAATGGCCTAAATGCTCCACTTAAAAGATACAGAATGGATTTTTTAAAATTACAAACCAAATATCTACTGTCTTCCAGAGACTAACCTCACACAGAAGGATTCATGTAAACTCAAGGTAAAGGGAGCAAAAAGATACTCCACACAAATAAAAACCAAAAGCAAGCAGGCATAGCTATTCTTATATCAGACAACAGACTTCAAAGCAACAACAGTAAAAAAAAAAAAAAAAAAAAAAAAAAGACAAAGAAAGTCATTATATGATAAAAAGATCACTCCAAGAAGAAGATATTACAGTCCTAAATTTATATGCACCTAACACTGGAACTCCCAGATTCGTAAGACAATTACTACTAGACCTAAAAAATGAGATAGACAGCAACACAATAATAGTGGAAGACTTCAATGCACCATTGATAGCACTAGACAAATCAGAGACAGAAAGTCAACAAAGAAACAATGGACTTAAATGATGCACTAGAATAAATGGACTTAGATATTTATAGAACATTCTACCAAAGAACTGTAGAATATACATTCTTCTCATCAGCAGGTGGAACATTCTCCAAGATAGTGTTAAATACAGTGAGTTCTGTATGTTCAGTTCTTTGTTCTCCATTTTAAAGTTGAACTTCCTCATTCTCGTCTCCTTGACCCTAGTTTCAGTAAACAACATTTTTCACCAGTTCTAATCAGTAGTTCACATCTGTTCCCCTGGTCACCTGCTCCATGCTGAGTCACTCCTGGTCACCTGCTCTGAGTCACCTTTAGTCACCTGTTCCATAACTGTCCTTCCCACTGAAACTGCTCACCCCACCATTCTGGTTCATACCCCTGCTCTCTTTAAAATAGCCAGTCAGAATTAGCTTAGTCTGTGTGGTCCAACCCTGGCCAATAGGGGAATGACAGACACAGCAGTAGGGGTTACCTGTATCAGACATAAGAACCCTTCCCCCTCCCTTGTTCAGGTGTGCTCTCGCAATTGCTCCATCTAAGAGATGCACCCTTCTATAGAAGTAAAATTGCCTTGCTGAGAAAATTCGTGTTTGAGTGCTATTTCTTTTGCGGCACCAAAAATTTATTTCTAGCAAATTTGGGGGCCCATCTGGGATTCCCATTCTCCTCTGGGGAGGGTCTAGACCTCTCCCATGAGGAGACATGGCCCGCTGCCTCATTGCAGCGGCCTCGGGGGTAAGGAATTGAGACCCACCTGGTGTGATGAATAAACCCGGACTCAGCAATGCAGAAAGAAACCGGCTGGCAACCTGGGGGAAAGGATCCTCACATACCATGGCGACCAGGTAATTCTGTGCACAGACCAAGGTAAGAAACATCACAGGGGCAGCAAAGTATTTCCTTGGTGGTCAGGATATTCTGGGGGATGAAAGTGTGTGTGAATGCAAGGAGCCTCCAGCAGGTGGGGCTAAAGGATAGGCGAGACAGCTCTAATATGAGCGATTGAGTCTAATAGCCATAGCAAGCCCCCAGAGAAGGATAGGTAAGACATCTGTAACACGAGAGATTGAGCCTAACCAGGACCTAATATGGGAAATAGCCCGAGTAAAGTAAGAGATAAAAAGGATAAAGTTAACAACAATAATATTCCCCCTAATAGTCCCCTAGGCCTAATGTTAAAATATTAGAAGAAGAAAAAAACCTTAGAGAAATGATAATTGAAAGAATTCGACAGTCTGTAGCCCACATCCAAAGCATTACAAAAGCTTTCAATATACAACAAGGAAAAGATGAAAGACCTATAAAATTCCTAGGAAGACTCAAGAGCAAATGAGGAAATATGTAGGTCTAGAATTAGAAGACTCCCCTCAAATAAGGGATGTTAAAGCTTTGTTTTGTAACTAATAGTTGGCCAGATATTAACAAGAAATTACAAGAGATAGAGAACTGGAAAGATAGACCTATAGAAGAGCTTCTAAGAGAAGCCCAAAAAGTATATGTAAAAAGAGATGAAGGAAAAACAAAAGCAGAAAGCAAAAATTGTGCTCTCCACCATATAATAAAGTACCCGGGGGCCAGAACCTATAAAGAACCTAAACCCCCACTCTCCAGGCAATATAAAGGGTATGAAATAGTAAAGCCAGAAGACTCAAAGGTAGAAAAAAAAAGGGACAGAACGAATGTTTCAGATGCAGAAAATTAGGTCACTTTAAAAGACAATGTCCTGAAAGAAAAAAAAGAAAAAGTCATCCCACTTAAAGCTTTTGAAGAAGACTATGGAAGTCAGGGGCTCTATCTTTTTTTATCTTAAGTCCCATCAAAAGCCCTTAATAAATTTAGAAGTGGGATCTAAACTTAAGCTTATTACCTTTTTAATCAACTCAGAAGCAGCTCACTCCTCGGTTTGTTATCTTCCATCCAGTGTAACTTGTTCACAATAATTTTTTATCTCAGGAGTAAAAGGAGAAGCAAAAAGGTAGCTTACTGACTCAAGAATCTTAAGGTATGAGGCTATTCTGGTAGAAAAAGATGATTTAACATTAACCACTGATAATTCGTTTAACCCAGCAGGTTTCCTAACAGGGGATCCAAATCTAGAGAAAGATCACACATGTTTAGATTTAATTGATTACCATACAGCAGTCTGACCAGACCTAGGAGAAACTCCCTTCAGGACAGGACGACACTTATTTATAGATGGCTCTTCCTGGGTGATTTAGGGAAAATGACACCATGGGTATTCAGTAATTAATAGAGAAACTCTTGTAGAAATAGAGTCAGGAAAATTGCCTAATAATTGGTCTGCTCAAACGTGTGAGCTGTTTGCACTCAGCCAAGCCTTAAAGTACTTACAGAACCAGGAAGGAACCATCTATACTGATTCTAAGTACACCTGTGGAGTGGCTCATACATTTGGAAAAATTTGGACTGAACAAGGTCTTATTAATAGCAAAGGCCAAGACGTAGTCCACAAGGAATTAGTCACCCAAATATTAAATAACCTTCAGTCGCCAAAAGAAATAGTTATTGTCCATGTCCCTGGACACCAGAAAAGCCTTTTGAAAGTTGAGGAAATAACCTAGCAGACCAGATAGCCAAACAGGTGACCATCTCTTAGCTGTACCACTGGCCTGCTTTGCAGGTAGGTAAAACCTAGGACACACGGAGTTAAATGCAGAATAAACCCGACTTATCTGCACTTCTGTCTAGGTCCTAGGCTCTACACCTAGCACATAATTAAAATCCCAAACTTACAAAGTTTTCAACAAAAGTAAAAGTTAACAGTATAACATGTATTATCCCCACTTCTAATCTTGTGGCCTTAGGCAGTTTAGTCCACAGACATGAAGGAAGTTTGCTTTGGGAAAGAACGATTATCATCTTTGACATTAAAAAAAGGAGAATTGATGTAAAAAGAGTCTTATACGGTAAATTCTTGTCCTAAAGTAAATTAATGGGTTGTTTAAAGAAAGGGATGTTTACAAAAAGTCAGAAAGTTGAGGCATGTCAAAGATTGTCTGTGAAAGTCATGAAAAATGTATTAAAAGGGAATCTATGCAAGAAATGTCGTATAATTTAAAATTAGGCCTCCTGAATGTAAAACTATTGAAGAAACAGTTTACATGCAAGGTGTGTAAGGAAAGTAAAATATACTTTAAATTATTAGGAGGCATAAGAATGTGGATTTTTACCTACATTAAAAGGTTAAAAAAATGTTTTGAAGGTTTATGTAAGTTTTGAAACGTTAATTGTAAAGGAAATTCTTTGTGTGAACATACTGCCTAAAGTGAAAGGGGTATCATCCAGTTTTTCTGTAAATTGAACATTAAAATAAAAGCACAATGTTTTTTTCTTAAAGCACTAACCTGTTCTTTAACAAATTATAAAGGGTTAAAAAGAGTGTATAAAAATCTTACCTTATGGTTAGACATTAAAATTGGATAAATATGTCTACAGGTTTTATTAAAATTGAGTTTAACATTAATAGCACACTGATATAAAGGTGAAATTTAGCTTATTTGGTATAAAAATCATATAGGAAGCATTGTCAAATATAAAATGGTGTTTGGCTTTCTTTGGTCTAAAAACTAATAAAAATAGGTGCTAAAGAGAATTCAGAAGGAAAATAGATATTGCCAGACCAGAGAGAAATGTTATCCAAACCCCTTATGAGGAAAATCTTGTCCCAACCACATCAAGGGACCCATTGGGGGCCCCAGGGCATGTGTGATGCAGTTCTCAGAGTTTATGGGTTTATGGGTGCATAGGAATTTATATCCTGGCCAAACATGTACAGACAGTTGTTTAGTATGACAGAAAAAAAAAAAACCCCACAAAACCTAATAAACTATAAAAGATTACCCCTTGGGGGAAGGAGTCCAGGCTTAAGGCCATTCCAAAGTATCCAAGTTGATTACACAGAAATGCCTCCAATAGGTCGTCTAAAATACTTACTAGTGATAGTAGATCACCTCACTCACTGGGTCAAAGCTATTCCCTTTTCAAATGCAACAGCCAATAATGTAGTCAAAGCCCTAATTGAAAATATAGTGCCCAGGTTTGAACTGATAGAAAATATTGACTCAGGCAATGGAACTCATTTCACCGCACACATAATTAAAAAGCTATCCCAAACATTAGACATTAGGTGGGAATACCATACTCCCTGGCATCTACCTTCATCAGGGAGAGTAGAAATAATAAATCAGACTTTAAAGAACCACTTAACAAAATTGGTTCTGGAGACTCAGTTACCATGGGCCAAGAGCCTTCCTATTGCCCTGCTAAGAATCTGAACTGCCCTGTGGAAAGATATTGGTCTTTCTCCTGATGAGATGCTCTACGGATTGCCTTATTTACACTCCACTGCTGACAATCCTACCTTTGAAACAAAAGATCAATTTCTTAAAAATTATATACTTGGCCTGTCTTCTACTTTCTCTTCTCTTAAAACTAAAGTTCTCTTAGCATAGGCACCACCCCCGGAGCTCCCAGTGCATCAACATCAACCTGAGGATCACGTCCGCATCAAAAGCTGGAAAGAGGAGAAGCTGGAGCTGGCCTGGGAAGGATCTGGCCTAGTGCTCCTAAGTACTGAAACCGTAGACCGGACAGCAGAGAGAGGATGGACCCATCACACCTGAGTCAAGAAAATGCTGCTGCTTCTGGGCCATAGTCCCAGGGGAAAACCCTACCAAACTAAAGCTAAGAAAAATTTAACTCTCTTTCATCTATCCCATTAGTCCTTATTTCCTCGCTCTATTACTGACCACCTAGCTATTAATGTAACCAAGTAAATTTTGCCTCAAACTATTACATTTGATGCTTGCCTTGTTATACCGTGTGGAGACTGGCCAAGTCAAAGATAGCTCTCCACTTCAGAAAAGTACGTCTGTCCTTCCAGGCTCTCCTCAGACTGGACACTAGTGAATTGGGATCATTTAGTCTGGGAAGATTTCGATGAAGACCCCAGTGTCAACTGGGAGTCTTGTCCCCCACCCCCAATCCAGAGCTTTTATGCCATAGTTGGTCCAACGTTCTGTAGACCACTAAAGAGCAAGGATGGGCTGCCCCAACCAGTAGTTGTAATTTCCTAAAACCATACATTCATTTTACTAAAGCAACAGCTTCCCCTAACTGTCAGTTAAACCCCTAACTGTAGTGCAATCCAATACAGGTTATTATCCCAAACCCTAAAAATTCTTCCCCTTCTCCAAGCTGGTTCCCTTCTTTAAGTCAGTTTTATGGGGGCTGAGGTTTCAGGAAGAGACTCTATCGGATCCTTTGAAACATGTTTCATTGATCCCCCACCACCTACACCTTCCCCTAAGTCTTCTTCCAAAATCTTTCACAACGAAATGGTTGTTCCACCTCCATCTAATGACAAGACCAAGGTAGCTATTGTAGAAATTAAAGATCTAAAACAAACTTTGGCAATTGAGACAGGATATCAAGATACGAATGCCTGGTTGGAATGGATCAAATATTCCATCCACACTTTAAACAAAAGCAATTGTTATGCTTGTGCGCATAGCAGGCCAGAGGACCAGGTTGTCCCATTTCCACTAGGATGGTCCTCCAGTCGACCAGGCATGGGCTGTATGGTAGCTCTTTTCCAGGATTCCACAGCCTGGGGTAACAAGTCATGCCAAGCTCTCTCTCTGCTATATCCTGAGGTTCGACACCCTGCGGGTCAGCCCCCGAGGGCCATCCAACCTCCGTCTCCCGACATTAAGTTCACTTCATGTCTCTCATGACAAGGGGGAAACTTAGGGTTCCTTGGAGACCTGAAGGGATGAGGTGAGCTTAAGAATTTTCAAGAGCTTACCGATCAATCGGCCCTTTTTCATCCCCGAGCATATGTAAGGTGGTATTGTGGTGAACCTTTACTGGACACTCTGCCAAGTAACTGGAGTGGCACTTGTGCTGTAGTCCAATTGGCTATTCCTTTCACCTTGGCATTTCATCAACCAGAGAGAAGAAAAATGCAACACTGTAAAACAAGAGAAGCTCCTTATGGGTCTTTCGACTCTCATGTTTACTTAGATGCAATTGGAGTCCCACAAGGAGTACCAGATAAAGTTAAATCTCGAGATCAAATAGGATTTGAGTCAATATTTTGGTAGGTGACAATAAAAACATAGATTGGATAAATTACATTTATTATAACCAACAGTGGTTTATTAACTACACTAGAGGTGCTGTTAAAGGAATAGCTGAGCAATTAGTGGCTACTAGCCAGACAGCTTGGGAAAATAGAACAGCCTTAGACATGATATTAGCAGAAAGAGAAGGAGTTTGTGTCATGATTAAAACTCAGTGTTGCACCTTCGTCCCAAACAATACTGCCCCTGATGGAAGTATAACAAAGGCATTGCAAGGTCTAACTGCTCTGTCCAATGAGTTAGCCAAAAACTCAGGAGTAAATGACCCCTTCACATGGTGGCTAGGAAAATGGTTTGGTAAATGGAAAGGAATCATAGCCTCAACTCTTACTTCTCTCACAGCCATAGTAGGTGTACTCATTCTTGTCAGGTATTGTGTCATACCATGCATCCATGGGCTGGTGCAAAGACTCAGAGAGACAGCACTTACTAAAACCTCCCTTGGCCGGGCATGGTGGCTCACACCTGTAATCCCAGCACTTTGGGAGGCTGAGGCAGGTGGATCACCAGGTCAGGAGATTGAGACCATCCTGGCTAACATGGTGAAACCCTGTCTCTACTAAAAATACAAAAAATTAGCTGGATGTGGTGGCGGCTGCCTGTAGTTCCAGCTACTTGGGAGGCTGAGGCAGGAGTATGGTGTGAACCCAGGAGGCGGAGCTTTCAGTGAGTAGAGATCACGCCACTGCACTCCAGCCTGGGTGACAGAGCAAGACTCTGTCTAAGAAAAAAACAAAACACCCTCCCTTAACTCTCCTCCACCTTATTCCGAGAAGCTTCTTCATTTAGAGAATCAAGCAGAACTAAGCCAACACATGTTAAGGAAGTTTGAAGAGAAAGAACTGTAAAATTCAAGAGGGGGAAAATTGTTAAATACAGTGAGTTCTAACTTTCTCTTCAAATAATAAGTATGTCAGTATGTTCAGTTCTTTGTTCTCCATTTTAAAGTTGAACTTCCTTGTTCTCCTCATCTCCTTGCCCCTAGTTTCAGTAAACAACCTTTTCCACCAGTTCTAATCAGTAGTTCACATCTGTTCCCCTGGTCATCTACTCCATCCTGAGTCACCCCTGGTCACCTGCTCTGACCTGAGTCACTTTTAGTCACCTGTTCCATAACTATCTTTCCCGCTGAAACTGCTCACCCTGCCACTCTGGTTTATACCCCTGCTCTCTTTAAAATAGCTAATTGGAATTAGCTTAGACTATGCGGGAGACGGAGGCTGGATGGCCCTCGGGGGCTGACCCGCAGGGTGTCAAACTTCAGGATATAGCAGAGAGAGAGCTTGGCATGACTTGTTACCCCGGGCTGTGGAATCCTGGAAAAGAGCTACCATACAGCCCATGCCTGGTCGACTGGAGGACCATCCTAGTGGAAATGGGACAACCTGGTCCTCTGGCCTGCTGTGTGCACAAGCATAACAATTGCTTTTGTTTAAAGTGTGGATGGAATATTTGATCCATTCCAACCAGGCATTCGTATCTTGATATCCTGTCTCAATTGCCAAAGTTTGTTTTAGGTCTTTAACTTCTACAATAGCTACCTTGGTCTTGTCATTAGATGGAGGTGGAACAACTGTTTTGTTGTGAAAGATTTTGGAAGAAGACTTAGGGGAAGGTGTAGGTGGTGGGGGATCAATGAAATGTGTTTCAAAGGATCCGATAGAGTCTCTTCCTGACACCTCAGCCCCCGTAAAACTAATAAGCTCAATTAGAAATGAAACTTGAGATACTCAACTGATATACCACAGAAATACGAAAGATCATCTGAGACTGCTATGAACACATTTATGCACACAAACTAGAAAACCTAGAGGAAATTCCTGGAAACATAAGACCCTCCTAGATTAAATCAGGAAGAAACAGAAACTCTGAACAGACCAATAACAAAAAGTGAGACTGAATTAGTAATTTAAAAATTGCCAACAACTAAAGCCCAGGACATGATGGATTCAAAGCTGAATTCTACCAGATACTCAAAGGATTGGTACCAATCCTACTGAAACTATTCTAAAAAAATGAGAAAGAAGGGAAAGAAGGAATCTGCCCTAAACCATTCTAAGAAGCCAGTATCACCCTGACAGCAAAACCAGGAAAGAACATGACAAAAAAAGAAAACTACAGACCAATGTCTCTGATGAACATAGATGCAATAATCCTCAACAAAATACTAGCTAACTGAATCAAACAGCACATTAAAAAGATAATACATCATAATCAAGTGATTTTCATCCCAGGGATGCAGGGATGGTTCAACATATACATGTCAATAAATGTGATATCACATAAACAGAATTAAAAACAAAAACCATATGATCATCTCAAGAGATTCAGAAAAAGCATTCAACAAAATCCAGCATCCCTTTATGATAAAAACCCTCAACAAACTAAGCATAGAAGAGACTTACCTCAAAATAATAAATGCCATCTATGACAGACCCATAGCCAACATCATACTGAATGGGGAAAAGTTGAAAGCATCCCTGAGAACAGGAACAAGACAAGAACTCCCACTTTCACCACTCCTATCCAACATAGTTCTGGAAGTCCTGGCCAGAACAATCAGACAAGAGAAAGAAATAAAGGGCATCCAAATTGGAAAACAGAAAGTCAAAATATCTGTGTTTGCAGATGATATAACTGTATACCTAGAAAATCCTAAAGACTCCTCCAAAAGACTCTTAGATTTGATGAAGGAATTCAGTGAAGTCTCAGGTTACAAAATCAATGTACACAAATTAGTAACACTGCTATACACCAACAACCACCAAACTGAGAATCAAATCAAGAACTCAATTCCTTTTACAACAGCTGCAAAAAAATTATAATATTTAGGAATACACTTAACCAAGGAAGTGAAAGATCTCTACAGATTACAAAACACTGCTGAAAGACATCATAGATGACACAAACAAATGGAAACATATCCCATGTTCATGGATTGGAAGAATCAATATTGTGAAAATGATACCTCCCCAAAGCAATCTACAGATTCAATACAATTCTCATCAAAACATCAACATCATTTTTCACAGAATTAAAAAAAAAATCCTAAAATTTAAGGAACCAAAAAAAAAATCCCAAATACCCAAAGCAATCCTAAGCAAAAAGAACAAATCTGGAGGCATCACATTACTGAACTTCAAATTATACTACAAGACTGTAGTTACCCAAACAGCATGGTACTCATATTAAAGTACGCACATAGGCTGGGTGTGGTGGCGCATGCTTGTAATTCCAGCACTTTGGGAGGCTGAGGTGGGTGGATCACCTGAGGTCAGGTGTTCGAGACCAGCCTGATCAACATGGAGAAACCCCGTCTGTACTAAAAATACAAAATTAGCCAGGTACAGTGGCACATGCCTGTAATCCCAGCTACTCTGGAGGCTGAGGCAGGAAAATCACTTGAACCTGGGAGGCAGAGGTTGTGGTGAGCCGAGATCATGCCATTGCACTCCAGCCTGGACAACAAGAGCGAAATTCCACCTCAAAAAACAAAACAAAACAAAACAAACAAAAAAAGAAAGTAGGCACATAGACCAATGGAACAGAATAGAGAACCCAAAAATAAACCCAAACATGTACAGCCAACTGATCTTTGACAAAGCATATAAAAACATTTTAAATTGGGAAATGACACCCTGTTTAATAAATGGGGGTGGGAAAACTGGATAGTCACATATAGAAGAATGAAAATGGATCCCTATCTCTTACCTTATACAAAAATGAACTCCAGATGGATGAAAGATGTAAATATAAGATCTGAAATCATAAAAATTCTAGAAGACAGCATTGCCAAACTCTTCTAGACATCAACCTAGGCAAAGAAAGAATTCATGACTAAGACCCCAAAAGCAAATGCAACAAAAACAAAAAAGGGACCTAATTAAACTAAAAATCTTCTGCTCAACAAAAGAAATAGAGTAAAAAGACAACCCACAGAATGTGTAAAAATATTTGCAAACTACGCATCTGACAAAGAACTAGTATCCAGAATCTACAAGGAACTCAAATAAGAAAAAAATCTCATCGAAAAGTGGGCAAAGGACATGAATACACATTTCTAAAAAGAAGATATACAATGGCCAACACACATATGAAAAAAATGCTCAACATTACTAATCATCAGGGAAATGCAAATTAAAACCACAATGAGATACCACCTTACTCCTGTTAGAATGGCCATTATTAAAAAGTTTCAAAACAATAGATGTTGGCATGGGTATGGTGAAAAGAGAATGCTTATACGCTGCTGATGGGAATGTAAATTAGTACAACCTCTATGGAAAATAGTATGAATATTCCTTAAAGAAATAAAAGTAAGTCTACCATTCAATCCTGCAATCCCACTACTGGGTATCTAACCTAAAGGAAAAAAAGATCATTATATGAAAAAGACACTTGCCACACATATATGTTTACAGCAGCACAATTCACAATTGCAAAGATGTGAAACCAACCTAAGTGCCCATCAACTAATGAGTGAATAATGAAAATGTGATAAATATACACCATGGGGTACTACTCAGCCATAAAAAGGAATAAAATAATGTCTTTTGCAGCAACCTGGATGGAGGTGGAGGCAATTATTCTAAGTGATGTAACTCAGGAATGGAAAACCAAAAACCATGTGTTCTCACTTATAAGCTATGAGTTCATAAAGGCACACAGAATGATATAATGGACTTCAGAGACTCAGAAGGCAGGGAAGAAGGGAGGGAGGAAGGGTGGGGAGAGAGGCTAGGAATAAAAAATTACACATTAGATACAATGTACACTAGCCGAGTATCCGGTACACTGAAATCTCAGAATTCACCACTATATAATTCACCAATGTAACAACAACAACAAAAAAAACCACTTGTACCTCAAAAGCTATTGATATAAAAATTTTTTTTAAAAGTACAGACCAAGGCAACACGTCCTTCACATATAGCCAAGCAGCCTGTGCACTGCACACCCCAGGTGGCACCATACATAGACCAAAAGGTGAAGGAGTTGCTCTTGTGATTGTACAATGCACAGCCTGCACATCCAGACCTGGTATCCCCTCACATAATTCACTACAAATTCCTGATCCAGAAGTCAAGAAGTCTGGGTTTGGACACTGATTTCTCCAGTAACTTACCAAGAGATCTTATGCAAGCGCCATTTCCTCTCTGTGCCAGTTTCCTCTTCTGTAACAGGACTTGTGTCTGAAGTTTCCTCCAGCTATAAAATTCTGTGATTCTACAGAGGCAGATTTCAATTTTTGAAGGGCTGTCATACAAAAGATGAAATCAGCTCCCTCACCTGGCTTGAGAGAGAAGAACCATGAGTTGGGGAGGGATTTAGAGAGGAACAGTATATGCCTCAGTCAGAAAGAAACTCTTCTTCATGATCAGAGTACCCAGCACCCAATGAGGCAGCACTGGGAGTGATGGGTTCCCTGTGGCTGGAGGATTTCAAGTACACTGGGTAAGCACCTGTTAGAGGTGGGCAGTCTCTTCGAGCACGGAGAGTTTATTGTTGCAAAGCTTGGTTCTGCTTTCCTCAGTGCTAGGAGGCACTCAGCTGGGGCCAGGTCTGGTCCACCCCTGCGGATAGTTATTAATGCAATAACCTTGTCGGCTCTGCCTCTCTACCCTTCTTGCAGCTCACACAAGTCCACATTCTCCAAATTAAACTCGGTCCCTCGGGCCGTGCGGGTGTTTACCTTTGCTCTGACAAACAAATCTTTTCATCCTAGAAAGAACTAATAAATTAATAGCCTTACCCAGACCCGGGGTAGGGAGAAGATGGAGCTAGGATGGGAAACCATGCAAAATACTCAAGAGAATTATCCATACAAACACTTCTAGCAGCTCTACTCCAACAACAGCTAATGCTAATTGCAAATCATCCTTATCTAGGCCAGACTGCGGGTCCCCTAGGAATTCCTAGCAACAACAGCTGTGTAGGACTGGTTTAAGTTTCTGCACATGAGGGAAAAGAATCACAGGGTTTCTTTTAAAATCACAACCATTTGTTTTTTCGTTAATTCAGATCAGGTGACCCCAAACAGTGTAGATGGTTGAGGGTGAATTGCATTGCCTTTAAGTTGCGACCACAATTCCATGAGGAATGGCAAGATTTGGCAATTATCCACTAGGGATGATCAATGAGGTGCATTCAGTCAGTCTTGGGAAGGTGGGGTCAGAACACCCCCACTGTTGTTCAAAACACTTCAGTGTTTTGCTCTCACTTCCAACATGAATCAATTTTTAAAAAACCAGCTTGGATGTAGCTCTTAAAGACTTCCAATCAGAAATTTAGCTCAGGGCACTGTCAGAGGCACTCAAATCAGAGCGATTCCATCTCGAGTGAGGGCTAGGAAAATGAGGCTGATAACTTGCTGTGCTGCATTCCCAAAAAGTTAGACATTCCTAGCCTCTAGATGTTTATAGTTAAGGGAACAAATTAATAATGTTTACTAAACAGACCCAGACTTGGGAGTTTCCAGATATTCTGATGTCTGGAGAACAAAGGCATTCCTAATTTTGCTTTAAAAATTATTTTGCTTTAAAAATAGTATTAATTCTTCACACCTGTAATCCCAGCACTTTGGGAGGCTGAGGCAGGGGGATCACAAGGTCAGGACATCAAGACCATCCTGGCTAACACGGTGGAACCCCATCTCTATTAAAAATACAAAAAATTAGCTGGGCATGGTGGCGGGAGCTTGTAGTCCCAGCTACTTGGGGGGGCTGAGGCAGGAGAATGGCGTGAACCCAGGAGGCGGAGCTTGCAGTGAGCCAAGTTGGCACAACTGCACTCCAGCCTGGGTGACAGTGCAAGACTGTCTCAAAAAAGAAATAATAATATTAATTCTTGCAAAATATAGTAATTAAGAAAATTAATGCTTTATGGCAAACCCTTGCAGCAGAGCACATCTCCTGAAAATCTTTTTTTAATCATATATATATATATATATATATATATATGCATTGTACCTAGGGTGGTCGCGTTTCTCCTCTTATGTTCAGGAACGCCCTTCTCTATCCATGAAGTAGCTGTACTTTCATTACTTTCTTAATAAACTTACTTTTACTTTAAACTGCAGACTTGCCTTGGATTCTTTCTTGCATGAGATCCAAGAACCCTCTCTTGGGATCTGGATCGAGACCCCTTTCCTATAACATATTTCTCGTGACCACAGAAGGGCACAAAAATTGCTGATTGAGATTTGGTATTTAATAGCTATGAGCAATAAGATTAGATAGATGTTTTTTGTTTTGTTTTGTTTTTTTGAGATGAAGTCTTGCTTTGTTGCCCAGGCTGGAGTGCAGTGGCATGGCTCACTGCAACCTCCAACTCCCGGGTTCAAGCAATTCTCCGACCTCAGCCTCCCAAGTAGCTGGGATTACAGGTACCCACTACCACACCTAGCTAAGTTTTGTATTTTAGTAGAGATAGGGTTTTGCCATGTTGGCCAGGCTGGTCTCAAATACCTGGCCTCGAGTGATCCACCCAACTTGGCCTCCCAAAGTGCTGGGATTACACATGTGAGCAACCATGCCTGGCAAATGTGTTTATGTTTTGTTGCTGCTATGCCAACTAAATGTGATTGAGAAGCACTAGGATGGAAATCAGGGGACTTTTCTCCTTGCTGTTTTGTTTCATTTTGCACACTAAAAAAAACAAAACAAAACACTTATTTCCTTTCTTGGATTTGTGCAAACTGGCTTTGCTCATCTGCTATTGCCCAGAATCTGCTTGCTCTGCTTATTTCCATCTAAATCCTCTTCATTTCCTTGCCTTATTCAATATTTTTTTGTGTTGGAGTCCATGTTGTGGTTTATCTAAGAGTCACAGCTCGGTTATACATTTATTTGTTATTTGGATAATGTGCATCATGTTTGATGAGAGGAAAGGAAGAAAAAGAATTAGACATACTAGATGATCCTTTGATGCAAGCCCCCCTGATTCAGTGGGCATTTTTGGGTGGAGCAGAACCTCCTTCTGTCAGCTCTGAAGGTTCAGATGCGTTGGTCATTTCTCCTTCTAGTCCACCTGAAAGCTGTATTGAGAACCCTTCATCCCATCCTTCTTACCCGTCTAGTCCCACTCTGTACCCACCACTCCCTGAGGAACTTAGCCCAGCAAGTACCACTCATAGTGGAGCCTCCTATCAACCTCCAACAGGAAACCTTTGTCCACTTAACGAGGTGGCGAATGGGGAAGAAGGCACTGTGAGAGTACATATCCCCTTTTCTGCCTGATGTGGCTCTATATAAAGAGAAGTTTGGTCTTTTCTCTGAAGATCCAGGAAAATTCATAGATGAGTTTGAGAAATTAACTCCAACCTATAGTTTAACTTGGCAGGATTTTCATGTTTTGTTGTTTCTGTGTTGTACAGTGGAAGAGAAACAACGTGTTTTGGGGACAGCTAGGGTCCAGGCAGATAAGGAATTGGCTCACAACCTGAACCATAATATATATGGCAGGAGGTATAGCAGTTCCAGATCAAGATCCAGAGTGGAAGTATCAAAGGGCCAGTGAGGACTTGGGGAAGAGAGCTCATATGGTCACTTGTTTATTGGAAGGGATGAAGAAATATATGAAAAAGCCTGTTAACTATGCAAAGGTTAAGGAAGTTTCTCAGGGTAAAGATGAGAATCCAGCTTTGTTTCAAAAGCATTTAGTTGAGGCAATCAGGAAATATACTAACACTGATTCTGCTCCAAAGGAAGGACAAACCCTTTTGGGAGAACATTTTATAACCCAGTCTGCCCCTGATATCTGTAGGAAACTACAAAAAGCAGCTATGGGTCCCCAAACTCCTATGGAACAGCTTTTGGATTTGGCATTTTTAGTTTTTAATAACAGGGACAAACCAGAGGAAGCAGAAAGAATAAAATGGACCTCCCCCAAGGTGCAGCTCTTGGCTGCAGCCTTAAGCTGCAGATTAGGGATTCCTGGGCTGGAGCTGATGGGGCTGCCCTCCTGACTCTTGGCCTGAACAAGGGAAGCTGAAAGGTGGGAAGCCCAAAGCTGGACGTCTGAGTCACCGTGCCTTGTGCATAAATCAGTGTGCACCCTGTAAGAAAAGCGGTCATTGGAAGAGGGATTGCCCAGCACTCCAGAGGGAGCCATTGGCACCTGAATCAATAATGGCCAAAATAGCCAGACAAACCCAAGAGTGACAGGGGTCCAAGGCCTTCTGCCACAGTTCCTGTCAGACAACTAGCCAAATCTCTGGAGAAGCCTCGGTAACCTTTGATGTGGCAGGTAAGAATATTAACTTCCTTCTGGACTGCTTACTCTGTTTTGGCCCATTATAATGGGCCTCTGTCACCCAAAAACTGTATGGTCACAGGGTAGATGGACAAGCCCATAGACACCATTTGACCTATCCTTTAAGCTGTTCTTCAGAGACTTTGGTTTTCTCACATGCCTTTCTTATCATGCCTGAGTGCCCCACCCCTTCGTTGGGAGGGGATTTGATGACTCAGCTGCAGACAGTGGTATCTTTCGGAAATCACAAGGCAGACACAAGGAACTACTCCTCCTCCTTTCCTGTGATAAGGGAGGAAAGTCAATAGGGGACGTATCTACTTTACCTATTGGAGTAATCTCCCAAATAGATCCTACAGTATGGGACGCTATTATATGTTTCCCCAGTTTACATCCAACTTAAGCCTAGTGTCCCATACCCCTGGAAGAGACAATACCCCTTAAAGCCAGAGGCACAAAGAGAGGTCCAACCATTAATAGCTAAGTTTTTGCAGTTTGGGTTGCTAAGGCCCTGTAAGTCTCCTTGTAATACGCCAGTCTTACCAGTTAAAAAGTCAAAGCCAAATAGAGACTATAAATTTGTTCAAGATCTTCAAATTGTCAATGAGGCTGTCATTCCCATACATCCTATAGTGCCCAGTCCCTACCTGCCATTAGCCAAGGTCCTTGGGAATGCCAAGATCTTAAGGATGCCTTTTTTCCCCCATTCCAGTACACCTGATTCACAATTCATTAAGTGGACTGATCCTGATAGTCATTTAGTTTTTCAATTAATTTGAACAGTTCTTCCTTAGGGTTTTAGGGACAACCCTCATCCATTTGGAAATGCACTGGCTAGAGAATTAAAGATGTTACAATTAAATAAGGGCAGTATTATTCAATATGTAGATAATCTGCTGATTGTTAGCCCAACCAAAAGAAACTCAAATGAAAATACCACCATGTTGCTAAATTTTCTGGGAGCTAATGGGTATAAGGTTTAGACACATAAAGCCCAGATTTCAACTCAAGAGGTTAAACACTTACGATATGTCCTAACCCCTGGCACCTGGGCAATAGCGTCAGAATGAAGGGAAGCTACCTTGGACATTCCAGAACCCCAAACTAAAAAGCAGCTGTGGGCTTTCCTAGGGATGGCAGAATTCTGCCATTTATGGGTGGCTGGATGTGGGCATATAGCCAAGCCTTTATATGAGGCTCTAAAAGGAGCAGATGTAAATCCTTTTGAACAGGATAATAACTGTAAACAGGCTTTTAATGCTCTCAAGGAGAAACTGGGATCAGCTCCAGCCCAGGAATCCCTAATCTTGTTAAGCCATTTTTCCTTTGTGTGCGTAAAAAACAAGGAAACACCCTAGGTGTCCTTGTACAGAAGTTAGGAGATATTCCCTGACCAGTGGCATATTTTTCTAAGCAATTAAACCATGTCCCTTTGGGATGGCCTGGATGCCTCAGGGAAGTGGTAGCAACTGCTCTTTTAGCAGATGAAGCCAATAAACTGGTTTTAGGACAACATCTGGATGTTTTAACCCCACACTAAGTACAAGGAGTCCTAGAAGCTAAAGGACACCAGAAGATGACGGGGGACGTTTATTAAAATATCAGGCTTCGTTGCTAGGCACTCCTAATATAATACTTAAAGTATGCCAAACTTTGAATCCACCTACCTATTTGAATCCACCTACCTATTTGAATCCACCTACCTATTTGAATCCACCTACCCTAGATCATTCTTGTATACAAGTTATGGAGAGAGTTTACTTTACCATCTGGATTTAAAGGATGAGCCTCTAGATAATCCTGAGGTAGAATGGTTTACAGATACAAGTAGCTTTGTGCACTAGGGAAACAGGAAAGCTGGGTATGCTGTTGTCAGTCAACATGAGGTAATTGAATCCCGGGCCTTACCAGCTTCTACCTCAGCTCAAAATGCAGAATTAATAGCTATTACTAGAGCCCTGCAATCGGGAAAGGACTTAAGAATTAACACACTGATTCTAAGTATACCTTTCTGGTACTTCATGTTCATGCTGCTACCTGGAAGGAACGGGGACTCCTAACTGCTAAGGGTTCCCCTATAAAACATCATTTAAAAATTCTGAATCTGTTGAATGCTATTTTGCTGCCCAAGAAAGTAGCTGTAATCCATTGCAGAGGACATCAAAAAGGAGACTCTAGTGTGGCTAAGGGAAACTCCTTTGCAGATGCAGCTGCTAAGGCAGTAGTGTTAAAGGAGCCAGTTGAACTTGTCGGCATGTTAGTGCCCTCAGCCATGGTAATGACAGAACTCATACACTAAAGAGGAATGACAACGGGCTAAAGGTCAGGGTTTAATTTTCAAGATCCTTTTGTCTGGCTTATCAATAACAACAAACTGTTAATATCAGGTGCTAATCAGTGGAAAACAGTTAAGCATTTGCATGACTTTACTCATTTGGGAAGAGATTCCCTGTGTCAATTCATGTCTCAGCTTTTTATAACAAAAGGCTTACTTAAAATAGTAAAGCAGGTAACTCAGGCCTGTGAATTCTGTGCCCAGAATAACCCAAATAACCAATCTTTATCTCCTCCTCTAGTAAGGCCTGTTCAGCGTAGGGCAACATACCCTGGTAAAGACTGGCAAATAAATTATACTCAAATGCCCCCATGTAAAGGGTTTAAATATTTATTAGTATTTGTTGACACTTTTACCGGTGGGATTGAGGCTTTTCCTACCCAGTCTGAAAGGTCAATTGAGGTTTCTAAACTCCTGCTAAAGGAAATAATTCCTAGACTTGGGCTGCCTAAGAGCTTACAGAGTGATAATGGTCCATCTTTCACAGCAACAATTACCCAAAACATATTTTCAGCCTTAGAAATTCAATACCACCTTCACTTGGAGTGGAGGCCACAGTCTTCAGGGAAAGTAGAAAGAGCTAATCAAACTCTAAAAAGAACTCTTGAGGACTAAATTGCAGCTCTGGACAGAGCAGCATACAGGCTTGCATTGTGAATTTTAGCTCCAGATCTACTGCAAGAACAAACCAGCAATCCTGAGAGCACCCACAGTCCCTCTGAAGGAAGCACTGCTCCTGCAGGACCTGGGAGACACCCCAAATCCTGTGAGTGCCCCAACTGCAGAAGTGGGAAAGGGAGACGCCCCTCTCCCGAACACACACCCCCACTGGAGAAGCTGAAGTTCTGTTTGTGGGAGAAGTTTCCGACTTTACCTGGAGCTGAGTCAAGTTAGAGAGCTGAGCAAAATACAGGGGTAGAGGAAGCAGCAGAAAGGTCCTAGGAGCTCACTGGTCCCCAAACAGCCCATTCCTGCCTGACACCACAGGGATCCATCAGAAGGGTGGCCAGAGGAGCAGGGGCTAAAACTCCGCAGGGAGAAGGAATTCTCTAGCTGAGCTTTGTAACCATTTGAACAGGGCAAGAAGCCTCCTGGCAAGAACTTGGGGGAGGGCGCGAACCTGGCAGACTTCACAGGCAGGGGGAAGAACTAAAGCCCTTTCTCTCTTGGCTGGGAGGCGGAAAGCTTCTGGCCAGTTTTCATGCCCGTTTTGCCCTCTGCCTGGAAACAGACTCGGGGCCGTTGGGGGACACACAGTGGGAGTGAGACTGGCCCTTCTGTTTGCTTGGGAGCTGTGCGAGTCTTGTCATTGCTGGCTTTCCCCCACTTCCCTGACAATCTGCATGACTAAGCAGAGGCAGCCATAATCCTCCTAGGTACACAACTTCAGTGACCTGGGAATCTCACTTCCATCCCCCACAGCAGCCACAGCAAGACCTGCCCAAGGAGAATGTGACCTCAGACACCTCTAGCCCCACCCCCACCTGATGGTCCTTTCCTATCCACCCTGGTAGCAGAAGCCAAAGGCATTTAAGGAAAGCAGCACCTCCTGGCAGGAGGCCAACCAGCATAAAAATAGAGCATTAAAACACCAAAGCTGAGGACCCTCATGGAGTCCATTGTATCCTCTGCAACCTCCACCAGAACATGCACTGGTATCCATGGCTGAGAGCCCCATAGATGGTTCACATCACAGGACTCTTTGTAGACAACCCCCAATACCAGCCCAGAGCTAGGTAGACTTGCTGGGTGGCCAGACCCAGAAGAGAGAGAACAATCACTGCAGTTCAGCTCACAGGAAGCCACATCCACAGAAAAAGAGGGAGACTCCTACATCAAGGGAACACCCCATGGGACAAAAAAAGTCTGAACAACACTCTTCAGCCCTAGACCTTCCCTCTGACAGAGCCTACTCAAATAAGAAGGAACCAGAAAACCAACCCTGGTAATATGACAAAATAAGGCTCTTCAACACCACCCAAAAATCACACTAGTTCACCAGCAATGGACCCAAACCAAGAGGAAATCCCTGATTTACCTGAAAAAGAATTCAGGAGGTTAGTTAGTAATCTAATCAGGGAGACACCAGAGAAAGGTGAAGCCCAATGTGAGGAAATCCTAAAAATGATACAAGAAGTGAAGGGAAAAATATTCAAGGAAATAGATAGCTTGAAGAAAAAAAAATTAAAAAGTAAGGAAATTTTGGACACACTTTTACAAAAGTGAAATGCTCTGGAAAGTCTCAGCCATAGAATTGAACAAGTAGAAGAAATAAATTCAGAGCTTGAAGACAAGGTCTTCAAATTAACCCCATCTAACAAAGACAAAGAAAAAAGAATAAGAAAATATGAACAAAGCCTCCAAGAAGTCTGGGATTATGTTAAATGACCAAACCTAAGAATAATTGGTGTTCCAGAAGAAGAAGACCATTCTAAAAGCTTGGAAAACATATTTGGGGGAATAATCGAGGAAAACTTCCCCAGCCTTGCTAGAGACCTAGACTTGCAAATACCAGAAGCACAAAGAAAACCCAGGAAATTCATAGCAAAAAGATCTTCACCTAGGCACACTGTCATCAGGTTACCCAAAGTTAAGATGAAGGAGAGAACCTTAAGAGATGTGAGATAAAAGCACCCAGGTAGCCCATAAAGGAAAACCTATCAGGTTAACAGAAGATTTCTCATCAGAAAGCCTACAAGCTAGAAGGGATTGGGGCCCTATCTTCAGTCACCTCAAACAAAACAATTGCCAGCTAAGAATTTTGTGTCCAGCAAAACTAAGCATCATATATGAAGGAAAGATACAGTCACTTTCAGACAAACAAATGCTGAGAGAATTTGTCATTACCAAACCTCCACTACAAGAGCTGCTAAAAAGAACTCTAAAACTTGAAACAAATCCTGAAAACACATCAAAAGAGAACCTTTTAAAAGCATAAATCACACAGGACCTATAAAACAAAAATATAAGTTAAAAAAACAGAAACAAAACAACAAAAACAAATTACACAGGTAACAAAGAGCAAGATGAATGCAATGGTACATCACATTTCAATACTAACATTAAATGTAAATGGCCAAAATGCTCCACTCAAAAGATACAGAACCACAGAATGGATAAGAACTCACCAACCATCTACTGCCTTCAGGAGACTCACCTAACACACAAGGACTCACGTAAACTTAAAGTACAGGCGTGGAAAAAGGCATTTAATGCAAATGGATACCCAAAGCGAGCAGGATAGCTATTCTTATATCAAACAAAACAAACTTTAAAGCAACAGCAGTTAAAAGAGACAAAGACCTGGAAAATCGGGTAACTCCCACCCTAATACTGCGCTTTACCAAGGGTCTTAGCAAACGGCACACCAGGAGATTATATCCCACACCTGGCCCAGAGGGTCCCACGCCCAGGGAGCCTCCCTCATTGCTAGCACAGCAGTCTGAGATCTAATTGCAAGGGGTCAGTGAGGCTGGGGGAGGGGCGCCCGCCATTGCTGAGGCTTAAGGAGGTAAACAAAGCCGCCGGGAAGCTCAACCTTGGTGGAGCCCACCACAGCTCAAGGAGGCCAGCCTGCCTCTGTAGACTCCTCCTCTGGGGACAGGGCATAGCTAAACAAAAAGCAGCAGAAACCTCAGCAGAGGTAAATGTCCCTGTCTCACAGCTTTGAAGAGAGCAGTGGATCTCCGAGCACAGAGGCTGAGATCTGAGAATGGACAGACTGCCTGCTCAAGTGGGTCCCTGACCCCTGAGTAGCCTAACTGGGAGACATCCCCCACTAGGTGCAGACTGACACCTCACACCTCACACAGTGGGGTACACCCCTGAGACGAAGCTTCCAGAGCAAGGATCAGACAGCAATGCTCGCTGTTCAGCAATATTCTATCTTCTGCAGCCTCTGCTGCCGATACCCAGGCAAACATGGTCTGGAATGGACCTCAAGCAAACTCCAACAGACCTACAGCTGAGGGTCCTGACTGTTAGAAGGAAAACTAACAAACAGAAAGGACACCCACACCAAAACCCCATCAGTATGTCACCATCATCAAAGACCAAAGGCAGATAAAACCACAAAGATGGGGAAAAAGCAGTGCAGAAAAGCTGGAAATTCAAAAAATCAGAGTGCATCTCCCCCTCCAAAGGAACGCAGCTCATCGCCAGCAACGTAACAAAGCTGGATGGAGAATGACTTTGATGAATTGAGGGAAGAAGGCTTCAGTCGATCAAACCTCTCAGAGCTAAAGGAGGAACTATGTAACCAGCGCAAAGAAACTAAAAATCTTGAAAAAGGAATGGATGAATTGATAACTAGAATAATCAATGCAGAGAAGACCTTAAAAGAACTGATAGAGATGAAAACCATAAGACAAGAACTATGTGACAAATGCACAAGCTTCAATAACCAACTCAATCAACTGGTAGAAAGACTATCAGCGACTGAGGATCAAATGAATGAAATGAAGTGAGAAGAGAAGCATAGAGAAAAAAAGAGTAAAAAGAAATGAACAAAGCCTCCAAGAAATATGGGATTATGTGAAAAGACCAAATCTACCTCTGATTGGTGTGCCTGAAAGTGACGGGGAAAATGGAACCAAGCTAGAAAACACTCTGCGGGATATCATCCAGGAGAACTTCCCCAACCTAGTAAGGCAGGCCAACATTCAAATTCAGGAAATATAGAGAACGCCACAAAGATAATCCTCGAGAAGAGCAACTCCAAGACACATAATTGTCAGATTCACCAAAGTTGAAATGAAGGAAAAAATGTTAAGGGCAGCCAGAGAGAAAGGTCAGGTTACCCACAAAGGCAAGCCCATCAGACTAACAGCAGATCTCTCGGCAGAAACTCTCCAAGCCAGAAGAGAGTGGGGGCCAATATTCAACATTCTTAAAGAAAAGAATTTTCAACCCAGAATTTCATATCCAGCCAAACTAAGTTTCATAAGTGAAGGAGAAATAAAATCCTTTACAGACAAGCAAATCCTTAGAGATTTTGTCACCTCCAGGCCTGCCCTACAAGACATCCTGAAGGAAGCACTAAACATGGAAAGGAACAACTGGTACTAGCCATTGCAAAAACATGCCAAAATGTAAAGACCATCAATGCTAGGAAGAAACTGCATCAACTAACGAGCAAAATAACCAGCTAATATCATGACAGGATCAAGTTCACACATAACAATATTAACCTTAAATGTAAATGGACTAAATGCTCCAATTAAAAGACACAGACTGGCAAATTGGATAGAGTCAAGACCCATCCGTTTGCTGTATTCAGGAGACCCATCTCACTTGCAGAGACACACATAGGCTCAAAATAAAGGGATGAAGGAAGATCTACCAAGCAAATGGAAAACAAAACAAAACAAAAAAAAAGCAGGGGTTGCAATCCTAGTCTCTGATAAAACAGACTTTAAACCATCAAAGATCAAAAGAGACAAAGAAGGCCATTACATAATGGTAAAGGGATCAATTCATCAGGAAGAGCTAACTATCCTAAATATATATGCACCCAATACAGGAGCACCCAGATTCATAATGCAAGTCCTTAGAGACTTATAAAGAGACTTAGACTCCCATACAATAATAATGGGAGACTTTAACACCCACTGTCAACATTAGACAGATCAACGAGACAGAAAGTTAACAAGGATATCCAGGAATTGAACACAACTCTGCACCAAGCGGACCTAATAGACATCTACAGAACTCTCCACCCCAACTCAACAGAATATACATTCTTCTAAGCACCACATCGCACTTATTCCAAAATCGACCACATAATTGGAAGTAAAGCACTCCTCAGCAAATGTAAGAGAACAGAAATTGCAACAAACTGTCTCTCAGACCACAGTGCAATCAAACTAGAACTCAGGACTAAGAAACTCAATCAAAACCGCTCAACTACATGGAAACTGAACAACTTGCTCCTGTATGACTACTGGGTACATAACAAAATGAAGGCAGAAATAAAGATGTTCTTTGAAATCAATGAGAACAAAGATACAACATACCACAATCTCTGGGACACATTTAAAGCAGTGTGTAGAGGAAAATTTATAGCACTAAATGCCCACAAGAGAAAGCTGGAAAGATCTAAAATTGACACCCTAACATCACAATTAAAAGAACTAGAGAAGCAAGAGCAAACACATTCAAAAGCTAGCAGAAGGCAAGAAATAACTAAGATCAGAGCGGAACTGAAGGAGATAGAGACACAAAAAACCCTCCAAAAAATCAATGAATCCAGGAGCTGGTTTTTTGAAAGATCAACAAAATTGATAGACCACTAGCAAGACTAATAAAGCAGAAAAGAGAGAAGAATCAAATAGATGCAATAAAAACTGATAAAAGGGATATCACCACCGACCCCACAGAAATACAAACTACCATCAGAGAATACTACAAACACCTCTATGCAAATAAACTAGAAAACCTAGAAGAAATGGGTAATTTCCTGGACACTTACACTCTCCCAAGACTAAACCAGGAAGAAGTTGAATCCCTGAATAGACCAACAGAAGGCTGTGAAATTGAGGCAATAATTAATAGTCTACCAACCAAAAAAAAGTCCAGGACCAGACAGATTCACAGCCGAATTCTACCAGAGGTACAAGGAGGAGTTGGTACCATTCCTTCTGAAACTATTCCAATCAATAGAAAAAGAGGGAATCCTCCCTAACTCACCCTTTTATGAGGCCAACATCATCTTGATACCAAGGCCTGACAGAGATACAACAAAAAAAGAGAATTTTAGACCAATATCCCTGATTAACATCGATGCAAAAATCCTCAATAAAATACTGGCACACTGAATCCAGCAGCACATCAAAAAGCTTATCCATCATGATCAAGTGAGCTTAATCCCTGGGATGCAAGGCTGGTTCAACATTACAAATCAATAAACGTAATCCAGCATATAAACAGAACCAAAGAAAAAAACCACGATTATCTCAATAGATGCAGAAAAGGCCTTTGACAAAATTCAACAGCCCTTCATGCTAAAAACTCTCAATAAATTCGGTATTGATGGAATGTATCTCAAAATAATAAGAGCTATTTGTGACAAACCCACAGCCAATATCATACTGAATGGGCAAAAACTGGAAGCATTCCCTTTGAAAACTTGCACAAGACAGGGATGCCCTCTCTCACCACTCCTATTCAACATAGTGTTGGAAGTTCTGGCTAGGGCAATCAGGCAAGAGAAAGAAATCAAGGGTATTCAGTTAGGAAAAGAAGAAGTCAAATTGTCCCTGTTTGCAGATGACATGATTGTATATTTAGAAAACCCCATCATCTTAGCCCAAAATCTCCTTAAGCTGATAAGCAACTTCTGTGAAGTCTCAGGATACAAAATTAATGTGCAAAAATCACAAGCATTCTTATACACCAGTAACAGACAGAGAGCCAAATCATGAATGAACTCCCATTCACAATAGCTTCAAAGAGAATAAAATACCTAGGAATCCAACTTACAAGGGATGTAAAGGACCTCTTCAAGGAGAACTACAAACCAATGCTCAGTGAAATAAAAGAGGACACAAACAAATGGAAGAACATACCATGCTCATGGATAGGAAGAATCAATACTGTGAAAATGGCCATACTGTCCAAGGTAATTTATAGATTCAATGCCATCCCCATTAAGCTACCAATGACTTTCTTCACAGAATTGGAAAAAACTGCTTTAAAGTTCATATGGAACCAAAAAAGACCCCACATTGCCAAGACAATCCTAAGCCAAAAGAACAAAGCTGGAGGCATCATGCTACCTGACTTCAAACTATACTACAAGGCTACAGTAACCAAAACAGCATGGTACTGGTACCAAAACAGAGATCTAGACCAACGGAACAGAACAGAGCCCTCAGAAGTAGTACCACACATCTACAGCCATCTGATCTTTGACAAACCTGACAAAAACAAGAAATGGGGAAAGGATTCCCTAGTTAATAAATGGTGCTGGGAAAATTGGCTAGCCATAAGTAGAACGCTGAAACTGGATCCTTTCCTTACTCCTTATATGAAAATTAATTCAAGATGGATTAGAGACTTAAATGTTAGACCTAAAACCATAAAAACTCTAGAAGAAAACCTAGGTAATACCATTCAGGACATAGGCATGGGCAAGGACTTCATGTCTAAAACACCAAAATCAATGGCAACAAAAGCCAGAATTGACAAATGGGATCTAATTAAACTAAAGAGCTTCTGCACAGCAAAAGAAACTACCATCAGAGTGAACAGGCAACCTACAGAATGGGAGAAAATTTTTGCAATCTACTCATCTGATGAATGGCTAATATCCAGAACCTATAAAGAACTCAATCAAATTCGCAAGAAAAAAACAAACAACCCCATCAAAAAGTGGGCAAAGGATATGAACAGACACTTCTCAAATGAAGACATTCATACAGCCAACAGACACATGAAAAAATGCTCATCATCACTCGCCATCAGAGAAATGCAAATCAAAACCACAATGAGATACCATCTCATACCAGTTACTATGGCAATCATTAAAAAATCAGGAAACAACAGGTGCTGGAGAGGATGTGGAGAAATAGGAACACTTTTACCTTGTTGGTGGGACTGTAGACTAGTTCAACCATTGTGAAAAACAGTGTGGCGATCCTCAAGGATCTAGAACTAGAAATACCATTTGACCCAGCCATCCCATTGCTGGGGATATACCCAAAGGATTATAAGTCATGCTGCTATAAAGACACATGCACACGTATGTTTATTGCAGCACCATTCACAACAGCAAAGACTTGGAATCAACCCGAATGTCCATCAGTGACAGACTGGATTAAGAAAATGTGGCACATATACACTATGGAATACTATGCAGCCATAAAAAAGGATGAGTTCGTGTCCTTTGTAGGGACATGGATGCAGCTGGAAACCATCATTCTCAGCAAACTATCGCAAGAACAGAAAACCAAATACTGCCTATTCTCACTCATAGGTGGGAACTGAACAATGACATCACTTGGACACAGTAAGGGGAACATCACACACCAGGTCCTATTGTTGGGGGGGAGGGAGGAATAGCATTAGGAGATATACCTAATGTAAATGACGAGTTAATGGGTGCAGCACACCAACATGGCACATGTATACATATGTAACAAACCTGCACATTGTGCACATGTACCCTAGAACTTAAAGTATAATAAAAAAAAAAGAGAGACAAAGAGGGACATTATATAATGGTAAAAAGCCTTGTCCAACAGGAAAATATCACAATCATAACCATATATGCACCTAACACTGGAGCTCCCAAATTTATAAAACAATTACTAATAGACCTAAGAAATGAGATAGACAGCAACACAATAATAGTGGGGGACTTTAATACTCCACTGACAGCACTAGACAGGTCATCTAACAAAGAAACAATGGATTTAAACTATACCTTAGAACAAATGGACTTAACAAACATACAGAACATTTCATCCAACAACAGCATAATACACATTCTATTCAACAGCACATGAAACTTTCTCCAAGATAGACCACGTTATAGGCCATAAAATGAGCCTAAATAAATTTAAGAAATTTGAAATTATATCAAGCACTCTCTCAGACTACAGTGGAATAAACCTGGAAATCAACTCCAAAAGGAACCTTCAAAACCATGCAAATATATGGATATTAAATAACCTGCTCCTGAATGAGCACTGGGCCAAAAATGAAATCAAGATGGAAATTAAAAAATTCTTCGAACTGAATGACAATAATGACACAACCTATCAAAACCTCTGGGATACAGCTAAGGTGGTACTAAGAGGAGAGTTCATAGCCCTAAATGCCTACATGAAAAAGTCTAAAAGAGCACTGACAATCTAAAGTCACACCTCAAGTAAATAGAGAAACTAGAACAAACCAAACCCAAACCCAACAAAAGAAAGGAAATAACCAAGATCAGAGCAGAACTAAATGAAATTGGAACAAAAAAGTACAAAAAAAA
Organism: Macaca mulatta; assembly: GCF_049350105.2. Classification (NCBI taxonomy): domain Eukaryota; kingdom Metazoa; phylum Chordata; class Mammalia; order Primates; family Cercopithecidae; genus Macaca; species Macaca mulatta. Next base: position 152,787,659 of record NC_133407.1, on the reverse strand, counting down.
AGCACAAAAGATAAATGAAACAGAAAGCTGGTTCTTTGAAAAGATAAATAAAATTGATAGACCATTAGTAAGATTAAGGAAAGAAGAGAGAAAATCCAAATAACCTCACTAAGAAATGAAACAGGAGATATTAGAGCTGACACCACTGAAATACAACAGATCATTCAAGGCTACTATGAACACCTTAATACACATAAACTAGAAAACCTAGAAGAGATGGATGACTTTCTGGAAAAATACAACACTCCTAGCTTAAATCAGGAAGAATTAGATACCCTGAACAGACCAATAACAAGCAGCGAGATTGAAATGGTAATTTTAAAATTACCAACAAAAAAAAGGTCCAGGACCAGAAGGATTCACAGCAGAATTCTACCAGACATTCAAAGAATTGGTACCAATCTTTTTGACAGTATTCCACAAGATAGAGAAAGAAGGAACCCTCCCTAATTCATTCTATGAAGCCAGCATCACCCTAATACCAAAACCAGGAAAGGACACAACCAAGAAAGGAAACTACAGACCAATATCCTTGATGAACATCGATGCTAAAATCCTTAACAAAATACCAGCTAACTGAATCCAACAACATATCAAAAAAATAATTTACCATGATCAAGTGGGTTTCATATCAGGGATGCAAGGATGGTTTAACATATGCAAGTCAATAAATGTAATACACCACATGAACAGAAGTAAAAACAAAAATCACATGATCATCTCAATCGATGCAGAAAAACCATTCAACAAAATCCAGCATCCCTTTATGATTAAAACTCTCAGCAAAATCAGCATACAAGGGACATACCTTAATGTAATAAAAGCCATCTATGACAAACCCACAGCCAACATAATACTGAAAACAGAAAAGTTGAAAGCATTCCCCCTGAGAATGGGAAAAGAGAAGGATGCCCACTCTCACCACTCTTCTTTACAGTACTGGAAGTCCTAGCCAGACCAATCAGACAAGAGAAAGAAATAAAGGGCATTCAAATAGGCAAAAAGGAAGTCAAACTGTCACTGTTTGTGGATCATATGATTTTTTACCTTAAAAACCCTAAGGATTCCTCCAGAAAGCTCCTAGAGCTGATAAAAGAATCCTGCAAAGTTTCCAGATACAAGATTAATGTACACAAATCAGTAGCTCTTCTATACACCAACAGCGACCAAGTGGAGAATCAAATCAAGAACTCAACCCCTTTTACAGTAGCTGCAAAAATGATAAATAAATAAAATACTTTGGAATATACCTAACAAAGGAGTCGAAAGACCTCTATAAGGAAAACTACAAAACACTGCTGAAAGAAATCATAGACGACACAAACAAATGGAAACATATCCCATGCTCATGGATGGGTAGAATCAATATTGTGAAAATGACCATACTGCCAAAAGCAATCTACAGATTCAACACCATCCCCATCAAAATACCACCATCATTCTTCACAGGGTTACAAAAAAAAATTCTGAAGTTCATATGGAACCAAAAAAGAGCCTGCATAGCCAAAGCAAGACTAAGTAAAAAGAAAAAATCTGGGGGCATCACATTACCTGATTTCAAGCTATATTACAAAGTCATAGTCACCAAAACGGCATGGTACTGGTACAAAAACAGGCACATAGATCAATGGAACAGAATAGAGAACCCAGAAATAAACCCAAAACTTACAGCCAACTGATCTTCAACAAAGCAAACAAAATCATAAAGTGGGGAGAGCACACCCTTTTCCACAAATGGTGCTGGGATAATTGGCTAGCCACATGTAGGAGACCAAAACCGGATCCTCATCTCTCACCTTATACAAAAAATTAACTCAAGATAAATTAAGGACTTAAACCTAAGACTTGAAACTGTAAAAATTCTAGAAGATAACATTGGAAAAACCTTTCTAGACATTGGCTTAGGTAAGGATTTCATGACCAAGAACCCAAAAGCAAATGCAATAAAAACAAAGACAAATAGCTGGGACCTAATTAAACGAAAGAGCTTTTGCATGGCAAAAGGAACAGTCAGCAGAGTAAACAGACAACCCACAGTGTGGGAGAAAATCTTCACAATCTATACATCCAACAAAGAACTAATATCCAGAATCTACAAGGAACTCCAACAAATCAGTAAGAAAAAACACAATCCCATCAAAAAGTGGGCTAAGGATATGAATAGACAGTTCTCAAAAGAAGATATACAAGTGGCCAACAAACATATGAAGAAATGTTCAACATCACTAATGATCAGGGAAATGCAAATCAAAACCACAATGTGATACCACCTTACTCCTGCAAGAATGGCCATAACACCCCCCCCGCAAAAAAAAAATAGATGTTGGTGTGGACGCAGTGAAAAGGGAGCGCTTCTACATTGCTGGTGGGAATGTAAACTAGTACAGTAATTATGGAAAACAGTGTGGAGATTCCTTAAGTAGAACTACCATTTGATCCAACAATCCCACTACTAGGTATCTACCCAGAGGAAAAGAAGTCATTATTAAAAAAAGATACTTGCACACGCATGTTTATAGCAGCACAATTTACCATTGCAAAATTGTGGAACCAACCCAAATGCCCATCAATCAATGAGTGGATAAAGAAACTGTGAGAGAGAGATATATATATATTTGGTGTGTATATGTATGTGTGTGTATATATACACATATATACACCAAATATATACCAAATAATACCATAATACCAAACTGTGATATATATATCACAGTTTATTATATATAATATAAATACCAAATAACACCATATTACCAAACTGTGATATATACATATGACAGTTTATTATACATATCACAGTTTATATATTATATATATACCAAATAATACCATATTACCAAACTGTGATATATATATATCACTGTTTATTTTTTATATACATATGATGGAATACTATGCAGCCATAAAAAGAAATGAATTGACAGCATTTGCAATGACCTGGATGAGGCTGGAGACTATTATTCTAAGTGAAGTAACTCAGGAATGGAAAACCAAACATCATACATTCTCACTGATATGTGAGAGCTAAGCTATGAGGATGCAAAGGCATAAGAATGATATGATGGACTTTGGAGACTTGGGGGGAAGAGTGGGAGGGGGCGGGGGATAAAAGACTACAAATATGGTGCAGTGTATACTGCTCGGGTGATGGGTGCACCAAAATATCACAAATCATCACCGAAGAACTTAGGTAATCAAATACCACCTGTGCCCCAATAACTTATGGAAAGATAAATATATAAAGAACTCTTGCTAAACTATGACAAGAAACATCAGAAACCTGACTGTATTTATTACCCGTAGCCTTATTAAGAGTTCAAGTGACCCCAAAGGGAAATCTGCAGCTCAGCCCTTTTAAAATAATGTAGGAAAGGCCTTTCTTAACTATAGACCTCCTAATAAACATAAATACTTTCAGGCTACAAAATTATGTAATCAAGTTAGGATAAGTGCAAAAAGCACTCCTTAAATATGGAAATCAAAGACTCCCTTCCCCTACTAAGGAAGAGAATTTTGTTACAACCAGCTGGGAGATTAGGTCCTATTCAAAACATGAAAGAAAGGATCCCCAGCAGATCAACTTTCCCCAAAATGTAAGGGACCTTATCAAGTTCTCCTAAGTACCCCAACTGCAGTTAAACTTCTGAAAATAAACAGCTGGGGCCACCTACCTCAAATTAAACCTGTCTCTCGTAAAAAGTCCCACAGGCCGACGGAACACGGAAGACTAATCACGTTTATTCCTGTAAGCCAATCAGTGACCTCCAACTCCTGTTCAAAAAAAATACAAGAGATGGGTAACATAAAGATATGGATTGGCATTCTACTTCTGGGTGTAAGTTGGAATCACGCAGAGAGTATTTTATTTACAGAGTATTTTATTTACTGAGTGGGCACAGACTTCAGCCTCTCTACAAAATCAAACTGTTGGGTATGTGGGAAATTGCTCCTTTCCTCCATTTCCAGGTGGCCCTGGCATATTCAACTGGCCAACTTAAGTTTATGGGGATTTTATTATGATTGGACATTATAAACATAGCCCCTCTTTTCCCATGTATCATAGCCACACAGGCCTTAGCCCCTTCCCCTCCTATGAAGAAACAAAACAGCATCCTTCTAATCTAATTAAAAAACAGCTAAATTCCACCCCAACTTTAGGTTATGCTCTACATAATGAACTTGGGCAAATGACAGCTATTCAAGTACAGGCATCAGGCAAAGCACCTCTATGTTTTAAAAGGCACAGCAGTCACCACCTAACTGGAACCCATAATATGGGATGGCTGTCACCTGTAATCAGATCCTTCTTTTAACAGATCAAACGTGGATGGGATGGCAAGACAATTTCCCAAAAATAAGTGCCTACCCTTCTCCTTGGGATGGTTATGGGCTTGCAGAACTCATGGCTGGCCATACTTACCTTATAACTGGACTAAAAGGTATACATGGGATCATCCTTATCTCCAGAGATCTATCCTCACCAAATTGGACTCTATCCTATCTAACTGGGAAATTGTGAAAGCTCACCATAGGCAACAAAACGGTTCTATTTGAAGGCTGTATTTTCCCCACAGGTAGCTACAATCAGTATCGAGTTACAAGGTGAAGCCTTAGTGAAGCACACGGCTGCAGTTTTCAATAATACACCCTAGGCCCTTACCCTCCTGAGGAAACTTCTCCGATTAGGCAGGTAGTCTTACAAAACCATATGGCTTTGGACGTTTTAACAGCAGCCCAAGGGGCGAACTGTGCTTTAATTAAAACCGAATGTTGTGTGTATGTTCCAGACTATTCACATAATATTACCCAGATTATAGAAGCTTTAGACACTCATATCTGTGCCATTAATGTGCTATCAGTCAACCCTTTATCAGCTTGGTTCCAACAACTGCCCAGTTCTTGGGGCAGGACCCAGGCTGAATAGGGGCGATGATATTCCTGACCCTGTTTAGTTTACTTGAAATAATTTTACTTATTCTGCTTTGCTGTTGTGGTTGCACTCTTTGTGTAGAAAAGCAAGACAAGCTCACTCAATGCTTTCTTAAATTAAACACTTACTAATCTGCCAGACATCACCTTTTGTGAGAACTCGGGAGTTATAAACAACCTTAACCATACCAACGCTGTCTAACTGAGCTTCTCTCTACCCTGAATGCAAGAGACCCTAATTTAGGCAGGAATATCATCGCCCCTATTCAGCCTGAAAAAGTTACAGAAGACAGATCTTCGTCCCTCTGCAAACCCCAGGATTAAGGGTCCTTTTGTAAAGGGAAGGGGGAGATATGTCAGAGGCATTCAAACCACAGCAACTCCATTTTGAGTGAGGGCTAGGAAAATGAGGCTTAGACTTGCTGGACTGCGTTCCCAAAAGGTTAGACATTCCTAGCCTCTAGATGTTTACAGTTAAGGGAACAAATTAATAATGTTTACTAAACAGACCCAGACTTGGGAGTGTCCAGATATTCTGATATCTGGAGAACAAAGGCATTCCTAATTTTGCTTTAAAAATAATAATATTAATTATTGCAAAATATACTAATTAAGAAAATTAATCCTTTATCACAAACCATTGTAGCAGAGCACATCTCCCGAGAATCTTTTTTATCATATATATACACACACGTATATACACACATATATATACATATATACATATATACAGATATATATGTATATATACACATATATATACATGGTACAAGCATTGTACCTATGGTGGATGCATTCCTCCTCTTTTAGTAATGCCCTACTCTTTCTGTGGAGTAGCTGTGCTTTCACTACTTTACTTTCTTAATAAAATTGCTTTTACTTGGCACTGTAGACTCACCCTAAATTCTTTCTTGCACAAGATCGAAGAACTGTCTCGGGGTCTGGATTGGGACCCCTTTCCTGTAACAGCACCATTAGCTCTTTTTTTTTCTTTGTTTTTTTTTGAAACTGCATCTCGCTCTGTCACCCAGGCTGGAGTGCAGTGGTGCCATGTTGGCTCACTGCAACCTCCGCCTCCCCGGTTCAAGCGATTCTCGTGCCTCAGCCTCCTGAGTAGCTGGGATTACAGGTGCCTGCCACCATGCCTGGCTAATTTTTGTATTTTTAGTAGAGACAGGGTTTCACCATGTTGGCCAGGCTAGTCTCGAACTCCTGAACTCAAATGATCCACCTGCCTCGGCCTCCCAAAGTGATGGGATTTCAGGGGTGAGCCACACCATTAGCTCCTTAAGCAATTCAAATAAAATTTCTTTTCTAGTTCCGTAATGAGTACAGCATATATTTACTCAATAAAAAGTATCAATATCAATTTAGGCTATTTTCCTGATGGCGAAAGATATTTAGTTTGGCAAGTTTCTAAAACTTTCTCTCTTGGTGACACTCTCAGAGCAGTCACAAAGCCATCTACCTAGGAGATATGAGAACTGTTCCCCAAATAATGTAAATAAAAATGCTCTCTTTGGGAGTCGGGTGGATCACCTGAGGTCAGGAGTTCGAGACCAGCCTGGCCAACATGGTGAAACCCCTTCTCTACTAAAAATATAAAAATTAGTTGGGCATAGTGATGAGTACCTGTAATCCAAGCTACTCAGGAGGCTGAGGCAGGAGAATTGCTTGAACCCAGGAGACGGAGTTTGCAGTGAGCCGACACGGTGTCACTGCACTCCAGCCTGGGTGACAAGAATGAGGCTCTGTTTCAAAAAAAAAAAAAAATGCTCTTACGTGTACCATATTTGGCATTTTATACACTGCTTTCATATAGAATATCTACTCTGATATTCTTAAATAGCTGCTGTGAGGTAGCATGAATCCTATTTCATGGATGAAGTAACTAGGGCTCAGAGACGTAAAGCCACTCACTCACCCCAGGTCAAAGCAGCTAGTGGGGAACAGAGCCTGAGGCTGGAAAGCAAGTCCATCTGTCCCCCACACCCATGCTGCCTTTTGAATAGTTACAGCTACCAAACAAGAAAGGAAATAGAATGTCAGGTACCTTTCTGCGTGCTGGCCCATGCTCTGCTGTTTGCTCTCGAAGGCACTGAAGCTGCTCATGTCCATGTAGCCATCGTTTTCATATGCTGTGGACAGGGATCTGCTCTGATCTTCAAACAGCTTCCTGAGCATGCCAGCCCTGCAGGCCTCCGGGGCAGAATCTGGATATTCTTGTAGTCCAAGTTCATGGCTGGAATGTTCTCATAGTCTGAAGTGTCAGTGCCGGGGAAGGAGACAGATGGTGGCTTGGCCAGTGGCAAGGGCAGGAAGGGCGGCCGGGAGCGGTCTTTGAAGGGCTTCACTCTGGACACCGTCCTGCTGAAGGGGACCCTTTCCTCTTGCCATCTCTATAAAAGATGAGGGAGGAGGGGGATTCAGAAGCCCGGAGCTTCCCAGTCCGAGACTTAAGCTGAGGGGAGTTACTGGGGTTTCTCTGGTCAACTTCCAGAATCCTGGAAGGCCCATGGCAGCTGGATTCTGAAGAGGACCTGGAGGAAGACACCTTCACGTGCAATTTACTCTCTGTCTTTTGTTTTTCTTTTTTCTTTTTTTTTTTTTTTTTTTTGAGACGGAGTCTCACTCTTGTTGCCCAGGCTAGAGTGCAATGGCACAATCTCGGCTCACCGCAACCTCTGCCTCCCAGGTTCAAGTGATTCTCCTGCTTCAGCCTCCCGAGTAGCTGGAATTACAGGTGCGTGCCACCATGCCTGGCTAATTTTTGTATTTTTAGTAGAGATGGGGTTTCACTATGTTGGCCAGACTGCTCTTGAACTCCTGACATTAGGTGATCTTCTCGCCTCAGCTTCCGAAAGTGCTGGGATGACAGGCGTGAGCCACCACGCCTGGCCTCTCCATCTTCTTCTTAAACATCAGTGCCAGGAACCGCTTAAAGGATGACTTCTTCTTGCACTTGTCTGGGAAGTCGCTCTTGATCAGGAGCAAGGGAGAACTCTTTGTGATGGGCTTAATGGTGATGCAGGCCAGGTCAAAAGGAGGTGGGATGTCGACCATGGAAGAAGGCGTGGAGGTGCCACTGGACAGAAGGTGGTTTCTCTGGGAGAAACTCCCAGACAGGACAGAGTTCCTCTTTCCTCTTTATCCTGTGGTCATCTAACCCTGATCCTCCTGGCTCCCAGTTCACAGAGACGGGAACAGGAATCTCTTGGCCTTCCATGGAGAACAACCGAGGGTATAAAGTGAAGGCCCTGGGCTTCAATGGCAAGGCCCTGCTGGCTTCCAGGGGCTTCCCTTCCAGTGACAAAAGCTATTTCCTGCCTCCTCTGCAGCACCTCTGATGCCAGGGGCTGAGGAACCTACCTCAGATCTGGTTTCTTTGGGGGCAGTTTCTGGGATGGTTTCTGGCCCCCTTCCCAAAGTGGGGCCAGGCCCTTGTGCCAATGTTCTTCCTGTCCACGGAGACCAGGCTACCTTCTGCTTCACAGTTCATTTCTTCTTTTGAGCCATAACCACCCAGGGTGTCCAATGCAGCCTGCCCTCCTCCAGGGGCTGCCAGACTGGCAGGCCCCCTCCCATCACATAGGGGTTGGCCAGTGTGTCATCAATGACCTCCTCCTCCTCTTCCCCCTCCTCCTCCTGGGAGGCTTACTCCCATCACATAGAGGCTGGCCAGCATGTCATCCATGGCCTCCTCCTACTCCTCCTCCTCCCCTCCTCCTCCTGGCAGGCCCACTCCCATCACATACAGGCTGGCCAGCGTGTCATCCATGGCCTCCTCCTCCTCCTCCCCTCCTCCTCCTGGCAGGCCCACTCCCATCACATAGGGGTTGGCCAGCATGTCATCCACGAAGACCTCCTCCTTCTCCTCCTCCCCCTCCCCCTACTCCTCCCCCACCTTCTCCTTCAGCAGGACCACCACATCAGGGGCTGTAGGATCCTCTGCCGCTCCATCTTGCAGGGAGCCATGCTGGCCACACAAAGCCCCGACCACAGGGTCCTCCTCCACACACAGCCCCAACTTTGGTGCCTGCTCTGATTCTAAGCCTTTCATTGACTCAGAAAGAGGAGAACAGCTCTCACTACAAAAAGAGGTGCTCTCCGTTGGGAAGAACTCGTAGGGGCTTCCTGTGAGGGAAAAAAGTTGTCCATGCAGTTGTTCTGGAAAAGGATGATCTGGCAGCTCTCCTCGGCAGGCTCATCCTGTGCACGGTCCTCCAGGGTGGCAGCTGCCACTTTTTGGTTGGTTTCCTCCTCGTGGTCAGGTGGTTCACTGAAGTAAACCTGCTCCCCAGCTGTGACACCTGTGGCTTCTTCCCATCCCTCCTCAAGAACCTCAGGGCAGTCTGTGGCCATCTCTGCCTCCTGGACCCCCATGGCCAGCTCCTTCTCAGGAGGCTCCTTGCTGGCTTCCTCAGCATCCTGTCCCATGTCCTCCGTGGGCCTGTCAGGACCCAAACCCTCATCTGCCCCTGCTGGGTCTGTGCTGGCATAGCCTTCCTCATCATCCTCCTCTGCCTCCTGGGGGGTCTCAGGGGGCTCGTGCTCCTCTCCATGGATGTGAGGCAGGAGGTCACTCTGGAAGACTGCCTCTCCAGCCCAAGAATCACCGTCCTCCAGGCTGCACTCCCTGTGTGGCTGCACCAGCTTCTCTTCCTCCTCACTTCCGGACACCTGCTCCTGTGTCCCTAGCTTATGGCCACAGCCCTCTCCTTGGTCCTCAGGAGCGAAGTCTGTGCCTTCCTCACCCTCCCTGCTCAGTGATACTGCAGCTAGGGCAGCAGTCACTGCTGAGTCCTCACCAGCTCCCGTCCCCTCCAGGCCACATGCCTCACCTCCCTCCTCACACTCCTCTTCCTCTTCCCCAGAGGCCTCAGGAGACACCAGGGCGGCATTCCCTGCACTGCCCCCATCCTTGGGTTCATCCTCCCTCAGCGGAGCCCTGGGGACTACGATGTAATCCTCGTCAGTCTCTGACTCAGAGCACTTCGGGATGGACCGGGGCCCTTCATCAAGCCCCCTGTCTACACAGAGCAGCTGCCCGTTGCTGCATTTGTTCAAGCTGTCATTCAGGTACACACTGGCTCTCCACTCGTTTGGGGCAGTCAGCCTGGGCTTGGGGGCAATGGGGGGCTTCGGACCCCTGAACATGGAGTTTGGACTGTGAAGACTATCGGGCCTGGGTGAGGAAGGGAATTTGGGCACAGTCACTGGCGTCAGTGGACTGGTAGTCTTTGGCTTGGGAGCAACAGGTGGTTTTGGCGAATCTAGAGGACAAAAATAGAGAAAAGGAGAAAAAGTACGATTAACTTTATTTCCATTCAGAGTCTCCTACACACCACTTGCTGGGGACATTGCAGATGGTTCCATCCGCCCATGTGAAGCCCACCTCCCGTGCTTCGTGTTAGGCTTATGCCCTCCACCAGAATCTTTAAAACCCCTTGATTTTCCACTAAAGATTCATTCTGCAAACAAGGTGAACAGACCTTTGTTCTACACACAGCCAACTAATGAAAATCAACCAAATGAAATCCTGCGCTCCTCAAATGAAGTGTCCGGGTCAGTGCATTCATTCATCCAGCAGCTACTGATAAACACTTTCTATGAGCCAGCGACCACAAGAAAAGGCTGAACTTGCCATCACCCTCCCTGCTGCCCTCATGGAGCTTACATTGCCCCCTTCTACAGCTACTCCATTGGGTACCCACTAGCTACACACATAGCACTGCAGAAGGCAAAGTCTCCTAAGGTCAAGAGAAGACAGACTCTGCTGAGAACTCACTGTTAAGTTAGAATAACTGGAGGGTAGATCCGGGGACCCTTGGAATATTATGACTGAATAGCCACCATCTCATCCCTTCACGAATGACACACCAAAGGTTTGAAACAGTGATGTGTATTTCTGCTGGGGGTCATGTCTGGAATCTGCATGCTTCAGGACTGTGTCCAGCCAAGCCTCAGTCAGGTGGGGCCCCTGAGAAGGGAGTAAGGCCTGTCTGTGACGTCTGGGAGTGGAGGCCAAGGGTTTGCGGACCTGACCAAGTCGCTTTTGAGAAAGGGATGTCTTTCTCCCTTGTCGGGGGACCCTCACTCTGCGGACAGCCGTGAGAGTGGGATACGAGCTCACACGGCCGGGGCACGGCCTCGCCAAGGTTGAGGGGGTCCCTGAGGCGGGGCGATTTGGCAGGGGTGGACCCCGATTCTCGGCGAGGGGGCCCCGGAGCCATGTATGCTTCGGCCGAGGCCGAGCAGCACCGGAAGGTCGGGGAATCCTAGGAAGCTCGTCCGGGGCGCTCCGGGAGCTCCAACTTCGAGCGCCTGGCCCGGGCCCCTGGCGCGCGTGCCTCGGCGCCGCGGGAGGTCGCGGGGGCGGCGGCCGGGGCAGCGCGTGGCTTTGCGTCCCCTCCGGGTTCAGGGCTCCTCAGCAGCACCCTGCACTCTGGCCGTCGCGCCTTCGCCTGCGCCTCTGCCTGCGCCGCAGCCGCACCTCCGTTCCCTCCTAGACGTTTCCTCCGTCCCCAAAAGGAAGGATTTTGTTTTTGTTTTTGTTTTCCTGCTGAGTCAGGGATCCAAAGAACCGAGGGTCGGGGCGTCCCTGAGCACATTTAAAGGGGCGGTGGCTGTGGGCACCGCTGGAGGCTCGTGAGATTCGAGGGACCAGAACTCACCGAGTTGGACTTCTGGGATGTTCCTGGCTCCTTCGCCCAGCGGACCATCTATCCCTTTATTTTTAAGTCTGGACATTCGTTCAGTGCCGCGCCAGCCTCTGCGCTGAGCACGGAACAAGACAGCCCCAAATTCTTGCCCTCATGGAGCTTAGACGGGAGGAAGTCGCTGGAGACACCATTTCAAAGCGAGGGAGGGAAACTGGGGCAATGGAGCTCAGCGATGGCTCTCAGGGCGCCACGCATTCTTGGGGCCCTCCCCAGCCTCACTTAATCAGAAACCCCGTGTTTCATCAAACCCTCCAGGTTTGAGAACCACTGAAGTAGAGAATGGGTGGTCAAGGAAAGCCTCCCTGAGGAGGTGACATTGGTAAGGGAGACCATTTTAATGAGGAGCCTTTCCTTATTCACTCAGCACACACCGCGCAGCCCCTCACAGGTACCTGCCTGGTGCTCGGCGACATAGATGACTCAGACTAAGCCTCCACCTCCCAGGAGTTCCCAGTCTGCTTGTCCACACAGACACAGGCAGATAGTTCTGCTACCCGAGGCTCGTGCTGGGATGGGAACGCACAGGTGCCTGTGGGAGCTCAGAGGAGGACCCCAGTGCGGAGGGTTCCACCAGAAGAGAGGCCTTCCCAGTAGGAGGAATTGCTGGGGCAAAGACTTCACCGAGGTGGGACAAGGCCTGGCCTGCTGGAGGAGTGTCCAGAGGTGGTGCTGGAGGCAGATCTGATTTCTCCAGCTGTAAAATTAGGAACTGAATTTGATCCTTTTAAAGCCCTTTCCATTTCTAAGCCACCACAGATTTCTTAATTCTCCAGCCTTTTGTGGAGAAATACTTGTGACTCGAATAGAAAATCTGGTGTTACTTAGACAGGCTCTTGATACACATTTTATGGGTCCATGCATGGAGGTGTGGCAGGGATGGAGATGGAGGTGATGGTGGAGGTGGCAGAGGTGGTGAAGGTGGTAGTAGCAGAAACAGAGATGGTGGAGGTGATGTTGGAAGTGAAGGAGGCAGAGGTGGTAGTAGATACTAGTGGTGGTGGAGAGGAGGTCGAGGTGGTGGTGGTGGTGATGGTCGAAAGGATAATTGATGTAGTTGTGGAAATTGTGGTGCAGCTGGAGGGCATAATATATTTGGTGGAAGAATTGGAAGTGGTGGAATTGACAGATGACGTGGACATGGTGGAACTGGAAGAGGTGAAGGAGATGGTGAACATGGAACAGATGATGGAGTGGATTGAGTTGATGGAGGTGGTATAGATGACGGAGCCAAGGGAAGTGATGGAGGTGGTGGAGATGGTGGAGTTGAGGGAGGTAATGGAGTTGAGGGAGGTGGTGCAGGTGACAGAGGCAGTCGAGTGGAGGTGGGACAAGTGATGGAGTGGATTAAGTTGATGGAGGTAGTATAGGTGATGGAGTCAAGGGAGGTGGTGGAAAGGATTGAGTTGATGGAGGTAGTGTAGGTAATGGAGTCAAGGGAGGGGACGGAGGTCGTGGAGCAGGTATATCTGTGTTTAAATGTGGGTACAAACGAATGAATGGATAAATTGCTTCAATGTTTGATGGAAAAAGAAAGTATGTTTTTAAAACTTGAGCTTGTTTCTGAGATTAGCAATAAAAGCAAAATACCCTAGAATCCCCAGGGTGGGAGCCTCAGATAATTCAATTCACCACCAGTGTTACTCTTCACTATCAGCCTGTGCAAAGGAGAAGGGAGGACAAGAGGGACAAGGCTTTGCTAAGTCCTTTCCACTACTGTTGAATTTGGGCTTCAGGCTAAGCAAAGTCTACTTAAAAAGATCATAGCACCAAGGCCAGTTGGGAAAATCACAGGTCTGAGCTTGTGTAGCTGAAGCCATACAATAGTGTGGAGTGATGGGCTGTGAAGTTGAAATGCTTATTCCTTTGTTTGCTGTTCCTAATAAGAGAAAATGGATGGGAGACACTGTTGGCTTTACAAACACCCACTGCCAATACTGGTGGCTTTATTTATGGGACTTAGCCACAGCCACTCACTGAATTCAGGAGGAGTAACTGTAAATACCCACAAAAGACATGATGTGTGGGGGTGATGACCACCACTGCTACTTTCTTGAGCCTTTAACATATGTATTCATCCCAAGAATTCTATAAAGGAGTTATTATATCCCCATTTCACAGATGGAAAAATAACTGAGGCCCAGAGAGGGGAAGTGACTTGCCCTTACAGCCCAGTCAGGACTCGCATCCCATTCACCCATTTACTACTCTGTGAATGCTTGCAGTCTGCGGCTTTGCCTTTTGGCGGCAAGAGCCTCTCTGCCCTTTTCTGGAGGAGCCTGGAAGGTGAAGGACAGGAACCTCTAAGGCAGATGCCAGCAGTGTTGACATCTGAGCAGGCTTTCCCTCTCTTCCCCTTTCTTTGTGCTGTTTCCATCCTGCCCTCTATCTACTTTGGATGATCAGAAGGCCAGCAGCTGCCAACAACTTTGCAATGAAAACCCAGCAGGAGTGTTGGAAGTGGGGGTCAAGGGGACCATCACCATCCAAGGATCAGTCAGGTGTCCACCTCAGAGCCTGCTGGGTGACAGAGCTGTGCCCATGCCCAGCTTTGGTCCCAGAAGTTGGGATCAAAGGAACCTGGACATCCAGTGCATCAGCCAGGTGAGGAGGCAGGTAGTGGTGCTAATAACAGGCAGTCATAGCAATGACAGTAATAAATGCTGACACCGGATGCCTGCGGAGCACCTGCTCTGTTCTCCACCCTTTCCATACATCTCATGACATATGGAGGCTGGGCAGGGCCAGCTCAGAGTTTTTATCACTGGGTGGGATTCCAAGGTCTGTGGAGGAAGTGGACATCCTCTTCTTTCAGGCAGCCAGTTTTTTCCTTGCCTTGGCCTGTTTGGCTTTTTCCCAAAGCTGCATTTCAAAACAGCCCCTCCTGGCTGGCGGAATGTGGGCACAGCTCTGTCACACACCCAGCAGCAGGGGCAGCTGGCCCTAGGCTTCCTGCCCCTCTCTGGGCATGTGGATTGGAGGAAAGCAGCCCTCAAGCTTTCTTCAAAATAGGGAACTGCTCTCCCTGTTTCCTGAAGAGCAAGAACTGTCCCCATGGCAACCATGGGATGAAGAGGCCACATTAACCCTTCTGAGGGCAGGCCTGGCTGAGAGCCTCTTAACTAACCGCTCCTGGGCGTGGCACTGTACAGGCGACAAGGAGAGTCACATCTCCCAAAGGACATCCCCTAGTCTCACCACCATTCCAAGGGAAAGTCAAGGTTGAGATGTTATACGCATTGGACGAAGGGCAACTTTGAGGTGAACTCAGAGGGGTGGACAGCACAAGGATTTTGGATTTTATTCTCATAACAACGTGGAGCTGTAGAGGAGGTAAAGCAGATGAGGGACAGATTCTTTTTTAAAAAAATTTATTTATTTATTTTTAAATTATACTTTAAGTTCTGGGGTACATGTGCAGAACATGCAGGTTTGTTACACAGGTGCACATGTGCCATGGTGGTTTGCTGCACCCATCAACCCGTCACCTACATTAGGTATTTCTCCTACTGCTATCCCTCCCCTAGCCCCCCACCCCCCAACAGGCCCTGGTGTGTGATGTTCCTCTCCCTGTGTCCATGTGTTCTCATTGTTCAACTCCCACTTCAGTGAGAACATGCAGTGTTTGGTTTTCTGTTCTTGTGTTAGTTTGCTGAGAATGATGGTTTCCAGTTTTATCCATGTCCCTGCAAAGGACACGAACTCATCCTTTTTAATGGCTGCATAGTATTCCATGGTGTATATGTGCCACATTTTCTTTATCCATTCTATCATTGATGAGCATTTGGGTTGGTTCCCAGTCTGTGCTATTGTGAATAGTGCCGCAATAAACATACGTGTGTGTTGTCTTTATAGTAGAAGGATTTATAATCCTTTGGGTATATACCCAGTAATGGGACTGCTGGGTCAAATGGTATTTCTGGTTCTAGATCCTTGAGGAATCATCACACTGTCTTCCACAATGGTTAAACTGCCATTAACAGTGTAAAAGCATTCCTATTTCTCCACATCCTCCCCAGCATCTGTTGTTTTCTGACGTTTTATTGATATTCTAACTCACATTTTGAAAGTTTTCCGTCTGGCCGTGGGCGCTGGTGGGATTTAGTGCAGAGTGACAGGGACTTGGTACTCTGAAAGGTGTTTTTTTCTGGGGGACTTTGCCCTGCAAACCCTGGAGAGATCTGAGTCATGGGGAGAGGTAGTCATTTGTTGTTGCGGAGGGCAGAGGAGGGTAGAGACTCTGTGAAGCATTGGTGTTAATTCTTCATTAAACATTTGGTACAATTTATCAGTGATGAATCCTTCTGGTTTGGGGTTTCCTTGTGGGAATTTTTTTGATTACCAAATGCATCTCTTTATTTGTTGTATTTCTGTTCCGACTTTCTATCTTATTAACAGCTTTGTTGGTTTATATGTGACAAAATAAAGTATACATACTTAAAGCACACACATTGATAAATATCAGCATGTGGACCACATGTGAGGCAGAAACCACAGCCACCCCACAGCTCCCCTGTGCCCTTTCATTATCCCAGCTTCCTGCATCTTCATGGCTCCAAGGTGCACCTTCAGACACTCGCTCATCTCTGTTTTGTCGTTTGAAGTTTGCAATTCAAAGCTCCAGTTTTATGTGTCTGATTTGAATTAGATCCTTGTGTTATCTCAGTAGTTATAGGGTTAAACTGTCTATTGTATACTTCTTAGTAACATGTTTCAAAGTAAATAGGCTTAACAGAAAAAGCATAACCCCATATGATTAAATGAACCTAGAAAGCATATCCCCTATGATGGGATTAATCATTTTAAAAATAATATGCTCATTATGAGACATTATGCATTACTGAATAATTAGGGATTTATTGTCCTTCTCCCACATGGATGTTCAGACTTTGATCATTCATTTTTCAGGACTGACTAGCAGCACTGAGGGACTGATGGTGGCATAGCCATTGTTCACCAGCATCTGCACTCAATGACGGACTGGATCACTGTTCCACACCAGTCCTGAGGAGGAGGTGACAACGCAGTCCAAAATGTACACTTTTATGCTCTGCTTCCCTTTTAAATATAAGTTCCAATTCCAAACCATATATTTGTGAATACATAAAAGTGAATGCTTTTAACAGCACCAAGTCACCTCTTGAACGCTTTACTGCTTTGAAAATTCTTCCACCAGATGTCCTAAATCATCTCTCTCACATTCAAACTTCCACAGATCTCCAGGACAGGGGCAAAATGCTGCCAGTCTCTTTGCTAAAATGTAGCAAGAGTCACCTTTTCTCCAGTTCCCAACAAGTTCCTCATCTCCATCTGAGACCACTTCAGCCTGGACTTCATTGTCTATGTCACTATCAACATTTTGATCAAAGCCATTCAGTAAGTCTCTAGGAAGTTCCAAACTTTCCCACATCTTCCTGTCTTCTTCTGAGCCCTCCAAACTGTTCCAGCCTCTTCCTGTTATCCATTTCCAAAGTTGCTCCCACATTTTTGTGTATCTTTACAGCAGCACCCCACTACCTGGTACCAATTTACTGTGTTAGTCCATTCTCACACTGCTATAAAGAACTGCCCAAGACTGGGTAATTTAAAAGGAAAGAGGTTTAATTGACTCATAGTTCCACAGGGCTGGGGAAGCCTCAGGAAACTTACAATCATGGTAGAAGAGGAAGTAAACACGTCCTTCACATAGTGGCAGCAAAGTGCTGAGCAAAAGGGCTAAAAGCCCCTTATAAAACCATCAGATCTCATGACGACTCGCTCACTATCTTGAGAACAGCATTAGGTAACTGCCCCCATGATTAAATTATCTCCCACCAGGTCACTCCCATGACACATGGGGATTATGGCAACTAAAATTCAAGGTGAGATTTGGGTGGGGACACAGAGCTAAACCATATCATGGTATGCACGCAAAAAAATTAAGTAAACGTATCAAATATAGATAGTTCCTGACAAATAATAATCTCCACTGAAATTGCAACTACTATTTTTATTATACAATTCCTCATACATGTGATTGAGATAATGCAGTTACTTAAAAAATTTTTCAGATTTGTTCATGCCTAAAAGACCAAAGAGCAATGAATGCTAAAATAGTAGACTTTCAACAATCTCTGTTCTTAGCACATTGATGGAATTTAAAGCTTTTTCTCTGAATCCCTAAAGATATGTATATAGTTGAAACTCATGCCAGAAAAACCTAGTGTAAGTGAGTAGAGTCATCAATTATTAGCAGGACCACATTCCAAAATTTCTTCTCTCTTCATTCTTAGGCACATGAAAATAGTGGTAAATATATTCATTATTTATAAAGATTAGAGTAATTTTTCTACAGATATAATTAGAAGATATCTCTCCACTTCTACCATAAAAGGTGGTTCTCCATAGGAGTTCAATCTTTCATGTCTTCTTTAAGTCAGCAAGGATATTTCCCAGTCACGGGGTCCCAGTGTTAAAATTCTACTAAGAAATTTGTTAAGAGCTAGTTGTGGAATATTTCACATGATTAATACAGCTATCTACTTATTTATAAATGTGAGGTACATAACATTGCATAATTGGTTCATTCACATATTTTCACAGATTTGTCATCAGAAAATCAATAGCATCAGTCTAAATTTAGGGCACGTGGTTCTTTTTTTTTTTCTTTTTTTTAACGTGAGACAGAGTCTTGCTCTGTCACCCAGGCTGGAGTGCAGTGGTGCGATCTCTGCTCACTGCAACCTCTGCCTCCCAGGTTCAGGCAATTCCCCTGCCTCGGCCTCCCAAGTAGCCGGGATTACAAGTGGGTGCCACCATGCCCAGCTAATTTTTGTATTTTTAGTACAGACAGGGTTTCGCCACGTTGGCCAGGCTGGTCTCTAACTCCTGACCTTAAATGATCCACCTGCTTCAGCCCCCCAAAGTGCTGGGATTACAGGTGTGAGCCACCATGCCTGGGTATATCTTTTTATAGTTGAGTTTAAGAGGTTCTTTTTACAATGTAGATACAAGTCTAAAGCAGGTAAATCCTCTCTGAATATTTTCTCTCAGCATATGCCTCTTATTAATACTTTTGTGACTTTTGATGAATGAATGTGGTTTTTATGAAACCTAATTTATCTTTTTTTTTTTTTTTTTTCTGTTATGGCTATTGCTTTTATGTCTTAAGACAGGGGTTCTCAATCCCCGGGACATGGTTTGTGGCCTGTTAGGAACCAGGCCACACAGCCAGAGGTGAGTGGCAGGCAAGTCAGTAAAGCTGAGCTCTGCCTCCTGTCAGATCAAGCGGTGGCATTAGATTCTCATAGGGACACGAACCCTACTGTGAATTGCACATGAAAGGAATGTAGCTTGTGTGCTTCTATGAGAATCTAATGCCTGATGATCTGTCATTGTCTCCCATCACCCCTAGATGGGACCACTGCAGGAAAACAAGCTCAGGGTTCCCAATGATTCTACATTATGGTGAGCATGTGTATCAGTCAGAGTTCTCTAAAAGGACAGAACTAATAGGATAGAGGAATATATGAAGGGCAGTTTATTAGGAGAATTGAGTGACATGATCACAAGGTGAAGTCCCACAATAGGCTATCTGCAAGCTGAGGAGCCAGGAAGCCAGTCCAAGTCCCAAAACCTCAAAAGTAGGGAAGCCGATAATGCAGCCTTCAGTCTGTGGCTAAAGGCCTGAGAGCCTGTGGCAAACCACTGGTGTAAGCCCACGAGTCCAAAAGCTGAAGAACTTAGAGTCTGATGTTTGAGGGCAGAAATCATCCAGTACAGGAGAAAGATGAAGGCCAGAAGACTTAACCAGTCTAGCCCCTCCACGATCCTCTGCCTGCTTTTATCCTAGCCACATTGGCAGCTGATTAATGGTACTCACACAGATTGAGGGTGGGTCTGCATCTCCCAGTCTGCTGACTTAAATGTTAATCTCCTTTGGCAACACCCTCACAGACACACCCAGAAACAATAGTTTGCATCCTTCAATCCAATCAAGTTGACACTCAATATTAACCATCATAGTAAGTAACAGTAATGGAAATAAAGTGCACAATAAATGTAATGTGCTTGAATTATCCCAAAACCATCCCTGCATCCCCCATACCACTGTCCTTGGAAAAACTGTTCCACACAACTGGCCCCTGGTACCAAAAATGTTGGGACCACTGTCTTAAGAAATCTCTGCCTATGCAAATTGTAAAGATATCCTCCTATATTGTGTGCTAAAATCTTTATATTCTTAGCTTCTGCCATTAAATTTATTAACTGTCTTGAGTTAAACTTTGTGTATACTGTGAGGTGCTAGTCAAGGTTCATTTTTCTCATATGGATCCTGTTATTTCAACAGCATTTGTTGAAAAACTTTCCTTTTCATGGGATTGGTTTGTACCTTTGTCAGAAGTCAACTGACTGTACACACAGGGGTATATTTCTTTGGTATCTATTTGATTCCATTAATATATGTGTTTGTCCTGACAATACCACACTGTTGCAATTACAGCCACTGTGTAACAAGACTGGAAGTAAGGTGGTTTAAGTCCTCCAGCTTGATTCTTCTTCAAGATTGTTTGTATAATGAAATCCTTTGCATTTCCAATACATGTTATATTAAGCTTATCAAATTCTGTAGAAAATGCTGCTGAGATTATGATTGGGTTTGCAATGAATGTTTAAACTGATATGGGAGAAATGAAATTCCAGAAATGTGATGCCTTTCTATATATGAACATGGGATACTTCACTATTTATTTAGGTCTTTAAAAAGATCACTCAGAAGAACTGGAACCAATTTTACTAAAACTATTCCAAAAAATCACAGAGAAGGGACCTGTCAACTCATTCTACAAAGCCAGCATCATCCTGACACCAAAATCTAGCAGAGACAGAAAGAAAAAAGAAAACTTCAGGCCAATATCCCTGATGAACACAGATGCAAAAATCTTCAACAAAATATTAGCAAACTGAATCCAAGAGCACATCACAAAGTTGATTCACCATGATGAAATAGGCTTTTATTCGTGGGATGCAAGGTCAGTTCAACATAAGCAAATCAATAAATGTGATTCACCACATATACAAAATTATAAACAAAAATCATATGATCATCTCAATAGACAGAGAAAACGCTTTTGGTAAAATCCAACATCCCTTCATGAAAAAAACCATCAACAAACTAAGCATCAATGGAAAAACACCTCAAAATAATAAGAGCCATCTATGACAAACCCACAGCCAATATACAGAATGGGCAGAAGCTGGAAACTTTTTCCTTGAGACCTGGAATAAAACAAGGATACCCACTCTCTCCACTTCTATTTAACCATAGCTCTGGAAGTACTATGTCAGAGCAATCAGGCAAGAGAAATAAATAAAAGGCATCCAAGCAGGAACAGAAGTCATCAAACTATCTCTCTTTGCTGATGATATGATTGTATACCCAGAAAACCCCAAAGACCACCAAAAGGCCTCTAGAACCAATAAACTATTTCAGTAAAGTTTCAGGATATAAAATCAGTGTACAAAAATCAGTAGCATTTCCATATACCAGTAACATTCTAGCTGCGAGCCAAATCAAGAACACAATCCTATTTTCAATAGCCACAAAAAAATACCTAGGAGCACAGCTAACCAAGGAGGTGAAAGGTCTCTACAAGGAGAACTATAAAATACTGCTGAGAGAAATCAGAAATGACATAAATAGATGGAAAAATATTCTATGTGCATGGATTGGAAGAATCCACATCATTAAAATGGGCATACTGTCCAAAGCAATCTACAGACTCAACAGTATTTCTATCAAACTACCAATGTCATTCTTGACAGAACTAGAAAAAACTATTTCAAAATTCATATGGAACCAAAATATAGCCTGAATAGCCAAAGAAATCTTAAGCAAAAAGAACAAAGTTGGAGGCATCACATTACCCGACTTCAAACTATACTATAAGGCTACAGTAACCAAAAGAGCATCAGACTAGTATGAAAACAGATACACAGACCAGTCGGGCGCGGTGGCTCATACCTGTAAACCCAGCACTTTGGGAGGCCGAGGAGGGTGGATCATGAGGTCAGGAGATCGAGATCATCCTGGCTAACATGATGAAACCCCGTCTCTACTAAAAAATACAAAAAATTAGCCAGGCATGGTGGTGGGTGACTGCAGTCCCAGCTACTTGGGAGGCTGAGGCAGGAGAATGGCGTGAACCAGGGAGGTGGAGCTTGCAGGGAGCCGAGATTGCACCACTGCACTCCAGCCTGGGCAACAGAGCAAGACTCCATCTCAAAAAAATAATAATAAAACAGAAAACAGATACATAGACCAATGGAACAGAATACAGAACCCAGAAATAAAGCTGCATACCTACAACCATCTGATCTTTGACAAATTCGACAAAAATGAGCCATGGCAAAAGGACTCCTTATTCAATAAATGGTGCTGGAATAACTGGCTATTCATATGTAGAAGAATGAAACTGGACCCCTACCTATTATATAGAAAAATCAACTCAAGATGGATTAAAGACTTAAATGTATGACCTCAAACTATAAAAATCCTAGAAGAAAATCTAGGAGGTACCCTAAATACCCTTGTTGATATCAGCTTTAGCAAACAATGTATAGCTAAATCCTCAAAAGCAATTGCAACAAAAACAAAAATTGACAAATGGAACCTAATTAAAATAAAGAGCTTCTGCAGAAAAATGAAAGATCCATCAACAGAATAAACAGACAACATACTGAATGGGAGAAAATATTCATAAACTGTGCATCTGGAAAAAAACCTAATATACAGAATCTATAAGGAACTTTAACAAATCAACACTCAAAAAAGCAAATAACCCCATTAAAAACTGGGCAAAGGACATGAACAGACACTTTTCAAAAGAAGACATAGAAATGGCCCCCAAACATATGAAAAATCCTCATAATCTCTAATCAGAGAAATACAGATGAAAACCACAATGAGATACCATCTCACACCAGAATGGTTTTATTAAAAAGCAAAAAAATAATAATAACAGATGCTGGCAAGGCTGCAGAGAAAAAAGGACATTTATACCCTGTTGGTGGGAGTGTAATTTTAAGTCTGGCCACTGTGATGAGCAATTTGGAGATTTCTCAAAGAAATAAGAGTTGAACTACCATTTGACAAAAACAAGGAATCAACCCAGGTGACCATCAGTGGTGGACTGGAAAAAGAAAATATGGGACAAATACACCATGGAATATTACACAGCCATAACAAGAATGAAATCATATCCTTTGCATCAACATGGGTGCCACTGGAGGCCATTACTCTAAGCAAACTAATGCAGAAACAGAAAACCAAATACCACATATTCTCACTTATAGGTGGGAGCTAAACATTGAATACATATGGACATCAAGATGGAAACAATAGACACTGGGGCCACTAGAGGAGGGAGTAAGGGAGAAGACAAGGGCTGAAAAACTGCCTTTTGGGTACTATGCCTTCTACCTGGGTTACAGTTCAGTCATACTCCAAGCCTCAGTATCACACAATATACCTTTGTAGCAAACTTGCACATGTACCCTCTGATTCTAAAATAAAAGTTGAAAATAAAATATCTATCAGTAAATTTGGCAGTTTTCAATCTAAATATCTTACGTTTTGTTAAAGTGCCCCTAAGTAGTACACGTCTCTTTGATGCCATTTTAAGAGGGTGTGATGTATATTTTTATATATTGATGGGTTCAATATCCTAAAATATTCACAGAGTTGCACAACCATCACCACAATCAATTTTAGAACACTTTGATAACCTTAAAAAGAAACCACATACCATTCAGCAACCATTCCCCATTTCCTCTCAACCCTCCAGGCCTCCGACTGCTAATCTATTTCACATGTTTATATATTTTCCTATGTTGGACATTTCATATAAATGAAATTATACAATAAATGGACTTTTGTGGCTGGCTTCTTTCTCATAACGTTATGTTTGCAGGTCTATGTTGTAGCATGTACTTTATTCATTTTTATTACTGAAAAATAATGATTCAGAGAGATATGCCATATTTTATTTCTCTATTCATCAATTATTACTTATTTGGGTTGGTTTCATTTTTTTTTTTTTTTTTTTTTTTGTGCGACAGAGTCTCGCTCTGTGGGCAGTGGCTGGATCTCAGCTCACTGCAAGCTCCGCCTCCCAGGTTCACGCCATTCTCCTGCCTCAGCCTCCCAAGTAGCAGGGACTACAGGCGCCCGTCACCATGCCCGGCTAGTTTTTTGTATTTTTTAGTAGAGATGGGGTTTCACCGGGTTAGCCAGGATGGTCTGGATCTCCTGACCTCTTGATCCACCCGTCTCGGCCTCCTAAAGTACTGGGATTACAGGCTTGAGCCACTGCGCCCAGCCTGGTTTCACTTTTTGACTACTATAAATAATGCCACTGTGAACATTCATGTGCACTTTTTTTTGAACAACTCTTTTCAATTTTCATGAGTATATGCTAGGTGTGAAATTGTTGGGACATATAGTAACCATTTGTTTAACCTTTTGGGGAAACCTCAAGAATGCTTTTCACAGCAGTTGCATTGTACATCCTCATATATGAAAGTTCCAATTTGTTCATATCCTTGCCAACACTTGTTGCCTTACATTTACTTTTATTATAGTCACCCTAGTGGTTATGAAGTGGTATCTCGTGGCTTTGATTTGAAATTTTCTAATGGCTAATGATACTAAGCATCTTTTTTGGGGCCATTTGTATACATTTTTTGGAGAAATGTCTACTCAGATACATTATAGACTGAATGTTTGTGTCCCACCAAATTTTATATGTTATCCTAACCACTCCTGTGATCATATTAGAAGGTGGCACCTTTAGTAGGTTATTAGGTCGTGAGAGTGGAGCCCTCATGAATGGGATTAGTGTCCTTAGTAAAGAGTTCCTAGACAGCTTCCTCACCCCTTCCACTATGTGAAGATACAGTGAGAAGAAAGGGACCAGGAAGTAGACCTTCACCTGTCCCTGAATCTACTGGTGTCTTGATCTTGAACTTCAGTCTCCAGAACTATAAGAAATAGATTTCTGCTGTTTATAAGCCACCCAGTTTATTGCGTTCTGCTATAGCATCCCAAACAGACTAAGATGAGATCCTTTGCCTATTTTTAAAAACTAGGTTATTTGTCTTTTTATTATTGACTTGTAAGAGCTCTTTGTATATCTTGGATACAAGTCCCTTATCAGATATATGGTGTGCACATATTTTCAGTTATATATTTGGTTGTCTTTTCACTTTTAAAAATAATGTTCTTTAAAGCGCAAAGCTTTTGATTTTTATGAAGTTCAATTTATCTATTTTTCTTTTGTTGTTTATACATTTTATATTGTATCTAAGAAGGCTTTTTCTAGCCCAAAGCCGTGGAGGTTTACTTCAATAGTTTCTGCTAGAAGGTTTGTGCTTTTAGCTTTAACGTATCAATTAATGATCCATTTTGAATTCATTTTGCTTATGGTATGATGAAAGAGTTCAACTTTATTCTGTTGCATGTGAATATACTATTGTTTCAGCACTATTTATTAAAAAGATTTTTTTCCAAATTAATTATGTGGTATACATGTTGGATATCCTTAATCGTCTCTTAATGATTAAAGGATGTCTCCTCTCGTTACTGATTGGTGATCTGTGCTTTTCCTTTTTTTTTCCTAATCAGTCTAACTAGAGTTTTCTGTATTAATTTATTTATTTCAATAGTTTTTGGGGAACAGGTGGTTTTTTGCTTACTTTAGTGGTGATTTCTGAGATTTTGGTGCACCTGCCACCCTAGCAGTGTATATTGTACCCAATGTGTAGTCTTTTATCCCTCACCCACCTTCCACCCTTCCCCCCAGTCTCCAAAGTCCATTATATCATTCTTATTCCTTTACATCCTCATAGCTTAGCCCCCACTTATAGGTGAGAACATATATTTGGTTTTCCATTCCTGAGTTACTTCGCTTAGAATAATGTTCTCCAACTCCATCCAGTTTTCTGCGAATGTCATTACTTCATTCCTTTTTACAGCTGAGTAGTATTCCATGATGTATATATACCATATTTATTCATCTATTCATTGGTTGATGTGCACTCAGGCTGGTTCCATTTTTTTGCAATTGTGAATTGTGCTGCTATAAACATGTGTGGGCAAGTGTCTTTTTCATATAACGACTGCTTTTCCTCTGGTAGATACTCAGTAGTGGGATTGCTGGATCAAATGATAATTCTACTTTTAGTTCTTTAAAGAATCTTTATACTGTTTCCAATAGTGATTGCACTATTTTACATTTCCACCAGCAGTGTAAAAGTGTTCCTTTGGCCAGGTGCGGTGGCTCACACCTGTAATCCCAGTACTTTGGGAGGCCAAGGTGGGTGGATCACAAGGTCAAGAGATCAAGACCATCCTGGCCAACATGCTGAAACTCCATCTCTACTAAAAATACAAAAATTAGCTAGGTGTGGTGGTGCACGCCTGTAGGCCCAGCTACTGGGGAGGCTGAGGCAGGAGAATCATTTGAACGTGGGAGGTGGAGGTTGCAGTGAGCCAAAACTGTGCCACTGCACTCCAGCCTGGTGACAGAGCAAGACTCTGTCTTAAAAAAAAAAAAAAAAAAGTGTTCCCTTTTCACTACATCCACACAAACAACTACTATTTTTTTTATTTTTAAATTATGGCCATTCTTGCAGAAGTAGGATGGTATCTCATTGTGATTTTCATTTGCATTTCCCTGATAATTAGTGATGTTGAGAGCATTTTTTTTTCATACATTTGTTGGCCATTTATATATCTTCTTTTGAGAATTGTCTATTCATGTCCTTTGCCCACTTTTTAATGGGATTTTTTTTTTCTTGCTGATTTTTTTTTTTTTTTAGTTCCTTGTGGATTCTGAATATTTGTCAGATTCTGTGGATTCTGAATCTTTGTCAGATGCATTGTTTGTGAATATTTTCTCCCACTCTGGGTTGTCTGTTTGCTGATTATTTCTTTTGTTGTGCAGAAGCTTTTTAGTTTAATTAGGTCCCATCTATTTCTCTTTGTTACATTTGCTTTTGGGTTCTTGGTCATGAACTCTTTGCCTAATCCAATGTCTAGAAGAGTTTTTCCAATGTTATCTTCTATAATTTTTATGACTTCAGGTCTTAGATTTAAGACCTTGATTCATTTTGAGTAGATTTTTGTATAAGGTTAAGAGATGAGAATCCAGTTTCATTATTCTACATGTGGCTTGCCAATTATCCAAGCATCATTTGTTGTATAGAGTGTACTTTCCCCACTTTATGTTTTGTTTGCTTTGTAGAAGATCAGTTGGTTGCAAGTATTTCACTTTATTTCTGGGTTCTCTATTGTGTTCCATTGGTTTACATGCCTGTTTTGGAAACTATAGCCTTGTAGTATAGTTTGAAATCAGGTAATGTGACTCCCCCAGATTTGTTTTTTGCTTAGGATTGCTTTGAGCATTTGGGCTCTTGTTTGGTTTCATATGAATTTTTGGATTTTTTTTCTAATTCTGTGAAAAATGATGTTGGTATTTTGATGGAAATTGCACTGAATTTGTAGATTGCTTTGGATAGTATGGCCATTTTCACAATATTGATTCTTCCAATCCATGAGCATGGGATGTGTTTCCATTTTATGTCATCAATGACTTCTTTCAGCAGTTTTTTGTAGTTTTCCTTGTAGAAATCTTTCACATCATTGGTTAGGTATATTCCTAAGTTTGTTTTGTAAAAGGGATTGAGTTCTTGATTTGTATCTCAGCTTGGTCACTGTTGGTGCAGAGCAGTGCTACTGATTTGTGTACATTTGTTTTGTATCCTGAAACTTTACTGAATTCATGTGTCAGATCTAGGGGGTTTTTGGATGAGTCTTTAGGGTTTCCTAGGTATGGGATCATACCATCTACAGAGATAGTTTGAGTTCCTCTTTACCGATCTGGATGTCCTTTATTTCTTTCTCTTGTCTGATTGCTCTGGCTAGAACTTCCTGTACTATGTTGAATACCAGTGGTGAAAGTGGGCATCCTTATCTTGTTCCAGTTCTGAAGGGGAATGCTTTCAACTTCTCCCCATTCAGTATAATGTTGGCTGTGGGTTTGACATAGATAGCTCTTATTACCTTGAGGTATGTCCCTTCTATGCCAATTTTGCTGAGAGTGTTAATCATAAAGTGATGCTGGATTTTGTGAAATCTTTTTCTTCATCTATTGAGATCATCATATACTTTTTGTTTCTAATTCTGTTTATGTGATGCATCACATTTATTTACTTGCATATGTTAAACCATGCCTGCATCCCTGGTATGGAACCCACTTGATCACGGTGTATTATCTTTTTTATATGCTGTTGGATTTGGTCAGCTAGGATTTGGTCAGCTAGTATTTTGTTAAGGATTTCTGGCATATATGCTCATCAGGGATATTATCTTTAGTTTTCTTTTCTTGTTATGTCCTTTCCTGGTTTTGGAATTAGGGTGATACTGACTTCACAGAATGATTTAAGGAGGATTCCCTCTTTATCTTTTGGAATAATTTCAGTAAGATTGGTACCAACTATTCTTTGAATATCTGATGGAATTCAGCTGTGAATCCATTTGGTCCTGGACTTTTTTTTGTTGGCAATTTATTATTGTTTCAATTTTGCTACTTGTTATCATTTGTTTCAGAGTTTCTATTTCTTCTTGATTTAATCTGGGAGGATTGTGTATTTCCAGAAATTTACCCATCTCTTCTAAATTTACTAGTTCGTGTGCATAAAGGTGTTCATAGTAGCCTTGAATGATCTTTAGTATTTGTGTGGTATTGGTTGTAATATCTTTCATTTCATTTCTTTTCTTCTTCTGCTGCTGCTTCTTCTTTTTTTTTTTTTTTTTTATCTCGGCTCACTGCAACCTCCACCTCCTGGGTTCAAGTGATTTTCCTGCCTCAGCCTCCCGAGTAGCTGGGACTACAGGAATGTGCCACCACGCCTGGCTAATCTTTTTGGTTTTTTTTTTTTTTTTTTGAGACGGAGTCTCGCTCTGTCGCCCAGGCTGGAGTGCCGTGGCCGGATCTCGGCTCACTGCAAGCTCCGCCTCCCGGGTTTACACCATTCTCCTGCCTCAGCCTCCCGAGTAGCTGGGACTACAGGCGCCCGTCACCTCGCCCGGCTAGTTTTTTGTATTTTTTAGTAGAGACGGGGTTTCACCGTGTTAGCCAGGATGGTCTCGATGTCCTGACCTCGTGATCCACCCGTCTCGGCCTCCCAAAGTGCTGGGATTACAGGCTTGAGCCACCGCGCCTGGCCATCTTTTTGTTTTTGTGGGGTTTTTTTTGTTTTTTTTTTTTTGAGACAGAGTCTCGCTTAGTCGCCCAGGCTGGAGTCTTTTTGTATTTTTAATAGAGGTGGGGTTTCACCATGTTGGTCAGGCTGGTCTTGAACTCCTGACCTCAAATTATCCGCCTGCCTCAGCCTCCTAAAGTGCTGGGATTACAGACGTTAGCCACCATGCCCATTTCATTTCTAATTGAGCTTATTTAGGTATTCCTCTTTTCTTGGTTAATCTCGTTAATGATCTATCAATTTTATTTATCTTTTCAAAGCACCAGCTTCTTGTTTTATTTATCTTTTGTATTTTTTTGTTGTAATTTTATTTAGTTCTGCACTAACCTTTGTTATTTCTTTTTTATTCTTTGCAATTTCTCTCTATTCTTTGCTATTTTCTTCGGTTGGATTTGGGTTTGGTTTGTTCTTGTTTCTCTAGTTCCACATCCTAAGGTGTGACCTTAGATTGTCTATTTTTACTTTTTTCAGACTTTTTCATGTAAGCCCTTAATGCTATGAACTTTCCTCTTAGCACCACTTTTGCTATAACCCAGAGGTTTTGATGTCACTATTATTGTTCAGCTCAAGGAATTTCTTAATTTCCATCTTCATTCCATTATTTACTCAAAGATCATTCAAAAGCATTTTATTTAATTTCCATGTATTTGAATAGTTTTGAGGGTTCCTTTTGGAATTAATTTTGTTTTATTCCACTATGGTATGAGAGGATACTTGATATAATTTCAATTTTCTTAAATTTATTGAAACTTGTTTTGTGACCTATCATATGGTCTATCTTGAGAATGTTCTGTGACCTGAAGAAAAGAATCTATATTCTGCAGCTGTTGGGTAAAATGTTCTGTAAATACCTGGTAAATTCATTTGTTCCAAGGTAAAGTTTAAGTCCATTGTTTCTTTGTTGACTTTCTATCTTGATGACATGTTTAGTGCTGTCAGTAGAGTACTGAATTCCCCCTCTTACTGTGTTGATGTCTGTCTTATTTCTTAGGTCTAGTAGTAATTGCTTTACAAATTTGGGAGTGCCAGAGTTAGGTGCATAATATATTTAGGATGGTGATATGTTCCTGCTGGACTATTCCTTTTATCACTATATAATGTCCCTTTTTGTCTTATTTTACTGTCGTTGCTTTAAAGTCTCTTTTGTCTGATATAAGAATAGATAATTCTGCTTTTTGGTTTCCATTTGCATGGAATATCTTTTCTCACACCTTTACCTTAAGTTTATGTAAATCTTTATGTGTTAGATGAGTCTCTTTAAGACAGCAGATACTGGGCTGGTGGATGTTTATCCCTTCTGCCATTCTGTCTCTTTTAAGTGGAACATTTAGACCATTTACATTCAACATTAGTACTGAGATGTGAGGTACCATTCTATTCATCATGTTGTTGCCTTAAAACCTTGCTTTTTCCCCATTGTATTATTGTTTTATAGGTGCTGTGAGATTTACGCTTTAAGGAGGTTCTATTTTGGTGTATTTTGAGGTTTTTGTTCAAGATTTAGAGCTCCTCTTAGCATTTCTTGTAGTGCTGGCCTAGTAGTGATGAATTCTCTCAGAATTTGTTTGAAAAATACTTTCTCTCTCCTTTGTCTGTGAAGCTTAAATTTCACTGGATTCAAAATTCTTGGCTGACAATTATTTTGTTTCAGGAGGCTAAAGATGAGATCCCAATCCCTTCCGGTTTGTAAGGTTTCTGCTGAGAAGTCTGCTGTTAACCTGATAGGTTTTCCTTTACAGGTTATCTGATGTTTTTCTCTCATAGTTTCTAAGATTCTTTCCGTCATCTTGACTTTAGATAACCTGATGACTATGTGCCTAGGTAATGATCTTTTTGTGAAGAATTTCCCAGGCATTCTTTGAACTTCTTGTATTTGGAGGTCTAGATCTCTAGCAAGGGCAGAGAAGTTGTCCTCAATTATTCCCTCAAGTAAGTTTTCCAAACTTTTCTCTTCTTCCTCAGGAACATGAATTATTCTTAGGTTTGGCCATTTAACATAATGCCAAATTTCTTGAAGGCTGTGTTCATTTTTTTTTCAGTTTTTTTTCTTTTTGTCTTTGTCTGATTGGATTAACTTGAAAGCTTTGTCTCTGAGCTCTAAAATTCTTTCTTCTACTTGTTCTAGTCTATTATTGAAACTTCCCACTGCATTTTGTATTTCTCTAAGTGTGTCTTTCATTTCCAGAAGTTGTGATTGTTTTTTCTTTATATCTCTTTCTCTGGTGATTTTTTCAACCCTATCCTATATTTTTAAAAATTTATGTTAATTTTCACCTTTCTTTGGTATCTCCTTGAGCAGATTAATAATCAATCTTCTGAATTCTTTATCTGGAAATTCAGAGATTTCTTCTTGGTTTCTATCCATTACTAGGTAGCTGGTGTGATTTTTGGGGGGTGTTATAGAACTCTGTTTTGTCATATTACGAGAATTACTTTTCTGGTTCCTTCTCATTTGGGTAGGCTATTTCAGCAGAGAGGTTTGAAACTCAAGGCCTTCTGTTCAGATTCTCTTGTCCCTTTGGGTGATCCCTTGATGTGGTACTCTCCCCCTTCCCCTAGGAATGGGGCTTCCTGATAGCTGAACTGCAGTGATTGTTATTTCTCTTCTGGGTCTAGCCACCCAGGAGGGCTACCAGGCTCCAGGCTGGTGCTGGGAGATGTCTGCAGAGTCCTGTGATGTGATCTGTATTCAGGTCTCCCAGCCATGGATACCAGGTTTCTCAGGTGATGGGTGGGGCCATGAAACTCCCAAGAGTTTCTGTGTTTTGTGTTTGGCTACCAAGGCAGGTAGGGAAATGCCATCAGGTCGGGGCAGGGTTAGGCAGGTCTGGGCTCAGACTTTCCTTGGGCAGGGCTTGCCACAACCACTATATACAATGGGGTGGGGGGTAGTTCTCAGGCCAATGGGGTATGTTCCTGAGGGGATCTTGGCTGCCTCTGCTGTGTCATATAGTTCACCAGGGAAGTTGGGGATAGCCAGTGGCAAGAGGCCTGACCCAGCTCCCATGCTGTTGGTGAGGCTGGTGTCACTCCCACAGTGCCCCACTCAGACCTTGCCCCAGGCCATGAGCTACCCTGCTGAGAAAGCAAGCACAACTTTCAGACCTCACCCCTCCCTGTCTGCTCACTCTGTTGGCAGTAGCTCCTGTGTTCCTGCACTCACTCATACCCACAACAGCTTCTGCTCATCCCCAGACTCTGTTCAAGAAAACTTGTGCCCAGTCAAAACCACTACCAATTTAAGTTGAGAGTTTCTTTTGCCCCACAACCCCTCCCCAATTCCACTGTATGCCATCCCCAAGGGTCCCTCTGAGATACAGTCAGGGATGGCTTCCCTGGGCTTGGTTGCTTCCAAATCTTTGTTATTGTGAATAGTGCTGCAATAAATATGGGAGTGCAGATATCTCTTCAAAATACTGATTTCCTTTATTTTATGTATATACCTAGCAGTGGGATTGCTGGATCATATGGTAGCTCTATTTTTAGTTTTTTGAGGAACCTCCAAACTGTTCTTCATAATAATTGTACTCATTTATATAACCACTGACAGTGTACAAGAAGTTAAATCCTTCTCTCATGATCTAGATTTTCAGATTCCCCAATGGGGATGTGTGTTCAGAGGTAGGTTTTCCCCCTCCCACACTTTGGGAATCTACAGTTTTTCACCTGTTTCACAGAATTTGCAGTGGTGTGTCACTTCTTTCAAATGATCTGTTAATTTTTATGGTTTTCCTGGTATGTTCTTGGAGCAAAAGATCACAGTGTAAGTCTCCACATGCTGTTCCGTCCACCCATTTGGTAGCTGCATATTAGCCCTGTCTCCTACCCACCATCTTCACCTTTGATGTATAATACTTTTCATGCTCTGTTGAAACTGTTTGCTAGTATTTCATTGAGGATTTTTGCATCCGTATAAATCATGGATATTGGCTTGTAAGTTTTTTCTTGTGATGTCTTTGGCTGTGGTGTCAGGGCAATGGTGGCCTCATAAAACGAGTTTGAAAGCTTCCTGCTTTATTTTTTGAAAGAGTTTAAGCAGCATTGGCATTAATTCTTTTTTGAATGTTTGTTAAAATTCAGCTGTGAAGCCATCTGGCTCTGGGCTTTGCTTTGTTGGGAAGTTTTTGATTGCTAATTTAATCTTGTTTGCTACTGGTCTGTTCAGGATTTCTATTTGTTCTTGATTTGATTTTGGTAGGTTGCATGTTTCCAGGAATTTATCCATTCCTTCTAGGTTATCCAGTTTGTTAGTATATAATTCTTCATAATAGTCAATTATAATATTTTTATTTCTGAGGCATCTGTTGGAATATCTCCTTACTTCTAATTTTTAATTGGATTTTTGTAACACGTAATTTTGTAAGCACATAAATGCTTGAGGTGACTGATACTACATCCACCCTCGTGTGATTATTATGTATTGCATGGCTGTATCAAAATATCTCATGTACCCCATATATACTGTAACTATTATGGGTACATAGTATATATATACAAAA
This sequence comes from Macaca mulatta, assembly GCF_049350105.2. Lineage (NCBI taxonomy): Eukaryota > Metazoa > Chordata > Mammalia > Primates > Cercopithecidae > Macaca > Macaca mulatta. The sequence continues at coordinate 152,754,208 of NC_133407.1, read as the reverse complement.
ATTAAAACTAAAAATATGTTAAAAGATGAGTTACTGCAGTGTATTCAAAATAATTAATCATAGTACACAGGGTATCTCAAGATTTATGTACCAGGACTGAGAACAAATCACAAAGTCTAACACAAAATATTCAAAAATACTCAATATACGAGAAACCAGGAAAATGTGATCAATTCTTTTTCTTCAAGTTCAAAGACACATGTTCCAGATATGCAGGTTTGTTACAAAGGTAAATGTGTGCCATGGTGATTTGCTGCACAGATCATTCCTTCACTTAGGTATTAAGCCCAGCATCTGTTAGCTATTCTTCCTGATGCTTTCCTTCCCCGTCCCCACCACAGTCCTGTGTCCCCAGTGTGTGTTGTTCCCCATGCCCCATGTGTCCATGTGTTCTCATAATTCAGCTTCCACTTATAAGTGAGAACATGCAGTATTTGGTTTTCTATTCCTGTGTTAATTTGCTGAGGATAATAACTTCCAATTTCATCCATGTCCTGACCCTTTTTATGGCTGCATAGTGTTCCATGGTGTATATGTATCACATTTTCTTTATCCAGTCTATCATTGATGGGCATTTACGTTGATTCCATGTCTTTGCTATTGTGAATAGTTCTGCAATGAACATACATGTGCATGTATCTTTACAATAAAATGATTTATATTCCTTTGGGTATAAACCTAATATTAGGGTTGCTAAGTCAAATGGTATTTCTGCCTCTAGATCTTTGAGGAATCCCCACACTGTCTTCCATAATGGTTGAACTAATTTACACTCCTACTAACCGTGTAAAGGCATTCCTTTTGCTCTGCAACCGTCCCAGCATCTGTTGTTTTTTGGCTTTTTAGTAATAGCCATTCTGACTAGCATGGGATGGTATCTCATTGTGGTTTTGATGTGCATTTCTCTAATGATCAGTGATGTTGAGCTTCTTTTTCATATGCTTGTTGGTCGTGTGTATGTCTTCTTTTGAGATGTGTCTCTTTATGTCTTTGCCCACTTTTTAATGGGGTTGTTTTTTTCTTTCTTATAAATTTAAGTTCCTTATAGACTCTGGATTTCAGAACTTGGTCAGATGGATAGATTGCAAAATTTTTCTCTCATTCTGTAGGTTGTCTATTCACTCTGATGATTTTTCTTTAGCTGTGCAGAAGTTCTTTGGTTTAATTAGATTCCATTTGTCGATTTTTGCTTTTGTTGCCATTGCTTTTGGCATTTTCATCATTAAATCTTTGTGCCTAAGTCCTGAATGGTATTGCCTAGATTTTCTTCTAGGGTTTTTATACTTTTGGGTTTTACATACAAGTTTTTAATCCATCTTGAGTTAATTTCTGCATATGGTGTAAGGAAGGGTTCCAGTTTCAACTTTCTGCATTTGGAAAGCCAGTTCTCCCAGCATCACTTATTAAATAGAAAATATTTTCCCATTGCTTTTGTCAGATTTGTTGAGGATCAAATCACTGTAAGTGTGTGGTCTTGTTTCTGAGTTCTCTATTCTGTTCCATTGGTCTATGTGTCTGCTCTTGCACCAGTACCATGCTGTTTTGGTTACTGTAGCCTTGTAGTATAATTTGAAGTCAGGTAGCGTGATACTTCCAGCTTTATTCTTTTTGCTTAGGATTATTTGGCTATTCAGGCTCTCTTTTAGTTCCATACAAATTTTAGAATAGTTTTTTGTAATTCTGTGAAGACCGTCAATGGTAGTTTAATGGGAGTAGCATTGATTCCACACATTACTTTGGGCAGTACGGCCATTTTCACTGTATTGATTCTTCCTATCCATGACCATGGAATGTTCTGCCATTTGTTTGTGTCCTCTCTGATTTCCTTGAGCAGTCGTTTGTAGTTCTCCTTGAAGAGGTCCTTCCCTTCCCTTGTTAGCTGTATTCCTAGATATTTTTTTCTTTTTGTAGCAATTGTGAATGGGAGTTCATCCATAATTTGGCTCTCTGCTTGTTTGTTGTTGGTGCATAGAAATGCTAGCAATTTTTACACATTGATTTTATATCCTGAGACTTTGCTGAAGTTGCTTATCAGCTTAGAAGCTTTTGGGCCGAGACGATGGAGTTTTCTAGATATAGGATCATATCATCTGTAAACAAAGACAATTTGACTTCCTCTCTTCCTACTTGAATACTCTTTATTTCTTTATCTTGTGTCATAACTGTGGCCAGAACTTCCAATAATATGGGCATAGTGAGAGGGGTCTTCCTTGTCTTATGCTGGTTTTCAAGGGGAATGCTTCCAGCTTTTGCCCATTCAGTATACTACTGGCTGTAGGTATGTCATATATGGCTATTATTTTGATGTATATTCCTTTAATACCTAGTTTATTGAGAGGTTTTTTTGTTTGTTTTTTTGTTTTTTTGAGACAGAGTCTCACTGTGTCACCCAGGCTGAAGTGCAGTAGCACCATCTCGGCTCACTGCAACATTCACCTCCCAGGATCATGCCATTCTCCTGCCTCAGCCTCCTGAGTAGCTGGGACTACAGGTGCCCACCACCACGCCCGGCTAATTTTTTTGTATTTTTAGTAGAGATGGGGTTTCACCATGTTAGCCAGGATGGTCTCGAACTCCTGACCTCATGATCCTCCCACCTCAGCCTCCCAAAGTGCTGGGATTACAGGTGTGAGCCACCGCACCTGGCCCATTGAGAGTTTTTAACATGAAGCGAAGTTGAATTTTATCCAAGGCCTTTTCTGCATCTATTGAGATAACCATGTGGTTTTTATCTTTAATTCTGTTTATATGATGAATCACATTTATAGATTTGCATATGTCGAATCAACCTTGCATCCTGGGGATGAAGCCTATTTGATTGTGGTGGATAAGCTTTTTGATGTGCTACTGGATTGGATTTGCTAGTATTTTACTGAGGACTTTTGCATCCATGTTCATCATGGATATTGGCCTGAAGTTTTCTTTTTTTGGTTCTATCTCTGCCAGGTTTTGGTCTCAGGATGATGCTGGCATCATAGAATGAGTTAGGAAGGAGTCCCCCTCCTCAATTTTTTTTAGTAGAGATGGTACCAGCTCTTCTTTGTACATCTGGTAGAATTTGACTGTGAATCCTTCTGGTCCTGGGTCTTTTATTGTTTGTAGGCTATTTATTACTTACTCAGTTCTGAAACTCTTTATTGCTATGTTCAAGGATTCAGTTTCTTCCTGGCCCAGTCTTGGGAGGGCGTATGTGTCCAAGAGTTTATCTATTTCTTCTAGATTTTCTAGTTTATGTGCATAGAGGTGTTCATTATATTCTCTGATAGTTATTTGTATTTATGTTGGGTCAGTGATAATATCTCCTTTGTCATTTCTGATTGTATTTATTTTTATCTTCTTTTTTCTTCTTTATTATTCTAGCTAGTGGTATACAGTATGAATAATACTGTAGTATGTGCTTTATTTTTAATAATACAGTATGAATTCATACTGTATACAGTATGAATAATAGCTAGTATGTGCTTTATTTTTTTTAAAAAAACTATGGATTTGTTTTTTTTTAATTGGCTTTTGTGTTTCAGCACCCTTCAGCTCAGCTCTGATTTTGGTTATTTCTTGTCTTCTGCTAGCTTTGAGGTTGGTTTTCTTTGCTTCTCTCATTCTTTTAGTTGTGATGTTAGGTTATTAAATTGTGATCTGCTTAACTTTTTAATACGGGCATTTAGTGCTATAAAATTCCCTCTTAACACTGCCTTAGCTCTGTCCCAGAGAGTCTGGTAAATGCCCCAATTAAATGGCATTTTATCTTTGTTCTCATTTGTTCTAAAGAATTTCTTGATTTCTGCCTTAATTTCATTATTTACTCAAAAGTCAATCAGGTGAAGCTTATTTGATTTCCATGTAGTTGTGTGGTTTTGAGCAAATTTTCTAGTCTAAATGTGTAATTTGATTGTACAGTGGTTCAAGAGTGGATGTTTTCAGTTATTTTGCCTATGCTGGGGAGTGTTTTATTTCTGATTATGTGATCAATTTTAGATTATGTGCCATGCAGCAATGAGAAGAATGTATATTTTGTTGTTTGGGGGTGGAGAGTTCTGTAGATGTCTATCAGATCCATCTGATTCAGGGCTGAGTTCAGGTCCTGAATATCTTTGTTAATTTTCTGCCTTGGTGATCTGCCTAATACTGTCACTGGGGTGTTGAAATCTCCCACTATTATTGCATGGGAGTCTAAATCTCTTTGAAGGTCTCTAAGAACTTGCTTTATAAATCTGGATATTCTTGTGTTGGGTGCATACATACTTACGCTAAGTCTTGAATTGAACCCTTTACAATTATGTAATGCCCTTGTCTTTTCAAATCTTTGTTGGCTGAAACTCTTTTTCTGAAATTAGGATTACAAACCCTGCTTCTTTCTGTTTTCCTTTTGCTTCACAGATTTTTTTCCATCCCTTTATTTTGAACCTATGGGTGTCATTGCCTTTGAGATGGGTTCTTGAAGACACCATACCAATGGGTCTTGGTTGTTTTTCCAGGTTGCCACTCTTTGCCATTTAATTGGAGCATTTAGCCAATTTACATACAAGGTTAGTATTTATATGTGTGAATTTGATCCTGTCACAATGATATTAGCTGGCTACTATGCAGACTTGTTTATGTGGTTGCTTTACAGTCACTGGTCTCTGTACTTCAGTGTGTTTTTCTAGTGGCTGGTAATGGTTTTTCCTTTCCATATTTAGTGCTTCCTTCAGGAGCTCTTGCAAGGCAAGCCTGGTGGTGACATATTCCCTTAGCATTTTCTTGTCTGAAAAGGATCTGGTGTCTCCATTGCTTATGAAGCTTAGTTTGGCCAGATATGAAATTCTGGGTTGGAGATTCTTTTCTTTAGGAATGTGGAATGTGAAACATTGGCTTCCAATATTTTCTCGCTTGTAGGGTCTCTGCTGAGAGGTCCACCGTTAGTATGATGGGCTTCCATTTGTAGGAGACCTGGTCTCTATATCTGGCTGCTCTTAACATTTTTTTTCATTTTGACCTTGGAGAATTTGATTATGTGCTTTGGGGTTGATCTTCTCACTGAGTATCTTACTGGGATTCTCTGCATTTCCTGAATTTGAATGTTAGCCTGTCTTGCTAGGTTGGGGAAGTTCTCCTGGATCGCATCCTGAAGTATGTTTTCCATCTTGGTTCCATTCTCCTCATCTCTTTCAGGTAACTTAATCAGTTACAGGTTCAGTCTCTTTACATAAATCCCATATTTCTTGGAGGTACCTCAATCAGTCATAGGTTTAGCCTCTTTATATAAATCCCATATTTCTTGGAGGTTTTGCTCATTCCTTTTCATTCTTTTTTCTCTATTCTTATATGTTTTATTTCAGAAAGATAGTCTTCAAGCTCTGAGATTCTTTCCTCCACTTGGTCTATTCTGTACTGATACTTATAATCACATGGTGAATTTCTTGTGTTGCATTTTTCAGCTCCATCAGATCGGTTATGTTTCTCTCCTTTAGAAACATAACTGGCCATTCTGGTTATCATCTCCTATATTGTCTTATCATGATTCCTAGCTTCTTTGCATTGGGTTATAACATGCTCTTTTAGTTCTGTGAAGTTCATTATTATCCACCTTTTAAAGTCTACTCTGTCAATTCAGCCATCTCAGCCTCAGCCCAGTTCTGTGCCCTTGCTGGATAGGTATTGTGGTCATTTGGAGTAGAACATGCATTCTGACTTTTTGAGTTTTCAGTGTTTTTGTGTTGATTTTTTTCTCATCTTTGTGGGGTTATCTACCTTCAATGAGGTTGCTGCCTTTTTTTTTTTTTTTTTTTTTTTTTTTTTGAGACAGAGTCTTGCTCTGTCGCCCAGGCTGGAGTGCAGTGGTGTGATCTTGGCTCACTGCAAGCTCTGCCTCTTGAGTTCAAGCCATTCTCCTGCCTCAGCCTCCCAAGTAGCTGGGACTATAGGTGCCCGCCATCATGCCCAGCTAATTTTTTTTTTTTTTTGTATTTTTAGTGGAGACGGGGCTTCACCATGTTAGCCAGGATGGTCTTGATCTCCTGACCTCGTGATCTGTTTGCCTTGGCCTCCCAAAGTGCTGGGATTACAGGCGTGAGCCACCACGCCCAGCCAAGTTTGCTTTTATGAGATCTTTGTGGATGTTGTTATTTTCTGTTTGTTTTAACAGTTAGGCCACTCTTCAGTAAGGCTGCTTTGGTTTGCTGGGGGTCCACTCCAGACTCTTGTTGCCTCGGTTTTTCCCATACCTGGAGGTATCACCAGTGATTCCTGCAAAAGAGCCAAGAAGGAAGCCTGCTCCTTCCTCTGGAAGCTCCAACTCAGGGGCAACTGACCTGTTGCCAGCCTGAATGTGGCTACAGGAGGTGGCTGAAGACCCCTGCTAGGAGGTCTCACCCAGTGAGGAAGAACAGGATCAGGGACCTACCTAAAGAAGCAGTCTGAATGCCATTTGGTAGAGCAGGTAAGCTGAGTTGGGGAGGACCATTCCTCATCTGGACCATTTGTATTCTCCAAAGCCAGCAGGCTGGAACAGCTGAGTCTACCAAACTGCAGAGATGGTCCCCACCCCTCCCCCTGGAGTTTTGTCCCAGGGAGAGATCAGAGCTCTGTCTGTAGAACGCTTGCTGGAGTGGCTGAAGCCCCTGCAGGGAGATCTCACCCAGCAAGAAGAAATGGATCAGCGTCCTTCTTAAAAAAGCAGCCTGGCCACAATCTGGCAAGGCAGCTGTGCTGTCCTGTGGGGAACCCCTCCTTATTCAGACCGCCTGTATTTTTCAAAGCCGGCAGGCTGAAACAACTGAGTCTACCAAACCACAGAGATGGCAGCCATACCTATCACTGGGAACTTGGTCCTGACTCAGGCAGACTCCAGCCTACTGCTGCCGGCTGGCTGGAATTCCAAGCCACTGGGTCTCAACCTGTGAGATGTCATGGAAGTGGGGCCTGCAGAATGATGCCACTTGGCTCCCCAGACTCAGCCCCCTTCCTAGGGACATGCACAGATGAATCTCCTGCCTTGCCACAGATCCTGGGGCTGGAGTATGCAAAACTCCTGGGTCTCTGTGTGTGCCACAGAGACTCCACACAGGCTCATGTATTGAGCCCAAGGCCCTGGTGCTGTGGGCTCATGAGGGGATCTCTTGATCCACAGGTTGCAAAGATCCATGGGATGAGCGTGGTTTCTGAAGAAGGGTTACACATTCACTCACCACTTCCCTTGGCTGGGGGTGGGGGTTCCCATGGCTCTGTGCTGCTCCCAAGTGGGTCATCACCCCACCCTGCTTCTTTTCGTTCTCTGTGGGTCAAGCTATTTGCTTAGTCAGTCCCAATGTGAGAACCCAAATATCTCAGTTGAAGGTGCTGAATTCACTTGCTCTTTTCATTCCTCTATGTGAGTGCCACAGACTGCGGCTGCTTCCTATCAGCTATCCTGGCCCTTCAACAACCAAATGTGATCAATTCTTAGTATACCATACATACAGATGCTGAAATACCAAAAATAATTTTTGAAAAGAAAGCAAAATATTACAGAAATAAGTGCAATTACTATTTTAGCACAAGATTTTTGATAGAGAGGGAAAGATTAGATTTTGTTAATTTGGGCTCAAATCCAATGCATTTTCCCCTCTACCTAATGAAATATTACTGAATTATCATATGGTTTAGAGACTCCATATGTAGGGTTCACTTATACCCCCACATTTCAACACCTCTGAATCATGATGCATCTTATAATCTATGAAATACCATAGTCTGGGAAGTTTTTTAAACCTTAGTGGTACACAAAATAATGGCATATCTCACAATTCACTACAAGTTTGATTTGATAAAATATGGTACAAGACCCTCATAAATAGGTTTCCCTTCTAAATTGTTGGTTTAAAAAATAAAAGTAAGCTACTATGAGAGTAGGGACTCGGAATCATACCCTATCATATTCCTATTCCTTTCCAGTGTATTTGAATTTTTATTCTGCTACCTGAATTAATTTAAATTATGCAAAAAATTATAAACACTATACTGAAGAATCTTAAGGCTTGTAAGTTTTTCTTTTTAGTTTGGTATCTGATAATATCAATTTATTAGAATACGTTTACATGCATTCCAAATTTTCCAAATTTATAGAATAATTCGGTATGTACTCAGGATGAATTTAGTGATCTACAAAGTTTCTTTTCCAGATGATTTTCCCAAACTGGCTTTTCACCTGTATGAGTTCTCACATGTTATTTATCCTTGTGCATGAGTTTTTACATGTTAAGTAATTCATGAACTCTTATGCATACTGATGAATGTAATAAATTGATAATGTTTTCTCCAGTGTAAATTATTTTATCTCTAAATGAGGTCTTTACAGCTAAAGGCTCTGTGACATAATCATGAGGTTTCTCTTCAATGTGTATTCTCTGTGGTTAATGAGGTATCTAAAGAATTTAATACATTGACTATATTAATGAGATTTAGGAGTATCAGGAGTTTTTACATAAGTAAAAGAGAAGTTATTTTGAAAAGTTTTTCCACACTAATTACAGTTTGTACTGTATTCTCTCCAGTATGAATTCTCCAATACTAATGAAGGATGATTTATAGTTGAAGAACTGCCCACATTGCTAGCATTCAAAGGACTTCTTACTATTGTTGTACAGAAACTGAGCTCCAGGTACAAGGTTTCTCACATTTACTACATTCATGAGCATTTATTCAAGAAAATGGCTGAATATTGGTAAGGACAGCACTTCTTTTGGCATATAAATTGCTCTATTCTTACTCCCTTTACCCCACCTGCACAGTACATTTGAAAATCAAAAATCAGTAATCACAGTTAAAATCTGTAACCTAGCAGCTACTGGAAAGGAAGAACAGGTTGAAACACATCCAGCACCCCAATCCTAGAGAACTGTCATTATTTAATCTGTCTGGAGCTTCCTAAGAAGGCTCCACTCAAAGGTCTTCTCTTTATTTTACCTCACTCAGATTTCCTGCAGTGTGAAAGGCCTTTTTTCTCCAGAGGCATTCATCAAAAATCATGAATAGCAATTGTTTAATACTGCAGCTGCCTGAGGTAGTGGTAAGAGTGGATCAAATAACAAGCTAACCAAAAACCTTTTAAAAAGTAAAATCCCGGGAACAAAGTGTCCTTGGGGGGCTTTAAACATGCATAGGAATAGCATGCATACTCAGGACTATAAATATGCTAGGAAAGACATGACAGGGCCCTTAGCTCTCACCTGAGGTTGTCCACGAAGCTCTGCATGAGCCAGAAGTAAAATCTAAGACAGCGTCATGAACTGCCTCTCCAAGTGTTGAGAGCATGCCTAGACACACACACACACACACACACACACACACACAAACACACACACACAGTGCCCCTCAGCAGTCCAAGAGTCTTAGCTCTATACTTTAAAAAAATATATCTCCAATTCACAGCTGATTTGTATGGTAGCAGAACAGAGTTCAGTGGCCACAAATGAGAACAATATACAGACTTTCCTGAATGAGCCTGATCCCATATCTCAGAGCCACCAGTGTTAAAACCCTGGATGGGTATCCTTTCATCTCATTCTCTTTCGTTATAAAAAAAGTATCTATCTATGGTTGTTGCCTCCACTTCCTCAACTCCTATTCTCCCAGAACGTATCCAACTGGCTTCTGTTTCCTGCATCTGAAGGACAGGACACTGGTTCCACTGAGAGCCTCAAGTAACCTTCATGGTGCCAAATCTAATAGCTCCCTCTTAGTCACTCTCCTGCTCACTTTCTTAGTAGTCTTCAGTGCAAGGTGGCCCCACCTTTCTTCTTGAAATAATCTCTTCTCAGATATCCATTTCATTACATTTACCTCGTTTTCCATCTACCTAACTGGATGTTTTTTTCTGTCTCCTTCATAGACTTCTCCTCTGCTCCATCTCTAAATATTGATGTGCCCCAGGACTCACGGAAAGGCTCTCCATGCTTCTCTATCTGCACCCTCTTCCTGGCATTCAATATTGCCCACATGCCTATGCCTTCCAAATGTAGATCTACTTCCCCGTCTTCTCCTGTGGCTTACAGACCTCTCCACATGAATACCTACTAGGCAATTCAAACTTAACAATGGAAAAATAGAACTCCTCCCACCAAAACAAACAAACAAACAAAAACAACAATACTTTTCCTGCTCCAAGTCTCTTTTCCTCTCTGTCAAGAATCCAGTGTTACAAACCCCCATGTTGCACGTGCAAAAACTCAGGAATCAGATTTGGTTTCTTTTGTCCCTTACCCCCCATGTCTATCCATCAGTAAGCCCTGCGTACTCTACAGCCAAAATAATGTATATCCAAAATTCAGCCACTTTGATTCTACTGCCTACTCATGCCATGATATGCATGACTATTGTGGCAAGATTGCTTGATGCTCACAAATTTTCCCCACAAAAGAATACTACATTTCCCAGTCTCCTTTGCAGTTACTTTAAGACCATGTTACTGAGTCCTGGCTGTTGGAATATGTAACATTTAGTATATGCTACCTGTAGCTGAGCCCCTAAAATGTCCCACTCAATCTTCCTGTCACAGGTTAGAAGGAAGGGATGAGCATTACTTTGAGCCTAGACCCTGAGACAACTTCTGGAACAGTTGCCCAGAGTCACCTCCCGACCACATCCCACTGTGTGTTGAGCAAGAAATAAACTTTTTTGTGTTAAGCAACTGAGATTTGGAAGTTTTTCTGGCACTGCAGCTAGCATGTAAACTAACAGACACATAAACCACATGCAGAGATTGATCCCCTTAGAACAGCAGATACCTCTGTGAGGGCTGAATTTCAGCCTAATCTGCAATATTTTTATTTTTCACAAGGATAAGGAATACATGTAGTTCAGGTGCAGATAACAAATTTAAAAGACAACTCCTGCATTCCCCTCCTCTTGCAGCTGGAATACCCTGTCTATACACCCCCAGAGTTCCTTCATCTCCATGGCTTTGGTTCAAGGCTAGGGCAGGAAGGCAATTATGAGACACAGTCAGTAAATCAATCAACAGTTACTTACCGGCACCCAACAGTCAGGCCCTGGGCATGGTGCAAGCCAGGCACCAAGAAGTGAATGAATCATGCTGTCTGGCCTTGAGCAGCTCCACAGTCCGGCAATTTCTTCACAGAGTGACCGCTCTTTACAAGAAACTACTGTGTTAACAAGCTCACATGCTGAAGATGGACTTACCTGAGATCCAAGGTCATCCACTCTCTAGATTTGTTTCTTCACCTTTGTCCAAAACTAGCAGAAGCAGCAGAACAGAAAAGATAATTGCATTACGGCTAGGATAGGGGAGTGTACTCAGATGGAGGAAGAGGAGGGATATAAAAGGAGAAGTTATCAAATGAGATAGACTTGACGACTTACTTAAGTGGGGTCTTAATGACTGAGTAGGAGTTCACGAAGAGCACCTAGAGTAAGGGAAGGTGCGTGCAAGCCAGAGGGACCCATATATGCAAGGGCACAGAGGGGTGAAATGATCTTTTGCTTTCAAAACAGTGATGGCTTCAGTTTGGTAGAAACACAGGGTGTGGGAATGGGAGAGGCAGTCAGGGTCCTCTGTATGAACTTGGACTTGATCCACAGGGTTGTCACAGCCCTGTGCAGACTGTGCCTTAGGGTGCCTGGTCAAACAGGCAAGTGGGACTGCAATCCAGTAAGGCTCAACTCACCAAGTCATGTACCCTGTCAGGGGTTTGGATCCACCAGGAGAAAGGGGTGCAATTTCCACAGTGCCCGAAGGTGCTGTGTGGTCTAACAGGAGCCCTGTTTATCCTGCCCCTGGCATTACAGCTTTCAAACCCTTTTTACACACAAGATCTCACTGTGTTCTCACAACTCCATGAAGAAGGGATTGTGAGCACCATTTTATAGATGAAGAAACTGAGGCTGAGATGTGAAAAGACAAAACCTACAGGAGACATTCCTAGAGAGGTCCCTTCAGGTTCCAGTGATTCCCCTTTGGCTAGAAGATCCTGGGACAACCAGCAAAGTTCTTGGCCACTGTCCTCTAGCAATCTTTTTGTCATGTGGAAAAACACAGGTTTGATGTATACAACTGACTCATGGTGTACACTACATTACATGGTCACAAATACAAATTTTAAAAGGTGAGGTGAAATACTAACTGCTTCTATCGTTCTAAGATTTTCCCCACCCCAATAGATTGTCTTTGTAGGAAACTCATCTATAAAGGACGCCAGCAGAGACCAGGTCACATCTCTGTTTTAATTTTGGATGAAATTCCATTTTGTGGCCCCTCCTCAGGTGGGGAGGTGCCTGCAATCTCACACATTTCAAATAAATTTTGCTGAAAAACCAGGGCAGGTAATATCTGATTTTTACCTAATACTAGCTTGGAGAGAAAATGGGACTTTGGGGAAAATTTCCCCAAATTTTTGGTTTACAAAAATCATTCTTGGCTTAAAAAATCAGAGCCCAACCAAGAGAAGGGAATTTCCCCTACCTTGGCCAAGTTCCCTAAAGCATCCCAGCAACAACACTGTAAGAAGAGACTGTGAGTGAATTAGGACCCTTGATGAGCTTCTGAGTAAACTGGGCTGGCTTGCTCTCTGAGATGATGGTACTGAAACCCTTGGGGCAGTTTCATAATACTCCCCTTTTTATATCTAGAAAATTTATTCAATACATAAAATTCATTGAGAATTATACTAAAAAATATACGGGCTGTCTACAAAACAAATGCTAAGGGGCTTTCTAAAAGTTGCGATCATCAAGCCAGTTAACAGGCCTGTACTCGGTGGCCATTAGAGAAAGCCTTCAGTACAGTACTGGCGCCATCTCGTGTCTAACACTGAGCCCGGCACTTAGAAAACACACAGCATAGGAATGTACTGGGAGGAGTGAGTGGCCAGGTGTTCCTGAAAATTTACAGAAGGGATGGGGAGATGCAACTGGAAAAGTAGACTAGGGCCCGCTTCTGACGGTCTTTATTGCACAGGCACTGGCAACTAAGCCACATGATCAGATCTGTGTCTTAGAGTAATTCAGCAGTAGGCACACAGGCACGGTGAGTGACAACGGATCACACACCTAAGGGCTCAATGCTTCATGAAGTCTTGTGCCAAACCACTGGATCAGCAGCTCCTACTAGAATGTATGCAGGCATTACTGGTTGATTTGTTCACGTCTATATCCCCACTGCCTAGAACAGTGCCTGGTACCTAAATGTTTTTATTTTAAAATAAAATGACAGTTTTTCCAAATACGACTACATGATAACACTGTCAAAATACAGAGCCCCCACCCCATCCAGCTTCACAGCAGCCTGAGAGGAAGGCATCGCTTTCCTCATCTTACAAACAGTGGGGCTCAGTGAGGTTGCCCTGGTAAGGGCAGAGGCGCAGCCCCCCGTGTATAATTCTTTCACTGCCAGGCTGCACGGACCCCCGGCCTGTTGCAGGTAAACGAGCTGGACTTCGGAATCCAGACCAGGCTTCCCCAGCGTCCGCTGTGTCACGCACTGACCCTCTCTGGACCTTAAGTTGCAGCATCTACCCAGGAGGCGCCAGGACCGTTCCCCAAAAGCAAAGTCTTTAAAGTGACATTCCCCAGAACCCCCACCCGCTCCCAGGTGAACTGGACCCGAGGGACTTCAGCGGAAGACACCACATCCGATCCTACCCGAATATACGAAAAGTGGACCCGAGCGGCAGGCCTAAGGCTCCCCACACCTGTCTTTGGCCGCCCTCCCACGCTCTCATTTTATATATGCTGACGCTGAGGCCGCCGGTGAAAAAGATTCTCGTCGGTGGTTACAACTCGGGCCGGGGGAATCCAGGAACCCTAGTTTTCCGTTGGGAGGGAAACGGCGGAATCCTAAAGCGACAGTATGAAAGGATTTCCAGACATGGCAGACCTCAACAACTCCCACCGCTTCAAACCGGCCGGACCCGCTCGGCCTCCGGCTTCTCACCCGCTCGGCTCCGCTCGGCTCTACCCGGCCCCGCTCGGCTCCACTCATTTCCGCTTGGCTCCACCCGACCCTCGCCTCGTCTCTGTTCGGCTCCACTCGGCTACTTTCGGCTGCGCCCCACTCCCTCGGCTAGTCCACTCGGCCGCATCCGCTCCGCTTGGCCCCGACCCTTGCTCGGCTCCGATCGGCCCACGCGCTCGCCCTCTTTCGCAGGTGGAACAACGCGGGATCTCCTGTTCGACCCGCCGGGCTCAGGTGGAGTCGTTTGCTCTATCTGGCTTAGCCCCCATTTCGGCCCACAGCGGATTGCATCGGGTACAGGTCGGCTTCATCGGGCCTGCTTCACTCCCCTTCTTCGGTCACCGACGAGGTCCACTCGTGCACCTGTCTCCCCCTCACCTACCCGACAGCTCTGGGGCAGCTCGGTTCGAAATGACCCAGAAGGGGTCTTGCAAAGTCTTCCATCATCGTAGGCACCGCGCGGGCTGAGGAACGAACTGAGCTCCGGGATATTTTGACTTGGCCACGCTTCTGGGGACCCCCACATCACAACTAGATGCCCTGGGGCATCTCTCACATCTAAGACTCAGTCTCCCATCTGCAAAATGCAGTTGTTGCTAATTCTGCTCTCTCGGGCCCGGCGGGGGGATTAGGGGCCAGTGAGCACGTGTTGAGCGCCCTCTGTGTGTAAGGCGGAGTGTAGTGAGCCGACAGCGAGGTCAGGGCCCGGTGTATGGAGGCGCACACAGAGGATTAAACAAGCATGTTTGCAGAAACCCCTGGCCCTCTGCTTTTCCCGCTGGCTGTGTGGGGTTGAGCACGTGGTCTAGCCTCTCCAGCCGTTTCCCCTCCCTAAGATGGGCAGAGCTCCTTGGCAAGCAAGAATTGTCCATGTGTGCCTTGCCCTCCAGCCCCAGACATCTCACAGAGGCAGCACAGGTGTCTGTCTCCTGCCCCAGCCTTCAGAAGGTTGGGTCACAGGAAGGATGGCCTTTTATAATGACCCTCTGCATGACTACAATTCATCTCACAAACTTCTGAGGGCCTGGAACTCAATGTTGGGGAGACAGGGCAACAGTTGGGTACTTAAGTTGCAAGCTGCAGAAACTGACTTGGCCACTTTAAATAAAAACAATTTGTTGGAAGGATACTGGGGAGGTGGTGGAATAAGGGAAGCCTGAAGACAAAGTTCAATAAAGCAGGAGTTGGGCTTTGCCAGGTAGTCTTGGTGCCAAAGACCTCTGAACAGTCACCCCTGGACACTGCTGCTATGTGAATGCATGTTAACCCTTTCTGCCATCCTGGTTAAGTCTCCAGAGAAAGGGTCAGATTGGCTAGATGTAGGTGTCAGGAACTTCTTCGCGTTGAACTATGTCTTGAAGAATGAGTAGAAATTTGCTAAAGGGAGAAGGAAAGGACATTCCAGGTAGAAGGACCAGCATGTACAGGGCATGTACATCACTGGAAAGAAATCTCGGGGCCATCTTGGACTTGTGCTTGCCACAGTGTGCCAGATGCTTTCCTCGTCATGTCATTCAGTGCTCAAGAGAACCCTATAAAATGGATATGAATAATTTTTTGGAAAAAAATTATTGTATTGTCTTTATTAAAATGATAAGTGCTTTTATAAACCCTTTAAGCTATATAGCAAAATGTTGCCAAAATGGAGAGAGGAGGGCAATCACTACAAACCCTACTGCCCCAAACCCCAGAATTAATATTAGGCAACATCATTCTAGATGTTTTTCTAGGCATATATTTGGAAGGAGGGGTGGGAGTGGAAGAAAGGAAGGGAGATGTAAGAGAGGGAGGATGGGTAGCAGGAAGGAAAGAAGAGAGGCAGGGTGCAAGGAAGGAAGGAAAGGAATTTTATTAAAATGAGATTATACTGTATATGCCAATTTAAAAAATAAGGTATATGAAGCGTATTTCCATATGAATTTAACAAAAGGAAATTTGAGCGAAATAAAAGCAGTTGTTTACATATTTGATTTGTTACCAAAATGAATATTTTTTACAAGATCCCCCGAGGTTTGTGGAGAACATTAAGAGATTAGGGGCCATCTTCCCACTAAATTATATGTTTAAATCCTAGCATTTATTTTTCCCTGTTATGAAGAATGAGAAAATTAAGTCCTTCACACTTTCTATCATGCTCACACCTAACACACTGCTGCTGGGCTATTGATTTTATTTATTTATTTATTTATTTATTTATTTATTTATTTATTGGAGACAGAGTCTCGCTCTGTCTCCCAGACTGGAATGCAGTGGCACGATCTCAGTTCACTGCAACCTTCGCCTCCCAGGTTCAAGTGATTCTCCTGCCTCAGCCTTCCGAGTAGCTGGGATTACAGGAGCCCACCACAATGCCCAGCTAATTTTTGTATATTTTTTCAGTAAAGACGGGATTTCACCATGTTGGTCAGGCTGGTCTTGAACTCCTGACCTCAAGTGATCCTCCTGCCTCACCCTTCCAAAGTGCTGGGATTACAGGCATGAGCCACTGCTGCGCCCAGCAGCACTGTTGATTTTATAATGCCAAGGTCTGTAATATTCACAGACCTTGTAATATTCTGCCACCTCCCTGCCCTTGAATATTTAATCCTAGTTCTGGGTTGATTTGTTAGCATTGCTCACCTCTAGTCATACCTTGACTTTTCCCTTTCTTAGTTTCTTTTTTTTTTTTTTTTTTTTGAGACAGATTCTCACCCAGGCTGGAGTGGAGTGCCAGTGGCATGATCTCAGCTCACTGCAACCTCTGCTTCCTGGATTCAAGTGATTCTCGTGCCGCAGCCGCCTGAGTAACTGGGATTACAGGCATGCACCACCACACCTGGTTAATTTTTTTGTTTTGTTTTGTTTTTGTAGAGATGGGGTTTCACCATGTTGGCCAGGCTGGTCTTGAACTCCTGTCCTCAAGTGATCTGCCCTCCTTGGCCTTCCAGAGTGCTGGGATTATAGGCAAGAGCCACTGCATCCCTTTCTGACTGTCTTATTTAGATTTATCTCTTGATTGCCATAGACCCACTCTATGGATAGGAACATTAAAGCTTGTTCAAAGTCACATTGCCCATGGCAAATCAGTGCAGAGCCAAGATTCTGGCAAATATTTGCCTGATTCCAGAGGGAGAGCTCAGGAGACCCATGGCATCTGTGAGATTTTGGACTTGGGTGTTGGCATCTAGGGAAGGAGGGAGTCACTCTCTCTTCTTGAACTTTCTGGGGCTGCCAGAGGAGGCTGGACAGGACTCAGGGCTAACTCTGCCTCAAGGGGTCAGATTAAGGGTTGGACAGGTTTCCTGTAGTGCCTGTAACCCAGCCCTAGAGCTTTAAGGAAGGAATTAGTTATTTAGGTGACTGGTTCTCTTGGCCTAGATTTTTCTGGACACTGAGGACTGAGAACAGAAGGTAGGACAATGAGGAGGCCCGATGCATCTGATTTTCTTCCACTAGAAACAAAAATCCCCCAACCCAGAGGCCTAAACATTTACAGATTTTTCTGTCACTTAAAAAAAAAAAAAAAAAAGCCCAGAGGCAGGCTGTGGGGATGCTATGGCAGCTCAACCATGCCATGGTTCCCAGGTTCCTTCTGGTTTTCCATTCGGCCATCCTCCTCAAGATGGCTGCCAGAGGAAGGGGAAACTCAAGGAATTGAAAGCCCGGGGGCTTCCACCCACATCTCTTTCAACAGAACAAAGTCATGGCTGCCCCTAGCTGCAAAGGATGCTGGGAGATGTAGTTTCTAAAGTCAGTTACAAGACAGAAGTTTATCCCCAGGATAATTGAGATTTTTCACTACTTTTTAGTCTAAGATAATGAAAACAACTACACTTAGTAATTTACAGATACTCATTTGAAGTGCCATCTAGGGACCAGGCACAGAGCCAACTGACTTGTGTAAACTGGCGAATGAAGGGCTTGTCCTCTCCTCACCTGACTTACATAGGGAATAGTCACTGTGTGCAAAGTGCCTAATATCTATTACTTCATTTAATGTTCATAACAGTACTAGGAAGTAATTACTATTAACCCCATCCTACACACAAGTAAACAGAAGCTCTGAGAGGCTAATAAATGTACTCAAGGCTCCATAATTATATAACAGAGCCAGAATTCAAATCCATGTTGGTCTAGTCCAGAGCTTCAGCCATTAACTATTCCATACTAGTGGGTTCTGTCCCTGGCTGTGTCTTAGAACCTCCCTGAAAGCTTTTTATATGTTCCACAGAGATTCTGATTTAAGTGGTTGGAGGTAGGATTCAAGCATCAGTGTGTTTGTAATTATCTTATTTAATCCACACAACAACTGGAGATGGAGGTATGTATCTTTCTATTTAAAATCAGAGAAACTAAGACCCAGAGATGTGGACTCACTTGCCTAAAGTCACACAGCAATTCCATCGTGAAACTGGGATATATGTTCAGGTCTATCTTCTCCAAAGAGCCATCCTTAGCTCCACAAAAAAGCAGCCTCTGAAAAGCTGGGGGATATACTGGCCAACTCCTCTGCTCCAGCCCCAGAAGCCTCCCAGGGAATGTGTGTGCATGAAGGGCAGAGTGCCAGGTGGCAACTGAGTGATAAACAGGCCAGGACATGCCAGGATGTGTGCCGGAAGCCCAGCCCGCTGAAGGCAGAGGTGTGGCTGGGCTGGGGTGGGGGCCGGACGTGGGGATGCACTTTTTCCCCAGCACAACAAGCTGTGGGCTTCCTCCCTCCCAGCTGAGCCCTGCCTGATATGGCAGGCCCAGAATGGGTTGCTAGCTAGAGACTGGAGGGCTGGCAGGAGGGCAGGGGCCCAGGGCCAGTCCCCAGAGGAAGTCACATGGCTGGGGGCACAGGCATGACCCAGGAATGGTGAGGGGAGGGAGATATTTCAGGCCCGAGAGGAAGGGCCCAGCCCATGAGATGAATCACCCAGGCCAGAGATTATCCTGAGGAAGACCTTGGGGGTGGAATGGTGATAAGTGCTCTCCTCCCGAGGTGACCAGGAGCCCACGGGCAGCTAGCCAGTGGCCGGTGAGGCAAAGTGTGGCTGGGAGCACACAGATGAGTCTGAGAGTGCCCACCAGCTCCAGGTGCTTTCCAGAAGGGACTTCTCAGTGACCCTACAACACGATGGGAAGCCCTGGAGACCAGTCTCTTGCACAAGGTCACAGGGCCAGAGATGGGACTTGGAGTGGGAGTGTGCCTTTCTGTTTCTGAAGCTTGTCTCCCCAAAGCAGGGAGCTAAGACTGCCACTGCCCTCTTGCTCCAGGGGCTTCCTGGGTGGACTTGAAACTTCACAGATAAAACACCACGCTTTAGACTCCAAATGGCAAACCAATTGTCAGAGCTTATGCTTGCTCCTGGATGAGGCACTAGACTTGTCCCAGCTTCTTACTGCAGGAATGGGAAGTAGGGAGTCCAGAGGCTTACCCAGAACAAGGGGCTTACCCAGGACTCCAGAGCAGGCTGGACAGAGGCCAGTGGACCTGAGTCCTGCCTCCCAGCCCACAGGTGATGATCTTCTGGATCTCTAAGCATGACCATCAGCATCACCTGGGAACTTGTTAGAAATGCACATTTTAGGGTGCATTAAATTCAGCCCCAGATGGACTGAATGTGAACCTGGGCAGTGGGCATCCCTCTGAGTGTTAACAAGCCCTCCTGCAGGGGATTCTGGTGCCAGCAAAACCCAAAGTCCAAACACACACACACACACATTCACAGGCTGGTATGTGGTATAAAATGACCCCACAATGGTCTTTACCTCAAATTCAATTAAAACAATACCATCCACCTGATGATCCATCCATGGGCTCACAAACCATGAGAGTGCAGAGGTCCTTCAAAATCAACAGGGATTTGTTTCTCAAGCTTGAGCGATATGTGGGTTCCTTGAAAGGGGAAGCTGCTTGTACACTACCCCCCGCCAGCCAGTAAACACACACAATGGTGGTTTAATTTTTATTACGCCATTGCTTAGATATGTACTATCATAAAACTAAGTGTAGGCTCTTATGCTATTAAAATCTGAAAGTTCCAGGTGAAATATAAACTAACACAAACACGACAAATCCTTACTTTTAAATGAATGATAATTGATGTATGCCAGAGAATGTTACTTTGCTGAAGCTGAGTGGCAGCTTGTAGGCTGACCATGGTGTCAACTGCCACCATGTGGGGCCCATTAAATTTGGCACCATGTATCACCCTCTGTCATGAGATGAATCAAACCTCCTAACCCCTTTCCTCTAGCCCACCTCCTCCTAACCCTTTCTTCACACAGGGCAGGGGCTTCAATGCATTACTGCGTTCTTCTCCTGGGCTCCAAATCACAAAAGTGGCTTTCCTGGGAACATTATGAACATAAGCAAAAATGCAAACTTAAACAGGAAAGTTAATTAGAGGACAGTTCTCAGTTATGAGGTCATCCTAATAGTTTGAAATATGAGGATATTAGATTCATGTTAAAATGGGGGAAAAAAAGACCATTTTGAAATTCTCACTCTTGGAGCCCTGAGTATGCCTCTCTGCAAACCTGGAAGTCCATAGACCCCTTTTGAAGAGACAGAGACTTAGAGCTGGCATGCCTTACTCCATTTCTGAGCTGGAGAAATCAAGGCCCACAGAACAGTGGGGACCCACTGTTCCCTTCTCTGATCCCTCTAACCTCTAACAGTTGATTTCTCACTGGCATAAGGAAGAAGTGTCCCAGTCACAATTGTACCCAAATGCAAGGGGCTCCCCTGGGATGAGTGAGCTGCTCTCCCTGAAAGAGGTTTGAGCACAGTTGGCCACAACTCAGTAGAGATGGGATAGGCTTCCCTCTGCCTCTGCCAGGAAGTCCAACTTGGGAGGTCCTGAGGGGGACCTGGGCATCTGTTTCATACCCAACTAATTTGGATGCACATAGAAGTTTGAGAAACAGCGGCCCTGATGCTCTTTAAGATTCCTTCTGATCCTAGAGGGCTGGATTCCAATACACATCATTATTGCTGTAATCATCATCATCAAATAACTGTCATGTGTTGAGTGCATGCTGTGTGCCAGGTGCTCTGCTAAATGTGTTATATATATGATTGCTGTAACCTATAAGATGGCATTATTATTATTATCATCTCCACACAGATAAGGAAATAGGCTAAGGGAGGTTTATAATTTCCCTAAGGTCACACAGCAAGAGGCTGAGCCGAGACTCAAAGCTGGGCATGTTACCCCAGTGCCCTAGCAGTATTTCATATCCAACTGTGCCCCTAGCTGGCCATGTGCCTTTGGAGCCTCTCGGGCCTGTAGTGGGGCTCAGTCTCCCCACCTGTGGGATGGATTGTCTCTTTGCAGCCTCTTCCACAATCTTGGCTCCCAGATTCACAAACGGGTTGATGGTTCAGCAGGGGAGTCAATAGGACTTTGGCAGCAGGAGGGAGATGTCAATTTTCCAGCCCCGAGGCCCATGTTCCAGCTCCTCCCAGTCAGGATGCTCTGGCCCTAACCATTCTGCCCCCACCTCCCGCCCCCTTGATAAACGCTGAATCACTGGCCTGGGTGAGGCCCACCTCATGGATAGCAGTGGGCATTAGGAATGCTGGGGTGGAGATGAAATCTATGTAGGTGAAATCAGTGTAGAGGAGCCTATTCTTGGCAGGAGTGAGGAGATGTGGAAGAAGACAAAAAGGGAATGGCGATGTGTTAACATAAGTGCCAGACACTCAGCTAGACTCTCAGCTAGATGCTGGGTAAACAACTTAACACCTCAACATCTCAATTTTCTCTTCTGGAAAATGAAGTTGTTATGAGGAGTGCATGAGAATCATCCAATTATTCATGTGTCTAACAATTATTCAACAAGGGCCGCCCATGTGCCAGGCATCGTTCTAGGAAATGCAGCTATTAAGTAACAAATATTCATGCTTGCGGGGCTGACAGTGCAATGAGGAAGACAGACAAACATAAGTCAACAAATAAACAATGTAAAGTTGGGGGGTGCTGATACATTCTAGGCATATAAATAAAGCCTGAGTAAGAGGTGGTCTAGAGAGTGCCATGAAAGGGCAGGGTACTCAGGGGTCACCCCTGTGGGGCAGCAATGTGGGAGGTGATATTCTGCTTGAATGAAGTAATGGGTAAACCATACAGCCATCTGAGAAAAGTGCTGCCAGCAGCAAAGAAATATAAGGCATCCATCAGATAGCCTGGCGCATACTAGGCCCACAGTAAATCGTGCATGCTCTCACAGTGCAAAGACAGAGGCTGTTTCCTTATTTGAGCAGATGGATGGTCTCTGTGTTCCTGCTGCTCCCCAGCTGTAGGAATGTAGTCTTCAGGCCCCAGCTTTTTGCCATGCCTGCTCTAATCCTGGGAGAGAGGACCTGGGGACCAACAGCTCCAAGGCAGAAGGAGGAAGAAGAGATTCCATCAGAGGCAGCACAACCTCCTACCAGCCTGGCGCACAGCGGGGGGCTCCCCAAGCAGACACCATGGTGCCAGTCACAGGGGTCAAATGCTGGATAGCCACAAAATAATAAAGGCTGATCTCACTGGTGAAAACCCACATGGAACTGGATCATAGCCCACCCACAAGGTGGGTGCCTTTCCATCTACAGGTTGAAGGCTACAGGCCTTTACAATTGACACCCTAATGGCTTCTGCCACCTGCTTCCCACCTCTCCTTCTTTCCAACTCCTCCACTCTCCCCGGGCTGATTACCTGGGCTCCGGTGACCATCAGTGGGTGCGCAGCTCTGGGTCCCCTCTGGAGGTGCCCATGTCAGGGGATGGGGGGCAGACAAACACACAGGTGAGGCTGAGCTGGCATAGTGGCTGCTTGGACAGGGGCCAGCACAGGGGCTGTGAAGGTCCTCCTGTTGGAGGAGTTGGCCAGGGATGGCTTCTGGAGGAGGCAAAATGCAGCTTCAAGGGTGTTTTTCATTGTTCAGTTCTCAGCTCTTCAGAGAGCCTTCGCTGGTCACACTACCTGAGGTTCTCCACTGAGCTGCAGTGTGTCACAGCTCTGAATTTCATTTTGTTCTGAGCACTATCCCACATGAGAGTATTTCTTTCCTTCATCTATTCATCCAACAGAAATGATGCTCCTAGTACAGGGCTCCCAGCAGCTCCAAACACTGTAGCACCAAATGTTTTGGCTCTGGTTTGTGCTGCTGAAGTTTTCTTCTAAGCACAAATGAAGAAAATGGAGGGACCAAACGCAGGTGGAAAGTCATTGGACACCCGCCATTCGAGACCGCCTTAAACACAAACACCCTTTCTTGATCCGTGGCAGCACCAATTTTATTTACAAGCATGTACACGGCACTGGCTATGTTCCCGGCAATGTGCTAAGCACTTTACGTCTAGTATCTCAAACCTCAAAACTACCCAAGGAGGTAGAAACCATTACTGCTCTCAGTTTACAGATAAACTGAGGCAAGGAGGGATTTAAGTAACTTTTCCAAGGTCACAGAGATAATAAACGGTGGAGCCAGGATGTGAACCCCTCTAGGGCCCTCATTGACAGCAGTGTCTGGTATACAGCAGGACTCTATACCTCAGTGATTGCTGCGGGTAAGAGCTAAGCTGATCTCCTTCTGTATCCAGCAGGGGGCGACAAAGCACCTGGCTGACTGTGCACCTGCCCCAGGTATGTATAGTTTATTTGGCTTAAAGACGAACAGTACCTGCTGAAGAGGTATCCTTCTCACTTCCTAATCCAGGCAGAGGGAGCTAAATGGGGAGAAAAATTCTGGGCTAGCACGACTCTGCCAAAGAAGAACTTTATGCAATGGGTCCCATTGAAACAGTCATGAAACCATTATTCACACTAGGTTCCAGGTTTTGGAATGAATCCTTGGAGAAGCTCCCAGTCAGGTGAAGGATTAAATGACCTGAACATTATCAAGCTCACAGAAATCTGTACAAGTGAAAAATAAGCTGTTCTGGATCACGAAGCTAGTAAGTAGCAGATTTGGGATTCAAACTCAGACTTATTTGACCCAAAAGTCTAAATTCTTTTTACCAAACTATAGTCCTCACGTTGATGAAAGCCCTGTCCTGGGTGCTGGAGACAGAGATGAAGGATACAGCATCTTTCCCACAAGGAGATTATGTTCTGATGAAGGAGGGAGGGGAGTGAGCCCATACAACATTTGGGGTGGGAAGGGCTCTGCCAAGATCAACACAAGAAGGGTGGGAGCACAGAGGAAGAGATGCATTAAAAGGTGGTCCCTTCAAAGATCATGTCTATTGTGTTCACTGCTGTACCCTAGCAGTGAACCCAGCCCAGGGACTGGCACAGTTTAATCCTCAACGAATGTTTGATGACTGACTGAATGAGGAAGAGACCAAGTGCCTAGGATAGGAGTAATGTAGATCAAGGAAGGCTTTTCAGATGAGTTGACATTTGGGTGGGATTTGGAGGATAAGTTAGGAGTTTACCAGGTATAAAAGACAGCTAAAGGCATTCTAGACATATGCAAAGGAATGACAGGCTGCAGTAGTAGTCTCTCAACTTTTTTAAAAATCACAACCCACAAAGTATACACATACACATCCAATACACACACACACACACACACACACACACACACACACACACAGTTGGAACCTTATGCATAATGTCCTCTGTTATTTTCTGATCTACTTCTTTTCATAAATGCTAGTGGCAACCCACCAATTTGTTGTGATATGGGCACAAGTGTTTGGGGAAAGTGGAGGCTGTAAAGGTAATTTTGAGCTAGACCATAAAGATCTCTGGATGCTAGGCTGATAAGATGGAACCCTTTTTAGTTCTGCCTCTCCTTCCTTCCCTGTGAAGCCAGACACTACAAATTCCTTTTCCTTCTCTCACTCTCTGATGAACTCCCTGCCTCTCAGGCTTGTCTTTGTTACCTTTTGTCACTCCATTTCCCCAGCTGGTTCTTTAAATCATGCTGAATTCCTGGGCCTCTACACTGGGCCTTCCCCACTCATCCTTCTTAGTCTCCCAGGGCGTCCTCTCCTTGCCTTGATTTGAATGTCTGCCCACTTCTAGCTGGGGATATCCAACCTAGAAGTAACAGCCCAAAGCCTCTCCCCAAGCACCAGTCACCCTTCAGTGACCTACAGACACTTCAGACTCAGTATGTCCAAAACCAAGTTTCAGTCCCTGAGACCTCCTGCTC
Source organism: Macaca mulatta (assembly GCF_049350105.2). Classification (NCBI taxonomy): domain Eukaryota; kingdom Metazoa; phylum Chordata; class Mammalia; order Primates; family Cercopithecidae; genus Macaca; species Macaca mulatta. Next base: position 152,729,163 of record NC_133407.1, on the reverse strand, counting down.
TCTGGGTCACCATTCTGTATTTTTCTCACCAGCCACACTCTCACAGGACAGGACACTGTCCTGGAGGCCTTCCCCATCTTATCTATCCTGCCTTCAAACTCGCTCTCAAATCCACCCCCTTCTCTCCCCACCGTCTGCCACCGTTTTGTCCAGGGTAAGCCTTCTCTCCCACAGGTAATATTGAGACCTCCTGACTTGCCCTCCTCTCTTGCCTCTTCCTTTGGCTCCCACGACAGCCACCATGAACCTTGTGGAACATAAACCTGATCATGTAACACCCCTGCCCCTCTTAATATGCCCTGTGTCCCTAAACTCCCTATGGGGCCTCTTCCCTGCATATCTCCTTCCACCCTTATTCCCTCTAACACCCCAATATCCAGGCACCTTGAACCTCTGTGGCCCTGTTTCCTCTGGTTTCAAAAACTCTACTTACTTAATACTAGTTCATTCTTTTAGGATCCCACTTTAGGAACACTTCCTCCAGGAAGCCTTCCCTGATCCCCTGAGACTGGATGAGGAGCTCCTCTGTGTTCCAACAGCCCTCTGCGCACCACACATCTTGGTGCCTAACACCTTGTTTCCTGCTGGAGTGTCCCAAGTCTTTCGCCCTCCTCCATTAGATACGCAGCCGAATGGGGCTGGGGGGTAGATTAAGAGCAGATGCTGAAATCAGTATTCTCTAGGTTTGAAGCCCAGCTCGGCCATGGACTGGCTGTGGGAATTTTGTACTTTATTCAATCCCTCCCTGATTCACTTTCCTCATACTATCAAATAATGATGGCTGTGATAATGATATCAACAAGTGGAGCACCTGCCTCTTGGCATTTTCAGGTGATTCAGTGAGTTGATAGGCTGAGGCTGTAAATGACAGTGCCTGGCATGTAATAGTGCTACCTATATGTTTGATCATGAAATCGGTCCTCAGATGGGTTGCTCCAGGAGGGGCAGAGACTGGGTTTATTTGATCTACTGATCTGTCTTGGCCATATTCTTCCCTCCTGTATTCCTCCTCTTCTTCCTCCTCCTCCCTCACCTTCCAATGCACCCAGCACCTGTACTGAGCTGTTGGTATGTGCCTAGCACCTGGCCTGACATTGGGTCACAAGTACATCCCAGCATTCATGACATGAGTGAAACTTTGGTCTAGGAATGATGGTGGATGCAGAAAATAAAGGTCATATTTGAGACATTCTTTGGAGGTAGACTGCTCAGGGCTTGTGCTGACTGCATCTGTGGGTGGAAGAGGAGGAAGAGGAGGAGGAAGAATGCCAGAAGGAAGAACATGGCCAGGACAGACCTTGTGATTTACTTTACCAAACCCTTAGCTTCTCCAACCATCTCCAGATCATTACAAGGCACCTCCATTCACCCAAATGCTCCAGCCAACATCGGGGTCACCTATCATTCCTCTTTCTCTTTCTGTACCCCTCCACCCTCTCCCCTGAATCCTTTTAAGTCCTGTCTGTGCAAGACACAGGCCCCGCCCCGTATCCTGGGTCCTTTTCTCCTCTCTGCACCCCACTTCCACCCTTATTGTCCTAGTTACAACTGCTGTGTAATAAGCACCGCCTCCAAACTTAGTGGTGTAAAACAATCATATTCACAAGTTATAGGACTCAGGAAGTTGGGCAGGGTACACTGGGTGTACTACATAGCCACCGTCCACCATGCCTTAGCTTGGCAGACACAAAGCCAGCATGACACGATGGTGGGGGTACCTTCACCCACATTTCTGGCACCTGAGCAAGGTGACTCCAGTGCTGAACTCACCTGGGACTATGGGCTGGAGCAAGCACAGGTGTCCTCTGCCTATGCCTGGGCTTCCTCACAGCCTGGTGGCCTCTAGGCCTCTACCATGGTGGCTCAGGGCCCCAGCACTGGTGCTCCAGCCAACAAAACAAAGACTGCATTGTCTTTTATCATGAAGACTTGTAATTTTGAGCATCACTTCTACTACATCTTATCGGTGGAAGCCGTCACAAGCTCACCCAGATTCACGCAGGGAGAGCACAGAGAACCCACTTCTTCATGGGAGGAGTGTCAAATAATTTTGTGGTCATGTTCTAAGAGCACCACCCTAACCCAAAACCACCAATGTCTCACCTGGATCCCCACTGTCATCTCCTCTCTGGTCTGCTTGACCGTGCACTTTACTCACCTGTTCCCATTCCCGCAGTGTGTTCCCACAGGACAGCTACAGGGAGCTTTTGAACACACAAATCAGATCAGTCACCCTCTTCTTCATCCTTCCAATGTCCCCAACTGAACACACCACTGAAATCCAAGCTCCTTGACGTGCCCACACAGCCTTGTGGATCTGCGTAGCCCATCTCCCTTCAAGCTCAGGCCTTCTCTCTCTCTCTATCATAGCCCACCATCTCCTCTCCGGGGCTTATGCCCACCCCTGAGCTTTTGCACCTGCCGGTACCCTTCTTGCAGTGCTGGACCCCTGATGCTGTGTCCTTCAGGCCTCAGCTCAAATGCCACCTCCTCAGATCTAAAATTAACCCTCCAACACCCAGTATTCCCTCTCCCATCACCCTGCTTAATGGTCTACTATCTGTAACTCCTGTTCTTGTTCACTTATGATCTGCCTCCTTCCTGGACCCAAGAGGAAAGACTCTAGCCTTTCTTTTTCCTTATGTCCACGGTGCCCACCATCGTGGTTGGCACAGAATATGGAATGTGAGTGAATGCCTGAATGGTGGCGCGCGTGTGTGTGTGTATGTGTAATTTAGAAAGGCAATCTTGAAGGATAGGCAAGCCTGGGTGCAGGAGATTACTACAGTTGGGCATACTTTGTTTCCCATATGGTTCTGCTACTCACTAGCTGTTGACTCTGGGCAAACACCTTCACCCTCTTGAGCCTCGGTGTCTTCAGCTGAAACCTGAGTTCAGATTTGCCAGACCCGGGCATAGGGACAGCAGGTCCAGCAGGAACACCAAGCCAGGATCACAGCCGCTCCCAGGGAGCTCAGTGCCTGGAGCCCGAGAGGAACACTCTCAGGAGGCGCAGGCACAGCCGCTCCTAGAGACTGGACATCCCCCAGGTGGCAGGCGGGACCGGTCCGTGCAAACAGGGAACAGGTACCCGGGGGAAGGACATTCGCTGGCAAAAACATAAACTGCCGCTCGGAGTCTTGGCACCACCCAATTTCCAGTGACACTTAGACTCCCCCTACTCACTGAATGGGGTGTACACCAAAGTAGGGGGTCAGCCCCCTGGGATAGGCCAGGGCACTTAAAGCTTTCTGTTCCCGGGAGCGAGGCCAAGGTGCACCACCCGCCGCGTCCGCCTGGTGTCGCCGCGAGCGTGCTCTGAGCGGCCAGCTGCGCCCCTCACACTCCCGCGGCTCAGGCGCCCCACTGCTGTTCCGCGCGGGGTGCCTGGGCCTCAGCCCGACTCCGTCTGTCGGCTAACAGCAGGATCCCAGAGAGGGCTGCCCAAGTATCTTCTGCCACCCCCTGCCACACCCTCGAATAGGTGGAGGTAGGGAAGAAATACGCTGAGCCAGTCCGCCAGTCGCTCCGCGAAAGGGGGCGCCCTTCCCTGAAGCTGGGGTTGGGGAACTGGGGTGTGCTCTGTCAGCCCCATTGCCCTGTTCCGGGCTTGAGCGAGCGGGGCAGCAGACCAAGGCACTAGGGCTCTCGGCCGAGTCTGGTCCACTCCACCCGAGGGCAGCCTCTCAACGCCCACTCGCCCTGCAACCTGCAAGTTAGTGACGGGTGAGGGACGAGCGGGCTCCTCCTGCCTCCAAACAGGCTGTGCTCGCTAGCCTCCCACCTGCACCCCAGAGCAGGGAGGGGGCCCCCGGGAGCGCGCATGGAAAGGCACAAGCGCGCGCCTGGTGCAGGCGGCCCTGTCCCGCGGGCGCAGGGGCGCGGGGCGGGCGCTCCGGGGAGGCGGGCGGGGGAGGGGGTGGGGGAGGGACGGGGGAAAGGAGGGAGGGGCGGGGGCGGGAGGCAGCAGCGCCCCCGCACTACCCGCGTCTCGCACACTTTGCACCGGTCGCTCGCACGCAGCCCGGCGTCGCCCCACGCCGCGCTCGCTCCTCCCTCCCTCCTCCCGCTCCGTGGCTCCCGCGCTCCTGGCGAGGCTCAGGCGCCGAGCGCGCAGACGGGCGCACGGACAGACGGCCCCGGGGACGCCTCGGCCCGCGCCTCCCGGGCGGGCTATGTTGATTGCCCCGCCGGGGCCGGCCCGCGGGATCAGCACAGCCCGGCCCGCGGCCCCGGCGGCCAACCGGGACTATGAACCGGAAAGCGCGGCGCTGCCTGGGCCACCTCTTTCTCAGCCTGGGCATGGTCTACCTCCGGATCGGGTAAGGGCTGCCTGCGCCCTTTCCGCGCGTGTCTTGGCAAAGTTGGCACGGCCCGGGGAGGGAGGTGTGCCGCCTGAGAGCCTCTGCCGGCCACCAACTTCCACAGCTTCTCTGAGAGGCCGGGTGGGTGCGGTGTGGGAGCGGTGGACGCACAAAGGCCCCCCGCAGGCGGACGCCCCAGGAGATATAGGCAGGGGGACTGGCCATCCTGAGGACTTCTGAGTCTGGAATCTCCCAGGACCAGAGACAGCCGGTAGGGACGCTCCAGCCTGAGGGAGTCTGGGGGAGGGCTAGCTGCTGCAAAGGTTCAGCCCATCCCGGGGACCCTTCGGACCCCGGCATAGGGACAGCAGGTCTAGCAGGAACATCAAGCCAGGTCCACAGCCGCTCTCGGGGAGCTCAGTCCCCGGAGCCCGAGAGGAACTCTCTCAGGAGGCGCGGCACAGCCGCTCCTACAGACTGAGCAGTCCCCAGGTGGCTGGCGGGGCCGGTCCGTGCAAACAGGGAACAGGTACCCAGGGGGAAGGACTTTCGCTGGCAAAAACATAAACTGCCGCTCGGAACCTTGGCACCACTCGATTTCCAGGGACCCTTAGACTCCCAGAGCCCCTTCCCGGGCCAAGGGGACAGCACGTCCCGCCCCCAACAAACACACACAAAGGTGGGACAAGAGGCGGCCCGAGACACCGAGGGAGACAAGCGCTAGAGAGAGGCGGGACACCCCGCCCCCTTGAACTGGGCAGCAGAGGCTGCCGGGCGCGCGAGCAGCCCTCTGGCTTCACCCAACGTTTCTGTGGAGGTGGTGCTCGGGGGCGCTCTGGCTGGAAGGTGGGAGGGGGCAGCTCGGGACGAGTCCTGGAGCTGCTTGTGCAAAGCCGGTCACTCTTTGTACTTAAGACATAACGCGTGTGAAGCTCGGAGCAGTGGGCGGCGGGGGGGCGAGGGGAGTCTAGGCATGGATAGAGGTTCTGGCGCTGAAGGGCCCGCTTGGTAGGTCTCGAACACCCTGCCCCTCCACCCCCCATCAGTGAACCCCCTACCGCCCCTTTTGAGGAGCGGTGGACCGCAGGGGCTGCGGCTAGGGGGTGTGTGTGAGGATCCTTTGTGTTTTGTCACTACTACCCCCCTACCCCGTCACTTCCCCAGTCCACGTCTCTGGAGCGGGGATTTCGCAAGTTGTCGGGCTGCTGCCGCGAGCAGGTGCGTGCAGAGCAGACCAGGGGCCGCCAGCCCGACCAGCGGCGAAGAGGCGGCTACGGGGCTCGCGCCAGTACCGCCAGCCTGCCGGTGTGTTTTAAGTGTTATTGATTCGCCCGCGTCTGGGTGGCTTTTCTTTTTTCCCCTGCTTTAATCTTCATCTTGGCCCGAGCCCCGCCGCCCCGCCGCGCCGCGCACATCCAGCATCCAGGAAGCCGGTCAGGCCGATTGGCTGGGACCGCGTGTGGCTTTATCTCCTTTTTAATTAGAAACGGGGAGGAGGGACCCGGGTGGAGGGGGAGAGAGAAAGGGAAAACAGCAGAAAATAACCTCTCCTGGCCGCCCCGCCCGCCCGCGGGCCGCCCTCCCGCCAGCGCCGCGGCCTACCCGATTGGCCCTGCGGGGGCCCAGCTGCCCCGGAGGGAGGGAGGGAGTCCTGCAGGGTGCTGCCCTTCCGCCCCAAGCTGCCCTCTGGGGTGGGGAGAGGTCCAGGTCGGGGAGGTGGGAGTTGCAGGTGACTTCAGGCCAGGCGCTGCTGCTCCCTGTGCCTCGGGCTACTCATCTATATAGTGGGCATGAGGGGTGAAGTCTCAACGTCCCTAGGTTTTTCCATTTCCCCACATGTGACTGGGCTCTACCCGCTTCTGGTTGATGGTGGGGCATCTGTGGTATTCTTATTTCACTCGGATAGTTCTATTACTCGCACTAGCCTATTGCCACAATCAGATCCAATAAGAATGGTGATAATTACAACACCGCCGCCACATTTATGGGCACTCACTATGTGCCTGGCACCTTCTAAGCACTTTCCATGTTCTAGCAAATGCGGTTTTCATAGCAGCCAATTAGGTGGAGACTAGTTATCAATACCCTAATTTAGCCATGGAGAAACTGAAGTGCAGAAGGAAGGAAACTTGCCTAAGATCGCACAACTAATAAGTGAGGAAAGCTGAGATGGGAAACTAGACCAGACCCTTAGGGGCTAGTCTATTGTACCTATGAGTTTTTGGCCCCAGTATGCCAATCCATCCACTCTCTGCTGGTGTAGAAATTTCCTGGTGGCCAGCTAGGTGCTCAGAGGGTCCTCCTGACAAATGATGCCAAAGCATCTCCACTTAATCTTCTCACGCTGCTGCTTCCTCAGACATTCCCAGCATTCTAGTGTGTGTTAGACTCTGGTTTAGGGCTGAGATGCAGATGCAAAGCCAGGCTGTCCCACCTCCAACACCTGCTAGCTGAGAACCTTCCTCTGGGTCCCAACCTCTGTGAGCCTCAATTTTCAGATATTTGAAATTTATATGATGATTCTTGCCCCACAGGACTGTGTGGAAAGGTCACATGAGCTGCTGTTTGTGGCAGCACCCACCATACTGCCTTGGCACATAGTAGGGACACTGCCCAAGTTTACTGATGCATTTGATGCATATTTGGGGGCACCTGCCATGTAATAGGTACTCACCCGGAGCCACATCTTTGAAGTGCCACAATCCATTTATTTGGTAGACATTTAGTGAACCAGCAGACAGCCTCCCTGCCCGCAGGGAGCTCATCCTCTCAGGAAGAAGACAAGTGATCAAGTGAGCATGCAAATTAAAAACACATACATGAAAACATGAAAGTAGAACATGAGAAATCAAGAATATCCAGTAAACAAAACAGAGACTGTGATGGAAATTTATTAGGGGAAGGGAAGGGAGGGAGGCTCCCTTAGCTGGGCTAGTCAGGGAGGTGACCCTTGAGGTCATGTGAATAATGACAAGAAGCCAAGCTTGTGAAGATCAGGGGTGAGAGCACTTCCAGGGAGAGAGGCCAGCAAGGACAGAGTGCCTGCTGCAGGGAGAAGGCTGGCATGTGGCAGGAGCCTAGGGAAGTGGCAGGAGTGATCAGTTGTGCTCTTGGAGGGCATGGGTCCACGTCACCTCCTCGAGTTATTGGTACAGGAGAACCTCCCTCTAACAAATTGCAACTCCAGAACAACTGCCCATAGCTGAGCCCCAGGACGAGGCACTTGCCCAGTGGCTCTACCTGCAGCCCTACGACTGCCACCAGCCAAGCCATCACCAACCCTAACCTGCCCGGTCCCTCTGCTCCTGCTCTGGCACCCCGCAGGTCTTTCTTCCATGGAGCGGGGACCACCAGGTCATGTCAAGGTCGTGCTTACACCCTTCAGTGCTTCCTCGTGCTGCCTGATGCACCTGAGAAAATGCCAGCCCTCAGCCATCTCCTCTCCCCAGGATCTTCCTGCATCTCAAGCCCTGGTTTTGTAGCAGTTTCCATGGGTTCTTTCTATTCCTTGAAGACCTCGAGCTTGTCTCCTAGAACTTTGCATTTTCTGTTCCCTCTGCACAGAATACCCTTCTCCAGATTTTCCCACAGATGCCTCCTGGCAATTCAGATCTCTGTTCTGTTCTGATGTCACCTCCTCAAGGAAGTCCTCCTTGATCACCTCAACTAAAGTGGCCCTCACTTTCCTCACCACCTGCACACCCTGGTTGCCATCCCAGCATCTTCCTTTACTTTCTTCATAGTACATATCATTGTCAGAGATGGCCTGTTTTATTCATTTGTGACACCTGTGTTGTCACCCTCCCTAGTTCCTTGAGGGCAGGGCCTTGCCTGTCAGGTGCACAGCTGTCTCCTAGCATGGTACCTGGCACATGATGGGTATCTGATACATGTCAGTGAATAGTTGAAGAAGATAGGAATTGCCCTCATAATAGTCACACACATCCTCTAAGCCAGTCATGCCCGGAGTGGGATACGTGTACTCCATTGACAGCAGGAAGAAAATGCCAGGACTTCTACTTAAAACTACTTTTTAAGGTTTTTTTCAATAATAAAACATATACATACATGAGAGTATATGTTACATATACATTAAAAAACAGATTTTTTTAAAGTGAACATCTGCACACCCATCACTCCTTCAGAGGCACCTGCTGCATGAGACTTTGAAGTCATCATTTCCTTGCTTGCCTTTACAATTTTACCAAAGAGATGATTCCCTAGCAACATAGGGTTTCTTTTGCATGCTTTTGAACTTCATCTCAATTGCATCCTACCATAAACTCAAAGGCAACTTGCCTTTTTCACTCAATGTAATATTTGTGACATACATCATCTTTTCTTGTTTCTAAAACAAAAATCAAGTGTGTGTGTTTCACTGATATTGAGTATACGCATTGATACAAGAGCCTATGTAGAAATTATAGGGTTTCTATTCGAATGGACATGAGTTAGGGGTGCAGGATCAAAAAAGTTGGGAGACCACTGCTGGGGGCAGTGGGGTGGCCAGTGCTGGACACCTAGGAAGGGTTCCTAGTCCATGCTGCCTTGCTGGCCTAATGCTCCATCTCTCTGTGTCTCTCCCTCCAGTGGCTTCTCCACAGTGGTAGCTCTGGGCGCAAGCATCATCTGTAACAAGATCCCAGGCCTAGCTCCTAGACAGCGGGCGATCTGCCAGAGCCGGCCCGACGCCATCATCGTCATAGGAGAAGGCTCGCAAATGGGCCTGGACGAGTGTCAGTTTCAGTTCCGCAATGGCCGCTGGAACTGCTCTGCACTGGGAGAGCGCACCGTCTTTGGGAAGGAGCTGAAAGTGGGTATGTGCTCACCCAAACACCCCAGCAGAGTCTTACAGGTTATAGAGACATCAGGCTATAGGGACACCAGAATACTCTCAGGTGCCCTGTGGAACTCCGTTGCCTGCCCCTACTAGAATGTCCTTCAGTGTGGGGTCCTGCATGTGCATTGACTTGCATTCAGGACTCCCATTGAGGGTCAGGTCTCTGGTTGAATCCATACCCCCTCAATCGTTTATTGACGGAGGTGCAAACCAGCAACCAGTGACCCAAATGCTAACCTCTGATACAGTGCTGATGCTGTGTTTTGAATTGAAGCCCAGATTTTAAAACTTGTTTCACCTAAAATATAGGAATTTCCGGTTTCTTTTGAAAAGTTGGCAGATCTACTCATAATTTACATGTGTGCCCACATGGTTGCAAAGACCTGAAACTGAGAACACAGCTCCCTTTAGTTGTAGCAGTGAATGGGCAACCCATTCACTGCCACGGTCCCCAACACTCCCTACTGCTGCCCAGCCTGTGCAATCCTGTGACATGATCCGCTTGATCCCTGTGGGCTTTTGACTTTGAAACTGTTTTATGGGAATGGTGCGTGCAGACACATACATACATGTAGAGTTTTGAGCCACACATTTAACTTCTGAAGCAATTATAACAAAAGTCTGGTGGAAAAGGGTCAGAGAGAGCAATGCTGGTCTCCAGGAGGCCCTGGTCAGTGGTAGGAGGCCATGCTGTGTGTCTTCTGGCTTGTGTGCATGTGCATTAGGGGACCAGAAATTGCCACAGGCTGGCTTCTGCACTGTGAACTTCCCTGAAAGCCAGGTCAGCCTCGGATATCTTTGGGCATCCCTGCCACCTCCTGCTTAGGTCACCCTGCTGTCACGTCTGGGCTCCCAGGTTGTCCCATGCTCCCCCATCTCATTTCCCTGTTGCTCCTGGCCATCCTGCAGTCCCTTCTGCACCCAGCAGGCAGGATCATCCTTTTACATGGAAATCAGATCATGTCACTGTGCTGCTTAAACCCCTCTGGAGGCTTTCTTGCATCAGAATGAAATCCCCACTGCTCATCTAGCTGCTGCTGACCTCTGCTTCCATCTTCCCTCTTCACCTGCTCACTCAGCCTTGTTCTTTTTCCCAAACACACCATGCTGGACACCAGCTATTTCTTCTGCCTTAGCTCCTTTCCTCAGCCCCGTGCCCCTGACCCTGTCCAGGTCTTCTAGACCTTTGCAACCTTGTCAAAAGTCCCCTCTCACCTCAAAGTTCCATCCCATCAGCCAAGCACTTCACACTGTCTGAAACCATTCTGAACTGGTTTGCAATGTCAGCTTCATGAGGGCAGGGGCTTCACTCCCATGCTTGCCACTGAACACTTTCTTCCCATTGCCTTTTGGAAGGCCTTACCCATCCCTGCAGCAGGCCTGGTTTTGTCACCATATTCTGTGAGTGCCTTCTTATTTGCACCTTACAGAACTGCAGACAGGATCTCAGTATGGGGTCCTGCAGGTGCATCGACTTGCATTCAGGACTCCCAGTGAGGGCCAGGTCTCTGGTTGAATCCATACCACCCCAATAGTTTATTGACAGAGGTGCAAACCAGCAACCAGTTTTTTGGGCCACTGGTGAAGTTGGCAGAGACCTTTCCGGAGGTAAGCCTTTTCCAGGATCTTTGTTGTGTAGACTTTTGCCTTGCACCATCTGCCCTGCTTCTCCCTCTTCCCAATTCCAGGGCTCACTTTTTAGGTGGAAACAGAGGCCCAGAGAGAGAATGGGACTGTCCCAGGTCACATAGTGAGTGGCATCAACACTGAGACTCCAGTTAAGGTTGCCTAATCTGTCTTGTGAGCTTCCCCTTGCTTGTCACTTGTAGTTTTTGGTTTTTGTGCTTTCTTCTACTCAGATATCTCTCACACACACACACACACACACACACCCCATTCCTGGGACCCAGGCATGGGTTCCAGCATTGTTTTAAATTTGTGACTTCTGATATGTAAGATGTTATAGATGAGGAGACTGAGGCTCAAAAGGGACTTGCTCAAAGTCAACAAAAGTGAGTGGCAGGGCCTCTCAGGACTGGGTTCATTCCAGCATAACTTTCAGTCTCAGAACAGTCAGTATATCGGCTGGCATTGGAATAGTCCCCACAGAGGTCTGGGGCGCAGCAGGAGGGCTACAGTGCAGGGCAGTGCCTGGACAAGGATCCCCTCCTGTTGAGCAGCCCCCAGCTGGCCATGGTTGTAGAAGTGAGGCTGAGGAGGAATACTGCCAGTGCACACCAGGGAGGAGCAGAGGCCAGTGGCAAGAGGCATTCTAGTGGGCTTGGCAGGCAGAGGTGGCTGGTGGAATTCCAGCAAAGAGAGGTGCCCAAGAAAATCCTTGGGATAGCGATGCAGGGCAGTTGGTCCGGGGAGCCTGGAAGGAAGTAGGAGCTGGAGCCAGGAGGTATGTAGGGTCAATTTAACAAGTTTGAATTTCTGAGCAGGAGCCGTTGGAGGATTTTGAGTGTGGGAGTGACTGCCAGAGGATAGGTTAAACTTATGAAATTGCCACTGTGAAATGATTTTTGGCCCACAAAAGTGGCAACATAATATATGTTGATATGCATATATTATGCATTGACTTGCATTCAGGACTCCCAATGAGGGTCATGTCTCTGGTTGAATCCATACCCCCCAATAGGAATAGGAATCCATTCAACCTTATAGGAATTTTAGGAGATTCATGAAAGAGTGGGTATAAGGTCATTCATTCATTTTAATACGTGTTGATTTATTCATGCATTCACCAAGTTATTGGGTGTCCATTGTGGCTGGAGGCTCCTGTTCCAGTGTGTGTGGCCAGGGAAGGGCGCTGGATTTGTGAGGGAGGTGAGCTATGGGCATGTCTGGGGGAAGAACATGTCAGGCAAAGGGAACAGTAGGTGCAAAGGCCCTGAGGTGGAACGTGCTTGGGGGTGGCTTGAGGAACAGCGAGGGGCCTGGGGTGGCTGGAGTAGAGTGAGGAAGGCTGAAGGGGAAGGCTCAGGGAGCCAGGAGCTGGATGGTGCAGTATCCCTCAGGCCAGGGCAGGGGATCTGGATTTCCCTTCATGGGAATGGAGACCTTCTGAAGGGGAGACAATAAGGGAGGGACAGCATCTGACTTCAGGTTTAGCATCATCACTCTGGCTGCTGGGAAAAGCATGAACTGCAGGGTAGGATGGCAGTGGGAGTCAGGAGTCTGGTTGAGTCTTCCAGGAAGGAGGTGATGGTGGCTCAGCCTCAGTGATAGCCATGGAGACCTGCTTTGAAAGCCACCAGCCAGGAAGGAGGGAGAGTGACAAACTAAGGGCCAGCTAGGAGGGAGGGAGGGTGACAACCTAAAGGCCTGCTAAGGAAGGAGGGAGTCACTCTGGTCTGGACTTCTAGGGTAGTCACAGTGGGAAGAGGAAGATGAATCAAGATGAGAGCCCCGACAGTCTGAAACCGCCCTGAGCTTAGGTTTCCTCATATGTAGAAAGGTGTCCTGCTCCAGGACATCAGGAAGCAAGCATCACATTTAGGGTCACTGGGCTCCTCCTCAGTGCTCTCACCCCCATGGGGTTGCCACTTTCTGGGAATGACCAGCTAACAACGGCTGTCTTGCAGGGGTGAGGATCTGGCCTTTGGAGCTGTGGCCATCAAGTCCTGACTTTGAACACCAGGACCCATTGTCTGCCTTTAAAGAGAAACTTCCCAAAGTTCTACCCCATACTTCTGCTTACATATCATTGGCCAGAACTTAGTCACATGGCCACATCTAGCTGCAAGAGAAGCTGGGAAGTGTAATCTTGTATTCAGAGTGGACATGAGACCAGCTGGAGCTCTGTGACTGAAGAGGAAGAGTTCTTTATCCCATGCTTGGCTCCCTTCTGAGTGTTCAGGTTTCCTGCATAGAGCTGAGGGGCAGCAATGGGCATGTACCAGGTAAAGTCCCGTTGCATGTTAGAAATTGAACCCCAATTCAAGCCACCTCTGGTAAAAGGGGGACTTATGTATGCTTAAGGAACTGGAAAGCCAGGGCATAGTGCTGACTTTCGAAATGGACAGGAGCAGAGGTAGCATTGGCATCCATCAACCCCAGGACCAGCAGGACGGCCTTTGCACCTGCAGTGACACAACTTCCAGGTTCAAGCACCCCCAGAAAGAGCCTTGGCCTTTCTCTAGCAGCACTTGCAGAAGTTCTAAGATTCACTCAGATTGGACCAACTAATGGGGCTTTACTTTTGGTTGTGTGCCCATCCCAAACTAATCACAGTGGCCAAGGGCAACAGTGCTTTTTCTGGTCCAGCCAGGTAGCCCCACCCAGACCATCTCTCAGGGAAGAGGAACTGCTCACGAGTGTACTAGTCTACTAGGGCTGCCAGAACAAATCTCCGCAGACCAGGTAGCTTAAACAGCAGAAATGTACTGTCCAGTTTCAGAAGCCGGACGTCTGCCATCCAGGTGTCAGCAGGGCTGCTTTCTCAGAGGCCTCTCTATTGGGCTTGTCACCTTCTCCCTGGGTTCTCACACGGCCTTTCCCCTTGTATATGTGCCCCAGGAATCTCCTGTGTCCTGGTCTCCTTTTTTATAAGGACACGAGTCATATAGGACTAGGGCCCACACTAACAGTCTCATTTTAACTTAATTATAATACTTCTTTAAATTTCCTGTCTCCAAATGCAGTCACACTCTGAGGTATTGACTCAGTCCACAGCAATGAGTGACCAGAGTGCAGCATGGTTCAGGCTTTAGGGAGAGGCATAGGGGGTGTGGTGGGCTCTCAGAAGTGAGACCTCGGGATGGAGGGAGGGGTCTGGACAGTGGAGATGGCCCTTCATCTGGAACTTGGAGGGTGGGGAGAAATTTACCAGTGAGTGGGATCCTAGGCAGAGGAAACAACAGAGCAAAGACATGGTCATGTGAGAGCTATGGAGGGAGTGAACAGGGGCCTGCAGCCTCAGGAGACAATGGCTCAGGGAGTCGCCTGTGAGATGGCAGGCTAGCTGTCAAGACCCTTGAATGCCAGGGATTATTTGAGTGGGGTGTGTGGCCCCACATCGGTTTGACCAACTGCTACCAAGGCACAGTGTGACCCTTGCGGTGGGGTATAAGAAGGCCTTCACTTCCCTCTAGACTCCCTTCCTTCCTTCCTTCCTTCCTTCCTTCCTTCCTTCCTTCCTTCCTTCCTTCCTTCCTTCCTTCCTTTCTTTCTTTCTTTCTTTCTTTCTTTCTTTCTTTCTTTTTCTTTCTTTCTTCTTTCTTTTCTTTCTTTCTTTCTTTCTTTCCTTCCTTCCTTCCTTTTTTCTTTCTTTCTCTCCTTTTTCTCTCTCTCTCTTCCTCCCTCCCTCCCCCTTCCCTCTCTTTTTCTTTCTTTCTTTCTTTCTTTCTTTCTCTTTCTTCTTTTCTTTCTGTCTCTTTCTTTCCTTTCTCTTTCTTTCTTTCTCTCTCTCTCTTTCTCCCCTCCTTCCTTCCTTTCTCTCCTTTCCTTCCTTCTTTTCTTTCTTTATTCTTTCTTTCTCTCCTTCTCTCTCTCCCTTCCTCCCCCTCTCCCTCCCTCCCCCTCTCCTTCCTTTCTTTCTTTCTTTTCTTTCTTCCTTTCTTTGTTTCTTTCTTTCCTTTCTTTCTCTTTCTTTCTTTCTCTCTCTTTCTCCCTTCCTTCCTTCCTTTCTCTCCCTCTTTTCCTTCTTCCTTCCTTCCTTCCTCTCTCCCTCCCTCCCTCTCTCTGTTTCCCTCTTCCTCTCTCTCTTTCTTTCTCTCTCTTTCTTTCTTTTCTTTGTCCCTCTTTCTTTTCTTCCTCTTTCTTTCTCTCTTCCTTCCTTGCTTTATTCCTTCCATTCTCTCTCTGTTTTCCTTCCTTCCTTCCTTCCTTCCTTCCTTCCTTCCTTCCTCCCCTTCTCTCTCTTTCCCTCTTTCTTTCTCTCTTTCTCTCTCACTTTCTCTCTCTCTCCCTTTCTCTCTCTCTCACGTTCTCTTTCTCACTTTCTCTCTCCCTCTTTGTCTCTTTCTTTCTTTCTTTTTCTTTCTTCCTTCCTTCCTTCTTTCCTCCCCCTCTCTCTCTTTCCCTCTTTCTCTTTCTCTCTTTCTCTCTCACTTTCTCTCTCTCTCCTTTTCTCTCTCTCTCACGTTCTCTCTCTCACTTTCTCTCTCCCTCTTTGTCCCTTCCTTCCTTCCTTCCTTCTTTCCTTCCTTCCTTCCTTCCTTCCTTCCTTCCTTCCTTCCTTCCTTCCTTCCTTCCTTTCCTTTTCTGTCAGGGTCTCGCTCTGTCACCCAGGCTGTAGTGCAGTGGTGCAAATATAGCTCACTGCAGCCTCCACCTCCTGGGCTCAAGCAATCCTTCCACTGGGATTACAGGCACACGCCCCCTCACCTGGCTAATTCTTTTCTGTTGTTTTGTAGAGACAGGGGCCTCACTGTGTTGCCCAGGTTGGTCTCAAATTCCCAGCTTCAAGCAATCCTGCCTTGGCCTCCCAAAGCAATGGGATTACAGGTGTGAGCCACTGCACCCGGCCATTTGCTTTTCTTAAATAATACTGTGACCTCCCTCGAATTCACCCCCAACACAACTTGTCATCCACCTCTGTGAGCCTCCCTCATGTCTCCCCTGCCTCTCCCTCCCTGGCTACGCTTTCCCTATCTTGAATCTTGAGTTTCCCATTCCCTAGTTTATTTATGTTTAATATATCATATGGAGATCTTCCCCCAAAGTAAATGACTTCATTTTGGTTGGATTGAATTGCTATTGTGCCAAGCTCCTCCCCTAGTGGCGGCGCAGCTCCAACCCTGGGACTGGCCAGCTGCATGTCTGCCCAGTGAGTGGGTGAGAAAGACAATCTCAACAGCATCCTGATCTGCACTTCCCTGAGAAGTGATGAGGTTGAAATCTCCTCCTGTATTTACTGGCTGTGCATGTTCGCTCTTCCATGAGTTATCTCTTCATGCTTTGTCCCCATTTTTCTGTTGGGTTGTGGGTTCTCCCATTGGATTTTGCCAGTGTGGTTGTAGTCACAGTGCAGGGAAACCAGGGTTAGACCAGGCAATGCCTCGGGGTGAGTGGGTTCCTCAGGATGAGTGGGTTCCTCAGGATGAGTGGGCTGTGGGGGGCTTCACTCTATCTTGTGTCTTTTCACTGAGGATCAGTGTGGACCAGGAGCCAAGACTGCCCTTTCTCATCCGTCACTTCATTGGGTCCTTGGCACCCCTGAAAGAAAGTGTGTCCACCTCCATCTTGTTCCTGGGAGACAGGCTATGAGCCAGGCAGAGGGTGTCCAAGATCATGTGGCTGTTTCGTGGCAGAGCTGAAATCGGTCGTGAGTCCCCCCTCGCTGGAGGGATTCTTCTGTTTGTGCGATCCTGCCACAGGTGAGATTCTCAAGTCTGCTATGTATTTGAGAACCCCTTGGCTTGTTGCAGGTGTGGGGCTGCCAAGTGAGTACTGAAATCAGAGTCACATGGCCAGGTTTGCATCCCAGCCCCACCCTTACCTTGCAGATGACTTTAAGTGAGTACTTCACCTTTCTGACAGTCTGCAGAATGGGGGAGCCAAGCACCCACCTTACTGGGTGGTAGTGGCATTACATGATACGGGGTGTAAGAGCCTGGCACATTGTTATCCGTTGGTAACATCCCCTCCCCGCTTCCAGGAGGCCTGTGTGCCGTGTCATATGCACACAAGCTCAAGGAACCGGGGACCCACGCTCTAGATTTTCTTGGTGATTACCAGTCTAAGCTGACCGTTTTGACTCTACCTCCAAACTATATACCCCAATCTGTCCAGTTTTCACCACCTTCACCACCACCTCCCTATTCAAACCGCCATCTTCAGATACTTGCTGCCTGAACAATGACATCAACCTCCAAATGCACCCCACCTCCTCCCTTTCATCCTGCAACCTATGCAGCCATCCAGCATGACATCTTCTCCGTGTTGCTCTGAGTGTGGCATCCTGCCGTGTAAAACCCTCCCGCGGTTTCCTGTTGTTCTGAGAATAAAATGCACACCCATCCCCTGCTCCTTTATGGACCTATGCCAAAGTCCCTCCCACCTCAGGGCCTTTCCTCACTGTTCCCTCTGCTTGGATGCTCTTTGCCAGCTTGACTCACTCCCTCTGTCTTTCTATCCTCTGCTCACCTGTCAGGCCTCGGAGAAGCTTCATTACCTCCTCTCCAGTGTACACTGCCTGTCCTTGTCCACTCTCACTGTGTAGCATTTTTCTTTATGTCACTTTGTTACTCCAGGATGTATTCTCTAACTTGCTCATCTGTGCAGCGATGTGTAGTGGTTCAGCCCTGACGCTTCCCGCTTGGTCATTTACCAACAGTGGGCCTTGACCAAACGGGAGTGATAATGGCACCATTCTCACAGGTGGTGGGAGGATGAGGTTGCTTACTGCGCTCAGAACAGTGCCTGGCACACAGGAAGTGCCCATACATCGTAGCTGTGTTGTTATTATTGTGTGTCTCTCTGGCCAGAAGGCAGCTCTGTGAGGGATCAGGGGCCTCTGATCCAGTGCCTGGGACATGGAGGATACAGTCCCCGTTGGGGTGCTCAGTGGATCTAGGGACACCATGAGTACCAGAGCAGCCCCTTGCCCCAACTCTTCTCTGCAGCAGAAGATGACACAGAGGGTACTTGGGAGAAGCCGCTGAGTGATGGTGGGCAACCTGTCCTCTCCTGCATATGCAGGTCTCCACTCAAGAGACTTCCTGGAGGTGGTCTTCTGGAGGAGGTCTTCCTGGACCATCCTGCCCAAGACAGCATCCTCCACCCTTCCCCGACAGGGCACCCTGCATGGTTGTCTTTAAAGCACTTTAAAGCACTCACCACTTTTGGAAGTGACTTTGTTTACTTTTGTAAGAACCCATCTGACATTAGTCTTCTCTGCCATCATGAGGCTCCATGGGGCCCAGATCTGCTGATCCTCTTCTCCCCATACTTCCAGCATCTGTCCTGGGGCCTGGCACACAGTAGGTCCTCATGGAACACGTGAAGAAGTGCATAGCCCCCAGGCAGGCCAGCTCCTTTCTACCTTGTGTGGCCCCAGTTGCTCTGAGCCCTTGAAGACAGGCCTTGCTTTGTTTATCTTCTGAATGCCGGGTCTGGGAGCACCTCATGCACAGTAGGTGCTCCATTTTCTCTGTCGTGTGAGTGACTGCTGTTCATTTCTCACCCCAAATACAAAACTGCATGTTCATTTCTGCACATTTTCTTTGAGATCCATCCTAGCTGGGCAGTCTCACTCATCAAGATCTTTTTAATGTCAATTTGATCAACCATTCTGTTAGCTCTCCTGCCCATCTCTGCATTGGCTTAAAATGGGATAAAAATGTTGACTAGGTCTAGTGCCTAGGAAAGACCGTTATGGCATGATTCAAGAGGAGCTGTGCCCAGGGTCTGCTCAGCAGATCACCATTCCCAGGCTCCACCCACTGCCTACTGCCAGCTGCCCTGGGGAGAAAAGGACATTCCCATGGGTGTCCTTTTAAAATGGGGGAACTCAGCATGTTATACTGCCTGCTCCTGGAGAGTCAGGATGCCTGCCAGCATATTAAAGGTGCTGAAACGTCCTGCGGACAAGACAGCAGCTTGAGCTGACTCAATCTGGAGGGTCCACTCATTTCCATTCTTGGACTCACTGACTGTCTAGTGGAGCTGCTCTTCAGGGGCACACACACTGGGGAATATCACCCTGGAGACCCTCACAGATTGACCATACTCAGAATGTGGTTTATACATCAACTTGGAATCTACCAAAAAGTATATCCACCTATCACCAATTTCCATAGCTTTCCCCAAGGGTACAGAAGAGGCACATCCTCACTTCTGACATTGCCATGGGCAGTGAAATCCATTCTAATCCACATTACCATTGAAAATCCCTTCAATCATGCATAAAATTCAGAATACCTGTGTTTCCATACAAGTACAGGAAAGCATGCACATACATGTAACATGTATATATGGCAATGTGTGTATATATATGTGTGTGTATATATATGCAGTGTATAGAATGAAGTGTATATATCCACAATATAAGTATATAATATTTTTTTTTCTGGTACATTTCGTTCAATTTATGCAAGTTAAACATTCATGGGATAAGACTCCTCCACTTGTATGTCCACTCATTTATTCACGTCTTCATCCTACAGGTATTTACTAGAATCTCTGCAGTAAATGCTGGGGTGCAGGCTCTGTCCAGGGCACTTGCTGTCCGGCGGGGACACACTAGGAAGACAAGGCTGAAAAGTGCTCTGAGGATCTAGTGGAAGAGAAATAGGCACTGGGAGATGAGCACAGAAGCTGCCTGTACGGGTCACCTGAAGTAGGGGCCGTCCACAACCCAGGAGGGGAAGGGGAGTGGCAGCAGGAAGGGCTTGGCTGGGTGACCCAAACAGGAGCCCTGGGATCCAGAGTGGCTTGGCACGAGGGACTGCAGGGCGTAGGGTAGGGAGGGTAAAGAGGCTGGGGGAAGAGGTGGGACCAGGCATCCTGCAGGGTTTTGGGACCAGCCTCAGGGGGTTTGCTTGGGAGGGAAGTTGTCAGAGGTATTTAATCAGAGGAGAGACAGGATGTAGGAAGATAATCAAATTCCTTGCACACACAGAAAGTTGCTATGTCTCCAGCATTATCATCGGCAAAGAAATGGTGATTTCCCGCCGTGTGCTGCTGGGGATGGGTGCATTCTTTTCCACATGCTCACAGCCTCCTGTTTGGTACCCCCCTGCCGGAATTTTTCCAGGGATGGGCACAATGACCTAGGAGTCAACCCCTGGAGTCCACCCTCCTCTGTCTACAATCTGGGAAACTCTGATGCATTTCTGGGCTTCTGCCTCTGTAGAATTTGTCGCCACTTCTCTTGGGCAGTCACTTGAGCAGCTCTCTCCTCTCCCCAAGGTGATGGCCTGGGCTGAGGGTCCCATGTCTGGGGATCCCTACGTCTAGGAGTCCCCACATCTTGCAAAAAGGACGCCATCATTTTACTCATCTAGGGCTGTGGGAGTGCAACACATGTCTGGTGAGCTGGTGAATGCTTAGAAGGATGGATTTGAAAACCTTTCCAGTGAGAGAGACAGAAGCAAGGGGCGGGCCAGCTCCATTTTCTCTCTGCCATTTCTTAACAATGCGCCATCTTGCCCAAGCAAAAGACCTATTCTTTCCTTATTCTTGCTTAGAATGCAGCTAACAAAGGACTTTTTGTCTCGTTTGCATTTTTTTTTGCAAGCCTCAGTTCATCCTGGGTTTTAGCTCTCCTGACACTATTCTCTGAGATGAGTCTTTTGTTATAATGTTCTCTTCCCAGCTTTCATATGGTAGACAGGCAGGCAGGCAGGCGTGCGTGCGCATGCAACATGCACACACACACACACACTTGCTTTCACATGCACATTCATTCATTCAACTGTTGAGGCTTCACAGATAAATAATCCAGTCCCCCACAGCCTAGCGGTGAGAGGCTGATCATTCAATTCAGTACAAAATAAGGATGGACAGGGTGCTGGGCCACAAGTGGAGGGAAGGGACATTTGGGAGGCACCTCAGAGTAGGGAACTTTGGAGCCGTGGCTTGATGGATATGATGCTAACCAATAATGCATCTAGTAAGAGCTATTGTTTATTGGTCCCTTACCGAGTGCAGGCTGGGCTTGTCACGTGCATTTGGTTATTTAATCCTCCCAACAACCCTGGGAGGTAGATATTTTGTTATTCCCACTTTATAAATGAGGAAACTGAGGCCTTGAGAGGTGAGTTAACTCACTCAAGGTCCCACTGCCAGGAAAAGGGAGCCAGGACGTAAACCCAGATTTATCCACCTCCAGGGCTCTGCTTTAACTCCTGCGCTACATTCCCTGCCCCTTAGCAGGCAGATGGAACAAGGAAGACAATTGCAGGCTGAGGGAACAGCATGTGCAAAGCCGTGAAGCCAGGAAGGAGCAGATGCTGACCGTTGGCAAGTGGTCAGCAGCGTGCTCTGGCCTTGCTCAGTAAGGAGAGAGACCCTTGGATGGAGAAAGACAGAGGCTGGGGCTTGCACACACCCCTCCCCAGTTTCCCTAGCTGTGGGCCTGTTACCTTAGCAAGCTCAGCCCAGACACAGCTCCCTGCATCCCCAAATCTTCCAGTTATTCATTGTGAGGCTCCCTGCTTCCTCTTGATGAGACAGCCCCATGTGGCATTCTGAGCCCAGAGGGGCTATGAACTGCCATGCCATGGGGCTGGCAAGTGCAACCTTTTTCCATCTGTATATTTTCCAAATCATATATTTCAGCTTGTGTCACTGCAGATTGCTTGCTCTCTGACCCATTGGCTTTAAATAGCAAAAGAAAAAAAAAATACAATGCACTTTGTGGTTTCCAGTAAGATACCGTAAATACACCCAGATAATATTCCGGTGCAAACCATTTACAGTGGCTGCACAGGGCGGTGGAATGGAATCTTTTGGGCAGGCTTGGACATCAGTTTATTTCCTCTATACCCGCTGGGATCATTATGGAGCTGGAACCACAGAGGGCGTCAGCTGGGCTCCCCATTTTCATCTCAGTGATAATACGTATCGTTCTTTATCAAGCACCTTCTGGGAGCTCCACAGAGGCTTCATTCCACAGAGGTCTCATTTAATTTTCAGGACTTGGCGATGTCCTCCTAAGGGTTCGCACTTCACAGATGGGGAAGCTGAGACTCAGAGAGGCAGAGTCCTTGCTTGGGGCTCCCCCAGTGAATGAGAAGTACACAGGAGGGACTGACAGGTTCCATCTTACCTGAGTTCTGAGCTGAAGTCACCTGGGATATCCCAGGAGGGAAGGTCTCTGGGCTTCTGGATGAAAACTTTACCTGGGAGATGTGGGTGGATTGAAAGGTAAGGAGGGCATGGGGGAGGTGAGGGAGCCCGGGGGATCTTCTGGTCTTGCTGAGTCACTGGTGACCTTGAGCAAGTCTCCCATCCTCCTTGAAGCTATCATTCCAGTAGGAGCCCCCTGGCTTTGTTTCTGTGGCTCTAGGAATCTTTTCTCTGATTCTGGGGAGAGGAAGGGCTGGCAGAATCCGTACCTGCCCTCAGCCTCACCTCCTCCGGTGCCAACCTGGCTCACCGGCTCCTGCCAGTAGCTGACCACACCACGTCAGTGCCATCACTCAGGCTACCACTTGGCCTGATGCCTTCTCTGCCCCTAGAGAGCCCCCTGACCTCTCCGCTCAAGTCACCACCCCAGATGTCCCCCACTCCCATCACTGCCCTGTGTCACCTCCTTCAAAGTCCTCAACTGCCACGGAGTGGCATTATCCTGCTGCCTGTCCTTCTACGAAGGCAAAGCCATGTCTAAACTCCTCATCTGACTTTCCTCATGTCCTAGAACAGTGCCTGGCACATAGTAGATGCTCAAGAAATATCTGATGAATGAAGGAATAGATGGCTTGGTCAAGGAGGTGGAGGGGAGGGCAGGATTTGAGGGAGGTTCTTCCTCTGCTCCTGGGCAGGACGGAGAGGCAGGCCTTTCACAGCAGGCTGTCCCCACTGCTGGGATGGAGGATCTGATCGTGGAGGGCACACAGGCCATGGTGGCCAAGCCCAGGGTTCACTCACAGGCTCCACATGGATGATCTGGGCAAGAATGTAGGCCTGGAGTCAGTAGGACTGGAATGGTTCTCAAGACCTTGAGGCAAGGGAGTGGGTCCAACTCTGGGGCCAGCTGTCCAAGTTTGAATCCTTATAGGTTGTATCACATGGGCCTCAGTTTCTGCATCTGTAAAATGCAGATAATAGCCCCCACCTCATGCGTTGTTGCCATATATTGTGGATCTATATTCAGTGCTTAGAACAGAGCCTAGTGAATAAGAAACATTTCGTATGTCTTTGCTCAGCTTTTTATGGACTATATGCCATTGGGCATATGATCTCATCCCATTTCCACAGCAGTAGAACAGACCACCCTTGCAGGTATCTCCTAAGAGAAATGAGATGGCATTCGGGAAATTACCCACCTGAATGAAGGGGCTTCCCTAGACAGATGAGAAAAGGGCGGTTCTCGGAGCAGTGAGGGTGACCAGGGTCCAAGGGAGTTCTCTGGAGTGGTTAGGCACAGCAGGTGACCTCCAGGTTTGCATCCTAACTCTTCCTGGGCAAGTCAGCTCATCTCCCCAAGCCTCAGTTTCCCCACCTTACCTGGGATGAGTAAAGGAGGCAGACATGGATGGAATCTGAGATTTATTTTAAGATTCCAGAAGCTTTTTCTGCTTTCTTTCTACCATCAAACTCTGTTCTCAGCTCAGCAAGCCATCCAGTTTGAATGGTTTTGATAAATTATTTATTGATAAGTTTTAATTGATAACAACTGAATGCCATCTCGTTTTAGAAGTGCATTTTGACAAGAGTTGATTATGGTGGTAGGGCTGGTATGGGGAACAGAAAATCAGCAGCTAAGTCTAAAATGGCAGGGAGCAATAAAGGCCATGGATAAAACAGAGGCAGGGCAAGTTCTTCTCTGTACCACCCAGTAGCACCTATAATTTCATCAATTATTATAATTATAATGCTCACTACTGTTTGTTTAAGTACCTGCTAGGTGCCAGGTGATGTCTACCTCTTCCTACAGGGTAGTTGCTAATAACAGATGAGGAAATGGAGGCTCAGAGAGGTTAAGTGACTTGCCCGAGGTCACACAGCTTTTGGCAGGGTTGAAATTGGGACTCAGGTCTGTCTCACCCCTCACACATTTTGGAGGGTGTTGGAGACAGTGGGAGTGACAGACATGGTCCTTGTCATCTTGTAAACCTGAAATTTGGCTGGGCAGACAGACACTGGATGAGCCTCTGTGTTATTTTTTTTTTTTTTTTTTTTTTGCCTCTCTGTTGTGACCTTCAGGACATTGTGAAATGGGACTCAGCAGGGACGCCATGGGTGGGCTGGCATGGCACGCCACGGCAAAGCCAGCCCTGGCATAGGGAAGCTGTCCAGTTCAGCAGGTGGACAGGCCTACTTTCTGCGGGGTGGGAGGGCAGTGATGGGGCAGCGGACAAGTTGTTTGTGTCTGTCCCTCCTGGGGAGGGAGGTTCCAAGGCGAATGGGAAGGTGGGTGGGGAAAGGACCTCCCTGAGCATGGGACAGAGTGACTTAAGGCTAGAAGCAACTTGGAGCAAATCATCCACCTCCTCACTCACTGCTTAAGCCATCTCCATCCTGGCATTCTGAAACACCTTCTCTGGCCCCCCTTTGCCTGCTCCGGGCTCCGGGGCCTCTTCTTCCAGGTGCCTTTCCTGAAACCCACCCAGGCTACATGAGAGCGAACTTGCCCAGTGCTCCTCAGGACTTATCCCACACACAGGGCTTCCCGTAGGTTGCTTTGGTCAGTCTTCACCCTGTAAAGTAGACATAGCCCTTGAACCCATTTTGCAGGTGAGGAGACTGAGGTCCAGAGAGGCTAAGAGGCTAGGTGGCAGCACCATATTCACACCAGCTCTGAGTGACTGCCCGTCCCACGCTGTCTCCTGCACCCCAGCTGCTCAGGACCCTGCCCCTCCCCTGGAGATACTCACAGTCCAGTGAGGGGGACACAGAAGAAGGGAAGGGATGGACATCTGAAATAGCAGGTGACACACAGAAGGAGTAATAGTGGCCACGAAAACAAGAGGTAGGGTGCAGGCAGGTTCCATAAACGAAACATGGGGCCAAGAGCTTTCCATGGACAAACTCTTGTTCTCTCTCATTGCCATGAGAAAGTTACCAATGATATGTCTCCATTTTACAGCCAGAGGGACTGAGGCGCAGGGAGGGGTAGTCCTTGACCAATAGTCACAGAGCCAGGGATTGATGTTCCTGGGATTTAAACTCAGGCCTTCTGGCCCCAGAACCAGTGCCCTCCGTGGGTGTTGGGGAAATGCTGCTTTACGATGCTGTGAGCTTTATGCACGTGTGCAGGTTACATGGTTAGGTCAAGGGTGCTTGGGAGTGGGGAGTGGGAACTGATGGGCTAGAGGGGTCCCCACCCATCTGGCTTTCCAGATCCTGGGCAGCCAGCCCACATACATTCCTCCTTTATTGCCCAGTTCACTCCCCAGGTTCTGGGGGTTGAATGGATGTGTGCGTAATGGCAGTTGCTCAGCTCATCACCCTAAGAGGGAGCTTTGTTGCAAGTTAGGAACGGGTACACAGTCGAGCTTTGGAGAGCCATTGCATTGAGCTCAGCCTCACTCCTTAGTCAGGCCCAGGCTCCTCTCAAGTGCCTGGGACCTGACCCCAACTTGTCTCCTCTCCTCCTCGCAGGGAGCCGGGAGGCTGCGTTCACCTACGCCATCATTGCTGCCGGCGTGGCCCATGCCATCACAGCTGCCTGTACCCAGGGCAACCTAAGCGACTGTGGCTGCGACAAAGAGAAGCAAGGCCAGTACCACCGGGACGAGGGCTGGAAGTGGGGTGGCTGCTCTGCCGACATCCGCTACGGCATCGGCTTCGCCAAGGTCTTTGTGGATGCCCGGGAGATCAAGCAGAATGCCCGGACTCTCATGAACTTGCACAATAACGAGGCAGGCCGAAAGGTAGGCAGCCAGGGAGGGCAGCTGGGCGGCGCTCGCGGAGATACTGCGAAATGACTTGTTCATAACACCTGGTGCTGGGTGTCTGGTGAGGAGCCACAGGGCTCTGCCCTCAGCCTCACTCTGCTTGGCGTTGGCATCAGCTTGTGGCTGGTTAGGATTTGTGTATGGCACAAAGCTTGTCAGCTATTAGAGAGGTTGGATAACTGAGTCTCCCTTAAGACGAATTGGATGTTACTCAGCAAGGTAGAAAGAGGGACAGATGTGGACTCTTATCCTCGGGAGGAGCCAAATTAGCCTTTCTCCCTTGCTCCCTTGCTCCCTTCCTGCCTCCCTCCCTGCTTTTTTCTCTCCCTCCTTCCCTTCCTCCCTCTTCTCAGGCTTCTGGCCACATCCTGTGTGTCAGAGCCTCCCAGGTGGCCTTGGTGAGTCACACAGGGGAATTGCTCACCTGGTCTACCCCAGGACAACGTCCTGGGGGAAATTACGAGGCCCTGCCTGTCTAGTCCCATGGCTGGGAGCTCCTGCCCAGGGTGGCACATCCCTGCAGGGGTCCCAGCTGCTCCCTTCTCCCTGATTTTGTGGTCAGATCACCCTGCAGGTCCCAGGTCCCAGGCTCTCTCCTGCCTTGAAGCCCTCACTTCCTCAAGGCAGACAGGAGGAGGACACATGGCTTCCCTCTCCCAGCCTCTGTTTCCTCACCCACAGCTCCCTGACTGGGCCATGGTGAGAATTAAAGGAGAGAATAGCACGTGACCGGTAGCAAGTCAGGGTCAGGGTGGATCCCACGGGAGTGTGTTCTGTGAGCCACACAGCTCCACTGGGTGTGAGGCTTGTGGCTGTTGCTCTGTCGTGCTGCCATGAGCCCATGGGCGACACAGACACTGGGAACTGTCAGAGGCTGTAAGACCAATCTCAGTGGGCTTCCTGGAGGAGACAGGCCCCAAGAAATGAGTGAGGTTTGGCTAGGCAGGGAAAGGAGGTGGAAGCAGCCAAGATCTGGTGAGCTGGGGAGGAATGGACGCAGGCCCAGAGGTAGGGGCAGGGGGCCAGTTGGGGACCACACTGACCAGTCTGTGAGCCCCTGACAAGGGAACCCCTGCAGGATGGGGCCGAAGCAGCCTTGTGTTCTGCACCTAGATCTGCTTATGGCTGCCATGTCCTTGTCCTTCAGGTTTCAGCCATGATGTCCTCTCTCCAGAGAGGCTTCCCTTCCCATTCCTTCTTAGCCTTTTCTCCAAGGTTGCCTTGTTCTGTGGCTTTCTCCCCTCTCTAGACTGTAAGCATACTGAGGACAGAGGCCTGGGGTGTCTCAGACACAGCAGCACTCCAGAGCGTGGCACACAGTACGCACTCTACAAATATGTATGGAGTGAACGGATGAGTGCCTTGTAGTTGCTGGTGAGCCACTGATGGTTCTGGGGCAGGAGAGGGGCAGAAGTCATAGACCCTTGGGAGGCAGAGGGCTACCTTGAGTGGGGTCAGGAGCTGGGTCTAGGTGGAGTGCAGGCCAGGCCTGACCTGATGTTTCTGAGCAGGAACAGCCCTCCCAGCTCAGGAAAGCCCAGTGGAAGGCCATACATCCCCCTGCCTGCCCAGTGCTCTCTGGTTAGGGAGGACCCTTGAGGATGGCTTTCTAGAAAAGCACTTCTACAGACACTATGTATTTCCTGAGCCAAGAGGCGGGACTGCAGACTCCCCGGTGTGTGCAGAGAAAGGCCTGAGTCACCACCCGTCCCGCCCCTTTGTGCTATATAGGGGTGGAAATGGAGGCTCAGAGAGGGTGCCAGCTGACCCGTGGGACTTAGGTCAGTGACCACACACACCACTCAGCCAGAGCACACCAAGGTGGTCTTCTGGCCTAGCCCCAAGTGGCCAGACACTCACTTGCTGCCTTGAGACACCCCAAGGGCCCCGACAAGGGCACGAACAAAGACAGCCACCAGCTGCTGTGGGTTCCAGCCCCTCTTGCGACCTCAGTTTCCACATCTGTCGATTGGGACTATGACCCTCTCCTTGTTCTGACCGGTGCCAGTCGGTTCCCCAGGATTTTGCAACACGCCATTTACTCGAAGGCATGGGACCCCACTCAGAAGCCCCCTCCCAGCAGGCTGCCGTGGGCCCCACGCATGGCAGGGCTTGGGAACCGGCAGGAGCAGAGGGGCCAGCCTGCCGCTGCTCCTGGCTGAGCGCCTCGGAAAGGCTCGCAGATGTGTTTATCACCCGCTCCCTCGCTCCTGCCGTGAGGAAACAAGACTCAACCTGACCACAGGCTCTGGGGCTTGTTGGCAGCTGGTGTGAGAGAAGGGGAAGCGGGGAGGCCAGGGTGGGGGCGGCTTCTGCAGACCTGATGAGGGGCTGCCCCAGAGCTGCAGGGGAGCCCTCGACTCCCCTGGCAGATGAGGAAGAATCAATGCCGCAGGGGCGTCCTGCCCTCGCAGGTCTCCAGTTCGAGTCTGAGCCCAGCAGGGTGTGGGCCATGGGGCAGGGGCAGCACCTCAAGGAGGCTGCGGGGCATCCCCCCCTTTCCCTCATTGTCTCATCAGTTGTGTGGTCTGCAGGCCGAATCAGAATGGTTAGGTGCCAATATCTTTTGGCGAGGTGATTTTAGTATTATAGCTTCCCCTATTGGCAGTTCGGGGTCTTTGCACTTTGGATTGAAATCAGTGGTTGCTCAGGTTGGGGTCTTAGAATACGAAGTTCACATCCTAGCGTGTGATGTGTGGAATCATAGGCTCCCCAACTGGGAGGAAGGGAAGAGTCAGAAGCATTGTGTTGAAATCTTTGGATGGTGGAATCTTTGTGGCTTTGAATAATTTCTTTCCAGCCTTTTGGGCAGCAAGGAAATTATACCCAGTTTTTGCCCTCAAGACTAGATGCTCAGTCTAGTGAGAGAATCAGGTCCAAGAAGCAAAACTTGTGATTCAGAGCTACACACTGTAGGAGAAACGTGATGTAGAAAGTGAAGAAAAGAGGTCAGAGGAAGAGCGGTTTGTTTCCTCTTGAAGTCTGAAGAGTGCTAGGCAGAAGAAGAGAACTCTTAGCAGGGCTTTGAAGGCTTAGGAGTCCTCCAGGTTGACAAGGCATCAGGAAGGAAGAGGGCAGTTCAGGCAGCACAGGCATGTTTAAAAGCACGAAGTCCTAACAAAGCATGCTGTGGGGGCTCCACGTGGCCGAGGGTGGGGAGGACAAGTGATGAGGCTGCAGAGGGGGCTAGATCCTAACACACAGCCTTGAATGCCAGAACAAGGAGTGGGACTTTGTCTCAGGCCAGAGGTGCCCAGAAGAGGCTTTGGTGGCGCAGTGCTTGGGCAGGTTTCTGACCTGTCTGGGATAGAGTGGAGAACAGAGTGAAGGGGCTGTGGCCAAGGTTGGTGCCTAAACCCAGCAGGGGCCTCGGGGCGCATGGCTGGGAAGGCTGTTTAGGAAGCATAATAGGTAGGAGCTGCGTCAGGTGTGTTTGGGGTGGAGGAGCAGGGTGGTAATGGAAGCCCTGGTCTTTGTAAGATTGCCCGGTGGGAGGGTTAAAGGGGAAAAGGAGGAGAGAGCCTGGGCCACAGCCTGGGCAAATGGGTACTGGGACAGGAGGGCTATGGGAAGGGAAGGACAGTCAGGGAGGTTGGAGGAGAACCAGGAGAACCTGGGCCTTCTGGGTGCATTTGTGAGTGCGTGTAGACATCCCCCTGCAGGAGTGCAGAGAAGCCTGGGCAGCTGCGAAACCCAGCCAAGGGCCAAGGATCTCCAAGCCTCCATGACAATATTGTACTTGGCAGGCCAGGCTTTCGAGGCCTTACTGTACAGAGAGAGAAGTGCACCAGGGAGCTCTGGGGGCCTGGGGGAGGGTGGGAGCCCTCAGCAACCCCTTCATGAGAGTGTGGTGACTGAGCCCAGGAGAGGCAGCCCTGGGGATGGGGGCCCAGCTGGGACGGGGCTGGCCCCTGCTGGAATGCGCCGCTTGCTCCAAGGGAGGTGAGCTCAGGGGGATGGAATTCCACCGAAGTGAAAAGTCACCTCCCAGTCCCTGCCCAGCCTCTTGCACACGGAGGGGTGTCGGTCTTGTCCCTTCCTGCCCTGCCCCGTCTGGTCCGGGTGCTCCTGGGAGCTGGATTCCCACCCCTGCCCTGGCCGCAGGCAGGCCTGTGAGTCAGGGGACACCAGGGACCAGCCCCTGGCAGCTGGGGCGGAGCCCAGATAAGGCCTGCTTAGCTATGCTCCTCTCTGCTGTCCCGAGGGCCACTTGCATATTTGACCAGATAGAGTGGCTAGTGGTGGCATGTCAAGGGCCTGAGGAGCCAGGCCCCACCCAGCCCGAAGCTGACTGGCCAGGCCAGGCTGGGAGGAGGCATCCTCAGTCTGCCATGCCCTCCATTCCTGCCCCGCCCCGGGCACAGTTGTGGGTTCTCGCCCTTGCAAATGGAAAGGCTTGCAGCCAGGACTCAGGGGACTTGGAGCAGGAATGGTCTTGGGCACATCTCAGCCCTTCAGGGCCTTGGTTTCTTCCATGGCAGGGGCTTCTTTTCTTTGCTCCCAGGAGGGTCTCCAGGTCTGACATGTGGGCTGGGGAATGACATGGGGTTCTTGGGACCATTGTACCCCAACCTTGTCTCCAACTTCTCTCCCACACACACCACCTTCCAACAACACACTCCTGCAGTCAACCAAGCTTGTTCCCACCTAAGGGCCTTTGCACAGGCCGCTTCTGCTGTCTGGAGAGCTCTTTCCTTGAATCTTTGCAGAACTAGCTCCTTGTGTTCCTTCAATTCCCCGCTCAGATGTCACCTTACCAGGGAAGTCCTCCCTAACTTCCCTCCTCCGCTGTCTGTCTCATCTCCTCCATCACCCTGCTTTACTTGCATGTGAAACCACCGCACAGAATGATCTCATTTGCACAGCTCTTTGTGTCTTTATTACTTGTTGCCTCCCACTGCAGTGTCAGCACCATAGGGTAGTGATGGCCTAAGTTCACCTCTAAACTTAGAACAGTGCCTGGCACATAATAAGTGCTCAAGAAATATTTGTTGAGTGAACAAATGATTTGGCAAGTGCTTGCTCTTTCTTGGGGGGATTTCCAGGAGCAGGGTTGCAAGGTATAATACAGGACTCCCACTTAGAGTTGAATTTGATATAAACGAAAGTACGTCCCAACTATTGCACAAGACATATTAAAAAATGATTCACCATTTACCTCAAATTCAGACTTAACTGAATTTGTATTTTTGAATTGAGCTGATATTGAGATAATTGTAGATTCACATGCAATTGAAGAATATG
This sequence comes from Macaca mulatta, assembly GCF_049350105.2. Lineage (NCBI taxonomy): Eukaryota > Metazoa > Chordata > Mammalia > Primates > Cercopithecidae > Macaca > Macaca mulatta. Next base: position 152,698,264 of record NC_133407.1, on the reverse strand, counting down.
AAGAGATCTTGTGTACCCTTTGCCCAGTTTCCCCCAATGGTGACAGCTTGCAAAACTATAGGACGACGTCACTACTAGGATGCTAATGCTGGAACAGTCAAGATGCAGAGCACACAATGATCCCCAGGTTGCTCTTGTGTAGCCACTTCTACTTCCCTTCCCCTTCCGAATCCCCAGCAATCACGAATTTCCTCTCCACTTTTATACTTTTTTTATTTTAACAATGTTACATAGGTGGATCTGACAGTATAACCTTTCCAGACAAGCTTCTTTTCATTCAGCACAATTCCCTCAAGCCTCCTTCAAGTGTTGTGTATCAGTAGCTGGTTCCTTTACCTTGCTGAATAGTATTCCAGGGCACAAAGGCTCCACAGTTTGTTTTGCCATTCACCTGTTGAAGGATATCTGGGTTGTTTGCAGGTTTTGACTATTACAAATAAAGCTGCTGTGAACATGTATGTACAGGTTTTTTTTGTGTGTGTGAATGTAAGGTTCTATTTCTCTAGAATAAATGTCCAAGAGCACAAATGTATGATGGCTGTATGTTTAACTTTATAAGAAAGTGCCAAACTGTTTTCTATTTTGTGGGAGAGTGGTTGTGCCATTTTATATTCCCACTAGCAATGTGTGAGTGGTACAGTTTCTCCACATCCTCACCAGCATTTGGTGACATCACTGTTTTTAAAATTTTTTTGCCATTCCTATAGATGTATGTTATACCTCATTGTGGTTTTGACTGGCATTTCCTGAATGGCTAATGGTGTTGAATATCTTTTAATGTGCTTATTTGCCATCTGGATAGCCTCTTCAGTGTAGCATCTGTTAATGTCTTTTTGCCTATTTTCTAGGTAGGTAGTTTACTTTTTTAACTGGTGAGTTTGGATATTTCTTTATAGATTCTAGCAGCTAGTATTTGGTCAGACATGCGATTGGCAAATATATTTTCCCAGTCAGTAGCTTGTCTTTTTATCATCTTCATAGGGTCTGTCACAGAGCAAAAGTATTTAACTTTGATAAGTTTTCATTGGTAAGGTCCAATGTATCTATTTTTCCTTGAATGGACTGTACCTTTGGTATTATCTAAAAACTCTTTGCTCAGCCCTAGATCCCAAAGGTTTTCCCATTTTTTTTTTCCTAAAAGTTTTATGTTTCACATTCAACTCTGTGACCTGTTTTTAAAAAAATTCATTAATTTAAAAAACTCAATGAAAATTTATTTCTTTTTTAAGTTGGAGTTACATTTTTATTTATTTTCAATTGTGGCAAAATATACTTAGCATGAAACTTGCCATGTTAGGCATTCTTAGGTGTGTACCCCAGTGGCATTAAACACACTCACACTGTTGCGCTGCCATCCTCACCTTCCATCTCCAGAACTTTACCATCTTCTCAAACGAAGACTCTGTCCCTGTTAAACAACCACCTCCCATGTCCCCGCGCCCCACCCCAGCCCCTGGCACCCACCTTTCCACTTTCTGTCTCTTTGAATCTGACTGCTCTAGGCACCCCACATAAGAGGCATCATATAGTTTTTGTCCTTTTCCATCTGGTTTATTTCAGTTAGTGTAATGTCTGAAAGGTTCTGTGATTGCTTTGAATTAACTTTTCTATGAGGTGTATGTTTAGGTCGGGGTTCATTTTTCAGCCTATTTATGTGCTAAATCCAGGAACCCTCCCTAGCCTCCACTGTCAAGGACAGTGGCCTCGGCACAGTGCCAAGGAAAGCTGTAGGATTGTTTTAGAGCTGGAGATTCTCTCTTCTGTGGGCATTTGATCAATGAGAGACTGAGACCCTGACCTGGAAGGGCCCTGCCAAGGCCACACACCAAGGGAATGGAGAAGCAAGAGCTGCACCTAGGGCCTGGCTCCCAGCTCAGACCTCCCTTCCGCTTCCTGGAGCTGGCCAGGGCCGGGGAGCTGAGCTGGATGAGAGGCTGAGGTAGGGGCCAGGAGGTCCGTGGTGGGCTTGAGAAAAGCTTAGTGGGATGACCAGGCCAGGGTGTGTGGGCCCAGAGGAAGAAGCCCAGACGAGACCAGAGAGGAAGCTACCAAGGACGGGTTGGAGGGGGACCAGCCCAGGCTGGGGCGGAGGGTGCCCACGAGGCCTGAGGTTTGGCCAGTTTTCTCCAATGACACAGCAAGGGCAGGGCCCAGCCAGGTCCTGTCAGTGATGCCACTGTGATAGCAGTGGACAGTACCCAGGCAGGAAGGGGATGAGATAAGAGAGGACGCATGGGTAGGGGCAGGAACAGCCCTTCCCACAGAGACTGGAAACGTCTGTGGCCCCAGCTTCATGTGGCCTGGTCCCTGGCATCCCACTTTGCTCTGGGCTAGTAAGACCACCCCACCCCCAACCTGGATGGATGTGGGCAGCAGGGGCAGGCCCTGAGGAGGCGCTGAACACCCAGGCCTGGGAGGAGTCAGGTGGCTCAGCTGTGATTGGAGCAGCCTCAGGAAGGTGTCACAATCCTGCAGTCCCTGAGGACTGGGGGTGGTGTGGTTGGGAGGGTGGCAGGCAGGACCAGGACCCACAGAATGGAAGAATATGGGGAAAAGGCAGCTCAAGTGAGAAGGAACTTACTATCAGGAAACGGGATGAGGTCCCTGTCAGAGCAGGTGGTATAGGTGGAGGGAAGGTTTTCAATTGCCTGGAGAATATGGACATGATTCTAATATCAGCACTTGAAATATGTGTACTAATTTAATCCCCACAGTGGTCTTACGAGATTAGCATTCTCTGTTCTCTCCATTTCATGAATAAGAAAACGGAAGCACAGAGAGGTTAAGAAAGTTGCTTAATGCCACACAGCTGGCAGGTGCAGCGCTGGGATGTAAACCCAAGCAGCCTAGCTCCAGATCCAGGTCTTAACCTCAAACTACGCTACCACACCCAGGAGTCTTGGACTCAGATGCTTTTATCCCCACAGTCTCCTGATCCTGAAATCCTGTGATTCCAAGATGTTACCCCAAGATTCACAGATCCTCTGATTTGAGGAACTTGGAGACTACAGTCCTCAGCCCCCAGAAGGCCCCGCTATGTGGTCATTTGGGTTGTGGGTTATCCAGGCACGCACACGTGCATCCTCTCCTACTCTGGTCACTGTGGCCTTGCGGGCAGTCCCTGAGCCACCACCTTCTTCCTGGGAGAGAACACATCAGGGCCAGGGAGGAACCCGGTTATGAGTGAGAAGAGGGGATTCTGTGTGCCATCTTGGCAGGTGACGGGCCCCAGTCTGCCATGGGGGTTCAGGATGAGACTGGACAAGGAGATGGCCAGCCAGAGACCCACGCCTGGCGCAGGGACCAGGGCGCCCCCTGTTTTAGCAGAGTTTCTGGACTTGTTCAGCCTGATGAACATCAGTTGGGGAGACTTCTCTTCTCCCCCAATCCTTCCGGGCAGTCGCAAGACTCACCTCGGTATCTCTCAGAGCCCAGCCTGGGCCGGGCATACTCTTGGTGACATAAAGTGGCACACATCCTAGGCCATGTCACAAACAGCCACCAGAGCACCAGAGGCACTAGACTGGGTGCGTCTGTCCCTGCCTTCTCATTCCCAGGCGTGCACAGGGGGCAGGCGAGAGGCGGGTGCTCCCTGTGCTGTCAGGTGGGCTCTGGAGTCCACTCCTGGCTTTACTGCTTGCTAGCTGTGTGGCCTTGGCCATGTTACTCTGCCTCTCTGTGCCTCAGTCTCTCCAGGTCACTTAATAGCGCCACAGAGTGTTATGAAGATTACATGATTAAAAGAATTTAAACTGCTTAGAGCTGCCCTGTCCAATAAGATCACAAGCCACATGGGGCTACTTACATTTAAATGAATTACAAATAAATAAGATTAAAAATTCTGTTTCACAGTCCATGTTTCAAGTGCTTGGTAGCCACCTGTGGCTCATGGCTTCCTACTAGACCATTCCGTGGTGGCAGGAAGGTCTATTGGACATTACTGTCTTAGAGTGGCGGGCACGGAGTAAGGGCTGAGATGTTGGTACCACTACTAAGGGGCCTGAAAAGATCTCAGCTGCGGTGGAAGCTCATCCTGTCACCTCCCTGGCCTCCCGCCAGCCCAAGGGGGTCTCAGATGCTGGCCATCTGATTTATCTTGGAAGGAATTCCCAGTGTGGCTGCTGGCCCTGCAGCTGGGAACTCATTTGAAACCCACCTGAGGTAGGGAGGGGGCAGCATGGCGAGGCCCTGAGAGCCCCCTCAGTGAGGTAGAGTCACGGGCTCAGTTACACCATGTCAAAAGGCACCCACCGGGGACAATTGCCGCCTTTGTCCTTGGGAAGGGGACTGGGACTCCTGGGTGTTATCAAATCTGCCAGGAAGAGGGAGGGAGGGGAGCCAAGTGATGGGAGGAAGGTGGGTGAGGAGAGGGGCAGGAGTGATCCTAGAGGGAAGGAGAAACGAGGTGTTCTGGAGGGTCTGGAACCAGGACCTGGCAGCTGTCACTTTTCCTAATCCTCAACACTTGTGTCTTTTGAAGAGAAATCCAGTGCAACTGTGTCCCTAGGAAGGACTCCTTGCCTGACAAAGGCACTTCCTTAAATTACCTCCTTTCAGTGTGCATTGAGACACTGTCATGGCTGCTCACAGTGGCAAGCACTTGCTCTCGCTCTGTCCCGGGTGAGGTTCTAGGTGATCTCCCGGGATTACTCCATTTGATTGACCAGACATCTTTGGGGACCCTTGGTAACTCCATTTCTCGGATGGGCAGTGGAGGTCCGGGCAGTGAACGTGAGCAGCATCCCAGGCTCCTGGGCAGGAGAGCTGGACGCAGAGTCTCAGGGCCTCCACAGGCCATGGCGGGAAGGGGACAGATTCCCTGCCAGCTGGGCATGGGCAGTGAGGCCAGCACTCAGCTGCTCACTGCAAGGCACTGTGTGCCCCTCACAAGGCCTGCCCTTCCATGTGCTGGTCCCATCGCAAGTGCTCTTTGTAAGTGATCTCACAGGGAAGGGCCTATTGCCATTCCTATTTAGCAGATGAAGAAAACTGAGGCACAGAGCAGTTCAGTGGTGCTCTTGAGGTTGCCCAGGTAAAAAGCATCTGAGCTAGGGTTCCCTCCAGCCATCCCACCTCTGCAATCCAAGCTCTGTTCATCCTTGGTGCAGCCTCTTATTAGCTCTCAATTATGTGTGTATGTGGGTGTGTGTGTATTTTTGGACTTGGATGGATTGGTACAATTTTGAAATAATAAAGATTCCAACAAGGCCAGGCACGGTGGCTCCCACCTACAATCCCAGCACTTTGGGAGGCCAAGGGCGGTGGGTCACCTGAATTCAGGAGTTTGAGACCAGCCTGGCCAACATGGAGAAACCCATCTCTACTAAAAATACAAAAATCAGCTGGACGAGGTGGTGGGCATCTGTAATCCCATCTACTTGGGAGGCTGAGGTGGAAGAATCACTTGAACCCAGGAGGCAGAGGTTTCAGTGAGCTGAGAATGCACCACTCCAGCCTGGGAGACAGAGTGAGACTCCATCTCAGGAAAAAAAAAAAAAAAAGATTCCCACATGATGTTGGTAAAGCACTTTATGATTTGCAAGACCTTTTTTTTTTTTTTTTTTTTTTTAACATCTTTTCTTGGCCAAGTCTCACAGCTGTCCTCTAGGTGAGCAGTGTTATTGTGCCTGTTTTGTAGGTGAGGCAGCCGAGGCTCTGGTTGGGTACTGCTCAGTCCCCCGGAGGGGTTCTCTGCTGGGCTGAGAGTTTTGGATGGGAGGCAGGTCAGGAGCTCCTGGCCAGACCATGCAGGGAGATGTGAATGACCTGGATGTGGAAAGAGCTCCGATCAGAGCCCTGACTGTGCCACTTGTTTGCTGTGTGCCCTTGGGCAGTCACCCTTCTCAAGCCTCAGTTTCCTCGTTGAGAAAAAGGCAGTGAGGATTTAGTACTTGCCAGAGCTGTTGTGCAGGTTACATGAGATAATGCCCCTGGAGTGCCTCGTCCTACGTTCTCAGGCACGATGAGTGCTTGGAAAGCAGTCATTGCTGTTATGAATATCATTGTTAGTATCAGCAGTAGTAGTGATTTTAAAGCCACAGTCAAGTTTTAATTCTTACGTTTTATTCCTAAGGACTGTTCTAGCTCTAAAACTCTGTTTCGTCCATGCGCTGGCTGTAGAGTATGCTAGCGGACTCAAGAGAAGGAGCGGTCCAGGTCACCATTGAGATTTTTTGCTGCACTGAGCAGGGAGGGCCACAGGACACCAAGCCATAGCAAGGTCATGCTGGTTCTCCTTTATCCAAAATAGGTGATGTCCACCTAGGTCTTTCAGTCCTGGTGAACAGCCACCTCCAGAGGGGGCCTCTGCCCTTGTGCTTTCAGCCCCATGCCACACGTACCCAAGTACCACATTCCAGGACATTGAAAGTTGTCCATAAAGTCCGGTCTCCAGCCCAGACCTGCCTCCCAAACCCAAGCCCCGTGCATCCAGCTGCCCGACCTGCCTCCCTGCTCCGGGATGTCAACTGGCCCCTGAGCACACATCTATCCCAACCTAACTCCTGATCTTTCTCCCACAAACTTGCTGGTGCCTTTGTCTCCATCCCCTGGTTCAGTAAATAGCATCTGCATCCTTCCAGTTGTGTAAGCCAAACACCGGCCCTTGCCTTGGCCATGACACTTTATTTTCTTTCACACCCCACATCCAACATGTCAGTTCTACCTACAACATCCGTCCAGAATCTGTCACCTAATAGCTTATACCCCTGAGCTCATTGTCCGAGCTACCAGCATCTCTTCCCTACAGTGACACAACAGTCCCCTACCCCAGAGTCCTGTTCACCAGCATCTCTTCCCTGACATTGCACAACAGTCCCCTTACCCCAGGGTCCTATCCACCAGCATCTCTTCCCTGCAGTAGCAAAACAATTCCCTCCCCCAGGGTCCTATCCACCAGCATCTCTTCCCTGTAGTAGCAAAACAGTTCCCTCCCCCAGGGTCCTATCCACCAGCATCTCTTCCTTGCAGTGGCACAACAGTCCCCTTACCCCAGGCTCTTATCCACCAGCGTCTCTTCCCTGCAGGAACACACCAGCCTACTAACTTGGGCCCCTGCAGGCTTTTCAAATGTGGGTTAAACCCTGCCTCCCTCACTTATAATCTCACCATGGCTCCCATCTCACCCAGAGTAGAGGCAGAAGCCTTCTCGGTGGCTCACAGGCCCGTCCCTCACCCCCATCTCCTTCCCCTTCACTCTCACTGTCACCCCGCAGCAGTCTCCCTGCTGCTCCTCACACACACTGGGTATGTCCCTGCCCCCGGTCCCTCGCACTTGCTGTTCCCTCTGCCTGGAACGCTCTCCCTGCAGACACCCACCCTCTCACCTCCTCAAGTCTTTGCTCAAATATCACCTCTCAAGGAGGCCTTTCCTGACCACCACCATATTTGAACTTGCCCTCCCGTCTGTCTTGCTGCTTCCTGTTCCCTTCCACATTTTGTTTTTCTGCGTAGCACTCATGGCCACCTGACATAATATTGGTACTTGGCCAAGTGATCCCAGTGTGGCTGGGAAAAGTTAGAGTGCCTGCTGTAGAAGGCCTCCTATGGGAACAGCAAGGCCCAGACAGAAGTTTCCCTCCCACCATTTTCCCTCTGTGCCTTCGATATTTGTTCCAGTGGGCCAGCAGCACGTGAATATTTTATACCTGTACTGCTTTTGTCTTACTCCAGGCACTGTTCTAATTACTTCATATGCATGAATTCCTAAAATTCTCATAAGAACTCCGTGAGGTCAGCCTGGCATTGTCTCCCTTTTACAAATGAGGAAACTGAGGCACAGAGAGGTTCAGCAACTCGCCCAAGGTCATACAGTTGATAAGCAAAGAGCCAGGATATGAACTCAGGCAGTCCAGCTCCAGGGGCTGCACTCTTGCTCTACTTCCTCCCTTTTGTGTATTCATCCACTTACTCATTCATTAAGAATTTATAGAGTGTCTTCTTTGCCTTAGGTGCAAGATTTTGGAGACCAACAGATGACTAAAAACTGGTTCCTGCCATCAGGAAGCTCAGTCTAGTTGGAAATGCTGAACAAGTAAATAAGGGAAAAGGAAAAACATATTCATTCAGCAACCATTCACCGATGCCTGAGATTATTTCCCAGCCTTTAAAAAGTTAGAGGGGGCCAGCCCCTGGTGTATTCCCTGATTGTGTTCATTTCTAAGCCAGAGAGCCAAATCCCTATATGCCAGCTCTGTTTTAAGCACTGAGGTCTGAGATAAATAATATAGCATTTCTGAATTTGAGGTTGATTACACTCTAATGACAGAGGAATAAGAGTGAATTACTGCATGTAAATATGACAACATGAACTGGATTTGGTAGAAGAGTGTGTAGGGGACTATGGGACCACAGGATAGGAGCTCTAACCATTTGGGGATTGGTTTGGATGGGTGCATGGCTGAGTGGTAGAATGAATGGATGGATATACGGATGGATGGATGGATGGATGGATGGATGGATGGATGGATGGATGCACGCATGAATGGATAGATGAATGGATGGATATTTGCTAGATAGATAGTAATGGGAGGGCTGGTTGAATGAATGGAATATGAATGAATAGATGGATGGATGGTTAAACGGATAGATCTTAGCAGATGGTTGGATGGATGTTTGGGTAGTTGGATAGATGGATGGCTGAATGGGTGGATGGATGGACGGATGAATGGGTGGATGAATAGCTATTTGGAAGGATGGTTGGGTGAATGGATGAGTAAAAAGCTGAGCTCACTGCTGGAAAGTTGGACATTTTCCCAGTGAGATCACTAGACCAGCTGAAAGAAAGGGATGGAAATCCATGCATTCATTCATTCATTCAACAAATATTTATTAAGCACCTATTTATGTGTCTGGTACTGTTTCAGGCTCTGGGATTAGACATGGTACTTGACTTTATGGAGCTGACATTCTAGGGGAAGGGAGACAACAAACAAATAATGGAATATATATATGGAATCTATTGTCAGAGTTATAAATGCTATGATGAACAAACAGAGCAGGATGAAAGGGCACAGACGTCAGGATCAGGGGCATTTTATTTTAGGCAATCAGGAGAGGCCTCCTGGAGAAGGTAAGTTCTGTACAGGAAGTGAGGAAATGAGCCATCTGGGGAATTGCATTTGAGTCAGAGGGAATTACAAGGTCAGAGCCCAGAGGCAAAGAGGCCAGTGTGGCTCTCAGGGAGGAGAGGAGGTCACAGAGAGGTGTGTTAGAGAGCGGGGAGTGCAGGGCCCTGCTTCCATGTGAGAGAAGGGTTTGCCTGTGTCTTGGAAACCCACGGACATTGGGCTGATCAGCCTTAGGAAGGGCATCACCCTCCCTAAACCCCTGCTTGCTGGTTCCCAGCGCTGCTCCCTCCTGGATGCTTGGCAGTTGGGAAGCTGTCAGCATTTTAATTACAGCTCCACGCTCTCAATGGTTTACAACTCAACCGTAAAACAGGCCCTGGGCAACATGTGGCACCTCTGAGTGATTTACTTGCTCACCATTTCTATATTTAGTGCCATTTAATGCTTGTTGGCCAAGTTTTCAGAGAGAAAAAGAAGGAGGAATTTGGTGATGGAGTGGGGAAGGGGTCGGTTAAGTTTTGTTTGTTTGTTTTTAAAACACACAGATGTATTTTTCAGTTGTTTTCTGAGATCATTTCCCAGGCTTTAAAAAGTCACGGGGGACCAGCTCCTGGTGTATTCCCTGATAGCATTCATTGCTAAGCCACAGAGCTGAATCCTTTGCAAAGTTGCCCTCTTCTCCTTAAAGTCCGTATACCCTTCCTGGTGAGGGTTAGGTTTAAAGGACACCATGGGCTGAGGGTATAACTAAGGGAAAGGCATCAGTGACTTAATATTTCACCTGATATGGGCTAGGCTTCGGGCCATGTGCTCCCACCCCCTATCTGGGCTCCCCTCTGAGACCCCCAGCCTCAGGCTCTTCAGAGCTTCTCAAAATTCACCTGGGGAGTACGTGGAAATGCAGCTCCCGATTCCATGTGTGGGTCTGGGGCGGGGCCTGAGATTCTGCATTTCCAACAAGTTTCCAGGTGATGTGGATGGTGCTGGTCCAGGAACCGCACTTTGAGCAGCAAGGATTTCAACCAGCACCATCCTGTAGAAATATAATACCAACCACAGGGGTCATATGACATTTGCTAGTTGCTACATCAAAAAAGTGAAAGGAGGTGACATTACATTTAATAAGATATTTTATTTCATCTAAGATATCCCAAATATCTATCTGATATTGATTACAGATCATTTCAATATGCAATCAATATACAAATACTTTTCAATTTTTCTATAATAAGTCTTTGAAGTCTGGCATTTGTTTTACACTTATAGCACATCTCAGTTCAGACTAGCCACAGTTCAAGCACTCATATGGTTCGTGGCTCCCGTTTTGGAGGGTGCAGATCTAAATCCAGCTTGAATACCCTGGTGATAGGGAGCTTGCTACTTTCTGGAAAGTCCACTGCATATCTACGGAATCCGAGCTGAGAGTTGCCCCTTGAGACTAGCTGGGGAGACCCAACTTTACTTCCTATGCCAGTTGGCTTATCATGCCCCCCACCCACTCTGCTCAGGGCAAGAGGCCCCTCTGCATCCTCGGCTGGGAACTGCAGAAGCGTAGAGATAACCGGGGTGTATTTCCATTTGCCCGACTGGAAAACCTCTACCCCTCCAGGGGTGGGAACAGAATATCTCAGAGCTGGTGTCTTTGCACACACATCCCAGGGCTGTTGCAGGGCAGTGTGGAACCTTGGTTCAGGCCAGTCCAGCCTCCTGGACACCAGCTCCTGCATGCTGGACACCAACACAAGTCAGGAGAGGCCAGAGCTGCTCCTCGTGTCTCAGGGAGCTCCTGTCTGGGATGGGAGGTTCATAGGGGTTCTTTGGCAGCTGGCCACCTGGGCAGGGCCTTGCTGGGGCCCGGGAAGCTCAGATGGAGGTGGTCAAGGGCACAGAGGATGTTCAGCCAGGTGTGACCCGGCACCTGGGTCCTTCCTCCATGTTCTGGAGCATCACCACCTGTGTCCCTGCCCCAGAGACTCTCTGGGATGCTTCAGCCTTGATCTTGTGTGGACTAAGTCAGGGCCTCTTCTACAAGAACCCACCACGAAAGAATGGCTATCTAGACTCCTGAGCAAGGGTGAATTTATTCATTCACTCATTCATTCATTCACTCAGAAAATGCTTGCTGGGTGTCTCCCGAGAGGCAGACCTCCTCTAGATGCTCCTGAATACAGCAGATGGGGGTTCTGTGTTTCTGGAGCCGACATTCAGGAGGGGAGGGGGAGAGCAAGCAAGTCATCCCGAAGTACTCCGAGTGACCGGTGGGATGTGAGCCAGGGGGATGTGAGAGGGGCTGACGTGGGGCATTGTGGAGAGGGGACCATCCAGGGTGGCTCTATGTTGCTGAGCCAGAGCTGAGGAACTGGAGGAAGGGTGTCACAGGCAGAAGGATCAGCCGCTGCAGAGTCCTGGGGCAGGAATGGGCTTGGTGTGGTCCTGGAATACCTGACATTAAGTGTTCACAGAAGCGTTTTGACAGGGCTGAGAGGCAGTGGGTGCACTGGGGCCTCAGAGGACAGGGCAGAGTATGGCATTCTCATCAGAGGCTACCACTTGGCCTCTGGTAACTGCCCACACCCTCACAACCAGACACCCCCAGTAATGCCCTGCAGTGTGCTGGGCTCCAGCCAGGAGGAGCAAGGCCCCTGGCTCTCAGCACTCAGTCTCATGGCAGTTCCATCCAGGCCTCCCTTCAGGTCCCAACTTGCCTTCCTTCCTACCTGGGGCTGTCACTGCTGCACCAAGCTTCTCTTCTGCACCCACACCCTCTCCCTTGGTTTTTCCAGCCCCAGGGCATTGCACTCCTGCTCAGGCGCGGGTGACACCCTGCCCTCGAATTTCCAGTGGTGAACTCCTCTTCATCCTTCAAACCCCATGGGTCACCTCCAACTGCTCATGGGCCCCATGGCAGTACATACAGGCCTTTATTTTGGACCAGTCTTCCTTCTACTGGTCTGGCTGTCTCCCTGACTACCTGCGTTTTTCTTGAAGACAGAGACTTTGTCCAGCCACCCTCACTTTACTGGCACCCAGCACAGGCCCGGCAGTGGGAGGTTCCACTGGAGGGTTCAGGAAGGCCAGAGTGGATGGAGGACATGACCAGGGCTCTCCACCCCTGGCCACATGTGAGAATCCCGAGGAGCTTTTTAAAATAGCAGACACCTGGCCACACCTGAGACCAGTGAAATCCTAACCTCTGGGGGTGGGGTCCAGGCATCAGCAGATTCTGAAAGCCTGGGACTCTGCAGTGGAGCCTGGGGAGAGCGTGCGGATTCTGCTGTGCCCATCCGGAGGCCAGGGCTGAGCCCTGCATGCCCACACAAGGGCTGACGCCCCTGTCATTGCACAAGCAGCTATGCTCCATGGCCCAAAATCCTAGGGACACTGGCCCAGTGGGATCTCTGATCTTTTTTTTTTTTTTTTTAAACAAAAAAAACCCCAGCTTTACTGAGATACAATTCTCATGCCATACAATCCATCCTCTTAGAGTGTACAAGTCCATGATTTTCAGGGTATTCACAGTTGTGCAACCATCACCACAATCAATTTTGAAACTTCTCAGCACCCGTCAGAGAAACCCTGTGCCCACTAGTAGTCACTCCTCATTCCCTCTCTCCCAGCCCCTGGCAGCCACTCCTCTGCTTTCTGTCTCTATGGATTTCCTGTTCTGGACATTGCATACATCTGGAAGCATACACGCTGTGGTCTTTTGTGTCCAGCGTCTTTCACTCAGGATAATGTCTTCAAGGTTCATCCATGTTGCAGCATGTGTCAGTACTTCATTCCTTTTTATGGCTGAATAATATTCCATTGTATGGAAAGACAACCGTGTGTTTACCCATTCATCCATTGATGGACATTTGAGTTGTTTCACCTTTTGGTTATTATGAATAATGCTGTTATTGACATTTGTGGACAAGTTTGTGTGTGTGTGTTTCTGGTGTTACTGTTCCCCCAGCCTCGTGGGGAGGTCCCATCCCTCTTTGAAGTCCACCATCTTTGGGGTTGTCCCTGACAGAGCCCAGGTTTCTGGCCAAGAGAGGAGGGTCTGGACTGATGGAGGGGCCTGTGCTCTGGGTCCTCTACCTCTGTGTCCCATTGCTCTGCGTCCTCATGGGGCTGGCTCTGGCCAGGCCAATCAGCAGGAGCTGTGGATGTTGGCTCGGCCCTCATCAGTTGCACAGTTTGTAGCTGATTTACCACTAAGTTCACAGGGGTCTTGCCCTGGGAGCTGGCCAGGCGGGCGGTCCTCTGGTTTCTGCGTGCTTCCCCATTCTCTCTACGGTTCTGCCTGACTGAGCCTCCACCCTGCATCTTCCTGCATCTCAGGACCTTCCTGCTCAGGTCACTAGCCTGTCCTCTGCGTGGACGCCTGGGAGAGCTTCTCCAGTACCATTCCACATGTACTCCTCTGACCCCAGCGAGAACCATCAGGACAAAGACCCCGCCGGCCCTCCAGCCTGGCCCACTGCCCTCCTTCCTGTTTCCTGACTGCTCCCTGCTTCCTTCTGCCCTCGGCCTTTGCCCATGCTCTTCCCTCTGCCTGGCCTGCCCTTTCCTCCCTTTTTGTCTCATCGACTCCTCTTCAATGTCTGGTTCTCAGCTCAAGGTCACTTCCTCACCTCATCACTCCAGTCACTTTCTTTCTTACTGCTCTCATTCATTTGCAAGTATTTACTGAGCACCAGCTTTGTTCCTGGCACTGGTCTAGCTGCTGGGGACACCACAGGGGATGGACAGACCAGGCCCTTGCCCCTGGGCAGTTTACATTCTAGAGGGAGACATGATAAACACAACAACTAAAATGTGTGCTGTGTCACATTTGACGCAAGCTAAGGAGCAAAACAAGCCAGGGCAGGGGTAGGAAAGACCAGGGCAAAAGTCAGGGAGAGCCTCATGGGGAAGGTGAGATTTGAGCAAAGGCTAGAAGCTCTGAGGAAGGGAGCCATGTGGAGCCTGGGGAAGAGTACCCCAAGGCAGAGGGGCAGCAGGTACAAAGGCCCTGAGGCAGGAGCATGCCTGGGGTGCTGGAGGAATAGCAAGGAACCCACTGTGATGAGCATGGAGTGAATGAGGGAATAGGAGATGAGGTCAAAGAGGCAGCAGGGGATGCCTGGAGGACAGATGGAGAGAGAACAGTAAAAGGAGCCCCATGCACCCGACTCCCAGCAAGCACCCAACCCACAGCATGCACCTGACCCACAGCGTGCCCCTGACCTCCAGTGTGCACCCAACCCCCAGCATACACCCAACCCCTAGCATGCACCCGACCCCCAGCATCAGCAACCCCAGCTTGTGGTCCAAGTCCTCTACCTCGTTTTCTCTTCTCAGGTCCCCACAACTGGACGGGTTTAAGGAAAACCCTAGACAACATGTTATTCCACACACACATGACTGTGTATCTCAAATCAATAGGGACTTCTAAAAAAACATAACCATGGTACCATTATCACCCTGAGCAAAATAAACAATTGCTCAATGCTGTCTAATACCCTACCTGATTCTGATTTCTCAAATTGTTTTAAAAACATTTTCCAGCCAGGCTGTGGGGGAAATTCTGGGAGCCGTGACCACAGGAGCGGGAGCCACCTTCAGAGCCACCATTGGTGGACGCTGGTATCAGCCTCATGCCCGTGCGACACTTGACAGCACAGCCACCTCCCTCTCCAGAGCCTAAGCTTCAAGGGAGTCGGGGGCTTGCCTCTTTCTGCCCACGTGGCCACCAACCTCAGCTCCTGGCCAGGGAAGGGATTAAGTTAGCATGTAGTGGAAAGATGAATGAGTGAATGAATGAATAAGTGAATGAATGACTGATTGCCAAGGCCATTTCATGGTGCTCCAGCAGTAGAGAGAAGCACATAGGTTCAGCGGCTCCACATCCCCACTGTCAGCCTTCCTGCCCCTCATGCTGTGGTTGGGGTCACCTGATTGCTTCACCCCAGGTCACAGGCCACAGTTCCCACTAACCTACACTCTGGGCCAGGCCTACCCAAGGCAACCCCTGCCCTGCAGTCAACCTAGCAGCCTGCAGGGAGGTCGTTTATGAGAGAGAGGCATCCAGAATGCATCTAGGAGAGGCTGCACTGTGTGGGGCTCGACTATTCCACCTCTAAATGGGTTTGCTACTTTAAATGCCCCAGTTTACAGGGGAGCAAAGCTGAGGCCTGGCCCCTGGCCCCCTGCGCCAGTGTGCGGTGGGTCCATCTGCTAGCCACCACCGTATGGACTCCCTTCATGTTTGAGGGTGTGTGTGTGTGAGCTTGTGTGCCAGGAAGTATGTGGGCAGGACTGTGTGTGAAGGGCTATCTATACACATGTTGTGTAGGGATGGACAGCATGAGAAGCACCTGTGTGTGAGCATGTGGGTCATGCATACGTGTGAGAGAGTGTGTGAGTGTGTGCACAGGTGTGAGTGTGTGCTTTGAGTGTGCTGATGAGTGTGAAGGTGTGAGCCTGTGGGGGGTTGCATGGGGCCGTGCCTGGGGAGGTTGTGTGTGTGTAAGCACATAGTGAGGGGTGGCTGTGTGCAGGCCGCACAGGTTACTTGGGGTGGGGGGTAGGAGCCTAGAAAGGGATGAGTCTGGGGTGAGGGGCTGTGTGTCCACCATTCTTGGGGTCCTACAATACTGCAAAGTTGGGCAGAGACCAGTTCGTGGAGGGCCTTGAAAGCCAGGCAGAGGAATCTGGGCTTTAACCTCAGGAGCCGTAGAGAGCATTTGAGCAGTTGTAACCTGGCAAACACTGAGTTTCAGAAGGCCCCCTATGTAGACCAGGAAACTTCTCTCTGGTTTGAGTGGAAACCTCTCTTCCTGCACCTCCCAGGCTGCATTCCAGGGGGCCTGTCCTATGGGGTGCATCTTTTCCCTGCCATCCACTCCATGTCAGGCAGGAATATTTGCTTGAAATCAGTGCATCCAGAATGACTTAAAGAATGCACCAAAAAGAAAATACCTCAAATGTTTACGGAAAAAAAAAGCATTTTTTTCTGCTCTTTCATCTGAGTTGCCCAGAGGTATACAGCTGCAGCTGGCTGAAATGCAGCTTTCTGCTAAGATGGATCGACATGGGGAGGGAGAGGAGGAGCAGGAGGAGACTGAGAAGGAGGAGGAGGAGCAGGAGAAAGAGTAGGAGGAGCCTGAGGAGGAGGAGGAGGAAGAGCAGGAGAAGCTTGGGAAGAAGGAGGAGATTGAGAAGGAAGAGGAGCCTGTGAAGGAGGAAGAGTTGGAGGAGTCTGTGGAGGATGAGGAGCAGAAGGAGGAAGAACAGGAGAATCTTGGGAAGAAGGAGAAGTCTGTGGAGGAGGAGGAGCCTGCAGAGGAAGAGGAGGAGCAGGAGGAGGGGAGCAAGAGAAGGAGGAGGGGGAGAAGGAGGAGCAGGAAGAGCTTGAGAAGGAGAAGGAGGAGCAGGAGGAAGAGCAGGAGGATCCTGAGGAGGAGGGGGAGCAAGAGGAGCCTGAGGAGGAGGAAGAGGAGGAGGAGGAGGAGGAACATCATCAGGAGCAGGAGAAGCAGGAGCAGGAACAGGAGGGGAGCAAGTAGCGGCAGCTCTGGATGGGAGCCTGTAACACCTATTCTGGTGTGGATGTCCACACTCATTGTCTCCCGGGGTGGGGGATCCAAGGCTGCCTACCCACTGACCTCCACATTGTCTTCATTCAGTGCCTTGGAAAGGGTTCCCTGGTTTGGACATTAGCCAGCAGGATGGGTCCTGGGCAGGACTCTGGGGAGATACACCTATAAGGCAGTGGAGAAGGCAGCCCTGGGCATTGAGAGAAGTTGGCCAGTGATGCAGCAGCCACAGGGACTTATGTTGGTCCCATGAGAAACCTGGAGCTGGGTTAGCCCCATGGAGGCAGGGAGATAGGCCTTTGTACCCAACACCAACCAGTCTTTGGCTGGAGGACTGCCCAGGGAGGGGGAGTGGCCTTAGGTGAGACCGCTCCCATCAGGGGAGGGCAGTGCCTAGGACGGAACTCAGCTGCTAGCCATCCACAGCAACACTCCCAGCAGCTGCAGAGGGAGTGTCTGGTCCTGAAGGACAGATCCCGGTGGCATGCGACAGTGTCTACTATACAATCCAGCCCAGGTGAGCATCGCTGAGGGGGCAAGGCCATCCTAGCCCACCCACCTTCCTTCTGTTCTGCAGCATCGCAGCTCTAGAGCCAGACTGCTGGATTCCAATACCAGTTCCACGCTTCCTGACTGTGTGATTGTGGCCAGCACTGCCACCCCTTGGCTCCCCAGTCTGCTTATCTGTGAAATGGGCTGATGATGGTCAACCTTCCTCATAAGGTTTCTGTGTGCATTCGTGTCAGGCACTGGACACCGCAGCTACCTCAGAAGCAGCGGCTTTTATTAGAGGTGGGCATGGATCCTGCCCTTGTGCCGCTTCCTATGTCTATGCTGAGAGGTTCAGGCATACACATAGGAAGAAATGACACTAAGAAGCTTGGGCTTGAGGCCAGCATTGAGCCGTAGGTCGAGAAACTGTCCTCACTCTCATCCTCACACCAACACCAACACTGCCTACAGAGCCTTGAACAATAGCACAATCCTACATAATCACAGTGGTAATTATGAGTGTCTCTTTCCCTGGAACTCCACCTTCGGTCATTTAACCCAGATGCTGCACCATCAGGCGTGTTCCATTGAGCCCATGTCATGAGGAGACAAAGCTGGGGCTCAAGGAGGGACTCACCCAGTGTGCCCGCCAGAGTCTAGGAGATGGCGTAGTCAGGGGTAACAGAGGAACGTTTAGGTAAAGGATGACTACAGGGATGTGGGCAGGATTTAGGGAATCCTGAAAAGGCCTTAGGGCTGGCAACAGTGGGGAGCTCTGACTGCCCTGGAGGGCAGTGTTAGTGGAGAAAGCGTGGCTTGGGGAAAGGGGCCTCCTGGCAGGTGCTGTGGTTCTAAGTAGACAGTCACAGCCGCCATGTGGTCCATGGACAGGGAGTCCAGGGTGTAAAAGTCCAGCCTGTATTTTCTCCTGCCCTCCAGTTCCTGTGGGATCCCCCATTGGGAAGCGGGAGGGCAAGGAGGGACACAGCTCAGCCTCCCGGGGCAGAGCAGGGGTGAGCAGCAGCCAGGGACACCTTCCACCACACACAGAGGATGATGGACCCGTGTTTCACTTGGTTGGTGCAGGGTGGGTGCTTGGAGACAAGAAACATGAACAGATGGGGCATGGGGCACAGGAGAGGAAGCCAGTGGAACTTGGTGACCATCTCCTGCCTCAAGTCTCTGGATCTGACATGGCTTTCTGTGAAAACTAAGCCATCAGTCCCCCAGCCTGAGAGCGAGGGGCCTCCACACCCAGCGAAACTCCTACCTGCTTTCTGTGCATCTTTTTGACCAGGGCCCACCTTTACCACGTGATCCAGCTGGCTTGGATCTTTCTGGAGAAGGTTCAGGAACGAGCCTCCTGCTAGGGGGAGGGTGGCTGGGGTCTGAGCATGGGAGACAGCAGTACCAGCAGTGTGGATGGGAGAAGACACTGCGGGGACCAGGAGCACATCATGTGAGGGGAGAACAAAGGCAGCCGTTGCAGGGGCTGCTTAGAGATACCCTGGGGTTGCCATGCCAGGTGGCAGCAGCACAGACATGCTTCTGGTGCTGCGAGGGTGTTTGCAATAAGACAGGGGTTCTGGGGTGAGTTGACCTGGGTGTGGGAGAAGGCAGGAGAAAGGACGAAGGGCTGGGGCTTCAACAGCGGGGCTCCCAGGAACTCCAAATGACCTCTGGGGGAAATGGTCACTTCCTTGCATATATGCAGCTGCTGCACTGCACAGAAATGGATTTTCACCCCAGGGACATCTGGGAGAGTGTGGACAACCTCAGCCAACCTGCTTCTCTCCTCCCCCGCCCCTCCTCGTCTCCCTGTGTCCCCATCTTTTCTCTCCGAGATCCCCCTGTGGTGCCTTCATTGGTAGGGAAAACTGAGACTCAGAGAAGGAAAGGGACTTGCCTGCAGACACACAGCAGTGTACAGACAGAAGCAGAACCTCCATCTGACAGCTTCTTCCGCCCCACAGCGCCGTTCTCCCTGCCCTGCCCTTCCAGCTCTGTGTGCGCTCATCCCAGCATCCGCTGCTCAAAATGAGAAAAGTTCCCACAGGCTGGGTGCCAGTTCTGTGAGTTACATGGTGCCAGGTCTCAAAAAGCCTTCTCCTATTTAATCCCCACTGTTCCCTTTGAGAGGACTTGTTCCTACTTTACAACGAGGGACAAATCTCTTAGGATGCATTAGGTTGCAAGTAACAGACTGCCTTACTATTACCAAAAGTAGTATTGATGGTAGGAGTTTGTTTTTTTCCTGCAAAATAAAAATCTGGATGTGGTTTCTTTCAGAGGCTCAACAGTCTTCTCTTGGGCCCCAGCTCTTTTCACCCTTCCATTCTGCCATTGTCAGTTTGTCAGCCTCTTAGGTCTTGCCTAATGGCCACAAGATGGCTGCCTAAGCTCCAGGAATCACACTTTTACATCACAGCATCCAAAGATAGAAAGGGAGAAGTTGCTCTTCTGGGTCTCTGTTTTTTTCAGGCGATGTGTCGTGTTTTCGGCCTCCATGGTCAGAGGTAGGCCAGCAGCAATGAGCAGGCGATGTGTCGTGTTTTCGGCCTCCGTGGTCAGAGGTAGGCCAGCAGCAATGAGCAGGCGATGTGTCGTGTTTTCGGCCTCCATGGTCAGAGGTAGGCCAGCAGCAATGAGCAGGCGATGTGTCGTGTTTTCGGCCTCCGTGGTCAGAGGTAGGCCAGCAGCAATGAGGAAATGGAGAGCCAGAGAGTGTGCCATGTTCTCTTGGGCCATTTCTGCCATCACCAGCATGTGGTGGCAGGGGTGGGATTTGAATTGAACTTCTTGGGTGACCTGACTCTGCCACAGTGCCAGCCCTTCTGCTTCAGGCTGCCTTTGGCCACATCATGCTTTCCTGAAGACTGGTTCTGATTGCCCAGGTCACCACTCATAACCTGAGGTATAAGTAGTCCAAAACCGACCACTCCCTTCAGAGGAGCCAGGCTGGCCAACCTCAGAGGGGTTCCAGAGGGGAGGAAGCAGCAGATACTCAGCGAACCCAGAGTCTTGAGCTCCAGCCCTCGAGGTTCTGGCCTTCCAAAGACCTTTTTAGGCAAACCAGTCCTTGGCTCCCCATACCTGCGCCATGCCATGTGTGACTTGAAACCCATCAACTAGGGGCTGGCTATCTGCTTTACAAAAGGCACCTCCACCACCCAGATGAAAGGATTTCTATTCCAGTTAGGGTACTTTAAGCTGTAATGGATAGAAACCCAACTAAAGCTTGCTTAAGAGCAAAGGGTATTCATTACTTCCTGGAACACAGTGGTCTTGGGTTAATGAATTCAGGTCTGGCTTGATCCAGGGTACAAATGATATTCCCAGGACCCAGCCACATGCACCTCTTCCTTGCCGCCTCTCTATTTCTCAGCTCTGCTTTCCTAGTTGATGCTATTCTCTGCCCCATGTGGTTGTATGATGCCTGTCCACAGCTCTGGCCCCTGCATTCCCTCCTGTTCATATCCGGTGGGAGATAACCAGTAGCTCTTGTCTTCTGTGCGTGCAGAATCCCCAGGACTCGCTTCAGTTTGGCTCTGACTGGTCTGAGTCACCCATCCTTAGCAATGACCAGTGGGGTTACTTCGGTTTAGGGGCGAGGGAAGGCTTCACTGAAGAGTCACTGTTTGCAAAGCTCCAAGGCCCCACTGGTCTTGCTAGAAAATAAGGCACCAAGATAAAGACGTCAGGTGCTGGGGTCGGGTGGGGCTGGGACAGGCCGCTCTGCGGAGGAGGTGGCGGCACTGTGGAGAGCTGTAGAGGGCTGGGTTGGGCTGGGCCTGCGGAGATGAATGGGGACACATTCCTGGAGTAGGGCAGCGCAGGATCGATGCTGGAGCGCCCAGTTCTTTAGGGTGCCTTCCATGGGTGCTGGGGGCAGGGATGACAGTGAGCAGTGTGTTCAACGCGGGGAAGCCTTTGGTTTTTAAAATTGGATGCCCCTCAGAATGCTATGGAGGGTGGCGGACACTTCCGGTCATAGGAACACCATGTGGCATGGACCCTATGGGAGCCACAGGTTGCTGTCTGACCTCCCCTCCCAAGAATCCTTCCTTCTTCCAGGAAGTTCACCCCCAGGTCCCCTGGGCAGCCCGAGTGTCTGGGACAGGACCAGAAGCGCCAAATTTGATAGTATCTATTTGGCATTATGAATCAAGGAATTTTCTGGAGCCAAGTTTCTCCCCAGTCCCCTCCCAGGCCTGAGAACCCCACCCTGAGTAATTCCGGGCTCTGGGCAGCACCTGGTACATTGTTGGCACTTCCTGGGGGACCTGTCAAAAAGAGATTGATTTTTCTCCCTCCAGTGGTGCAGAAAATCCTTCCTGCTGCTCCAGACAGGTTTGGGGCATGGCTGGGAGGCAGAGAAGGCTCTGGTTTGCAGCCCCACCCAACCTGGTGCAGGAGTCCCCTTTACAGACCTCAGCTGCTGCTTACACACATTCCAGGACAGGGAGCTCACTATCTTACCGGCAATCCTCTTGAGCCCTGGTGAGCCTTGTTGGGGAGGTTGGCCTCTCACTGAGCAGGAATCTACTGCTCTGTGACTGCCGTCATCAACTGGGGTCCCAGCTCTGCCCTCTGGATACACAGTCCTTCCTGCTCACTCTGTCCTGGGTCAGGCCTGCAGACCCTGTGGAGTAGTGACTAGGGATCCCAGAAACTACCTTCTCCAGGCTGAGCAGCTCCAGCTCATTCACTGTGGGTCCTCCAGCCCTCTACTCTAGACATGCTCTGTTTCTTTCCATCTGCTGAGGCATAGTCCAGTTCTGAAAACTGTATACCAAGACCATCCCCTCCTTTATTGTGGGCATTAGGCCTTAGTTAATATGGCCCCAGAGTGTTGGCTTTTCAGTAGCCTCTTAGCTTATATTGAACTTGTGGTCAATTTCAATCTTTCTCAGTCTCTCCCATACTGTGATTTTGCAATCAATTTTTTAGATATCAAAAATTGTAGATGTTCAGCCTTCTGGCTGGTTTCAGCCACTTGTTTTATTCTGTGGAAGGGATTGAAGTCTGCCTGGCACTTCACTCACATTATCCTCTGTAGATGCCTGAGCTAACTGGAGTCAGATTTCAGTAGCACCAAAAGACCCTTCTACTCCCCAGATGCCCCTCTTTCTGGCCACTCACCGTGCCTGAAATGTCCTCATTATGTGCTCAACATGTGCTCTTCCTTAAGCCTGCTCCCTCTTCCAGTTCTCTGTCTCTGTTTCCCGATCTGAAATGCCTTTTCCCCATCTCCCTGAGTTTGGCCAATTCTAATTTATCCCTCCTGTTATCTGACTTCAGCTCAGCCCTGGCCTTCTTGGGGGACTTCCTTGAGATGCACACAGAAGCAGCTCCTATGGGTTCAAGTTTCCTTCTCTGTCACTTTCACTCCTTCATAGCACTTACCAGTGTATGATTAGACTCGGGGGAATTATTAATTCCACAGCTACTTCTGGTTTGGAATCACAAGCTCAGAGGTGGCAAGGATTGCAAACTCAGGGAAGGTGGGGACCAGAAGCTCAGAGAAAACCGGAGCAGCACCTGCTTGTGTCATAGTCTTCCTGGGAACTCCCCAGCAGGGGTGACGCCAAATAGCACAGAGTAGGTCCTCATTGTAAAACAGGTGCATGAGTGAATGCATACATGGACAGACACGCCCTAGGTCTCGTTCCCCTTGCAAACACGAGGCAGCACCGTTTGCATGCGAGGCTCTTCATCAAAGGCTGGGGATTTCAAGGTGAATTACCTGGCCTGGGGCCTGAGGAGTGTGGCCAGTGGGGTTCTCTGGAAGCGGACGCTGAGATGGAGTTTCAGGTCCCAGCTATTTATTGGGAATCTGCATAAAGGGGAAGAGGAGGAGCAGGGTTGGGCAAATGGAGGACTCACACTTGGATGCTGGCCCAGCAAAGCCTTGATGGGGAGTGCTGGACTTGGTCCTGCCCATTACGTTGGACTGCCTCTGGCTAAAATGGCCTCTCTTGGCCCCCAGATGCAGGGCCCCACACCCTGAAGGATCTGACAGCTGGAGGCTGTGCGCTAATCACACTCCCAGGCCAGCGGTGTGTTGGAAACCACTCCTATGGGCTGGAAGACCCACTACTAAATATTCACGGATTTGTCAGTTGTTAAACTGTTGGTAGCTTAAAGTCAGCCATGGTGGGAACATTTAATTTATTCCTCAGAAATTGGGAAACACCACATAACAGGGCTTTTTGTTGTTGTTGTTGTTTTTGAGAGCCAGTTTGAGCAACATACCACTACTTGTAGCTATGAAGCAAGTCCTCCCTTGGAGGGCAATTGGCCTGGGGAATGCTGACATATAGGCAGATCATCACAGTGCTAAGGAGACAAGGACTCTAACAGCACAGGTCAGCCATGGAAACCATGAGGGAGACACTGTCTATCCTGACAATCAGAGAAGGCTTTGTGAGGAGGTGACTTTTTTCCTGACATGGCAGAATAATCAAACACTACAAAAGACAATCCCGTGAAAAGTAAGACTCCCGTTTGTCCACCTGGTCCCCTGGCACTGGTGTCCTCCACAGAGACAGCTGCTCTTACCAATTCCCCTCATATAATTCCAGAAATACCCTGTGCTCTTACAAGCATACGTGTGAGTCTTGTTTCTCATACAAACAAGCTCCCATGCTGCAAGCCTTTCTGTACCTTGCTTTGCCCTCTTAACCATGGACCTTGCAGTGTCCTTGGTTAGTGAGTAAGAGCCATCTCATTCTCTTTAGCAGCTATAGGGCTTTCCAGCTTATAGATGTGCCATAATTTACATAACCAGTCCCCACTGGTGGATCTTCAGATTCTTTTGGCCTTTGGATATTTCAGATAAGGTCTCTGTGAGGCTCTTTGACATTTTGCACAAGTACAAGCCTCCCCGCAGGGTACATATTCAGTAGTGGAATTATTGGGCCATCGTCCGTAATGGTGATAAAGATTGGCCTTCCAGATAAGGAACAGCAGGTGCAGGGCCGAGAGGCATGGAAGGGGTGAGGTTGCTCAAGCGGAGGCGGCTGCTGTGGAGACAGCATGGGCCTGGAGGCCAGGAGGGTGGGGCTCAGCTTGGCCCTGCCACAGAGGAGCCAGGTGTATCCACTGTGGTCATGGCTGGATGCCACAGGCACATTCAGACTGGGAAATTAAGGAGAGTTTAGAAAGAGACCACTGTCCAATGACCGATGGATGCGTGGACAAAATGTGGCATACCTGTACCATGGAATGTTATTCAGCCATGAAAAGGAAAAGAATTCTAACACATGCTACAACATGCACAGACCCTGAACACTTTATGCTTAGGGAAGGAAGCTGGAGACAGAAAATGCCACATACTCTGTGATTCCATTTATAGAATAGATCTGTCTAGAACAGACAGATCTACAAAGACAGCAGGTAGATTAGTGGCTGCCTGGGACTGGGAAAAGGGGAAATGGGGAATGACTGCAATGGGTATGGGATTTCTTTTGGGGGGTGACTAAAATGTTCCAGAATTTGATTGTAATGATAATTGTACAACTCTGAATATACTAAAAACTGCTGAATTGTACACTTTTGATAGGTGAATTGTATGGTATGTGAATTGTACTGCAGTAAAGCTGTTTTAAAAAAGAAAGAGTTTGCTAACAAAAGAGGACAAAAGTAAAGTAACCCAAAGAGTTGGTGCAGCACCCTGGGGCTGGCTACACTGGGGAGCGGTTACTCCTTAGGCCCAAAGATAGGGGAGGCTGAACTGCTAGAATCCTGGGGCTGTAGAGAGAGGACTTCCCAGCAAGAGCTGTGACCTGTGATAGGGGTGTGCAGACATCCTGAAGGGCCCAGCAGGGAGCAAGCAGGGGAAATAACTCCCAGAACTTTTCTCCTGCCCTCTGATTTCCTGCCAGTGCCTTCCACTGGTCAAACCACCTGGAAGGGCCTACTGAGGACAGACACCAGATTCACAGATTTACTTCCTTATTTATTTTTCACATGTATTGTGAAATCTCAGCATCACAAGATGGCAAAATGGCAAACTCTAGCAGTTTCATGCAGCTGGTCTTTAACCTTTAACCCAATGGTGCAGCCACCAATATAAAATACTGACATTCTGCCAGCTGCTCCAAGCCCCTCGATTGTCCCCCACCTTTGCCATGGCTTTACCTGGAATCCTCTCGACTTCACCTATATCCAGCAATGGAGGGTTGATACCTGGCTAGCCTAGCAGAGCCTGTGGGACCCTGAACATTCAACTGACAATTGCTCAGGCCTGGGGCATACTGCTTGTGGAGTGATTTGAATGCACCCCCTTGGTGAATTACCTTCAGGTGTTTTCTGCACACCTGCTGTATGCCAGTCACTGGGAAGCTGCATGGAGCCGTGTCATCTTAGAGCCTGAGCCTGAAAGCCCTCAGACCTCCTGACACTGAAGCACAGAGCCCAGGCTCTTCAAGTGGGGAAGGGAGCTCAGAAGTCTCCTCAGGCAGCTCAGAAGCCTGGCCTCAAGCAGTAGGGTGCAAAGAGTGCAGCTTTGTCCCTCACACACTTCCTCTGCTGTTGTCCCCTGCCTCAGAGAGAGGGCTGGGTGCCTGTCTGGTGGCCAGCCCTGTCCAGGCAGCTGTGATTATGCCTGGCTTAATGTGGACATAATGCAGTCACTGCAGCTCTCAAAATGCAGAGTATGCAGGGCTAGCGGGCTGGATGCCACCTGATCAGGGCCCATTCAATGCCACCATGGCATCAGGCCATCAATGGCCTCAGAGGAACAGGGAGGCCACATTCAGGGGTCCAAGAGGGGCAGGAGGAGCAGCGACCCCCCATCCAGGACACAGGAGCCGCTTTCTGCACTAGGGCCATTGCTTAGGGCCTACCATGGTAGTAGCCCCCAGTATCACAGATGTGGAAATACAGGAAAGCCTTGGTATTGCTTTCCCATGAAAACCTTCCAGGGTCTTCCCATCGCCTTTTTAAAGAAAACCACTTTTCTGAGGTATAATTCACATGCCTTACAGTGTCACCACTTAAAGTAAGCAATTCAATGGTTTTTAATATATATTTGCAGATATGTGCAACCATCAGCACAATCAATTTTACATTATTTTCATCACCTCATAAAGAAATCTGTACCCATTAGCTGCCACTCCCCATTTCCCTTCTTCTCTGCAACCACTAATCTCCCATGTGTCATTATGGATCTGCCTATTCTAGGCATTGCATGTAAATGGAATCACATGATATGTGGCCTTTTGCATCTGGCTACTTTCACTTAGCATATAATGTTTTCAAGGCTCATCCACATTGTAGCATGTGTCAGTACTTCATTCCTTTTTATGGCTGAATAACATTCCATTGTATACCTCATTTTGCTTATCTGTTAATAGTTAAGGGAGTTATTCCTCTCACTTTTTAGCTGTTATGAATACTACTGCTATGAGCAATCATGTACTCATTTTATTGTGGACATGTTTTCATTTCTCTTGGGCATACACCTAGGGGTGGAATTGTTGAGTCACACATTCTGTGTCTAACATTCTGAGGAGCTGCCAGACTGTTTTCCAGAGTGTCTGCCTCATTTCCGATGCCCGCCAGCAGTGCAGGAGGGTTCTGATGGCTCCACACCCTCGCCGACACTTGTTATTGTCTTAGCCTCCTAGTGAGTGTAAAGGAGCATGTCGTTGTGGTTTTGATTTGCCTTTTCTTGGGGACCAGTGCTACTAAACATCTTCTCATGTGCTTGTTGGCCATTGATTGTATCCATTGCATTTTTATAAATTGAGATATTGCTTATGTGAAAAAGGTACACAGAGCATCCCTGTTCACTTAAAAGAATAGTTACAAAACATGATCCATGTAACCATAACCCATATCAAGGAGCAGAATATTGCCAGGACCCCCAGAAGACCGCTGGGTGCCCCTGGCCAACCACAGCCCCTCCCCGCCCTGGGAATAACCTTGTCTTGATATTGGTGGATGGGCTTCTAAACAATACCGTCCACTTTTGTCTGCCTTTGACCTTGATCCAAATGAAATCACTCTGTGGAAATCATTTCTGGCTTGCTTCTGTCCCTCCACACTGTGTTTCTGAGTTAGTCCCTGTCAGTGTGGCTTGCTAGAGCTGTTCATTGTCATTGCCTTATTGTGTTCCATTGAAATGCACATGCTGTGGCTTATCCACTCACTGTGGATGGTCATCTGGATGGTGCCCAGGTCAGAGCGATTATGAACATTGCTGTGTGGACATTCTTGAACCTGTTTCCTTTGCACACACAGTGATTCTCTAGGGTATGTGTCTTGGAAATTGAAGGTCTGAGTCATAGGCATGTGTATCCTCAGCCTTACTAGATACTGGAAAACAGGTTTCTAACATACATGTACCACCTTTGCATGCCTCCAGCAGTGCCTGAGTGCTCCAGGTGCTCCATATGCCCGCCAACACTCAGTATTGTCAGAATCCATTTTGAGCATCCCCCAGGTATCTCTATGTCAAAGCCTCCAGCTCAACTGGGCCTGAGTGCATCAGAAACACCTGCCTAACTCTGCCCCCAATTGTGTCATCATACCTCCAAGCCTTTGCTCTTTCTCCTACTTCTTAAGCCAAGGCAGAAAGGCAGGCTGGAGACCTAGGAACTATCCCCTCACTGACAATCAAAAGGGATATCTGTGTTGTTTTGGGGACACAGATTTGTGGGACGTAGCCTGCATTTGAACGGGCTGCTCATCCAACATGGGCTGTGTGTGGGGGGGTCCCGGGAGAGTGCTGCCTACAGGAGGCACTCTGTGATGCCAGGTGTTCTAGAACCAGAGCCTTCAACCAGCCAGTCCTGTTTCTGAACACTCTGGATGGAGGGATCACTGGCTTATTTGATTGCAGATACTGAGGTTGAAATGTGATAGCACTCCCTCCCTGGTGGTTCTATTGACCAAACACTGGTCACCTCTCCTGGAAGCAGAGCTCTTAGGGCCAGGAAGACCCTGAACATGAACCCAATCCTCAGAGACAGGAACTTAATCTTGTCACCTGGGTATCCCCAGCATCCTGAACAGGCTCAGGGCCAGAGGCAAGACTAGTGAGTGTTTTTTGCATGTCTGATTCCGTTCCAGCACCCTAATTTTCTCAGAAAAGATGGAATTGTCTTCACTATATGTTAGAGTTAAGGAAACTGAGACCCGGAGAAGAAGCGTCACATGGGAACTAAGTGGCAGCAGACACTCAGTTCACCCCTCAGCTCCAAGCCCCTTGCCTCAGAATGTCTCACAGACCAGCTCTGAGACTTAGTTGAACCTCGAGGTTTTTTTTCTGTAAAAAGTAGTCAATCATACTGGCTTCACAGAATTAATAAGATGCCATACATAAAAGCATGGGCCCAGTGTGTGTGCAGGGGGTTAATAAATGTCCACACACTTACCCCTTCCTCCAGTCATTCTTTCATGACATAACAGGCAAAAGCAATTTGACAATCTGAATGAAGGATAATAAAAATGCTCACACACGGTGACCCAGCAACTGTGCCCACCGGGAAATCTCCATCTCCATGCCTGGTACACAGCAGGAGCTCAATTCGTGTCTTAGGGTGGAGGAGGAAGGAAGAGAAGCTTTAGTCCCAAGATATTTCTTTATAGTTGAAAAAGGAAGAAAGGGGTGGAGGGAGGAAGGAAGGAAGAAAAGTGAGAGAAAGAAATAAAAACAATTTTTTAAAGTACCCTGAAAATCATCTGAATATGCTGTACTCTGAGTGCTGGGTAAAATGTTGCCTTCTCCTGTTGCTGGGCTATTCTAAAACAAAGGTAAGCAAAATATGGCTCATGGCCCAACTCTAGTCCACTGTCTTTGTAGGTGAATAAAGTTTAAATGAAAAGCATCCGCTATTCAATTCTTGAACTTCATATAAATGGAATCATAAAGTATGTCCTCTTTGGTGTCCAACTTCTTCCACTCAACATTACCTTTTTTTTTTTTTTTTTTTTTAGACAGAGTCTCGCTCTGTCGCCCAGGCTGGAGTGCAGTGGTGTGATCTCGACTCACTGCAAGCTTCGCCTCCCAGGTTCACACCATTCTCCTGCCTCAGCCTCCTGAGTAACTGGGACTACAGGCTCCCGCCACCATGCTTGGCTAATTTTTTGTATTTTTTTTTTTTTAGTAGAGACCGGGTTTCACTGTGTTAGCCAGGATGGTCTCGATCCCCTGACCTCATGATCCACCCGCCTCGGCCTCCCAAAGTGCTGGGATTACAGGCGTGAGCCACCGCGCCCGGCCAACATTACCTCTTAAAGATCCACTCTTTGTGCATGTGTGAGCAATTCATTCTTTCTCCTTGCTGTGTAGTATTTCATTGTATGGGTATAATTAGGCACTATCGTTATCCCCATTCTACACATGGGGAAACTACTGCACAGAGGGCTGAAGTGGCTTGCACAGCACAAAGGCTGGAGTGAGAGGGTCTGGAATCCAGGTCTGAGTTTCCTACACCAGAAAGAAAAAACTAAAGCCAGACCCAGATAGGTGGGGCAGGGGTAGGGGGATCTGGGGGCTGCATTTGGCCTTGGCGTGCAGTGACCTGTGCTGTGCTCTTCCCCGCCCTCCCCTGCAGATCCTGGAGGAGAACATGAAGCTGGAATGTAAGTGCCACGGCGTGTCAGGCTCGTGCACCACCAAGACGTGCTGGACCACACTGCCACAGTTTCGGGAGCTGGGCTACGTGCTCAAGGACAAGTACAACGAGGCCGTTCACGTGGAGCCTGTGCGTGCCAGCCGCAACAAGAGGCCCACCTTCCTGAAGATCAAGAAGCCACTGTCATACCGCAAGCCCATGGACACGGACCTGGTGTACATCGAGAAGTCACCCAACTACTGCGAGGAGGACCCGGTGACCGGCAGTGTGGGCACCCAGGGCCGCGCCTGCAACAAGACGGCCCCCCAGGCCAGCGGCTGTGACCTCATGTGCTGTGGGCGTGGCTACAACACCCACCAGTACGCCCGCGTGTGGCAGTGCAACTGTAAGTTCCACTGGTGCTGCTATGTCAAGTGCAACACGTGCAGTGAGCGCACGGAGATGTACACGTGCAAGTGAGCCCTGTGTGCACACCACCCTCCCACTGCAAGTCAGATTGCTGGGAGGACCGGACCGTTTCCAAGCTGCGGGCTCCCTGGCAGGTCACTGCCTGGATCTTCACAGGGAACCGCAGGAATGCTGAGCTTGTCTTTTCTGCTGAGGAGGGTACTTTTCCTGGGTTTCCTGCAGGCATCTGTGGGGGAAAAAAAAATCTCTCAGAACCCTCGACTATTCTGTTCCACACCCAATGCTGCTCCACCCTCCCCCAGACACAGCCCAGGTCCCTCCGCGGCTAGAGCGAAGCCTTTTGCAGCAGGAACTCTGGACCCCTGGGCCTCATCATAGCAATATTTAACAATTTATTCTGATAAAATAATATTAATTTATTTAATTAAAAAGAATTCTTCCACCTCGTCGGGATCCGTTTTCTGCAATCAAAGTGAACTGCTTGCTTTCCTAGCGGGATGATTTTGTTGCTAGGACAAGGAGCCATGTAGAAGTATACATAACTATTCTTAATGCAGATATTTCTACTAGTTGATTTTGCAAGTACCCCCCTTGCAGCACTAGATGTTTAAGTACAAGAGCAGATATCCTTTATACATATATAGATATATACACACACACATTTTTATATATATATATATATATATAATTTTTTTTTTTCTCTTTGCTGCTACTTATCCAGAAATTTAAGCTGGTCCAGATTTGGAGATGTTTTTTCCAGAGTATGTTTCCCATCCTTTTGCCCTCCCTAGTTCAAACTTCACCATTAGAAAAATCCAGTTTGGAATATATAGAGAGAGGAAAAATAATAATAAATTCCCAGCAGTTTCCATCTTTCAGAAAGTGAGCCACCAGATAAGAGAGAATATTTTGTAAGAGACTATTTTTATATGAATATTTTATTTATATCGAGTCTGCTGTATCATTCCACAGCCTATGCTTCTTCTTAATTCTGGTACTCACTTTGGGGTAAGGAGGGGCGATGCCTGGTTGTGGGGTCAGGCCCCACGAGGCCCCTTACACAGCTGGATTCTTGAGTTCTATTTGCCAAGTGGGCACAAGATGCCCTGGATGCCTGGGGTTGAGGCGTCATCTCATCCATGTTAGCTGGGAAAGAAAGCAAATCCCCAGCTTCAGCCTGTTAAGTTCAGGCCTTTCAAGCAGGGCCACTGGGTGGTAGCCTCGAAATGAGTTACTGTGGTGGGTAGTCATTGTGCCCCTCACAGGGACTTCACCATCATTATGCAGCAGAGGCCAGTTCAGGGAGCCCCACACCTCACCAAGACACTAGCCATTGCCTGTGTGTCCTGGAAGGTGAGATGCAGTCCTCAGATGAGGGGACCCAGAGCAGGTGGGGTGAGGGGCCGATGAGCAGCCAGGCCCAGCGGAGCTTCCTGGATATCCTGCTCCCAAGGCCAAGCAGCAGGGAGAGGTTCGGGGGAGGCCACTTTGCTTTGGGTCCAGCTACACCCAGAGCCTCAGCCTAGAAAACTGTCCTCCAGCAGGCTGGGGGTGTTCTAAGATGCGTCCATTTGCATTTCCAGTATGTGTGTTTACTGTAGCTCCTTAGGGACTTGGGGGTAGTCACGTGACTTTGCATCTTGCAGTGCCTCCGCCGTACTCGTGTGTGTATGTGTCTGTGTGTTTCCGTGCTACCCAAGTATCTGTTTCTCTCCATGTGCCTGGGAAATCAGGTCTCAGGCATGGAGCTGCGTGCCTTTGCATCTGCTGCTCCCCAGGGTCTCTGCTTGCATGTGAGGGCTGGTGGTGTGAGGCAGACAGCAGAGATTGTGTGTGATTGTGTTGAACCACCAAGAGATGGCACCTCTGAACTCTGTACCCACACCCATGGGTGAAAACCAGAAACCTCTGAGACCACAGCATAGCCCCGTGGCCCCACCTACTGGGAGCCCCTCAGTATCGAGGCTGTGTCTGACTCCTCAATGTCCACACTGAGCCTGGATCACAGCATGGGCAAATAAAAGTGACTGGTTGGTTGCATGGTTTCTTCTCTTGGACATTTTTTTTTCCATTTTTCTTTAACTTGGGTGTCTGGAGGAGTGGGCATGTGAAAGGGTCCATGGAGTGAATGGATGGAGGGATGGATGAATGTGTGAGTAGGTAGGTGAACGGGTGGATGTGTGGATGGATAAGTAGGTGGGGTGGGTGGACGGATAAATGGATGGATGGGTAGATGGATAGATGAAGGGATAAACAGATGGGTGGATGGATAGATAAGTGAGTGGATGAATGGATGAATAGATGGGAAAGTGGGTGGGTGGATGAGGTAGGTACACCTATGGATAGGGAGCTGAGGAGTTTCTTGGGAGTCTGCAGGTCACATTTTATCTTTGCTTTGGAAAACCTACCAGATCTGCCATGAGCAGGATGGCTTCCCAACCCTGCAACCCTTCTGCTTCTGGCCTCCTTGGCACCTGGGAATGGGGAGATTCTGACCAGCTCCCCCACATGAGTGTTCAGTGATAGTCATGTAAACACAATCTCAGAAGAGTCATCCCTGTGTCCTCCCTCACCGTGGGTTCCCAACTCGGGCCTGCCCTCTCTCTGGTGCCCTGCTCAGCTGTGCTCTGAGCCCCAGTTTCTCCACCTGTGAAATCAGAATAATAACACCTACCTCACAGGGCTGTTGTGAGGACCCTCCCAGTAATGACTGTATGGCACTTTGAGTTGCAAAGCAATGGATGAATGCTAAATATTATTATTAATTATTATCACTATTCTCTCTGCAACTACGGGATTCTTCAAACATGGCTTATGGTAATAAATATTTGGTTCTGCATTGGGCAGAGGTATCCACCAGCCCCTTTGGTCTATTCCTAAAGTGGCTTTTCAACTAAACTGACATTGCAAAGGCCAAAATTATTAGAGGCTGAACCAAAAACACCAGAAAGCCCAGGACTATAGTGATGAGAACCCAGACACTAGGGGTCTTAGCAGGAACCAAGTCTCAGAAAGTAAGCTGCTCAACACAAGGGCAATTTTGCCACATGGGAATGTGGGCCTCTTCATGGTCAGATCCTCTGATTTTTCAAGAAAGGACAAACATCCAGGTTTTTAAGTAAAATATCCCACTTTTTCAGTACGTTGACAAACACCATGACGAACACCATGACAAAAACATGACTGTGGGCTGAACTTGGCCTTCACGCCACCAGCGTACAGTCTCTGACTTGGACCCATCTCTTGTTTTAGAACTGGAGAAACTGAGGCCCAGAGAGGGCCAGGGCTTTACTCAAGGCCACACAGCAAATTTGGCAGAAAGAGAACCAAGTTCAGGACGTGTGCCTCCCTGGGAGGCACCAACATAGTGCACCAATGGAGGCAGCAAAATAATTTGAGGGAAGGGGTTAAGGGGGTAAAGTTCCTACACACACACACACACACACACACACACACGCAGCCTCTGGACTTGAGTTTAAAACTATCTCAGGGCTTCATGAAGCAGGAACTGGGCTTTCCCAAAGGCCCTGAGGAGATGAGCCAGTGCCTGAACCTCTCTGCAGAGAGTGCCCTGCCAACTGGCAAGGGAACCTGTCAGCAAGACCTGGGTCAGAACAGACCTGGGGAGGCTTTTCCCATCCAAGGTCAGAACAGTCCTGGGGAGGCTTTTCCACTCAAGGGCAGGACATTCCTGGGGAGGCTTTTCCGACCCAAGGTCAGGACAGTCCTGGGGAGGCTTTTCCCACCTGAGGTCAGGACAGTCCTGGGGAGTCCTTTCCACCCGAGGTCAGGACAGTCCTGAGGAGGCTTTTCCACTCAAGGGCAGGACATTCCTGAGGAGGCTTTTCCCACCCAAGGTCAGGACAGTCCTGGGGAGGCTTTTCCACCTGAGGTCAGGACAGTCCTGGGGAGGCTTTTCCCACCTGAGGTCAGGACAGTCCTGGGGAAGCTTTTCCCACCTGAGGTGGGGCTGTCCCCTGCACACTTCAAGGCAAGTCTAAGACATGTTTCCTGAGACCCTAGGAAGCCTCTTGCTCCTGCTTCACAGATGACAACCAGTCTCAGGGAAGAGAAATTACCTCTTCAAGGCCCCACCACCCAGACTCAAGGGTAGGAAGGCTATAGTTTGGGCTGTCCCACATCATCTGAGCCATCATCACCTGAACCTTCTACCACTTCAAATAGAGGCTTGAGGAAGATAGAGATAAAAGGTTCAGGCTGTGGACCACACAGGCTGTCCATGCCAGATGCAGACTGCTATCGTCAACTTCCTCCCCATCACCAGGCACATTCAACAGGCTACCAAGCTCTGGCAGTTTCTCCCTGGGGCATCTCATGAGTTTTCTCACTGCCCATCACCTTCTTTGGCCACCATTGTCTCTTTCAGGTGAGAATCTGAAAGAATGTCAAGGCCTCCTCCAGGTCTCCCTGCTTCCACTCATACCCCATCAAGCCAGCCTCCAAGCTCTGGCCAGACCAACTCACACCACACCTGTCACCAGCCATGGCTCCCCATTGTCCTGTAGGTAAAGTCCAAGTTCCTTATCCCACAGTGACCTTGCACCTGCCATGCTGGCAGCCTTTTGCACAGCAGTAGCAATGGTGCCACTTAGGAGATAAGCACTCTGCCAGATGAGGTTCTAGCAGTTCTCATGCCCTCTCTTTCATCACCATACCCTATTTATCTCCAGCACAGAATTACTGTGGTCCCATTTCTCTGTACATCTTGTCCTTTGCTGTCTCCTCTGCCCAGAGCACTCACCTTTCTTTCCCCCACCTGACAAACTCCTCTGAAGACTCCTCTGAAGAGTCTGTTTGTGCTGCTACAGGGAGGATGAGACCCAGGGTCACCCACATGCAGCCCTTGCCCACATTCTCTTCCTGGCCTGCTAGAATCTGAACTACACTCCCTGACGGTGCTCCAGAGCCTGCTACACGACCCACCCACGTGAAAATTCACTGATAGGCACAGGACTGGAACCCATGTCCCAGGCTCGATGACCAGGCTCCTTTCCTGCTTGGGGAATTGTGTCAGTGAGCTATGGTTGAATAACAAACTACCCCCAAACTCCCTGCCTCCAAACAATATGCATTGATCTTTGCTCATGAGTCCATGGGTGCACTGGGAACTTCTGGTCTCAACTGGGCTCTCTCACACAGCTATGGTCAGCTGTGGGTCAAGTAGGTGGCGCTGCTGAGCTTAGCAGAATCTTCCACATATTTTAGGGTCAGCTGTCTATAGGCTGCTGTAGGGTGGCTTCTGCTAGGACAACCAGAGCCTCCTCCACATGGTCTCATCCTCCAACAGGCTGGCCCAAGCTGGTTTCCATCAGGGGGAAGCACTCCAAAAGTGGGAGCAGATGCTGCAAGGCTTCTTGAGGCCTTAGCTCAGTACCATCACTACATTCGTTTTCCATGTCCCGCTGGCAAAAGCAAGTCCAGGCCAGCCCAGATTCAAGGTGTAGGGAAGCAGATGCCACCTCTTACCAGCAGGACCTGCCCAGCTACATAGCAAAGGGTGTGGGGACAGGGAGGGGAATGATTTCCCAGAATTCAACCACGGGACAGAAGGAGAGCTCCTTAGCACTGATGCTGTGGTGGTGACACAGGCACTCTGCTGTGTGGACCCCTCGAGTCGCAGCTGCTCACCCTGCCGGTTGTGCAGTCCTGGAGACAGTCATGGGTCTTGTCTTCTTCTATTCCATCCATCAACAAGCCCCATTGATTCAACCTCAAACTATCCCCAAATCTGAGCTCTCTCTGTCTGCACAGCCAGCAGCCATCTATGGGGCTGAGTCTGGCTGGCTTTTTGCCACTCCCAGCTCCTCTTGTTCTGGGCCATGTGACTGGGTTCTGGTTGATGGAGTAGAGGCAATGCACTCCATTTCCTGGCCCATCAACACCCCCAACACTCCTTACCCATGTGGGCCATGGGGTACCAGCTGTGAAGCCACAGAAGGAAGGGCTCTGGGTCCCTAACTGGCCACCTGGAGGAAAGTCAATCTGCTAGTCAGGAAATCTACAGGCAAGAAATACACGGCCGTGGGATCCGGGAATTCATTTGGTACAGCACAGAGCCCCTTTCTATCCAGGATCCAGCCTATCCCTCCTCCTTCTGGTCCTCTAACAAGCCAGCTTCCACCCTGCCTCTAGGCCTGTGCACATGCTGTTCCCTCTGGTCATCACATGGCTGGCTCTTTCTTGTGAATAGGGCTCTTGTCAAATGCCAACACTTCAGGATATACTCACAACCAACCTGGCTCCCAGCTACCCCTCATCTACTATTTTTGTTTCTTTGTGGCTCTTACCACTATCTGAAATGATACTTCTCCTTTGTTAGAGGCTTTACAGTATAGCGATGAAGAGCCTGGACCCTGGAGCCAGATGCCCTGGATTCACTCCTGGCTCTATTTACTGGCTGTGTGGTTTGGGACAAGTAACTTAACATCTCTGTGCCTGTTCTTCATCATTAGTAAAATGGGAAGAGTAATGGGATTATCACAGTGATTAAATGAGTTAATATATGTAAGTTGCTAAACATAGTGCCTGGCATGCCATGAGGGTGTGGAAGTGTGAGCTTTGCGTATTAATATGGTCATTAAGTTTCATGAGAGCAGGACTTTGTCTGTCTTTGTGGCTGCTGGGTTCCCAGTGCCAGCACACAGTTGGGGTTAATAAATATTTGTTGAATGAGAAAGAATGAGATCGGAGCCTGTTCCCAGACTCGCCAGGCCCCCTGCCTGGGCCCAGGCTCAGTGGCGGTGGGCTTGGGCGGGCGTCTGAGTGGAGAAGCTGGAGGACAAGCGGAGGGTCTGTCCTGAGGGCTGCCTGCTTGCCCAGGGGCCAGTGGGGGAGTGGACACAGATCAAGTCCCCTCGACGTGGTCACAGGCACATCTGCCCCATTGACAGGGCAGCCACCTGTTGCCACAACAACGCTTCTGGCCCCAGAAGAATGTGCTGGAGACAAAGGGAGAGCTCTGCAGCCACTCCCCAGCTTAGCCCCCGAGATGGCAAGCTGCCCTGACCCGAGAGAGTGTCACACCACGCATGTGCAATGCGCGCGCGCGTACACACACACACACACACACACACAGAGTCACCGAGTAAGAGACCCAGAAGGAGCCACACAGCCCCAGGAGTGAGCAGACGCTCACAAAAGGAGGGACAAAGCTCTGACAGACCGCATAAGAGGCTTCAGAGACACACACGGGCCACCCCCAGGGGTACAAGTCACATGCACATAATGCACACCCGTCCAGACCAGGCCACAGACCAGGGCTCAGGGAGGCCCCGGGCAAATCTGTCTCACCCAGGGGCCCGTAGCTTGACCTTCATCATTCACCTGCAGTCCCCGCACCTCCCTGGCCACAGGCCCCAGTGTGTGGATTGCGGGAGCTGATAGGCAGGCAGGTGAGGGTGTGTTGGGTGCAGGGTGATGGGGTGGACTTGGGGATGTGTAGGCTGGAGAGACACCCAATGCCACCTCCCCTAGGAGGCCATATCAGGTAAGAGGTACTTAAGCATGAAGACAGACAACCTCTGAGGCCCAAGACAGCACCCTCTGAGGCTCCCTCCTGCCTCACGCAGAGCAGCATGCCCCCTGCACAGCCCCCACTCTTGGTCCTTCCACCCTCTGAGCCCGAGCATCCTCACTGTAAAGTGCAGGGAAGTCCCATGCATGCCTCCCCAGTGCTACTGGATCACAGAGCAGCTGTAAATGCACACCATCAACTAACCACGCCGCCACCACTAGAGTCTGCAAGCCTGGACTCAGCCCCGGGCCCAGCAGGTGCCAGGTGGGCATCAGGGGCTGGAGAGGCCCCTGCCTGAAATAGACCTTAGACAGTGATTCTCAAAGTGAGGTCCTAAGATGTCTCTCAGAGGATCAGGAGAGCAAAAGGCCAAAACTATCTTCATAGCAATAGGAAGATATTTGCCTTGTCATACTCGTGCTCTCACAGGTGTGCAGTGGAGTTTCCCAGGGCTACACGTGCTGTGATATTGTAGCAGAACGAAGGCAACAGCGGATGTGAGAGTCCAGCTGACTTCTGTTAAGCCAGGCAGTGAAGAGATTTGCAAAAATGTAAAACGAAGTCACTTCTCACTTTCATGTTCTGTTATTGGTTTTAAAACATAGAGCTATTTTTCATTAAAACTGTATTATTTATGTAAACAAAATAGGTTCGTTAACATTTTCAAATGAACTAATACATAATTTTTTCACAACTTTAATTTCTACTATTGTAAATATGGATAGATACGACAGACCCACGCACAGCAGCTCAAGGCTCGCTCTAATTTTTCTAAAGGTTAAAGGGTCCTGAGATCCAACAGCTTGAGAACTGCTGCCTTAGATACACTGCCAGCAAGTCATTATAGTTCCCCTGCTCATCCAGATTTAGTAAATGATAAAAATAAGGAGCACATCCTCGGTCTTCACAGTGCATCAGGCCCTGTTCTGAGGGTGTCAGAAGAGTTACCGCATGGAATCCAGCCCTACAAAGTAGGTGCTGTTAAGATACCGGCACACACATGTGTATAGCAGCACAGTCCACAAGTGCAAAAATATGGAACCAGCCCAAATGCCCAGCAATCACTGAATGGATAAAGAAAATGTAATATACATATATATATGAGATATAAGTAATACACACACACACACAAACACACACACACACACACACACACACACACCCCATGGAATATTACTCAGCCACAAAAAGGAATGAAATAATGGCATTTGCAGCAACCTGGATGGAATTGGAGAAACTCAGGAATGGAAAACCAAACATTGTATGTTCTCATTAATAAGTGGGAGTTAAGCTATGAGGACACAAAGGCATAAGAATGATGGAATCTGGGGGCTCAGGGGAAAAGGTGGGAGTGGGGTGAAGGATAAAAGACTGCACATTGGGTACAGTGTACACTGCTCGGGTGATGGGTGCACCAAAATCTCAGAAATCAGCCCTAAAGAACTTATTCATGTAATCAAACACCATCTGTTCCCCAAAAACCTATTGAAAATAAATAAATAAATAAATACCATTAAATGTATTATTTTAAAACAAGATAGAGGAAGAAACCAAGGCTGAGTTTCTGGCAACTTGATGAGGTCATGGACTTGGAAGTGGCAGAGTTAGGACTCAAACCGAGGCAATCTGAAGTGAGGCCATCCCTGCCCACCCCACCCCAAACCCCACCACCTCTTGTCTCTCCCTGTACCTAGGAGTGCCCAGTTATATTAGAATTTCTGATAAGCAACGACAACAAAATATAGTACAAATATGTTCCAAATATTACACAGGACATACCTATACTAAAAATCATTCACTTGAATTTCATCTGAACTTCTCATTTTCACTGGTGTCCTATATTTTCATTTGCTAAATCTGGCAACCTTAACTGTGCCAGGCTGCTCTGGATGCTGAATAAGATAGGCAGGCCCCTGCCTCCTAGACTTCTGGTCCAGGTAGGACTGCCCAGCTGTTTCCAGCTGTGCACCCTGCAGCCAGTGCCCCTACCTCTCTGAGCTGCAGAGGGAAGCATTCTAGTCCCTCTCTCTAGGGCGGAGATGGGGGCAGGGTGGGCAGCTGAGATGCTGTGGTGATTATGGGCACTTTTCTTTCTGGCAACACATTCCCCCAAATTCAGCCCCCCTCCCCCCCGCCATAGCCAGTGAGGTCTGCTTTGAGAAGTTGTCCCTAGAGCTGTGGAATCTGCATACCCCACTTCCTTCCCCTCTGCCATCCCCCAGAAGTGACCTCTGTCTTCCTTCTGCCTCCCACCCTGGGCAACCAAGGAGAGCTGTGGGCTCTGCAACCCGGTTCTGACCCTCTCTGGGCACAAGTGCTCTCCAGGAGGACTGGGCTGCAGAGATTCCACTTGACAACAGGATCTGGAACATCTGCAGGTCCCAGGGTTTCCCCATCTGTAAAATAGTGACACCCATTTTACAGCTGAGGAAACTGAGGCTCAGCTGCCAGGCTGTGTCCTTTAGCATTTAATTAGGTGCCAGGTGGGCCTTTCTCTCCATAAGGACATCTTCTGCTGGTCCCCACCTGCAGGCTGGCATACCTGAACAGCAGTAGAGTTCACGTGGCAGACACTCTGACATAGTTATTGCCCTTGGAAGGCAGCCAGGGCTACACATCCATCAGAGATGCGGGTGGAGAATCATTGAGCACTCGGGTGCACTTTTTCACTTAATATGTAATTACTTCCTTGCGTAACATCCTCTTCCCGCCAGCCTGGGCCTCTCTCTGCTATTTCATTTTTTCCTTTGATCTCTGAAAGGATGTTCAGTTAACATGGTTGAGCACCAACCAAGGGCACGGAGGGCACAGGTGGCAGGGATTCTGGCAGTGTCCTCAGGAGAGAGCGGGACTGGAGTCCAGACAGGGCAGCTGAGTGGCCAGGAGCACAGGGTCAGAGCTCACACACTGCCGCTCAGCCTCCCTGGACCTCCGCCCCTTCATCCTTGATTGCATGCTAAGGTGTGCCAGGCCTTACCCCAACCATTTTGCACATATGCACTCCTGTAATCCTCACAGTAACACTGCGAGGTAGGCGCTACTGTCAGCCTTGGTGCATATGTTTGCTGGGCTGCTGTAATGAAGTACTGCACACTGGGTGGCTTCAACAATGGAAATGTATTTCCTCACCGTTTGAGAAAGCAGGAGGTCCAAAATCAAAGTTGGGCAGGGTTGGTTTTTCTGAGGGTTGTGAGGGTGAACCCTTGGCTTACAGAAGGCGTCCTTCTCCCTCTGTCTTCATCTCTTCACATTGTTTTCCCTCTGTGTACATTTCTATGTCCACATGTCCTCTTTTTATGAGGATATCAGTCATGTTGAACTATGACTGATATCCTTATAAATGACCTGATTTTAACTTCATTAACTCTAAAATTAATTTTAATTAGATTAAATAACTTGATTAACTGTATCTCCAAATAAGGACACTTCCTG
The DNA here is from genome assembly GCF_049350105.2 of Macaca mulatta. Classification (NCBI taxonomy): domain Eukaryota; kingdom Metazoa; phylum Chordata; class Mammalia; order Primates; family Cercopithecidae; genus Macaca; species Macaca mulatta. Next base: position 152,657,178 of record NC_133407.1, on the reverse strand, counting down.
AAGTACCAGGAGTTAGGACCTCAACTTGGGAATTTTCTGCAGGGGGCACAACTCATCCGATAACACCTGGGTGTGCTGAGGAATCTGAGATAGAGAAGTCAAAGTGGTGGGTTCAAGGTCATCCACATCAGGGAGCTAGAGGCAGGATTCAAACTCAGGCCACTCTCAATCACTCTGCAGTGTTGCCCGCTCAAAATTGAGCCAGGCAGTCATACTTGGCAGGGCTGTGCTGGGCATTAAATGCCATAAGCCCTATGAAGTTTTTGGAACAGTACCTGTTAGCTGTTAATATGAGGGTCTGCCAGACCTGGGTTCAAATGCAGCCCTGATCTCTCATGGCTCTGTGGCTGGGGGTTTGGGACTTCATTCCTCTCTCAGATTGGGTAATAATCCTTCCTCAGACGTCTGCTACCAGGTTCCAATGGGTTCCCAGATGTCCTCCTAAGCACATGCCTCTGCGCATTGGGACAGCACTGCCATATGAGTCATTCCTCTTTCTTTCCAGTTGCTGGGACCCTTGATGTCCAAGGCTCTCCAAACCTTGTGATCCCACCTTCCTGTGGCCTTCCTTGAGGCTCAGTGGAGGGCCTGAACCAGGGCACCTATCAGCCTCAGTTTGCAGAAGGGAAGAGGAAGGAGAGGAGAGTAACTGAATTTAATTCAGGTGAAGAAGGCACAGAATCACTAGGGAAGATGGAGTCACGGCAGCTAAAATTAGGCTCTTACGTGAAACAAACAAGCAAAGCAGACAAAATCCCTGAGACAGTGATTTTCAAGGAACTGGATTTCAGGCAACAAAGAATGCTCACCCAGTTATGGCCTTGAGAGCTTCCAGGTGGTGGCCCGGGGAGGTGGGGCTACACAGAGCCCAGAGAACTCCTGGGAGTCCAGGAAGACGGGGACAGTCGTGGTTCAGAGGGCAAAGTGCCAGGGAGGAGAGAGGGAGCTCTGGAGACCTGCAGAGGTTCCCCCTGAGTATTTGGCAGAGCACTGGTCAGGGCATGTGTGTGAGGAAACTAGTTGAGGCCAGGGAAGAATCATCTGAAAGGATTAGAGAGAAGGTTGCCTGTAGTGTCCCAGGGCTGGGGATAGTAAATGTTCCCACCAGCCAGACTGAGATATCTCAGAATTGCCAGGGCAAGTGTAGACTGTTCAGGAAGGTCTTGCCTCAGTAGTGGGGAATGATCAGTCCTAGCCTGGGTACCTGAAGAGGTTTCAGACTTCTCTGAAAGAGAAGACCCCAAAGCTCAAGGAGATTCAGGTCTCCAGACCTCCCTCTCTCCTCGCTGGCACTTTGCCCTCTGAACCACGACTGTCCCATCTTCCTGGACTCCCAGGGGTTCTCTGGGCTCTGTGTAGCCCCACCTCCCCAGGCCACCACCTGGAAGCTCTCAAGGCCATAACTGGGTGAACTCAAAAATATCCAGCACCCAACAAGGAAAAATTCACAAGTCTGGCATTCAATCAAAGATTACCAGACATGCCCAGGAAAACAAAATGATAAGAAAAATGAAAACCAACCCAGGGCCGGGCTCAGTGGTTCATGCCTATAATCCCAACACTTAGGGAGGCCAAGGTGGGCAAACTGCTTGAACCCAGGAGCTTGAGACCAACCTGGGCAACATGGCAAAACCCTGTCTTTACAAAATATACAAAAATTAGCCAAAGATGGTGGCTTGCAACTGTAGGCTCAGCTACTGGGGAGGTTGAAGTGGAAGGATCTCTTGAACCCAAGAGGTCAAGGCTGCAGTAAGCTATGATCATACCACTGCCCTCCACCCTGGATGACAGAGAGAGACCTTATCTTCCCTCTCCCCTGACCGAAAAAACCCCAAACAAGCCAGAACTGCCACAGACAGTAGACTTAGCAGTGAAGGACATTAACAATTGTCATTGTAACTGCATGCCATGCTCACAAAGTTAAGCTGAGACACATATAATATGGAGAAAGCTTTCTAGAGATGAAATTTCTAAAGATGAAAACTACAGGTTCTGAGATGAAGAAATATACTAGACAGGGCTACCAGCAGATTAGATACTGTAGAAGAAAAGATTAGCAATTTGAAGACAGAGCAATAGAAACTATCCAACATGAAACATACAGAGAAAATGTAACTTTTTAACAAGAAAAGTGCATCAGCGATCTGTGGGACAACTTCAGGCAGCCTAACATGCAAGGAATTGGGGCCTGGGAAGGAGAAGGGGCTAGGGGAACAGAAAAAGTATTTGAAAATTCATGGCCAAAAATGTTCCAAATCTAAGGAAAACTATAAACCCACAGATCCCAGAGCTCCACAGACCCCAAGCACAGGAACATGAAAGAAACCACACCAAGGCACATCATAATCAAATTGCTCAAAACCCAGTGAAAAAGAGAAAATCTTAAAAGCAGCCGGAGGAAAACAAGATGTTACTTCTGTACACACACAAAAGGTGAAAGAATTCATTATCAGCAGACCCACACTACCTACAAGAAATTCTAAAGAATGTCCTTTAGGCAAAAGGAAAATGACACCAGCTGGAAACCTGGATTTATGCAAAGGAACAAAGAGCACTGGAAATCGTAATTCCATGGGGAGACATAAAAGATGATTTTTATATTATTTAAATATCTTTCAAGAATTGACTTTTTTTTTTCAATGTAGTTTTAGAGGTAGGGTCTCACTATTTTGCCCAGGCTGGTCTTGAACTCCTGAGCTCAAGGGATCCTCCTATCTCAGCCTCCCAAGTAGCTGGGATTACCAGCATGCCCCACCACATCTGACTGTTTAAACAAAAATACCAGCCTATTACAGAAGTTATCATTTAAATGTGGAGAACAAGGGACGAAGGGTAAATCACCTGCTGCACAGTGTGATGGATGTGAATCCAGGCTTTAAGAGTTTTGTTTCATTTTTGGTGGAAATGAAACTATAATAGTTATACGTACAGTTGATCTTGGAACAACGTGGGGGTTGGGAACACTGGCCCCTCTTGCAGTTGAAAATCTATGTATAACTTTTGACTCCCCAAAAACTTAACTACTAATAGCCTACTGTTAACCAGAAGCCTTATTGACAATATCAACAGTTAATGCATATTTTGTATGTTATGTATATTATGTACTGCATTCTTACAGTAAAGCAAGCTTGAAAACATAAAATGTTAATAAGAAAATCACAGGGAAGAGAAAACATATTTACTATTCGTTAAGCGCAAGTGGATCATGATAAAGGTCTCCGTCCTCATCAGTTAATGCATATTTTGTATGCTATATGTATTATATACTGTGTTCTTACAGTAAAGTAAGCTTGAAAATATAAAATGATAGTAAGAAAATCACGAGGAAAAGAAAACATATTTACTATTCATTAAGTGCAAGTAGATCGTCATAAAGGTCTCCATCCTCACCTTCCCATTGAGTAGGCTGAGGAGGAGGAAGAGGAGGGGTTAGTCTTGCTGTCTCAGGGGTAGCAAAGGCAGAAGAAACTCTGAGGATAATTGGCCCTAAGGAGTTCAAACCTATGTGCTTAAAGGTCAGCTGTGAGTGGATATACTTACATACACACACACACACACACGCATACATATATGTGTGTATATCCTATCTATTCCTGCCTCCCCCAACTAGACTGGGGGGCTCCTCAAGGACAGGGACCATATCTGATCTTGCAACAACGCCCCAACACCCCATATACATATGTGTGTGTGTGTGTGTGTGTGTGTGTGTGTGTATGTACACCTAGTCTGGACTCAGCATTTTCTACCAGAATTGTTCTGCATTCCCTATTTGTGATCCCAGAGAATGGTCCTTCTCCAGATTTTCAGAACCCAAGGTGGGACCCCCCTCCCAAAGTCAATCTTGGTTTCTCCTTCTCCTTCCAGCATTTACATCCAATCAGTCACCAAGTCCTACTGATCCCATCTCCCAAATCTCCCCACTCCAACCCCACTGTCATCACCTACTCAGGCCTCCCCAGTCTTTCCCCAAAATGTGGCCAGGTCTCCCAGCTCTCCAAGCCACAGTCCCTCTCCGGGCTCCTCTGACCGCTGTGCCCCTCTCTCTCTCCCATTGGCTAGTAGCTGCCTATCTATTCCTGCCTCCCCCAACTAGACTGGGGGATCCTCAAGGACAGGGACCATATCTGATCCTGCAACAAGGCCCCAACACCCCATACAGGGAGGGCACACTGTGAATACCAATAAATGCTTAGTGAATGAGTCAATGAATTCAGCGAATGAGGGAATTAATAAATGACAAATTCATTTAATGATCAGGTCTTTTTCTTCTTCCCCATTGGGCTCCAAGGATTCAAAGTGAAGGATTCTTTTATTCTGCTCTGTGTGCCAAGCTCTCAGCACTGGCCTTGCCTGAGCAGACCCTAATGAATGTTTGTTGATTGAATAACAGAATGGGCCTTCTGTTTGGAATGCTCTTCCCCCAAACATCCCCATGGCTCTCCCTTTTGCCTCCTGCAAGTCTTTCTTCACATGTCACCTTCTCAAGGAGGTCCGACCACCCTATTTGGAACTGAAAGCACGTGCTTCCTTCCAGGACTCCAACCTCCCCTCCCTGCCGCTCTGTTGTTCCCACCTTCCCACTTATGATCCCTTTCACTTGCTTATTATGTTTATCACTTATCATCTGTGTCCCACCTGCCACCAGAATAACAATTGCTTTAAACACAGATCTTTGTTTTGTGTAATTTCCCCAGTGCCTAAAACAGTGTTTGTCTAGCATGAGTGTCAATAAATACTTACTGAATGAGAAAATGGCTGTTGCTCTGCGCTGACTGCTCTGTGGTCTGGGGCCAACTCCTCAGTCCCTCTGAGCTCCTGCATACTCATCCTTAGAACAACAATAGCAACAACAACATTGTAATAGAGGAGGTTGGGCAGTGTGGCAGTCATTGGAACTGCTCACAGATATTCTGTCTGTCCAACTTCCAGGCACGGAATTGGCCTGTGCCTCCTGCCCCATTGGGGTTCAGCATGTGACACACCTTGGCCAGTTTGAACAGAAGGGGAAGTGATGAGACACCATAATAGCTAGCGTGTGACTCACCATTCTCTTCTCCCCTCTGCCCAAAGATTGGCAGTGCTCCCAATGGTGGCTGCTCCATCAGCCTGCTCCCCGAGTGAGGATGGCACAAAGCAAAGTTGCTGCTAGCCCATTTGGACATGTGGCATGCATCAGAAATAAGCTTTTGTTTGTATTAAGCCACTGGGATTTGGGGCCTTTTGTCACTACAGCATAGCCTCGCCTCTCCTGACTGATGCCAACAGAATAAGCTCTTTGGTCCTGATAGATCTGAATCTGCAATTTTTGTCTATGTGTTACCCTGAGAGCTTGCTGCCCCCGCCCGCCCACCCCTGGCACTGAGGAGGGTGGCCTCGCAGGTGTCACAGTAACAGTGGCTTATCTGTGTTGTGTGCAGACTACCCCACAACTGCCCCCACTTCATCTTCAGCACAATCCAGTGAGCAGTTACTGCTATTGTCCCCTTGGAGCCACATAGGGAGCAAGAGGACTTGCCCAGGTGCATAGCTGTGAGATGGCAGAGCCAGGACTTACCTCGGGCAGGCTAGCTCCAGGGCCTGGACTCTTTTAAGTGAGCCCCACATCGGGTGACTCTGTGTTTCTGCCTCTCTCAGGATTCAGGTTCTTGCCATCCCCGTCCCAGCTTCCAGCTTACTAGCCAAGGAAGGCTTGCAGCTCAGTGCCAGGCTTCCCTGTTAGATATATTTGGGACCAGGTGGAGGGCAGGGCATGCTAGGCTCCAGCTGGCTTTGCTAAGGGGGTTATGTGGGAGAAGGGCTCCTGGTTGGAGCAGGGCTAGAAATGTAGCAGGCACCAGGATGCAGCCTCCAGCTGCTTGGAACCCTTCAACATGTCCCACATGAGTCCATGTGGACATCATCCCAAGCTTCTTTGAGATTCCCCTCTTCCCCACTCTGGGCAATTTCTTCAAGAGCATCCGGTGCTCCTGGTCCCTAACCATTGGTTGGGTCATAGAGTATCTACTCACCTGGACCAGCTGGTCCAGCCCCTGCATTTAACAAAGGGTGGGCTGGAGGCCCCGAGATGGATGGGCACTTAGCAGAGGCTGCACGGCAGGCATGAGAGCTCAGTTTGCCCAGATTTCACCTTTGCAAAACTGGTTTCCATGATTAGACACACCCCATCTGAGAAGTCTTCCCTCATTTAAATGTGGGGCAGTGATGGCTGATTTCCCCCTGAACTTGGGAAGTGGGGAGAAGGGAAAGAAACATCTTTCTTATGCCAGGAGCTTGGCATAAGAAACCTCACCAAAGCCTCGGAGGCGGGTCTCATGAGGACCCACTTCACAGGTGGCAAGCCTGAGCCTGCCAAGCAGTGGCTGCTGAGTGGCAGAGCCAGGATTCACACTTCGGCTCCCAAAAATAGCCAGGGTGTGTGCTGCAAGACCACATTCCACTCGAACTTACGGCCTCCATCTCTGCAGGAGCAGCCCCCTTAATGGGGAGCAGAGTAAAACCACTGAGGACAGGACTCCTCTGGGACCTTGGCTGCCTTTGGTGAGGTGGAGTCACACACCTTACCCACTGACTGTCTGCATGACTTGGGCCAGGGCTTCCACCTGCCGAGGAGCCTGTCTCCTTAGCAGTCAAATGGGGATTAATAAGGAATTCTTTCTTCAATGAAGGAATGAGGTCACGTGCCTTGTGATGGTTGGTGAGAACAGGTCCATCTGCATCTGAGTGGTGGGCACCCAGGTGCCTGCAGAGCACATCCTCACACACTGCATGTGGCCTAAGGGACCTGAGAGAATGTCTCAGGATAAATATCAAGGAGTGGAATTGCTACTTCTCGGGTGGGTGTAACTTCATGTGCATAAGAACCGGGAGATTAGGAGATGGCTTTCTTGATTGGTTCCACCGGTGACCACTCCCACTCAGGACACCAGAGATTCTCTATGCCACGCCCATGCCAGCACTTGGCATAACCCAGCTTTCTAATTCCTGCCAGTCTAATCAATGTAAGGTGATAGCTCATTGTTATTTTAATTTGCATTTCTCTGGTTACTAATGAGTTTGCCCATCTCTTCCTGAGCTGTTTGGCCTTTTCTGTTTCCACTTCTATAAATTGCTGGTTTAATACATTTGGTGCATTTTTCCACTGGGTCCACTATCTGAAAAACCTCCTCTGAGCTCCCATCTGGCCAGCCTCCTTGGCTCCTTTGGAAGCCTGCACTGGCCCCTAGTGTCCTGGGCTGTCTGCACTCCCGTAATTCCCTGGGTATCACCTCCCAAGCCAGGGGCAGGGACTGTGTTGCATCCTTACCCCTGCTCACCCATCTGCCTCACTCATTCACCCACTGGGTTCCCTTCACAACTGGGATAAAATTGAAACTCCTAACCATAGCCAGAGGGTCCACTTTGGCCCCAGCTGACCCTGAGCACTTTTGATGTCCCTGCTCACTTGCTTAAGCCACTTGGGCTTCCTGGCTGGGTCTGACCTGCCATGCTCCTTCCCACCCTCCCTTCCTCCAGGCAGGCCCTCGTTTAGAAGTCACCTCCTCCCAGCCACGTGTGGTGGCTCATGCCTGTAATCCCAACACTTTAGAAGGGTGAGACGGGCAGATCACAACGTCAGGAGTTCGAGACCAGCCTGGCCGACGTGGTGAAACCCCATCTCTACTAAAAATATAAAAATTAGCCGGGCATGGTAGTAGGTGCCTGTAGTCCCAGCTACTTGGGAGGCTGAGGCAGGAGAATCACTTGAATCTGGGAGGTGGAGGTTGCAATGAGCAGAGATTGCGTCACTGCACTCCAGCCTGGGCAACAGAGCAAAACTCTGTGTCAAAAAAAAAAAAAGTCACAAGTCACCTCCTCCCTGAGGCCTTCCCTGACCTCCCTGCCTGAAGTACCAGTGCAAGGATACCTGCCTCCACTCCACTCCCTGAGCTAGCGTTGTCTTTTCCTGGCCCTTACCAATCTATCTGATCATTAAGTCACGCATGTTCTGTGGGTTTTTGGAGGTGAGGCAGCTGATGAATGCCAAGTCCATAACAAAGAGTGTAGCCCCCATACGGGAGCCCAGGCCCCCGGGTGCCTTCCCCACCCTGCCCTGACGTAGTGCCCAGGGCTATTTAAACTCTGGCATTTATGAGATTCCACCTAATACCTCTCCACTGGCTGCTCTTAAGGCATGGCAGCTTAATCAGCACCAGAGAAGATGTTGGCAGTGGAGGCGGACAGGCCAAGTGCATCTGTGCTTGCACCTCCTCAGAGCACAGCCACTTCCTGCAGGCCCCAGCATGAATCTCCCACCTACCCCCAGCCCCGTGCACCCAGACAATGGTTCTGCAGGACGACTTCTTTTCAGGGAACTGTGAGCAGGAGTGGAGACACACCACAGCCAGACCTGGGTGGAGAGAAGCCGGTGAAGCTAGCCGGCTGGACAATCACCTTAATAGAGGAGCCACAGGTGGCAGGAGGCTGGGACCCACCTTGCCCATGGGGATCGCCTTCCTGCATGCCCTCCTGGACTACTAAAACACAAGAAACCAACCTCCATGGTGTTAGGCCACCAGGATGCCTTGGTTTAGCCACAACTGGAATAACCAACTAAAACATGGATTGAGGCATCGAGGCAGGTCTGTCACATTCACTGTAGGAGGAAACCAGAGCAGGCTAGTGCCCGATCGATCTCAGTGAGTGAACCCATGGATGGGATGAACTGAGCCAGCCCTTGCCTCTCTGTGCTCCCTTCAGTGCAAAGAAGTAATATCCATATATGTGTGTGGATATAGATATAGATATAGATATAGTTGTTGTTAGGGTCTCACTCTGTCACCCAGGCTGGAGTGCAATGGCACAATTTCAGCTCACTGCAACCGCTGCCTCCTGGGTTCAAGTGATTCTCCTGCCTCAGTCTCCCGAGTAGCTGGGATTACAGGCAGGCACCACCACACCCAGCTATTTTTCATATTTTTAGTAGAGGCGGGATTTCACCATGTTGGCCAGGCTGGTCTCGAACTCCTGGCCTCAAGTGATCCACCTATCTCGGCCCCGCAAAGCGCTGGGATTACAGGGGTGAGCCACCGCACCTGGCCATATCCTTTATATTTTTATTAACAAAAGTAATACATGTTTCGTAGTTTAAAAACATGCAGAAATATCTAAAGCAAAGGGTTAAAGTATACCCATCTCCTCCAAAATCCTACTCCCCAGAAGTAACCACTATGACCAGTTTTGCCTATGTGAATTATAAACATATACATACATACTCCCATTATATGACTATTGCAAGTTGTTTTCTGAACGTCACAAGCAGCACAAGTAAACACACCTCATTCTCTTTAACAGTCAGAGTATTTCACAGCCTGAAGGTATCCAAATGTATTTCATCAATCTCCTATTTATGGACATTGAATAAGATTCCATGTATTTGCCACCATCACAAACGACGTCATAGCAAAGATCCTTGAACATTTCTCTTTTGCACAAGTGTTGCTGTAAGATTGGCTCCTAGAGTGGGGTTTTGGGGACAGACAATGGTGGTTTTTACATTTTCATTAGATTCCCTGTCAAAAGAGATGCCCCCACTAACTCTACTCCACAGAGGGAGTCAGCACCTGGGGGCTGGAGCATTGTGCACTCTATACCATGGCCCTGGATAAACGCCGGAGAGCCCGGGAGGTAGTGAGCTTTCCTTTGCTGGAGCGATGCAAGGGGCTTCAGACAACCACCATGAAGATGCTGCAGGTGGGGTTTCTCCATCAAACGCCGGGTGTCCAGGATGACCTGTCATTTGTTCCCACTAGCAGATTTTATTTTCATACAAACTTTTGGGGGCCGATCCTGGCTGAGAGCTGCGTGAGGTTCCGTCGCAGCTCGAGTTCCCTCTCCCAGAGCCTGCTTGGGGGGACTAGAGCAACCCTGAGCCAAACAAACAGCTTGAAGATGAAATTTCCCCATCCATCCCTCAGAGATGGCCCTGTGAAATACATACAAAAAATACACAGCCTTTTAGAATCAGTGCCACTGTTTGTCACCAGATGTTCAGAGGCTGGGGTGCTAATTTATGCAGGCAAGTAGGAAGAGGAGAGATGAGCAGAGGGGGCTGGAAGATGGAAGGGGGGCTGTGGAGGTGGCAGGAAGACAATTCTAACCACGGCGCTATAGGATGGGTGGGCTGGGGGCGTCCTGTGCTGGGGGTTGCAAGGAAATGCATTGGTGAAGGGGTGGAGAAGGAGGGGTGACCATACAACATATAGGGTATTTTTTACCAATGAAATGTGATGAGCCAGAGAATCTAAGAATCTGATATCATTACAAGATCCTGTAATACTGTTGAGAATTTCCATAATCAGATTCCTGGATTCTGTGATTCTGTTTTTCAATGCTCTGATCTGGTGATTCTGAGCCTCTCATTCTATGTTAAAGCTCCAGGGAGGCCCCACAGGGCAAGAGCTTTCGGAGCGAGGCTACTGAAGACCAAGCCTAACTCTGAGTACTTTGCAGAACCTGGGCACATTGCCTGCCAGTTCCACGCCTCAGCTTCCTGGGTTGCAAATGGGGAGAGAATATCTGGGCTCGTGGTGTCGTGAGAGCATTCAGGGACCACTGAAGCGGGGTCCAGCACACAGTGGGTGTGAAGCTCATGCTGGCTTTGGCAGCTTTGTCCTGAGCTTCAACTGCGATGAGTCCAAGAGTCAATCCTGGGAGCAGAGGCCCAGGACAGAGCTGTTGTTCTGGGTGCTCCTCCAGGTCTGGAAGCATCCGGGGCTCCAGGGCCCAGGTCCACTGAGCAGCCAGCCTTCCACAGCAGGCAGCCGCAAGAAAGCAAAGCACACACACAGAGGGAAGGAAGCTCCTAGGGTTGCGGGAAAGCAAACAAGGGCCGCTTCCTCCAACCACACGCTGCAGACAGCCAACCTTTCCCAGGGCCAATCCTTGGGAGTCCTCCTCAGGCGCCTGGCCGGTGTTTGGACAGCTTGAGGGGTGCAGGGGCAGAGAAAGTGAAGATGCCGAGAGCCAGGCCCAGCCAGGCCCAGCACAGCCCCCTCCTGCCCTGCTCCTCTTCAGGGCACTGCTGGGCAGCCCTCCTGGCCACATGCCCAACCCTGAACCTCAGGCCCTTCTGTCAAAGGGACAGGCCTATGCGGGGCTTCAGTATGGGGTACTGGAGCTGGGAATAAAATGACACTAGTGATAACCAGTGTTGACAAAATGCCTACCAGAGGCCAGGCACTATTCTTAGTGCCACGTGCAGATTATTTCATTTGGTGATCATTATATCCTCTGTTATTACCCTAATTTAAAGAAACTGAGGCAGGCTTGAGTAATTTTACTGCCAGATGGTCTGACTCTGGGCATTCCACGCTCAATAAACCACAAATTTCCTTCCAAGGGATAGTAATACTGAGGCCAGCAGGGAGCGTTTTCGGAATAATCCACTTGCTTATTTCCTTCAAGTCCCACAATGACCCTATTAGGTGGATATCAGTATGTTCCCCATTTCTTAGATAAGGTAAACTGAGGAGCAGAGAGATGAAGCCACTTGCTCATGATTATCCCGTTAGAAAAGGGAGTAGCTAGGATTCAAACCTGTTTCTATCCCTTGCCAAAACCCATGATTGTCACCTCTATGCTAGTGCATGACTTCCCTCTCGCTGCTGAAGCAAATGACCACATACTCAGTGGCTTTAAACAACACAAATGTATTCTCTTACAGTTCTGGAGGCCAGAAGTCTATCATCAGTTTCACCAGGCTGAAGTCAAGGTGTGGGCAGGGCCGGCTCCTCTGAGGCTCCACGGGGAGAAGCTGTGTCCTTGCCTTGTTCAGCTCCTGGATGCCTTGGCTTGAGGTTCCTTCCCCACCTGCAGAGCACATGGCTCCACTCTGTGCTTGCATCATCACTGCCCCTTCTTTGACTCTGACCTCCCATGTCCCTCTTGTAATGACCCTCATGACTATGCCTCATTCTATGCATGATCCAGGGTGATCTTTCCATCTGAAGACCTTTCGTTCCTTCACATAATCAAAGACCCTTTTGCCATATAAGGTAACATAGTCCCAGGTCCCAGAGACTAGGCCATGGACGTATTTGGGGCCCATTATCCTGCCCACCACAGCTGAGCCAGGCTACGTTTTGCTGAAGGAGAGTTAATGATCTCCTCCTTCCTGGATGTCTATAAGCACATGTTGGGGCCACTGGAAACCCTGGTGGTAAAGCTCCCAGATGCTTAACTCAGAACTTGAAGACCTGGGAACTCATCCTCAGCCCGTCTGGAAACACTGAAGCATCCCTGGCGCCACCTGGGGTGACTTCTACTCCATGGGGTCCCCAGCACTTGGCCTGCACATGCAGGTTTGTATGACTGGGATGCTTGCCTGCCAGCTTGCTGAGGGCAGAGCTCGGCACCCCTCCCTCTAGGGCCAGCCCACCCCACCGTCATGTTTAATAAACAGGCATGGACATATATAGAAAGCTGAAACTGGATCCCTTCCTTACACCTTATACAAAAATTAATTCAAGATGGATTAAAGGCTTAAATGTTAGACCTAAAACCATAAAAACCCTAGAAGAAAACCTAGGCAATACCATTCAGGACATAGGCACGGGCAAGGACTTCATGACTAAAACACCAAAGGCAATGGCAACAAAAGCCAAAATTGACAAATGGGATCTAATTAAACTAAAGAACTTCTGCACAGCAAAAGAAACTACCATTAGAGTGAACAGGCGACCTACAGAATGGGAGAAAATTTTTACAATCTACCCATCTGACAAAGGGCTAATATCCAGAATCTACAAAGAACTTAAACAAATTTACAAGAAAAAAATCAACCAACCCCATGAAAAAGTGGGCAAAGGATATAAATAGACACTTCCCAAAGAAGACATTTATGCAGTCAACAGATACATGAAAAAAATGCTCATCACCACTGGCCATCATAGAAGTGCAAATCAAAACCACAATGAGATACCATCTCACACCAGTTAGAATGGTGATCATTAAAAAGTCAGGAAACAACAGGTGCTGGAGAGGATGTGGAGAAACAGGAACGCTTTTACACTGTTAGTGGGACTGTAAACTAGTTCAACCATTGTGGAAGGCAGTGTGGCGATTCCTCAAGGATCCAGAACTAGAAATACCATTTGACCCAGCCATCCCATTACTGGGTATATACCCAAAGGATTATAAATCATGCTGCTATAAAGACACATGCACACGTATGTTTATTGTGGCACTATTCACAATAGCAAAGACTTGGAACCCATGCAAATGTCCATCAATGATAGACTAGATTAAGAAAATGTGGCACAAATACACCATGGAATACTGTGCAGCCATAAAAAAGATTAGTTCATGTCCTTTGTAGGGATGTGGATGAAGCTAGTCATTCTCAGCAAACTATCACAAGGACAGAAAACCAAACACCGCATGTTCTCAGTCACAGGCGGGAACTGAACAATGAGAACACTTGGACACAGGGTGGGGAACATCATACACCGGGGCCTGTCGTGGGGTGGTGGGAGTGGGGAGGGATAGCATTAGGAGATATACCTAATGTAAATGAGGAGTTAACGGGTGCAGCACACCAACATGGCACATGTATACATATGTAACAAACCCGCATGTTGTGCACATGTACCCTAGAACTTAAAGTATTAAAAAAAAAATGGGCATGGAAAGAGCAAGCCATGGAAGCTCAGAGGGCTCCTGTGACTGTCACATTCATGTGACATGTCATATTGGAGGTGCTCAGCAGTGTGTGTTGAATTAATCCCCCACAGCCTGCAGAGTGGTACAGTCCAAGTGAAATTACTATGATGATGAAAATATCGTATTCTGCACCACTAAGTGTGGCAGCCACTGGCTGTGCATGGCTACTGAGTATTTGAAACATGGCTGATGCAACTGAGGATCTGGATTTTGCATTTTTCTTTTTGTAAATTTAAATAGCCACCTGTGGCTCCCGGCTACAGCATCTCTAGCATCTAGAGCATGAGCATGAGATAGCTAGAGCAGCTCTAGCATCTTCCCAGGACCTGGGCTCTCTGCAGACTCACACTCGGTTCCAAGGGCAGGTCTTAGCTTCAAATGACCTCTCCAGAACCCCAGATCCCTGGGGCCTCTTCAAGTTACCTCCCCACAACACTCCACTGCCCCACCTCAGAGGTGTATTTGTAAAGGTCTCAATCCCAATTTTAGGACCTGGGCCCAGTCCTCCCCATCCCTGCATAGAAATCCTCATTTCTGACAGCCCCACTCTTTTCCTGTCTGTTGGGCCCACCACAGCCATGGCCAGCATTAACTGAGGGCCTGCGAGGATGGAGGTGTGCACAGGGAGAGGAATCATTATTATCCCATTTTGCCGAGCAAGAGGGGAAAGATTCAGCAGGGGCCAGAGGTTTCTCCAGGTCTCCCAGGAAAGCAGAGGCCACACGAAACAACAAACCCAGACCTCCCATGTGCTGCTGCAGAGAAACTTCTAGAGCCAAGGAGCCCAGCATCTTCCCGCAGAGACCAACCAGGGTTACCTGGGACAATAACAGCACCCCTGTCGCCCCGCTCACCACCCCCGACCTGATTCCCTGCCCAGAGCTGGTGTTCCACCACGAGTGGGTCAGGGCAGATGGCTACATTGGCAGAGCCCCCTGCGGTGCCAGGTTCAGTTTCGTCCAGGGCCAAGGAACAAAGGGCTTTCATGGGGTGTAATCCAGGCCGAGGGGAGAAGAATGGTCAGGTGTATCGAGAGCAGGTTCACATGGAGGGAGAGAGCGAGCCCTGCGGGCCTGGCTGGCACAGGGGCCCGGGTTCCGGCTCACACTCCCAGGGCGGCAGACGGTCGCTGGCAGCGAGTAAAGGCCCTATTTGTGTGCTATGTCAGCAGGGAGGGCAGGCCTTTTAAGGGGCAAGATCATGTGGCCCGATAGCATGCCGGGGCCTCTCCCTGGGGGGGCCCGGGCCCCCTGTGAGGACTGTCGGCCATTGTTAACTGTGCCGTGTGTGAAGGAAAACGGGACACAGGCGGTCAGCTGATACCTGTGCGATCTGGCCACCGGGGGACTCAGTTCCAGTGCCTGCAGCTCCAGTTACACGGCCGGCTGGGCAAGGGGGGTGCGCCAGCTCTGGGAAGGGCCCACGGAGCTGCTGGCCCGGCTGACGTGCCCCCATCCATTGCATGCCCAGGGCAGGCAACAGGGAGCCAGCCAGCAGAGCGAGAAGGTGAGAAGCTGAGACAAACGAGGCCGGGAGGTGATGTAAGGTGTGAAGAGGGCACGGCCCTGTGAGCCTTTCCCCAGGTGTGAGCTCACTTTGGAAGGAGGGGCTGGGAGCACACTTTCAGGACTGCTTGGCTGTGTCCAACTTCCGAAAGGAAGGGGAAGTTGAGGAGAACATGGGGAAATAAAACTGTGAGTAGAGAGTGGAGATGAGCGGGCAGGAGGCTTCCAGCTGCATTGGGAACCAGCTCTCACATTTGCAATCCCTGCGGATCCCCACGGGGTAAATCTCAGCGGTACTGGCTGCAGCACGCTGCTGGGACTCCACTTCTAACCAGCACACATGGGGACTGTGAGTCCGCCAGGTAACGGTGGTGGACTGAGTGCTTATTTAAGGTTTACTGAGTGCGTGCCAGTGCTTGCCGTTAATGTGTTTAGTGATGTTAAAGTGTTTAATCCTCACAACAACCCCGTGTGATGAGTGTTATGGTAACTCCCACGGGGGAGGCACACAGATGTTGAGCAACTTGCCCACGGTCACACAGCCGGGATGTGGCAGAGCCGGGATTTGAACCCATCCGGCTCTAGAATCCATGGTTTTAACCTCTACCCTACCCTACCCTCCATGACACGGTTAGTAACAGCCATTTACTGAGCACTAGCAATGAGCCAGGTGGGCTGCTGGGTGAATTCTCTCACTTAACTTGCTAAGCCGCCCTATAAGGTGGTTACTCCTGGTGAATCATGAAGGGCCCTGGCAGGAAACAGCACAAATGGGTGATGAGAAAAGAGACCTGTCACAGAGGCGCATGAAGGGTTAAGGGAAATGGTGAGGTGCCCTGGGGCTGGTGGCAGTAGGCAGCATTCCCTCCCAAGGCCTGAGACACAGGAATAGAGAGCCCTTCCTGGAACTTGCTCAGGGAGCTGAGGCTAGAAAAGCAGGCAGCCGCCCACAGCTGCAGCTTCAGTGGATGCAGCCCAGCCACCTGCAACCCTGCAGTGCGGGGGCTCTGCTCACCCTCCAGCCCCGTTTCGGGCCCACAGAAGCCAGCAGGCTGGGAGCCTGTGGACACAGCCCCAGGCTCAGCCCCCAGGGCATGGAGAAGGGTGAAGGACTAAGAAGGGATCTGGAGGGGTTGACAGGGAATAGCCAGCCAGCTGTCTCCACAAAGCCGGAGCAGGGCTCCTGCAGAGCACATGCACCCACCCGTTTGCAGGCTTCCCTCTGTCCACTAGCTCGCCTGGTACCAGCTCCAATCCTCAGACTTGGCCTTGGTCACAGAGATGACGCCAAGTCACAAAGATAAAGTGCCTCCATCCAGGAAGCGCTTATCCGTCCCTTCACTAAACACTCTTCATGCTGAGTAGGCTGGAGGCTTCGGGCTAGATGCTTTGAGGATACAGGGTGAACCAGATAGCTCTGAAGACTGCTGAAGGTATTCTATCCTCCATCCACTGCAACTGCACATTATCTGATCAGCACCTGCAGGATGTCCAGAGTGTCTAGATACTTACATGGCATTTTTAGATGGTTTTACAAACTACAGATGTCTTAGACAACATTAACTATATTCATATATGTATAATATGTGTAGTAGCCATGTACATCATAATATATGTACATATATGCACGTGCGCGCACACACACACACACATATATCCATCTGTGTTTGCAGACTTTGTGGATGTCCTGGATTATTACTTCACTTAGTCATTGAACAAAATGCCCTGAGGTCAGCCATGTCCCAGGCCCCAGGACAGAGGAGGTGGAGAGAAGAACTGGGCACAGAACAATAGTGTCTGAGAAGCCCTTTGCACCAAAGACCCCAGCATCAAGCCATGGTGTTCCCAGAGCTGTACCAGAATCCCCTCCTTAGGCCTTCAAAGCCTGTGAGGAAGCCAAGACTCCTGGGAGCTGGCTGTGCTCAGAGGCAAGACGTGCTGTACACCAGACAGAAAGGTGGTTTCAGGGCGCAGGAGACTGGGAGGGGAAGCCACTGCTGACTCCATCAGGAGGGAGAACCGAGTTCCAGGCCACGAGGGCAGCAGGTGGATTAAGACAGGATCAGGCAGGCAGCACACGGCTCCTTCAGGAGGGGTAGCTCAAGCGCTCTGTGGGGAGTGCTATTTAGAGGGGTGTGGGCCAGGCTCAGGGAGCCCACACAGAAAGGAGCAGGGCCAGCACAGCGGGGAGTGAGGAGCAGTGGAGAGCCACCACCACCCTGGGCCTGAAGGGGCAGAGGAGGAAGGGTTCCAAAACCCAGCAAGAGCTGGGACCCTGGGAGGCTCAACCCAGTGGGAAGCAGGAGGGCAGGAGGCCTGGATGGTCCGGGAGGTCCACCTCCTGGGTGCAGGGCAGACAGTGTGCAGGGTGGGGCTAGAGGTGGGAAGGTAAAAAATAGCCAGCCCAGCTGACTCTGTGGAGCCATCTTGACTAGGTCTGGGTGACAGCTCCACACTAAGGTGGGCTGTAGCCCTGCTGCTTCCTCTTGGGGACTGTGGCCTCAGAGAATTTGAGCTAAGCATGCTTGGCAGGCCAGGGTGCTACCTAAACTGCAATGAAGTTGCATAGGTGCAGGGCCCGGCCACCATCACTCCACCTGTGGGCAGAATGGCAGGTGGGACCTGAATGTTACATCCAAGCACAGGATGAAATTAAGCTGGAATTTCAGGGTGCTGTGACCAGCTTGGTTCTCACCCTGCTGGGGCTTACCAACTTCTGACACCCCAGACTCCTGGAGAACACTGGCTGCCGCTACTATCCTGGGTGCCTGCAGCAGGAGCTGCGCCCACTGCCACCCCCAGCTTTGAAATTGCCAGGTCTCTTCCTTACACCACCATGGCTGTCCAGTTTATTTTCTAGACTAGAGCACCTGCCACAATCCAGAGCTGTGTGCCTTCAGGCAAGCCACTCCCCTTCTCTGAGCCTCCTTTTTCTTACCTGTCAAATAAGAATACTCACAGAATGCACTTCTCAGGGTTTGTCAGGATGAAATGAGTCACCACACTCTGTCAACAGTAGCTGCTACTGTCCTTGCAACCCTGCATGCATTCACAAATGTTAGTTTAATGCCATTGCCAATAGAAATAAAATACGAGCCACATAGGTAACTTAAAATTGTCTGCAAAGCAAAAAGACACAGGTGTCATTAATTTTAATAATATTAATATGTTATTTAATCCAACATGTCCCAAATAGTATTTCAATGCCCAGCAGCAGCCACATTTCAAGTGCTCAGTGGCCACACATGACTGGCAGCTACCATATGAGACAGCACAGGTTCATGAATGCATGCAACCATGAATGAATGATTGAGAGTTTGCTTCAGGCTGGGGAAATCAAGAGGCTTTCTAGAGGAGGAATTACTGGCATTGGATAGCCAAGGGTGAGCTGTATTTGAACATGTGGGGATAGACACGGCTACCCAGGCTCATGCCCTTCTTGTTCTACAGATGGGGAAACTGAGGCCCAGAGAAGTGAGCAAGAAGCCTTGGCATGAGTTACAAGGAGAAAGTACAGGATTCAGAAGGTGAGTAGGAAATAGGTGTGATTCCTAATGCCAAGCACAGAGAGGGTGAGTAATCATGGGCTTATGGGAGTGAGTCAACAGTGTTAAGGAGGTAGGGAGGGGAAGGGGAAAGGGAGGATGAAGAAGCCTGAAGGGCTTTAAAAGATCCACTTGCATCCTGCTGCTGCTTAAGATGCTAGACCAGCTGTCACCATGGTAACAGGAGAAAATCACAGAGCAATTTGTAATCAGCCATGGTTCTTGCTGCTCCGTGGGAACATTGCTCCCCGTCTGCATCTCTGAGCAGGAGGAGTCCCGCAGATCCCAGAGTCCAGCCCCCTCCGATGCTTGAGACCCTTCGCGTCCCCGTCCATGCAAAGCTGTTCATCCACAGCTCACACAGCTCCCTGAATAGGAAGCTACCTCCTTTTGGGCCAACCTGCCCCAGCCCTGTGGGGCCTGCGGGGAGCAAGCTTTCCCTCCCGACAACCTGGAGCCTACCTCTGTTGCTCTGGCCACTGGAGCCCAGCTTCACCCTCTCTACCCACAGCCCCACTTCCTCCCCTGCCCTAGAGCAGCCTTCAGTGACTGCCAGCAACCCCATTCTCCATCTGGAGTACATTCTCTAAATGGAGAAGCCAAATGGTTGGCTTCTCTCAAACAGCCCCAAGGACAAGATCCAGGAAAAGTGTAAGCAGCGTAAAGCACAAAATTCACCTCCCTCATTTTTGGCACAGACCTTGATTAATTGGACCTGAGTTCAAGTTGGCCCAGCCATGGGCTTACCTCTGTGTTGTCTCCATTGTCCTGTCCACTGAGAGTCCCACATGCATGTGCAACATAATGAGGCTGATAAGAAGCTCCTGATTATGCTCTGGGATCTTCCTGCATGTCCTGAATGTCCAAGGTAATTCTCACATTGTCCCCGACTACTCTGTGACCCATGGATCCCACAGAGGCCCTACCAGGGTGCCCGTCTCCATTTTATGGATGAGAAAATTGAGACTCAGTGAGAAGTTACCGGGCCAAAGCCACAACACATAAAGGTGGGAAGTAGCAGGACCAGCATCCTAGGGCAGGCAAAGCCAATCCAAGGCAGGGAAAGAACAGATTTGGGAGCCTCTGGCTGGACCCCTTAGCACTGGAATAGGTCAGGGGAGGGCCCGTGGCTTGGGCTGCTAGGATCTCCAGACCAGGGGGAGAAGGGCCTTGGACTCCAGATTCATTTATGATGTGACCTTGGACAAGCTCCTTTCCTCGTCCAGGCCTCAGTCTCCAATTCTGGACAATGGAGCCATCAAGTTAACCTAGGAGGGCTGGAGAGAGGCTCAGCTGAGGTACAGGATGGGGCGCAGGGGAGGAGCTGGGGCCTGAGGGAGTGAGGACAGGTGGGGCACCACCCCTTAGCTGCACAGGGTCCCTGGGGCTGTGTCCTCTGTAACCCAGTCCCCATCACCTCTGAGGTCGCCTTGCACGGCTCCATAACTCACTCTGTGGTCCATTACCGCCTATCCCAACTCCGGCCCTGGAAGTTGTCCAGTCACAAATAGAAAGGTGCCAGGGGTTGGCAGAGCAGGCGAGTCTGTGGTTCTGAGGATGGGAGCCTCCTCCGATCAATGGGGTCTGGGGAGAATGCTGTAGGGGGAGAAGAAAGAGCCACATCTTGCCCCTGTCTTGGCCCCAACCCCTGACCTGGAACCCGCCCTCGGTGGCCTATAAATACTGACCAACCCCCGCTCCGCCCCCTGCTGCAGGGACCCTGGACCTGCCCATGCAAAACTAGGGTAGAGAGAGGAAACCATCTACTGGAAGCTGCTCAGCAGATAGACCAGCCGGAGCTGAGGTGGGGCAGCCTCAGTTCCCAGTGGAAAACTATTCCCTGGTTTTCATCCAGGGGAGGAGCATTTCTGTTTGTCAGTGGGAGAATTTCATGGAGCCCTGAGGAACCTGAGGACAGGGTGATGCTGTTAGCTCAAGTTTTGACAAGAGGCAGGAGAAAGTTCTGCTTAGCCACTCCCTCCCTATGTGTCTTTGATGGGGACTTTGTTTCCACTGCTGCAGAATGGGTTCATTGTGGGGAGGCTTAACATTGGGAAACAATCTTTTGGGGACCACCCTCCCTGACTCAGGACCTATCTAGGTCACCCCTGGCCCCCATCCCGGGACAAAGTGTACTAAAGATGCCTGGGCTCTGCTGGTGCCTGAATAGAGCAGAGACCACCCCAGCCACAGTCTGGGGGGGAAACCCTTGTGGGTAGAGGGTCTGAAGAATGACCCAGGGGCCTCAGAGAGCCCCTTTCAGGTACCTGTCCCCAAGCAGCCTGGACCCCAGGAATTACTTTGCTCCTCTTCATCAGCCAGAAAGGGATTCTCAGAGAGGCAGAGTGACCTGCCTGGCATCATGGAGAGAGTGAGTAGCCCAGGCTGGAAGTGAGCACATGTCCTGGTCCCCTTTAGAGCTGCTCTGCCGGGCCAGCAGCCACCAGCCGCGTGTGGCTCCTGAGCAATTGAAACGTGGTAAGTGCTGAATTGAGATGTTCTCTAAGTGTCAAATGCACACCAGGCTTCATGAAAAACAATGAAAAATGTCTCATTCGTAGCAGTTGAAATATAGCTTACATGTTGAAATAATATTTTGGGTAGATTGAGTTATATAAATTAGATAATTAAATTTGATTTCACCTGTTTCTTTTGATATATTCTTTAACGTAACTTCCAGGAAGTTGGAAATCTCACGTGAAGCTTGCACTGTGTTTCTATGGGACAGCCAGGCCCATCCCCTATGCCATACTCTGCCTCTCACATCTGGTCACTTAACGTACAGGGCCTTGATGACCTCCTCAATCAGCAGAAGGCAGTGAGAATGGTAGAGGGAACACATGTCAAGCGCTGTGGCCAACACTTAAATGCCCCTGTTACGTGGTGGTTGTTGTTGCTGCTGTTGTTATTATGAGCTTAGGCCCAGAGAGGGAAGCAGCTGTCCTGGGGACACACAGCAAGATGGTGGGACCAGCAGTGGGATCTGAAAGCCCCTCCACCCACACCCCAGATGCCCAGGCCTCAGTAGCAGGAGGTGGGAGGGAGGCAGGCAGCTGGAGAACCCTTTGAATTGCTCAGGTCCAAGCGCCTCACACAATGGAATCACTGACCAGGCCAAGGCCGGGGGCCCAAGGCAGGCCTGGCCTCTGTCTGCTTAGCATACTAGGCGGAGGCTCCCACCCCTTCCTGGAGAGGGTTCCAGGAGCAACCATAATGTCCCGATTGTCGTACAATGCCATGATGGAGGGCCCTGTCACATTTTTGTCCCCGTTACTGGGGTCCCCATTCACGGCCACTGTCACTGCACTCAGAACAAGCCAGGCCAGGCCAGGCAGCCTCCTTTGCATTAAAATAGGACGAGAAATAAGCCTTCTCGGCTGTTCAGCTGGGCAGAAAACGGGATTAGGCCAAGGACAGGGCTGAAGGCCCCTTGGAGGGGGGCACCCCAGGGAAGGCTGGTGTCAGCCGCTGCCCACCCAGACCGGGCAGGCCTCAGACCTGCAGCTGAGGTTTCCAGATGACCTGGGGGCACACAGCCCCCTCCTTGGGCCTCAGCTTCCCTAGCCCTGAAATGGAGAGACAGAGGGAGGCTCCCAGCTAAATGAGTGCCTTCAGACTTAGTTCTATAGCTGAGAAACTCCAAGTTGACAGTAAAAAAATGCATGCAATACAGGACAAGGCACAACTGTCCCACTTGGGTGGGGGCAGGACAAGAGGGTGGCAGGGATGTGCCTGGCTCTCCATTCTTCAGGGTGTTTCCCAGCAAAACTCTGGAGATCCTGAACTACGGAGGGACCCACGGGATAAGGCTGTTTTTAAAGCGGTTTAGTAGCAGCACTCAGCAGCTGAAAGGTGTGCGAAATACAAAAGGACTGAAAGCAACTGGGAGGCCCAACAATAGAGGACAGGCCAGCTCACTCGGGGGACCTCACCCCCTC
This sequence comes from Macaca mulatta, assembly GCF_049350105.2. Lineage (NCBI taxonomy): Eukaryota > Metazoa > Chordata > Mammalia > Primates > Cercopithecidae > Macaca > Macaca mulatta. The sequence goes on along the minus strand of NC_133407.1, from coordinate 152,634,492 downwards.
TGAGTGTGTCACCAGCAGCAGATTACACATGGGAAGGTTCGTACCAAAACACTCACACAGTGAGGCTCGGGATAGCAAAACTCAGAAACAGCCCAAATGCCCATAAATAGGAGACCAACTAAATAAATCACAAACCGTCCATACTCTGGGACCCCACACAGTCACTAAAATAAATGGGGGAGGGCTGTGAAATTTGAAATGGAAGGAAGTCCAAGAAATATTAGCAAATGAACAAAGAAAGGTGCAGACAAACAAAGAAAGGTGCAGACGAGTGTGTTTAGAGGGGAAATAGACAGTGTGGAGATGCATAGAGAATGTCTGCAATGAAGCACAAAAAACTGTTGACATTGGTAATCTCTAAAAACTTCAAAAGGCTGAAAAGGAAAATTTCACTTTGTGCCTTATGTACTTCTTTACTGTAATAGATTTTTTTACCCTATGAACATACATTTCCTTTTAAAGCCAATTACTAGAAAGGCAACCGCCCTGGTACAGAAGTCCTCTAAGGTCCTCCTGACTCGCTATTTCAATAGGATCAGTTCAACCCATACTGAGCAAGTTCTTCAGAGAGCCATATCCAGTGTGGTCATGATCCAGCCACCAAAACACCCCCACTCAGAGACACAGACAAGCCAACGGCCTCCTCAGCTTGATGCCACAAAGGCAGCCAGTGCTCAACAGATACCGCCCCAGAGGAGGGAGGGTAGCAGCAAAGACTGGGCAAAGGGGGAGAAACCAGCTGGGTCTTGAAGGATGAATATGAGTTTTCAGGACAGATCAACAAGGAAGAGTTTTCAAAGAGAGGGAGAGGAAAAGAGAATTGTGTGTGTATGTGAAGGTCTTTGTCTTGTCCTTCACGCTGTCCTCAATTCCCCAGCACACGGTAGGCACTCAATGAGATGTACTTCAAGTGTCAGACACATCAGATGTCAAAAGTCAGCATTGCATATATCAGTGTTGGCTACCATTTGTGAAGTGCCAGCTGTATGCCAGGCGCTGTTCTAGCCCTTCATATTCATGAACTCTACATAACCCTCTGAGGTAGGTAGCACTCTTTATTAGTTTCCCTGTTCTACAGATAAAGAAGGTGTGACTTTAAGAGCTGAAGCAGTTAATCCAAGTTCCAGAAGCTTGCTGGTGCCTGGCCTGGGATGGGAACCTGGGCGGTCTGCACCAGAACCCACACTGCACTGCATTACCCTTGCAGCTGGAGAACTTTTGACTGAACCCTTCAAGTGGGGCATTATACATGTGTGCACACTCTCTCTGGCATGTGGAAAGGCACAGAGAGATTTCTTCCTTGCCCACAGCCCCTCAGCTGGCAAGGGACAGAGTGTGGGCTTTAATGTTGTGTGTCCAGCTCCAAAGCCTGTGTTCCCCTGAACACAGACACTATCTCTGGAAAGGTGCTGGCAACTCAATGCCAACAGGACCCAGGTGGTAAAGGTGAAAGTGGAAGAGAGTAGGCTACAGGCAAGATGATAGAGAATGGTGGGGAGTGTGGTTAAAAGGCAGCATGTGCCTCACCTGAGGTTTCCAGATGTATTATTTCAGAGCACATGAGGCCAGATGAAACACATCAGGGGCCACCAATTTCTAACCTCTGACTTGGCCCACCCTCTATCAAAGGTGCAGAGGAAGCCACTTTAGCCATGTCCCTGTCTCTGAGCTCCTTATCCTGCCCCAAGCCAACCCGGTGAGGCAGACTTCCTCTTCCACCTTCTGAACAGTTCCAGGTTCAATCTGGGTTTGACCTCTTGCTGCAATCCTTCCTGGGCCACACTTCATGGGCAGGGGCGAGGGGTGAGTAAAAATGCATGGCAACTGGTGTTTGCAGTCTGGCCTTATGCCATTCCCGTTGTCTTGGTATTATAAGCCGAAATACAGGCCATCCTCCATACCCTGGCCTTGCCTGAGTCCCAGAGACACGGGCTGAGGTGCCCCATGTCAGATTAAATGGCATTTATAACAGCTGTCAGCACGTTTGAGTTGATTACCCAGTAATTTGTATGCAGTTGCAGGTCATTACCAAAATTACAATTAAACACTGGCACCCCTTAATTAGATGCTTTTATGAATTAGGTCCTGAGGTATTAATGGCAAATTTGTAAGTTCTGCCCCTCCCCCAACTCTGATGCCCTTTCCCAGGCAGAAAGGGCCCAAGGTCCACTTCAGCTCCTCTATGGACCTCAACCGGCTTCAGCAGGGGCTTTGCCACCCCCTGGATGGTGGCCACCAGTGTGGGGGTTTGTAGCTTGGGACAGCGAAAATCAGAAACAGTCTGAGTATCCAACAGGGCTGGCTTAATTTAGCAGGCTGGCTAAACAAGTCATGAGCCATCCATCCGTGCCTTGGGATGCTGCGTGATCACTAAAACAAAATGGGGAGGGCTGTGAAATTTGAAACAGAGGATGTGCAAGAAAGATTCGCAAATGAACAGACAGGCATCTGCTCCTTGAAGAAGTGTCTGCTTCCCACACGTCTACTCCAGGCACACAGCCTGTGCTCACCCCATCAATGTTCACGGAGAACCTTCCGGGTGCCAGGCACCGGCTAGGGGCTGAGGTTACAGCCGTGAGTATACCACGCAACAATCCCCTCCCAGTTGAGCTGACAGTCAAACAGCAACAACCACAAACGTGAGGAAGGTATTTGGTGTGGGGGAGCACAATAAAGGCTAACGAGAAACTGTGACACTGGGAAGGAAGACGGGATATGCTGCGTGGGCCAGGTGTGGAAATTTTAGACACAGTGATCACAGAAGATCTCCTTGAGAAATGAAAGGTCTTTGGAACTGAGGCAGTGAGCCAACCGGACATCTGGGGGAAGAGATTTCTGGGAGAGGAAACAGCTAGTGCAAATGCCTGGAGCAGGAGATGCCAGGCAAAGCTGAGAGCGTGCGGCCAGAGTGCAGTGACTGCAGCAGGGTGAAGGGGATGGAGTGAGAGAGGTCACAGGACCCAGATCACAGGGACCTTGTAGGCCACTAGGGACTTTGGGCAGCTGCTTGAAAAATATTTGTCAAAGGAATGAATTGGGGGAGCTGGAGGGAACCTGAGAGGCAGTCTGACTCCATTCAGGCATCAGAAAAGGCTTCTGAATACTCCTTCCTTTTCCTTTCATTATAAACGCTCATTCCCTGACCACTTGCTCTGTGTGGGGAGGGAGGTCAGCTGATGCACATTCACCCCTAAGCCCACGGGGAAGCCACCGTTCTCCCCAAATCACAGTGAGGAAAGAGCCTGAGAGGGGCCTGGTATGGTTGAGGAAGCCTCACAGCCTCGGGAGGCAGAACAGCTCAGGAATGAAGAGTGTAGACCCAAACCTGCCCATCAGGTTCAAATCTCACACTGGTTGTGCACTCAAAGCAGCAGATGGGTGATTACACCGCACGGCACCTGTTTCCTCACCTACACAAAGGGAGTAGCATGGAGTCTACCTCAGTAGGTCGCTGTAAGACAGACCCCGCCCAATATCTAGCACACAGCAAAGCTAAAAAGTGGTCATTAGCGCTGTCATCGGGTCTGCTCCTCTCCGCTGTGTGACCTTGAGCAAGTCCTTCCATGTTTCCAAGCCTCGGTTTCCTGATGCTTGCAAGGTGTTCGTGAGATACTGGTGAGGGAAAGCAGGTTTGTGTGAAGTGGTGTGTGATGGGTGCTACTGGCATTGGCTATTGCCAGGATGAGGGCACTAGAGTCAGGCACTGCAAGGATGCCCCATGATTCCCTTGAGCATGATGGAGCTAAAAAGAGGCAAAAGTAAAATGCACAGAATGCAGATGTCATAGTAAAGCCAAGTGAAAAGCATTAACACTTTAAGGCCTACCTGAGAGAACTGATTGGCATCAACAGTGGGATAGCTTCTCTAAAGAAGTGAGGCCGGGCGCGGTGGCTCAAGCCTGTAATCCCAGCACTTTGGGAGGCCGAGACGGGTGGATCACGAGGTCAGGAGATCGAGACCATCCTGGCTAACCCGGTGAAACCCCGTCTCTACTAAAAAATACAAAAACTAGCCGGGCGAGGCGGCGGGCGCCTGTAGTCCCAGCTACTCGGGAGGCTGAGGCAGGAGAATGGCGTGAACCCGGGAAGCGGAGCTTGCAGTGAGCTGAGATCCGGCCACTGCACTCCAGCCTGGGCGACAGAGTGAGACTCCGTCTCAAAAAAAAAAAAAAAAAGAAGTGAGTAGTTCAGATCATATTAACCAAGACCTATACCCAGCATAAGGGAGATGATGTTCAGTTATATTCTGTACTATGCAGAGTCCTCTGGAAAGAACTGGGTCCTACCCTTGAGGAGAAGCAGGAATATCCTAGGTATATTCAGAAGAGAGGAGGAGATGGGCTGGAGACTCCAGCCTGGGAGGAGCCAGAACCATAAGGAAACTCACAGGGAGGCAGACCCTGCAAGAAAGAGCATCTTAACTGCCAGAGCTCTGTGGGACTGAATGGGCGGCCATGGTATTGGGGGGTGGGGTGCAAGCAGGACAGCCTGCACAGAGGTGCTGGGGAGCAGATTGCAGCCCAGGGTTGCGGTTTGAGCCCTTGATCCATGACATCCTTACCCAAAGATGTCCCTGCACTCACCTCCCCACGAGATCTGTGTTGTTGTGAGACTTCAGCAAGTAAGAGCAGCTAAGGTATTGAGAATAGCGCCTGCCACCGTTTTTTAGGATGGCAGAGTGTGGGGGCCTAGGCTGCAGGCTCCTGTGTTCTAGAGCCTCGGGAGGAAATAGAGATGTCACGCCACACAGGCATGAAGCTGTCTGCTGGGAACTGGCTTCTCTCCACCCCCAACTGCTGAGGGATTCCCCTGAGAGTCGCCACTGCCCTGGAGATGGTGAATGGGCCTTTGTGTCACCACCCGGCCTGTTGCTGTAGGCCCCCCTGCTCTCTCCCTGGCTCCTTCCCGACCCTGTGGCAGGAAGCTTGCCTGCTTCATCCCCAGATACAGGGCACCTGTGGCAACCCAGTCAGGCTGCCTGCCCCACACATCCAGCCCCACAAGTGGCCTGGCTTCCCAGGCAGCAGATGGGCAAGGATCAGGAGGGGGCAGGAACTCTGAGTCCCCAGAGAACCCACCCCACCTCCCCATCCCCCTGGCACAGCCAGGTTTAAGCCTGGGACAGGTGAGGTCTGCTGGGCTGCTGTCCAGCTCCCACCAGAGAATGCCCCATCCTCCGCTCCACACAGACCCCTTCCCAGTCGGGCTGGTCCCTACTACTGGGCTGATCTGGAGGGCAGCTTGGGACCCCTAGAGCAGAGATTTCAGAGGGGCCTCTGGGGTGCTTACAACAGCCTCACAGATGGGGCATTCACAATGCAGATTTCCAGGCCCTATTCTAGACCTACCAATTCCAAATCTCTGGAGACAAAGTTCATGAATCTGCATTTTAAACAACGTGACCCTGTGCATCCTCCAGCTGAAGAGCACTGCCTTATTTTAACACTGTAGAATATTTGGCAATTTGAGAACTTTGCAATAATCTGATTCCCCAATCTTTAGAATTGGAGAATGTTCGATTTGGGAGGGAAGGGAGAATGTTGGGAATCCTTAGAACTTCCAAGTGTTTTGATTTTTAAAGAATCATTCAAACTTTCGAATGAGCAGACACTTCTGAGTGGATTTCTCCTGTGTCAGACACGCTTACACATCCTGCAAAACTCCTGCCCACTCCACATAGACCCTTATTGTTTTCCTTTCATTTTTCAGTTCAGTCAGATACCATTTATCTTCCTTTTTAATTTACTGTTTTGGAATAATTTTAGACTCATAAAGTTTTCCTATATAGTCTTCACTCAGTTTCCCCCATGTTTGTATCTTGCACAATAAAGTACAATGATTGAAACCAGGAAATTGTCATGAATAAATAAATTAGTTAACGAATCTAAAAACCTTATTTGAATTTTGCCAATTTTCCCTAAATGTCCTTCTTCTGGTACCAAATCAGATCCCATATTGCCTTCAGTTGTCATGTCTCTGCCAACTTGGGACCGTTCCTCAGTCGTGATTGGTCACTTATGTTTTACTTTATGTTTTTAAAGAACACAGCTCAGTTATTTTGTGGAGTTTGGATTAGGTTTGGATCTGTCTGATGTTTTCTCATGATCAGAACGAGGTTATGTATTTTTGGCAAGAATGTCACCAAAGTGACGTGGGGTGCTTCCCAAGGCCTTGCACGGGGGTGTACACAGTGGTGTGTCTTATTACTGCCCACCTCTCCTGTCACCTGTGTCTTTGCATAAACCGACCCTCTTCTTTTAAACTTGCTGCCTGATTTAATGTAACCATAAGCAAGAACATCCCTCAAACTGTGATAGGTTTGACATGCTACAGCTACTAAAATAGAAAATAGTTTTTCCCTGTGCCACCTAAAATCATCTCAATGACCTCCAAGGCTACAGATGCCACTTTTGACAAACATTGCTTTATATTATTTAGCAAGCTCATCCCGCCCTCGGCCCACAGGTCGCATGCAGCCCAGGACAACTTTGAATGTAGCCCAACACAAATTCGTAAACTTTCTTAAAACATGATGAGATTTTTTTGTCTGTGATTTTTTTAAGTAAATTAGCTACTATCAGTCTTAACGTATTTTATGCGTGGCCCAAAACAATTCTTCTTCCAGTGTGGCCCCGCGAAGCCAAAAGATTGGACACCCTGTTATTCAGGATTTTTTTGAGTGCAAAGTGCTGCTTTGGTTTATTGATGATTATTACTACTGTTGTTTTCAAAGAGTCATCAGAACCATCAGAACTCTTCGCTGGCTGGCTCAATCTTTCTTTAATGCCGTGTGCTGAACACGATTAGGAGATAAGTTCTTAGTCTTCTATCTCAGTTTCCCAGCCTGTCTTCGCAGCCTCCACAATTGCCTGGAGGGATATAGCTTGCTAAAAATGCAGATTTCTTGGCACCAAGAAATCCTGGCCTATTTAGTAGCTTTGGGGTGAGGACTTGGGCTCTACCGTCTTAGCAATTCTGCAAGGTTGGGGTCCCCACCCATGCGGAGATATTTATATCCCATATGCTTGTAGATGTGTCTTAGCCCACTCAGGTTGCCGTAACAAAATACCATAAGACCAGGCATGGTGGCAGACACCTGTAATCCCTGCACTTTGAGAGGCCAAGACAGGTGGACCACTTGAGCTCAGGGGTTAGAGGCCAGTCTAGGCAACTTGGAGAAACACTGTCTCCACCAAAAAAATACAAAACTTAGCCGGACACAGTAGTGTGTGCCTATAGTCCCAGCTACTCAGGAGGCTGAGCTGGTAGGATCGCTTTTACTCGGGAGATTGAGGCTGCAGTGAGCTGAGAGTGCATCACTGCACTCCAGCCTGGGTGACACAGTGAGACCTTGTGGGAAAAAAAAATACCATAGACTCAGTGGCTTATAAGTAACAGAAATTTATTTCTCATAGTTCTAGAGGCTGGAGGTCCAAGATGAAGGAGCCTGCAGATTGGGTGTCTGGTGAAGGCACACTTTGTGGTTCACAGATGGCTTCCTTCACTGTGTCCTCATATAGCATAAGTGGCCAGGGAGCTCTCTCAGGCCTCTTTCATAAGGCACTAATTCCATTCATAAGAACTCTGCCCCACGACCTAATCACCTCCCAAAGGCCCCACCTCCTAATGCCATCACCTTGGTGGATGAGGATTTCAACATATGAATTTCAGGGGGAGTCACAAATACTCAGGCCATAGCACTAGGCATTTATCACACGTCAGCCGATCAATACATTTCCATGTAGGAAAAGTCAAGAAATCTGAGAACCTGTGGGGTCTGCCTCCCAAGAGGGGGCCATGAAATGAGAGCTCATGCAGAGGTTCATGGAAGCCACAACGTCTGCCCAGACCACAGCATCTGACCCTGCCACATCCGAGCCACATCTCCTCTACCTCCCAACCTCACATAGATACCACTCATTGGAAAAACTCTTCCCTGGACCAAACGGGAAGGGATCCATGAAAACATTGCTCCCAGCCTTTGCAGTGTGCCAAGCTGAATGACAGATGATCCAACACGACCACACTTTGTCCAGTCGGCATCCTGCACACCTGTTTTAACTACATTTAACCTCTGAAGGAAGACCATAATACTGCGCTTGTGTCTAAGCCAATGCAACTAACCCCTCAACCAACTGGAAGCAACTACCTTCTCCCCCAAGAGGAGACACAAGTTACACATGTCACTTCCCCTCTGCTAGTGGAGGCACATGCCTCCTTTGATGTCTATAACTTTAATGTAAAGATACAGGTTCATTACTATTCACCTACTTTGTATTTCAACAGTATGGAAATAGGAGAGGAAGGAAAGAGAAAGATGGTGGATGAATCTATACAGGTATATGCATAGAAAAGCAAGAAACACACTACACACACAAATTCTGCAGTCTCTTTTTCTGCAACTAGTCACATGGCTGTATTTGTAACTTCCATCTTCCCTTCCCTATTCCATATCTACTTTGCCCTCATCTCAGCCTAGTTCCTAGCCTGATGGCTGCATTCCTGAAAGGATAATGTTATTCATGCTTCTGTCTATACCATGCTGCTATAGTTTTCTACTAATAACAGGATTCAGGAGTACCAAGAGGTGCCCCAGAGAACATTTATAGCAGCTATACTCCCCTCTGCCTGCCCTCTGTTTCTGATTATCAGTGTCAATTGCCCCAGTCATTAAAAAAACACCTTTCTAAGCCCATTGGTTCAGTGGTATGAAGGGCTAGGTAGCGGTTTTGACTTTCAATCAATGGAACGATTTTTTTTTGTCTCCTAGTGGGAGCATTTCTTCCTTGAGAATCAAAATCTCTAAACCAGCATAGCATAAAGTCATGGAGATAGGAAACAAACAATTGGCGAATGGGATGTTAGAGGTCATGGTGAGAAGATCCACTCCCAGTTCTAGCCCTTGATATTCAGATCTGTGAATCCTGGTTTTGGGAGAAACCACACAGATATATTGGTTACTGTGTTAGAGCACATGCCACATCCTGTAGGACATTCCCTCAGCCCCACAAATTGTTGTCATGCAGCTGGGAGTCTTTAAGCAACCATTCCACAGTTCTATCAGGCCAGCTACTTCAGGGAGATGGGGAGATGTAAAGACCAGTTAATTCCACAAGCACAAGCCTGTTGCTGCACTTAATGTGCTGTAGAATGAGTTTTCCTGGCCATATGCAATGCTGTGTAGAACACTGTGGCCAATGGGTTGAGCATTCTGTAGACCACAGATGATGGCTTTGGAAGAAGCAGTGCAGATGGAAGGCAAATACATATCCAGAAAAAGTGACAATTCCAGTGATGACAAATCATTCCCCTTCCATGATGGAAGTGGTCCAATGTCATCCACCTGCCACTAGGTGTCTGGCTGGTGTTATGCCAATAAGGGCATAGAGGAGCTCAGTGCTGGTGTCTGCTGTTGGCGGGATAGAATATCAGCAGTACCTACAGCTAGATCACCCTTAGTAAGTGGAAATCCATGTTTTGCTGAGCTCAAGCAGAACCTCAATTTCTGCCACCATGGCCACTTTGTTCATAAAGCCATTAATCAATGACAGATGTGACTGGGGAAAGAGGCTGACTTACCTCCTCAAAACAGGTCATCTTGCCACCGGATTGCTGGAAGGTTCCTCTGCTGAGCTTGCCCTTTGGTGAGCACAGTGATGAGATACCAATGTCCTGACAGTGTGTGCTCATTTGCAAAGGTCTAGCCACATACTTCATCCCAGGCTTCCTTGTCATTCATTTTCCAGTAGTGTTCCTTTCATCCTGCTATGTTCCTGATCATCCAGCCAAATCATTAGCCATTGCCCATGAACCTGTATAGATCCATACCCTTATCTCTCCCTGAAGGCAAAATGACCATCCAGATACACTGTTCAAGTTCTTTCCACAAAGAGGATTTCTCTTCACCACTGCCCTTCAGGGCCACCCCGAGTGGAGCTATAGTGCTGTCGCTGTTGGTGGAGTGGTGTCAACACATCATGCAGTGTCATCTGTAAACTGGGGTGAATGTTTTCTTCCTCCACTAAGTAGTCATAGCAATCTCCCCATAGAACATAGGTATGAGGAGAGGAGAAGCAGGTGACACGGGAGTCTGAGCTGCTTGTTTATACGACTCACTTGTGCCTTTAGCACCTGTTCCAGCCCAGTGTTATATATGCCATTTCCACCTGCAGATGGGATGCTTCTGAGTTCACCCAGCCCTATGCCTGGTGAGCCAGACAGCACTTAAGCCATGACAGGCAGCTTGGTGGTATGGTAACTTTATGGCCCATGATCAAGCATTCAGTCTCTCCCAGCTCTACCAATAACAAACCAGAAACTCTTTCTCCAAACGAAAATAATTCTCTGCAGACGATCATACGGCTCTGCTCCAATACCCCAAGGGTCCTCCCTGCAACTCACCTATAGGAGCTGCCAAAGGTTCCATGTAGCTTCACTATCTGCCACTGCCACTCCAAACACCATTGGGTCTGCTGGGTCATATGGCCCAAGTGACAAGGCCTTTTGGACCTATTGCAGAGCCTTTTCTTGTTTGGGGTCACTTTCAAAACTGGCAGCAATCTGGGTGAGAGCCGCACACTCAACATTGTCCTCACAATCCAAAGCCCCACTAGGCATGGCTTCTTCTTTAGTGGCAAGAGGAGTGACGTGCAGCCATCTAGCCATCTTCACCCAGGAGGGGATACCCTGACATGCCCCAACTTATGGGACCCCTAGAAGTTTCACCAAGGTGGCAGGTTCCTAAATTTTTCTAGGGCTTCTTTCCTGTCTCCTCACAGCATGGATCTGACCAAGGTGTCTAAGACGTTCATGGTTCTCATTTCCCAGGACCAAATGGCATGTCATCAATGAAGCGGACCAGCATGGTGGCTTGCAGGACGGCTGGGTGCTCTGGATTTCAAGGGAGGGCTGGTGAATTGATAGAACACTGAGGGAAAGAAGGGCAGGGGTGCTGCTGCCCCTCCAGATGGCAGCCAGCTGCTTCCAGGGCCCCTTGAATGAGGAAAGCAAAGAAAGCAGGTGCCACCAGCTGCAAGGGGCTGTACTGATTTGCTCTAGGTTAAAAACAAGCAAACAAGCATGGAGCAGCTGCCACGATTGAGCCACCATCTCATTAAGTTTATAACAATCCGGCCAAGCCCGGTGGCTCACGCCTGTAATCCCAACACTTTGGGAGGCCAAGATGGGTGGATCACTTCAGGCTAGGAGTTCCAGACAGCCTGGGCAACATGGCAAAAGCCCAACTCTACAAAAATACAAAAATTAGCCAGGCATGGTGGTGCATGCCCGTGGTACCAGCTATTTGGGAGGCTGAGGTAGAAGGATCACTTGAGCCTGGGAGGTATAGGTCACCATGAGCCCAGATCACACCCTTGCTAAACACTTACAGGCACCTCACTGGTTGGGCCATCCCACACCCACTGGTGGTCAGCCCCAGCCAGGCAATCGCACAGACACTCAGCCACAGGTCCCTCAACCCAAGTAGGAACCATAAAACTGCCTAACTGTAAATACACCCACCCACTCATCTCACACACATATTCATCTCTCTCCTTCTCTCTTTCTTTCTCTCTCTCTCTCTCTCACACACACACATACACCCTATCTGGGCTCAGACCAAATATACATACTCATCCCCACCCAGTCATACACAAATAGCCCTCACACCTTCACCCCTGCACACTCACAGCTCTCCCCCTCACTGCCACTGACTCAGCACCTCCCTATGGCGCTAAGCACCCACAGTATACACATCCCACCCCACACACAACTTCCCCACCTCTCCCAGTACCTGCCCAGTTGAGCCACACACTCAGTCCAACACTGCCACACACCCAAACCAAATGCACCGACAGCTCCACAGCACAGACACACACCATCACCCTGTGGTGCATGCACACCCACGGTCGCCCCCAACTAAAGATCAACCCCAGCCCTCCTCCAAGACACACTCAGATGCGCAGGCACACACTGCCCTGACACACACGCTTAGCACACTCAGAGGCACACCCACCTGCTCAGATATGTCCCATCTAAACTCACTCACACATCCAGTCCCACTCAGCCACTACAGTGTGCAGCCACTACACTGCACACACACACACGCTCTCCCAGCCGCAGCAGCACAGGGCCTCCATTGCCTTCGACGGGCTCTCACCTTTCGCAGATGGTCTGCAGGCCCCAGAACAGCTGGGCATCCTCTCCCGATGGAAGGCAAACTCCAGTGCCAGGTGCCTGGACAGGTGGCCATGAGGGGCAGTGACCGCCTGGTGCCCCAGCAACCCCTGCTGCTTGTGTCCCAGGCCCTGCTCAACCCTCTCCCAATTTTTGGAACCACATAAAATGTTAAGATCAAAATAATTCCCAGGAGGCAGATCCTTTGGTAATTATGTGCAGGTGTGAAATCACTCCTGGCTCCCTGGCTGCCCCCCACCCTACCTCCCATGTATGGGGGGTGATCATTCCAAAGCCAGACACCCATTAATCCCTGTAACGGGCCAGGCCTGCCCGCCTGCCCGCCTGCCTGGCAGCCCACACTCAGATCCCAGCTCCCCGAGAAAGCAAGGGAGCACGCCCAGCAATCCCATGGGGCCAGGCCTGGCTCCATTTGCAAGGGCCTCATGCTCACCCTGCGAGGGAAGCTCTGTGATTCATACCCACCTCCCGGAGCAGGAAACTGAGGTTGTGAGCAGGGCCATGACATGCCCAAAGTCACAGGTAACCTGGGGGCACCCACCCCCCGGTCCTGCAGAACGGGGCTTCCTCCCCCTCTGCATCTCCCAGCAGGAAGAGCAGAGGCAGGCAGGGAGTCACCAGAGGAGGAACCAGGCTGGAGATGGGCTTCAAGGAGCAGCTGGAGAATTCATCATGATCCTCAATCCCTGCAGGGCTGTTTTACATCTCTGTCCCCAGGGACAGAGCCCTGGCCTGGGAAGGGGTGGGGTCACAGGAAGGCAAACTCAACTTGCCCTGTGGAGAACAGCTATCCTCATCCTGAGCTGCTGTGAAGAAGCAACTGCCTCATGCTAGGAAGTGTGCAAGCTGGGGCTGGCCGGTCATCCTCCAGGGGGAGGCTATCTTAGCTGGATTGGTGGCTGGCTGCCTTTCCAGCACCCCTGCAGCAGGGATACCCAGGTTCCCTTGTTCTCCTCATCATCCCAGGTGGCCCCATTCTGAGTACACTGGGAGCAGCAGCCACCATGCCCGCCATGACCACAGAGTCCATGGAAGGCCACATCCACTCGGGAGCAGCCAGGCCCCTGACGAGCCCTCCTGCCAGCTTCTACTACTACCCAGGGCCCCCAGCTCCCAGCCTCATCAGCCTCCTTGCTGCCCCAAACACCCCTACACCTTTGGCCGGCTCTTCTCCCCCTGGGCTGCCCTGCCCTGCAGACGCCCATGCAGCCTTCTCACCATTGGGAACGCCTCTGCCCCGGGAATCAGTCCTTCTTCCATCAACCCCAGCAGCGGCCACCCTTGCCCTGGAAGCCAGCAGCGCCCCTCTGACACCCTCCCATCATCCACCTCACTTCACTGGAGCTATCTGACATTCCTCTCAAGGACCTGGACCATGCCATGTCCACTTGTGTGTCCCCAAGTCCCTCTGGCCCCGCCCCCACCCTGAGGCATGGAGACTTCCTGCCCAAGCCAGTCTCAGCTCCTGCATTCCCACCACCTCCATAGGAATGGTGAAGACAGTGGGCTCACTCTGGGGGCGATTCCTTTCATCCGCTGTCCAGCTCTGGTGTGAGTCAGCAAAAGGGCGGGCCCCAGCTCCCCTGCCTTCTGGAGCTCCCAAGACAGCCTCATGGAGGACCCGCCATTTGATCCTCTAGGCAGAAAGCAAGACCCTCATAGGACAGACAGGGAAACTGAGGCACCTGCCGCCCACAGGCAGAGGCAGCGTCTGGACCCAGAACCAGGTCTCATCTCCCTGCAGTACTCTGGCCACCTACTGTGGGCTCACCTCTCCCTTCCTCCCCGCCTTCCCTCAAGGTTAAGTGCTTGAGCACAATGCCGGACACAGGGCACCCCTTCATTCATTCATAATCTGTGTGCGGGGTACAGCAGCCACAAAACGGGCACAAATCCCTGCCCTCACAGAGTTGGCGTTTTCCTGGGGAGGGTGGATAATAAACAGATGAACAAATAAACCCACGATGCGGCAGACAGGTGAGGGGCAGGAAGAAAAACGGGTCAGGTGATGGTGCCCTGATGTGTGAGCCACCTGTGTAATTCTACACTTTCTCATAGCTGCTTGGACAAAAGCAAAAAGAAACGAATGGAATTAATATTAACAGTATAGGTGATTTAACCTACTAGGTCCAAATATTATGTCCACATGCCATCAATGTAAAAAATGATTAATAAGTTATTTTGCTTTTTTCATGCCATGTCTGTGAAATCAGTGCATACTGGACATTATGCACACCTGGATTGTCACCGGGCACATTTCAAGACTACACATTGCTGTGGCTGCTGTATTGGACAGTGTGGGTCTAGGGGACTGGGGAGCAGCTAGGGGAGTTTCTCATACAAGGGTTGTTGGAGAAGGCCTCTGGGAGGAGGTGATTTCTGAGCAGGGCCCTGGAGACAAAAGAATAAACCAAGCAGCTGAATAGGGAAGACTTATCCCAGGCAGAAGAAGCAGCAGGGGCAAAGGCCCTGAGGCAGGCTCAGGCAGCAGCTCCAGCAGAGTGAGCAAGAGGGAGACTGGAGGAGACCTGGCTCAGTCAGGGCTGTGGCCTCTGTGAGAATTCCACTTTTCCTCTCAGCAGGTGGGAGCTACGCAGGGTGTTAGGCAGACAGCTTGGCCCCAGCCTGGCTCGGGTTTGAGGAAAGCACAGGGCATCACTGCACAAGCTCTAGCCCCAGATGGCCAGGTGTGAAGTACAACGCACAGTGCCAGGCACATGGTGGGCATCCTCTAAAAGCAAAAGTTAACCCATGCTCCATGAGTGTGATTCTTCAGGTAACACACGTCCCAGGTGTCAAGGCTCTAGGCTTCTCTACTTCTTGAAAAAAAGGGGTGGGGGGATCCCTTGGCCTCCCACCCTCCAAGCACTTCTGACTTTGGCCTATTTCCACATTCCTGGAATTGCTGCGGGTGATAAATGACTCTGCAGCCAGGCTGTCCTCAGGCATTCTGACATGCAGCCTCCACTTCCTCTGCCCTATGGTGGGCGGGGGCTGGGCAGGGCCTCTGACCCCACCAGGAAGCTGCAGCACCCTATCCCGGCCTCAGGGCTCCCCACCCCCACCCCAGCGTGCGAGGAGAACCCAGCCTCTGAATCCTGACTCCTGAGCATAGGGCCACGGGCAAGGCCTTCTCCCCTCTGGTACGCTCTGCTCTGTACAGAACGGACGGCCTCATTCATTCAATAAACACTTAGTGAGTGCCTGTTCCTAGCCCACACTCCTGCAGCTATGGGGATTAAAGAATGGACGGGACAGACAGAGGCACCTGCCCTGTGGAATGGGACTTCCGGGTTGTAGAGGTCACTTAGCAACCCCCTAGTCCTTATTTCATGGGATACTCAGAACCCCTGGTCTCTGTGACCGCATGTCAGGGAAGACTCTCTTCTTGCCCACCCCTGCAACCCAGAATGGCGTCTTCTCAGGGCTTCCCCACTCTGGAGGGAAAACCCCATACGAGGTTTTTAGGCTAGAAGCAAGAAGGACTCACTGATCACCTGAGGAACAAACCGTGAAATAGGAAAGGAAAAGGTAGACTTCCCAGTGCCTGCAGAAATTTAAATAAACACTTTAAAAAATATGCATTTCTAGAAAAACAGAAAAGAAAAGGTGCGCTGGCCAGATCCCATCTTTTAATAGCAGCTACCTCTTGGGGAGGGCTGCAGGATTCTGAGTCTTTGCTGGTCTTTTACTACCCTGTTTTCCAGGTTTTCTGCTATGCATACATATCTACTATATACTCAAGGGTTTAACCAAGAAAGACAACAAAACGTGATGAAACAATCCCAGTTTTAAAAACTAGCACCTCTTGAACCTCCCGGCGTGAGTGTGTCTGGCTGGCAGGACCAGAAACTCACCAGATGGTGCCACTGCTCAGACTGACCCTAACACGGGGAGCTGGGAGATTGGGATCGGACGCCAGAGCTGGGCCTGCAGAAAGGGAGAAAAGGCAGGACAGCCCTGTGAGGGAGGCAAGGGCGCAGCCAGAGGTGAAGGGTGAGGCCAGCGGAGGGCATGGGGGTCAGGAGCCCCGGGCCCTGCACTGGTCCTGTAGGCACTGGGAAGTCACTGAAGGCATGTGAGCAGGAGAGGGTGGTGGTCTAGAAGGAACAGCGAGGCCCCTCCCAGGTTCCTCTTCCATTCTCCTTTATGGCATTGCAGCCACAATTCTTTAGTTTAGAAATCCTCAGCCTTCTCTGAAAGGGGCTCTCAGGCCCAACAGCCCGGATTCAAATCCTAGGTCTGCCACTTCCTAACTGCGTGTTGTGTCCTCAGCCTGTGAAAATACCAACCTTGTGGTTGGCTGAGAGCCTTAGATGAGTTAAAACTTGAAAAGCATTGGAAACAGGGCCTGGCATACAGTAAGTGCTTAATAAATGCTGGTCACTGTTATTCCCTCCCCATAGCATCAGCATGTTTTAATCTCCTGTATCACTTTGAGAGTTTCTCTAAGGCAAAGACCAGCTCAGACTGGGTCTATCACCAGGTAGGTGCCGAGCGTTATTTGTCAGACAAAGGAGTAAGCAGCCGTATTGCCTTCCCTCGGGAGACAGAGCCTAAGGCCCCCTCCCCTCTTTATCTGAGGTGCCTTGCACAAGGCAAGCCCATGGCTGCTAGGAACCAACACCTGGGGGTCCTCTGAAGATAGGGTCACAACTCCACTCAGCTATTTCTTTATCTCTCTGATCTCCCCAAGAACCCTGTGAGGGAGGCAACTCTTATCTCCACCTTACAGAAGAGAAAACTGAGGCTTGGAGGGGTGAAGGGCCTGCTCTAGATGAAGCCCACCAACCCGGTCCTTCTGTCAAGGGTCCCTTGCAGCGCCCTCTGCAGGCCTGGCACCTATCGGGCACTGGTAATGCATCTTCCAAGGCAAAGGGGACTCAGCTGGAGAGGGTGGGGCCCGGGTGGGGGTAGGGGTAGAGCAAAGAGAAGCCCTCTGGTTTTCCAGGTGATGGAGCCGACCAGGAACCCCAGGTGAGGAGCAGCGGAGATAGCGGGGTGCCTCTGGCCTTTCATCTGGAGCCCACGGCCCGGCCTTCCTCCCCCACTCCTCAGTGGGGGGCCCCATGAGCTCTCACCTGGAGCCATAAACGGGCTGGTTCTGAGGCCCACCTGTGCCTGGCAGGTTTGCCAAGACCAGAAAGCAGGAGGGTCCCAAGAAGGAAGCGTCGCTCACCTCCAGCTCCCCATGCCAAACTTTTGAAGCCCTAAATAGCTCCCAGACCTTCCCTCTGCCAAACCTCACCTGCCTGCCTGTCAGCCACCCCCTCCCCCAGCCCAGCTGGGTTGGGAAGCCCAGAAGCCTGGCTGGGTACCTGTTAACCAGAGGCCAGACCCCTCCAAGCCTCAGTTTCCACCTTGGGAAAGGGCAGGGGGAGCATTCCAGGGTATGTCAAGGAGACAACTCCAGTCTGGGGGTGTTAATGCCAAGGGTCCACCCTGCGGCCTGTCCTGGCCCAGCGTGGCCTGACGAGGACTTCCCAGCTGTGGGGAGGAGGCTGGCATCCTCATGCCCAGGGCTGTCAGCTGCTCTGCGGTTCTGAGCTGGAGTTTGCCTTGCAGCAGGCAGGCTGGCTGGGTGGTCCCTAGGGAGGCAGCCAGGAAACCAGGCCCCGACAGCAGGCTCAGCCTTGACCTGGGGCTGTGTGGATGCTGTCGGCTCCATCCCAAGACAGTGACAGGAGGCTGGGAGCTCCGTTTATTGAGCACCTGTTGTATGCCAGAAGTGCTGAGGTCGTCATTTTGCTGAGACACTGAGGCTTAGAGAGGCCAGCCCCCAAGCAGGGGTCAGGAGGCTGGGAATTCTAACCCAGCTCTGAAGCTCCAGATCCCAGCAGCCACTGGGAATCAGTTTCCACGGGTGGGGCCCGCCCAGAGAGGACACCAATGCAGCTTTCCCTGTGCCTCCTTTCACCATGTACCAGAGAGCTGAGATTCAGAAGACGGATTTTCTAGAAAAACAGGTATAGAGTGGAATGATGGGTGCGTACCCTGCCCTAGCATAGGGGAGCAATGAGCCTCATGGTAATAGTCAGCCCGTGCGAGGAGTATTTCCTTTCCTTTCCTTTCCTTTCCTTTCCTTTCTTTTTTTTTTTTTTTTTTTGTCTTCAAAGTGACTTGCAGAACCCAGGCTAATTAATTTTCCCCAGAGCAGCAAGGGCCATCACCCCAGCCCCCAAGCGCATCTGAGGGAAGGAGATGGGGAGAGGATAATTCAGCTGGCAGAAGCCTAGGGCAGGAATGAGGGTGGAACTGGCCCCCAGAAGGCAGCCCGAGGTACAGGGGGAGAAGCAGGATTAGAGGAGGCAGGAGGGCTGGGCGCAGGCAGGCCTCCACCTGCTCACTGGTAGCAGGTGCCTGGCCCACCTTTGCAGAGTCGCCTCCACCACTGGAACATCCATTGTGCCAACACCACCTCTGGACTGTGCCCTGCTCAGGGGAGAGACCATCCTGGCCTCTGCCCTAGGTCTGGCAGCTGAAAACATTCATTCATTCATTCGCTCACTTACCTTGCTCATTTAACTAACCAACAAAATGGTTAGCCCCTGGTCTGAGCCCTCCAGGCCTTGCATGAGGAACAGGGAGTACAAACACCAATGAAACCCAGTCTCTAGCTCTGGGGAGGTCCCAGTCTATAGCAGGAGAGACCATCAGTCAATGGCAATGAGCAGTGGGGCAGAAGGAAGCACAGATGAGAGATGGAGCAGATGCTCAGGCTTGGAGGCTCAGAGGCTTGGAGGCTCAGAGGAGTTTCACAGAAGAGGCAACACCTGGGCTTTGAGGGGTAAGTAGGAGTTTGCCAGGAAGATATGAGCAGATAGGGAGGGCATTTAGGCAGAGAAGACAGCAAGTGGGAAATCATGGAGTTAGATAGGGTCTGAAGTGTCTGGGGAGTAGGAGGAGTGGAGGGAGTGAAGATGGGGAGGGGTTGTCCATGGCGGCGCATGCAACTCTTGGGCCTTCAAGCAGTGCTTCCCAGTTTTCGCCCCGTCCTACCGTGGTGTGCAGAGAGATGATGGCATGCATTGGTTCTTCTCATTATTGGTGGGAAACCGAAGGCACTGAGGCCACTCGGCCCCCTCCAGCTACCTGGAGTCAACTCAGTACGGATGCTCCATGGCTTACAATAAACCCAGCACAAATCAAAAATATACCTCACCTACCAAACATGATAGCTTAGCGAGCCTCCCTTACATGCACTCAGAACACTTTCGTTAGCTGCAGTTGGCACAAGTGTCTAACACAAAGCCTATTTCATCATAGAGTGTGGAATATCTCACGGGATGTACTGAATACTGTACTGAAAGTAAAAAGCAGAATGGTCGTATGGTTATTCAAAGTTTGGTTTCTACTGAATGCGTGTTCAGTAGCACCATTGGAAAGTTGAAAAGTCCTAAGTTCAACCATCATAAGTTGAGGACTGTCTGTACACTAGAAGCTGTTTGTCACCCGCTGGTTGGGAAGTTTTGTCTAAAACATTACTGTTGACTGAATAAGAAGTTCCAAGATAAGGCCCCTGGGCTTGTCCAGGGGTTCAGTGTTGTCCCTGAGGACATAAGTCTTTCCAATTCCACACTCTGCTACTCGTGTATGCCATGATATCACAAGACCTCATGGTCACAAGATAGCTGCTATAGCTCCAAACATCATTTCATAATAGCAGCTCAAAGCAAAAAGTAAGGAGAGAAAAAAGGGCTTTCTCCACACATGTACCCTTCTAAGAAAATCATTCCCAGGAGCCCCTGGAGGTCTTTCCCTTAAGCCCTAATGGCCAAAGTGGAGTTTCATGACCATCCCTGGGCCCATCCCTGGCAAAGGAGAGTGGGCCTGCCAAAATCAGCCAAATCCAATGAGAATGTATTCTCAGAATTAGCCACCAAACAGTCACAGCAACAAAATCTGGATTCTTTTTTTTTTTTTTTTTTTTTGAGATGGAGTTTCATTCTTGTTGCCCATGCTGGAGTGCAATGGCATGATCTTGGTTCACTTCAACTTTCACCTCCCAGGTTCAAGCAATTCTCCTGACTCAGCCTCCCGAGTAGCTGGGATTACAGGCAGCTGCCACCACGCCCAGCTAATTCTGTGTTTTTAGTAGAGATGGGGTTTCACCACCATGTTGGCCAGGCTGGTCTTGAACTCCTGACCTCAGGTGATCTGCCCGTCTCAGCCTCCCAAAGTGCGGGGATTACAGGCATGAGCCACCGCAACTGGCCAATCTGGATTCTTTAAACCAGCAAAAACAAAATAGTTTCTGATCAACCCTTACATTTTAAAATATACATTTTTAAAACCTCTTTTCTCACATTCTGCTCTCTGATCCTGCTGTATTTTTCTTTTCTGCTCTTAACTCCACATCATCTTCTATTTTTCTGTTTGCTTTATCTTCTGTCTCCCAACTGGAGTATCAATTTCATGAGACGGGGAATCTCTCCGTTCAGACTCACTCTCTACCTGGCCTCTAGAGCAGGGTCTGGCACACAGTAGGTGCTCAGGAAATATTTGTCGAATGAAGAAATGAATAAACTAGCAGGTGAGGGCAGGAAGTAATGGGGTAGAATCTGGAACAATCAGTGGGTCCAAGTCACCAAGGACCTGAGTGTCCAACGAGAGATGGGAGCAACTAAGGGTTTGATTGAGCAGGGGCTAGACAAACAAGGTTAACCGTGAATTTGGGGACTATTTCCTCTTGGCAGAAGGTGTCAGGGCTGGACTGGAGGGGTACAGCTGGGGCCAGCAGGCCTTGTTGCAAGAGTGCAGATCAGAGTGGTTATCACCTGAAACAGGCAGGTAGTAAGCAGAGTGATTTTCCATTCCCTTCCATGTTCCAGCCTCTCCAGATGTTGGCTCCAACACTTCTACCTAGAATGTCCTTCTCACAGCTCCACATCTAAGCCCTCTTCACCCTCAGGGCCCTGCTCAGTTCCTCATCCTCCAGGTATTCATAGGGCTTTTGGGATACACAGCAGGTGTCTGGGCAATGTTGGAGGGAGACAGCTAGAGACTGTTAGAGTTCACTTCAGGCTTCTGGATGATGGCACTGGCCTTCAGGGGATGAGGGAGCTTAGATGCAATGTGAGGCAACCCATGGAGGCTGCTAAAGCAGGCAGGGCTAGAAGGGCCTGATGCCCAGCATCCTGGAGTGCAAGGAAGAGCAGGGAATGGAGGTCCTGACTGAGGACCACAGAAGAGACGACAGAACTGTCTGCTGAGTGCCTGCCTCGTGTGAATGCACCATCTTACCTGACATTAAAATGTCCCACTTTACAGAGTAGAAAACCAAGGCTCAGGGAGCAGTTCGCCCATGGCTACACAGAGTCCACCCTGGCTCCTGCAGCTGGCAGACTCTTTTCTAGACTAGAGCTTTTCAAAGGCAGTTGTATCACCCCAGGGGCATGTGGACAATTATGGGGTGTTTATGTCGACCAGTGGTTGGCAGGTGGAGCTACTCCCGTTTTGCAGAGAACATCCTGAGATGCTGGACATTGGACCTATGATGACCAGTGTCCAGAGTTTCACTCAATTTTCCATTTAAACAGAGTGGCTTTATTATTTGCAAGGTTTTTTAATGCACATGAACTTACCAGGTATGATACCAGGTATCCAAGGATAGCTATGCTTTCTATTCCTAGGACTTTTCCAAGAATGGTTCACTCTTTCAGAAAATCACCTGCAGCCCCAGCAACCTATGAACCACCCCTGTGTCTGTCTGTGTTTGCAGTTTTGTATTCATAGTGAATTCTATGCATATGTATAAATGTGTATTTTTAGCCTTTTATTTCAGAGTGTCACATTGTTCAGTTAGAGTGTCTTACTTCTCTTAAATCTACATGTATTCATTATTAAATAGGTGCAATCATTCGACAACTTTATCCTCCCTTTTGGGGTAGTCTTACTCAAGCATTTATGTAATGAAATATATGTTATTTTCTCACAAGTTATTTTTCTTATTATTTCACTCTAATATGACAACTGGGGAATTATGTTGATTTGTTTAAATTATGGGTTGCAAGTAGATAATATTATGCATGAATTTGATTTCTGGAGAGAAAAGGAACCGTTACAATATACTTGTTTGAAAGGGGAGACAGCAGTTTGAGCTCTAAGCCATGGGAGCCTAGCCCAGAAGGTGGCTAAAAGTGACACTGTCTAGAGAACAAGTAGGGGCAAAGGTGGGGATGGGAAAAGATGAAGGGGGCTCCTAAAACAAACCACAACTTACCAAATTGCCTGAATTGAGCTGAGATGACTATATATGTAAAAAGATCCACAAGGTTACAGATGATGATAGTTTCCTCCTGGGACACGGTGAAGAAAGGTGTGGGAAGGACATTGAGTCAGCCCTTGGCCACAGGGTAGCTGTGTTAGCACAAGACAGCTTGGTTGTGGCTCAGACCCTGTGGAGGATGTGGAGAGAAGCAGGCGACCGGGTTTCCAGGCAGGCACAGAGCGAGGCATTTGTATGTATAAGCCAGTCAAAGGCCAAGTATCTTGTGATCTCCACACTGACTGCACTGTATTTTAAATATGTGCATAAGTTCTTTCAAAAATTCAATTAGAAATGTATGTAAATTTGTCTGTCATACAGACTTGGAGTAACTATTGTGTAGGACCCTTTTAGTTGCATATGACAGAAAACCTAACCTAATCTAGAAGGGATTTTTAATAATTTTTAATTATTTTATTTTATTATTCTTTTGCTCACATAATTTAAAAGGTATAGATCTGCCTTCAGGGTCAAATTATGTCACTGGTACTGATGTCTCTTACTCCCTCTATGGGGTCTACACCTTCTGCACTGGCTCCATTCTCAGCTAGGCTCCTCTTTTAGGGTGAAAGGAGGACTATCGAGGTGTCAACACTACATCTTCCCAGCTCAAAGTCCCTGGAGGCAAAGACAGCACAAAGACCTGGAATTGTTGTAATTTCTGAGTGGCTCGCCCTCAGTTATGTGATAATCCTTGAACCAATCACTGTGTCTGAGGACGTGATGCACACATTGTATGGGGCCAGAGCCACTGAGCTAGGGTGGAAGCCACCAGGACCTTGGGGGCTAGCCATTGTATGGAGAGGAGTGAATTCGCAAAAGAAGATGGGGCATGTGCCAGAGAAGGAGTAACGGGTGCTGCAGAGACAAACACCTGCTTCACACTATGAAGAAAGCCTAGATGATGATAGTGATGATGATGATGGTGATGATGACTCAAACCTCACATTTACTGAGAACTCACTTTGTAATGCCTGCACTCTTTGGGACATTTTCTCATTATTAATCTCATTTAGTCCACTCAACTACAGATGAGGGTATGTACTATTATTATCATCCCCATTTTACAGATGAGAGAAACTGAGGCATGGATATTATGGGTAACTTTCCCAATATTACACAGCTGTATAAGTGGTTCAAAGTCAACCCTACTTCCACCAGATCATGCAGCCACTCGAAGGAGATGGGGTCTTTACTGAAGCTTATTATGTAGTCAAGGAGAGAAATTCAGACATGAATGGCTGGTACACTATGGCAGAGGAACAGACAAACCACCAACCAAGTGGCAAATGGCCTGGGGCACTGACGGGTGTTTGGAAGAGGAAGGAGAGGCTTCCTAAAGGAGGTGATATTTGAGCCCATTTTCTCATCCATAAAACATTCAAGCTGGGCTAAACATATTTGATAAGACTTCCAAATGCTGGACATCTCATAGTCTCCTTTGTCTACTGCCAAAGGTGGAACTGGGTCTAGTTTCCAAGTTTCCTGCCACTACCTGTAAACCTCAAGTGTCAGGGAGCTGGGTGCTACCCAAGGCAGCCCTGCCTGGCCAGAGGTGGCGAACAGTGGCACCATGGTCGGAGCCAGACCCACTTAGGTTTGAATCTTGGATCCTCCATAAACTATCTGGTGAGGGTTGGACAAGATCTCTTAAGAGCCTCTCAGGTCTGCCTTTATATCGTTACCAACTGTTTTCTGTGCTGGAAAGCTGTGACACTTTCAGAGTCTATCTCAGGCAAAGTAGGCATATTGACCCTACACAACCTGGCCCCAGACTTCTGTGATTTGAGTTCTTCCATCTGTTTTGCAGTGTTTTCTGGAATCTTTCTACACCATCTCTGCCCTCAGCTACTGTGTGTCTAACTCAATTCATCTATTTGCCCCAAAACATTTCCGTGGGCCAGGCCCTGGGGGTACCAAGAGAAATGGGCTATATATATCACCTGCTCACAGGAGCTCACCATCTTCAGAGGGCTCATCAGGTAAACACATAGCCACAAGACAACAGAATGCCAGCCAGCACAGGCACCTCCTGGCAGCAGGCAGCATCTGACAGTGTATTTTGTTAATTCTGCCATGCACCTGGTTTTCTCTAACATCTCTGAGAAGGAACCGCAGCAGTTCACCATCCTCATCACCAGGTAGATGTGGAGTGTGGTTGTCGCTGCCTCTGGAAATAGAGTATAAAGGCAACATTAGTGAAGCAAATGTTTACCATAGGAGGAATCATCATATTTTCTTGAAGAGTGACCACCAAGTACTTTACCAGATCCCAACAGGGAAGATCTCCACAAGTAGACAAAAGCTCTGTCACCTTCTGTTACTGACCCATGTGAGTTGGTTGACCACCACATGCCAAGCAAGAAAACGCCAGCATGGGAACTTGCAGAATAGGTGTCAGAAGTTTTTAGAAATGCTGCAGCATCAATGACCTTGATGACACAGAGGACAATACTATATAGAAAACCAGACATCAACGACTGAGTCAAAAATTATTCAAAACACTCAGACTCTCAGTGTAAAAAAGCTTTACGACTAACCTAACCAATGTATTACGCTCTTTCTTTTTATGCACCAGAGGGATGAATGAAAAAATCTATGTCTAGAAGAACTCTTTAACGAAATAAAAATTCCAAGTGAATTTTTAAGATAAGCATTATGCCAATGCTTTCAAAAGAAATCATTGCATCAAAGTTTAAGTGGCAGAATGTTTTCTCCTCAGATGTGTGTATAATAAAGGTGCATCTTACAATCAGTGATGTTTTAGACTCAATGGAATACACCAGACTTTTTTTAACTTTTATTTTAGGTTCAGGGATACATGTGCAGGTTTGTTATACAGGTATCATGTGTTGTGGTGGTTTTAGGTACAAATTATATCATCACTGAGGTAATAAGCATAGTACTCAATAGACAGTTTTTTTTTTTATCCTCTCCCTCCTCCCACCTTCCACCTTCATATAGGCCCCAGTATCTATTGTTCCCTTTTTTGTGTCTATCTGTACTTAACATTTAGCTCCCACTTATAAGTGAGAACAATTGGTATTTGGTTTTCTGTTCTTGTGTTAGTTTGTTTAGGATGATGGCCTCCAGCTCCATCCATATTGCTTCAAAGGACATAATCTCATTCCTTTTTATGACTGTGTACAATTCCATGATGTATATGAACCACATTTTCTTTATCTGTTGATGAGCATTTAGGCTGATTCCATGTCTTTACTCTTGTGAATAGTGCTGTGATGAACACACAAGTGCACGTGTCTTTATGGTAGAATGATTTCTATTCTTTTGGATATATACCCAGTGAATGGTAATTCTGTTTTGAGTTCTTTGAGAAATCATCACACCACTTTCCACAACAGCTGAACTAATTTACATTTCCACCAGCAATATATAAACATTCTCTTTTCTCTGCAACCTCACCAGCATTTGTTATTTTTTGGCTTTTTGATGATAGTCATTCTGACTGGTGTGAGATGGAATCTTATTGTGATTATGATTTGCATTTCTCTGATGATTAGTGATGTTGAGCATTTTTTTCATATGCTTGTTGGCTGCATATAGATCTTCTTTTGAAAAGTTCATATCCTTTGCCCACTTTTTAATGGGGTTGTTCATTATTTTCTTGTTAATTTGTTTAAGTTTCTTATAGGTTCTTGGTATTAGACCTCTGTTGGATGCATAATTTGCAAATATTTCCTCCTATTCTGTAAGTTGTCTATTTACTCTGTTGATAATTACTTTTGCTGTGCAGAAGCTCTTCAGTTTAATTAGGTCCCAATTGTCCACTTTTGTTTTTGTTGCAATTGCTTTTGGCATCTTTGTCATGAAATCTTTGCTATGGCCTATGTCTAGAGTGGTATTTCCTAGGTTATATTCCAGGGTTTTTGTGGTTTTCAGTTTTACATTTAGTCTTTAATCCATCTTGAGTTGATTTTTGTATATGGTGTAAGGAAGAGGTCCAGTTTCAATCTTCTGCATGTAGCTAACCAGTTCTCCCAGCACAATTTATTGAATAGGGAGTCCTTTCCTCCATTGCTTGGTTTTGCCACCTTTGTCGAAGATAAAGTGGTTATAGGTGTGCAGCATTAATTCTGAGCTCTGTATTCTGTTCCATGGTACACCAGATTTTGAAATAGGTTTTTCAGCAAGAGAAATGTGGCAAGACTTTTCAGATGGAGGAAACAGCATCATAAAGAGGGATGGACAAGAAAGGACTTGAGAGCAGCCTGGGCAACATAGTGAGATCCCCATCGCTACAAAAATAAACATTAAAAAATTAGCCAGGCATGGTGTTGCATGTCTGTAGTCCTAGCTACTTGAGAGGCTAATGTGGAAGAATCACTTGAGCAGCCCATGAGTTCGAGACTGAGGTGAGCTGTCATCACCCCACTGCACTCCAGCCTGGGTGACAGAGCAAGACCTTGTCTCAAAAAAGAAAAAGTAATTTAAAGTGATTTATTAGAATGGTTGAGAAGTGAAAGGAGCTAAGACCTGGAAATTCAGTGGAAATCTGGACAGAGCCCCTCTTTTTCTTTCTCCCTGGGGCTTTCTCTGTTTCATATTCTCTGTTCCTGGCTGGCAAGTCATATAGAACAGCCATTGAGAGCCAGGGTTCTAGAATCTGCCCCTGCTCTGCTGCTTACTAGATGATGACTTTAAACCTGCCCTTTTATTCCTCCAAGCTTCAGTGTCCTCATCACACAAACAGGGATAATAGAATAGAATAGTAAGGATGTGGGCAGGATGAGATCAGCCCTTGGAGTAAAAGCCTTGGAACAGGGTTGGGCCAGAGTAAGTGCCCAGTAAATAGTAATTCTAGAATGCAATGTGGATTGTGTATCTGGATTGAGTTATGCAAGGCAATAGCCCTACCTACTTCCTCACTTCAGGCCCTAATTCCAAATTCAGGGTGCTCTAGGTCTTGGCTTGGTGATTGGAGGATTATGTCTTCTGTATTCTCACTCAGACTCACCCATGCCTGTGGACTGTGCCTCCCAAAATCTCTGTACCAGAAAATAGGTTTCTTCAGTGGCTTTGAGGAGTAGTCTCTTCCTGCTTGAGTGCAAACACAAAACGAATCCTCCATTGCATGGTGCCATGACACTTCCTGTCCAACTCCATTAACTGCCCCCCCCTCAACTTTTACTAGGAGAAATGCAGGGCCAGTACTGCTCTTCCTGTTCTGCCCTCTGTAGACTCTGCTTCCACCCATGATGAAGATAAGCTTCTGCACCTCTTGAATTACATCCAAGCCCATGATCAGTAAAAGAACCAATAGAGATGAAGATTTTAATAGCATAGACCATGCTATTGCATGGCTCACTGTGTTTAAGTTCAGTGTGATGCCATCAGGAAACAAATAATATTTTACTTAAATTGATATCAGTTTGGTTCTTTCCCTTTGTCCTGTCCTCAAATACACAGAATCTGATTAATCCTAATCCTTGATTCTTGGGAACTCAAAGAGTCTGTAGACAAATTACTAAACATAATGCAAAGGCTTAGCAAGATTGCTAACTATAAGATCAATATGAAAAAGGCAATTGTATTTTATATACCAACAAAGAACATTTCAAAACATTACCTTTTTCAAAAAAAATAACAGATGCTGGCAAGGTTGCAGAAAAAAGGGAACACTTGTACACTGCTGGTGGGAATATAAATTAGTTCAGCCATTGTAGAAAACAGTTGGTGATTTCTCAAAGATCTTAAAACAGAACTACCATTCAACCCACAATCCTGTTACTGGGTATATACCCAAAGGAATATAAATTATTCTACCATAAAGACACATACACACATATGTTCATCACATCACTATTCACAACAGCAAAGATGTGGAATCAACCTAGATGCCCAACAATGGTAGACTGGATAAAGAAGATGTGATATATATATGTGTGTGTATATATATATATATATATATATATATATACACACACACACACCATGGAATACTATGCAACCATGACAAGAATGAGATCACGTCCTTTGCAGGGACATGGATGGAGCTGGAGGCCATTATCACAATCGAACTAACATAGTTAGTTCCAAATACCAAATGTTCTCACCTATAAGTAGGAGCTAAACATTGAGCACACAAGGACAGAAAGAACGGAGCAATAACACTGGAGTTTACTTGAGGGTGGAAAGTGGGAGGAGGGACAGGATTGAAAAACTACCCATGGGCTACTATGCCTATTACCTGGTGATGAAATAATATGTACACCAAAACCCTATGACACGTAATTTAGCTATATAACAAACCTGCACATGTACCCCTGAAACTAAAAGGCTTTTAAAAAGTTGCCTTTTAAGACACATTTGTAAATGTGTAGAAACAATACAAACTCCCTAGGAATAAATCTAAGAAAAACTTTCTATGTGCAACACTTGTACACAGAAAATTAAAATGTTGCTAAAAGATATTAAAGATGACCTAAATAAATGGAGAGATATTTTATGGCCATAATAGGGATATATAATATTGCAGAGATGTCAATTTAACTGCAAACTGTCTATAGATCCAATACAATTCCAATTAAATCCCAACAGATTTATTTGGGGACCTTGGCAAGCTGATTAAAAATATTATTTGGCCCACAAAAAAATAAAGCTAATAAACAAGTTAAACAAAATTGTAAGAAACAAGATCAATATACAAAAAACAGTTATGTTTTTATAACTAGCAATGAATAATCCAAAAATGAAAATATGATAACAAGTCTGTTTTTAATAATATCAAAAAGAATAAAATGCTTAGAAATACACTTACTAAAAGAAGTACAAGACTTGTACACTGAAAACTATAAAACAGTGTTGAAATTGAAGACCTAAATTAACATAAAACATCCCATGTTCATGTATCAAAAGACTTAATACTGTTAAGATGGAAATAATCCTCAAACTGATATACAAATACAACACAATTCCATAAAAATTCTGACTTCCTTTTTTGCATAAATTGACCAGGCGATCCCAAACTTTATATGGAAATGTAAGGAACCCAAACAAATATAAGGGACCCAAAATAATCATGAAAAAGAACAAAGTTGAAGAATTCACACTTCCCAATTTCAAATCTTCCTATAAAGCTACAATAACCAAGACAGTGTGGTACTGGCATAAGAACAGATACATAGATAAATGGAAAAGAAAAGCCCAGAAATAAATCCATGTATCTATGATCAATTGACATTGAACATGGATGTCAAGATAATTCAGTGGAGAAAGAATAGTCTTTTCAACAAATGGTCCTGGGGCAACTGCAAATCCACATGCAAAGGAATAAATTTGGACCCCTACCTCACACCATATACAAAAATTAACTCAGAATGGGTCAAATTCCTAAAAGTAAGAGCTGAAACTATAAAACCCTGAGAAGAAAACATAGGAGTAAATGCTGGCAATCTTGAATTAGGTGACAGTTTCTTTTATGTGACACCTAAAGCAGAAGTAACCAAAGAAAAAATAGATACATTAGATTTCATCAAAATTTAAAACTTTTATGTCTCAAAGGATACTATTTTAAAAGTGCAGCCAGGCACAGCAGCCTACACCTATAGTTCCAGCTATTTAGGAGGCTGAGGTGGGAAGGTCACATGGACCCAAGAGTTCAAGGCCAGCCTGGGCAACATAGCAAGGCCTCATTTCCCCCTCCAAGAGAGAAGGAAAGAAAAAAAAGTAAAAAAGACAGCCCACAGAATGGGAGAAAATATTTGTAAATCACTTATCTGATAAGGGTCTAGTATTCAGAATAAATAAAGAACTTTAACAATTCAACAATAAAAAGACAAATAGTTTAATTTTAAATGTGCAAACAATTTAAATAGACAGTTCTCCAAAGAAGACAAATGGTCAAAAACACATAACAAGATACTCAACATCATTAGTCATAAGAAAAATGCAAATCAAAACCATAATGAGATACCATTCACACCTACCAGGATATCTGCAATAAAAAAGACAAATAATAGCAAGTGCTGGCAAGAGTGCAGAGAAATTAGAACCTTCATATACTCCTTGTGGCCATGTAAAATGGTGTGACGGCTATGAACAACAATATGACAGCTCTTCAAAAGTTAAACATTAGAGTTGTCATATGACCCAGCAATTCCACTCCTAGGTATATACCCAGGAGAAATGAAAACATAAATTCACATAAAAATGTGTACATAAATGTTCATAACAGCACTATTCACAATAGCCAAAAGGTGGGAACAAGCCAAATGTCCATCAACTGATTAACAGGTGAACAAAATGTGGTCTATTCACACACTGGAATATTATACAGACATGAAAAGGAATGAAGTATGGCACATGCTGCAACCAGGATGAACCTTGAAAACATGATGCCGAATGAAAGAATCCTGACAACAGGGGCCATATATTACATGATTCCATTTATATGAAATATCCAGGATAGGCAAATCTATAGAGGCAGAATGTAGATTTATGGTTGCTTGGAGCAATGGAGAGTGTTGCTAATAGGGACAGGGTTTCTTTTTGGGATGGCAATGTTCTGGTCGTGATAGTGCTTACACAATACTGTGAATATACTAAAAGCCCCTGAATTGTGTAATATATCTCAATTTTTTTAAAAAAGGATAAATAACCAAAAATGCATGTATATGTATTTACATATATAAAAATTTATTTATATATTTATATATTGTATTTACATATATAAAAATACATATATATGCATATACACATGCATATATATACATATATGAGACAAGAAGAAACAGGACAGGACATCCCTGAAGATTAAAGGCTTGTCTTATCAGATATCAGAATGTATTCTAAAACTCCTGTAATTAAAATAGCAATGCCTGAGTTTTTGTTAAAATTCGGCAAAGGTATTATCACGCTACTGCACGTATTTTCATTTCTGATGGGCCTTCTTGAAAATACCGTTGATGACATTCCACAAATGTTTGTGTGCATCTCTATTCCAGTGACCCACAGAGTAATCAATCATCCTGTCAGTGGTGCAGTATATTAAAGACCCCTCCCCCAGACCTTTAATGAGCTAAACGCACCCAGTACTGAAGGAAATATAGACAGGAGTTGGGAAATAACTGTTTCCCAAAGTGTGGTTCGCAGGCCTCCTGCATAGGAATCACTAGGAGACTTGGGATAAGCTACAGATTTCAGGGCCCCACTCCAAACCTCCTGTATCTGAAATTCTGAAGGTGAAAAATACCAATCCCAACATAGTGGGCTTACTGTGTGATTCTTCTGAAAGGCACAAAGAACAACTGCTATGAAGGTTATACCCATGAGCCACTGGACAGCCAAGCTGACCCTGAATGTCCCAGAGCTAGAACTCCTCTTCAGATCATCCAGGAAGAGTGTAGCTTGCCTTGATTTCTTTGAGGTGCAGAGAGGCTGGATGTATATTTCTCCAGCATGTTGAAGACCTAAAGCATGGAGTAGCCTTCAAAAATATTAGAAAAGACGAACTGCGGCCGGGCATGGTGGCTCAAGCCTGTAATCCCAGCACTTTGGGAGGCCGAGACGGGCGGATCACGAGGTCAGGAGATCGAGACCATCCTGGCTAACACGGTGAAACCCCGTCTCTACTAAAAAATACAAAAAACTAGCCGGGCGAGGTGGCGGGCGCCTGTAGTCCCAGCTATTCGGGAGGCTGAGGCAGGAGAATGGCGTAAACCCGGGAGGCGGAGCTTGCAGTGAGCTGAGATCCGGCCACTGCACTCCAGCCTGGGCAACAGAGCGAGATTCCGTCTCAAAAAAAAAAAAAAAAAAAGAAAAGACAAACTGCTTCAGATGTAACAGCCATTGGACAAGACATTTGAATGAAAGGGTGGGCAGGACTTTGTTGGAATCATGGATCAATGCCTAAAGAATAATATTATTGTCTTCCTAAGAGCTACATGAAAAGGATCTTTTAAACCTCATGTTTCCCACATCCCAAATTCCCCTGGCCAAAATTTTGATGGGCTCTGATGATGTCACAGAAAGTTTTTGCATCATCCAAGCCTGCCCATTATTCCGGGGAAAGCCAGGATGCCAAAGTCCTGATTTGGGGCTGATTTTTAAAGGTCCTTTTCACTGAGTGTTTCATATTGTAAGTAGTCTAAGTGTAAATACACTTAGAACAAGATTTCAAGGGCAAAGTATTCTTTTGCAATGTTGTTTCAATCATATTTGCTGTGAAAGCCTAAGAAATTTTTTTTAGTCAAACTGTCAGGATCATCACAGATGCAATGACTGCTTTGCATAAAGTCATTTTAAAAATTGCTTGGAGGCCGGGCACAGTGGCTCACGCATGTAATCCCAGCACTTTGGGAGGCCGAGGCAGGCGGATCACCTGAGGTCAGGAATTCAAGACCAGCCTGACCAACATGGAGAAACCCCATCTCTACTAAAAACACAAAAATTAGCCAGGCATGGTAGTGGGTGCTTGTAATCCCAGCTACTCAGGAGGCTGAGGCAGGAGAATCGCTTGAACCCAGGAGGCAAAGGTTGCAGTGAGCCAAGATCATGCCACTGCACTCTGGCCTGGGCGACAAGAGCAAAACTCTGTCTCAAAAAAATAAAAATAAAAAAAATCACATGGAAAAACTTCAAACCACTCTGGGGTATGCTTAGAGTGTTCTCATGATACCAAGCGCCAGGCTCCCATCTTCTTCAGTGTGTTCCTATTTTTATTATTGACAGCTCCCATCAAGGGACCTGCAGGATGCCCTTTCGCCCAATTAAAAATCATTTATAATGCACTAATGAGGGAGGAAAGGGCTTACCAAGGCCAGGCTCCTTCGCTGAGGGACTCTAGGCAATTAAAAACCTAAATACTTTAGAGTTGCTATATCTATCCATGATTTTGCTAGTATCAAATTATGCTAAAGGCCATTTTAAGTTTGCTGGAAAATTAAAAATGTGTTTGCATTGAAGAATAGTGTCTGTGTTTTAATATATGGCTGTCTTATTTTCAGCCTTTGATTCTGTGTATGTAGTCATTCTTTTATTGCAAACAAAGAGGAGGCAATTAACGGGTTTTGTCACCTACGCACAACACATGACGCTGTTAGAGTCACGTGAAGGTGGAGGAAGGATTCAGTTTTGCTTTGAGGCCTCTCTGTACCTGTTTAGCAAATGGCTTACATGCTGTTTTGCTCTGAACTGGTGGCAAAGGGCTTTCTCTTCTGTGACATCCAAGCTCTTACCTTTTCTGAATTCACATTCCTGGAATAAATACTTCACATGTAATATAACATAATAAATACTAACGATGATGATGATGATGATGATGATGATGATGAGCAATAACCTTGCCTCCTTACATATCAAGCCCTTTCCAACACAGACCTCTGCCAGAAGAATCAGACCTCATTTTCTAGAAAAATATGTGTTCTTACTATTCCCATCTTACAGACGAAAAAACTGAAGCTGAGGCCGGGTGCGGTGGCTCATGCCTGTAATCCCAGCACTTTGGGAGGCCAAGGCAGGTGGAATGCTTCAGCTAAGGAGTTCAAGACCAGCCTGGCCAACAATGGTGAAACCCTGTCTCTACTAAAAATACAAAAATTAGCCAGGCATGGTGGCTTGTGCCTGTACTCCCAGCTACTTAGGGGGCTGAGGCAGGAGGATTGCTTGAGCCCAGGAGGTGCAGGTTGCAGTGAGCCAAGATCTAGGCACTGCACTCCAGCCTGGGTGAGAAAGTGACACCCTGCCTCAAAAAAAAAAAAAAAAAAAGGCCGGGCGCGGTGGCTCACGCCTGTAATCCCAGCACTTTGGGAGGCCAAGGCGGGCGGATCACAAGGTCAGGAGATCGAGACCACGGTGAAACCCCGTCTCTACTAAAAATACAAAAAATTAGCCGGGCGCGGTTGTGGGCGCCTGTAGTCCCAGCTACTCGGGAGGCTGAGGCAGGAGAATGGCGTGAACCCGGGAGGCGGAGCTTGCAGTGAGCCAAGATCGCGCCACTGCACTCCAGCCTGGGCTGGGCAACAGAGCAAGACTCCGTCTCAAAAAAAAAAAAAAAAAGAGAGAGAGAGAGAAAAAGAAAAGAAAAGAAAGAAGAAAACTGAAGCTCAGGGCAAGAAATAAAATACCCAAGATGATACAATTTGAACTTTAGCCTTG
This sequence comes from Macaca mulatta, assembly GCF_049350105.2. NCBI lineage: Eukaryota > Metazoa > Chordata > Mammalia > Primates > Cercopithecidae > Macaca > Macaca mulatta. The sequence continues at coordinate 152,599,917 of NC_133407.1, read as the reverse complement.
TCCAACCCTGACCACTGGTCCATAACCCCTCACAGAGAGAGATTGCTAGTCTCTCAAAAATCATAAGGCAGGTAATATGAACTATGTAAAACAACCATTTCCAAATCAGTCATGCTGTAGAGTTCCTGGGAGAACTTGTTATAAATAAAGATTTCTGAGCCCTAACTCCTGTGATTCTAATGGGCTGGGATAGGACCTGGGATTCCTTTTGTTTTTGTTTAACAGCCCTCTAAGTGATTCTCATGTAGTCTGTCCACAGATTAGTTAGGGGTGAAATGTTTTGAGACAGTCTCACTATGTTGCCCAGGATGGCCTCAAATTCCTAGCCTCAAGGGATGCTCCCGCCTCAGCCTCAGAGGCCTCCTCCTGGGACTACAGGTATGCACCACTGCACCCAGCTCCAGGGCTAGCAATTTGGACAAAGGGTAAATAACTTATGGCCCTCACAAGAAACATATTTGGCCAAAAGTCACTCAGGTTTGCAGCTCTGGCTTCCAGAGCTCCTACCTCCTCCTCAGGCCAGCAAAGCCCTTTCATTCCCATTAGGTCATCCATGTCTCCTAGCCCAGCCACTGTGCACTGCTCTCCCATTGTGCAGATGGGGAAGTTGGTCTGGTCACACACAACCTAATCCACCCAATCTTGTCACATGCTGGCTGAAAAGAGGGCTTTCACTCCAGGTGCACATCAGCATTAACAAGGAGTTCAGGAGACTGATGACAAGCTTTCCTTCCTGAATTCTCAGTCTTTCCCTTCCTGACCTCTGCTATTTTTTTTCAGCGTTATTTCCAGGATGAAATATTTTCCCAATAGCAACACCTAACAAGATTCCAGGCCCTGTTTCAAGCACCTATATAAATGATCTCATTTAATCCTCACCACAGCCCTCTGAAGTTGAGGCTGTTACCATGCCCACTGAGAAAGCTGTAGCTCAGAGAGGTTAAGCAACATGCCCAAAGACACACAGCTAGTAAGTGAAGAAGACAACCAAGCAGTCTGGTTCCAAAGCCTCTGCTCCTAAACGCCATGGTTCACGCACATTCACTCCTGCCCTCACTCATTGCTTCACCTTTCCACAGCATATTGAGCTCCATATTGGGATATGCAGGCCCAGAGGCTGGGCACGATCCACAGTGGAAAGGAAGAATACATAAGGACATTTTTCTCTTTATCCGTCTCCTTAATATTATGTTTTATGCAATTGTTTGTATAGCTATTAGCACCTATTTTTACAAATATAGATAAATATTTATTCAATGTTTTAATATATTATTTGATAAAATAAATATAAATAAATTGTATACATTAAAAACTAGCACACAATTTATAAATGAATAGATGGCAGAACATGGGGATCTATATCAAGTTGGACTCTTTTTTTGCTGATAAGAGTTTGCCACCAAAATATTCTAGACCCCATTGGCTAAAAGAGCTTCTGTTTTTGGCAAAATGGGGATGATGGTAATAATGCCTCTCTCATGGGGTTACTTTGAGATGAACTGAGGGGATTCAGGTGGGCCTGAATCAGCACGGTGCCTGTCCATGGGATGCTCTCCATTGAGAGTATGCTGGTTCCTAGAGATACAGAGGACACTCAGCCTTGGATCTGCCCCAGAGGAGGTCACGGCAACAAGCTCAGGAACAAATAATGGCCGAGGGGAGAGTAGGCAAGTGTTCCCCACGGGAGATTCCAGGCAGGCTTCCTGGAGGAGGGTGCCTCTGCGTGGAACCTCAGTGATGACCAGAACTTTAAGTGAAGAAGGGGAGCGCATGCTGCGAGTGAAGTGAGTTGTGTCATTTATTAAGCACCTACTATGTGTGACAGGCACTGTTTTCACCACTGGGGGTACAGCAGTGAACCAACCAGACAAAAACCTCTGACCTCATGCAGCTGACAGCCTTGTGGGGAAGAAAGCTACGAGTAAAATATATGGTGAGTTAGGGGTGAGAAACGACAAAGAAAAATGAAGTAGGGCAGGGAAATCACAAGTGCTGGAGGCCCGAGTGAATGTCCCTAAGAAAGGAGCATCGATCCAGGACCTGACGGAGGTGAAGGAGCGAGCATCTGGAGGAGAGGCACCACTGGAGGAGGGAGCAGCCCGTGCAAAGGTCCTGAAGTGAGGACGGGGGGCACACGCTCAGGAAACAGTGAGGACAAAGTGGGACAGAGGCAGAGTGAGCCAGGGGAAGTAGACAGAGAGGGTCAGGCCAGATGATGTGGGCCTGCAGCCTGAGTGAGGGTTTTGTCTCTGCCTCCGAGGAAGGTGGGAGCCACAGAGCGTGTGGAGCAGAGAAGGAAGGTGCCGTGACTTCCAGTTTAGTTGCATACATTCTGGCTGCATCAGGAGAAGGGATCATAGGAGGGTGGGGGAGCACAGGAGGGTGAACTGAGAGGCTGTGGCAATGATCCAGGCAGGGGCTGGGGGCTTGGACCAGGAGGTAACCAGGAGTGGGGCAGAGAAGACCCTCACCCCACCTCTTAGGGAGGCTCCTCCGGACTTGTCCCCAGCCCCGCCCCTCCCTGCACCCCAGCCCAGGCAGTGTTCGCTCAGAAAGCCCTGCCAGCCACCCCCAGGAAAGGCCCAGGCTAGCGGAAAGAGATGTTCAGAGACCGCCAACCCTACAATTACCCATAAGATGGATTCTTCTCCCTGACAGGGCGCGGGAGCGACCGAGCCTGTTATTACCAAAGCCTAATTACAGCGTCTCGGGCTGCAGTGCTCATTGCAAGAGAAATACCAGCGGCCTGCAAAGCGGGGCTAATTGTTCCCTCCTCCCTCTTTCTTTTTGTCAGAGTATTCAATCGGCAGAAATAATTACACATCTTCTCCCCCAAGGGGCTTGGAGACAGGCTTTGCTCTTCTCCCAGGGCTGGAAATTCAGCTCCCTGAATCTGGAATTACCAGCAGGCAGCTTGGACGCTCACCTAGAGGGTGGGTGGCCCTAGGCGAGGCTGTTCTTTCTGGGCCTCTATCTCCTGGGTCCCAAGGTCCGGGTCTGAGTCCCAGAGCTGCCTCTGCCTGCCAGAAGCCTCCAGCTTATTTACTATCCAGAGCACTTCTTCATGCCTGAGCACACGACTTCATGTCTGGGAGCCTCAGTTTCCCCATGGGTTAGATGGTTAGACGGCACCCAGCATAAGGCGTGGCAGACACATGAGCACAGGCAGGAAAAGCCTTGGCCGCGCGCTGCTGCAGAGTGGGCACTAATCCCGGTGCTTCATAAGACAGAGCCTCCTTTGAGAGGTGAAGGAGGTTCTGTGTGTTGAGCACCTACTACATGCCTCACACCCAATGTCCAGCAAGTATTTACTGAATGACCCAATGACAGCTCGCGACCAGCCTAGAAAAGGGAGAGTTATTGTTCCTATTGTACTGATGAGAAAACTGAGTCCCAGAGAGGGCAGGTGCTTCCCTCACAGTCACGGTCATGTGGTGTGTGTGTGTGTGCCTCTGTGTGTCTGTGTGTATCTGTGTGCATCTGTGTGCATGTGTCTGTGTCTGTGTGTCTGTGTGCATCTGTGTGTGTGCATCTGGTTGCACCTGTGTGTGTGTGTGCGTCTGTGTGCTTCCGTGGATGTGTCTCTGTGCATGCGTGACTGTGTGTGTGTGCGTCTGTGTGCTTCCGTGGATGTGTCTCTGTGCATGCGTGACTGTGTCTGTGTGTGTCTGTGTCTGTGTCTGTGTGTCTCTGTGTGTCGTCACCAGCACCTGGTGGTCTCTGGAAAGCAGAGCCAGCCCCCTAGCCATGAGCCTTTCAGAACCAGCCTCCTGCTCTGGGTCTTTAAGCACTTGCCCCCTCTTCCTTGGGCCTGGGTTCCCCGAGTTTCCCAAAAGATGCCATTAGATGGGACCAGAACACTGAGTAACGTGAGCACTCCTGATGAGAAGGTCCATGATCTCCTCCTCCCACTGACTGCTGCGTAGGGAAGGTCTCAGTTGCTGCCAGCCTGTCCCTAGTGCCCTCCAATGTCCGCCCATCGCCTTTATTAGCCAAGGGAATGGACCTCAGGCTTGGTGTCCTGAGACACATGCTCGCCAGCATTCATCACCACTCCTCAGAAATCACTGGGTTCATTGTTCAGTGTGTTCATCACACACTGCCTTGCATGCATGGTGTGTGATGCTGGGTTTGGGGTTGTTGTTAAGGCATTTTATCAAGTTTCCATTTGTTTAAGTGGAAAAACGTGAGTGTGCTTGAAGTAAGATGAGCCCAAAGACAAGTCTCCCGAGGATATGGCAAAAATGGGAAGGGGCAGGGCAGCTCCAGAACAACTCAGGAGCATCTGAACCAACCAGAAGCCCTCTCGTGTGGGTTCCTCAAGACGCTGAGCACTGAAATTCTATGAACCCCTGAGCTGACCTGGTCCATTCCATCTCTGCCATTGAATCGCTGCCGCCCTTTGAAGCACCGTTCCCTCTCTTCGCCTCAGTTTCCTCATCGGTAGAGGGGAAAGGACTATCCACTGTAGCTGCCCCCTTCCTGGCCTTTTCAGACCCCAGGCCAGGGTCCCAGGCTGGACAGCTCTGGGCCTGGGTCCTCTGCCAGGTGCCACAGCTGAGTGAGATGTCAGTGCTCAATGGCTCCATTTAGGCTGATGGGCTAATGAGGGGGCACCTGACAGCCCCAAAGACCTGACATGTCTATTTTCAGGAAATGAAACATCTGGTTCCCAGCCCTGCTCTTCTCCTCTGCACCATCTGCCCAGCTTCAGCAAGGCCCAGTAGTGTCTGTGCCTGACAGATTGCCCTTCTGATATCTTTATTATTGCTTTGAAAAGACACCATGGGGGCTCCTGACCCACCATCCTTTCCTGGAGAAATGCTCCCCCCAGGGTGTTCCGATGTCAGCCAGGTTAAGGATGTGACACCACCGGCAGTTCCTGGCCAGAAGTTCCCCCTGTCACTCTGACGTCTCCATAAATAATGCCCAGTCTCTCTGAGAAGTCCAGCTCAGGACTGGGATTGCAGATGCTTGCACAACACACTGCCAGTTCCACATTTCCTGCCAGAGGTCAGCTCCTTCCATGAGTTTTGGGAAATAAGGATTTCAAAAAAAAACAGTCAATAAGTAAATTCAAGTACCATGGGTTGCACACATCCTTGAGGCCTCAGGTTGAATTCAAAACTTGCCCACTTTTAATGCAAAGATGCCCCGAGAGAATGAGTGTGAGCTATCATGCATTCACTCACTCGTCCACTCATTCATTTCCAAAGTGGTCCATAGGACACACTTTGACCCTGCTTGTTCAAGAAATAAACAGCATGGAAATGAAAAGCAGGGGGAGCACGTGTTACAAAGGACATTTAAGAGACTTATCAACCAAAAGCACTATGTGGATCTTACAGGGATCCTGATTTGAATAAATTGGATGTAAAAAAACACCCTTGAGAGGAGTATGGGTGGTTGAACATCGACTAAGCTAGAAGATAGCAAGTAATTATTGTCAATTTTTTTTTAGATGCCATGAGAGTTCCGTGGTTACTTTTTTTTTTAATCCTTATCTGTAAAGTCCAGGATTTCCTCGAAAACATTCCAGCCCCTCCCCCTACACACACACACACACACACACACACACACACACACCCCTACACACACACACAGACAACTAAGGACTTTGGGATGAAATGAGAGCAGCAGAATGAGACAACAACGGCTGCTGCTGGGGCAGAGGTGCGGGAGAGTTCGTGTCTGTATAATGATTATGCTGGGCCCTCCAATTCTCAGCTCTTTTTTAATGTCAATAATAATCATAATAAGTTAAAAGGAATGTCAGCCTGCAATGTTGGAAGACTCATTCTGCTGGGTGTGAAAAGTAACTGGCACCCAGTAGGTGCTTATTAAGGATAATTCCCTCATCCCTTTTCATGTAATCATCCCCACAACCCTTGTGGTGAGCAGCTGAGTCTCGGAGACATGCAGTGATGGTCACAGGACCAGAACTGAGGCTACCTAGTATCTTAGTCTTAGAGGGCCCAAGGCACTCCCCATGCTCCCATGGAAGCCAGCCTTGAGCCTGCCTGCAGGAGGTCAGAATTCCACATGAATATAAGTAATATAGCACATAATACAATATATCATTATATATCATCATCACATATAATTTATTATATCATATAATTATGTTACAATTACCTACATGTTACATACATATTGTACTATATGTCATATTACTGTATTATACAATATTATACAGTGTTATAACATATAAATATAACAAGGGATGTATTGTCTGTAATATTACAATGAATATGACATGCAATGTGTTATATTATATTTTATTATATTTTTCTGTAATAACCCTGAGGAGATATGTACATGATTTTAAATTGCAGCTGGTCCTTCCAGCACTTTCTCCCTCTCTCTGTTTTATTTCTAACATAGAGGAGCTGTTTTATCATACAGCATATTAAATGACAGTATATAATGGAGTTTTTTATTGTGTTTTCCAAAGCATCAGGAAATTCAGTCAGTTTTGATTCACTCCCAGCACATCATCGGCCCCCAGTAAAGCTTTCTGGGCAATTAGACACAGACTGGGTTTACACACATGTGAATCCCTGGTTCTCAGCAGGGTGGAGGCCCAAATGCCCCCTCCTCTTGCCCCCACCCAGGAGCTTTACAACCAGGTGCTCTAAGATCACAGGCACTACTCACTGACTCATTCATTCATTCCCTCCCTACCTCTCTCATTCACTTACCCATTCCCGCTGTATTTGCTAGCATGGGTATTAGCTCTACACCAGTCCCAGTATGATGTGAAGGATAGACAGGTCCCCAAGGGATATGGTTTGGCTGTGTCCCCACCCAAATCTCACCTTGAATTGTAGCTCCCACAATTCCCACGTGTTGTAGGAGGAACCCAGTGGGAGGTAATTGAATCATGGGGGTGGGTCGTTCCCATGCTGTTCTCGTGATAGTGAATAAGTCTCACGAGATCTGATAGTCCTATAAAGGGGAGTTTCCCTCACAAGCTCTCTTTTCCTGCTGCCATGTATATATGACATGACTTGCTCCTCCTTGCCTTCTGCCATGATTGTAAGGCCTCCCCAGCTATGTGGAACTGTAAGTCCATTAAACCTCTTTCCTGTATAGATGACCCAGTCTCAGGTATGTTTTTATTAGCAGCATGAAAACAGACTAATACATTGAGCCTGTGGGGTTTCCTTTTATAAAGGGAGAGGCAAACCAGAAACAAATACCTACATAATTTAAATAATTGCAGATAAGGATTTGAGAAATAAAAAAGAGGAACTAGCAGAGGTTCCTGTGATGGAGAATGAAGGAGATCCACCTTAGACTGGGTGGCCAGGAGCAGTTGACATTCGAGGCGAGAGCTGTGAGGAACTGGGGAAAGAGCACCCCAGCCAAGAGAAGAGCGGGTGCAAAGGCCCTGAAGCTGGACCAAGCCCAGCTGTGCAAGGATCAAAGACAAGCTAGAGCCAAGGTCAGGGAGGTGGAGGGGCTGGCAAGATGGGCAATGGGGTGACTGGCCTTGAGGGAAATAGCCAGGATCTTTGTCCTGTGCCTCATTTTTTAAAAAATTACCTTCCTGAATGCTTATGCACTGTTGGTGGGAATGTAAATTAGTTCAGCCCCTATGGAAAGCAGTTCGGAAATTTCTCAAAGAACTGAAAATAGAACCACCATTAGACCCAGCAATCCCATGACTAAGCATATACACAAAGGAAAATAGATTGTTCTACCAAAATGACACCTACACTGGTGTGTTTATCATAGCACTATTCACAATGGTAAAGGCATGGAATCAACCCAGGTGCCTATCAATGGTGGAATGAATAAAGAAATGTTGGCCGGGCGCCGTGGCTCACACCTGTAATCCCAGCACTTTGGGAGGCTGAGGCAGGCAGATCTCGAGGTCAAGAGATGGAGACTATCCTGGCTAACACGGTGAAACCCCATCTCTACTAAAACTACAAAAAATTAGCCGGGTGTAGTGGCAGGTGCCTGTAGTCCCAGCTACTTGGGAGGCTGAGGCAGGAGAATGGCATGAATCCAGGAGGTGGAGCTTGCAGTGAGCCGAGAGCGCGCCACTGCACCCCAGCCTGGGCGACACAGCAAGACTCCGTCTCAAAAAAAAAGAAAAAAGAAAAAAGAAAGAAAAAAAGAAGTGTGGTACATCTACACCATGGAATACTACACAATCATAAAAATGAATACAATCCCGGCTTTGCAGCAACATGGATGCAGCTGGAGGCCATTATCCTAAGTGAATTAACACAGAAATAGAAAACCAAATATCATACACTCTCACTCATAAGTGGGAGCTAAACACTGGGTACACATGGGCAAAAAGATGACAATAGTAGACAGCAGGGACTCCAAAAGGAGGAGGGAGAGGGCAAGGGCTGAAAAACTTCCTATTGGGTACAGCGTTCACTATCTGTGTGATGGGATCAATAGAAGCCCGAACCTCAGTGTCATGTAACATATCCTTGTAAGAAACCTGCACATGTACCCCCTAAATCTAAAATTATAATTAAAAAAGAATTCATTTCCCTTTGCTGGGAAAAGAGTTTCCCACAGCAATGGGTTGAGTGCTAAGGCAACACAAATGGCATTTGTGCTCTCAAGGGGCAGCCTGTGGGAGCTTCTCACCAATCAGATGGAATTCTTTCTGTCAGGAAGACATAAAATCTCATAGGCCTTCGAAGGAATCCAGTTCCTTGCCTCTCATACCCCATTAAATGCCCAAATTCCCCTCTGCACTTCCTCCAGCACCCAGACCCTACTCCCCACCTGCCATGGTAGAGTTCTTCCTCCCACCTGGCAAACCCTCCCTGGATAGTTTGAGGGGAAGGAATCTCTTTTTCACACTAAATTGGAAGCTGCTTCTTGTGGTTCCCTCCCCGCTGAGTCTGCTGATATTGGCTCTGTCCTATGGTCTCCCACCCCTGGTGCTGCCCCCGCCTCACCTTGACTCATACTAACTGGCCCATGGGAGGTACCAGTTCACAAAGCAAACTATATATGTGGATTGCATTAAAAAAGATCTGATGCCCAGAAGAGAAGAGGGACCTTCGCTGTTCTGTGCTATTCAAACTTTCCTCCAAATCCTGTGCTTAGCTCCAGGCCTTCCCCAGGAATAGACCAAGAGTGTCCAGAGAAGGTAGTCAGGGATGTGCGGGGATTGATAATCTCATGGAGGGGCTAACGTAGTGAGGCCTGCTCAGCACAGAGAAGTAAAGTCTCGAGACTCCAGTGCCCATCTCTGATCTCCACCAGGGCAAAGGGAACAGGCAAGAGACATCAACAAATGTTTGAAAGAGATGAAAAGCAAATGGAAGGAAGTTCAATGGGACAGAGGAACTATAATCCCAAGTACATGTGAAGGAGGGTTCCAAAGAGGACCGGTTCCCCAACAGGCCCCAGGAGCCTCAGGACGTGGAAGCCCCAGATCCAGCAGACAATGGGAGTGGGGAGCGAGGAAAAGTTGAAGGTCTCTGCACTGAAATAATCTACCTGTTCCCCATCACCTGCAAGAGACCCCAGGAGCCAGGTGCCCATCTATGCTCACTGCCACCCCCCTGGCCTCATCTCCTTGGAGCAGGTGACAGGGAGGGGTTCAGGACCTGAGGTTACAGCAGACAAGGCATTGAAAAGAGGAGCTTAATTACAGTGCAGCACAAAGATGGTCAGACACTTGTACCCTTTCCGCGCCCCACACTGACATCAGCAGGACAACTTCCACACAGGGAACTGAAAGATCTTTCTTCAGGAAAACTGAACAGTCTCAGAGAAAAACCAGAGAAAAACCTCCACATACTGATATTTGGAAGATGCCAACAAAATGATCAGTCCCTTGAGAGGAAACTCACCAGAGGATAAAGCCCACCAGAACCTCAAATATTCATCTTTGGAGTGCCTCATTCTCAGATTCACCAGATGGCCACAACTCCCAATGAGAAACAGAGAGACCAGACTCCAGACAATGAAATTGATAATAATAGCTTTCATTTACTAGGTTCACCCTCTGTGCCAAGCACTGTCCTGAGGGTTTTGCATGGATTATTTCACCTAATTCTCACAACCCTATGAGGTCAGTATTATCATAAGCCCACTTTACAGATGATGTTCAGAAAGATTAAGTAACTTTTTTCCATTTTTTTATATATTTTTTTAATAGAAACAGGGTCTCACTACGTTGCCCAGGCTAGTCTCAAACGTCTGAGCTTAAGCAATCCTCCTGCCTTGGCCTCCCAAAGTCCTGGAGTTACAGGCGTGAGCCACCGTACCCTACCTTTGTTTATTTACTTTTTTGTTAAGTAACTTTCTGAGATGACACAGCAAGTTCATTAATGACACAGTGAGTTCAAGTTCAAGTTATGTGGAACTTGACTCCAGTCTGTCTGACTCCAAAGTCCATGCTCCTTCTCACTGGGCTCATCTCACAGACTGCAGACCTCAATGCCATGAGTTGCCTGGGAGGCCATTATTACAGGAAGGTTGTCTGGGGAGTGTAGAAACACAGCCTGGGCAGGGGTGGGGGTTCTACTCTTAGGTTCCCCTGACTGAGACCAAACTACCCCAGTGCAGAGTGCATGGCTGAACCTGCTTTTTTTTTTTTTTCCATATGATTAGTTTTTTGCGGGGATTGGGGCAGTAAAGAAAAAAATCCAATCCAGAAAAGGCAGCTAAAGGATGAGTGGCACTTTTGTTAGCTTCACAGGGATCGGGGACAAGAGTTGGGCTTTACCAAAGGGGAGGACACTGAAACAAAGCCCATACTTTGGAATGCAGTCCTGCATTCGGAATCGCAGAAGCAAGTGTGAACAGGAAGTTGGCGAGTCCAGCCTCCAGTCATCTGGACAACCACAAAATCTCGATCTGTGAAATTGCACTGAGGTGATGCCAAATTCTAGTGTTCACTAGGATACTGATAGAAGCAAACAAAAATATTCTCTGAAAGAGAATACCTACAGTCCTAGGCCTTGAGTTATTTTGGCAAGCAATTTTGCATATAAAATATCCACCACATAGCTAAACATATCCAAGCAAATGAAGAGACAAGACAACATGAATAAAACCAGCAAAGTCAACAGACAATAGAAATAGACACACAGACGCTCTGAATATTGGGATGATCAAGAACAGTCTTTAAAATTACTATGTTTATAAGTCCCAGGAAACAACAGAAAAGACTGATAATTTCAGCAGAGAATTGAAAACTATATTTTAAAAAAATGAATGGCAGATTTGAGCTAAATAGAACTAAATTTCCCAATTTCAAAATATAATCACTGAAATCAAAAACACAGTGAATGGGTTAACGGTGGATTAGACACAGCTAAAGAGAGAATTAAGTTAGATGATAGATTAAAAGAAAATGTCCAAAATGAAGCAAAGTGAGATAAAACTATGAGAGGAAAACGAATGAGGGAATTCGAGAACACAGTAAAAGGTCTAAATAAGTTTCACTGGAATCCAGTAGAAGCTATGAGATAGAGGGGCAATATATGATAATAAAATAGCTGCAAACTGTCCAAAGGTGATGAAAAAAAATCAATCTATAGATTCAAGAATTCCAACAAATCCAAAGCACAATTTTTTTAAAGCCTACACAAATATGTCAAAGTAAAACTGCAGAAAACCAAAGACTAAGACAAAGTCTTAAAAATAGGCAAGAAGTACCCAAAACTTACTTTCAAAAAGTAACAATTAGAATGAGCACTAGCTTTTCCACAAGAAATACAAAATACAGAGGACAATAGAATGATAATACCAATGTGCCAAAGAAAATAACCACCAACCTAAGAACTTCATAATCAGAGAAAATATCTTTCAAGAACAAAGATGAATAAAGGCATGTTCAGATACATTTTTAAATTACAGAATTGTCACTAGCAGACATGAACTAAAGGAAATACTAATAGGTTTTCTTCAAGCAGAAAGGAAATAATTTCAGATATAATTTCATCAGTTCAATTTTTTTAATGAAGGGTAGTAATAAAAATAACACGCTGTGGTGGGAATGCGTAAGACTTCCAGCTATGGTTGTGTGAGGATGTGAGCAAAGGCTCTCTGCTCGAAGAGCTAGATAAAACCGACAGACCAACCATTTAGGCATGCTGAAAACGGGCTACATACATACAGCCGCCTGAGATCTGTTATGCTTGAAAACCTACTGATATTCAAATAGTAGCAGGGTAAGACTGTGACCGTAGTGCCTAGGGCTGTTCTCAGTCCCCCATCCGGTTGACACAGAGGCTCCTCTAGGGTATGAGAACCAGAAATGAGGCTGCCATGGTTAAAGGTGGCTCGTTCAATGTGGAGCAGTGTGTGATGGCCACTCAGTGAAAGCGATAATCTCAGAATGGGGAAACAGGCGGGCCAATAGCTCTACTATTCTGAGCTGTCATTGTGACTGGGGCAAAGAGAGTCCCAGCAGCATGTGTGAAATAAAGAATGGAGAAGGCTCAAGCTATGCACACGTATTGGCCAATCCTGAGTCTATGCACAGTTGTCTAAGAGACATGACAGTGCCTAGAAGAAAGTGAAAACCACAGCAGACTTGAAAACATCCTGAACTTTGAATGCACTCTTTCCCCCACACACATACATCAGCAGAAGACAAAAGCCATACTGGCTCAAAGTGTTTGAGTGCAACCTCTGCACGATAATTTTAAGCTACCCAGACACGAGGATGACCTTTTTATTCTTGTTTGTACTCTCAAGCCTGATTTCCTAGGGATCATCCCTGTGTCTGGGTAGCTTATTGCACTCTTGTGCAATAATTGAAATGAAAAAAAAAAAATCACTAGAAGGGTTCAACAGCAAATTTGAGATAGAAGAAATAATTCTTAAACTTGAAGAAAGATCAGTAGAAATTATTCAATCTGAAAAACTAAGAGTTAAAAAGACTGAAAATCATAAAAAGAGCCTCAGAGACCTGCGACACAATATGAAGCACACAAATATATGTGTAAAGGGAGTCCCAAAAATACACAGAGAGAAAGAGGCAGAAAGAATTTTTTAACATATTGATATATTGGCTGAAACTTCCTAAATTTAATTTAAATATTTTTAATTACACATTCAAGAAGCTCAACAAACCCCAAGATGAAAATATACAAAGACGTATGCACATAAGCATACCACAGTGAAACGGTTTAAAGCTAAGTGAAAATCTTAGTAGCAGCAAAAGAAATCAGACTCATGTATAGGGGAGCAACAGTAAAATTAATTTTCCTGACTTCTCACTAGAAACAATGGACACCATGAGGCAGTGCGATAACACATTCCAAGTGATGACAGGAAAAGACCATCAACCAAAATTACTGTACCCAAAAAAACTATCCTCCAAACATTAATGCAAAATACAAACATTCCCAGAAAAACAAAAACTGAGAGAATCTATTGCTAACTGGCTTACCTTAGAAGTTCTCTAAGAAGTCTACCGAGCTAAAGAGAAATGACTTCAGAGAGTTACTAAAATCCGTAGAAAGAAATGAAAAACACCAGAAAAGGTAAATAAAGGCATACATAAAAAATATTGCAGGTTTCATTCCAGACCACTGCAATAAAGCAAATATCACAATAAAGCAAATTACACAAAATTTTTGGTTTTCCAGTGCATATAAAAGTTATGTTTACATTATACCTTTATACTGTAGTCTATTAAGTGTGCAATACGATTATGTCTACAAATGTACACGCCTTAATTTAAAAATACTTTTATCACTAAAAAATGCTTTTAAAAAAACCATCTGAGTTTTCAGCAAGTCATAATCTTTTTGCTGGTGGAGGATCTTGCCTCAATATGATGGCTACTAACGGATCAGGGTGTTGGTTGCTAAAGGAAGGGTGGTTGTGACAATTTCTGAAAATAAGACAACAGTGAAGCTTGCTGCATTGATTGACTCTTTCACTAAAGATTTCTCTGTACCACGTGGTACCATTTGATAGCATTTTACCCACAGTAGAAATTCTTTCAAAATTGAAGTTAATCCTTTTAAACCCTGCCACTGCCTTAATCAACCAAGTTTATGTATTAATCTAAATGCTTTGTTGCCATTTCAACAATGTTCACAGCATCTTCACATGGAGTAGTTTCCATTTTAAGAAACCACTTTATTTGATCGTCATAAGAAGCAACTTCTCATCAGTTAAAATTGTATTATGGGATTGTGGCAGTTCCGTCACATCCTCAGGCTCCACTTCTAATTCTAGTTCTCTTGCTGTTTCCACCACAACTGCAATGACTTCCTCTACTGGAGTCTTGAACCGCTCAAAGCTATCCATCAAGGTTGGAATCAACTTCTTTCAAATTCCTGTTAATGTTGATATTTTGACCTGCACCCCTGATTTATGAATGTTCTTAATGGCATCTAGAATGGTGAATTCTTTCCAGAAAGTTTTCAACTTACTTTGCCCAGATCCATCAGAGGAATCACTATCTATACCAGCTATAGCCTTATGAAATGTATTTCTTAACTAAGAAGACTTGAAAATCAAAATTACTTCTTGATCCATGGGCTGCAAAATGAATGTATTAGCAGGCATAAAAATAATATTAATCTACTTATACATCTCTATCAGATCTCTTGGGCGACCAAGTGCATTGTCAATAAACAGTAATATTTTGAAAGGAATATTTTCTGCTGAGCAGTAGGTCTCAACAGTGGGCTTAAAATATTCAGTAAGTCATGCTGTAACAAATGTGCTGTCATCCAGGCTTTGTGGTTCCATTTCTAGAGCACAGGCAGAGTAGATTTAGCATAATAAATAACATAATTAGTAAGAGCCCTAGATTTTTGGAATGGTAAGTGAACATTGGTTTCAACTTAAAATCACCAGCTTCATTAGCCCCTCACAAGAGAGTCAGCCTGTGCTTTGATGCTTTGAAGCCAGGCATTGACTTCTCTCTAGCTATGAAAGTCCTAGATGGCATTTTCTACTAACAGAAGTATGTTTTATCTCCATTGAAAATCTGTTGTTTAGTGTAGCTACTTTTATCAATTACCACAGCTGGATCTTCTCAATAACTTGCTTCAGCTTCTACATCAGCACTTGCTGCTTCACCTTGCACTTCTGCTATGAAGATGGCTTCTTTCCTCAAACCTCATGAGCCAATCCCTGGTAGATTCAAACTTTCCTTCTGCAGCTTCCTTACGTCTCTCAGCCTTCATAGAATTGAAGAGAGCTAGGGCCTTTCTCTGGATTAGGCTTTGGTTTAAGGAAGTGTTGTGGCTGGTTTGATCTTCTATCCAGACCACTCAAGTTTTCTCCATATTAGCAGAAAGGCTGCTTCACTTTTTTATCATGCATATGTTCGCTGGAGCAGAACTTTCAATTTCCTTCAAGAACTTTTCCTTTGCATTCACAACTTGCCTGACTGGTGCAAGAGGCCTAGCTTTTGGCTTATCTTGGCTTTCAACATACCTTCCTCACTAAGCTTAATCATTACTAGTTTTTTATTTAAAGTGAAAGATGTACAACTCTTCCTTTCACTTGAACACTCTCAGGCCATTGTAGGATTATTAATTAGTATAACTTTAATATTGTTGTGTCTCAGGGAATAGGGAAGCCAGAAGAGAGAGAGAAAAACAGAATGGGTGGTTGGGGGAGCAGTCAGAATACACATATTTATCAATTAAGTTCACTGTATTATATGAGCACAGTTTGTGGCACTCCAAAACAATTACAATAGTAACATCAAAGATCACCGATTGCAGTCACCATAACAGATAAAATAATGAAAAAGTCTGAAATATTGTGAGAATTACCAAAATGTGACACAGAGACATGAAGTGAACACATGCTGCTGGAAAAATGGTGCCAATAGACTTGCTCAACACAGTGTTGCCAGTAACCTCCAATTTGTCAAAAAACGCAGTATCTCCAAAGTGCAATAAAACAAGGTATACCTGCACGTTAATTAATATAAAAGATTATAAATACATATATCTCATTTCTTTCTTTAACATCTTTAAAATACACAGTATTGCATAAAGCAATTATTGCAACACTGTATTGTTCACTTTATAACATATATGAATATAATAGGTTTTGAAATATTAGCACAAAGGAGAGAGATGGAAATAGAGCTATGCTGGAACAAAGAGTTTATATTTTTACTAGTATTAATAATAATATGAAGTAGACAGGAGATTGCTGCTGGCAAGATGGCTGAATAGGAACAGCTCTGGTCTTCATCTCCCAGTGAGATCAATGCAGAAGGCAGGTGATTTCTCCATTTCCAACTGAGGTACCCAGTTCATCTCATTGGAACTGGTTAGACAGTGGGTACAGCCCATGGAGGGCAAGCCGAAGCAGGGTGAGGCATCACCTCACCAGGGAAGCACAAGGGTTCAGGGAACTTCCTCCTCTAGCCAAGGGAAGTGGGGAAGGACTGTACCATGAGGAACAGGGCACTTTGGCCCAGATACTACGTTTTTCCCATGGTCTTTGCAACCCTCAGACCAGGAGATTCCCTCTGGTGCCTATACCACCAGGGCCCTGGGTTTCAAGCACAAAACTGGGCAGCCATTTGGGCAGACACCAAGCTAGCTGCAAGAGATTTTTGTTTTTTTTCCATACCCCAGTGATGCCTGGAACACCATGAGACAGAACTGTTCACTCCCCTGGAAAGGGGGCTGAAGCAGGGAGCCAAGTGGTCTAACTCAGCAGATCCCACCCCCACGGAGCCCAGGAAGCTAAGATCCACTAGCTTGAAATTCTCACTGCCAGCACAGCAGTCTGAGGTCGACCTGGGATGCTTGAGCTTGGTTGGGGGAGGGGCGTCCACCATTACTGAGGCTTGAGTAGGTGGCTTTACCCTCACAGTGTAAACAAAGCCTCTGGGAAGTTCCAACTGGGCAGAGCCCTCCACAGCTCAGCAAAGCTGCTGTAGCCAGACTGCCTCTCTAGATTCCTCCTGCAGGGCATCTCTGAAAAAAAGGTAGCAGGCCCAGTCAGATAAAACCCCCATCTCCCTGGGACAGAGCACCTGGGGGAAAGGACACCTGTGGGCGTAGCTTCAGCAGACTTAAACATCCTTGCTGGATGGCTCTGAAGAGAGCAGTAGATCTCCCAGCATAGCGTTCAAGTTCTGTTAAGGGCCAGACTGCCTCCTCAAGTGCGTCCCTGACCCCCATGTCTCCCAGCAGGGACCAACAGACACCTCATACAGGAGAGCTCCAGCTAGCGTCTGGTGGGTACCCCTCTGGGATGAAGCTTCCAGAGGAAGGAACAGGCAGCAATCTTTGCTGTTCTGCAGCCTCTGCTGGTGATACCCAAGCAAACAGGGTCTGGAGTGGACCCCCAGAAAACTCCAGCCTCCAGAAAACTCCAGCAGACCTGCAGCAGAGGGGCTGACTGTTCGAAGGAAAACTAACAAACAGAAAGGAACAGCATCAATATCAACAAAAAGGACGTCCACCCAGAGACCCCACCCAAAGGTCACCAACATCAAAGACCAAAGGTAGATAAATCTACAAAGATGAGGAGAAACCAGCGTGAAAAGGCTAAAAATTCCAAAAACCAGAATGCCTCTTCTCCTCCAAAGGATCACAACTGCTTGCCAGCAATGGAACAAAACTGGACGGAGAATGAGTTTGATGAATTGACAGAAGTAGGCTTCAGAAGGTGGGTAATAAAAAACTCCTCCAAACTAAAGGAGCATGTTCTAACCCAATGCAAAGAAGCTAAGAACCTTGAAAAAAATGTTAGAGTAATTGCTAACCAGAATAACCAGTTTAGAGAAGAACACAGATGACCTGATGGAGCTGAAAAACACAGCATGAGAACTTCGGGAAACATACACAAATATCAATAGCTGAATCGATCAAGCAGAAGAAAGGATATCAGAGATTGAAGATCAACTTAACAAAATAAAGTGAGAAGACAAGATTAGAGAAAAAAGAATGAAAAGGAACAATCAAAGCCTCCAAGAAATATGGGACTATGTTAAAAGACCAAATATATGTTTGATAGGTGTACCTGAAAGTGACGGGGAGAATGGAACCAAGTTGGAAAATGCTCTTCAGGATATTATCCAGGAGAACTTGCCCCACCTAGCAAGACAGCCCAACATTCAAATTCAGGACATACAGAGACCACCACAAAGATACTCCTCGAGAAGAGCAACCCCAAGACACATAATCATCAGATTCACGAAGGTTGAAAATTCACGTAGGTTGAAAATGTTACGGGCAGCCAGAGAGAAAGTTGGGGTTACCCACAAAGGGAAACCCATCAGACTAACAGTGGATCTCTCAGCAGAAACCCTAAAAGCCAGAAGAGAGTAGGGGCCAATATTCAACATTCTTAAAGAATTTTCAACCCAGAATTTCATATTCAGCCAAACTAAGCTTCATAAGTGAAGGAGAAATAAAATCCTTTACAGACAAGCAAATGCTGAGAGATTTTGCTACCACCAGGCCTGCCTTACAAGAGCTCCTGAAGGACGCACTAAACATGGAAAGGAAAAACTGATACCAGCCACTGCAAAAACATACCAAATTGTAAAGACCACTGACACTATGAAGAAACTGCATTAACTAACAGGCAAAATAACCAGCTAGCATCATAATGACAAAATCAAATTCACACAAAACAATATTAACCTTAAATGTAAATGGACTAAATGCCCCCATTAAAAGACACAGACTGGCAGATTGGATGAAGAGTCAAGACCCATCACTGTGCTGTATTCAGGAGACCCATCTCACCTGCAAAGACACACATAGGCTCAAAATAAAGGGATGGAGGAAGATGTACCAAGCAAATTGAAAGCAAAAAAAAGCAAGGGTTGCAATCCTAGCTCTCTGATAAAACAGACTTTAAACCAACAAAAATCAAAAGAGACAAAGAAAGGTATTACATAATGGTAAATGAATCAATGCAACAAGAAGAGCTAACTATCCTAAATATATATGCACCCAATACGAGAGCACCCAGATTCAAAAAGCAAGTTCTTAAAGACCTACAAAGAGACTTAGACTTCCACACAATAATAGTTAGAGATTTCAACACTTCACTGTCAATATTAGACAGATCAGTGAGACAGAAAATTAACAAGGATTTCAGAACTTGAACTCAGCTCTGGGCCAAGCAGATCTAATATACATCTACAGAACTCTCCACCCCACATCAACAGAATATACATTCTCCTCGGGACTACATTGCACTTATTCTAAAATTGACCACATAATTGGAAGTAAAACACTCCTCAGCAAATGCAAAAGAATGGAAATCATAACAAACATTCTCTCAGACCACAGTGCAATTAAATTGGAACTCATGATTAAGAAACTCACTCACAACCACACAACTACATGGAAACTGAACAACCTGCTCCTGAATGACTACTGGGTAAATAACAAAATTAAGGCAGAAATAAATAAGTTCTTTGAAACCAATGACAACAAAGACGCAACGTACCAGAATCTCTTGGACACATTTAAAGCAGTGTTTAAAGGGAAATTTATAGCACTAAATGCCCACGAGAGAAAGCAGGAAAGATCTAAAATTGGCGCCCTAACATCACAATGAAAAGAACTAGAGAAGCAAGAGCAAACATAAAAATAAATATAAATAAAAATAAATAATTTTTAAAAAGGAATTTTGGAACATCAAGAAGGAAAAGAAAGAATGAAAGTATGGGTAAATACAGTAGATGTTCTTTCTCCTCTTGAGTTTTCAAAATTTTGTTGGAGATTGAAAGAAAACTTTTAAAATTATCTGATGTAGTTCTCAATGTATGCAGAGCAAATATTTAAGACAATTAAATTATAAATGTGAGAGGGCAAAGGAATGTGAAGAGAAATAGGTTTCTGCACTTTACTCAAATTGGTAAAATGTCAATACTAGTAGGCTCTGATAAGTTATGTATGTACCATATAATATCTATAGTAACCATAAAAAAATCTATACAAAGAGATATACACAAATACACTGTAGATAAATCAAAATGTGATTATAATAATTGTTTAAGTAACCACAGGAAATGAGGGAAAAATGGAGAAATAGAAACAGAGGGAAAAAATAGAAAATAAAATGGCAGACATAGCCCTTACCTGGCAATAATTATATTAAATTTAAATGGCATTATATTAAATGTAAATTAAAAGACAGATTGGCAGGGTAGATACAAATATTATCCAACTATATGCTTTCTACAAGAAACAGATTTGCCTAACATACAACATTGCATCTACAAGTACAAAATGTTTGTTTTTTTCAAACACAGACGAAGCATTGATTTAAAAAAACTGATCATATCTTAAGCTGCAGAGCAACTTTTAACACAGGTCCAAGATTTGAAATCACCTAGAATACATTCTGTGACCAAAATACAATTAAGGTAGAAATCAATAATTTGGGAGGGAGGCAGGGAATAATATATTTCTACCTTAATTGTATTGTAAATTCTACTTTTTTGAAATTAAAAAATACACTTGCAAATAACCAATAGATCAAACAAGGAATCACAATAAAATTGGAAAATATATTTAACTGAAAGGTAATGAAAATGACTAAAGCTAATGCAATGATTAATGGTTAATGATTCTAGTATTCATAAAGAAGAAAGGCTGAAAAGAAATCAGTGACACATCACAAGAAGTTAGAAAAGGATAATAAACCCAAAGAAAGTAAGAGAAGGAAAATAATGAAGAAAATACCAGAAATTAATAAAACAGAAAACATAGCAAAGATGATCAATAATGCCAAAAGTTTATCTTTTTGAAGAAAGCAATAAGGTCAATAAACTCTTTACAAAATTGATCAAGAAAATGAGAGAGTGAATACACAAATTATTAATAATGGGAATTAAAAAGAGGATATTTCTACAGATGCTATAGACACTTAAAAATAATAACATGATGTTACAATTTTATGCCTGTAAATTTGAAAATTAGGTAAAATGGACAAATTTTTCTTTAAAATGCAATGTATCAAGTGGAGACAAGAAGAAATAGAAGTGTCATTTAATTATTTTCAAATTTTCATCTGTATTTAAATATTTTTCTTGAAGAAAATAAATATACTGGCAAATTCTACAAAAACCATGAAGAAACAAAGTAATTTTCTACAAATTTTCCAGAAAATAGAAAATAGAAAAAGCAATAAACTCCCCCATTAGTTTTATGAGATCAGTATAATCTTGATGTCCAAATCCTAGCCTCAACAAGGGAATCATAAGAAAGAAAACTACAGCCCAATCTTATTTACGAACAAAGAAGCAAAAATCTTAAAATAATAGCAATGAAAATTGAGTGATATGGTCTCTTTCACATGTTATTCTTTTCATATAAAAAAGATTCTTTAAAAATGAAAATGATGCTTAGCTCCAGGGTCATACAAAAACAGACTATCAGCAAGATTTGACCCACTAGTCATAGTTTGCCAACTCTTGACCTAAATAAAAGGAGAGAACACCATGTTCAAGAGTTTACACCTAAGTAATCTAAAGAATCAATCAATGCAATTCCAATAAAAAATACAACAGGTTATTTTGTGAAACTGATAAAATAATTTTAAATTTTGTATGAATATATAGGAGGCTAAGAATAGCCAAGCTCAATATAAAAATTGATCACAAAGTTTTTGTAATTAACACAATGTGCTCTTGGCACAAGAATAGATAAATAGATCAGTACAACAGCATAGAAAGTTTAGAAACAGCCCCAGCCATATTTGAACATTTGAATTATGACAAAGGAGACTCTTCTGGGCAATGGGGAAGGGATGGTCTCTTCAATACAGGAGAAAAAGGAAACCTGACCCCTACCTCACATCATATACAAAAATATAAATTCAGGAGAATCGTAGACCTAAATATGAAAGGTGAAGTAATGCAGCTGCTAAACACTATTATGAGGCATTATCTTTGTGAGTTCTACTTCCTGCATGATAACGTGAGATGTCCTATGGACCACAACCGGAATGACTGGTGAAAAAAAAAATTTAACTATCATTTAATGTATCTGAAAGTAATGCTAAGGGTGTACAGCTAATTAATAAACATTTTTTTAAAATACACTAAAATTCAGGAAGAACAGCAAGAGTCTGTTGGGTTTAAACCCACAGTAACTGATACAACAAAAAGACAAAATATCACTTTATTCTTCCTCTCATCCAGCTCAGTGAGACAGAAACTTTATTCCATATGGGTACAGCCAAGAACACAGGGTTTCCTCTCTTTCCAGCTCCTAGTCAGGAGGTAGCTTCCCAAGAGGAGCACAATGTCAGCATTTCTCATCCTGCCCATAGCTGCCTGTTGCTGACTCTATGTTCCAGGCAAGTTCAGCCAGGCAGTGAGGGCTCCCTTCTTCTACCCGGCCCAACTCATGGCATGGAGGTTCTACCTTGGGCACAGATCCACAAAGACTACTGGAGACCCAATCACTCTTGCCCCACTGAGGGAACAAGGATTCCACACAGAGAGGCAAGCTGAGGAGACCTGAGGCTGTTTCCCCTATACGCTGAGCACTCAGTTCCTAAATCTGGTGTGTCATTCAGAGAAAAGTTTATCATTGCCACACTTCCAGCACTAGAGCTTTGCTTCAGAGATTTTTGCCTGGAGGAAGAAGCAGAACATAGAACAGAGAGCTCCAAATTTCTCCCCAAAGGAACTGACTTCATTTGCAACCAAATGTGGACAAGTTTAAGCCTAAAAGCCCTCTCAAAAACATTGCAGGTTGTGGTGAAAGGCAATTGGGAGGGAATTGATGGGTTCATTGGAGATACAGGCTAAACTATAAACAGCTATTTTACTAGAGAGAATCAAGGAAAGAGACAGCTGGAAAGAGCCCTCCTGGGGGTCACAACAGATCTCAAACACTGACCCCAGGAGCTATCTGTTCGAAGGAGTCTGGCTTTGACGGGATCAGTCTTTAAAGAAATGTATGTAGTGTTGAAAACAATAGGGCAATCAGCCACCAATTAGTGGAACTTAACAGATGAGTGTGGTCAGAGAAAGAGGGCACTGCAAAAACCACTGTCATCTCAGGGTGACTGGGCATTCCCAAGGATGTACCCTCTAAGAACAATACCAGAGGCTTCATGCAGGAAAATCAACTTAACTAAAATAATCCAGCAAGTCACAAAAAAGTAAACAAGTAAATAAGTTCCAAAAGGAAAGACTAATTTATCCATAGTTGCTACATTATTTACAATGTCTACTTTTCAACAACAAAAAACTTAAGAGACATACAAGGAAACAAGAAAGTATGACTTATACACCAGAAGGTAAAAAAGCAAGCGAAAGAAACTGCCTGTGAGAGAAATCATATGTTTGATTTAACACACAAAGACTTAAAAGTGGTAAATGTAAATATGTTCAAATAACTTTAAGGAAATCTTGATTAAAGGAGTAAAGGAACATATGATGACAAAGCCACATGAAGTAGAGATATTAATAAACAGATAGAAATTATTTTTTAAAGAATTGATGGAAATTTGGAGTTAAAAGTGCAATAACTGAGATTTTTAAAAATTAACTAGAGGAGCTCAACATTGTATTTGACCTGGCAGAAGAATTAGTGAATTTGAAGAAAAGTTGATAGAGCTTATGAAATCTAAGAGCAGAGAGAAAAAAATGATGAAAAATGAACAGAGCCTGAGAGAAATGTGGCACATTGTTAAGCACAACAAATATATGTAGTGGGAGTATTAGAAGGAAAGAAGAAGGAGAAAGAATCAGAAAAGATATTAACAGAATTAATGGCTGAAAACAACCCAAATTTACTGAAAAGCATTAATCTATACATCTAGAAATGTCAATGAACTCTGAGTAGAATAAACACAAAGAGATCCACAAACAGACAAATCAGAGTAAAAATGTTGAAACCCAAAGACAAGAGGAAAATCTCAAAAGCAGTGAGAGAAAAATGATTCAGTTTACAAGAGAATCCTGATAAGATTAACAATGAACTTCTCATCAGGAATAACGGAGGTCAGGAGGCAATGGAATAACATATTCAGAGCGCTCAAAGAAAAAAACTGTCAACTAAAAATCCTAGATCCGGCAAAGCTGTCTTTTGAAAATGAAGGTTAATTCAAGACATTACAAGATAAACAAAACTAGGATCATTTATTTGCTAGCAGATCAGCCTTACAACAGATACTAAAGGAAGTTCTTCAGACTGAAAGCAAATGACCCCTGATGATTACTTGATTCCACATGAAAAAAGCAATTATGCAAGTCTAAAAGGCAGTACAAATGTATACTTTTTCCTTCCTTCTATTAATTGATTTAAAAAGTAATTATATAAAGCAATTTACATATAATGTATTGTTGGCCCTATCATACAGAAATCTAATGTTTACCAATTACAGCACAAGGAGATGTGCGAGAGAGCTGTACTGGGATAAGAAAATGACTCCAGATGGTAACCCAAATCCACAAGAACAAATGAAGAAAACAAGAAATGACCAAACAAGAAGGGTAACATAACAAAAGCTATAAACATATACTTGTTCTCCTTTCTACTCTTAGCTTCTCCAAAAATATAAAATTATATAGAATAATAATTCTATAATAATGTACTATTGTATTTGTAATAGTTATAGATGTAATATGTGTAGCAACAATATCACTAAAATAAAGGGAGAAATAGAGCTGCATTGCAGTAATATTTCAATTTCTAACTGAATTTAAGTTAATATAAATCTAAAGTTGATTCTGAAAATTTAAGATTATCTATTGTCTTCAAAATATAAAATTATATAAAATAATTCCATAATAATGTATTATTGTGTTTGTAATATTTATAGATATAATATGTATAACAATATCACTAAAAGAAAGGGAGGAATACAACTGCATTGAAGTAATATTTCAATTTCTAACTGAATTTAAGTTAATATAAATCTAAAGCTGATTCTGAAATTGTAAGATGTATGTGGAAAGCCCTAGAGCAATCATTAAGAAAATAACTAAAAAATATGTAGTAAAAATGATTAAAGAGGTATACATGCTACATTTCAAAAATCACTTAATAGGAAATAAAGTAATAATGACAAATAGAGGAACAGAAAAGACATGAGAAAACAAAAAGTAAAATGGTAGAATGGTGGATGTTAATTCAACTACATCAATAATACCATTAATGTGACTGGATTAAACAATCCAGTCAAAAGGCAGAGATTTCCAGACCAGATTTAAAAAAAAAAAGAAACACCAAGATCCAACTATATGCTGTCTATAAGAAATACTCTTTAGATCAGGAAGACATAACAATTATAAACATATGTGCAGCCAACAACAGAGCCCCAGTGTACGTGAAGGAAAAACTGACAGAATTGAAGGGAAAAATAATTCAACAATAGAATTATATATTCTAATTCTAGAATATCTAATCTAGAAAGATAATTCAACAATATAAATTACAATATCCTATTTTTAATAATGTACACCAAAAAAATGGCAAAAGATCAAAAAGGAAACAAATGACTTGAACAATACTATAAACCAACTAGCCCTAACAGGCTTCTATAAACACTCTACCCAGCCAGGTGCAGTGGCTCACACCTGTAATCCCAACACTTTGGGAGGCTGAGGCAGACAGATCATGAGGTCAAGAGATCGAGACCATCCTGGTCAACATGGTGAAACCCCATCTCTACTAAAAATACAAAAATTAGCTGGGCATGGTGGCACGTGACTGTAGTCCCGCCTGTAGTCCCAGCTACTCAGGAGGCTGAGGCAGGAGAATCGCTTGAACCCAGGAGGTGGAGGCTGCAGTGAGCCGAGATTGTGCCACTGCACTCCAGCCTGGCAACAGAGCGAGACTCTGTCTCAAAAAACAAAACACAAAGAAAAACCACTCTACCCCCAACAACAGCAGAATATGCGTTCAAGGGTACATGGAACATTCTCCAGGATAGACTGTATCTTAGGCCACAAAATAAACACCAATACGTTTAAAAGGACAGAAATCATAGAAAGTATGTTCTCTAACCATAAAAGAATAAAACTGGTTAACATTAACAGAAAGAAATTTTGGAAACTCACAAATATGTGGCTAGTAAACAACACACTTCTTAACTAATGGATCAAAAGAAAAATCACAGGGGAAATTAGAAAATACTTTTAATGAAATGAAAATAATTGAAATGAATGAATATTAAGACACAGCATTACACAATTTATGAGATGCAGTTAAATCAGTGGTTAGAAGGAAATTTATAGTTGTAAGTTCCTACGTTCAAAAATCAGAAAGTTCTCAAATTAATAATTTAAATTTCCACCTTCAAGACAGTGAAAAATGAAAAGCAAACTAAATTTAAAGCAAGCTGAAGGAAGGACATCATAAAGATTAAAGGAAATTAATGAAACAGAAAACAGAAAAGCAAAAGAGAAAATTAATGAAACCAAAAGCTGAAAAATGATTAACAGAACGTATAAGATTGACCAAGAAAAAGTATATAAGACTCAAATTATTAGAATCAGAAATTAAAGAGGGGACATTACTACCAACCTTAAAGAAATAAAACGGAATATTAAATAAATAAAATGGAATACTATGAACAAATTTATGCCAACAAATTAGGTAATATACGTGAAACTGTAGAGGTTCGCTAAATGAAAATTTGGGGTTGGGGAGGGGGCTGAGGAGGAGCAGGGATTGGGCACATTTGTTTCCCAAAAAAGCCCATTTGCCTAGTCCCGGGGGCTGTAGATAGGGTCCTGGGAACCTGAGGTGTTGCCCAGGCTCTGCACCAACTAGCTGCATCATTTTAAGTCCTCCACCCTTTCTGAGCCTCAGTTTACACTTCTTTAAAATGCCAGGGTTGTTGGACTAGATGAGAGTTTCCCAAAGTGTGGACTTACACCACTGTTGGAATGGCAATGCTGCTACACACGGGGGCCAGGGTGAGGAGAGGCATTTCCTGTCCAAATCTTTTTTTTTTTTTTTTTTTGAGACGGAGTCTCGCTCTGTCACCCAGGCTGGAGTGCAGTGGCCAGATCTCAGCTCACTGCAAGCTCCGCCTCCTGCGTTTATGCCATTCTCCTGCCTCAGCCTCCCGAGTAGCTGGGACTACAGGCGCCCACCACCTCGCCCAGTTAGTTTTTTGTATTTTTTTAGTAGAGACGGGGTTTCACCGTGTTAGCCAGGATGGTCTTGATCTCCTGACCTTGTGATCCGCCCGTCTCGGCCTCCCAAATTCCAAATCTTTTACTCGTTTTGATTACTTCCTGGCCAAAGTGTCAGCTTGGTGTTGGGTGTCTTCAGTTTCCCACCAACAGTTGCTAGTCCCTCTGGAACTAGGAACTAGAGGTCAGACCTTGAGATCAGGGGCCCCCCAGACAACAGGACCCCACTGGAATGTAGTGGCCCTTGCTCCATCCCCATGTGCTATTATCATAGCTACCTTCTGTTTACAGAAGGTGGTGGTGTATTTTTTCATTTACATTCACTTATGCAGAGAAGTTAAAAATACTAAGTGAGAAAAGCGTGTTGTAGGATAGTGTGCATTGCACACTAAAAATTGTCTTTGAATTGGAAAAACGTATCAAATACATATAGTTCACGTTCGTTGATGTAAAATAATAATCATGGCTTTGGGGGAGGGGCCAGAGGAGGGAGACAGGATGGGAGGCAGACTCCTCTCAAAGCACTTACTAAACTTTTTGATTTTTGAACCATGTGAGCACAGCTCAGATCCAAACAAAAATTAAATGTAAAAATAAATTAAAAATTAAGACAACCATGAAATAAATTATAGTAATGCTCACTCATAAGGCAAAATTCTCAAAGGTGGCGCCCAACTGACTGAGACTGGGGAGACACCGGGCTGGCTGGGGGCTGTAGTCCCCTCCATTTCCGGCTGTGGTGGTGGGGCCGCATTCCCGGGCACGCGGCCCACTCCCCACCCTCCACTGCCGCCTGGTTCCCAGCGGGTGCCCAGGCACAGCTCCCTCAGCCTGTAGGACTCCTATCAGTGCACAATGTCCTGTCTGTTTCTGGTGCCTGGTCTGGTCAGGCCTGCCCACACCAGACATGCCCTTCAGACTCCAGAGGCCCCCACCTCACAGCAAACCCCAGGTCCTGGGCTGGGACTTTGGCCTGAAGATAGGAACTGGCTGGAGTCAGTGTTCTATGTGAGGACCTCCCTATCCAGGACAGGCTGCCTCCTCCCTAAGTCGGTTTTCTCATGTTTCCCCTAGAAGATAATAACAAACAGCACAGCTTTTCCGGGCACCTCTCTAAGCATCCATCTTATATTCACTCACTTCATCTGCACAGCAGCTCCAAGAGGGAGTCCCCGTTATCATCATCACCATCTTCATCATCCCATTTTCCAGGTGAGCACATAGAGCCAGGCTAAATAACTTGCTCCGAGGCCACACATCTGAAAAGGCAGAGTCCGGATTTGAACCCAGGCCCCCTAACCCTGAATCCACCACAGAGCCGGCTACAGAGCCGAGGCTCTACAAGGGCCTTGAGTCTCAGCCCTTGGAGTTCCAGCTGGGGCACCAGAGCCCAGAGAGGGAAGGACAACGCACAAAGTCAGCCAGCCAGGAGGCCAGATCCCATCCTGTATGGTGAAATTCCTTGGAAAAGGCTGCCCCATCCATAGGGATGTATTTGCTTGGTGCAAAATTAATTACGGTTTTTGCCATTACTTCAATAGCAAAAACTACAATTACTTTGTACCAACCTAATAGTTTGTGCACCTGTTTTCTTGAGCGAGAGAGAGAAAAAGCACGTGCATCTGAGTCTAATGAGCCTACCTAGTAGGTTCTGCTGCCAAGTGTCCATTCCCCCACCCCACCCACAGCCCCTGCCCTCATAGCCAGGCCCCTCCCTACATTGTTCCCATCTCACCTAAAAGAACATGCACATTTTTCTGCGGAAGACACACCTCTTTCCTTGCTGCAATCTAAGGAGGGTGGGGGGACTGAAAAGAAAAGAAAAGAAAAAAAAAAAAAAACAGGCAGGCAAGAGATTCAGATTGGAACCGATGTACTTAGGAGACCCAGGCAGGCAGTGGAAGAGGCTAAGGTTGAGGATCAGGTGGACAGATTGGGTCTCAGAGCCTGTTTTGTCGTCAGTAAACAGGGTTCCCAGCATGTCGTTTGCATATCTGTTGTCAGGGTTAAACAAGATTCATGTAAAATGGCCTAGCTCAGTGCTCAATTCAGAGTAGGTGCTATTATGCATGCATTTCTTTTCTCTGTGCCTCAGTTTCATCATCTGCAAAGTGGGGATAATAACAACCTCCTTTTTGAGGTTTTCAGGAGGATTAAATGGGTTAATAATTATCAAACTCATGAGAGGTGCCATGTAATCTGTGTGACCAAATGTCTGGATTTGCACCTATCATCCTGGGGTAGCTGTTAATCATGCCCCTGTTCATTCCCCAAATGCCCTAGCTTGGAGCAAAAACTATTTATGCCCTATGTCAAACCATTGACCAGACTAAGAGTGAATACAGAAGGGAATGTGGTCACCAAAGCTGCATCCCCCCAAGCTGTTCATCTGCACAGGCCCTTGTCACCCCAGCCTATCCCTGTGTCTTTCCCAGGGCAGGGCTGCCCCTCACAGAGGATCAGGATCCTGAAAGGGTTGGGGGAGGACCCTGGGGCTGAGCAGCCTCACTGTCACTTCCCATTTCGACCAGGGTTAAATTGCAGAGATGGTTTCTCAGGCCACTCACTGCCCTCCCAGCTCCTGCAGTTCCTGCTTCTGTCTCTTAGGCTGTCATTCCATCTTTTGCCTGGCTCTGGTACCCAAGGACAAGGCAGACCCAGTGTGATGTCTCTGGCTGGGCTCACTCTGGTTTCTTCTTGCCTTGAGCCTACACATATTTCCATTGCCTCTCTGCTTGGTGGATTCCTAAGCATCCTTCAAAGACCACGTCAAATGACCCCTCTCAAAAAAAGCCTTCCTCTTTCCTCCTGGCAGATAATTGCTCCCTTCTCTGGGCCTTTCTCTGGGCTGGGCTCCCTTGCTGCTCTGAGATCCACCACTTACCAGCCGCCTAACCTCTCTGTGCCTCCGTTTCCTCATCTGTGAAATGGAAATGAACATAACAAGATCTTCTTCCTAGGGCTGCTGTGAGAATTATTTAAGCTGGTACATGTGAAATGCTTAGAAGCATGCCTAGGGCATGGTGGACATGTAACTTGTTGTTATTATTGCACTCTATTTACTATTGTGAAGTAATCATCCTATCACCCTCACAGCCCAACTCACACTGTCATTGGTGGTTTTCCTGTCTGTCTCCCTTATGAATTGGGGAATACATACAAGGGTAGAGGCTGTGACCATCTCTGGATTCTTAGCCTGCAGCCCCGAGTTGGGCAGAAAATAGATCCAAATGAATAAGTTCATGAATAACCAGATCCCAGTTACCGGATCCCTGGGCCTCCCTTTGAAAGGGACATCACTGATAGGCCAGCCTGCTGTGGGAACCTGGGTCCTCTTGCAAAGCCGGGCCTGCCTCAGGAGCTCCTAGTTTTCTAACTAGGAACGTGGACCATGAGCAGTGATCTATTGAGCAACAAACTTCCCCCAAATGGAGCAACCTAAAACACTGATTTACCATTACTTTCTATTCTGTTAGTCAGCAAATACAGGTAGGTTCCTGGCTGGTCTTGACTGGACTCACCCATGAAGCTCCATTCAACTGGGCTGAAAATTTCAAGACACAATGGGTGCTAGCTGTCTTCTGGAGTGACAGTTCCTCTCCCATGGCCCCCACCACAAAGGCCAACCAGGATCCTCACACGGGGCCCCCTCAGTTCCCTCCACGTGACTCCCACAATGGGAAACTAACCTCCTCACATGGGCCCCAAACCCAGTAGTAGACCAGCCCCCTCACATGGAAGACCCCACAGTTCCCTCCAAGTGTCCCCCCAATGGTAGACCAGCCCCCTCACTTGGTAGTCACCTCAGTTCCCACCACATGGCCCCCCAGTGTTAAACCAGCATTCTAACATAGAGGTCTCCTCAGTTCCCTCCACATGACCTCCCAGTGGCAGACCAGCCTCCTCACAAGACAGGGGTCCCCTCAGTTCCCTCCATGTAACCCTGTCAATGGTAGACCAGCCTCTTCACACAGGAGTACTCTCAGTTCCCTTTATGTGTCCCCACCCCAGTGGTAAACTAGCCTCCTCACAGTAGGGTCCCCACAGATTCCTACACGTGCCCCCTCACCTCCAGTGGTGGACCAGCATTCTCACATAGGGATCCACTCAGTTCCCTCCATGTGGCCCCATCAATGGTAGACCAGCCTCCTCACACAAGAATCCCTTCAGTTTCCTTCCGAAGCCTCCACCCCAAAGGTAGACCAGGTGACTCACTGGCCCCCACCACCTCAGTTCTCTCCATATGCCCACCCCAATGGAAAAACAGCCTCCATACACAAGGGTCCCCCCAGTTCCCTCCACATGACCACTCAGTGGTAAACCAGCCTCCTCACACAAGGGTCTCTCACTTTCTTCCATGTGCCCCCACCTCACACGGAGGTCCTTTCAGTTCCCTCCACCTTGGGTCCCTCAACAGTAGATCAGTCTCCTCAGATTGGGACTCCCTCAGTTTCCTAAATGTTTCCCCACCCAAATGATAGACCAACCTCCTCAAACAGGGTGCCCATCAATTCCCTCCACATAGCCCCATCAATGGCAGACCAGCCTCCTCACACAGTGGTACCCTCAGTTCCCTTTTTGTCCCCCAACCCCAATGGTAGACTAGCCTCCTCACATTGGGGTCCCCATAGATTCCTACACATGCCCCTCTCAAAGGTGAACCAGCCTCCATACAGTTCCCCCCATGTCCCCCAATGAATGGTAGACCAGCCGCCTCACATGGGGATACAAGTTCCTTTTACATGCCACCACTAATGGTAGACTAGCCTCCTCACACGAGTGTCCCATTAGTTCCCCTCCGTGTGGACACTTAATGGTAGACCAGCCTCCTCATATAGGGGTTCCCTCGATTTTCTCCATGTGCCCTCCCAGTGATAGACCAATCTCCTCACACACGGGTCCCCTCTCTTCCCCTCCAGGTGGCCCCCTCAATAAAAGATGGGTCTCTTCAAATGGGGGCCCCCTAACTTCCCTCCATGTAGCCCCTGCAACAGTAGACCAGCCTCCTCACATGGGTTTCCCCTCAGTTCTCCTCCATGTGGCCATGTCAATGATAGACCAGCTTCCCCATATGGGGATTCCTAACTTCCCTACACATGCCCCACACCCCAGTGGTAGACCAACCTCGTCACACAGGAGTCCCCTCGGTTACCTCCCAAGCAAATAGTAGACAAGCCTCCTCAAATCAGGTACCCTCAATTTTCTTCATGTGGACCCCTCAATTATAGACCAGCCTCCTCATACAGGGGTTCCCTTGGTTTCCCTCTATGTGACCCCCTCAACAAAAGATCACTCTCCTCACAGAAGCATCCCCTCAGTTCCCTTTATGTGCTCCCACCCCAATAATAGACAAGTGTCCTTACATGGGTGTCCCCTCCAGTTCCTCCAAAAGCCCCCACCACAAAGGTAGACCAGCCTTCTCACACAGGGGTACACTCGGTTCCTTCCATGTGCCCCCACCCCAATGGTAGATGAGCCTCCCCAGATGGGGGTCCTATCAATATCCTTCACAGCCTTCCCAATGGTAAACCAGCCTCCTCACACGAGGAGGTTCCCTCGGTTCCCGCCATATGCCCCCACACCAATGGTACACCAGCCTCCTTACACGAGGGTTTCCTCACTTCTTTCTACTTGGCCACCTCAAGGGCAGACCAGCCTCCTCACACGGAGTACCCTCCACAGGTCCCCCTCAATGGTAGACCAGCCTCCTCACATGAATGTCTTCTCAGTTTCTCTCATGTGCCCCACTACAGCAGACCAGTTGCCTCACATGGCGGTCCCCTCAGTTTCCTCCAGGTGGTCCCCCAATGGTAGATCAGCCTCTTCACATAGGGGTTTCCTCCACGTGTCCCCACCACTATGGTACACCAGCCTTCTCACATGGGTGTCTCCCCAGTTCCCTCCAAGTGTCCCCACCCCAATGGTAGACAGGCACCCCTACAAAGGGGTGCCCCCAATTTCCCCCATGAACTCCCATTCCACTGGCACACTAGGCTCCTCACACAAGGGTTTCCTCAGTGCCCTAAACGTGATTCTCCCAATGGTAGACCAGCCACCTCATATGGGGATTCCCTCAGTTCCCCCTAGGTGGCCTCCCAATGGTAGACCAGCCTCCTCACATGAATGTTCCCTCAGTTCCCTCCATATAATCCCACCCAATAATAGACCAACCTTCTCAGATGGGAGTTCCCTCAGTTCCTTCCACATGTACCTACACCAATGGTAGATCAGCCTTCTCATGTGTGGTTCCCATCAGTTTTCTCCACATGGTTCCCTCAGTGGTAGGCCAGCCTCCTAACATGGGGGTCCCCTCAGTTCCCTTCATGATCCCCCACCCCAAAGGTAGTCAAGCCTCCTCACAAGGGGTTTCTCTCAGTTTCCTCCACATTCCCCCACCACGATGGTAGACCAGCCTCCTCACATGGGCGTCCCCTCAGTTTCCTCCACTTAGCCGCCCCTAATGCTAGACAACCTTCTTAGATGGGGTCCCCTCAGTTTCCACCACATGCCCCCACCACAGTGGTAGACCAGACACCTAAAAGGGGGTGTCCATTCAATTTCCTCCACATGGCCCCCCAAAGATATACCAGCCTCCTCACACCAAAGTCACCTCAGTTTTCTCCATGTGGTACCACCAGCCTGCTTACAAGGCAACCCTCTCAGTTTTCTCCATGTGCCCCCTCAATGTTAGACCAGCCTCCTCACACTGGGGTCCCCTCAGTTTCCTCCACAAGACTCCACCACAATGGTAGGCCAAACACCTCACATGAGAGCCTGCTCAGTTTTCTCCATTTGCCCCCACTCCCATGGTAGGCCAGTCTCTTCACATGGTGATCCTCTCAGTTTCCTCCACATGCCCCCTCAATGAAAGACCAGCCTCCTCACACAGAGATTCCCTCAGTTTTTCTTCTTATATCCCTACCCCAGTGCTAGACCAGGCTCCTCACACAAAGGTCCACTCATTACCTCTCCAGGCGCCCCCATCTCAGTGGTAGAACAGCCTCCTCAAACAGGGTTTCCCTCAAATGTTAGACCAGCCTTCTCACTTGAAGTTTCCTGCAGTTTTTTCCACATGCCTCCACCCCAATGGAGGCTCCACCCCACTGGTTAAACAGCCTCTTCACATGGGGGGGCCCATCAGTTTTCTTCACGTGGCCTACTGAATAATAGATCAGCCTCCTCAAATGGGGGTCTCCTCAGTTCCCTCACCTCAGTTTTCTCCTCAAGCCCCCACAATGGTAGACCAGCCTGCTTACAAGGGGTAGGGGGAAGGATCATTTCCCTTCACATGCCCCTACCACAGTAATAGACCAGCCTCCCCACATAAAGGTCCCCTCAGTTCCCTCCACATGCTCCCATAGCAGTGGTAGATCAGACTGTTTGCATCCTCCACATGCTCCCATAGCAGTGGTAGATCAGACTCTTTGCATCCTCCACATGCTCCCATCACAGTGGTAGATCAGACTCTTCACATGGGGGTCCCCTCAGTTCCCTCCATGTGCTCACCCAGTGGTAGACAAGCAGCTTCACACCAGGTTTCCTCAGTTCTCTCCACATACCCGCCAACCGCAGTAGTAGAGCATCTTTCTTTCATGGGGGTCCCCTCAGTTCCCTCCACGTGTCCCCAAGAATAATACACCAGCTACCTCTCAAGGGGTTCCCCTCAGTTCACTTCATGTGGTTCACTCAAAGGTAGACCAGCCTTCTAAGACAGGGGTCCCCCCACTTCCCTCCATGTGGCCCTTTTAATGGTAGAGAAGCCTCCTCATATGGGGATCCCCTCAGTTTCTCTTCACATGCCCCCAGCCCAATGGTACACCAGCATCCTCACACAGGAGTCCCTCAGTTTCCTCCATGTGCCTCCACCACAATGGTGGACCAGATATCTCACAAGGGGAAGTCCACTCTATTTCTTCCACGTTCCCCCAACAATAGTAGACCAGCCACCTCACACAGATGTCTCTTAGTTCCTGTCCATGTGGACCCTTAATGGTAGACCAGCCTCCTCAAATGCAGGTCCCCTCTGTTCCCTCCACATCCACTTCCATGGTAGACCAGCCTCCTCACATGCTGATCCCCTATATTCCCCCCATGTGGCCCCCTCAATAATAGACCAGTCTCCTTACATAGTGGTCCCCTCACTTCCCTCCACGTGGCCCCTGCAAAGGTAGGCCACCTTCCTCACACGGGTTTCCTCTCAGTTTCCCTTCATGTCGCCCCCCTCAAAGGTAGACAATTCTCTCCACACAAGGGTTCCCCAACTTCCCTTCAGGTGCCCAAAACCCCAAGGTAGACCACTCTTTTCAGTTTCCCTCAGTCCCTTCACACGCAGGTCTTCTCACTTATCTCTACAAGGCCCCAACCCAAATGGTAGACCAGACACCTCACAGCGGGGATACCCCCAGTTTCCTCCATGTGCCCCCACCACAATGGTAGACTGGCCACCTCACATGGGGGTCCCCTCAATTTCCTCTACATAGCCCACTGAGTGGTAGACAAGCCTCCTCACACAGGCGTCTCTTCAGTTCCCCCAATGTGCCCCACTCAATGAAAAACCAGCCCCCTTATATGAGGGTTCTCTGTTTTCTCCATATGCCCCCACCCCATGGTAAACCAGTTTCTTCAGTTGGGTGTCCACTCAGTTCCCTCCACATGACCCCCCTCCCCAATAATAGAACAGCCTCCTAGCACAAGGGTCTTCTCAGTTCCCTTCATTTGCTGCCAACCCAATGGTAGACCAGCCACCTCACAAGAGGGACCCCCTAGTTCCCTCCACGTGGCCCCATCAATGGTGGACCAGCCTCATCACACAAGCATTCTCTCAGTTTCCTCCACATGGCCTTTTCAATGGCAGACCAGCCTCCTTACACAGGGGTCCCCTCAGTATCCTTGTGGCCCCCTCAATGGTAGACCAGCTTCCTCACCCGGGGTTTCCTCAGTTCTCTCCACATGGTCCCCTCAATGATAGACCAGGCTCCTCACTCAGGGATCCTCTCAGTTCCCTACACGTGACCCCCAATGGGAGACCTGCCTCCTCACAAAGGGGTCTTTTTAGTTCCACTCCAAGTCTCCCCACCCAAATGGTAAATCAGTCTCCTCACACAAGGGTTTCCTCACTTCTATCCACATTCCCCAATCCCAATGGTAGGCCAGCCTTCTTTCATTGGCATCCCCTTATCCCCTTAGTTCCCTCCTCATGCCCCCCACACCATGGTAAACCAGCCCTCTCACATGTAGGTCCCTCAGTTCCATCCATGTGACCCACTCAAAGGTATACAAGCCTCCTCACATGAGGATCCCCTCAGTTATCACTGCATGCCCCCTCAATGGTAGACCAGCCTCCTCACTTGGGGATCTTCTCAGTTCCCCACACATGCACCCTCAATGGTAGATCAGCCACTTTACACGGGGAGAGGTCCCCTCAGTTCCTTCCACATTCCCTCACGCCAGTTGTATACTAGCCACCTCACATGGGGGTTTTCTCAGTGCCCTAAGCATGATTACCTTAATGGTAGACTAAACTCCTCACATGGGGGTTCTCTGAGTTTCATCCATGTGATCCCCAGTGATAAAGAGTCCTCCTCACAAAAAGTTTTCCTCAATTCCCTCCATAACCACCCTCCAACGGTAGACCAGCCTCATCACAGGGGGGTTCCCTCGGTTACCTCCACATGCCCCCACCACAAAGGTAGACCAGGCTCCTTACATACGGATCCTCTCAGTTTTCCCCATGTGCCCCCACCACAATGGTAGACCAGATGCCTCAAAAGGGGGTGCACTTACTTCCCTCCACGTGGCCCGCCAAAGGTAGACCAGCCTCCTTACATGGGGGTTTCCTCAGTTATGTCCACGTGGCCCCCTCCAATGGTAGACCAGCCTCTTCACACAAAGATCCACTCAGTTCCTCTCCAGGTGCCCCCATCACAATGACAGAAAAGCCTCCTCTCATGGGGATCCCCTCAATTTCCTCTAGGTGCCCCAACCACAATAATAGATGGGGGTCTTCTCAGTTTCCTCCTCATCCCCCTCCTCAGTGGTAGACCATCTGCCTCACATGAGGGGTTCCCTCAGTTCCCTTCATGTGCTCCTGCCTCAGTTGTAGACAAGCCTCCTCACAAAGGAGTCCTCTCAGTTTCCTCCACACCTCCCCACACCAGTGGTAGACCCACCTCCTTAGATAGGGATCCCCTCACTTCCCTCAGTGTGCCCCCATCAATGGTAGACTAGCCTCCTCACACAGAGGCTCTCTGTTTCCTTTTTATGCTTTAACCTCTATAGTAGACCACTCTCCTCGCTTTGGTGTCCAATCAGTTTCTTCCATATGACCCTCTAATGATATATCAGCCTCGTAGCACAAGGGCCCCCTCAGTTCCCTTCAAGTGCCCCCAACCCAATGGTAGACCAGGTACCTCACAAGAGGGTCTCCTCACTTCCCTCGACATGATTCCCTCAATGGTAGACCAACCTCCTCACACAGGTGCCCCTTCAGTTCCCTCCATGTCGCCTTTTCAATGGTAGACCAGCCTTCTCACACAGGGACCCCCTCAGTTCCCTCCGTGTGCTACCCCTGCCAATGGTAGACCAGCCACCTCACATGTGAGCCCTCCACGTAACCCCCTGAAAGGTAGACCAGCCTTCTCACAGGGGGGTTCCCCCAGTTGCCCCCACGTGCCTCCATCGCAATGGTAAATCAGCCTCCTCACATGTGGGTTCCCTCAGTTTTCTCCAGGTGGTTTTCTTAATGCCAGACAAGCCTCCTAACACGGGGGTCCCCTCAGTTTCCTTCATGTACCTCCACCCCAATGGTAAACATGCCTCCTCACATAGGGGTCTCCTCAGTTACTTCTCCATTCCCCCACCCCAGTGATATACTAGCCTCCTCACATGGGGGTTTCCTTGGTGTCCTAAATGTGATTACCTCAATGGTAAACTAGCCTCCTCACTCGGGAGTTCTCTCAGTTTCCTCCACTTGCCCTCACCTCTATGGTAAACAACCCTCCTCACATGGGGTTTCCTCAGTTTTCTCCATGGGGGCTCCCTTAATGGTAGACCAGTCTCCTCACACAGGGATTCCCCTCAGTTACCTCTACCTGCCCCTATCCCAATAATAGACTAGCCTCCTTACATGGATGTCCTCTGAGTTTTCTCCATGTGCCCCCACCAGAATGGTAGACCAACCTCCTTACATGGGTGTCCATTCAGTTCCCCTCCACGTGCCCCCAACCCAATGGTAGACCAGCCTCCTCAATGGAAATCCTCTCAATTCCCTCCATGTACCCCCCAATGGCAGACCAGCCTTCTCACACTGGGATTCTTTCAGTTGCCCTCCGTGTTTCCTAACTCCAATGGTAAACCACCCCTCTCTCATGGAGGTTTCCTCAGTTATCTCCATGTGCCCCACCCCAATGATAGACAAGCCTTCTCACCTGGGCATCCCCTCAGTTTTCTCCACATGCCTCCCAATGGTAGACTGATCTTCTCACAAGGGGGTCCCCTCAGCTTCCTTCAACATGCCCCCACCCCAAAGGCAGACCAGCCTTCTCACACAGGAGTTCCATCACTCACCTCCATGTTACCCTACCCCAAGGGTAGACAAGCCTCCTCATATGGGCATCCCCTCGGTTTCCTCCATGTACATACCCAATGGTAGACCAGCCTCCTCACACACAGGTTTTCTCAATTATCTCCATGTGGGCTCTATCACATTGATAGACCAGCCTCTCCACACGAGGGTCCCCTCAGGTTCCTCTATGTGTCCTCACCATAATAGTAGACTAGCTGCCTCACACAGGGATCCCCTCAGTATTTTTCATGTGCCCTCCTTACAGCGGGCATTTCAGTTTCCCTACACATTTCCTAACCCAAATGGTCTACCAGTCCCCTCACATGGGGGTTTCCTCATTTCTCTCCAAGTGCCCCCCACCCTGATGGAGACCAGTCTTCTCAAAAGGGGATCTCCTTAGTTCCCCTCTATGTGCCCCCACCCCAAAGGGGTACTCTTAGTTTTCTCCATGTGCTTTCACCCCAACAGTAGACCAGCTTCCTCACAAAAGGGTCACCTCAGTTCTTTCCACATGATTCCCCCAGTGGTAGACAAGCC
The DNA here is from genome assembly GCF_049350105.2 of Macaca mulatta. Lineage (NCBI taxonomy): Eukaryota > Metazoa > Chordata > Mammalia > Primates > Cercopithecidae > Macaca > Macaca mulatta. Next base: position 152,560,753 of record NC_133407.1, on the reverse strand, counting down.
TATTCACACAGGGGTACCTCAGCTTCCTCACAAAGCCCCCATCACACAGGTGCCTCCTCAAACCAAGGTCCCCTCAGTTGCCTCCAAGTGCCCCAGACCCAATGGTAGGCCAGCCTCCCAACATGGGGGTTCCAACCATACCCTCCATGAGACTCCCTAATGGTAGGACAGCCTCCTCAACTGGGGGTTCTTTCAGTTTCCTCCCCATGCTTCCACCTCAATGGTACACCAGTCTCCTCCCACGATGGTCCCCTCAGTTCTTTCCATTTGCCCCCCTTCAATAGTACACCAGCTTCCTTACATGAAGGGCCCCTTAGTACCCTCTACAGGTCCCCCTCAGTGGTAGACCAGCCTTTTCTCAGTTTTCTCCATGTGCCCACATCCCAATAATAGAAGAGCCTCCTCACATGGGGGTCTCTTCAGTACCCTCCATGTGGACCCTCAATGATACACCAGCTTCCTCACTTAGGGGTCCTCTCAATTCCCTCCATGTGTACTCCCATTGGCAGACCAGCCTCCTTACATGGGGTTTTTTTAGTTCCATTCCAAGGCTCCCACCTCAAGAGAAGACAAGACCAGCCTCCTCACATGGGGGACCCCTCAGTTTACTCCACATGCCCCTATCATAATGGTAGACCATATGTCTCACAAGGGGGCCCACTCAGTTTCCGCCACACAGCCCCATCCAATAGTAGACCAACCTCCTCACAGGGGTGTTTCCTCAGTTCCCTCTAGGTGACCCACCCCCGCCAATGTACACCAGCCTCCTTACACAAAAGTCCACTTAGTTCCTCTCCAGGTGGCCCCACCCCAGTCATAGAACAGCCTCCTCACATAAGGGACCCTCATTTCCCTCCATGTGGCCTGCTCAATGGTAAACCAGCCCCCTTACATGGAGGACTCTTCGGTTCCCTCTACGTGCCCCCACGCCGGTGGTAGACCAGCCTTTTTACATGGTGTTCCTCTCAGTTTCCTCCACATTCCCCCACTCCAATGGTAAACCAACCTTCTCACACAGTGCTTCTCTCCATGTGCCCCAACTACAATGGTAGACCAACCTCCTTACATACGGATTTTCTCAGTTCCCTCCACATGCCCTCTCAATGAAAGACCAGCCTCTTCACAAAGGGATTCCCCAGTTTCTCTTTATGTGCCTATGCCCCAATGATAAAGCAGCCTTCTCTCACAAGAGTTTCCTCAGTTCCCTCCATGTGCTCCCACTCTGGTGGTAGGCCAGCCTTGTCACAGTTGTTTCAACTCAGCCTTCCCTCAAGTGGCCACCCAATAGTAGACCAGTCTCCTCACATTGGATCCTCTCAGTTCCCTACCTTTTTAATGTTAGAACAGCCTCCTCGCATGGGAGTCCCCTTGTTCTCACCACATAACTTACTCAATGGTAAACCAGCCTCCTCACATGAGGGACCCCTCAGTTCCCTCCATGGGCCCTCATCCCAGTGTAGATCAGCCTCCTCACATTGGGTCTCCTCAGTTGCCTCCACATGGCCCCCTCAATGATAGACAAGCCTCCTCACACGGGCATCCCTTCAGTTTCCTCCACATGCCCCAACCCCAATGGTAGACCAGCCTCCTCATTCAGGGGTCCCCTCAGTTCTCTATATGTGCCTCCACCCAAAGGGTATACAATCTTTCTCACATGGGAGTTTCCTCAGTTCCCTCTATATGGCGCCCCCAATGGTAGACCCACCCTTCTTACACAGAGTTTCGCTCAGTTCTTTCCCTATGCCCCCATAATAGTAGACCAGTTCCTCACATGAAGTTCCCTCCATTTTTTCCTTGTCCCCCTACCCTAATTGTAGACCAGCCTCCTCAAATGGGGGTCCCCTCAGTACTTTTCACTTGTCCCCCAAAGACAGGCCATTCTCCTCACACGGGAATCCCCTCATTCCTTTCCATGTGGCACCACCAGAAGGCACTAGCCTTCTCACATGAAGGTCTCCACAGTTCCCAATGGTAGATCTGCCTCTCCACCAGTGATTTCCTCTGTTCTCCTCCATGTGCTGCCACCCCAATGAAAGGCCAACCACCTCACACAGGAGTCTTCTCAGTTCTATCTACATGCCCCCACCCTAATGGTAGACCAGCCTTCTCACATGGGTGTACCCTCAGTTTCCTCCACATGGCCCCACTACAATGGTAGACCACTTGCCTCATCCAGGGGTCCCCTCAGCTCCCTCCATGAGACCTCCCCAATGGTAGACCAGCCTCCTCACACAAGAGTCCCCTCAGTTCCTCTCCACGTGCCCCCATGCCAGTGGTAGACCAGCCTCCTCACATGGTTATCCTCAGTTCACTCCACATTGCCCTTTTCATCCCACGTTTCATGCCAATGGTAAACCAGCCTCCTCACCCAGGAATTCTTTCAGTTCTACTCTAAGTCCCCCTACCCCAGTGGTTGACTAGCCTTCTCACACATGGGTCTTCTCAATCATCTCCACATGACTTTCACCCCAATCGTAGACCAACCTCTTAACATAGGGGCTTCCTCAGTTTTCTCCATGTGCTCCCACTATGATGGTAGGCCAGCCTCCTCACACAGGGATCCTTTCAGTTCAACTCCAAGTCCCCCTACCCCAATGGTAGACCAGCCTTCTCACATGGGGGTTTCCTCAGTTCTCTCCAAGTGCCCCAACCCCAGTGGTAGACCAGCCTGTTTTCATGGACATTCCCTTGGTTCCCTCTTTGTGACTCCACCTTAATGGTAGACCAGTCTCCTCACATGGGAGTCCCTTCAGTTCCCTCCATATAACCCCCACAATAGACCAGCCCTCTAACACGAGGGTCTCCTCAGTCCCTTCCACCTGCCCTGCCCCTATGGTAGAACAGTCTCCTTACATGGGGGTTCTGTTTCCTCCACGTGTCCCCCCCCAAATGTAGAGCAGCCTCCCCATGTGGGGGTTCTCTTGGTTTCCTCCACCTTCCCCCACTTTTATGGTAGACTAGCCCCCTAACTTGGGTGTCTCCTCAGTTTCCTCCATGTGTCCCCACCCCAATGATAGGCCAATCTCCTCTCGTGCTCCCACCCCAGTGGTAGACCAGCCTCTCACACCAGGCTCCCCTTGGTCTCCTCCATGTGCCCCAAGCACAGCTTCTGTGCATGGTGTCTGAGGCTGTGCTTCAACAGTGAAGCAGAAGTCCCAAGGTGTCTTGAGGCACAGCCAAAATCAGTTCCCCAACCTTCTATTGGCCAAAGAAAGTCATATGTCCAAGGGGAGGGGGAGTACCCCCAGGCTATGTGTGGGAGGAAGGGACATGTCCCACCTTGGAGAGGCATGGGCACCAGGAAGGGAGGAATTTGTGGGGGCTGTCTTTGCAAACACACTGCCACATTGACTTATTTATTGTGGATTATGGAGCACATCATCTGACATAGACCTGATGACAGGTGCTGGGGGCACATAGAAGGACAACAGATGTCCCTGCCCTAAAGGAGCTCCCAATTTGTTTGGTGCAAGAAAGGTACAAAATGATGGTGATGAGGCATTTTAATGAGGGCCACATTAGAAGGTTCTTCATACATTTATTCACTCAGTCATCCAGTGGCTGTTTCTTGAGTGGGTCTCCCATGCACTGGACACTGGGGGTACTAGTGTCCCCCAGTGGACAAGCCGGACATGGCCCCCGCCCTCCCAAGCTCCCACTCCAGCAAGGGAGACAGGCAGTAAATACACATCAAGAGAGTAATATACATAGGGAAAAATAAAGCAGGGTAAGAGCACAGAGTGACCGTGGGGGCTATTTTAGATACGATGGTTGGAGAGGCTATCTGAACTCAAGAACATTAACTCAAGGAGGAGCACCTGCTATGTGCTAAGACCTTTATCTTGCTTAATTCCCAGAGCTGCAACATGAAGCAGGGACCATCATTAGCCCCTTTTCATGGATGGGGAAACTGAGGCTCAAAGGTTCCTGGTCTCCCCTGAAGCAGGGACCTTGGAGTGGAGGTCTGTGTGGAAGAACACTCCCAGGGGTGAGAACTGAAAGTGCAAAGGCCCTGTGGCAGATGTGTTGGGTGCTCTCAAGGAACAGTGAGGAGGGCAGAGTGGAGGGAAGGAGGGGAAGTGTAGTAGGAAATTAGACTGGAAAAGGTCCATTAGGTTGACAGAGGGAAGGGGTCTTCTGGGCTGGGCACAGCATAAGCCAAGGCCTGGAGATGGGGAATGCAGGGTGTGCTCCAGCAGGAAGCCTGGCTCAGTGGGACTGGGGCTTCAGGAATGTCAGAGTTAACAACCTGGGACACTGACCTTGGGAAATCTCGCTGGCCCTGTAGGCAGGGGCACCCAGGACCCAGGACGGTGCCTGAGCAATGCCAGGCCAAGGCCCGCCTTGAGTTGGGTTGCCCTCCCTGTAAACGCTGAGCTCCTCCTCACCTGGGCGTCACCCCTGCTGGCAAGCCCCTGTCGCTGCAGCCTGGGCTGTATCCTACCCCGATGGCACTCACAGCACCCAGACGCCTTGCCAATCTCAAAGGCCTGGCTCTGACTCTCAGCCCCACTGCTGGCCTACTCAGTGACTACAAATGACTAATTTTCCTTTGCTGGGCCTCAGTTTCCCCACATCTAAAGTGAGCAGGGTCGGAGACTGTGGGCAGTCCTTCCAGTCATACCTGAACCTCAGCTCACATCACAGAGTTTTGGGAGCAACAGCTGTGTGCTTACAACCTGGAGCAGAGAAGCTGAGGCCTTTGTACAGATAGGGAGACTAAGGCCAGGGAGGGTGGGGTTGGCCGAGGTGAGTCTGTTAATAATATCTGTGGAGGGAGCATGCAATGATGCATGATGCTCCAGACTCTCAGGCTGTGGGACACCTAGTCCCCACTGTTTGGACAGATGGTGATCTCCCTAGCGGAGGTTAATGGGATTCCCATTGTCTGAGAGCCTGGCCCGCCCGACAGTAACAGGATCCTTGACCCCTCTTCCCGCCTGCAGGGCAGCCTCTCTGGCACCCGAGCCTCAGGATCCAGACAAGGGGACATAGGCAGGCTTGCTGGTGGGGAGATGCAAACTCAAGGAGGACAAGCACCTGCTGTATGCTAAGACCTTTATCTCAATCCTCAGAGCTGCAAAATAAAGCAGAAACCATCATTCTCCGCTTTTCGTGAATGAGGAAACTGAGGCTCAGGGAAATCACAGAGGCAAGAGGAGAAGGCATCCCAGGACTCCAAGGAAAACAGATCCCAAATGCACAGGGGAACAAATTGCCTTTTGTAGAAATGCCTTTTTGGTTTTTGGTTTTTTTTTAATGTTTCCCCTTCTCATATGCAGGCCCTTCTCAGATGAGCCAGGTAAAATGATGCCTCCCCAGACAGCCTTCCCACCCTCCTGGCAGGGATAACCACTCCCATCTCTTGGCTCCCAGATCCTGGGAGCCACCACTTCACAGCTGCCTAACCCAGGAAGTCTCCTAACCTCTCTGGGCCTCAGTTTCCTCATCTATAAAATGGGAATAAAAATAAGACCTTCTTCCTAGGGCTGCTGAGAGAATCACATGAGATAGTAGGCGTAAAGCACCTAGAAGTGTGCCTGGGGCATAGAGAACACATAACTTGCTTTTATTAGGATACTCTAATAGCTATTATCATCGCCACTGTCATCCTCACAACCCTCGCCTTCATATTCAGGAACTTCCCAGAGGGAAACTCTCGGTGGTTGCAACAACTTGGGGATGCAATTTTTTGCCATTTCTCAGATGAGGAAACTGAGTCTCCAAGATGTTTGCTGACTTGGCAGTTGGCAGAGGAGGGAGAGAAAGCCAGAAGGATCTGACTCCAAAGCTCTGCCCCACCCCATCTTTCCAGCCATCCCGTGGCAACCACAGACAAGATGCTAGCTGTGCTAACCAGCTCCCTCCATTCACGAATTTCTGACTTACTCTGAGCAGTCCACAGCCTGGACCTAGGGAGAGACCCCTTGCTCCTCTTCCCTTGCAGCCAGGGGTGGAACAGGGGCATCTGAGGTGATGGGGTATGGGTTCAGAACCCGAGCCAGTCTCCAGCTGGGCCATGTCTGCAGCTGAGGGCAATAGCAGCTCTTCCCAACTCTAGATACCAGGGTCAGGTGCAAGTCCAGCAGAAGCACCCAGCAGCCTCACTTACATACCTCCCATGCTGGGAAGGTCAGTACTGGTCCCAGCTCTGCCCTCTGCCTGCTCCATGCACCCCAGGACAGCCCTGCAGAGGCTGGGGGACAGGAAACCTGGGCAGACAATCGGGCTGATGGGAAGGGGTGAGGAGGGCACCCAGCCTCCTGAGGAGCTCTGCACCTGCCCCCACTAGCTGAGCCAGGGAGGGCGGGGGATGGGGGGCGACTGGCAGGCAGTGCAGTGGTTGGGGCGTGGCCTTTGGGGACCTGCGTTCAAATTTTTCCAGCTAGTAACTGCTGCCCTTGGGCATCTTCCTCTGCCTCAGTTTCCTCATCCATAAAATGGAGCCAAAATGAGGTGAAACATGGAAAGGTTTTCTGTGTCTGGCACAGATTGAGTGCCCAATATACAAATGTGGGTTGTAGTTTGCATAGTCCCATATTTCTGGATTGAATGAATGGTGCACCCAGGCAACGGCTGGCATGGGGTGGGATAGGGCAGGACCTAGGTAAGCCCCTCTGGAGCACACTGGGGAGCTCCAGGTCCCCTGGATGGGGCAGGAATTCCCATCCCAAGCCCGGCGATGAGCTCACCCACTCAGCCTGCACCAACAATACATGGTCAGCCCATAAATGCCCAGAGGATGCTGGGGCTAGGCTGGTATTTGAATATGAAAGGGTGAGAAACCAAGCAGCATTCTGAAGTCTGGGGCAGGGAGGCAGTGCAGCTGTGCACAGCCAACCTGGGTGCAGGCAACACAGCATGCATGCCTTGCACACAGACACATAAAAACACACACGTGCACGCAAAGACACATACACACAGTCATGCAAATACATGCAAAGGCAAATACAAACTCACAAGCACACACAAAACACACATACACACACAAAGACATACATGCATGCATGTGACAGGCACACATACAAACACAACTCCCTTTCGCCCTCACAGCGGCACAGAAACAGCAGTAAGACCAGAGTAATGGACATGCATTGAGCACACCACCTGAATGGCACTCCAGCCACAGCCTCAGGTGTTCAAGAAATTTTTAATGAAGATTTCTTTTTTTTTTTTTTTTCTTTGAGACAGTCTTGCTCTGTCACCCAGGCTGGAGTGCAATGGCGCAATCTCGGCTCACTGCAATCTCCACCTCCCATGTTCAAGTGATTCTCGTGCCTCCACCTCCCAAGTAACTGGGATTACAGGCATGTGCCATCGCACCCGGCTAACTCTTTTTGTATTTTAGTAGAGACAGGGTTTCACCATGTTAGCCAGGTAGGTCTCAAACTCCTGACTTCAAATGGTCTGCCCGCCTCCACCTTCCCAAGTACTGGGATTACAGGTGTGAGCCACCGCGCCAGGCAAAAGATTTCTTTTATACCCCAAATTCATTTCTTGAGTCCTACTGTCATAGAAATTTAATCTTGGCCAGTCTGGTATGCCCATCTTCCCCCAGAGCACCTCAGGTGGGAGCCATTCAATCTGGCCTGGTCTGCTGAGGACCCCACAGGCCACCAGGCCGTCAGTCCTGCAACTCTCCTGCATGTGCCTGCAGCTCCTGTGTGCCCCTCCAGGTCCCCCTGACCCTCCAGTGCCCCACCCAGGGAAGCTCTCCACCTAGCCACCACTCCCATGGAGTGGTCAAGCAAGACCCGCCTGCTATCAGGGCCCACAGCCCGCCTGAGCACCCAGAGCCCAGTCGGCTTCCCCATGAGCCTCCTTCCTCCTCTCCACCACCCCCAAGTCTGGGAAACCTCCCTGTGAGCTGGAGCAGGCAGGGAGGAGACTGGGGAGATTCAGACTCTGGGCTCACCACAGTCTACAGCAGAAGAGCACAGTGGTGAAGAATCCAGGCCCCCGAAAGTCACCACCCTCTGACATCGCTAGCTGTGTGCCCCTGGGCAACACACATAACCTCTCTGTGCCTTGGTTCTCTCATCTGTGAAATGGAAATAATGAGAGCACCTGCCTCATGGACTGGCCTTAAGATTCCAGGAGACCACGTGTGCACAGCAATGGGAACAGTGACAGTGCTCAGCACATGGTGAACTCTCACTACATTTTTAAAGACCTCCTGTGGGATTTTCCATTCCCAGTGGGTCTAGGCTTTAGAAACCAAAAGCTAAGAAGCTGGTTCATTGAATTGATGAAGAAAAGGAAAAAGCAAAAAGGGGCCAAGGGGTAGCACAAGCTATTTGGGGAAAAAGAACTATTCATTAATATTTCAAAATAGAAGCCCTCCAACTCTCCTACTGTAGCCAACAGCACACTAAGTTACCTGTAAGCCTCAGCTTCTTTAAGCCTCCTAGAAAATCCATGGGGTCAGTACCGTCCATCACTACCTCCGCTTTGGAGATGAGGAAACTGAGGCCCAGATGGGTGGCACATCTGACCCCAGGACCAGGGTCAGAGTTGGGAATTAGACTCAGCCCTGAAGCCACTTGCCCAGGGCCACACAGTCAGGCTTTGGCTGAGCCTGGCCTGGAGCCCAGTCCAGAGCTGGGACACTGGACCACCGAGCATCATAGCACATAAGGTGTCTGGGGGCTGACCTTGGCCATGAGAGCTCAAATGTCCCAGGAGTCTCACTCAGTCATATGTTTCTGTTTTACTGATAGAAAAGGTGCTTTAGAAGCCTCTGTTGTTCACTCCAAATTTCTTTAGGATCGTTCTGGGATCGGGGGAGAACGGAGGGAGGAGGGGACTGACAACAGGAGGAAAATCAGAGCTCCCTATGACGAGCGCTTTCTCCCAGTCAGGAGGCCAAAGAAAGGGATGGGTATCCAGGAGGGAATGAGCTTCCCATCAGAGGAAGCATGCAAGCCAGGCTGGAGGAGCAGCTGGTGGGGCTGCAGAGGGGATCTGGGGACTCTGCCTGGTAAAAACGTGCAGGAGAATCTCCCACAAGGCCCCATAATCAGGCTTCCCAGACTGAGTAAGAAGCCAACTTGCTTGCTAAAATTAACCACTCATTTGTGGTTCCCAGAAGACCTTCCATACCTAAACATGCTATGCTACATGTCTTGGGACGTCATGAGGGAGATCCTCCTGGGCTGTACTGCATGGCTTCCTGTGCCCAGAGTACAAGGCAGAGACCACAGTTATCCACAAATCTCCACATTCTCCTTCTTCTGAACAATAAGGAACCCTCTCCCGGTTATCTGGGATCATGATGCCCCACCATCCCCCAGGAGATTGCATCTCCCAGCCTCCCTCATGGCTAGACACAGGCATTGGAGGAAGTCCTGGTCAATGGGAGCTGAGCCAAAGAGGCGCATGCCACTTCCAGGTGCACCCGTGAAAAAAACTAGTGCCTTCCCAATGTCCTCTCCTTTCCCAGCTGGCTGAGGGGAGGCGGGCACAGGAGCAGCCACCTTGAACTCGGAGACAGAGGTCTTGACACCAGAGTCCCCTCCTAGCCCTGAAACAGCTTACTAGACGATAAAGCCAAAGAAATAAAAAACCTGTTCTCAACCTTGCTGTGTCATCTACTTGACCCTTTTGGTTAAGCTGCTGTGTTTGGAGGTCTCCTCATCACAGCAGCTAAGCCTATACCCCATGTGATACCAAGAAGGAGGCACAGGGGCCCCAGTGGACCATAAGCTTTAGAAGTCCAGGAGGGGTTGAGCCTCTGTTTCCATCCCCAGCTCAGGAACAGGCATGGAGAAGGGGTCTAGAGACAGCGGTGGAAGGAGTAGGAAGAATGAGAAAGCAGACCTCTCCTGGGCCACAGACCAGCATATCCAAATGCCTGTTTCCCTCTCCCCTTGAAACAAGGCGAATCTCGTGTGTTCCAGACTGAACTGCGAGTTTGTTCATGCTTTGGTCTTCCCCATCGCAGTAAATGGCACCCCTGGCCACTTAGGGGTCCACGCCAGAATCTTAGCGTATCACCTTTGTCTCCCTCATCTCCTCTCACCCTCCTCAAGTTATCACCAAGTCTTGATTTTACTTCTTAAATTTCTTCCAATCTGTGGCTTCCCACTAGTTCCACCACTGTGTGTCCTAGCCTCAGCCTCCATTGGTCTCCCTGCCTTCACCCTCACCCGCTACAGTCTCTCATCCACTCAGCAGCAAGGGTGACCTTTTAGAAACATCATCAGAGAATGTCCCTCCCTGCCCTCAACCTCCTGTGGCTCCCAATTCACTCAGAGGAAACCCTGCCTGGTCTGGCTGTGTTACCCCCGACCAAGCATCTCCCTCACTGAATGTGCTTCTTCCACCGGGCTCGCACTTGGTCCTCAAACACAGGCAGCGTGCTCCCCCAGGGCTGCGGCCTTAGCCCAGCCAGGACTTCCCCCAGGACCACTCTCGTCTCCACTCTGCTCATCTGACATCTCCCTGCAGGATGGCCCTAAGGGTGGTTTGGACCCACCCGCTCTCTCATGCCATTCTTACTTGCAGTTTTAAGAATCACTGTAGAATGTGCTGGGGATGCAACATCCGGGGATAAGAAGGATCTGGCCAGAGCACCCTGGGCTCTGTTCCTGTCCCTCCTGGAGCAGGATGTCCTACAGAGATTTAGCTCAGCAAGTTGGATTGTCCCGGGGATATGAAACCCAGGACCAGCTGCTTTCCAGAGTCCTTCAGCTGCAGTGCAAGTAGGACACGTGTAGACAAGACTCCATCCACCCTGGGCAGCTTTCCCGAGCCTGGGCGACCAGCTCGCCATGCATCCTAGGCTCTGCTGTCCCTTGCTACCAATCTCTAAGTAACAAGTCTGGTTTGCGTAACTTGCCGTAGGTGACTGTTGTCTCACTGGACTCATGCAAGTGAAAAATTAACACAGCTCAAAGTGCAGTGGGCGAGATGTTTAGAGTCCTCCCCTGGGATTAACATAGTGCACAGTGACCCTGCTTCACACTCCCCAAGCACCAGAAGACTGCTTGACGCTGCTCTGCACCTCTCTCCCCAACCTATAGCAAGTTTCCGGTTACTGTCTCTCTCTGCACCATTTCACTGTCTTCATAGCCCTCCCCACACCTCCACAGGTTATAACTTCTTGTGTGTGTTTGCTCGCGTGTGCGTGTGCGTGCATGTACATGTGTGCATGCGTGTGTGTGTGACATCTGGTCTCCTCCCAAGACCATCTGCTCCAGGCAGGCAGAGTCATGGTGGATTTGGCTCAGTGGTACATCTCCAACACACAGCCCTGGGCCTGACACATTGTAGGGGCTCTTATGTTTGGGGATGAAAAACAGAAATATAGGCTGCCTTAGGTTGAATAACTTCATGCAAGAGCAGAGGGGGACCCAGGGATGGCACCGACGCTCTGGAGCAAGGCGGGTCAGGGGGGCTGGCTGTCCGGATGGGAGTTGATCTGGACAGAGCACACCCAACAGATCTAGCACTCACACCCAGGCTGCACACCACACGGGCACCCTGGACACTCACTGCAGGTGTGAGACAGGTTCACTGTGCACCAGTATCAGTCCCAGGGGAGGACTCAACACCTTGGGCCGGGGCATCACAACTTGGGCTGTGCCAGTTTCTATCACTTGCCCCACTGCAGCGAGACAGAACACTTGCACACACTGGCCCCCTTGGCCATGCATTTTACTGCCACCATGACCGGCCCCACCACTTCATTATCTGAGAAATGGGAGGGCTCATAAACCAGTTGCAAATCCAGTGCTCCCTGTGGCCCTCAGTGTAGAGGGTAGACAAGCCTCGGGGGTTGATGCGGTGTAGGCGTGGGAAGATCAGTGAGGGAACCTGACTCCAGAGAGGGAGTCTTGGAAACGTGGCCTCACCACCACCAGCAGCAGCATATAACAGCATTCAAGGTGTGCCCACCTGGGATTCCCTCCTCCTGGGAGCCTTCTCCAACCAATCCCCTTCCACCTGCCTTCAGGAGCCCCACACCTTTTCTTCCCCTTCCTGGGCTCTTGCTCATCCCCAGCTTCATGGTTGCGGCAGCCCACGGCTTATAATGGGCGTAATAAAAGCACAGGGAATTATGAGAGCACCAAGCAGGTGGGCAGCTGGACCTGGCCTCCCACTGTAGCATTCCAGGGGCCCAGACATTCCCTCTGCCTGGCCCTGACAATGTGGGCATGTCACCTGGATGTGGCCAACCAGATTGTCCTGCCCAGAGTTTGGATTTGAAACACAACTCAGAGAGGCAGGGGCATTTTGGATTCATTCCGGGAACGCAGGAACAGCATCCTGACGCACACTTCTCGAGGCCCTGACCAAGGCTGTGTTCCCTGGCCTCAGCAGCTTCGCTTCCATGTGTACCAAGCATGGTTCTCCAGCCTTCCTGTAGACTCTGTGAAGCCTCTAAAAGCCATCTGCATTAGTTAGGAGCATGTTCAGGAGCGTATACCAAAAAACCCCTGCTATGGTTTGAATATTTGGCCCCTCCAAAAATCATGTTGAAATTAATCCCCAATATGGCAGTATTGAGAGATGGGGCCTTTAAAATGTGATTGGGCCTCGAGAGCTCTGTCCTCAAGAGTAGATGAATCCATTTATGGATTAATGAGTTAATGGGTTAATGGGTTATCATGGGGGTGGGACAAGTGGCTTTCTAAGAAGAGAAAGAGAGACCTGAGCTGGCACACTCAGCCCCCTTGCCATATGATGCCCTGCACCATTCTGCGACTCTGCAGAGAGCACCTAGCAGCAAGAAAGCCCTCACTAGAAGCAGCCCCTTGCCCTTGGACTTCTCAGCCTCAAGAACTGTAGGACATAAATTCCTTTTCTTTATTAATTGTCCAGTTTCATATATTCTGTTATAAGCAATAGAAAATGGACAAAGATGACCCTGTTTCCATGCTTAGCCAAATAGGGTTTTGGCCTTCTCTGGAGGTTGGCAGGCCAGGGCTGGGGCAGCTGCTTGCGGCTGTCATCTAGAACACAGGTTCCTTCCAGCTCCTGGTCCTCCATCCTTAGTATGTGGTTTTCATCCTCATGCAGGCAGCGAGAAGATGGCAGAGTAGAGAGAGAAAGGCCTGTGCCAGCCTTTTTAGGAAACAATAGCCTTTTAGGAACCCACCAAGCAGAGTGTCACATCCCTCTAGACAGAACTGGGTCTGGTGGCTACCTGTAGCCAGAAGGACATCTGGGGAAGGAGCTTCAAGGACACATCATTCCTCTGAACTAAACTGGTGTCTGTTAGGAAGAAGGAGGGAGGAGAATGGATGCAGGGTCGATCAGCAGCAGCAGCAGCTGCCGCAACTGCCCAAACTTTTCTCTCTGCCCAAGCCAGAGCCATTTCTGGGTGATTGTAACTAAGATCCACATGGGGGGAACCCAATCTACCTGAGGGTACTGGGAATCTTCCCTGAGGAAATGACATTTGAGCTGAGATCTGAAGGATACTAGGGGTGACCCTGACAACACAGTGTAAGAGGAGAATTCCAGGCAGAAGGAACAGGAGGGAAATGCTGAAGGAGAAGACAGCATGGGATATTTGAAGGAAAGAAAGCAAGCCAGCATGACCAGAGAATAGACAACAAGAGAGACAGGGCAAGGAGAAAGGGCTGGAAAGATAGGAGAGGGCTGGCACTGGGCCCTATGGGCTGTAGTAAGGGTTTGTGACTGCTCTATGAGCAACAGGACCAGCCACAAGTTTTCCACAGAAGATTAACATGACTTTTAAAGATCATCCAGGCCTGGAGAGGGTCAAGAGAAGTGTGTATGAGTCAAAATAAATTAATCCTATAACAAAGAGCCCCAAGATCACAGTGGATTGAAACACCAAAGGTTTATTTCTCATTCATGTCACATCCAATGCAGAGTGGCCCAGGGACTCAGCTCCACAGAGTCATTCAGGGATCTAGGCTCCTCCCACTTTGTGCACCTCCATATTTGACATGTGGCCACCAAGGTCACCTTGGCATCTTCCAGCTAGCAAATGAAAACAGAGAACATGGGGAGGAGGATGCAGGGTTTTGGAGGTCAGGCCTGGAGGTGGTGTGTGTCCCTTCTGCCCACACTGCTTTGGCCATGATTCAATCACATGACCCCAGCTAACTGCAAGGAGCAGGGAATGTGGCCTCATGCAGTGCTCAGGAGGAAAGGAGGTGACATGGATATTGCTGTCCACTAGCAGTCTCTGCCACAATCCACCCCTTGCCACCACATACTCATGAGGCCCTCCTTTCTACACATAGAAAAAGCTCAACCTCTCCCCTAAGGGATACAACCCAAAACTCATCCAGCCACTGCATGGTCTGCTGGCCTGTGGACTATAGAGAAAATATGTTCATCATCCGCTTACACACACTCGTGCACACACATACACACACACACGTGCACACACATACACACAATATGATGGTGAGGCAGGGATAAGATAACCTCAGTAAAAACTCCCATTCCGAAGAGAAAGGAATGGCAGCCACTCAACAGCAAGCAGTCCGTTGTGCAGGGTCCATTGCACAGGGGCAGGGACTGAGAGATTTCCCTACCCTGGCAGTCAAGGGTGTCTCCTGACTAGACTCTGGCTTTGCTCTCTTGGAAAACTCCTTGTCCAGGTGGGCGCAGTGGCTCATACCTGTAATCCTAGCACTTTGGGAGGCTGAGGCAGGCGGATCATTTGCAGCCAGGAGTTCAAGACCAGCCTGGCCAATACATGGTGAAACCCTATCTATACCAAAAATACAAAAATTATCTGGGGTTGGTGGTGTGCACCTGTAATTCCAGCTACTTGGGAGTCTGAGGCAAGAGAATCGCTTGAACCCAGGAGGCAGAGGTTGCAGTGAACCAAGATCCCGCCACTGCGTTCCAGCCTGGGTGACAAAGGGAGACTCTATCTCAAAAACGTAATAAAATAAAATAAAATTTTCTCCATTCCCACCCACCCCCCACCGAGTTCACCCTTTATGAGCTCTTTCTTGTTAATTTTTCTTCGCGGCTGCCTCTGATGTGGGAGTGCAGTGGAGTTCCTTCCTCAGATGCCACAGAGTTTTCGGAACCTACTTCCTGCTTGTGGATAGTAGGGGACCCCATTTTAAGTTTCAGTCAAAGACTCTTCTTAGTCCAGGATCATTGTGTCCTTATCAATGCAATTCCCTCCATAGCTAACTTTCTGATCTCTTCACCTCCTGTCAGTCCTATGTGCCAGTCAATGATCACACCCGTGGTTCTTTCCTAGACTTAATTGTCCAGCCCCATTTATTTTTTCCCTGCTTCCTTGCCTCCCTGCCTTTTCCTACCAACATAATAATGACAATCTCGAGGCTATGTAATTGAGTGGAAATGTCACATCCTTCTTCTAATCTTCACTGCAGCCTGAAGTGTCTCTCACTCCTATTTCCTACTGTTTCAGTTCCAGATGTGCTTAATTTTCCAACCCTGAAAAGTCCCTCTTTCTGTTCTCTTTTGTTTCTGCTTCAAATCAGCTGGCTGTGACTCTCCTGAGCTCGTCTCTTTCCTGTAAGACCTTGCCAAATGCGGCCCATGGTAGCCAAGACACACTAATCTGTTAATTCCTTCCAACCATTTCCCCTGGAGCTACAGGCTCAATGCTGGTGTGCTCTGTCTTCCCAGCTATCATAGGCAACTGTTCTCCCAAATACTTTACCACTTCGTAACATGGACTGCCATATTTCACAGCCTCTAATATCATTTTCCACACTATCACTGCACAGCCAATGCCACACTTTACAAGTTCTTCTGGTAATGCCCATTTCAGATTACCAATTTTTGTATTGGCTAGAGAAAGCTAACAGCCCTAAGTCTCAGCAGCTCGTCACCATGAAGGTCTATTTCTCGCTCCTTTATAGTTCAAGGAGGCTTGGCCAAGGGGCTCAGCTTCACGCAGTCAATTCAGGACTGAGGTTCCTTCCGCGTTGTGCACCAGTGTCTTCACTGTGCGGCCTGGCGGCCACCCTGGCATCATCCAGCCAGTAAGTGGAGACAGACTGTCTGCAGGAGGAGGTCGCCTTTTCTGGGCCAGACCTCAAAATGGCAGGCATCGCTTCTGTCCACAGCTCAGGGGCCAGAACTCAGTCACTAACAGGAGGTCAGCCTGAGGGATGTGCTTATCCGTGTGCCCAGGAAGAATGGCAGCACCCCAGATTTCAGATCTGGGGTTTAGCAGGTGCCCACAGGGGCCTCACTTCGTGCTCCCTTGCCTGGATGCCTCCATTCTGCCTAGAGCATGCCTTCACAGCCTCCAGGGTTCTGATCCATGGGTGCACTTCCCTCCCCCGGCAGGAGGGGAGGAGAACAGGTGCAGGGTAGACCAGCAGCAGCAGCTGCTACAACCACCCAAACCTTTCTCTCCGCCCAAGCCAGAGCCACTTTTCGGTGATTGTAACTAAGATCCACGATTGATGTGGGGGGACCCTAACCACCCCATATCCACCCCAGGCAGAAATGGCAAGTGCCTGCCCTGTAGTCTATACAGGCCTCTTCCCAGCACTCCTCAGTGAGGATGGCAAGGGTCCCCTTAATTGACGTCCAGAGCTCAGGATACAATAACAACATGTGACTCACCTCCATGTGCCCAGCGTGGCACAGCACGCAGCCTGGCATGGAAGAGATACCCATTAGTGTCTGTGAAAAACCAAATGTCAGCCAGGACATTGGCTCGGAGTGACAGGTGGCTTGCATTAGTTATACTTGCCAGCTTGGAAAATGTATCCGACATCTCATGTCCCCCACCTCACATGTGCTGGGCCATGCCTGCCCTCCAGCTGTGGCTGCAACAACCAGTTCTGCATAGGATCAACCCAGAGTGCCTCACATCCCAGCCCTGATGGTCTCTCATGGGCCTGGTGAAGCCACCACATGAGACAGGGTGCTTTCCCATAGAGCCGTGCTGACACACGGGCAAACCAGAAGTGCGGGGAGGGAAGGGACGCTCCACTCCACAAGGACTTAACCTCCTCCCTGGGAGGCACAATCCTGAGGCACCCGACACACTCCACAGAGGGCCCCCAGCAGGCTTGAGCCTTCATTGCCCACAGCAGTGACTGGCTCAATAATGCCCCCTTGGACTGGCCTTGGGGGCTTCTATCTCACTCGCCTCAATCCTTCTTGTCCCTGGGATTGTGCCTCAAAATAAACTGCCAAGTCCTAAACCCTTGCCTCAGGCTCTGTGTTTAGCTGGGAGCCCAAAGCTAAAAGACACATTTTTCAAACTGACAAGAAGTACAACAAACAGAAGCCACCTGCTGCTCAAAGCCAGTGTCCTGACCGACATTTGGTTTTTGACTGACACCAGTCAGTGCCTCTTCCATGCCAGGCTCCATGCCATGACAGGCTGGGCACACGGAGATGAGTCAGATGTTGTTCTTGCACCCTGAGCAAGATTGGTGACTTTCCCCAGACTGGAGGGCCCCTACACCCCCAGAAAACTGGCCTGTTCAAAGAAGACCTGACACTTGAGCTGTGTGCTGCTCCTGGAAAGACGGCTGTCTCCCTTGGTACCCCCTACCCAGTCCAACCCAGCTGTCACCAGCCTAGTTGACTTCCAACATCCTTTTCATCCTGAAACTCCCTGCCATGGAGACTGTGGCATGTGTCCATCACACAGGAGGAGAGGACCAAATCCTCAGCTTGCCCGGCAAGGCTCCCGGAACCAAGCTCCCCCCAACCCACCCTCTTACGTCTTCCTTCCCTCCTCAGTGTTCCCACCAACACCTACATGACAATTTCCACTGCTTTGGGTGCATTGTGTCACCCTCCAAAATCCACATACTGAGGTCCTAACCTGCAGTATCTCAGAATGGAAACTGTATCTCAAACAGGGCCCTAAAGAGGTAATTATGGTGAAATGAGATCCTTAGGGTGGGCCCTAATCCAGGCTCATTGGTGTTCTTATAACAAGAGGAGATTAGAACACAGATGTCCAGAGGAAAGACCATGTGAGGACCCAGGGAGAAGATGGTATCTACAAGCAAGAAGAGAGGCTGCAGGAGAAACCAACCCTTTCTCTTGTTTAAGGTCTCCTATTGGTGGTTCTTTGTGATAGCAAATACACCCCCTCCACACCTCCGTCCTCACCCTGGAATGCCTTCTCCTCCCGCTCAGTTCACCAGGTCCTGTGCCTCTCGGGGCCTCCACACACTTCCACTTTCAGGAGCCTACGTCTCGCTGGAGCCCTTCCCTGGCCATGAAGTAAGTGACTTCCCTTCTTCATCTGTGTAATAGGACAACCACGTCTCACTCATGGGAGAAGGCGCCATAACATACATAAAGCACCTCGTGGTGCTCACAAAAGTTGAGGATTTTTCGGAAATAAAAAACTCCATCTCAACAGCTCTGCTTAGAGAACATTCTGGCTGATTGAGCTAGAATCTGCTCTCCACCCCATTGAGCCCAGCCTTATGTCTGCCTGTGTGCCCTGTCCTGGGGCAGCCTGCAGAAGCCAGAGCTTAGCCACAGGCCCCCTACCCCCTACAAGGCTCAGCAGCCTCAGACCCTCCCTTCTGACAACCAACAGCACAATTTTGAGGCCTTTTATCCCATCAAGTCAGGCCCCAGAGACAACACATTCACTGTGTCAGCTGGCCCATTTGGGGAGAGTCCAGAAAAATTACTGAATATGCAAAGAGAATGCAAATGAGCTGCTTCTGAGCCTGAAGTGCTCCCTTTGGCATTCTTTAAGGGCCTGCGTTAGCGAGTCGATATAAATGCCTGTAAGTGGCACAGAGCAGCTGTTGGCATGGAAACGGGGCTTCCATGGTGCTTAAGGAGACTTCAAATCAGCCCTGGAACCAACTATGCTAAACATCCTCTCCCTGCGATCTTGTTCACACTCAAATTCCCACTTCAGCTGGAGAGAGGGTGAGCGTGGCTTCAGATGGTGAGTGCTGAGTCGAGATTCAAGAGATTTGCCCCAAAACGGACACAAGCTTTAAAGTCACACAGGCCTAAGTTTAAACCTTGGCTCCCAAAATGCCCAGCGGTGAGACTGTGGGTGGATTGCCAGATGCCTCTGGGTCTTCGTTCCTCACTGTAAAATGGCTAAGTTGTGGGGGAGCTGTCCTGAGGATGCAACCACTTAGAGGGGTCCTTACAACCCCACCCAGCCCCGGGCAGAGGCTGCCAGGGACTCCCACGCGCCCAGAGCAAGGCGCAGGACACATGAACGCTCGACATTCTGTCCTCCCTGCGTCCTCCCTCCACAGCAGGAGGAAGGAAGAAACTTATCTCAAGTCGATCCATACATCTTGTGGGCTATTTTTATTTGTGTTCCAGGTGAAATAAAACAAGTTAAAGCAGAGCATGAAATCTGAGGATTCCACCTTAAGGGGAAAAAAATCAACCTTTGCAATAACAAATAGTTGGAGCTGGTGCACTACTTGGGTGAAATTGTTACCCCTCGAGACAAGTCTAAACTCTTCAGCGTTATGAAAAGTCGGAGGGTTGCTTTGCCACCGAAAATTTATGGCCCCCAAATCATTTCTAAAAGACAGCACACATTCCCAACTGAGGGTTTCCTTCTGGTACAACCAGCTCCCGTCTCTGGGTGAGCTGGAGAGGCCCTTGGCTGCCACATTTGGGGACACGGGGCAGGTGGTTCTTTTCTGTCTGAGGGGTCTGCTCTATGGGGCCCCCCACAAAACCCAGCACATAGTAAACACTCAACAAATATTCTGTCTTTGTGTATTTCTGCCTAGTGGCAGCACCGAAAGATGGATTGGGAGGGTTTCCTCTCCCTAGAATGCCCTTGCCACACCCCCCCAACCAGACACACAAATAGAACCTCAGCTCTGGCTGCTCGCTCACCGCTCACCAGCAGGGGGTTGAAGGCAGTTGTCCCCATACCCCTCCTCTAAGGAACACATTCACCCTTGAAGATGAAGAACCAGAACTTGCCTACACTGAAGGAAACTTCTAGACCAGGTGGTTTATCCCTGAGTTTTATGGATGTGGAAACCAAGGCTCGAGGGCTACAAGGGAATCTGCCAGGGCCACATGGAGGTGGAGCTGAGACCCAAAGTCCTGGCTGACTCACCTGGGCAGGGACAGCTTCACATCCAGGGTGGGCAGGTTTAAAGATCCAGACCCACCCTTCCCTGGCACTGGCCTGTCCGCGGGCCCCAGAGCGTCTGAGGAGAGGTGCTAGCTGCCTGCATACTTTCGCATCTCTGTTGCCTTTGGAGAGTGGAGGTGCCCCCAGCTCAAGAGCCTCGATGGGTCCCCATCTCCACCGTGTGGTCAGTGGGCCTTGCTGGCTTCCTCTGCCCTCTGCTAGCCAGCCTGACACCTCTGCACCCCCTCCCAGATGAGCTGCAGTCTGACCGGGCTCCTCTTTGTCCCCCTTCAGTCGGGGTCATTCTTACACTGTGCCCCTTTCCTGGCCTCCCAGCAGCCCTCTCAGTGCCCAGCCTCTCTCCTCAATGGCACCTCTTTGGGTCTCTAATTTCCCAGGGTTCTACTTGCTGGTCCCTCTGGCTTCACAGCCTGAGCTGCTCCCCATAGCCCACTGCCTCCATCTGACGCCATGCCAGAGGGCAGGGCAGAGCTCTCCTTCCTCTGTCCCCACCGAGCCTAGCAGCAGTCAGCCATGACACCTCCTGAGCACAGACGAAATGCCAAGAGGCCTGTGCTGAGCCCGCTCCAGGCACCACATACTTTAATCCACTCTGAGGCTCAGAGAAGCTAAGTGACTTGCCCAAGGTCACTCAGCAGGTAAGAAACAGAGCAGGGAGTCCAAGAAGGTCAGTTCAGACGAGTTGGGAGTCACAAACGGATGCAGCTTAGGGGCCAGTCGGAGCACATTAATGAGGTCCCCGGCTCCAAAGGGGTGTGGTGGGGGAGGACATGTCCTCCTCCTTAGTGAGGCGTTGCCCCCAGCTCCATCTGGAGGTTAGCAGCTTGGGAACACCAGCACGATCAAAGTTTCTGATCCTTCAAGAGAAAGTGGAAACCCAAATTTGTATAGGAAACCTCCTACATTTGAACGTCAACACCTGCCCTGATGTTTTATGTAACACAAGACAAGGAAGATACATCTGCAGGCCTGACCCAAGCACCGGGGCTGCTGGTATGGGGCTTGGGGTTCTTTCCAAATAACAGTTTCAGAGCACGAGTGTACAGCCCCTTTCTACAGACAAGGAAACTGAGGCCCAGAGATGGGGAAGGTGGCTGTGGTTACATGGGGCTCAGTGGCAAAGCCCAGCCAGCCCGTCCTTCAGCAAAAGGGATGAAAAACAGCAAACCAATGTTGCCCGGCTCCCATCCCTGTGTGCACAGGACCTGGAGCCATTTCGGGCAGAGACTAGGGACAGGGCTAGAGATCTCTCTGTGTGGTTAGGAGGCGGACCTAATGTCTCTGGGCCTCAATTAACCCACCTGCAAAATAGGGAAAGAAAACAATATGAATTCTTCCCTTCATTTCTGACTTTGTGAAGATGATAAAGGAATCATGGGTAGAAGAAACACATAAGTAAACCTAAAATCAGGAGAGGTGACAGGTCCCTCTGTGTCCTGATCAGAGCTTCCTAGACTAAGAAATTAGAACAGGTTTCTGGGTGTCCCAGCCCTTGGCATTTAAAACAGATCATGGAGGTAAATCTTGTCCTCCTCTCAGGGGCTGGGAGCTAGGACCACATTTCATAGATGAGAAGATGGAAGCTTGGCAAGGTTTGGTGCATGTCCATAGACCCAGGACCCGAGGCTTCTCTGGCTGACCAGGGGACAGACCCCCGGGCTCAGCAGGCTGTCACCCCAGTGTGGCTGCACTCACTGCTCCCTTTGAAGTTCAAAGAATGGGCCTCACCCCTCCAAAGCAGGCAGTAAATCAGGCAGGAGAAAGGAAACTGTCCGTCCCGGCTGAGTTATGGCAGCCACGTCGAGACAGCCCCCACCCTCCGGGACCGCCGGCCCCACCCTTACCTGCCCCCGTCCACCCTCTCCTGCCCCCTCTGCCCTGGCCCATCTCCCCTACCCCCACCTCTGGCTCCCAGGGTGTCTGGCTGCAGACTTCTGCAGGACTCTCCCTCCAACCCCATCTACCTCTAAGGCAGTCTGGAGGCCCCTCCACGCCTTCTCTATCAAAGAGTGGTTTGGCCCATGCTTGCATACCTCCTGTGATGGGAAGCTCTCTCTCATGCCCAGTCAGCTTTGACCTGGACAAAGCTCTCCCTTCCATGGGTTTGGAGCGGCTCCCCAGTGCTCTTCCATCTCACACCCATGGGCTGGCCCTACACTCTCAGTCACAGGCCCCTCTCCTCCCCCAGCCCAATATAGCCCTGCAGAGACGGGGGGACAACCACTGCAGTCACCACAGGTGGCTCTCAGTGTCCCAGGCTACCCAGGGAGGCAGACAGAGCCCTGCCACAGGGGGCCTGAGGGTTCTGGTGGAAACTCTAGAGTGAGGGTGCATGTGAATGATTCGCACTTGGAATTGTGTGAACTCATGGGTGAAATGCATGGGTCGGGGCAGCGGGGTGTGCACCTGCGGGAGCTCAGCCAGCGTGCGGCTGTGTGTGACCCCAGCCTCTAAGGATGCGGCCATGAGGCAGTGCATCAGTGAGTGTGCGTGCACATGAGCGTGACTGTGCAGTGTGTGCAGAGGGGGCTGGTGGGGCAACAGGGGGAGCCCAGGGTGCCGCACAGTGAGGAAGCCTGAGTGTGGGAGGCTGTGAGCCTCTGAGCATGTGTGAGAACACGGGAATGTGTAAGAGTGTGTGTGTGTGAGTGTAAGTATATAAGAGCTGTGTGAGTGTGAGGATGTGTGTGTGAAGGTTGTGAGAGAATGTGGGATGAGAGTTGTGTGTGACAGTGTTGGTGAAAGTGTGTGTGGGAGTGTGAGTCTGTGTGTGTGAGAGTTGTGTGGGTATATGTGCCTGTGTATGAGGATTGTGAGAATGTGGGTGTGAGAGTGGTGAGTGTGGGTGTGGAAATGTGTGTGTGAGAGAGTTGTGAGAACTGTGTGGGTGTGAGGGTTGTGAGACTCTGGATGTGAGTTGTGAGTGTGTGGGTATGTGTGTGTGAACGTGTGAGAGTTATGTGGGTGTGAGGACTGTGTGTGTGTGAGAGAGTTATGTGGGTGTGAGGGTTGTGTGTATGTGAGAGTTGTGTGGGGTGTGTGTGTGTGAGAGAGAGTTGTGTGGGTGTAAGGGTTGTGAGATGAACTCTGGATATGAGTTGTGTGTGGGGGTGTGAGTGTGTGTGTGAGGGTGTGAGAATTGTGTCGGTGTGAGGGTTGTGAGATGGACTCCGGATGTGAGTTGTGTGTGTGTGGGTGTGAGTTGTGTGGATGTGACTGTGTGCCTGTGTGTGAGTGTTATGAGAGAGAACGTGGGTATGAGTTGCAAGTATGTCTTGTGGGTGAGTGTGTGTGACAAGGAGGTTGGCGGCTGAGGTGGCGGGTGGGCTGCCTGCCCCAGCCCGGTGGGACAGCCCGGTGGGACAGCCCGGTGGGACAGCCCTGGGCTGGTGGCAGGAACAGTGCTGGGCTCCTCCCTGGATGCGATCTGAGGAGAGGTCGCGGGGGAGAGGTGAGGCACTGGCTGCGAGTCTCAAGCTACTCGGTTGAGGGTGCTCAGCCACTCCAGGGCGCTCCTCTCCTACTCAGGGCCTCCTGGGGCAGACGGAGGGGGCTGATTCCTGACTCACCCAGGATCCCTGCGTTCCTGGGCCGGGGCGGCAGCCGAGGGGGCAGGTATGGTTCCTTCTTTGAGGGCTGACTGCAGGCCCTGGACAGGCGCTGCCCCAGAACCCACCTCTGGAGAGAGGCTAGCGCCTTCCTTCCAGGCTGCCATGAAGGCCCTGTGCCTTCCTGCTGTAGTCCAGGTCCAGGGCCGCCCTTCTCCCTGTGGCGCTGGCCCAAGGGACAGTCCTGGGAGGCCCTGCTACCTCTAGACCCTCACCTGCTCTGCTGCAAGTCAGCCAGGGCCCCGAGCCAGATGCCTGGGCGCCGTCCTGACCAGCCACTCTCTGGCCCCACATCCAACCCACCGCCAAACCCCTAGGTTCTTCTCCATCTCTCAGCGACCCATCCCCAGCTCTTGGTCTCCGCCGCAATCATCCGGCCAAGCCACCACCACCTCCCACCCGGACCACACAGCAGCTCCTTCCATGACACATTCCTGGAGACACATGCATGTGGCTGTCCACAGATGTGCACATGTGCACATGAAGGCGCCCACATACACACGCACACACACACATACACACATGGACACGCACATACATGCACACACATGAGTGCGCACACACATGCACACATGGACACGCACATACATGCACACACATGCACATACACACATGCACACACACATACACGGACATGCACATACATGCGCACACACGCACGTGCACACACACATGCACATACATACATGCACACACACACAGGCCTGAAAGAGGAATTAAGCAATGCCACAAAGCTCAGAGCAGGGGAAGGTATTTTCCGCGTAGAGTCCCCGGAAGAGGAAGAGAACGGCTGGCTAGAGTGTCTTTCCTCATGAGAACGCTGAGAGGCTGCAACACTTACCTCTGCTTTACAGACGAGACGGACACTCCAAGCAGGAAGCAGCTCCCCCAAGCTGCACACTCCAGGGCCTGGGGTGTGGCCGTGACACTGCCCAGCAATCCACATCTGGCTTCTGCCCTCCTGGCGTCCAGGGCCCATGGGGGTGATGGACAATGCCTTGATGCCACTTCCAGCCAAAGGCGTGGGGGCTCAGAAGTCCAGCTAGGGGTGGGCAGGCTTCTGGAAAGACGTGTCCGTGAGCTGGCCCTTGTGTCCAGCCACAGCCCTGACCCCGGACACACGCAGTCCACCCAACCCACTTGCCCCTTACACCAACAACTCACAAGACCAAACCGACCCTTCCCCAGCACCTCTGGGGGCAGTAAGGGTTCCCGCGCCCTCTGGCTTCAGGCTGAATGCAGCCAGGGAGCACAGGAGGAGAAGGGAGGCCGGAACTTGTCCCAAGGCCCCTGTCTCGCGGCCCTCTTCTCTGTTCCTGTCTTCTTCTCTCCTGGCTCCTCAGGCCCAGGAGGACTACCCTTGTGGCCACCAGCCCTGACGTCCTGCACAATGGGCTCTAGACACTGTGCCCTTTTCTCTGGAAATAGTCCCTTGATTGAATATCTCCCCTCCCCACCCCGGCCCGTGCCCTTCCAGTTCAAGTGGGCCTCTGTTTCCCGCTGTGGTCCTGCACCCACTCCCAGGTCTTCTGCAAGTCACTCACACACTCCCCTTCCTAGGAGGGCTCCTCTCTGGCCTTGCTCGGGCCAGGTTCTGTGTCCCCACTAAGCTACCACAGGCCGGGGGTGGGGGTTACTATTTGGCCACAGTCTGCACAAGGCCCGGGGTCAAGGGAGGAGCCAGCAGCCCACGCAGGCCACTGTGGCAGGAATGGACTCCATGCAGACAAGTTCCCCCTCCCTCCCTCCTGAGCTCAGCCTCGGTGTGTTGGGTCTGGGGTGTTCATGGCACATCCCAGAGAGGATGCAAAGAAGCCACTGGACACAGAGGCCTGGGGTTCAGGACAGAGGTCTGGGCAGCAGGCAGAGCTCCAAGGGTCTCCAGGGTGTGGGAGATTCTAGAAATAGTTCCTTGATGTAACTACCCAAATCTGTGTGCCTCTCTCACTACCCCCTGCTCCCAGCAAGTGGAAGCTTTGTGCAGGCAAAGGCTGAGAGTCACTTGCTACCTTTAGACATAGAGCAGCAGGCTGCAGTGCCACACACAGTCGGTGCTCAGTAAAGAGATCCTCACTCAAAGCACAGAAACACAATACCTGAGCCCAAGGGTTTTTGGAGATCAAAGACTCCCAGAGGAAGCTGAAAACTCAGAGGTCCACAGGGGCCCAACAGTTGCCATAAATGAAGGGAATGGGCCAGTGTGGGTCATGGGGAGCTGGAGAGCCCCTGTTCTGGATGCAGGGACTCCACTGCCAAGAGCCTTTGACCGTGGACCTGCAGGGGTGTGGGCCCAAGGTGCACAATGGGCTCACATCAATGGCTTCTCCCCTCATCTAAGGCTGTCTTTCTACTGAAAACAAATTGGAGTCTCCAAGAATCTTAGTGGCCCAGCTATGCACAGCACTAGGACAGAAGTCTAGCCCAGGTCCCCAAGGAGCATGGGAGTGGCCGGGCTGGTGAAAGCAGCAGGTGCTGTTGGTGCTAAGCCCAGATCTCCCTTGTCAGGAGGTGCACCCATCCCTCAGCCATT
The DNA here is from genome assembly GCF_049350105.2 of Macaca mulatta. NCBI lineage: Eukaryota > Metazoa > Chordata > Mammalia > Primates > Cercopithecidae > Macaca > Macaca mulatta. The sequence goes on along the minus strand of NC_133407.1, from coordinate 152,534,556 downwards.
GCCAAGGTCTCCATCATTGACTCACAGCCACGCTTTACTGGAGAAGCATCCACAAGCACCCAGAAATACCAAAAAGGTTTATGCATCATCCCACCCGCACCCCCAGGGCTTCCTGTAGCTGTTACAAGATCCTGTAGGACCGGGCTTCAGCTCCACTGTGCCCTTTACTCCCCAGCACTCCCCATGGGGTCAGGCTGAGTCTAGACTTCTCCTGCACCCTCATGCTTGCTTGGTGTCATCCCCCACCTCACCTGCTTCTCTCCATCAGTAACCACAGGCACCCAACCCCTGTCTCAGGCTCTGCTCCTAGGGAAGCAACCTGAGCAGCAAGGGTGGCAGCGCGAAGACTGGGTGGGCACAGCGAAGGCCTGAGCACACCTGAAGGTGAGAGGAGGGAGACAGATGCGGTGTGCAGAGAAGGAAGCTGCTGGGGAGAGGGGTCCCCATGCAGCGGCGACCAGCAGTCTCCAGGGGAAGTGTCCAAAGACACCAAGTGGATTGATAGTCATTGTCAATGTGGAGGAAAACCAGGGAACCGTCGTTATCACCATCTTGCCTAAGGAATTCCGCAGTCAGCCAGTCAAAACAACTCATTGAGGGCCTGCTGGGTGCTGCGGCTGTGGGGGACACATACAGGTGGGTGAAGCCACAGCCTCTTCGGCCTCATGGAGGTGCCTGCCTGCTTCTGTCCTTCCTTTTGCCCACCTGTCCTTTCTCTCCAGATCGCCTTTCAGCCCTTACATTCTTCCACATTCTGTTTATAACAGATTTCATGTGTGCAGCACAGCTAAAGTTTCTTGAAACCCTAAGAGAGGAATCGAAGGAAAGCAGCTCTGGAAAAGCCCCAGAGAAGGAGATACTGAATCAGAATGCAAATCCCAGAGGGCTTCAGAGAGAAGGAGACCCCCTGAGTTGCCCTGAGGGAGGAGCATATGAAGGGTGAAGCAAGATTTGATCTGGGTAAGGGGAAGGCTGTGATTTTTTAGCTGGCAGCATCTCATCTCTCTCTTCAAGCCCCCAGATGTTTCTCAGAATCTCCCCTTTGCCATTCTAGGGGCCCTCTTGGCAGAAAGAGGTGCTCGCCTCCCACCATGGAAGTTCAAGGCTCCAGCTCCCTGCTCCCTGCCCTGTGGCAGCTCCAGGTGGGCATGGATATGGGCTGAGCTGGTCAGATGTCCAGCCCAGGACTCTATGTCTTGAGAGAGCCACCCACAGGCTGCAGAAGACTGAGGAAGGCTGAAGGAAGGCCACATGGTCCCTGCCAGCTCCCTAGAGAGCCCTTCAGACTGGCCGCTTTTTGTAAACATAATGCCAGATTCGGTGGTGGTTGAGCCCCTCACTTTTCTGTCCCTTTGCTCTCTGTAGGCACGTATCTGTGAATTACACATAGTATTATTCTGACTGATTTTGCATTTTATACAGAATTATCAATGGCAAGTATCCTTCTCGCACCGTGCTTAGTCTGGCTCAGTGTTGTATTTTTTGAGATTTATCTATGCCAACCTTGGTAGCTAAAGCTCATTCATTTTAATAGCTGTATAGTTATTCCAAAGTATGACTACCACAGAACTGCCCAGATGAGCCACAGATTTAAGCGCAATAACAAAAGCTTATATTTTAAGCAAGCAAGTCTTGGGTTGTTTTGTCATGTAGCAATAGCTAACTAATGCAGACAACATGTGTCTTCGGATTTAGCCACTACAGACAGAGAAAGCAGGCTAACGTGTCTCTTGGTGCCCACACATGTGAGCAATTCTTAGAAGTGCACGCAGAGTTGGTGTCACAGGTGGGGAGAGTTTGTCCATCATCAGCTAATCTGGATCTTCTGGCCGCTTTCTGAACTGACCCCAGTGATTCTGTGCCCTCCCACTATCTCTTCAATGAATTCCCATTTCCCCTAGACAATGAGAGGAACCAACCAGCAGACCTGAACTTGTAAACAATAATCAATGGTTATTTTCTAACTTCGTTTTTTTTTTGTTGTTTTTTTTTTTGTTTTTGTTTTTTTTTTGAGATGGAGTCTCGCTCTGTCGCCCAGGCTGGAGTGCAGTGGCCGGATCTCAGCTCACTGCAAGCTCCGCCTCCCAGGTTTATGCCATTCTCCTGCCTCAGCCTCCCGAGTAGCTGGGACTACAGGCGCCTGCCACCTCGCCCGGCTAGTTTTTTGTATTTTTAGTAGAGATGGGGTTTCACCGTATTAGCCAGGATGGTCTCGATCTCCTGACCTCGTGATCCGCCCGTCTCGGCCTCCCAAAGTGCTGTGATTACAGGCTTGAGCCACCGCGCCCGGCCTCTAACTTCGTTTTTAATTATTGTTACTGATTTGGAGGACATTTTGTTACATGGCAATTGCTGATAGAGCTACCTAAATCCAGCTGCAATTGAAAAGCACCCATCAGCCAGGTGCAGTGGCTCATGCCTGTAATCCCAGCACTTTGGGAGGCCAAGGCAGGCGGATCACCTGAGGTAAGCAATTTGAGACCAGCCAGGCCAACATGGCGAAACCCTATCTCTACTAAAAATACCAAAAAAATAGCCAGGCTTGATGGCAGGCACCTGTAATCCCACCTACTCAGGAGGCTGCGGTAAGAGAATTGCTTGGACCTGGGAGGCAGAGGTTGCAGTGAGCTGAGATCATGCCACTGCACTCCAACCTGGGCTACAGAGCGGGACTCCGTCTCAAAAAAAAAAAAAAAAAAAAAAAAAACACCCGTCCAGCTTCTTAGACCCAAGTTCTTTAAAATCAAGAGAAGGAATTCCCAAGCAGTCACACTTACACCGGCTGGTTGGAGCATCCTCATGCAAAAAAGTGACTATCAGAGCTCTTTAACCCCTCTAAACTGGGGCTCAGAATAACTGGTCCCATTGCTCCTGCTGGAATATCATGCAAAGTAGGGCAGCTCCCCTCCCATCTCTGAGTCTCAGTATTCCTTGTTGTCTGTAAAAAAGGGCACTAATTTCTGACTCACAGGCATATTGTGAAAATTGAGTAAAATGGTGAGATCTAGCACAGTTGCTCTATTTCAGTTCCTCTCCCCCTGATGGACTGAGTAAACTGGGGTACACCTCTGTCACTTTTTGGACTTCTTCATCTACAGTTTAGGAATAATCACTACTATCTCAGGAGAATTTGTGGAATAGATGACAGAATGGATGTCAGATATTACATCAGGAAGGATGCCTTTTGTGACAAGTCACAGAAGACCCATTTTAACTAGTCCAAACTATAAGGGGAATTTATTAGATCACATAACAGAATATTCCAAAAGTGGACGATTTCAGGCATGGTTTGATCAAGGCTCCAACTTTGTCTCTCTACAACTCTTTCTCCTCTACAGCCCTTTGGATGTTGGCTGTGCCTCAGGGTGACTGTCCTCATGCAGTGATTGACTTGGGCACTCACTATGGCTCCATCACTCTGACAATAGAAATGAGACTGTGCCTCCTGGTTCAGGCTAAGCAGTGCTCATGGTAGAACTAACGTAAAAACAGTCACCTTCAACATGTCATGATCACTGCATAGTGGGGTAAGGAGAGGATTGGGTGTGAAGAGGCCACACTAGGACCCTGACAGGTGTCCAGCCCTATGACAGACATATGGGTTAAGGTACCACCTCCTCTATCACTGGCATGTCCCTACCTGGGCCTCAGTTTCCCCTCCAGTAATATAAGGGGGCTGCCTGGATGTTGCCTCTTGACTTCCACCCTGCCCAACTCCCAGAGCCCAGGCCTTGATGGACTAATTTGAGTCTTAAGTGGGAGGCTAGGGCCCACTACCTGCCACTTGGGTGGAGTGGGCTCCATGGGCAAATGCGTCTGAACAGAACAAATTGCTAGGGCATTGTTTCTCATTCTTTCTCAGGGTGAATGATTTCCAGCAGCCGACTGGGTGGGTGAATGATTTCCCAACCCTGCCAAGCCCTTTTCAAGACCATAATTGCATTTCTCGTGACAGGTTCCCAGTCGGGTCTCCCCCTCCAGGGCCAAGGTGTGGCAAATTCATAAAGCCATCTATCTGTCTGCTGCCCGGCCACCTTCTGCCCGCAGCCTGGGGTCTGGACCCTTGGGCTACAACTGAAGAACTGAGAGTTCCAATACTGGCTCTCACACTGCATCATCCAACATAGGGTCGCTAGCCGCATGTGGCTGTTTTAAAACCCAGTCCTCAGTTGCACTAGCCACATTCCACGTGCTCAGTGGCCATATGGCTAGTCTACCATATCAAACAGTGCAGCACGGAACATTTTCATCGCTGCAGAAGGTTCTATTGGCCAACTTGTCTCCAGCAGAAATTCGGTGGGAAACCCCAGGCAGTCCCCTCTCCCTTCTGACCCCCGATGAATGTTTCCATCCTTTCCAGCTCTGACCCTCAGTTTCCTCCTCTATAAAATGGGGGCGACAGTGCTAAGGGATATGTTTGTGAGATAAGGGCTGTGAAATGCTGAGCCCTGGGTTCAGGCTCGGGCCACTCCAGGGGAGGGGGAAGATGTCACAGGGGAGGGGCCTTTGAGCAGGCTTCACACAGGGAACTTGCTTGGTGTCCAATGCAACAGTCACTCCTTATTCCTGTGGGGCTAAAATGCATAGTCCTAGGGAGTAAATGATGATTGCCCGTGCCAATCATGATGCCCATAATCATTTGTCTGCAATGGGGCAAGGGGTGACCATGTGACATCAGGGGAAGTCTGCTGGAGGCTTCTGGGAAAACATGTCCTCCCTGATAACAGAGAAGCACATCCAAAGAAGGCCCCTTTGTAACCTGCACTCTCACTTCCTGCTTTGGCTGTATAATGCCTGATGCTTTTGCAGCCATTTTGGGGCCACGAAGCACCATCCAGAAGGGGAAAGTGAGCATGCTGGGGAAGCTGCGTAGGAGGACGGCGAAGGCTTGTCCCTGATGTCTTTGTCTGCCCCCTCACCTCCTGGCTACTTTAAGATAAAAATGAGTGTCCTTGGTGGATGGATTATTGCAGCCAAAAGCATCCTTAGTAATCCTCTTTCAAGGGTGAGTCAGTTTGCCAGGTGAGCAAGATGCAAAAGAACATTCCAGGCCAAGAGAGCAGTGTGCTGAGGACACAGGGGTGGGGGTCAAGTGCTGCATCCTAGGAATGGAGAGTGGTAGGTGAGTGCGGTTGTGGGCAGAGCTGGAGTTGGGTGAGGGCAGCTCAGTGCCAAATGACAGAGTTCAGACTTTCATTTGCAGGCTGGTGGTGGAGTGGGGAACACCGGAAGGCTTTAAGGGATGGTGCTGAGTTACAGGGTGAACAATGGGTCAGGACAGGTTGGCAGGGAGAGACTGGAGGCAGGGAGGCCAGGGAGGAGGCGGGGGTGCTGATTGTGTGAGGCCAGAGTGCGAAGGAGGTGAGGGAATTGGGAGGGAGGGAGAGGGGAGGAGCAGACAGGTGTTGGTGACTGAGCTACTGAGGTGATGAGGGGAAGAGGAGCTGAGGATGGAGAAGGAACCAAGGACAGGGCCCTGAGGATGTGGACACTGATGGAGACTTGGGGAGCAGAGGGAGCAGTCAGAGAAAGCCAGGAGACGAAGGCAGAGAGGGTTTCCAGAAGGAGGGCTGGGTACCTGCGTGGAATACCGCTGAGCCCTGGGTGCTGTCTTCACAATGCATCCAGAGCTGCCCTCACTAGCGCCACCTCCCACCTCCCACCTGAGTCCACACCACCAGCCTCTCAAGCAGCTACAGCCTCCTGCTTCCTCCCTCACTCCTTGCACTCAGTCCTCCCACAGCAACCAGAGGGAGCCTAGCAAAACCTAAGCCAGTCACACTCCTCCTCCGCTCCACAACCCACAACCCGCATGACTCCCACCTCCCTCAGAGTAAGCACCAAAGTCCTCACTGCCACCTTCAATACCCTGAAGACCTGCCACCTTCCACCCCACCTCCCCAGTCTCATATTCCCCTACTCTCTCGCTACGGTGTTTCAGCCACGCTGGCCTCCCCACTGTTCTGTAAATAAGCCAAGCATATTTGCACCTGCGGGACTTTGCGCTGACAGTGGGCACCACCTGGAACTGCTTCTTCAAGATTTTGCAAAGCTCCATCCCAACAATGAGCAGAAAACACAGGTCTTCCCTAGCTACCTCATACAGCACCCTGCCTCCCCACAGCACTCTGCATCCTCTGCCTTGAGTTATTTCTCTCCATAGCGTAAATACTGGGCGATTTAGGAGCTCGAAGCAGCTCCCTGTGTCTTTTCTGTTCGTTGTGGTGTCCCATGCCTAGAAGACGCCTGGCCTATAGTAAGTGGTCAGTGAAATTGGTAGAATGAATGAATGAACGAGGTTCAAGTAGGATAACGACTGCAAATAGTCCTCTGAGTTTGGTGATGAATCCAGAAAGTGGGAGGACTATCCAGCAAGTGTAGAGGACTCATTTAGCAAGTTTGGTGGTGAATGGGAGAAAGAAACAGGATGGGGAAAGGAAGTGAGGGAGGGCTTTATTTTTCTGATGCATGTTGTTTACACATGTTTAAAGGCTGAGTGAAGAAGCCAGTAGAGAGAGAGTTCAAGACCCAGGAGAGGGGTGACTGACAAAGCTGGCCAGGGGAGGTGGGAGGGAGACAGACCCAGAGCCTTGGACGGGGGCTGCATGCCTTTGGCGGGGGTAGGAAGCGGGGTGTAGAAGGAGGCCCAGTTTGATAATGTACCTCTGAAAGTGGTCCCTGCAGTGCAGGGCACATAGAGGATGCACAATGACAAAAGTAATTCAAAGTAGTTTGGTTTATCCAAAGGTGGTTTTGACGGGCCGCTCACATTCCACATAAACAGAAGAGTCAACAATAGCACCTAACAAACCAAACATTGATCAGGGGCCCACTCTCTGCCGGGTACTAGGCCCAGGCACGGGGCAAAATTCTGTTTGTGATGTAGCCCAACTAAGTAATAGGAAAAATGGAAACTCTGAAACTCTATTTTCAACACCACCTCTTTTTTTTTTTTTTTTTTTTTTTTTGAGACAGAGTCTCGCTCTGTCACCCAGGCTGGAGTGCAATGGTGCGGTCACTCACCGCAACCTCCGCCTCCTGGGTTCAAGCGATTCTCCTGCCTCAGCCTCCTGAGTAGCTAGGATTACAGGTGCACACCACTGAGCCCTGCTAACTTTTGTATTTTTAGTAGAGGTGAGGTCTCACCATGTTGAACAGGCTGGTCTTGAACTCCTGATCTCAGGTGATCCGCCCGCCTCAGCCTCCCAAAGTTCTGGGATTACAGGCATGAGCCACTGTGCCTGGCCCAATGCCTCCTTTTTAGGGATGATGAGAATGAAATCCATGTTGGCCTTTCCTCCTTTACTTGACCACTAGGATGCTCAAAGCCAAATTTGCAGGTCAGCTTGTAAAGCTGTGTAGAATTCTGTGACCCAGGTGGGTGCATTCCTACTGCCTTCCCAGACTTGATTTCTAGTTAGATTTTTATTTTGCCTTTCCCTGAAGTTTTTGTTTGCCATTGCATGTCTGTGGGGCTGCATAGCATAGAAAACCTAAACAACAGTGGCTTAAAACATGATAGAACTAGAAGCCAGGAGGTATACAGAGCAGACCTAGACACTTACTCTACACTATTCCCAAGTACTTGGGCTGCATTCCACCCTACTCTACCTTATTTCAGGTGTGCCCCTTTCTCATGCTCATAAGGCAGCTACAGAGTTCCACCCACCACATCCACATCCCAGGCAGAAAGGGAAATAATTGCCAGGGAACAAACAACAAAATGAGTTTCCCAGAAGCCTCTCCCAACAACATCTGCTTAGAATTCATTGGCTACAACTGTGTCCCATGTCCACTTGTAGCTGCAAGGGAGGCTGAGAAATGTTTTCTTTACCTGGGCATAGGGCAGCTCTGAACAAAATTGAAGTCCTATTACTGAGAAGAGGGAGGGATGAGTATTGGTTAGCTAAACAGCAATGTCTACCATGGTCACCTGTATTTTTCTTTTTCGTCCTTTATAGAATAAAGAAACACACAAACGTTGGAATGAGCACTTAAGCCCTACAGTTTTCAGGGCAGCTATAAACTCAGTCTGCCTTGTTTGTGGCTCTGTCTTCAGTTTCTGGAGCAGGATCCGGCACATACAGCTGGCACTCAACAAATAATTGTTGACTTGAAAAGGAACCGAGCACCTCTTGTGTGGAGAAGAGTGTCATTATCCCCATTTTATAGGAGAGAAAGCGGCCTCTTCTCCAAACCTCAAAAAACATCAGTCCACAGAGTCACTGGGCTTAAGTTTGTTATTTCACAGAGGAGGAGATGTGGCCCAGAAATGTTAAATGACTTGCCCAAGATCACACAGCAAATTCATGGCAAAGGCTAGAACCTAGGTCTTCCGAGTTTTCTTTCAGATTAAACCTGGTCCAGACAGAACTCAGCCTGAAGATTGTCTAAGGCAGAGTTTCTACAGTCCCCAGAATTCCAGTATCCACAGTGAACTGAGACATGGGGCTCCATGAGGTGGGAGACTGGAGGCATCTTTGAATCATACAGCTGCCACAATGCCAAAGGAATGGTGAAAATAATTTAAAAATCACTTTCGATCAAATTCAGGGTGAAACTGGTAAACAATGAACTTGAGGCAGAGAGGGGGGTTGTTTTCCACTAAAAGTCCATTTCCTTAGGTCAAAAACATTTTTGGCAGGATGGTTTTCCAGTAGACCATGAAGACCTGAACATGCCCAAAATATGTAATCCCTTAATAAGTGCCAGAGAAACCCCACGTTGGCATCCTGACAAGTTGCCACCCAAATCACAATACAGTTTCAGCCCCCAGAGAGGAATCAAAGTCCCCCTTATTAAAATGCATTATTTATGGCTTCCAGAAAGTCTTCCAGACCCCTGACAGCTTAGGAATGAGCTCAGAAATTAACTGTTTGATATTATCAGGGTCAATCCATCTCTCTGGATTCTTTGCACCGTGTTCTTTTTTTTTTTTTTCTGAAAGGCATGTACTGGAGAGGAATTTCATTCAAGGCACAAAGGAATGACGAAGTCAGCTGGGGAATTACATTAGTCCCTTCGCTGAACAGCCCTCTGATTCATCTGTCCTTTCTGTAAAGACAGAAATGACTTCTTGTCTCATTAAAGGTAACCATGAGGACAGGAGAACCCAGGAGGTGGCCAGGGATGCAGAGAGTGAGCCTGGTGCACTCCTAGAGACCACCTCATCCCCACAGAAGCTCAAAGGGGACCTGAGGTCTTGCCTTTGTCACACAGCAAGCCAGTGCACCAAGGCTGTGGGAGGAGAGAGAAAATCAGAATCTCAGAGCCAGTATGGCCCTCTTGGAAGTCCTTGGCAAAATTCTGACTGCTTGGAGCCTCAGTTTTCTTCCCTGTAAAATGGCTGTAGACCCAAGCCCAATGTATTACAATTGAACCCCTATTTATTTTTCAAGCAAAACCATTCAAGGAAACCTTTTTAAAAAAATGTAAAGTGTAGTCGTTCTTCTCCCAGTCCACCTACCATAGATGCCAAGGGACCCCCTGGAACTCTGCGGCTCCATGAATAGCTGGATTTCAGCAAAAGCTCGGCACTGACATACCTCCGATGTGGAGCTCTGGGTTCTGCGGTGGTGGGAAGATGCCTTCACCACTGAGCTCATTTCTGACTGTGCTGGCTCCCTTCTTACCCACAGGTGCCCCCATGGCAGAGACAGGACCCCTACTGGAGGGGTGGAAGAACTGGCCCACCCTGCCCTGCCCAAGCAGGGGGCTCCTTGCCCCCTCCTGGCTTCTGCCTCCCAGAAGCCATATTGTCCAGGTTAAAGCATGGGAAACTGTGGGAAGCGAGGGCTGGCTACAGACAGGAGACTTCTGGCTGGGTGTGTTACCCGTTCACTTGATGACTTTGGGCAAGTCACTTTCCCTCTATGGGTCTCAGTTTTCCCTACATGGACAATGCCAAAGAATATATAGGTCAAGATTATTTTAGTTGCAAAAGGACATCCAACTCAAATTTACTTTTAAAAATGGAGACATGGAACATATTGGCACCAAGTACATGAAAAACTCAGTAGTGGTTGCAGATCCAGGCAAGGTTGGATCCAGGCTCCAAAAGATGTGGTCAGGACCCTGTGTCTTGCTTCTTTCAGCTGTTTCCATTCCCGTGCTTCATCCTAGGCTGGGTTCCCCACACTGGCAAGACACCTGCAGTAGCTCCGGACTTAAAGCCGCATGGCCCCAAGCCCAGCACATAGCAGGAAGTACCGCCCAGGGGATGCCAAGCAGAATCTCAGGATCCATGCTCATTGGTTTGTCTCATGTCATGTAACCATACCAGGACCCCAATCACTGTGCCCAATTGGGCAATCTCTTCTCTGATTGGCCTGGCCCACCAGGCAGGCCAAATCCACAGATGCCCGCTGAGAGGACCACGGGCTCCAATTTCTTTGTGCTGTGGAACCCTGTCTTCAAACGAGAGCTCACGCAGGTACCCATCACCTAATGCAGAAGAGGGTTCTAGTTGCTCTGATAGAGGGAACTGGGCAGTCCAGGCCCCATTCACACACTGTCTCGCCCTCAGCTCGCAGGAGTGATGCACCACCCTGCTCCTGGCCTAGCTGCGGTGGACCCCAGCGGGGTGGTGGAAGGACCTCTCAGCTCCCTGGATGAGATGCTCTGGATGGCCTCCAGGGCTAGGAATCAGGGTCTGTAAGGCCAACGACAGCTTGAGGTCAGGGACCCCGCATGACCTTCCCCTTCCTGCTGACAGAACCCAAGGTCAGTCACCCACCCTCCTAGCTGACTGACAACTAAAGCCCTCCTCAGCAAACCGCCTCTCCACCTCCACAGGCAGGTGCTTGCCTACTAGGTGTTATTGCTTGCTTAGTCTTCACTCCAGTTCAACGGTGTGCTTTGTGAGGGCAGAGGTGGTGCCAATTTTCATTACTCTCCCCAGGCTAGTACAAAGTATTGATAAATATTAGATGGATGAATGGATGGATATGGATGGATAAACAGGTGGGTGGGTGAGTGAATGGATGGATGACCAAGTGAGTGGATATGTGGGTGAGCTGGTGGATAGGGAGGTCAGTGGGTGGATGAATGGGTGGATGGATGGACGGACACGTGGGTAGGAGAGTGGGTGGGTAGGAGAGTGGGTGGGTGGGTGGGTGGGTGGATAGATGAATGGATGGGTAGGTGGGTGGGTGGATAGGTGGGTAGGTGGCTGAATAGATGGATGAGTGAGTGGGTGGGTGGATAGATGAATGCATGGATAGGTGGATGGGTGGATAGCTGAATAGGTGGCTGAATAGGTGGATGAGTGGGTGAGTGGGTGGATGGGTGGGTGGATGGATGGAATACATATCTTCCTAGATATACCTTCTCTTTCCCAGAAACTAGGACTAGGAACAAGCATGTACTGAGGCAGAACTCCCAGCTTCCTTCCGTGTCAGACACCTACACATAGAGGGTCCCAGCCCACACACTTTCCGGCTCCTCCCACCTCCAGCCCCTTCAGGGCAGCCCTGCAAACACTGGAGGAGGTAGTGACCAGGACCCCTGAGGCTGCCTCTCCAAGTTGAGTGACCCAGTTCCTCCAACTGCCCCTCACAAAGTGAAGACTCTCCTGCCTGGCCGCACTCTCTGGACACAACCCAGTCCATGCCTGTCCTTTAGTAAAGGATCCCAGCTGCAGCATTTAGGGAGTTCTGAAGAGTACAGAGGTGGAGGCAGCAATCAGCTCCCTCCTTCTAGGCTCTATGCCCTAGGTAATGTGGCCTTTGGGCACATTTGCTTTTCTGTGCCACACGGGGCTGAGCCCCTGAGCACCATGAACAGTGCTAAGCCATATCTTCCTATCCTGGCCACGTGCAGTTTGCTTTTTGGACCCAAGTGCTGGAATTGACATTTATTCCTAGTCAAATTCACTTTGCATGATTCCTGCCAATATGACAAGGCCATTGTGAATCCTGAGTCAGGGTTTTGTGCCATTTCCACCTCAGCCCAACTGCCCCTCATCATTCTTTGTGCAGCCAGGAGCCAGACATGGAGGCATTTCTCCCTGAGGAGGCCATGGTGGGCAGGGGGAGTGGAAAAGGGGAGGGCAGCACAATGACCTCATGGTGAGTGCCTGAGCTGGACCCTGGCCCTTGCCCCTCATCCCAGTGTCTTCATTTTCCATCCTTTTCTTCCCCCATTATCCTGGGTTGGGGGCTGCAGTCCCCCTCCAGCCAGAAGCTTCCCAAAGACTCAACCCTACTTCTCCCCAAGAACCCTGAAAGTGGACATGACACGAGTGTGTTGTGTGCTTTACAGATGAGGAAGCAGAGGCCTGTAGAGAAGATGGGCTGGTCAAAGGTCTTCCAGTACATCTGTGGCCAGACTGGATTCCAGCTCTATCGAGGCATCTCTACCACTTACTCGTCTGGGCCATGCAGTGGTTACACAAGGGGGATGTGTTTCTGGGGTGGAATATCAGCTCCATCCCACACGAGCCAGGTGTCTTTGGACATTGACCTCTCTGGGTTCAGTTTGCTGAGTTGTAAAATGGGATTAATATAGGACTCACCCCACACCACACAGCGTTAGAAGGATGAAATGAGGTAGTCTATGTGGAGTGTGAAGAACGGTCCCCCTGCCTGGAAATGGGCAGCAGCTCTGCATGTCTGCCCTACGGTGTGCTAGACAGAGTGCTGGGCACACCACACACGTCCTCACCTTTCTTCCTCACAGCACACATGCCAGTTAGAAAGTTGTTCACACAGCTGGGGAAACTGAGACTCAAAGAAGGAAGCCCAACCTGCTGCACTCCCTGTCCCAAAAACAGCCACTAAGTGTTCTACTGAACAAGAAAGCAAAGGTGCCCACACTTGGGTCACTGCCCACCTGTTTCCAAGTTCACGGTTATTCTAACTCTCATTTCCAGGCACCAGTCTGGGCTCTGAGGAGCCATGGGGAGCAGCAGAGATGAGGTCCCTGCTTTTTCTGTTATGGAGAGACCAGGATTGACCTTCAGCCACCACCCACTACTACCTTTACTTGGTGCCACACTGCACCCCTGAGAGATCTGGACCTTAAACAAGCAAACAAATATGTAAAAAGACACATTCCCAAAGTGATCCTGCCGTGATGAAGACAGACGGGATACTGAACGGATAGGAGCGGGGCAGGCACATTTAAGCCAGCGTGGATAGCCAGGAAACCTCTTTGGAGATACAGTTTAAGTTGTGGAGAAAAAGATAGATGGTGGCTATCTGGGGGAAGAGATTCCAGGTGGAGGAAATGGCAGGTGCCAAGGCCCTGAGGCAGGAACGTGTTTGGCATACTTCAGGAGCAATGAGCTGGCTGGCACGATGCAACCCAGAGTGAACTCCAGTTCAGAGCGCGGGTGGAGATGAGGCTGGCGTTAAGGATCCCAGGAAGAAAGCCTACCTCCCCAAAGGGTATCAGCTCTTCCAAAGCATGGGGAATTCTGTTTGAAGGAGGAAACAAATGTAGCACGGATCACTTTTAATCCTAGAACATTTTGCATAAAAACTCACACACAGCTCTGGGAGTAGGAACTGGTATCACGAATCAAACATCAAAAATGCTCACTCTGAACAGGCAATTTTGCTTCAAGACACTGATTCTCAGGAAGCAGCATTAGATGTAGACAAAGATTTAGTGGCAAGGGTGATCAGGGGCATGTTTACCACAGCAGGGAAAACCTAGGAAACACTGCAGTGTTGATGGAGGGTTTGGCTGCACATATTACACTCTGCCAAGGCGCCGGATACTATGCGGCCATGTGAAATGGTGTTATAGAGAAATGTTTAACAGCACAAATTCATGAGCACTATATACTGTTAAAATGAAAAACAGCATGGTTCTTTCTTTCTAAATATACATATGTATGTATGGGCATAAGAAAAGAGATTAGCAATGCTAATGACCATCTCTGTGAGAGGGGCTTGCAGGCAAGTATTCTTGTCCTCCTTTTGTTTATCTGAATATTTTTTCACCTAAAAGCCACTTCAGTTCCCGAGTTAAGTTCACAGGGAAAGTTTAAAGAGATGCATGGCTTTGTGGTCCTATAGCCAAGAGGGGTCCCAGAATGGTGGCCTCATGACTCTGGTCACTGGGATGGGTCAGTCTGCCATCTGCAGTCCTCTGGTGATGCAGTACCTATCCTTTCATGCCCTCATGTGCCAAGCCCTGTGTCCAAGCTTACCCCACACAACTTCCTATCTGGGAGATACTACTGACATCTGACAGATGGGGAAACTGAGGCTCAGGGAAGGGTGGCAGCCTACCCAAGGTTTCACAGTTAAGCATCGCCAAAGCTGGGGCCCAAACTCAACCAGAATCTGGAAGCCTATGATTCGATGAGAGCACAACTTACTCTACCCACCCACTCACCATTTCTCAGTTCCAGCCATGTGCCGGGCCCTGTGTAGGGCAGCTCTACACATGCCCTCACCATGATGGGAAACTAGGCACAGAGAGGTTAAACAATTTGCCTGAGGCTACCCAGCCTAGAAGTGGCAGAGCCTGGAGACCTGACTCCCCACTGCACACTCCAGCCTCCATATTGGGGGAAGTCCAGAGGGAGCCAGGAGGATAACTGCCTTCTATTCCTAACGACTTGGTGGGGAAGCTGAGGCAGTTGTGAGTGATTGCAGGGAGCTGCTGATGACCCACTTTCCAGACAGTCCAGTCTCCCTGTCTGAACCTCCCAAGAGATTGAGAGGCTTGGGTGGGAACTGATCAAAGGTCTCCATTAGAGGTGCTGTCAGAGCCCTGGAGTTCCAAGGAAGCCCAGAGAGGGGTGGTGACTTGTCCAAGGTCACACAGCCCAAGAGCAGCAAGGCAAGGCCTATAAGCCTCCCTTCCCCAGACACAACAGGCTGGAGTAAGGGGACTGTCAAGGAGAAGGAAGGAGAGAGCCTGCATCTTCCAGGCAGAGATTCCTCACGTCTGGCAATCACGTCATCGGCGGGGACGCCGCAGCCCCCGGAGTCACCGTCCCCGTCCTTCATGACCTCATCTCTTGGCTGGGACCCAGCCCAGAGCCTGGTGCCTGGAATCAATACCTCTTGGCAGCGCCTAAGGCCCCCTTGTCTTCCTGCCCCCACCCTGGGCAGCCCGGCCTAGCGCCTCGACCTCCCTCCCACGCCCATCACAGCAGGCTGGAAGCCAGCACTGAAATCCTCAGGCAGCGCAAACTCTTTCCCTCCCCAGCAGCTCGCCTGTGCTGAGCTCACTGTAGGTGGGAGGAAGGAGGCTCTGCTCAAATCCAGACATCTCCCCGCAATTGCCACCCCATGGGGGCAGCTCACATGGCCTCCTTGAGCCTGGGTTTCCCTGTGTGACTAAGGGAGGGATGAATCCAACTTACTGGATGGCCATGAGGTTCCACTGTCAAACACAGAGCCTGGCAAACAGCAGGGACTTCATACACACTAAGTCCCTCCTCTCCTTAGTCTGGATGCTTAATAAAGCAAGTTCAAGGCTTGCTTAATAAAGGCAAGTTCAAGTTAATTGTTATCACAGTTAACAGCAACCATGTGAGGGAAGCAGGGGAACCAATGACTCCTCTTTACAGATGGGAAAGTGGAGGTTTGGGGAGGGTAACATGGAAACAGGCTTTGAACGCAGCACTTTATGACTTCAAAATGCGGCTCAGGGCTGTGTCTCAGCACCTGGGCTGGAGAGCTCTTACAGAACATGTCACCCAACCCACACACCTGTTCACAGGTGGGGAAACTATGGTTCAGAAAGGTCAAGGGAGCGCTGAAGGTCAGAGAGCTAGTCAGAGATGGGGCTGGGTGTCTACACTCCAGGCCTGTGGGGACTGGGAATCTTCAAGGCCTGCAATCTGGAGGAGGCTGTGACAGGATGGTTCCTCCTCTGTAGCCACCCACTCGTTTGGTCCCTGTGCATTAGCAGGAATCTGCCATGTGTCCATCCAGCGAGAGGGCCTGTCCCCATCACCCCGCCCTGGGGATTGATATCCTTGTATCAGCTTTGACCAGGACGTTGTGGCTTCTCGAGGGTTTGGAAGTGTGTCCCTGCTTCCCAGGCCCCAACAGCTTCAGAGCATTGGGACAGAGTGTCCCAGCAGGGGCTAAGAGAGGTGAGGCCCCGCACCAGCTGAGGCTGTAGAGTCAACGCAGGCAACAGAAGGGAGATGAGAGAGGCAGCTCGACTGCTCCTGTTGGTGTTTTTGTATTGTTTTTCGAAAAAAATAACAAATCCAGATTTCTATGTAAAATCTCCTCATTGAATCACTTAAAACACTGAGCCTCAGATAAAACCTCCCTGAGCTGAAGAAGGCCCCTCCAGAGAGGGCCCTGGTGGATGGAAGGGCGCCTGTGGCGAGGGAGCAGGAAACTCGGGGATGAGGGAGGGGATTTTGGCCCTAAACCTGGAGCCTCAGTTCCCTGCGCTGTAAAGCGGGGCCATCAGTCCCAACCCCGCTGGGTGACTGTGCAAATGCCGTTCAGGCTCTCCAGAACTCCACAGGGCCAGGCTCACCCTGGGCTTTCTCAGGCTTCCTGGTGTGATGGGGTCCCCAAGTGGTCCACTCCTGCCCTCCGCAGGCTGGCACTCAGGCTGAGGACATCCTGGTGTGCAGCCTTGGATTTGTAGCCATGGCTGCGGGTTTGGGGCAATTCCTGGTGTCTTCACTGACACTTTCCTTTTCTCTCCTCAGCCCAGAAAGTGGGTGGGAAGGCCCAGATGGGAAGGGCGAGAAGGGAGAGCTGGGAACATGCTCTGGTTCAGAGGTGGGAGCAAAAGGAAACTATTCCCACCTTGAGTCTCATGCATTTCACTCAGGGCATGTCCCACACCACACACCTCTTAGCAGCTGAGACAGTGGATGGGACAGGCACAGGGCTTGCCTGGACTCAGCTACCCACCCTGAGCCATTAGGGCAGCCTGCGGCCCAGAGGAGTCAGCGTTAGACAGTCCCCATGCCAGCATCGAGTAGGATTGGGCCACTGTGGTAGGAAAATGTTGCATCTCCCCCATGCCCTGCCAAAAAGAAAGGCCACATCCTAATCTCAGGAATCTTTTGCAGAGCAAAAGAGACCTTGCAGATGTGGTTCAATCAAGGATGCTGAGATGGGGAGATTACACCAGGCTGCCCAGGTGGGCCCAATGTGATCACAATGTCCCCATAAGAGGGAAGCAGCACTTTGCAAGGCTGAGGCCAGCGGATTGCCTGAGCTCAGGAGTTCAAGACCAGCCTGGGCAACATAATGAAACCCCATTGCTACTAAAAATACAAAAAAAATTAGCCAGGTGTGGTGGCACATGCCTCGGACTAATGGACCCGCTTTACAGCTACTCCAGAGGCTGAGGCAAAGAGAATCGCTTGAACCCAGGAGGCAGAGGTTGCAGTGAGCCAAGATCTGCCACTGTACTCCAGCCTGGGCGACAGAGTGAGAACCTACCTCCAAAAAAAAAGGTGCGGGGAGGCAGTAGGTCCGAGTGGAAAAGATGCGGGGGGGGCCTCGCTGCCGGCTCTGAGGATGGAGGGAGGGGCCCCGAACCCAGGAGAGCAGGTGGCTTCGAGAAGCTGGAAAGGGCCAGAAAGGGCTTCTCAGAAGGCACGAGGCCCAGGCGACACCTCGATTTTGTCCTATAAAAGCCATTTTGAATGTCTGGCCCTCAGAACCGTCAAAAGAATAAGCGTATGTTGTTTTCACCTGCTCCGTTTGTGGGAATTTGCTACGAGCCCCATAGAAAAAGAATCCAGCCTGAGGAGGGCATGGGGCAGGAGCAGGTGGGGCATGAGGGAGCCCTGGGAACGCCTCCCACAGGACACTAAGCTAACCCCGGGAAGACCGCATTCCTAGCGTGGGCATAGCCGTGGGCACGAGGGGGACTCCCTCTCCCACTACGCTGAGGGCACGCACACCTGCGGCTAGGAACGGGCTAGCCAGGTTACCCAAAGCCAGTCTATGGCATCCCGCCCCCTCGCCTCCACGATTGGTCCAGATGAACCAGAACCAAGCCAATCAGTGCATGGCCTCCTCCTGCTCCTAGAACAGGCATAAAATGGTCCAATCGGTGCAAAGGCCAGAAACTGCAGGCTCTGCGGGAAATCCTGCCAGAGAGGCCTGGAACCAAGGCAGCAACTTTGCTATCGTGAGGAAGCTAAAAACCAGAGGAGGCAGAAGCAAGAGAATCGCCAGCGAGAGAAGATGAGCCCTGAACCAAAACAATGGCTGTGGAGAAGGGGCAGAGGGGGCCAGAACAGTAGGACTCCGGAGAGAACCGGGAAACCTGGAGCTCTGTGGCACTTGGGGGGGAGAAGACAGCCTGTGGGAAGACTGAGTCATCACCCTCTATCTCATCTACATTCTCCCCACAGAAGCCGGGAGCACGCCATGTAAACCGAGGTCAGACCACCACCCTCCACTGTTCAGAACCTCCTGGCAGGGTCCTCACCCAAAGTCCTTACCCAGCCAAACTCCATACTGTGGCTTCAAGGCGCTGCACACCATCTGGCCGTGTGGCCTCTCTGATCCCCCTGCACCCAGTCTGCTACTCCCTGGCCTTGCACTGTATTCATGTGCACCAGGCCCATGCCTGCCTGGGGGCCTCTGCCTGGGCTGTGCCTGCCGCCTGGAGGCCCTGTCTCAGACGCCTGCTTGGCTCACTCCTCCTCTTGCAAATGTTTGCCCAAGAGTCACCTTTCCAGTGAGTCTGTCATTGACCATCGCTTCGCCATCACTCCAACCCCTGCCATCTCTCCCACCCCACTTCCTGCTGGGGTTTGTTCCCTAGAGCTTAGTGCAGGCCATTTATTTGCCTATATGTTAATTGATTGTATTAATTGACTCCTGGAGGGCAGGGACTTTTCCTTTGGCCAGGGCCTGTGACAGTGTTGCCCAATCAGATCATGGCCTCCACCTGCCCCCAGAACAGGCATTAAAATGGCCCAACCTCATAAAGGCCAGAACCTACACAGAGTAGGTGCAAAATTCATACTTGACTCAGAACCAGAGGCCATCAGATGGAAGCACAGCTCTGACCCTGATAACCCCCTCCGCACCCACCTTGGTGCCTGGAACTTGCTCTGGGGCGCCCTTCACCCCCTAGTCACCCGTCAGTGGAGCCAGACTTCTGGAGTCTGCACAGACAACTCTGCCTTAAAAAGAGCAGGCATTCCTGGGCGCCCCCCTCCCGCCACCCCGGCCCCGGGGCTCTAGTGCACACAGGCACGTGTACGAACAGGCCGGCAGGAGCAGATTCCAGGAGCTGAGGGAGCAGCCTGTGAGCCCAGAGAGGCTGCCCACCGCGGGGCACCAGCAGCCCCCGCCCTGTGACAGCCCCACATCTGCTACCTGTGCTCCTCAGCACACATGCCACACACACACGCCACATACACGCATGCATGCACACCTGCCATGCACACACACACACACACACACACAGAGTGTTCGGAAATTCCAGAATCTTATGATTTTGAAAACTCATTTATTTCAATTTAGCCCACATTCTGTTCTTGAAGCCTGGGTCATGGACAACTGTACCTTTCCAAAGCCTCAGAATCTCCAAGACTCAAAGCAGAAGGACCCGACAAGATTGTCCTGTGGCAGAGTCAGCTGGTAGACCCCAGGACAATCCTCCCCTTCTTTCCCTGAATTTCAGCTGGGCTCCCAGAATAAAGCCCTCACTTTCAGCCTTTCTGGCATCTAAGGGTGGCTGTGAGATGAAGCTCTTATCATAGGATATAAGCAAAAGTGTCCCACATCAGGTTCCAGGAGCATTTCCTAAAAGACATCTGATACCCACAGTCTGTCCTTTTTTCTTCTTCCCTCCTACTTAGAACTTAGATGTGATGGCTGGAACTCTGGCAGCCATCTTGGACCACAAGGACCAGATTTCCTCCTTGGTTAGGAGGAGCCAGGAGCTAGAAGGAAGCTGTTCTCCGTGCCAGATCTGTACCACCTACCTTGAGGCTTAAATATGAATGAGATAGAAATTTCTCTTTTCTTGAAGCCATTGTTCTTTGAGTTTTTCATTTACAGTCCAGCCCTCCTATTGCCTAGATGGGGCAAGTGAGGCCTGAGTCAGGCATTGACCCATGCAATGAGTCAGGGCAGAGCCGGGGCAGAACTAACAGCACCTGCCTTGACTTCTTGTGAGCCCTTAGGATTCCTGGGTTCTGACTCACCCTTAAGTCTCAGGACTAGAGGTCTTCAGGGGTCCGACAACCCAAGACCTGCCCCTTTTACAGCATCACTGGCAGATGGTCACCCAGGTGCTGCTTGGACATCTCAGGTGACAGGGAGAACGGTTCCTCCCTGCCAGTCCAGCCCAGTCCTGCTGAGTTCCAACTGGGAAACCCAGGCCACACACAGAGCTGAAACTGGCCCCCAGTCCTTAGCTCCAGCCTACCCTCTGGGCTCACACAGGGGCAGACACCAGGACTCCCTGAGGCTGCTTCTCTCCAATCTCATGGCATTTGCCACCCTGCCACTCTCTGAATTCTGCTCTTGGGAAGAAGTTCAAGCAGGAGAGAGGAGGGAAGAAAATACAGACTCATTGGGGCCTTCCCAAACTCTGGATATCAGTGGATAACAGAGCAGCAGAAGCTCGCCCAGGCCTCCCATGTCACAGGAAGGGACCCAGCTCGTGTTGAGCCCTGGCTGTAGACCATGTAGAGCACTGAGTGCTTTTCATATACTGTCTGCTTCAATTTCCATACAATGCTCTAAAGTAGGCCCAAATATTCACCCCATTTTACAGATAAGGAAACTGAGGTGCAGAGAAAGTTGCCTAGGATGGCCTTGCTAAAGCATTCATCTTCCACCCAGATGTGTCCCACTCCAAGATCTGCACTCTTTCTGGGCCCAACCATGCCCCTCAAACCTGGAGCAGGTCTCAGTGCTGGGTCTGACACTGGCCCGCTGCTCCTCAGCATCCCACACCCGCCCCACGTCCCAGTCAGGACAAGACTCCAACTTGCAGCAGAAATTATGAATAAGGCGAAAGAAAGTTGTCCTGGCCCCTGTGCATGCCTTAAGTATTTAAATTCTTTTTCATAATTATCTCAAATAGTAATTATTGCAGGAGCAATGCGCTTATCGCAGACATGAAACCACCTGCCTTCCCATTTTTGTCAAAAGTGGAAACACTGACATTATTTTTGCAATTCATTTCAATAGCTGTTTTCACTGTAAATACCACCTTAACCACAAGAAAAATACCCCGGGAGACGCTGGAGGTATTGGAGGTTTCAGAGGAATTATTCCAAGAGGGCTGTGGGTGTCTCCCAAGCACACAGAGAGAAAGGAAAACATGGGAAACTGTTTCCTCTCCAAGCCAAGGGGGAAAGTGCACCCTGGAGAAAACTCCCATGGAAGGGGGCTCACATGTGGCCCCCAAGTCCCCTTCCTCCTCTCTGCATCCAACTGCCATCCACACTGCCACCGCCACCCACCCACCCTGGGCTGCCCACGCACTGGAAACACCTCATTCCCTCCGTAAAACATCAAAATCAGGAGGCTCCCTCCCAGACACCATCGGAAACCAGGGGCCGCAGCTCCAATAGGAAGTTCGAAGATTCAAAGACTAGAAGGGACCAGATTTCCAAGAATGCAGCTTTCCAAGATTGCACAGTCTGGCACAGGTGTGGGCGGGGGGAAGCTGGAGAGGAAAAAGGAACATCCGGAGCTGCAGCCCGAGAAACCACCTGCCTTAGAAGGGAGGGCCCCAAGACATGGTTGGATGAGCCGTGAAGGGAAGCAGGCATCTCGAATTCTAGTCCCATGCCCACCACAGGGTGGCCTTGGCCAGGCTGCCCACCCTCTCCAGACCTCAGCGTCCCCATCTGTCAAATGGACAAGAGTCTTGAAGGGGCCCCTCAGCCTCTCATTCCTGGTGAGTACATGGTGGGCAAACACCTCTTCTTCCCAAGCTTCAATGTTCTCCTCCAAACAGCAGGTCTCTCCCGACTCTAAGCCCCCAGGTCATCAATGCAATTGTCATGATTACTAGTTATTGTCACTGGGCCTTGACTAAGTGCCACGATCTGTGCATGCATTATGCATGTGTACCTGGCATACAGAAGAGCCCCACACCATAGTCCTACCATCACTTTACAAGTGTGGAAACGGAGACTCAGGGAGTTGCCCAGTCACACAGGTAGTTGTGTGAGGCACACATGGTTGCAAGCAGACAACATTCCTGAGCACTTGCGATGTACCCCCTAGAGATGAAACTCTGATTGCTTCCACTTCACAGATGCAGGCATGGAGGCGCGAAGAGATGAGCCTTCCAGAGCAGTGCAGTGGAGCTGTCATTTCAGCAGGCATTGTTGATGCTGCTTAGGAGGGAGGAACTTTCGAAGAGAGATGTGAGGCTGGGTACAAAGAAGCAGCGAGGGAGGTGTCCTGTCTCCAGCCCCAGCTACCTGGGAGTCCTCAGGGTGCTCAGATTCAGTCCTCACCCGCTGCCCTCGTCCCAGCCGTGTTCTCTGCTGCCTCCGTGTGGTCGCTGGGGTTGACGCAGCTTCCCGGAGCCGCACAGCTCTGGGGCTGTGGAGCTTTGGCGCCGTGGAGCTTTGGGGCTGCGGAGTGGGCTCGAGTAAGGAAGGGGTGACTGCACTGGGCAGAGGGCAAGGGGGCACTGGGGTGCAGGGCACTGGGGTGCAGGGCACAGTCCTGCCCGAGGGTCTCGCTCACTCCGCTCCAGCCACGCCTCTTGTCAGCACATTCCCACTTTCCAGCCTTCGCTCCTGCAGGTCCCTCTGCCTGGCGCACTCTTCCCTTCGCTTTTCACATCATCCTATTTCCCGCCCAATGGCAGCCCCGCTGTCTAATCAAGGCCCCTCGCTGGTGTCCTCTGACCCCAGTCCTGCTTTGTTGTTCATCTTCCTACTTGTCTCCATCTAACATCGTACTATCGATTTGTTTATTTGTTGACCGTCAAATTCTCCAGTAAAATAATATCAGCTCCAGTGTCTGGCACACAGTAGGTGCTCAATAAAGACTTTTGGAAAAATAACTGCATGACCATTTCCACTAAATATCCCAACTTGTTCACCCCCATATGGCAGCTATGAGTAAAATTGGGAGACTTCTTCATAAGCTTGGGACCTGTCTTCCCAAGGTCTCAGTCCTGCCCACAGATGTACCAGCTCCTCCTAACCCTCCTGCCCCAGGACAACCCTGCAGAGAATTAGGCACAGCAGTGGGAATCCCCTCCAAGCGGAGCCACCCCATCTCCTAATAGAATGCTGTCTCCAGGGGTTGCTGTTCATCTCAGGGTCCACTGATGTGTCCGGAGCTGAGCACAGGAGTCAGAGAGCCCAGAGAACAAAGCAAAACTGGATGTCCCCTCCCTCATTGCAAGTATAGACCTTTGGTAATGTGGCCTGACAGACACAGTCATCCACTCAACAACTATATCTTCATCCTGCTCCATGTTGATACAGAGGGGTCTATAGAAATTAATCAGGCCTGGACATTGCTCATACAAGAGACATATGGGCTTGGCCCACTTCGTCCTACACACCTCTGTCTGGCCATGTGGCTTTGGGCAAGTCCCTTAGCCTCCTCTGCTTCAGTTCCATGTAGGTACAGTGTGAGGCTACTGAAGATGGTCACAAAGCCCCCATCTCACTGATGTCGAACCTGTCCCTGCTCTGAATCTGCACCTTCACAAACACCCCCACCTGGTGCACCTGCCTGCCCCCTCTCCAACTACTGTTCACCTGCCACTTGCTGCTCAGGGTGTGCAAGCCACAGCAGGGAAGAGGGATGGGTGGCTCAAGGGGACAGCCGGGGGCACCGAGGGCTGCCCTCCACCTGCCCAGCACCCTTCGAGGATGGCCTGACAGCTATTGTCATCACTCTCTTCTGGGAGGAAGGAGACAGCCGGCCCAGTTTCCCCATGAAAGCCTCCCTTGCTGTGTGACAAAGTAGAGAAGACTCCACATTTACTAAGCACCTGTGTGCTACACCCCATCCCTGGCGTGCCCCACATGAGAGGCAGCAGTGCCCGTTTTACAGATGGGGAGCCTAGGGCTCAAAGTGTTTTGCAACTGGCCCCTGCCACCTAGCTGGTTTGCATCTCCAAGGCCTCCGTCTTGGCCTGGCCCAGAGTTCACCACTATGACTCAATGTACTGGGGCCTCTCATTTTCCTTTTCTTCCCAGGAAGAGAAAATTTTGGACCAAATACTCTCTGCAGGGTAGATTCTGCTCTCTTTCTCGAGACCCTGAATCTCTGTGTCCAATGTAAGTCTCTGGGTTCCTGACCCTGTGAGTCTAATCCTCTGTAGCAAGTGATGGTAATCACCACTTCGGGTGCTGTGCTAGAGCTTAACTGCACCGAGTATCTAGTCCTTGCCACAACCGGATAGGACTGGTACCATCACTAGCCTCATCTCACAGGTGGGAAACCTAGGCACAGAGAAGTTAGGGGACTTGCCTGGAAAATGGCAGAGCTGGGATTTGAACCCAAGCCATCGGGTGCCTCATGGCTACACTGTACCAAAACTCTGAGGGCAGGGGTCCTGAATTCTGGCGCTGCGATTCCAAAGAAGCGATATTATAGATACCTAAGAGAGTGTCATCTCCTTAATGGAATGTTCCCGGGACTTCCTCCTCCTGCTCTCTGGGAAAGCCTTCAGGCCCAGAGAGGGATGGCACCTGTCTGTGCCTTCCAGAGAGGTGGCCCAAGGCGCCCTGTAGTCTCTGGCTATCTCTGGGCAGCCGCTCCCCTCGAAAGTGCGAGGGGGAGGCGGCTCCCTGGAGGAGGGGTCCCCCAGAGTTGGCTTGGCAGGTCCCTCCAACCCAGGTCCCGCTCACACAGGCACTAATGGCACTAACGGCACTAATGGCACTAACGGCACTAATGGGCAAAGCCAGGGCGGAGCGTCGAGGAGACCATTACGCGCCCCAGGGGCACAGGGCAGGCGGCCGGCGCGGATGGGTCTTGGGTGCGCCTGGGAGACCTTCAGGCCCCGCGCGTCCCCGGCGCCGCAGCAGCCCCTGGCGGCGGGCGACCTCTGGCGGCGGCCCTGGCCTTGGGCGCGGGCGGGCCCTTCCTGCCCAGCGGGACGCGCCGGGCGGCCAGGGCGCCGGGAAGAGGAAAAGGCGCTCAAGGCCCGGCCGGGAGCGGCTTGGGGACGGCCGCGGGCGGGCAAGGGCGGAAGGCGGCGGCCGGGCGGCAGCCAGCGGGAGGCACCGGCTCCTTGGCCGGCTGAGCCTCGCCACCTGCTGGAGGGAACCGTCACCACAGGGGCCTGGCGTCCCAGCCCCAACCCCGGGCCAGGGCGGCGGGTTGAGCCCGTCCAAGAGCCTAGTGGGCTGGAGAGCGATCGCCCGGGATCAGGGGCACTCCTGCTGCAGCGCCGTCCTGGGGATACCTGGGCAGGGGTTTGGCATCCCATCGCCCAGCTGTGCTCACGAGCAGGTCCCCTTTCCTGTATCGCCCGGCCCTAAGGGGCCTGAGGCAGACGGGATGTCTCCAGCTGTAGCCACGCCTGGAGCTGCCGTGTGTCACTCCCCGCCAAGCCCACATCCTACCCCAGAGGGCATGGGAGCAGGGAGGTGGCCCAGGCACTGGTTTGATCAAAGTAGAGCTGTGTGCAGAGGGAGTGTCAGGGCTAGGGGCGCAGAGGATGATGGGGGAACTGCCTAAAGCCACATGAGATGAGGACACGCTCCTGCTCCCCGTGCCCTGGGTCCTGATGCCCCTGACTTTCCACCCCTAGCTTGGAACACTCTGCCTTTTCATCATCCTCCTTACAATCTAGTGAAGCAAACTGCAAGCTGGGGGCTGGGGGCAGGACGGCCAGAGTAGGACCAAGTAGAGGCTACTGGCCCCTCAAGAAGCACACACTCCTCCGCAGAAGGGGGCCCCCAGAAAGCAGGCCCTGGGTCTAACAAAGGGAGGTGGATGCTGCCTCTGCTGGAGCCGCCTGCCTCTGTTTCCATGGCAACCCCACTTCCAGGACAAAGCAAAGGCTCAGCATTCCCAGGACACGTGAGCGGGCAGAGAGACGGCCTGGGCCTTATGGCACAGAAGGGGAAATTGAGGCCCAGAAGGGCAGCAACTTGCTGTCAGTCCCCAGGAGATGCCCCGGTTTCCCCCATCACAACAGCCATCATGCCAGAGTCTGTCTCCCAGGGGCCCCCAGATTATACTCCTCCGACTAAATATATAAAGCAATATCCACAAGTGAAAGTGCCTTGAAGACATCATACAAGAGGGAGGAGGCGGATGCCAGGCGTTGGGGAGGGTATTGTAGATATGGCAGTCAGGACAGGCCACTCTGATGAGGTGACATCTGAGGAGAGACCTGAGACACGGGAGGGAAGGAGATTTATGAACACTGGAGCCAACATGTGCCAGGCAGAGGAACCGCCAAGTGCAAAGGCCCCAAGGTGGGAATGGGCTCACCGAGCTGTGGACGTGGCAGAGAAAAGGGAAGGAGAGGAGGTTCAGGGGGCGGCAGTACCAGGACTCCGAGGGTCTCACAGGCCGCAGCAAGGAATGTGACTGTATCCTGGTGTGATGGAAACCATGGGGCTGGGAGCTGAGAACAGTCATTAGTCATAATGGCTCAGCCAGCTGTGAGGAGCAAGGTGGTGACAATGGAGGGTGAGGGGGTGGAGAGGAGAGGAGGCAGAGGCCACTGAGGAAGCGACTGCAGTGATGTGGGTGAGAGATGCAGGTAGTGGAAGCAGGCCGGGGCAGCAGAGGCAGGGGAAGAGGTGGGAAGGGGCGAGTGCTGGAGTGGGTGGACAGAGGGCTGTGCAAGACTCACCACTGGCTAGGAGGTGTGGGGAGGGGCAGGGGCCAGGCTGTCCAGGTTTCTAACTGAGCAACTGGGTGACCAAAGACACCATCTCCTGTGTATCCGCTGATCCAACTGGCCTTGCACCTCCTCCCACCCCCAGTTCTTTCCGCTACAACCCCTGGACTCAGATCACTGCCAGCAAACCCACTAAAACCAACTCTCCCCTTACCTCCTGCCCCTGGAGCCCCAGCCAGCGTTTAGGGCCCCCGCTAAG
Organism: Macaca mulatta; assembly: GCF_049350105.2. Taxonomy (NCBI): domain Eukaryota; kingdom Metazoa; phylum Chordata; class Mammalia; order Primates; family Cercopithecidae; genus Macaca; species Macaca mulatta. The sequence goes on along the minus strand of NC_133407.1, from coordinate 152,507,585 downwards.
GAGGCGCTCTTTCAAGCCCCAGGCCTGGAGAGACGGTGTGCAAAGGATGGCCCAGCAAAGACCATGTGCACTGGCACTGGCAAGGGGAGCTCCCCAAAAGAAAATGGGGGACACTGCAGGCGGGCACATTAGCTGAGGTCCTGTGGACATGTGCTATCCTAGAGCCCCAAAGGGTGGCTACTAAGGCAATGCCATTTACAGTTGCGGAAACAGGCCCCAGGAGGCAAGATGTCCCAGCCAGCCGATGTCTCTCAGCTGGACAAAGACGCTAGCAGTGTTCACTTGGGACCTAATCTGCAGTGGCCTTCTGCCAACCCCCAACCCCGGCCCACCCCACACCCCAGCCAGCTCCCAGCCCTCAGGCTTTGCTGGGCCCCCTGCAGGGATGGCTAAGCACCAGACCGAGGGCGTGGGCCTGGTGACCAGGTCTGGGGGTGGGAACATCAGGGCATAAATCCTGACCCAGCTGACAGTGCCCCAGGGCAGACACAGAAGTCCTACTGTCACCTTCCTGTCCCCACCCTTCCTGGCATGTTTCACAGGGTCAGCGGTGCTGGGTGGGGAGGACAAGCACATAAACCTTGGCCCCAGCCAGGTCAGCCTTGAGCTTCCGACCTGATAAATGGAGAAGAGGACGAGGCCTGGCCCTGCACTAACCTTTAGGGCCAAGAAAGAGTGAGTCACAGAGGACCAAGCTGCAGAGGGGATATCCAGGGGCCTGAGTGGAAGCCACAGCCAAGCCCCATCCAGGAGCATGCAGAGAGGGACCTGGGTAGCAGCTACCTCAGGTGTTGGGGTGGGGTGTCCAGCTCACGGGCCCAGCCTGGGCCTCCTAACCCCAAATGCAGCCACCACCACCCCCAGCCTGCTCCTCCCTTCAACTCTGGCTCCAGCCTGGACATTGGACAAACTCTGATTGCTACCTGAGCAGCTGGAAAGGACCCAGCCCTTCTCTCAAGCAGTTCATGAGGACGGGGGACAGGTGGAGTGTGCACACACACATTTGCTTATTCATTCAAGACGCATTTGTTAGCGCCTGCTTTATGCACGCCTGGTGCTAGGTGCTGGGGACTCGGATCATGTTTAGCTGCATCAGTCCTCAGAAGGGCTACCTGCAGGGATGTGTGAGGGCAGTGGAGGCACACAGCAGAGAGAGGCCAATTCTGGGTGGGGTACTCAGAGCTGAGCATTGCAGGATGCGTAGGAGTTTGCCAGGCACTCTAAGCAAAAGGTACAGAATGGGCAGAGGCGTGGAGATGAGAAGGGTCTTGGAGGGTGCTAGGAAGGGCTGGTGGCCAGGGTGACTGGAGTGCAGGGAGTGGATAGGGAGTGATGGGCAATGAATCTGAAGCAGGGCACGGACCAGAATGTCTGGCCACGGAACTGGGACTTTATGCCATGGCAATGGGGAGTCATGGTGGGGTTTACACAGGGGAGAGGCCAAAAGCTTAGTGTCCTCTCTGCTAGCTCAGCCCCAGACATCTTCCTCTCACCTCCTGACACAGCAGATAAGGACAGCAAGGCTCAGAAAGGTCAGGTTTCCTGTCCCACCCCCATCCTCAGACCCTCATCACCCGTGGCTGGACTCTGTGTGGCCTGGGCCAAATATTCAGCTCCTCTGGGCCTCAGTTTCTGTGTCTGTAAAATGGGGATGATCACGGAAGGGAGGATGAGTTTGGTGAGGTAAGAAGGCTACACATGTAGCCTGCCTGTCTCCCTCAGAGGAGGCAAGACAGACTGGTTCTGGACCATTTGCTACTCCAGGAAATGGCTGGACAAGGTCTCTCTGAGGGCTGGAATGACCAGGCTGAACACAGGGCTGTAGGTCAGGCATCTGCTAGAACCCAGGCACTGGAGATCAGAATGCCCTACACATACACACACACACACACACACATACACACACACACACCCAGGACAGTGACAGACACCACGTCCCCACCTCAGATGCAGTCCACCGGGTTCTCCCATACTCAAAGCTACGTGCCTACAGAGATGCAAACTCACACACAGCTCCTGGTGTCTTGCAGGCCTCGAGGTAGCCCTGGTCCCAGTGTGCTAGGGGCAGTCCCACCTCATATCCACTGCCCTGGCCTAATTAGCAGTGCCCCTTTCTTACTCATGTCCATGTCTACAATAAACTATCTGATCAACCACTACATAGCGGACACACTGGTGTTGCCTTTCCTCTCCAGAGAGGTTCCCAACCATGCATATGTGTGTGTGCACACGTGTGTGTACATGCAGGTGTGCGTGTGCATGTGTTCATGTGCATGTCTGCGTGCATGTGTGTCTGCTTGTGTGCATGTTAGTGTGTGTGCGTGTGTGTGTGCCAGAGACGCCTTTGGCAGTCTGGGCAAGCCTGTAGGCTCTTAAATGCCAATTTGATTTAAATTATAGTTATCAAAATACTAAAAGGGGTCTGTGACATGGCACTATGTGGGCTCCCTTCTTAACCCAGTGAATGACACGGTCTAGCAGCGGGTCTAATACCCGCTGTAATTTCAAAGTACTAAGGCAGGAAAGTGAGATTGCACCATTTCTGAAATGAGTAGTGCTACTGTAGCTCATTGCGTTCATAATTAAAGGACATGCTATGTTCCAATTAGAGTATAAAAGACGTTATTTCTGCCCATCCACGTTCACGCACCTCCCGATTTCTCTCCAGGTCCTGGAAGCTGCTGTGGGACGCGGCCCTCGGACCCGGCCACCTGCCTCGCCGCGGCCCGGACTGGCCCACACTGGCCCGCACCGGCCCGCACCGGTCCCCACCGCGTCTCAGCTGTAGGCTCCTGCGCAGCCGTCCGCAGTTCCGCATGCCACCGCCAGGTGTCGCTGCACACACGCCGTGGCCCAGAGACTCCTGGGCAACCCGCTCCGCGAGGCTCTAGGGGCACCCAGGGTCCTGTTGCCCGCAGCCCGCAACTTATCTGTGCACGGAGCACCCCCTCGCTGCACTATGAACTTACGCTGCTCCCCCAACACCTCACTCTTTGGTGCCTTTGAGCATGCTGCCTGCAGTGCCTTCCCTGATCTCCAGCTGGGTAATTCCTGCTGCACGTCAAAACCCACTGGAGGCAACACCTCCTCCAGGAAGCCTTCCGTGATGCCACTATAGTGGCCCCTCTTGAGTTTCCACAGCCCCCTGTGGCTACCTCATCATTGCAGTGACTGTCAGCATGGTTGTGTCTGTTTCTGTGTCTGACTCCCCACTAGAATGTGAGCTTTGGGAGTATGGGGAGGGCCACACAGTGGGCTGTTCTGTTTTGTTTTTTAAGTAGACTTAATTTTTTAGAACAGTTTTAGGTTCACAGGAAAATTGAGCAGAAAGTACAGAGAGTTCCCATACACCCCCTGCTGCTACACGTGCACAACCTCCCCTCTATCAACATCCCCAGCAGAGGAGCGCATGAGGGACCTGCACTGCCACATCAGCGTCACCCACAGCCCATGGTTTAAGTGAGGGCTCATTCTTGGAGCTGTACATTCCATGTGTTTGGACAAATGTACAACGACCCTTATCCACCATTATTGTATCATGTAGAATAGTGTCACTGCCCTAAAAATTATCTATGCTCCACCTGTAATCCCCTGTGCTCCCTTCCCCCTAACCCCTGGCAACCACAGATCTTTTTACTGTTCCCATAGTTTTGCCTTTTCCAGAATGTCGTATAGTTGGAATCATAGAGTGTGCAGCCTTTTCAGATTGGCTTCAGATTGGCTGGGCCACGTGGCAAAACCTTGCCTCTACAAAAAAAATACAAAAATTAGTTGGGGGTGGTGGTGCACGCCTGTAGTCTGAGCTACTTGAGAGGCTGAGGTGAGAGAATCACCTGAGCCTGGTAGGTTGAGGCTGCAGTGAGCCATGATTACTTCACTGCACTCCAGCCTGGGTGACGGAGAAAGATCCCATCTCAAAAAAAAAACAGCCAAAATGTTTTCCAAAGTGGCTGTGCCATTTTGCATTCCCACCAGCAATGAATGTGAGTTCCTGTTGCTCCACATCCTCGCCAGCATTTGGTGTGTTGGTGCTTTGCATATGAGCCACTCCAGTAGGTGTGTGGCAGTATCTCACGGCTGGTTTAATTTGCAGTTCCTTAATGACATATGATGTGGAGCATCTTTCACATGCTTATTTGCCATCTGTGTATCTTGTTGAATGAGGTGTCTGTTTAGATCTTCTGCCTGCTTTTTAATTGGGTTGTTTTCCTATTGTTGAGTGTTAAGAGTTATTTGTAGATTCTGGATAATAGTCATTTATCAGCTATGTCCTTTGCAAATATTTTCTCCTAGTCTGTGGCTTTTCTTCTCATTCTCCTGAGCAATGAGGTTTCCCTCGCAGAGTTGAATCCCTGTGTGGCCCTAAGCACGTTATACACTCTCTCTGAACCTCAGTATCCACCTCTGTAGCTGGGGCTGGGAGCCCTCTCTCCAGGTTGTAGTGGGAACAGGATCTGAGCAACGCAGAGCCTGCCAGCACAGGGCCTGGAACACGGCAGGGGCTGCCAGTAGATGCTGGTGGAACTGGGTCACCTCCATTCTCTTGGGGGGTGCATTTTGCCCACAGTTCCATCATTAAAGCCCCTAGCTATCAACAATGGTTCCATCCATGGCAGAGCAGGCCAGGCCAGCCCAGCCCACAAATCTGTTTGCAGGAAGATTCCTGTGGGTGGGAATCCCTTGATCTTAGGAAGGGGTCAGAGGAGCAGACCCCAGGGAGACCTTGGGGTCATGGACAGACCTGCTGTTCAAGGGAGGGGTGGCCACTCTGCCCAAATTCCCTCAAGGACCACCCCTCACTCAGCATCCTATCCTCTCCCCACTTGGTCCCCACAGACCTCTGGCCTCTGCTCCCACCACACCCTTCCCTCCAGCCACACTGGCCGTGGGAAAGCCTTGCAGCCCTTCCTGCAGTCAGAAACACCTTTCCCCCATGCCACTTGTCCAAATCCACCCCTCCATTCGTTGCAGGCAGAGCGGCCAGGCTGGGGCTGCAGCCACGAGGGGGCACTGTTGCCCCGCAACTGCGTCAAAACTCATCCACAAAGCTGGACCCGGCGCTTCTGTCCCACCAGCTTGCCGAGCAGCAGGCGAGGAGAATGCCTGTCTCATAAAGTTGTGGAAACTAAACCAGGGGAATGTCAGTGGTCCCATCCCACACCCAGGATCTGCTGGGGCCGCTCTCACACCTCCTGCGATGGGTGCTCACTGCCTCCAGCCAGGCTGCCCGGCCCTTCGCGGGAAAAGCTCTGCCTGGACAAAGGGCTTTGCAATGGTCCCAGTCTATTTTGCAGAAGCCATAAGGTCCTGTGGGGCCACAGGGTCTTCCAAATGAAAACTGCTTATACCTGATGTAAATGACGAGTTGATGGGTGCAGCACACCAACATGGCACAAGTATACATATGTAACAAACCTGCACGTTATGCACATGTACCCTAGAACTTAAAGTATAATAATAATAATAAATTTTTAAAAAAAGAAAAAAAGAAAGAAAGAAAAACGCTGAGAAGAACAGATTTACCTTGGGAACCATAAGAAAGAAGTAGCTTGGGGTTTCCAGAGAAGCCCAAAACCTAAAAGTGCACGTGAAATTCCTCAGTGTTGACATGTTGGCTCAAAACTTTTCTAGATATTGTGCCCAAGCCAAGCAATGACCCACTTGAGCCTACAGCCCACAGGATGGGACGCTGGTTTTGGGTGTAGCTCAGTGACTCAGAGAAAGCAGAACCCTTAGCACACGTGTGCGGCACAGCCGGCAAGCAAGCGCGGCATGCCCCTCCACTTGGCACATAGCAGGAAGTGGGCTGATGGACAGGGAGGCACAGGTTTTCTGGAGGGCAGCCTGATAAAATGGGGTCAAGACTGTAGCACAGACATCCATGATCAGCAGCTCGCTCCTTGGTTGCGTGTCCAGGGAAGTCCACAAATGGGCCCCCTTCTCTGCAGCAGTTTGTGGGGTGGGTACCTGGGAGCAGCCTGGACACATGATCCCAGGGGAAGTGTGGGGTGCCCCTCGGAGGACTCCGGAGCAGGCGCCAGCAACAGACAAGACGTGTGGCAACAGCAAGGAACACTTAACACTGCTGACTACACAATCAGGGAGCCAGTGGCACCTGTAACACCACGCTGTGGAGCAACTGCAAATATGTGCACCAAGGAGCGCACTGCAGCAGGTGAGGAGGAAGAGAAATCCACGGTGGAGAGACCCAACCAGCACGACCTCAGCCAGGCGGGCAACGCCAGCATCACAGGGGACGTGCCAGTTGACAGCAGCTGCCCTCCCCATTGGATGGGCTGATCAGGGCACTTTACCTCTGTGATCATCCTCCCCAGACCCACAATCCCAGTCTAATCATGAGAAAAGCGTCAGACAAAGCCCAGTAGTGGGCATCCTACAATGTACCTGGCCAGTCCTCCTCAACTGTCAAAATCGTCAAAACCAGGGTACATGCACGGCGGCATGTACCTGTAGTCCCAGCACTTTGGAAGGCTAAAGTGAGAAAAGATTGCTTGAGACCAGGAGTTCAAGACCAGCCTGGGCAACAGAGAGAGGCCCCCATCTCAAAACAAAAGCAAAATCCCAGAGCTAGTCTAAGAAACCATAATGTATATCCCAGAGGAGGTCCTGGGACCGAAAAAAGGACATTAAATAAAAGCAAAGGAAAGCTAAATAAAGGATGGACTTTAGTTAAGAACATATCAATATTGATTGACACCTCACTGTGCACATATAGTAATGTAAGGTGTTAACAGTAGAGGGAATTGGGTGGGGGACTACTCAGAATTATCTTTGCACCTTTTCTAGAAATCAAAAACTATTCTAAAACTAAAACTTTATTTTAAAAAATACATGCTCACCACACCACAGTACCCATTTTCTAAACCAATTTTCAGCACAGAGATACACAATGAAGGTGTTAGGATGGAGGCCTGGGGGGCAGGGATGGGGATATTGACACAGCCCCCAGGGACAGTGGTGTGGGTGAGTGCCAGCCCTCACCCCCTAGCTCTCCAAAACCAGCCCAACAGGAAGGCCAGGGGCCCCAGGCACTCCCCACATGCCCTCTGCATGCCCCGATGGTGGGGCAGTCAGTCGCACAGACCCACCCATCATGGTGTGCGTATCTCTAGCTGGTCCCAGGCTGGCCATGCCCAGAGAGGACAGGCAGGCTGACCCAGGTGCAGGCCCCACAGGCAGCAGAAAGGCCCTGGCAGGGGAGGCCAGCAGGTAAACTGGGTGCTGCCCTGACCTTGTGGGACTAACACATGTGAGTATGTCTGGGGCCTGGGGGCCTGTGCTCCATTCCACACACCCCTCCTCAGGGCCATGAGAGCAGAACAAATGCGGGGGGCCAGAAATCATGAACATGGGTGTGAATGTCGCTGCTGTAGCTGAGATGGATCCACCAGGCTTGTCCAGTCTGAGATGGGTGAGTCACTATCTTGTCCCTGAGATAAGAGAGGGTCCCAGACGTGAGATGCAGCCCAAGTGATAAGACTGGCATCCCAGGACCCCACGCCACAGCATCCCAATATCCCCAGAGGGATCAGCTCCAGCATGGCCTCCCTTGTCATCCGTTCTCCAGACTACAGCCACAGCAGTGTGGGGAAACGCAGATCCAAGGCTGTCACCACTGCCCGTGCTTCAGCTGCTCCCAGTGCTCTGGGGATCTGCTCAGAGCCCTGGTGGAGGCTTGTGGTGGCTTGCTGACCCTGCCTCACCCCACCCCCTCCACCCTCATCCCTCATCCAGTCCTTCCAGGCAGATCAGGCTTCTCCACTTCAGAAGCTTTGCACATGCTCTTCCCTTGGGCTGGCATGCCCTTCCCTGCTTTTCACTGCATCCAGCTGGACATTTTTTATTATGTTCAACAGAAAATTCACAATCAGGTCTTCGGCCTGCCACTCAGCTCTGCCTGCCCTTCCCCTTCAGGAGACAGGTGCCACTTTGTGAGCTGCCACAGGCCGTCTGCCTTCCACTTAGCCGCCAACCTCCTACTCACAGCTCAGACTCTCTCATCCCTCTGCAGGGCAGTGCAACTCAGCCGTCCGATTCCTCTATTTTTGTAGTCATCATTCCCTCAAATTTTTCCCATGCCTGCATCAGCATTCCCAGCCACAGCATTCCCTCTACCAGCATTCCCTGTGAGAATTCCTGGGCCACCACTGGTGCCATCTTTAGCTATTGTGCTGCCACCTTGTGCTGGGGAATATCTGTGCCCCAATCACCAACGACCTCCAGTAAAAACTCTGGATACCAAAGGCTCAAATAAACCTCCTTGGTTGTTTATCTTCTTTGTGTATTATCATTCATCATGTCTGGGAGGAGGTCACGCCATCTGGGACAACCAGAAACTCCACGTTTGGACCCTTCCTGGACTCTGCTCTCTTTGTCTCTCCCCTTGGCTGGCTTGGATCTGTATGCTTTCACTATAATAAAATTGTAATAAGTATACCACTTTCCTGAGCGCTATACTTTTCTCTGAGTCATTCAAGTGAATTATTGTACCTTTAGGGTGGTTATGGGGACCTCTGACTATGTCACCAATTGGTCTGAAGGGAGGGTGATCCTGGAAACACCAGTCTCGGCTGGTGCCTGAAGAGAGGGCAGTCTGGTGGGGACTGCTTCCTTCAACTCCATCATTTGCTGAACTCCTTACAGTTGGTGTCAGAACTGGGGCTTTCTAGACCAATCCTGACTCACTGGAACATGTGGTTTGGGAAGAGTAAAAGGGTAGGAGCTGAGGAAACTTTCATTCCTGGTGGTGGCTGTGCTGCAATCACATTTTTTGTCTTTTTTTTTTTTTTTTCAAATACACTTGCAAGTAGAACCAATACAATCAATTTTTTAAGGTAAAAGTTACCAATGGAATTTAGAAATGATGGATCCAACTCCTAAGCAGTTGGCTCACTAGAGTATAAGGAAATGCAAAGAAACAACAAAAAGGGAAAATGTGAAATCCCTTGGTTATTGTTATCTGCAGTGGTTAAAAGGTAAGTAAGGGTAAGTGTGGGAGGGGACCGTGGTGCTGAGCCAAGGTTCTGGTCAGCCTGGACCACAGCCTCTAGCCTGAGGCCCTACCCAAGGGATGTGTGGGGTAGATTCCGATGCTGGGCTAGGGTCCAGTCAGTTGACCCAAAGTGTGGCTACTGGCCTCAGAGTCTCCTCCAAAGGGAAAAGGTGCCAAGACAACAGATAGTAAAGGTTTTCATAAGAGCATGGACAAAACAAAGGGGTAGGACCGAGGAGACAGTCAAGGGACATCCCAGCAGGGTGGAAGCTTTTAAGCAGGTGTTAAGAAATACGATGAGGCCGGGCGCGGTGGCTCAAGCCTGTAATCCCAGCACTTTGGGAGGCCGAGACGGGCGGATCATGAGGTCAGGAGATCGAGACCATCCTGGCTGACACTGTGAAACCCCGTCTCTACTAAAAAATACAAAAAACTAGCCGGGCGAGGTGGCGGGCGCCTGTAGTCCCAGATACTCGGGAGGCTGAGGCAGGAGAATGGCGTGAACCCGGGATGTGGAGCTTGCAGTGAGCCGAGATCTGGCCACTGCACTCCAGCCTGGGCGGCAGAGCGAGACTCCGTCTCAAAAAAAAAAAAAAAAAAAAAAAAAAAAAGAAATACGATGAATAAAGTGGATATTGATGGGGACAAAACAACAGTCTCAATGCAGCATTCACAGAAGCTGGATGGATCCTGCCGGCCGCCCAGTGTGAAAAGGCCCTACAAAAATCTGCTTTATTCATTCTAGTTCGGAGGATTTTTAAAACCTGAGAGGCCTAAAATGACAGTGAGAATTCTGATCTCGAGTTGCCTGAGGCAGTGGTCTCGCAATCTAACCAGGAGAAAGCCTGAGTCCTTTGGCCCACCCCCTAGCTGGGGACCCAAAGCCGTACACACACGGGTGGGTAAAATGGCCTGGGGAGGAGAACAGACTCCGTCTATGGGAGCCCCTACTCTGTGATTCCAGACCCTGTCAGTGAAGCCCAAATGGAGCTCTTGGTCAATGGGGAGCATTTAGAAATGTGATGGTTGATGGAATTAAGGTGGATACTTAGGTGAAAACTGGAATGTTAGAACAAACTCTCTGTGAGGTGGCTGCACCTGCTTTATCAGAGCATATGCTGGGGATGGAGATGGTCTGGCTGGGGAATGCTTCTCCCACCGATTGCTGTAAAATAGAAGGCGGGTAAACCTGCCCTTCTGGCAATAGTGATTGAGGACTGGCATCTGGTCAGCTGATTCAGACTTTGAAGGGTACACACTCCACATCCGGGAATATTGCAACTCCTTCCCATAAAACTACCCCCAAAAGCCCTGGAGTCCCTACACAGATGGGGCTTTCTGGCAAAGCCTGTTAGTGCCGCCCAGGGGTGACCGCCGGGATTTGGGACTAGAAAATTTTCATCTGAGGGCCACGCGCGATGGCTCACGCCTGTAATCCCAGCACTTTGGGAGGCTGAGGCGGGCGGATCACGAGGTCAGGAGATCGAGACCATCCTGGCTAACACCGTGAAACTCCGCCTCTACTAAAAATACAAAAAATTAGCCGGGCAAGGTGGGGGGCGCCTGTAGTCCAGGTTACTCGGGAGGCTGAGGCAGGAGAATGGCGTAAACCCGGGAGTCGGAGCTGAGATCCGGCCACTGCACTCCAGCCTGGGCGACAAAGCGAGACTCCGTCTCAAAAAAAAAAAAAAAAAAAGAAAGAAAATTTTCATCTGAGAGACAATGATTGGACTTTGACTGAGGCCACCCTTATGACTGAAGCCTATAAAATAATCGTTTTAAAAATCTGAAATACATATAATGTTCTGGACAATGTCAAAGAAATACCCTAATGCCCTAATGGGGAAGGCAACACCCAGAGTTTCCTTTTTTTTTTTTTTTTTTTTTTTGAGACAAGGTCTGCCTCTGTCACCCAGGTTGGAGTGCAGTGGTGCCATCTCAGCTCACTGCAACCTCCGCCTCTTGGACTCAAGCCATCCTCCCACCTCAGCCTCCCAAGTACCTGCGACTACCGGCATGTGCCACCATACCTGGCTAATTTTTGCATTTTTCGTAGAAATCGGTTTTTGCCATGTTGTCTGGGCTGGTCTCAAACTCCTGAGCTCAGGCGATCCGCCCGACTTGGTTACAGGTGTGAGCCATCATGCCTGGCCCCAGAGTTTCTTAATAAAATGGAAATGCTTTGTGCAGGAATGTGCTGCCTGGGGATGCAAAGAGGTACTTGGCGTACTCACGAGCAGGCAGGCTTTCCCCTAGGGCCAACTTTGGAAGCACCCGAGGAGCTGGCAGATCCTACTGTCACTTGGCTGATGCTCTGTGAGAGCTCTTGACTGGCCAGTGTGTATGGATGGCAGTTCCAAGGTATGCGGACAGCATGGTTTGGAAGGCCAGCCCTCCTGTGGAAGAAGGTGGAAATGAATCAGCTCGGTGGGAGGGACTGCTTGCTGTTCAGTCGTGTGTTTATGTTTTTACTGATTCATGGGTGACCCTGTCAGACCCTATGGTCAGGCAGGAGGGCAGCGGAAACCTGGCCTATTAAAGGGATACCCGTGTGGAGCATGGCCCTGCAGAATCACCCTGGGAATCTGAGGGGTGCGTTAAAAAGGGACATGTTGATGCCCATCAAAGGACGCCCCCTTCCAAGATCAAGAAGTGATTGGGATGGCAAGTAAGTGTCCTGGTATGCTCATTTGGGGTGGCCCCCTGGGTCCACGGAATGAGTGGACATTGGGGCTGCAGATGAGCCTAGACACATTCCTATTGCACCCCCAAGGCACAGTTCGTAAGAACTGTTCTGTCTGCCAACAGACAGAGACAGAGACTGCTGATGGCTGTGCAGAGTCCCACGAGGGAAGGCCCTGCATTAAGCCGGCAGGACAAACCAAACAGAAGCCCCAGGAGGCCACCAAAGGGCCCTGACGGGGAAAGGCGAGACACTGACTCTCGCCTGGGCTTTGCTTCCCTGGCGGCAGACGCTCGAGGTACTATAAAAGTGTGACGATGGGAGACAGTGCACCAATTTGCACTGCCCACTCACACTTCTCTGGACCAAGGGACACACTTTACAGCCCCAAATGTCCAACAAGGGGCAGAGAGAGCACCCTCATCCTTGGCATAAGGTTGGACAGAGAACCGGAACATGTAATTGATACTGGTTGTCTCAAACAGAGATGGTGGGGCAGGAAAGAGTGACCTGCATGCCATCACAAGTGTGTGTCCACCCCAAACATGAGAGGGGCCAGGAGAGGGTCCTCACTAGATAGTGCCCTACGCCTTTTCTTTTCTGCTTTTGTTGTGTTTTGTTTTATTTTTTCGAGTCTTACTCTGTCACCCAGGCTGGAGTATAGTTGCACGATCTCAGCTCACTGCAACCTCCACCTCCTGGGTTCAAGTGATTCTCCTGCCCCAGCCTCCCAAGTAGCTGGGATTACAGATGTGCACCACCACACCCAGCTAAATTTTTTTTTTTTTTTTGTATTTTAATAGAGACGGGGTTTCACCATATTGGCCAGGCTGGTCTCGAACTCCTGACCTCAAGTGATCCACCTGCCATGGCCTCCCAAAGTGTTGGGATTACAGGTGTGAGCCACTGCACCTGGCCTCCTATACCTTTTCTAAGAGAACTGGGGAAGGGAGGTTGTGGTAAGACTGCTTTTTTTCTTTCTTCTCCACATCACCTCACCTTCCTCCTTTCCTATCTGCTGCAGTGGCCCCAGGACCAGGGCTGCAGCCGCAAGTGCTGAAGTAGCAATGACTCCTAGGCAGGAGGGTGCACCTCTAGCTCTAAAGCTGCATGCCAGAGCTCCTGAGGGCTGACGGGGCAGATGGTGCCTTCACCCCATCCAGAAAAATCAGGGCGGCTCGTGAGGCAGGCATATTGCCTGGTGGTGGAGACAGCCCACTTTCTACACCTGTGAAACCCCATCCTACACCAACCGGAGTGGACTGTCAGGGAGGCACTTGCTAGGCTGGCGTTGCTTCTGACAATCTAGCCCAGCAGCATGGCCGAACCTCCTGGACCTTCTAAAAGTGGAAATACCTGAATACAAATGGAGAAAAGGGGGAACTGGAGCTGAGGGTAAAGGAACGAATACATGGGTTATGTGGTGAGGGAAATTCTTTTTTTTTTTTTTTTTTTTTTTTTTTTTTTTTTTTTGAGACAGAGTGTTTCACTCTTGTTGCCCAGGCTGGAGTGCAATGGCACAATCTCGGCTCACCCGCAACCTCTGCCTCCCTGGTTCAAGCAATTATCCTGCCTCAGCCTCCCGAGTAGCTGGGATTATAGGCATGGGCCACCATGCCCAGCTAATTTTGTATTTTTGGTAGAGACAGGGTTTCTCCATGTTGGTCAGCCTGGTCTTGAACTCCCAACTTCAGGTGATCCGCCCACTTTGGCCTCCCAAAGTGCTGGGATTATAGGTGTGAGCCATCGCGCCTGGCCGGGAAATCCAATTTTAGGTGAATCCTACATTACAGTACTACCTTAAGAGGGGTGTGGAGGACATTATCTCTTAGCTCAACTACACCAGATGCCTGAAAGGGTGACGCCAAGGCCGCCTCTGCTTTTGGAACTTGACAAGGTCAAATGGCAGCCTGCAAACCTGAGTGGCCTGGCCCTGGAGGACATCTGCTGGTCTGACGTGGTGATGGACTAGATAAACTGCTATGACTGAGTGGGACTCTGGTCTTCCTTTTTAGGTGATATCCAGCAAACTGCAATATGGTCCCACCTGGCCCTGTTGGTAAGGTTATAATGTTGATGGTGATTGCAGATGTATTGAAACCCTGAGTTCCAGCCTCCTCAGGATATAGCAACAATAATGACATCTGTGGAAGAGCTGGGTGGAGCCAACCCTGGGCTAACGCTGGCATGCAGCGGTTCTTTTTACATGCATCGTAGGCACAGGCAGCCCTGCAGCAAGGCAGGAAGCAGGCAATGCTAAAGGAGCTGCCCAGACAAACGTGACTATTCCACTTCGAGAACGCTGGGGCTGGGGCCGGGGGTGGCCTGCAGAGTGAGCTCTCGGCCCCCAGAACATCGTGGCTGTCACTGGAGTACCAGTGTTTCCAGGGACTTTGCTGCCTCAGTTCTGACCTCTGTGAGGGACTGGAGACTTAGGGCCAGCCACACTGACAGCCATGTGGTCAAGCTCCCAGACACACCTGGACCCCAAAGGCACCTGCTCAGCACTATTGTGTGTGCTGCATCCTGAGGACACGGGAGCTCTGTGACTGGGCTCTCCTGGACTCTGCTCCAGGCCTCATCAATGACTTTAACCTGCTTCCTTTCACCATGAGCTGTCTGAGTCACACAGGTGAATTAACGAGCCTGAGGGTGGACGTAAGGACCCCCAAATCTGTAGCCCATTGCTCCGCCGTGAGGGTGGTCCTGGGGATGCCTGAGCTTGTCTCTGGTGTCTGCAGTGAGGGTAGTCTCATAGGGGCTATTCCCTAAAGCTGCAGTTTGCCAAACTTGCAGGCATGGAATTCCAGAATCACCTTAGAAACTCTAAAGTCAGAAGAGAAGTTGTTCTCCAAGAGCCTCCGCAGGGATGTGCTGGGTGCCAAGTTCATTTTATTGGCTCAATGGCCTGTGCAGGAAGAACAGCTGGTGCCCCTCTTCACAGGGGAGACCAGTGAGGCCCAGGGAGGTGAAGTCACTTGCCTGAGGTCCCAGAAGGAGTAACTGGGGCTGGGTAGGAGCAGGAATGGCTGCTGCCAGCCAGAGGTGTCCCTAACCTGCCTGTTCTCTTGAATGGAGCCTGTCGCCTACTGGCTTCTGCTGGTGGGGACTGTGCACCGAAAGGTGCTGGATCTAGTTTTTCTGAAAATCAGCAAAATAGAAGGAACAGAGACAGCCAGGCCAGGGACAAGGAAGACCTAGCTTCTGCTGCACCCTTGGGGATGGGGGCTGGAGAGGAGCAGGGACAGAGGGCCCCCACCGCAGGCTTCTGGCAAGAGGCTCCCAAACACCTGTTCTTTAGAAGCTTGAACCAGTTGCCACCTCTTAACACTGGGAGAGCTTGTGTTGAGGAACAAGAACATCTGGCCATCCCGGGCCACATGCCCAGAAGGCGGCCGTTGCTGGAGCCAAGCGTAGCCGCCCCCTTCACACAGGGTGTGTGCTCCCCAACGCGCCCGACAGGGCTGCTTCCTTCCACCCACAGTGAGAAACACTTTCTACCACAAGCCAGAGCTGGCGTGCCCACACGTAGGTACACACGCCACACGCACAGACACGCGCTGTGGTTTGGTGAAGCAGTTCTTCTCTTTACAGGGTGTGAAGCACCACATCTCATCTGCTCTATTCTACGTCACTTTAAAAGTGCTGGCTGCTGCCCCCTATATTTAACTCTAGACCTATGGAGCCCGAGCAGGGTCCTCAGAGCTGGGTCCCGTGTGCTCTGATGCTTGCTGTGGGCTGGGGGCACATCCCTTCCGTTCTCAGGGCCTCAGTTTCCCAGGTTCCTTCAGGCTCCTGCCCAGGTCTACTGCCTGACCTGACAGCTCAGCAACAGGGGCCAAGTTCTGGATGACATCCAAGTGACAGGCTGGCAGCGGAGGTCCCCATTAGGGAAGGCAGAGGAGGGAGGAGGGAGGGGGAGGAGGGAGGATGGAGGATGGAGGAGGAAGGAGGAGGGAAAGCTGAAGTAGTAAAAGCAGAATAAAGGGCCCGGTCAGTGGCTGCTCACACTGGGGTGCCCTCACCCCAAAGTGAACTCCAGGTTTGGGCCTTGTTATTTGAGAAGGACACCAAGGTCTTGATCAATGAACTGACATGCTGGCCAGGCCATAGAGCCCTGTGACATCTGGACAAGGTTGTCAAACTCCGAACACTTTACAAAAGTAAAGGGACCAAGAGGCGTTTTCCTCTGTTACTTTATAACCTTTTCATACTAGTTGAACTTTTTTTTTTTACAATGTAGATGTACTACTTTATAATTAAACAAAAAACTTTAAAATGATTTTTTAAAAAAGAAAAGAATCACAGTGGAACATGAAATGGAATGTCAACTTCGGGGATGGGTCATCCGAGGAGTCCAAGAGCCCCAATGTGGTCCCGTGTCCCTGGTCCTCAGGTCATCACCCAGCCTCACCCACAGGGCACCTGCCATGGCCGTGGCCCACCCCGCAAGCTTCCACTTGGTGCCTACGTGGGAACGCACCATCTGCCACGGAACTTCCTCCTGCGGGGCAAAGGAGGGGTCCAGAAGCCCACAGGAGTCAAGTCAGCAAAATTAAGTTAATTTACAAAGTTATAGTAAAAACCACAATAGTGACCCAGTCCCTCCCACGCAGTGTGAGCCCTGGGCTGCGTCGCACCCGCAGGTGGCCGGTGCTGGCACCTCACAGGGCAAAGGTGGTGAAGAAGATGTGCATCTTGGCCAGGAAAGTGGTGACAGAGCCCTGCCGCCAGAGCTTCATCTCCACGTCCAGGGCAAAGTCCCGGGGCTCCAGCACAGCCCGCTGCAGGTAGACCACGCCCGTGTAGGCGTTGAGCCTGCGTGTGCCAAAGTAGCCCTCCTCGTTGCCCTTGATGATGGTCAGGGCGATGGTGTCCCCCGTGAAGGCTGGCGCGGGGCCAATGCGGAAGATATGCGCAGGCACCAGGAGGCCCGTCTGGAAGTTGAGCTGGTAATGTGTGATGCGCGCCGGTGAGTTCTGGCACTCCAGGAAGTCGTGGCACGTGGTGCGCTCGCACTTCCTGCAGGGAGAATGGGCCGGGTCACCCATGGCTCGCCCACCTCCCCCCAACCCCAGACAGGAACACAGACGGCACAGCTCAGCAGCAGGATCAAGGGCCAGCTCTCTCCCTAATGGCCTGGAAGCCTCAGGTAAGTCCCCTTACGTCCCCTGGTCTCAGTTTCCTTGCCTGTAAGATGAGGTTAATAGAAGCTTCACAGGTTCACTGGAATGGGTGAGCTCAGCATGGCATCGGCCAGGCTCATTAACAGTTCTTACCTGTCCCCATGCTCCCTTCTTCCTTCCTCCTGCCATCCCCCCATTCTTCCTTTCTCCTTCCTTTTCCCTTTTCCCTTTTCCCTTTCCCCTTCCTTTCCTCCCTCCCTTCTCCCTTCTTCCCAGTGCACCCAGTGTCCCTCCCAGGGTCCCTCCCAAGTGCCAGGTTATGTGGCTGGTGGCAGAGTAGTGGTCTGTCAGTTCTGAGGTTAAGTGTGGTTAAGGGGCTGTCGCTCACACTCCTGATACCCTGAGCTGGGGAGTGGCATGTCACAAGCAACCTCGTGGAGGGGCTCCTGTGATGTGGAGCTGAGGCCTCCTGCCCAGAGCCACAGAGCGGTGGCAGGACACTGTAGCCTGGACAGGCAGCCCCTGAGACCCTGAGCCAGACCGCCTAGCTGTACCACTCCCAGGCTCTTGGCCCTCAGACACTGCGTGACATAGAGTAAGTATCTGTTGTATTACGGTGTTAAATGTTGGTTGGGATAACTGGTCACACAGCAGTAACTACTATGTGTGTGAATGAGGAGGAGGGCTGGTGTTTTCTGTGTGTCTTTTCCCCTTTCTTCTCTCAACCTTGAACTCTCTACAAGGTACTTATATTTGTTTTGGT